>NC_080833.1:36611420-37861420 GCF_030435755.1 Ochotona princeps
CCAGCCCAGGAGGTATCTCTGTTGTACCCCAGTCTGCCTCTCTGTGCTCTCCTAGGAGTTGTGATGTTGGACTGTGGACAGAGTCCTGCCATGTGTTGCTGTTAGGTACCGTCCTTCAGAGTCATCCCAAGGCTGCTGGCTTGTCAGGAACCTTCGGATCCTGGCTCCCAACAGATAGCTGTGCAGCCACAGATATGAGTGCTGGACCTCTCTGACTTTATTCGAGTCATCAACAGATCTGTGGGTTGGAGATGGCCATGAACAAGAGCTCTGGGTGTGTGGTTGCAGGCACCCACCAGAGGTGACTCATCTGCTGCTGGACTCTCAGGAGATAAACACATAATCAACCATGAACTTCCCAGCCAGATCTGTCTTCAGCCCCCATCTCTCTAGGTGGCTGGGGGGGCTGGATCCTCTCATGTTTCCCACACAGATCCAGAGTGGCCATCCTGTGTACCTGTGGCAGTGGAGGCCGCTTGGGATCAGGGCTAGGTTGCTCTTGTCTGCCTGGCACCCAGTATGATGCCGGTGCTGGTACCCAGTGAAGGATTACCCGATGGGGCAGTGGGTGACGTTAATGAACCTGTTTGGTTCCTCCTCATTACTCCCTGTTTTCATCCCCAGTAGGGAATTCCTCAGTCAGTCCCTGACCCCTGCCCCTTTTTGCATTTGTCTGCTTTATGCTGCTGTGATCTTGATTAGCACCCATGAGAAATGATCCCGAGTCTGTTCAACTTACAGCTTTCTCCTGGTTGACAGATCCTCACCCACCCCTGAGCCCCTCCTCCATGCTCCCTCTATCCAATAATGTATCAGATTCCCAGAATACATTCAGGGTAACCAATTAGAAATAGCCCTGCCTGAATGGCATTTCCATTCTTCAAGCAAGTAAACAAATTGCACAAAGATGCAAACACTTGCTAAAAGTATTGTCAGATAAGGACCCTGAATAATATGAGAATAAGCCACATGAGACATGGCTTTTCCTAGTACATGTATGCATGTCAGTGTGGCTGGAAATGTTTCTTGTGGGAACTTATATATGTGTGTATGTGTGTATGTGTGTGTGCATCTATATATTTTTTTAATTTGAAGAATATATTTTTTAAAATATTTTTTTGTTGGAAAGACAGTTATGTAGAAAAAAAGAGCCAAAGAGAAAGATTTTCCATCTGCTGATTCACTCCAAGTGATCACAATGGCCGGTGCTGCGCCAATCTGAAGCCAGAAGCCAGGAGCTTCTTCCAGGTCTCTGAAATGGGTACAGGGTCCCAAGGTTTTGGGCCATCCTCTACTGGTTTTCCAGGCCACAGGAAGGGAGTTGGATGGGAAGTGGAGCTGCTGGGATATGAATGGGCGCACATGTGGGATGTTAGCTCATGCAAGGAGAGGATTTAGCCATTAGGCTATTGCACCAGGCCTGGTATTTATTTATTTAAAAGGCAGAGTGGCAGAGGGAAAGGGAGAGACAGAGGAGATCTCTTCCATCCACCACTTCACCCCCAGATGGCTTCAATGCAAGCCAGGAGCCAGTAGTTTCATCCTTGTCTTCCAGATGGGTGCAGGGGTCCAAGCACTTAGACCATCTTCTGTTGCTTTCTTGCCCAGGTATATCAACAGGGAGCTGAATCAGAAGTAGAACAGCTAGGATTCAAACTGTGTGCTCACAGTAGAGGTGGAGTCCACTGATCCTCCTTTCTCCCTCAAGGGAGAATGGAAGGATCCCCAGAGCAAGTCCCTTTGCCCTCCCTCCCCACCACACCACCACCTCTTTCTGTGGCCTTCCTCCTCCAGGAATTTGCCTTCCTCCAGCCCCACATCCCACCCTCAGATTCCCCCAATAGTGGCCATGGGGGCAGGGTGTGGGAACAGCTTCTCCCGAGGCTGGGATGGCAGGGTCGGGGCTGCCTGTCTCTACTCACTGGATCATCTCCTGTGGGATGCCTCTGAATCCCTGGATTCCTGGTGGCCCTTCCATTTCCTCTCCACAGGGACTCCAGCACCTCTTCAAGCTATACTCCAGACAAGGGACCTGTTGGGTATACCTGCCTGGATCTGTTCTGGGAAACCAAGAGGGTTGGGATTCTCCTGGAAGCAGCTCATCTGGAATGCCCAAGGGATAACAGGCTGCGGGGGGTGGGGGGTGGGGGGCAGTGTCTGTGGGATAGATGGTGGGGAGAAGGATGTGAGGGAGGTAAGATCAGAGCCTGGCCACCCTCCAGCTTCAGGCATGGGTACATCCTCGGGGTGGCCCAAGAAGTACAGGTTGGGAAGAGCTGGAGTGGGGCTGGAGGCTCTGACCAACAAGCTGGGAAATGCTTGCACAGGTGCCACTTTGGCTGGGCTGCCCGCTCCCTGAACATGCCCTGTCCTGGTGCTGTGCTCGGGCTTGAGACAAGATCCTCGGGGTGCAGAAGTGAAGGTGGCACTGCAGCAGGTGCAGTGTCTGGCAGCTGGTGAGGGCACCCTGGAGCCCTAACGCCAGGGGGTCTTGGCTCTCAGTCCCACTAGTGGGTCTCCATCAGATGACAGGCAGCCTGGGGTTGGGGTTGGGGGCTGGTCCACCTGAGCCCCTGGGGAACAAGAGAAGTGTGTGTCTCCTCTCTTGGGCTCAGCCACATGACCAGTGCTCCCTTGGGGCCTTTGTCGAGATGAAATAAACAGATGGAAGCTACTGGCACAGGAGGCCTGGCCTCTCCTTTTCAGTGCCTGAGCACCTGCAGACCCCATGGGACAGGAGCCCTGGCCACATGTCCTCCTCCTACTCCACCCTGAGAGGTGCTGGGCATAAGCTTCAGGGGAGCTGGCGTCCCCAAGGGCAGCTCCAGTGGCTCCCATGGGTGCTGACGTGCTTGGTTTGACTAGCTGGGCTAGAAAAAGTGGTTGAGAGGCATAGATACAGCACCAAAGCCTGCCCGAGGAGAGGCCAGGAAAGGTGGGGCATGAAACAGACTTAAGCTGGGCCTGCGATTTGCTGTGTGGCTTGGAGGACGTGGCAGCCCTTCTCTGGGCCTTGAGCTCCTTGATTCCCATAGTATCCTGGGATTCCTAGCTTTGGTTGATGTTGGCAGAGTCCTGGGGGTGGGAGGGTGCAGGGCTAGTGCCCCAGGTGCTGGCCTCATGCTCCACAGTTCCCAGGTGTCCTCCACCACCCCCTCGACAGTGATTGATGGCCCCGATGGGCAGTTCCTCTGCTCGAGCTGCAGCCGTTGCTGGGAATGTGTATTAATATTAATTGGGACTAATTAGTTGGATAAATCAATCCGCCCCCAGAGAGCAGCTGCCCCACCCGGGTTGATGAGGAGGAAGTCTGGGCTAATGGGGTTGTTGGGAACATCAGCAGGAAGGGGCCGACCCTGCAGTCCGACAGGACTCCTGTACGTGGTGCGCGTGTGCGTGCTGGCTCCAGCTGGGTGCAGTGGGGGTGTAGGTTCCTTTACTGCAGACCAGGGCCTGGCTTTGGGTGCCTCCTGCTGCTGTTTCACTGTGCTGTGCCTGGTGCATGTCTGGCCAGGTGCTGCTCCAGTCTGGAGAGGAACCTGTGGGGGTATGGGTGCCTGGCTGCACGTGCACGTTGGGTTGCTGGTTGGAGAATGTGTGGCTGGTGTGGGTCCGAATCTAGGCTGAGTGCGTACCTGTGTGGGTGTGGGTGTCTGCTGTACTCGGGAACGACTTGGCCTGGGATGTGGGTGGTGTCTGTAGCCTCCCTGCTTGCCTGTAGGCTCAGTTATCTTCTCCCCAGCAAAGCCACACGGGTCTGCACTGGGCACGTTCCCACCTGGGTCAAGCACCTCCAGCAAGTCCCTCAAGACCTCAGGTGTCTAGTTTCCTGTCCCAGGGAAAGCAGAGTGTTGAGACACAAGGAAAATCCTCTTGGGGTCTGTCCAAACAAATCTAGTTTAGTTCCACTGAGCGAAAAACCAAGGGTCCCAGGCTGGCGGGGCAGCATAGGAGGCTAATCTTCTGCCTATGGCAACAGCATTCCATGTGGGCACCAGTTTGTGACCCGGTTGCCCCACTTCTGATTCAGCTCCCTGCTAATGTGCCTGGGAGAGCAGCCAAGATTGCCCAAAGCCTTGTAAGCCTACACATATGTGGGAGGCCCAGAAGACGCTCCTGGGCCTGAGGTTAGAACCAGCTCAGCTCCGGCCTTTGCATCCATTTGGGGAGTGAGCCAGTGGATGGAAGATCTCTCTATTTCTCCCTCTCTATATATACACAACTCTGCCTTTCAACCCATATCTATATATAGTGGGTCCTCTGGATCTTGCATTGGGCTGGAGCCTGGGGCAGATTCATAGCAAAGATCTATCTGACATCCAATGTCAGACCTAAACTCATCTTACTGAAGTCCCCAAGCTGGAGGTGGGGATGGGAGTATGGCACCTGCTGTGCAAACCATGTTGGGAGGAAGCTCAGTCACGTGGTGAAGGCTGGGCCCCCGGGGAGACTTGGGACTAGACAGGAGTGGTGCCTTGCCAATTCCTAGAGAGCTTCATGTGGAGAAGGCTTCCCAGAGAATCTATGTTGGCTCTGTAAGCTATGTAGGCTGTGTTGGCTGTGTAGACATGCCCAAAAAGGAGGGAGGGAAAGGCCTGCAGCAAGGCTGTGTGTCTGTGGGACACATGGTCACGGGAGGTCACAGTGCTCCATTGAAAAATCCCCCAGGAGCCGTTAGCCAGTGGAAATCAAGGTAGAAATGTGCTGGGATGAAACCCAGGTTCCCCCGTCTCTTGCAGTGCAAGAGAGTCAATGTTCATATCTGTTGCTTTCGCCAGAGGAAGCAGAAACAAACACCAGAGCACCTGGGTCAGGTTCATGTAAGGACCCATGGAATGGCATGGGGAAAGGCTTGGCATGGTGCCCAGAACACAGCAGGTGTGCTAGATGTGCATCTATACCACCATGTGAGCACAAGCCCTGAGCCCACAGGGAATGCTTTGTGAGCTGTCCTCAGGGAAATGGTGCTACAAAGTCGTTCTGGACGGAACCACGATCTAACCTCTAAGATCTTAAAAGGATCGTCCAGGATGCAGTGAAAAACTGAAGCTGAAGGGGAAAAGGCTGATGGCAGACAGACTAGGGAAGAGACTCCTGAGCTGAGAGCCAGGGAAGGAAGGGCCCCAGCTGCCATGAGGCTGGGGAATGGGTGGGGTGATGCAAAGGAGGCAGAACTGCCGATGGATGCACTTGTGTCCCTGGAGTAGGCTCTGCCATCCGGGCCTGGGCAGACTGTCCCTGACTCGCTGTCTGTATTCCTATGCTTTCTAGTGCTGCAAACTGAGGAAATAGTATCATCTAGCTCTTAGGGTTGTTGCAACAAGTCCTGATGTGAGCTGTGTGGTGCAAAATGCTCCCGGTGGGACTTGGCAGCCATGTGATTACGAGCCTCACATGTGGTTGTGTGTTGAGGGTCACACAGTCTCCCGAGTTTGGGTAGGAGGGAGGTGTCCAGGCTGATTCAGAGGCTTGCTGCTTTGAGGACCTAACTGTCATCCATTGGGAATCAAGAATAAGAACAGATTTGGCAGAAAAATGACATGTCCCTGAGTCTCTGTGCCTGTCTGGATGAGAGCGTCCTGGATCACCGGGAGGTATCTGAGGCAGCCCAGAAAACGGAGCCAACGGCGAGAGGGAGGGCCAGGCCCTGCGGGACTCTGACATCGTGGGAGACTGGGAAACAGCCCAACCACCCTGAGCACTGAGGCTGGCCCAGGGATGTGCATGGAGCACGCAGCTGTGTGCCATGGAGGTCCAGGGGAGGATGTGCTGTGGGCCTGAGCAGGCCAGTCAGTGATGCAACTTCACCCTGCCCCATCTCTGCAGGCTCAACCTGGAGCTGCCCCTGGCAGAGCTGGCCCAGAAGCCGTGGGCTGAAGAGCTGAGCCCAGAGAGCTCCTGGAGGAGGAGGGGTTGGGGCCACAGCCCAAGGCCAGGGCTCAGTGCTTCTCTGCCCAGGGACGAGGGAGGACATTGTCGTGGAAGGGGAACGGCCTGCCTGTGACTGAACAGCAGCTGACCAGCAGAGATGGGTTTGCATTCAGACCCAAATGACTACAGCCCCCTCCCTACAGGGCACATGTTCAGCCTGCCACTCAGCCAATGTCGGTTCAGCTGACTCTCTGCACCCCTCCTAGTTGTCAACCTGCAGCCATTGCCTGCCATCCAGTGTTTGGCTCCCCAATTTCCCCATACACAGTCCCTCCTGAGAGCCCTTCAGTTTGAAGGCATCTGCGTCTGTTCAGCTGCTCACCTTCCCACCCATCCCCAACTCCCACTCAGTTATCCCCCCCATCTACTGCCTATTCTCCCACCTATTCGCCAGCTTATCTACCCATTTACCCATCCACTCATGAATCTTTCTACCCAGCTGCTCCACCGCACCCATCACCCATCTTCCCACTCCACCCAGTGTTCATGTTTCTGAGGGTTTCCCAGAGCACCCAGGACCTGAGGAAGAAATAGGGAGGCCCCAGCACCTTTGGGGAGACCCTGTGGATTTTCTTGCTGCATATGGGTAGTCATACCCTGAAGCCCTACCTGCAAATCTGGTTCCTGGAAAAATTAAGCTACCTTGTTGCCAGCCCAATTACCCTTCTGTGTCCTTCATGGACAAGAGAGTCCCTGGGTGTAACCAGCCCCTTTGGGTCAGCTACTAGGAATCAGACGACTACACTCGGCCATCCTCTAGCATGATCAGGGTCGTGCAGCTCACCTTCCACCTGCTCCAAGCTGCAGGATGCCAGGCAGGTGCACCTGGCCCAGGGGTAGAGGCTGGACTGGTCAAACCAGGAGCCAGGACACGGTCAGGCTCTCCTGCACGGGGGTAGGGGCCTTAGCACTTAGGCCATTTTCTGCTTCCTTCCCTGGGTTAACAGGAAGCCAGATCTGGAGCAGAGCAAAGCAGCCAGGACAGCTCAGCTCCCTGGGGCCAGCCTTCACACCTCTCTGAGCCTCAGGGTCGACCACATGGGATGACTGTGAAAAGCGAATAAACTCTCACATGTGAAGCACTCGACACACCAGCTGGATCACAGGGAAGCGGGCAGGAAGCAAGGGTTCCTCTAATTTTGTGTCCTTTTTAAGAATTTACTTTAATTTGCAAGGGAGATTTACAGAGAAAAGGAGAGACAGAAAGAGATCTTCCATCCACTGGTCACTCCCCAGATGACTATAATGGCCCAGAGTTTGGCCAATTCCAATCCAGGAGCCAGGATCTTGTTCCAGGTCTCCCACGTGGGTGCACAGGCCTAAGCACCTGAACCATCTTCTGCTGCTTTCCCAGGCCATAAGCAGGGAGCCAGACTGGAAGTGGAGCAGCTGGGACTTGGACTGGCATCTATATGGATGCTGGCATTACAGGCAGGTAATTAATGTGCTATACCACTGAACCAGCCCCTAATTCTGTATCTTTTTAATTTCATATTTCTACATATTAGTGGTGTATGGCATGATAATTTGTTCATGTATATGATTATAATGATTAAATCAGAGCTGTTAGTGTTTCCATCTCCTTCAACTTTAAACATTGTTAATATTACTTACTATGGTATATATATTTCTAAATGCTTATTTTTAAAGTTTATATTTCAGGCCCAGCGGCGTGGCCTAGCGGCTAAAGTCCTCGCTTTGAAAGCCCCGGGATACCTTATGGGCGCTGGTTCTAATCCCGGCAGCTCCACTTCCCATCCAGCTCCCTGCTTGTGGCCTGGGAAAGCAGTTGAGGACTGCCCAATGCATTGGGACACTGCACCCGTGTGGGAGACCCGGAAGAGGTTCCAGGTTCCTGGCTTCGGATTGGCGCGCATCGGCCCGTTGCAGCTCACTTGGGGAGTGAATCATCGGACGGAAGATCTTCCTCTCTGTCTCTCCTCCTCTGTGTATATCTGGCTATAATAAAATGAATAAATCTTTAAAAAAATTTATATTTACTTGCTTGAATGGCAGAGCATAAGAAAGAGAGAGCTCTCCATCCACTGGTTTACTCCTTACAGGGCTGCAACGGTTAGATCCAGGCCACAACCAGCAGCCAGGAGCACAGTCTGGGTCTCCCATGTGCTGACTGGAATACAGTTGTTGAACTGTTAAGTGCTACTCTCTTGGATGCATTACCAGGAAACTGGGATAGAAGAGTAACCAGGGACTCAAACTGGCACTGTGATACCCCATGTCATATGGCATCACAGCCCATGGCTTAACTCACTGTGCCACAATGGCCACCCCTAAAATTTTCTTGAATAATAGAATAACTCAATAAAAGTGAAAGAAGTCAGACACAGAAAGATGAATAGGGCATTTGTGGAAGAAACAAAACAGGTTGATCTGAATACAGGATAATGATTGTCTTTCTTTTTTTAATATTTATTTTATTTTTATTGGAAAAACAGGTTTGCAGAGAGAAGAAGAGACTAAGATCCTTAGTCTGTTGGTTCAGTCTCCAAGTGCCTACAATGGCTGGAGCTGAGCCGATCCAAAGCCAGGAGCCAGGAGCTTCTTTTGAGTTTCCCATGCAGATGCAGGGTCTCAAGGCCTTAGGCCATCCTTCACTGCTTTCTCAGGCCACCAGCAGGGAGCTGGGTTGGAAGTGGAACAGCTGGAACACAAACTGGCACCCATATGGGATCCAGACTCCTGCAAGGCAAGATTTAGTCATTGAGCCATTGCACCAGGCCCAATGTTTATCTTTCAAGTCTGGATTGCTCTACTTCTTTTTTTCCCCTAAGATTTATTTATTTTTATTGGAAAGTCAGATATTCAGAGAGGAAGAGAGACAGAGAGGAAGATCTTCCGTCCAATGATTCACTCTCCAAGTGGCTACAATGGCTGAAGCCGAGCTGATCCGAAGCCAGGAGCCAGGATCTTCATCCAGGTCTCCCAAGTGGATGCAGGATCCCAAGCAGGCCACAAGCAGGGAGCTGGATTGGAAGGGGGATTGCCAGGATTAGAACTGGCGGCCATATGAGATACCAGTGCAGACAAGGTAAGGACTTCAGCCACTAGGCTACCATGCTGGGCCCAAGTTGCTCTACTTCTATTGCATGTTCTGTGTAGGGCTGTAGGGGTGTGCGTGGTGGGGTGGGGGTATGGCCACCTAGGAGCTGAAGGGGGAGAGACAAACGGGGCGATGCCGCATCCTCTCTGCAGATCCTAGGGGACACAGAACAGGGCAGCTTGGAGGAGCTCTAGGCCTGCATGTGACTTCCATGCCCCTAGATCACTCCTTCTCAGTCACCAAACACCTTTTTTTGGTGGGGAGGGGGATGGTCTGTTTGTATTGGAGCTGCCTTTTGTGGTAGCTGTACACCTATGGGACTCAAGCAGAGAAGGGGGCTGGAGGTGACTGGAGTCCTAGGGGAGAACCAGGGGACCTGGGTTGATGTGCCTCTGGCTAATGGCGTGACCGGCACAGCAAGTGCAGAGAGGCCTGTCTATGCACGTGTTCCAGGGTGCTAAGGACACACTCATTGGATCTGGGCTCCCTCTGTGACTTGCTTGTGCAAGGAAGCTGGGTAGGGGTGTGGGGCAGGCCAATGGTCAAAAGGCTAGCATTGACCCAGTGTGTGGCCAGTTCCTCAGGAGGGAGGATGTAGCATAGCCCAGCTTGAAGATGATGGTCAGCTGAGTCCACCAATCGATCCACTTCAGTGGTTCTTGGCCTGGCCCCTGGAGCACCAGGAGTGTGATCCAGAGAGAAGAAGCTTGGGAGAGGAGAGTGCAATTTGAAGAACTGTGGTGGCTCTGGGAGGGGGTTCATAAAAGGAAACAAGAAAGAGAGAAGCGGGGTGGGGGTAGGCATAAAGGAGGGATGTGCCCAAGGGAGGGGAGGGAGAGCATTGCATAGAGAAGGCAGGGGTGGGAGAGGGACTCAGGGCTTGCTGAGGTGATGGGGGCTTTTGGGGGGCCAGAAGGAAGGTCCTTCTTGAGCACCTGCCTTGGGCAGCAGGTTACTCCCAGGGTTCCTGACACTGCTCTCCCCCTCTCATCTTCATATAGAAGCAGTGGATTTGGGGGAGTCCAGGAGTCCCTGTGGCTGGTGGGATGGGGAGGTTGAACAGGGATGCATGTTGTTGAGAACCTTGGACAGGTAAGATGTGTTAGCCAGGGTACAAGTCATCCCCAACTCCTCTGCTGACAGCTTGCAAGTTGCAGGCAATGACTAAGGATCTTGAGGGATGGCATCTCCCAACTCTCAATCTTCTTCATTGCTCCGGGACACCCAGGATGCTATGGGAGCTGTACCCAGATGTGGAGGTGATGGGCACCTGGGAAGACCTCAAGAGGCAGCTGCAGCTGGGACAGCCAAGACCTGGGTGGTGATTGACACGGCCAGACAGGCAGCAGAGCTGCGGGGGCCCAGCAGGACCTGGACAGGGAGATTTGGCAACCTAAGAAGCTCATCTGGTCCTTGTCTCTGAAACCAAAGACACTGTCCCCAAGTCACTGCAGCCTGAGATTTGCCCTCCTCGCCTTCCCCAGACCACAGGGTAGACCTTGACCTTAGCCAGCTGTCAGTCAGAAGAACCCACAGCATGAGCATTCTCCCTGGCACCTAACCAGCTTTGCCTTGTCTGGTCAATGGTCACCTCTGGTGGTCTGTTCCTACCCTCCAACCCCTCACTGACCCTGCAGCAATGTCAGCAAGAGCTCACGGCCAAGTGAGAGTCCCTGGAGCTGGATGCGCTGTTGGCGCCAGCTCTGGACCCTGCTTTCTGCATAGGCCACCCTTGACAGGGTGCTGGGTCAGAGGGTGCTGGGCACTGCTGGGGCTGGGGTCTAGAACTTCTGATCCCTATGGGGTCCAGCCATAGCTTTAGGGGCCATCTCCTCTGTCTCCACTCACGTTTTAATAAATATTTATTACTCCAAAGGAAGAAGGAGCAAATGTCAGGAAGATTGTGCAGCTGGTGGGATTGCACTAAAGTGACTATCCGGGGGGAAAAATAAATCTTACAAGGAGGGACTCCACCCAGCTGGGGCCACACTCGGCGCCAGGCGCTGTGTTGACCTCTAACAGTGCTGATTCCTCCAGTCCTTGCCAACCCTGTGAAGTGAATATTACTATTCCCTGAGTGCAAATAAGGATATCCAGGTGGCAGACGAATTACCTAGCTAACATTCCCACGAGTATGCAGAGAGTGGGTGGTGGGGATTCAGCCCAGGCTGGAGGAATCCGTGTTGTGAAGAGGTCAGCACAGCGCCTGGCCAGACTGTTCGCAGGTGCCCCCGGCTCCTCCAAGCCCCGGTGGCTGCATTTCTGAGGAGGACCGGGAGAGGGCGTGCGCGCCTTCCCACCTGAGTCGTGCTGGGGCTGGGGCTTCCTGGGCATGTCCGAATCCTGATTCTTCCTACAGGAAGCTCCTGCTCCGGGAGCCTGCACAGCATCCTGAACTTCCCCGCGGGCGTGCAGCCTGTCACCTCCAGGACGCCGCAGCCTGAGGAGGAACCGGCCTTCTGCAGTGGCTGCCTCAGGACAGGAACTTCCAGGTGTGGGTTCCCCTGTTTGGGTACGCCTCTCCCCAGCCCTTACCTCCACCCAGCTGGGCCCACAGCAGAAAGGTGGTGGTGAGGTAGGGTGGGGCAAGCACTCCTGGCTTCCATCCTTTGTCACGTTTGTTTCCATTCCACTCCAGTCAAGAGGATGCCCCATTTGACTTTGGTGTCAGGGGATGAAACTTGGCAAAACCAATGATTTTTCTTGGTGTTTCCACATGACAAGTGGAGCGGAGCCCCTGTGAAGATCTTACGGTGTCTATGGGCAGGACATTGCCCAGATCTGGACATCAGTTTCTTCACCAGGAAAATGGAAATCAGGGATCAGTGCCATGGCAAGTTAAGCCTCTGTCTGCAGTGCCAGCATCCTATACAGGCATCAGTTCAAGTCCTGGCTGCTCTACTTCCAATTTAGCCCCTGCCAATACACCTTAGGAAAGCAGTAGAAGATGGTCCAAGTGCTTGGAACCCTGCACCCACATGAGAAAACCAGTCCCAGCTGTCGCAGCCATTTGAGGAGTGAACAGTGGATATCCCCCCCCCGCCTCTCTCCCTTCTCTCTTTGTAACTCTGCTTTGCATATAAATGCAAAACAAATCTTTAAAAAATGGAACTTAAAAGATCTGCATTGTAGGATTCTGCTAATTAGAGCTGAGTTAAATAAAAACACGAAGCAATTAGCATAAGGCTACCATTATATAGGAAGTATTCAATAAACATTACTATCATTAATTCAGGGGTGAATTTTAAAAATAACATTGGTTTATCTTTATTGGCAAAGCAGAGTTATATAGAGAGAAGGTGAGACAGACAGATCTTCCATTCACTCTTTCATTCCCCAGACGGCTGAAATAACTGAGACTGGGCTAGGGCTGAAACCCAGAGGGAGCTTCTTTCCAAGTCTCTCACACGGGCGCAGAGACTCAAGGACTTGGGCCATCCTCCACTCCTGTCCCAGGCCATAAATAAGGAGCTGGATCAGAAGTGGAGTAAAGGGACCAGTTTAATGGCCAACTGGCTGATCCTCCATCTCCAAGTACCAGCATCTCACATGGGCTCTGGTTTGTGTCCTGGCTGTTCTGATTCCTGGGATATTCAGAAGCTCTTGGCTCCTGGCATTGGAATGGCTCAGTTCTGGCTATTGTGGCCATTTGGAGAGTAAACCAGTGGACCAAAAATCCCTCTATCCCTCCTTTTCTCTGTAAATCTGCTTTTCAGATATTAATAGGTAAATCGTTTCAAAATCTTCAAAAGAAAAAAAAAGGTACTCATAAGGGATGCTGACACTGCAGACAGAAGCTTTAGCCTGCTATGCCGCTGCACCTGTCCCCAGAGATGATTTCATACATGGAAACATTATTGCCATGGGCATATGTAACTGCAAGGCCTAAAATAACAACCCTGACTTTGCTGAGAAGAGAGAAATATTGAATCAGACACAAAGTGACTTAACTTTTTCTGGAAATTGATTCTTGTGCTAGCTGCCTGTGGAGCTGCTGACCTAATTCTGAAGAAACAACAAAAAACAATGCAGTTTATTGTGTCTTCACTTCCTACCCTGTTCTGGGAGCTGCTTAAAGTGCTGTGTGTCTATGACATCATGACAACCCACAGCCATGAGGTCTCACAAAGGAGGAGCTGGAGGCACAGGCCCGTTAGTGGAAAAGCCATACACACAGAGCAAGTGGAGGGGCCAGTGCAACGAAAGTTGTGCAAATGTTAGCTGTAGGTTGGGACTCTGTGCTGGGGACTCAGCCTCTGCATTCCTGGGCCAGTGTCTGGGATCTATGCTGTGCTTTGGCATCAGGGGGTTTGCATGGTCTTTCCGCTGCAGGACCACTGACGGATACCTGGTTCACCAGAGCTGCAGCCAAATCCAGTCCAAACAGTATTTCCTGGTTTCACCGCAGCTGGGGTGCAGGCCCTCTCCTGAAACATGTGCTGCAGAGACCGCTGGCCCTGGGGAAGATCTTGGATCTTCCACGTGCATGCAGGGGCCCAAACAATTGGGTGAGCCTCTGCTGCTTTCCTAGGCCATTAGCAGGAAGCTGGATCGGAAGTGGAGGAACCACTTCTGGCTCAAACTGGCAGCATTCAGTCATCAGTGGAGATCAGCCTGCTGTGCCACTGCATCAATCCAGAGGAGATTAGATTTGATGAGGTCCTCTATTTGCCAGCATTAGTCACATCTGAGCTGTAGTCCCTAGGCACTGCTCTGCTCAAGAACGTGCCATGGCTCCCACTGACATCTGGAGGAAATTCCCCATGAGGGCCTGCCATTCAGCACCCACTCAGGACCCTCCATGGCCTTCCCTGCCACGGCTCCAATATAGCACTCAAGCTGGAGCCCTCTCGCCAGCACAAGGCACCCCACACAGCTGCCCCGGGCCTGCCCCTCCCCCTGCCCACGTGGGCAGTGGCCCTGTCCTGTCAATCACGCCCTGTGTCAATACCATCCTTCAGGGAGCTTTCTTGACCCCTCCACATTCTCTCCTCCCACAGAACTTTCCCTCCCCTAACCCAGCCCACTTTGCAGCCCCACCTTGGGGTACTGTCTCTCTCCTCCCTGTGTGTGTCTCAGCATGGACAGTACATCTGGATCTTCCCACGTGTGGGAATCAGCACCCCACCCATGTGTCCATCTTACACTTGTTGAGTAGCGCTTCTGGAGGCTCAGTGGTGGCTTTCTGGTATGAGTAAAAAAGAAGGCCTGAGTTAAAAGGCTTTAAGGTGAAGACTCAAGAGATCAGCCCTGCCCGACCACAGAGTGGACAAGTGAGGCTGACCCTGCTGTGGTTTCCCCTTTTCTCCAGCCCCACTGCTGAGTCTGAGCTCTCTGCGGGAACGGCAGCCTCACGGTCTCCTCTCAGACAGGGTCACTAGGGCTCCGACCCAGTCCTCCCTTCCGCAGGAGCCACAGATTCCGAAGTCTCCTTGTGACCCACTGTGGGCTGCAACAGGCTGGGCACCAGGGGGCAGCATTGAGCTTCAAACAGCCCTGGTGGCCTTCGGGGCTCCGACCCGTTGAGGTTCGGACTTGGGCAGCGACACCAGCGACCCAACTCCCTGGGGCAGAGGCGGGAAGTAGCAGGTGGAGAAGCACATGGGTGGCCCTCAGGAAGGAGCCAGGTGCTTTGGCTTAAGTACATTCGAGTCTAAGATGTAGACGGTGGAATTCCACTGGGGGTTGAAATGAGCTTGGGGAGAACGCGGATCCCAGCGCCAGCGACCGCGTACGTGGGAGACCCGGTCCTGGGCACAGATTTCCCTCCTGGCTAGTCGCAGCCTGCTTCTCCCATTCCCGACTCTGGTCAGTCCCTGGCCCATGCCCGGAGCCCCGCGTCACAGGGGTCTCTCTGGGGTCCACGCAAGCAGGTGAGACTGGGCGCTCTCCACACCAGCCATCTCCCCACCGAGGGTCTGCTCTGGGCGCGTACGTGTGCAGGTCAGGCGCGGCCTCCTCGGTGACCTTGAATAAGGTCCCCGGGCTCCTCAGAGCCTCTGCTTCTTCATCTGTCAGATAGTGGGTGAAGATCAAAAGCTCAGGATGAGATCTGCTGCGAAGTTGACCGCGCAGGTGGGTGGATGGAGGGGCGGGGCCTGAAATGTCTCCAGCGTTCTTGCGCGTGGGGGGGGGGTGTTGCAGGGAGCTAACGTTTCAAGGTGGGGGCCTGTGAGGTTGGGTCTTTGCCCCAGAAAAATTTAGCCCCCAAACGGGAAAACGCCCCGGGCTAGGGGCTCTACAAAGCCCGGAACAGCGGCCATCATCGGGACTGTGGGCAGCGATCTGGAGTCGCGATCTGCTTCCCGCACCAGGGCCTGCTGGGTGCGGAAGGGGCTAGCGTGTGCTGTCCCCCACCCCCTGCACCTCCGTGCAGTCCCCGTGAGCACCAGGGGGCTGCCGGGGCCTTTGCGTACAGCCCCGCGCGGGCTTGGTCCCGCAGGGCCAGGCGGACCGGCCCGGAGCGCACGTGGACCAGGCCGGAGCCGCTCGCCCGCGCTTGCCCCGCCGCTCCGCCCCGCCTGCCGCCTCCCCAGGCGCCCGCATTAAAGCGCATATGCAAGCCATGAATTATCAACTCAAAGGAGTCAATTACCGGCTCTCAAAACGAGTGTCTGCGCCCGGAGCGCCCGGGGCCATCCGCCTATTTACGGAGCTGTCTCCCCCGCCCGGCTGCGGAGGGGGGCTCGGGAGGGAGAGGAGCGAGAAAGGCAGCCGCACACCGGGCGGGAGAGGCGGGCTGGAGCCGCGAGTCGGCGACGCAGCAGCCGCTGCCCTAGGAAGAGGGGCGGGAGGCCCGGGATCCCCAGACCGGGGGCGGAGTCCTCCACGCTCGGTGCCCCGGAGTCCACCGAGGGTGTGGAGAGGCGACCCAGGCGGGGCGCGGGAGGGGGTGGTGTACCGGGAGGCGGGAGCCATCCTGAAGGGAACCCGGTGGGTGGGCTATGGGTGGGCCTCAGGACCCAGAGAAAAGGGAGAAATGGAGAGAAGACAAAGGAGGTGGGGCCTGATGTGGGGGTGTCTGTATAGGCCACCCCCCCCCCAGCATTGCCAGAGAAATGGTAAATCCACCCCAGGGGCTGTCACCTGCCTGGTTCCTAGGCCTCCCCAGCCTGGGTGCCTGGAGCCTCAGCACACACCATGTTCCACCCCGGGATCTGGACAATGGCCCGCAGGGCCTGCCCCATTTCCTCAATATTGTGCCTTGTTGTAGCTGGGGGGGGACTGAGAACTTCCTAAGTGTTTGATGAGTGAATAACTGAATGAGTGAGTGAATGAATGAATGAATGAAGGGTGCCAGCTAGAGGGGACATTGGCCTGGATGGAGGCTGTGACCCAGAAGGCAGGGTGGGGAAACTCAGAGATGCACTGAGTGGGAAGGCCTCAGCCATAGTCCTGGGCTGGGCTTCTGGCGAGGGTGAGTATGGCCAGTGCGGAGCAGGGGTGGGGGAGCTGAGACCAGCACCATCACTACTGCCAGTCCCTGGGGACTCCCCACCCTGGCTTTGCCTGAATGCTTCAGGGCCCCAGGCCTATTCCTGAGAGAAGGGGATTCAGGGAGCCCCCAGGAGCTCCGAGGTACGAGCCTGGCCAACACTGGGGCTTGGGGCTCTTTCTCCTCCAGCTGTGTGCCCCCAGCGAGCCTCTGGCCTTGGGTGTCCAGGGGAACAGAAGGCCACTCCCACCTGCTTCTCTGCATGTTTTCATCTGCACAGCCCATTCTCTGAGCCAGAAAGGGAACAGGGGCCACTTGCCAAGGCTTGTGCAGCACCCAGCACTGGGGCACCCAGAGCTCCTCTCAGCACCCCTGGAAGCTGCTAAGTGGCCGTGGCAAACCAGGAAGCCAGCAGGAGCCAGGACTGACGGCAGAGCCTCCTGGACACCAAGAGCTCCCCAGTCCAGCTACTGCCCTCCCCCGCCCCACTCCTGGTCCTGTTTTCTCAGCCATTTCTACCTAGCTGAGCCCAAACCCAGGACATGGGGAGCGGGGTGTCTTCCCAGCGGCCATGACTGCTCAGATCCAGTAGGGGCAGCCCCTGGAGGCCAGTTCCGGCTGTGGTGTGGGCCCGGTGACTGTGTCTGGCCTCCATGCCATTAGTGGGCAGCCAGAGGGGGTGTGTGCAAGCAGCAATGCTGGGGTTCCTGTGGCCGCTCGTCTATTAGTGGCTGGTGGCTTCCCCATGATTTATTGGGGCTTCTTCATTTCCCCTCGGTCTGCTATAAACATATTTATACCACCAGAGTGACCGATAAATTTCCCATATGAATCCTGTTATCTCCCCTATTAACCATCCGTCACCTTTTATGCGGCCACAATGGGCCAGGCCAGGGCACTGGGGCTGGGTGGGAGGCCTGCAGCCCACAGCTCAGGAACCCCCGTGAACTCTTCACCTCCCCCCACGGTGCCACAGACCCCACAGACCCAGCTGTCTCAGAGCCGCCTGCTGCAGGAGGAGGATGCTGGCTTCAGAATACGCAGAGCCAGGCTCCCAGGCAGGGAAGTCCTTGTTGGAGCTCACTTCAGTCTCCGCTTACAGCTGTGGGTCATTTGCTGGAAGTGAGGAGGAGCCTCTTGAAGCTACTTTCTCCCTCTGTCCTTGCAGAACACAGCCATGGCACAGGGGTGTGGTGGCAGCTAGGGCTTGCTGGGTACCTCCTCTGTCCCTGTCACTTTCTGTTCCCTGTGCTTACCGGAAGAGCCCAAGGGTGGTCCAGCCAAGGAGCGGGCAGTGGGGCTCTCCTGGCCCTGAAGTGTCTCGGGGCTGGGAGATGCAACCCAACACAGAGTTCTAGCTTAAAGGGCAAGCCGGGGATAGGGGTGGGGATGGAGGAGGGACAGGTATCTCTTCTGCAGCACAGCGTCTTGGTGCCTGGCCAGAACCAGGACAGCTGACCAGGGCCCACTCAGACCTCCTAAGCTGAGTGTGGAGGGGGGCCTGCAGCCATGTGTGTGTGGGCTTCAACTTTCTCCTGCCCCTGGACACTGAGGGTCCTACCTCTCAACCAGGCGGTGGACGGGCTTCCTTGGGAGTCAGTGTGTGTCTGTGTGTATGGGTATGCATGTGTTATATTTATGCATGTGTGCATTATGCATGTATGTGCAGTGTGTGTATATATGTAGATATGCATGTGTGTGTCATGTTTCTGTGTGTGTCTATGTGCATGTGTTCTTGTGTGCATCTTCCATGCCTGGGAGGCCTGCTTGCTTCATCCCCACCCTCACAGTCAGCCAGCCCCACTGGCAGCCCTCTGAGGTTAAACTGACCCTCACTGGGTCCTGGCATTGCTCCTGAGCAAAGAAGGGAGCCCCAGGTTGAGGGGTGGAGCCTGGCTGTGGGCTGACCCCCGGACAGAGGAGGGCCCAGCTCTCTGAGGGAGGTCACATGGCGCCTGTCCCCAGCACCAGTGTTCTGGGTCCTGGTATCCGAGGCAGGGGCAGGGAGGGGCACCTAGGAGCTCCACTCTGACCAGAAGCACATGGGGAAATGAGCCCGGCCATTCCCCTGCCTCCCATGGTCCAGAGGGAAGTGCCCTTGATGGGGAGGGGCTGGTTACCAAATCCAGTCTGGCTCCCTCCCCGCTTCTCCCACCTGGGTACCTGTGCTGCTAGCAAGGAGCCCTGAGCTCAGGTCCTGCTGGGCCTCTGGCTGGCTGTGCAGCCTGGAGCCTGTGTGGCCCTCTCTGGGCCTCATCTGCTGGGTAACCTCCAGCTCAGATTAAGGACTCAGCCACCACGAGCCACTGGGGCACGCTAAGCATAGAGCACAGCTCCTGATGGAGAGCTGGGGCTACAGGACTGCCTCAGTCAGGGCCTCTGTCTCACAGGGGGTCCTCAGCCTAACCGTGTGCCCTGCTCCCACCTGTTCCCGCCTCCTCTTCCACTCACCCTGCTGTACCTACCATCTGTCTGTCTGTCTGCCTTTGCCACTGGTCTGGCGGCACCCACCCTTCCCCCGAATCTGTCCTCTCTACAAGGTTGGCCTCCCTTGGAGGGAGGGGCAGGGCCTTGAGAGAGCGTGCAAATGAGAGAATGCTCTCCCACACACCAAACTGCCTCCCTTTCCTTCCCGCCCCCCTGCCCTCTCCAGTCTCCCACACTCACACACACACACTCTCTCTCAGTCATTTTCAATGTCATAAATTTCCATGTCTCTCTCCTCCGCTCGGCTATTACCTGCGCCTCCGTCACCGGGCCGCGCTCCCGCTCCCAGATGGGCCAGGCCATCTCGGCTCTGCAAATGACTCAGAGAGAGAGAGAGGGAGAGAGAGAAAGGCAGGGAAGGAGGGAGAGAACTGAACAGGGAGAGCGGGAAAAAGATTGAGGAAAAAAAGTGAGGGAGCGGAAGACAGACGCTGGAGCCAGCAGGGAGAGAGAGGCAGCCCCTCTTCTTCCCACTTCCAGATGCAACGGTCATCCCCCCCACTGCCCCTCCTCCAGGGAGCTGGCCTGGGGGAGGGCAGAGACACCAGGCCCCCAGGGCAGTATGGGGGCTGGCTTGGGACTCACTGCCACTTCTCCCCTCCACCTGCATGGGAGGGAGGAGTCTTTGTGCCAGCACCGGGGGCTGGTGAGCCTGACATCTGTGCTCACTCTGGGGACGGAGTTCCCACAGTTAGGGGTGTGGCTGCCCCTGGTGCTGCCCTCCCCCTGCAGATTGGTGTCTTGGGTGAGTAGGGCTGTCTCCTCAGACGGGGGCTGCCCCCTACCCCTGCAGTGAGGTTCCCTTTCTGCCAGCATCCTCACAGGAACCCCAAGCCACCTCAGAACCAGTCTTAGAGAGCATGTCCAGAGAGAGAGGCAGTGGAAGGGCCCAGGCAGGGATAGAGTGACAAGCAGAAAGCAGACAAGAGGAGGCCAATGCTGTGGCATAGCACATTAAGCCACCATTTGCAGTGCCTGTATCCCATATGGGTGCTAGTTTGTGTCTCACCTGCTCCACTTCTCATCCAGCTCCCCGCTTGTGGCCTGAGAAAGCAGTGGAGGATGACCCAAGGCCTTGGGTTTCTGTCCCCATGTGGGAGACCCAGAAGAAACTTCTGGCTCCCAATTTCAGCCTGGTCCAGCTCTTACCATTGCAACCACTGGGGAAGTGAACCAGTGGATGGAAGATCTTTTCCATTGTGTCTCTTCCGCTCTGGATTTTGCCTTTCAAATAAACAAAAATAAATATTTTAAAAAGACTTGTATTGGAAAACCACATTTTTACAGATAGAAAGAGAGGCAGAGAGATCTTCCATCCGCTGGCTCATTTTCCAAATGGCCACAGTGGCTAGAGCTAAGCTGATTTGAAACTAGGAGCCAAGAGCCTCCTCTGAGTCTCCCATGTGGCTGCAGGGTCTCAAGGACTTGGGCCATCCTCTACTGCTTTCCCAGGCCACAAGCGGGGAGCTGGGTGGGAAGTGAAACAATCCCATATGGGATGCCAACACCAGAAGACAGATGATTAGTCAATTGAGCCATCATGCCAGCCTGATGAAAAAAATATCTTTAAGAAAGTAGACAAGGGACCCAAGCCCCAAGGTACTGCTGGAAAGATCTGAGGTGGCACTCCCGTGGCAGGCATTGCTGTGCTAATGCTGGTTGTGGTCTAGAAGGTGTCTGGTGGCATGGGTTCTGGGCCTGGTGCTGGTATCAGAACTTTCAGAGCCACTAGCCTCCTCTCCCTCCACCCAGCACAATGACCACTGACCATCACAGATGGCATCATGGCCCTGCCGGGCTGGAGCCTGCCAAGGGCTCCACGTTCCACTGAGAGGGACCTTGGACCTAGAGTCCTCCCCATTGTTCCTGTCTCATCTATGCTTTCTGACCCCTGACAAGGCCCAGCTTGGGCCCAGGGCCTCAGGACATTGTTTTTTCCATCGGGTTGGCTCCTCCACTCTCAGCTCAGGTGTCCCCAGCCCCGTGTGGCAGGGCTGACTCTGACTGCCTCATTCAATGGCAGGCATGCCATCCCTCCTATTGCGGCCTTCAGAGAGGTGATTTCGTGGTGTTTGTTACACTGTCTACTTGCTTGGTGTCTGTCCCCTTGCATGGATGCATGTGTCTTGCAGGAGTCACGCCTGTCCTCAGCATCACAGGCAATACCTTCAGGGGCCGGAGCCTCCCAGGTGTGCTGGATTGTTGGGGCTGGGCTGACGGTCTCAGGGTCTCCGGCCATTTGGCACTTTGTTGAACTTCCAGCGGGATTGATTCTATACCAACAGAGAAGAACATCTTGCCCCAGAAACAGAACTTAGCCTGTGAGCAGGGTTGGATTCCCATTAAAGTTTTCTTTGACTTTCAGAAGCCTGCATGGTGGAGCCCCTCAATGTGAGTGTACATAGACACACACATACACGCACAGCCCCTCACCACAGACCTGCTTGTCTCCAGGTATGGTGGGATTCAAGCAAGCCACACTCCTGAGGCCCCTGACATGCCAAGGCCCACACATGGACAGTTATTCATAATCCTGAACATGCCAGACACAGCCCCACAGGTGTGTGTGTGTGTGTGTGTGTGAGCAGATGCACACACACAAACAGGTGCAGTCATAGAAACCACGTCGGACAGCATCAGCGGAGAAGACACCTGTTCACTTGCTTACCTGTTCCATTCCGTGTGGCGGCAGGGCCTTGAGCTCCCCTTTGGCAGTGGAAAGCACTATATGCTCTCCGGGGTTCAAATCACAAGACTCCAGCCTGCACCCCAGTCCCCAACTTTACCCTTTCAGCCCTCAAAATCTCATGAGAATCTCAGACCTCCACAGATTTACCCTGTGACCTGAGGCAGGGCTCAGCAGCAGCTGAGGTCAGGGCTGTGGACAAGGTTCAGTGTGTGTGTGATGGTGTGCCATCCCTGCCATCTCTGCCCATAGGTATGCCCGCACCTGTGTGTGTGCCACCCCAGGGAGTGACTGGCAGGCCCAAGGCTGGGGTCGGCATGGTGAGCCCATGCAGCTGGTGGGAGGTGGGGGGCAGGTGGGGGCTGCGCAGAAGGCTGTGAGGTACGTTTCCATCTCCTCGGGTCGGGCGGGCGAAGCCATTTCCAATCTGCTCTCTATCATTTTCAATATCATTAATCCCAGACACTCTATTTTCCATGGCTGCGCAGCCAGGCCCCCGAGTGTGCGCCGTGTAAAGTGACACATATTCATCACCGGCTCGTGGCGCCGCGCCGACGCTGATACAATATTAGTGTTGCCCCCCCGCACGGGCCCACGCCGCCCGGCTCCCCGATGGCACGAATCCATCACCTGGAGCCCGTGTCACTTTCCCCAGCAGCCACATTTGTTTGGGCACTTAGGAGGTAATTGTGGCACATTAGCTGGGGCGGGAAGGGCGCTGGGTCCCCATGAGGAGGGGGCTGCCGGGGCAGCATCTCCTGCAGCCCCAACCTGTTCCTAGCCTGGGTCCAGCTCCCCGGCCCTGGCTGGGATCCCAGGAAGCTGGGTTCTTGCCCAACTTCTGGGAAGGGTCTTAAAGCAGAGGTCAACTTTGGTGCCCTGAGAACGTCCCAAGAGTGTCCTCCATGAGCCCTGACATGGGAGCCAAGTCTACGTGGGGGGGGGGGGGAGTGTGCAGCATGGTTGTGATTCTTCTTGCTGCCCAGTCCCTCTCTTAGCCTTGATATTGGGGACGCCGCAACACCAGCTCCCCCTGCCCTCCACCGGCTCCATTCCAAGTCCCACGCTGAGAAAATCACCGTCTAGCCTTTGGGAACCCAGCTATGACAGGACTGACATGGCCCAATCCTTAGGAGTCCTGTCTGAGCTGAGGTGGCCAGGGACATCGCCCAGTTTGACTGGTATAAGGGAACCACTTTAGGGTGGGCCTTGGAAGACTGCCTGGAGAGGGTGAACCGGATGTAGGGACGGTCTCTGGACACCAGGAGGCCCAGAGTGACCGTGGAGGCGGGAGCAGCAGCAGTGGGGTCATTGATTCAAGACCTGGTGAGGGCACAGGGCCTTTCCCTCCCCAGGCCTCAGGGCTAACACCCATTAACCTCGTCAGCAGACAAATTGCCCATCTTGTCAAATTCCCATTTAAAATGCAAACTCGATTTGACAGAGTAAACGGAGCGGAGGCGGGAGCGGATAATCCAGTGGAGGCTCATTAGCAAGGCCCAATGAGCTGCCTTGCCACCTCGGCCTGACCTACTATCCCTGATGAACTGCCCAACCAGCCCATCTCCGCTCAATACCCCGCCTCACTGCCCCCTGCACCTCCCCCTGCCCAAGGAGGCTGGGGACCGCTATAGGCCACCATCACAAGTAAGAGCTCTGGAGACCAGCCCCTGCCCCTTTTTCTGTTCACTTGGTAGCCGTGGGCAGTGAAGATGGCTGTGGGGACACTGTAGGTGTAGCCCTCACTGTAGGAGCCCATAGATTGTGCTTTCAGACTCACTGATGGATGAGAATCTAAGGGCCCAGGGAGGCTGCCCATCCAAAAGGAGTGGGGTTGCATAGGAAACCTGATCTATTCTACTGCAAGAATCATACATGCCACCCTGTGTTCCCAGCCATTCTGGGTTGTAGATGTTGGTCCTTCCCCCTCTGCTTCTCTGGTTCAGTGTGACTGCCAACTGCAGGCCTAGGGAAAATCACTGTCCTTTCATCCTCATCTGTGAAAGGCCAGTGAGCAGGGATGGACCTTGAGCCTGCTAGTAGCAAAGAGGCCAGTTAGGATGCTGGCAGCCCGCATCCCAGGGCCCGAGTTCATCTCCCAGCTTCAGCTCCGATTCCACCTTCCTGCTCCTGTGGACCCTGGGGCAGCAGGTGATGGCTCAAGCAGCTCGGTTCCTCTGCCCTGTGGTAGATGTGACTTAAGTTCCTTCACTCCTCCGAAGTCTGGTCATTGTTGGGTTCCTGGAGAGTGAATCAGTAGATAACACAATTTCTCTCTCAAGTAATTGAATGAATGAATAATAAATATTTAAGTGAATTACGGGTGTTGTGACTCAGCAGTCTCAGCTGCCACTTACATCACTGCTGACACATGCGGCTGTGATATGAGTCCTGCTTCTTTTGCACTCTATCCAGCTTCCTCCTATTGCCTGTTGGGTAGTAGCAGGTGATGGCCCAAGTGCTTGGGTGCTGCCACCCAGTTGGGAGACTTAGATGGAATTCCAGGCTCCTGGCTTCAGCCTGGCCTAGCCCTAGCTGTGGATGGAAGATACATCTGTGTGTGTATATCTTTCTGTGTGTTGTCCTGCCTTTCAATTAGATGAAAATAAATTTATCTTAAAAAGTGGATGAACCAGCAGGGGTCTGGCCTAAGGCTAAGGCAAGGAGAGCTGTAGTGAGTGCTCAGTGTCATGAATTCCAATGGCTACCCAGGGGGTGTCTGCAGACAGCTTAGACCAGTGGTGGCTGAGGGAAGGACAGTAGGAAGTGGAAAGGAGGCCAGATTTTCTCGGTCTGTGGCTCATAAACACACCACAGACACTTCTGGTTCCAAGGTCCCAGTGCCCTTGGACTTGTACTCTTTCCCCCTCTCAGCTCCATACTAGGGCTGCTCTGATTAGAGAGAAGCCCAAGGTTACTCCCAGTGCCTGGAGGAAGTATCTGGGACAGGTGAAGGTCCAGCCTACTGGGCCACACCCTCCTGTCTGAGCATGCCCCCAGCTCTGCACCTATTCCCACAACCACATGGGGTGGCTGTGCCTGTGGCTGAAGTCATCACAGGAGTCCTCTCACCCCTAGTCTCTGCACCCACTCCAAGTCCTTCACTGGGACCCAAAGTAGTGGCTCTTTAATAACTGCCCCCAGGGTAGAGCCCAAACCACACAGCTGACATTCAAGGTTCTATCCCATGCAACTGTGGTGGGGGCCCCTCTGCCTTATCCTCTCCTGAGCTGAGAGGGGCTTCTGTGGGGCCAGTCTTGGCTGGGGTGGGCTACAGACAGGGACAGAAGGGTGGCGGTGTTCCCAGCTCTCTGCAGTTGGATGCCAAGCTGTCCTCTGAAGCTGGCCTAATTCCCTGCCAAACCCGGCTCCCATCTTCAGGGTGGTGCTTAGGGAGTGGGGAGCCCAATGCTAATGCCTAAGAAAGTCGTGGGTGGATTAGGAAGCGAGGGGGATTAGGGCCAGAGCTGGTGGCTCTTGCAGGAGAGGAGCCCCTCCTCCTGAGGAAGAGGAGGCTAATCCTGCTTAGCAACTGAGGAGCCCACAACACTGTGGGAGGAGGAGGGAGAGGCGGGATGGGGCTGGGGTCTTCTTGCCATCCACACAGTCTGCCTGCACCCAGAGCTTGCAGCCTCAAGAAGAACCAGCATCTTGTCTACTGCCAAACCACCCTGAATGTGCCCGATCTGGTCTGATCTCGGAAGCTAAGCAGGGTCAGGCCTGGTTAGTACTTGGATGGGAGAAGAACCAGCATCTCTCCTTATCCTCCATACTTGGGTTCCCTGGTGTACCCACAGCCATCCTGCTCTGCCTTGTCCCCTACATAGCCTCAAGTCCTCTTGTGCCTACACTACCCTGCCTAGCCACACACCCCATTTTTCCTGATCACCTGACCCTCCATGTTAGAGCCTTCATTTGTGCCCACCAGCCCATGCTGCAGGGAGTCTGTAGTGGGTACTGCTGGGGCCCAGATTACCCTTGAAGGTCAAGACACCTGCTTCTGCAGTTGCTGGGAACATGGGCCTTTGTGAGACTAGTGGTTGTGCCTTGTCCAAGGCCACGTCCCCTCCCTGGGCAAATGACAGGTGAGTGGCAGATGTCCAGAGGTCTGACTCCCTTTCCTCAGTCTGGGACAGCTCTGAAAGGCCAGACCAGTGCGACACTGGGATGTGGGAATGGTAGGGGCTGCTACTGGCCCTGGACCACAACTCACCTCAGCCTCTGGCCAGCCCTGCCTCTCACTGCTCCATGGCCCATTGTTCCCTGGGGCACTCCTAGGAATATCTCTGGCCTTCCTGGGTCTCATCAGGAAGTCTCACCCTCTGCTTCTTCTTCAACCCCTGTTTGGGGACAGAAGATGAGATAGCGAAGGGGCTGATTCAAGCCCAGTAGGCCCTGCACCGGGGATTAAGCCTCACAAGACCCCCTTCCCACTCCCACTCCGTGGGTTCCTGGACCAAGGAGGTATCCTGTCTGGGATCCTGGCCTGAATGGGGAGGCAGAGTGAGTCTGGGAAGCTGACTTGAAGTAGGAGAAACAGCCCTGGCTGAAGCACCTGCTGGGAGGGGTGGAGGCCCACTGTGGCCTGGGAGCCTAGTCCCAGAGGAGACACACAGTGTGACATGGCACCCCCACCCTGAGTGAGTAGGAAAGCTGTGACACATGGAACTGGGTCTGTTGGGCAGTCTGGCCTCTAGACCAGCAGCAGAGGCTGGCTGCACTCACACTGCTCGCTCAACAGGACACCTCCAGCCTGCTCTCCCAAGCTCTTCACTGCCAGCAGTGTGGTGGCAGAATCCAGGTCAGGGTTTGTGAGGTTACAATGGGTGTGTGTGTGATCAGAAGAGAACAGATACCCTACCCTGCCTGGCTCCTGAGTTTTACTAAGCTTGAAGCTCTATGAGCAAAGAGGACATTCTGGATGTAAGACCTCTGAGAAATTCTGGATGCCAGGGTAACTTGAAGGCAGGGATAGGCTGACCTATTTGGGGCATGGCAGGGTGGGGGTCAGTGCAGAAGGTCTGTTCTCACTCTTTACCCCATCTTTGATGGACAAATGCTAATGACATTACCAGCGATTGACCAGAAACAAATAAATAATTCAGTCTGCCCTGAAAATGGGAGAAAAGTACTTAAATGCTATTGACAAGCCAGTCCCCGGCATCATTACCCGCGCAGACTCCGGCCTCTGCATCGACCACGGCTTCTGCTTCCTCCCAACCCTACTTTGGGCAGCCTCAGGCTCCCCTCCCACCTGCCCACCTGGCCCAGGCTGAGTGACCTGGAGGGTGAGCTGAAACAACCAGGGCAGGGGATTGAGACTGTGGTTCAGACCAGAAAGGATGGAAGGCCCCCAATTCATTCCCTTTTCTCAAAGCTCTTGGCAGCTTCTGTTCCCAGTAGGTCTGGCTGTAGTCCTGGTCAGGTGCACCTGTGTGGATGGGAGGTACAGGCGCGCCCACATGTTCACACAGCACCCACATTTTCACACATAGGGGGAGTTCTGCAGCCGTTGGATCCTCTTCCAGGACCTGGGTGTGTTGACCCCCCAGGGCAGCTGTCAGTCAGTGTGCTCCTGAGGGAATACAAACTCATTAAACGTTGCTCTGCCTCTGCACAGGGGCCTGAGCCCCGAGTCAGGCCTGTGGAGGAAAAGGAGCAAACACATGCGCAGCTGATCCTTTAAAAGCACATCCTGTATTTCTGACTTCAGGAAGAGAGGAAGGGATTATGGGAGCCAGGATGACCACGGGAGGCAGTCATCATGGATTCCTGAGGAGTTGGGTGTGTTCTGGGCCCTCCTGTCACAGAGTCCCTCTCTCCCCTGCCCCCCCCCCCGCAACCATACCCCAGCAGTAATTGCCAAACAACCTGGCCTTCACTTTGAAATCCTCTATCTCTGCCTTCACTGTCCAACTCTCCTTCGGGGCTCCTCTGGCATCAGCTGCTGTCCGTGAGTGTGTGTGTGTGTGTGTGTGTGTGTGTGTGTGTGTGTGTAGGGGGTTACTGGAGAAGCCCCTGCTTCTCTGGTCTCTCCCCTGTGGCCTACATATTCAACTGGAGTTAGGTTAGGGAGCCTTCCACCATGGTTATGACCAGAAGGCAAGAAGAGCTACTCATCAGAGGAGGGCACCTGCTATCTTCTAGCCCAAGCAGTGGGTCCCAAGCAAGGATTCCATGGAAAAGAATTAGCAGCCATTGGGGGGGGGGCGGGGAGGGGACAACTGTGACTGACCTGGCCTGGCGAGTACATGTGGTTCTGATGGGGATCAAGGGACCTGGTGCAGTCCTACCAGGAAATCATCTAAAAGGCACCCAAATGAGCCTGTGCTCAGGGTACAACACCTGGTGCCTGGCCATTACACTGATGTCTTTACTCCCTGTGCAGCCAGGATCCCTTACCCTGCAGAGTGTAGGGCTCTGACTGGGGTCTCCATCCCCACTTTCCTCCTGTCCCAGCCCATTCTTTCTACTTCCTGCCTCCCACAGGAGACCAAGCACCCCACAGCTCTCGAAGGTACAGTGCCCTGCCTCTGGCATGGGCTGGAAAACTGCCCCCGCTCATCATTCTTCCCCTGGGTCTCTCCCACTATCTTGGTGTCTCACAGAGTATCATTTATGCTGACTGCCTGGCTGTCCTCCACGCAAACACTCGCAGGGGCATTGACAAGCTTAAAACCCAATTAGTCGTCAATGACTGGGCCTGAACCAGATTTTCTATGGCTATAAGAGTAAGGAATGGACTGGGGCACTGCCTGGGTGGCAGAGCCCTCCCACCTCCTGGGAAGCCTAGGGTTGCACAGCCTGGAGGCACCCTCACCTGTTCCATCAGCCTGTTCCAGGGGTATGCAAGGAGTTCCCAGTGCTGGTCAGGGACAGCCTCTAACCTCACAGCGCCAGGCACAGAGGTGACTCTAGCTTCAGGACAGGGACCTGACCTACAGAACCTGCCTGGGATGCATATTCAAATGTGGATCATTATTGTCAAATTGTCCCCCTACCTCCAACTTTGCCAGAGTTTCACATTCCCAGGATCTGCAGTTCCACTTCCTGTCACCAAGCCTGGGTGTTTGTTACCTTTGCTTAAGTTACTGTTAGGAGTAGGCATTTGCACAGATGCTGCTTGGGACAACTTGGTACAGCTGCCTTCCACCTCCGAGTGTCTGGGTTCAAGGCCGGCTCCACTCTTACTTCCAGCTTCCTGCCAGTGCATACCCTAGGAGGCAGCTGGTGATGGCTCAATTAGTTGAGTCCTCTGCCATCCATTTGGGAAACTCCGGTGGAGTTCCAGGCTCTTGGTTTGGACCTGGCCCACCTGAGATGGATAAATTAGGAGGGTAAATCGGCAGATGAATCTGTTTTTATCTTTGGTTTTCAAATAAGTGAATCACTGGTCTTTCAGTCAAATAGGAGAAAATGGCATCTCACAAAATGTGTCCTCTTTTCCCTCACCTTCCTCTTCCTCAGTTCCATCCCTGTCACCTTGCTTTCTCCCTTTCCTTCAGCCCCTCTTCCCTCCCCACACCCTCCTATACCTTCTTCCCATTCTTCCCACACTTTCCTCTTCTCTCCTCTGGGTACTCTGGTCCTGGGGGAGGGGCGTTGGGGAAGCTATCAGCTCTGCCCCCTAATACTCTGAGTCCCTCTCGCCTCTTAACACTTCCCTGAGCCCAGGCCTCTAAGCCCCATCTCACTCTCTCTCTAATCACTAAGGCTTATTTCTGATTTTCTGAAGTGACAAGGAGCTGGGCTGGGGGCGGGAGGGCTGTCAGCCAGCATTTCCTGGGATTGAGGCAGGAAAGGAGGCCGAGAAGGAGACCTGGCTGTGGGATGCGACAGCCCCAGACTTTCATGGGCCGTCCTCACTCAGAACATATCACCCAGGTTCTGCAGCACCTTTGCCCGCAGCTGCCAGTGCCTGTGTGGGTACTCCCAGCCTTGGCACTTGCATTAATTATTCTGGTTTCCCCTGAGAAAAGGAAATTAAGCCCCCCACTCCCCTCAAGGGAGCTCCCTTGAACAGAGCCTCAGTCCTCTCACACCCCCACTCTCCTCACCACCACCCTTTCTGGAGCAGGGAGGCCCCTGCCCACCTCTCCCAGCCACACCCCAGAAGTGGGAAAAAATCCTCACTTCCCGATTCCACGCCCTGAACATCCGGGTCTCCCCTCCCAGAAGCTCCAAAGAGAGTTGGCATACATTTCATTAAGGACAGCAGTCAATTCCGGCATTTTAAAGACATTTAAGGCTTGAAGAGAGTGGAGATGGCGGGAACAGTGGGATTAAGGGGTAGAGTTAATTTTGGGGGGAGGTGGTGCCCCAGCCCAGGATTCCAGCCCTGCTAAGTGACCCTGGATGTACTCGCTGGTGCCCTTGTCAGCGCCTCCCCGCCCCAACCAACCCAGGCCCTCTAAGAATACCTTGCCTGCTCAGAAATGCTCACCCTGTGCTAATTTAATTACGGGCCTGACTGGACCCAGGCTGGGGAGGTGGTTACAGCAGCTGCAGAGACGGCGAGTAATCAAGAATTAATTAAGCGTTTCTGAGGATTCCCCAGTCTGGGCCAAGGATTCCTGGGAGCTTGGCTGTGGCTGGGCCAGAAAGGCTGGGAGGGGGCATCCCTCCAGCTCTGCCTGCTCTATTCTTGCCTCCTCGGGAGTGACAGAAACCGGGTCCGAAATCCAGACAGGTTCTTAAGGCAGGACTCCCAGGAGTCTGCAGAGGGGTGAGCCCTGGCACCCGACGGCCCTGTGCCAGGAGGCCTGGACAGCTGGACCACGGGTTGGGTCCAGACTGGACAGGTGGAAAATAAGAGGCAGGGTTGTTCGCTCACTCACTCACTCTCCACCATCCTGCTCTGGGCGTTTGAGGAAGGTGGCTGTGGGTTGCAGCTCAGTCTGACTCGCCAGTCAGGTGCCCCCGCGGCCTAGCATTTCCCCCTGACGCCAGGTTCTTAGGTGCCCAGGACCTTCAAGGAGCTGGCTTCTTTCTGTTCCCCTGAAGAAGCCTTTGGTGGCTCAACCTAACTTGTTCGCCCAGTGCCAAGGCCACCGCCGCACCGCCGTGCTCTGCCTGCCTCACCAGCGTGCGAGTTCCCGAACGGCAGAAGCCGGGACAGCGAGGGGTTGCGGGAGTGCAGGGGCTGCCGGGCACCTGTCACCTCTCCCGGGCACTGGGGGCGCTTCGCCAGGGCTGACTCAGGAGTGCCCAGGGTGCGCGCTCCCACCCTGGCCCCGCCAGTCGCGCACCGGCCAGGCGGTGGCGTCCCCGGCCCGGCCAGCAGGCACCTGCCCTGCCCGGCCGCCGCCGCGGCCCCGCTCCTTCCCAGGCGCCCCCGCGCCGCCGGCGCTTTGAAGTCCCAATCCGGCAAATAGAGTCAATCAATTATGAAGGGAACAATCTGGCGGCCCCTCGGGGAGCGGCGGCCGAGCGATCCCGAGGGATTAGGCCGCAAATCGCGCTGAGCCTCCCTAAGTGACAGCGAGAGAATCGCGCGCGGCGGCGGCGGCGGCGCGGGAGCGGGAGGGAGCGCGGCAGCTAACCCGATTATGCAGATCCGCGGGGGGCGCGGATTAGGCCTCTGGGGCGGCTTCGCCCTAAGCGGCTCGCGGATTTGAGAAAGTTTACTCGGGCGGAGGGGGCGGAGACGCACCCGGGCGGGCGGGCCCTGACTTCTCGTGGCTAGGGGGACTGGCCGGCTGGCGAGACCAGGGGACCAGGCCCTGGGGAGGAAGCTGAAGGCGCGCGGGCGCCAGAGCCAGGGTCGCCATGGTGCGTTCGCTTTCCTCCCATGCCCCAAAGCCACTCGGAGACCCAAGCACAAGTGCACCCCGACCCGGTACCCTAAGGGCTGGTGATGCCGCCCTGCAGTCCCAGTCCCAGCAGAAAACGCACAATAGCGTCGGAATCCAACAGGAAGGCTCACGGATGCTTCTCTTGGTAGGTCCCTGGGGTCCCTGGCCAGGGGGGTTCCTCTACAGGGATGAGAGTGTCTCTGGGTTTACTGTTTCCATGCGACTGGGGAGAAAGGGGCTGGCTTCCCCCACCCACAGACCCAGCTCCCAGCCAAGGCCAGCTCTGGGAAAGCCTCAGACTCGCTTGTGATCAGCAGGCATGATGGCCCATGTGTGTGTCCATGCTCAGTGCGTGTGTCCATTGTAATATGTGTAGCCCCAGCCTCATACTCTTCCCATAGTAACTGTGACCACAAGGGCCGCAGGCAGGCCCTCCATCAGGATACACACACGTATCCAGCCCCGGGAGAGGTCAGCCCTCTTCAAGGACAGACAGCCCACCCTGACATGCTGCCAGTGCAGCAGACGGCAGTGGCTGTGACATGCGGGACACCCTACTCCAAGTCCTGAGTACTAATGGAGTGACCTTGTGGCTGACGGGGTCAGTGAGAAAAGAGGAATCCGGGTCGATTCATCTTCAGCAAGTGGAGCACTGGTGGCTGCCCTCAGCTCCTGGGGGCTGTGTGCATGTTGTGTGTCTATGACTGAGAGGAGCATGTGCCACATCTCCAGACTCCGGGACCCCTTAGGGTGGTCTGGGCAGCTGCACCTCCTGCTCCCCATCAGGAGGACAATCCCCACCTCCAACCCCACTGGACACTCAGGCAGAATTTCATGCTCAGGGTGACTTCCTCTGGCCACTGATCGGGCAGATCTGAGTAGGCATCCTCAGGGTGTGCTTGGTCACAACCAGTCAGCAGGCAGGCTGGAGGGGAGGGACTCAGGCCCTGGGGCTCTATTGAATCAAGATGGAAAAGATTCTCCCCCCCACACACACCCACACTTAGGGGGCATACAGGTGGGGTTCAACAGCACCTCTGTGGTTCTTATCAGCGTTGGGGTTCTTCTTCCCGCAGTGCACCTGCAGGCTCTAGCCCAAATTATGCTATGCCACTTAGCAAGGGCTCCTCTCTAGCCTCAGGCCTTATCTTGAAAATAGGGATAAAATGGGAGCCAGCTTTGTGGCACAGTCTGCAGTGCCAGCATCCCATCTGAGTGCTGGTTCAAGTCCTGACTGTTCCGCTTCTGATCCGGCTCCCTGCTAATGCACCTGGGAAAGCACTACAAGACGGCCCAAGTACTTGGGTTCCTGCTACCCATGTGGGAGACCCAAATAGGGTTCTAGGCTCTTGGCTTCAGCCTGTGCCATCCCCAACTGTCGCTTCCTTTGGAAAATAAATCAACGGATGTAGATCTTTTTGTTTTCTCCTCTCTCTATTAATTCTGTCTTCCAAACAAATAGGCATCTTTTTAATTTTTAAAAAAGATTTATTTATCGGGTCTGGCATGGTAGCCTAGTGGCTAAAGTCATCACCTTGGCTGTGCCAGGATCCCATATGGGCACTGGTTCTAATCCAGCCCCGTTTCCCATCCAGCTCCCTGCCTGTGGCCTGAGAAAGCAGTAGAAGAAGGTCGAAAGTTTGAAACCCTGCACCCAGGTGGGAGGCTCATAAGAGGCTCTTGGTTTCAGATCAGAGCTCAGCTCCAGCCATTGTGGCCACTAGGGGAGTGAATCCTAAGATGGAAGATCTTTGTCTCTTCTCCTGTCTATCTGACTTTCCAAATAAAGACAGAGTTACAGAGAGAGGGAGAGACAGGGATCTTCCATTCACTGGTTCTCTCAAGTGACAATGGCCGGAGCTGGGCTGGTTTGAGCCTGGGAGCCAGGAGCTTCTTCTGGGTCTCCCGCACGGGTGAAAGGGTCTGAGAACTTGGGCCATTCCCTGTTGCTTTCCCAGGCACATTAGCAGTGGGTTGGATTGAAGTGGAGCAATTGGCACGCGAACAGGCACTCACATGGGATGCCGACACAGCAGGCAATGGCTTTATTTACTACACCATGGTGCTAGCTCCCAAATGTATTTTTAATTTTTCTTTAAAGATTTATTTTTATTGGAAAGTCAAATATACAGAGAGGAGGAGAGACAGAAAGAAAGATCTTCTGTCTGATGATTCACTCCCCCAAGAAGCTGAAATGGCTGAAGCTGAGCTGATCTGAAGTCAGGAGCCAGGAGCTTCTTCTGGGTCTCCCACTCAGGTGTAGGGGCCCAAGGCTTTGGGCCATCCTCAACTGCTTTCCCAGGCCACAAGCAGGGAGCTGGATGGGAAGCAGGGCCACTGGGATTAGAACCAGTGTCCATATGCGATCCCGGTGCTTTCAAGGCGAGGACTTTAGCCACTAGACTATGGTGCTGGGCCCCCAAATAATTTTGTTGAAGATTTATTTATTTTTATTGCAAAGTCAGATGTACAGAGAGGAGGAGAAACAGAGGAAGATCCCGCGTCTGTTGATTCACTCCCCAAGCAGCCCCAACGGCTGGAACTGAGCAGATCCAAAGCCAGGAACCCAGAGCCTCCTCCAGTCTCCCACATGGGTGTAGGGTCCCTAGGCTTTGGGCCATCCTCGATTGCCCTCCCAGGCTTCAAGCAGGGAGCTGGATGGAAAGCAGGGCCACCGGGACTAGAACTGATGCCTGTGGGATCCTGGCGCGTTCAAGGCGAGGACCCCAGCCACTAGGCTACCATACCAGGCCCCAAATAAATACTTTTAAGTGGTTTTAAATAGGGATAATATCTCTCCCACAGGATGTAGATAAAGGAAAGAAAAGGCATACGGCAAAGTACTTGACATACAGTAGATACTCAAGCTGTGGATGCTACTTTTTTTTTTTTTTAAGATTTATTATTATTGGAAAGCTGGATATACTGAGAGGAGGAGAGACAGAGAGGAAGATCTTCTGTCCGATGATTCACTCCCCAAGTGAGCCGCAATGGACCGGTGCTGTGCCGATCCAATGCCAGGAACCTGGAACCTCTTCCGGGTCTCCCATGTGGGTGCAGAGTCCCAAATGCATTGGGCCATCCTCGACTGCTTTCCCAGGCCACAAGCAGGGAGCTGGATGGGAAGTGGAGCTGCCAGGATCAGAACCGGCGCCCATATGGGATCCTGGGGCTTTCAAGGCGAGGACTTTAGCCGCTAGGCCACGCTGCCGGGCCCCCAAGATGCTACTATTTTTTTAAAAAATTATTTTCTTTTTAATATTATTTACATAGTTGAGAGGGACACATGCCCATGTGGGCATCTGATTGGGGTAGGAGGGTCAGGTAGGGAAGAAGGTGAGTGGAACGAATGTCTAGTTTCAATTTTTATTTTTTTCTCCTGTGTCCACAAGGGAGGCGAAGCAGGGAGCTGCTCCTTGCTGTTAGAGTACATTAGCACTTGCGGATGGGGCATGGTCATTTGACGACATCTTAGATACCCCAATGTGAGCAAGTGTTCTGAGGATGTTACTTCAGTGGTTTTGATATTTCTGAGAAGTTGTTGGTTTCATTGTTCCAGTGTTGAGAAAATATTTCAAATCCTATTGGTTGATATAATCTACCTTAGTACATCCACAGACCCAGAAACATGCTACTAGCTTGGCCAGGAGAATGTTCAACCTGTTCTGCTTTCCATCCTCTGATGTGGCAGTCAATGTCCCTTGCTAGCCTAGATGAGCTGGCCATCATGCATCTAGAGGAGTTCCCCACATGCATCTGGATATGCTGTCCACTGCACAGGCATCAGCAACTGAGGAAGTTCAGTCCCACTCCAAGGTCTGATTATGCATCCTTTGATTTCCCAGTGTGGCTGGGATCTGAGTTAGTGATCCAGTTGGGGAATCCCCCAGGAAACCTCACCTGGGGTGATTTCAGACTTGACTCTTGTGTGTGCTAGTCAGTGCCGGTCAGGTATTGTCTGTCACTTGTTCCAGACAATGCACATACCAGGGGATGCAACTGCCTGGTCAGTTCTGCCCCAGTCCTATATCATATATGAACCGATGGGGTACTGTGGCCCAGCCCAGCCAGGCAGCCACAGACCCAACCTCATACACACCAGCAGGTGCTGCAGCCTGGTTGGGGAGACCCCCGTTAACCTTCACCATATGTGTCAGCCTCTGCTGCAGCCTAGCTTGACCTGGCCCACATTACATCCAGTTCTTAGGCCTACCCATGGGTGTTGTAGTTTAGCTTAGCTCGACCCACCCCCAGACCCAGCCCACACATATGCCGAAAGGTGCTACCACCCTGTCCAGCCTGGCCCACCACCAGTGGGAGATACAGCCTAGCAGGGGAGTGCCCACTGTTCACCTGCCAGGCATGCTCCTAGCCCCAGATTTTGGGCCTACCAGGGAGTACTGTGGTCCAGCTTAACATGACTTGCTCCCAGTCCCGGCAGCTGTCGTTGCAGCCTAACTTGCCTGGCCCACATCCACTCTGGCTCTCATGTGTGGCAGCAGGTGCTGCAGTTTAACCCAGCCTAGTTTGCTCCCAGCCCCAGCTCTTGCCAGTGGGTGTAACAACCTAGCCCAGCCTGGCCAACTCCCAGCCCTCATGTGAACTAGCAAGTGTTATAGTCCCTAGCTAAGGCTAGTCCCTAGACTAAGCCCACACATGTGCCGACACAAGTGCTACATCTCAGTCTGACTTGGCCTGTCCTCAACCCCGGCTCTCATGCTCTCCAGAAGGGTTAGGGTTAGGGACTTCCTTTCAGGAAAGTTACTCAAGTTCCCCTACCAGGCAAGCTCCTAACAACCGACCTTAAATATGCCAGTGAGTACTACGGCTCAGCCTGATTTGGACAATCTAGTCTTGACACTAACCAACGAGCACTGTGGCCTAGTCTAACTTGCCTATACCCATTCCAGATTTCACCAGTGGGTACTGGAGCCTAGCACAGTCTGGCTCTCTCCTAGACTCAGCCTACATGCATGATGATGATTGCTGCAGCCTAGTCCAACCTGGTCTGCCCACTGCCCCAGCTGTTACACTCACTAGTGGGAGCTGCAGCCTAGCAGGGGAGTTCCCGAAGCTTCTCTACCAGGCCTGTTCCCAGCCCCAGATCTCACGCATGCCAGTGGAAGCTGTGGTCCTTCTTGTCATGGTCTGTCCTCAGTGCCAGCCTTTGCATGCATTGGTGGATACTGCCGGCTGGCCCTGCCCAGCTTTTTCCCAGCCATGGCTCCTGCAAGTGTCAGGTGGGTTCCTGCCAGGTGAGTTGTCTGGTCCAATCTGGCTGAGCCCATTACCACTTCTAGATCTCCATGTAAATCGGTGTGTACTGCAGTCCCACAGAAGCAAGCTCCTAAGTTGCCTACTGAATCTGCTCTCAGAACCGGTTCTCTTGTGTTCTGGTGGGTGCTGCAACCCAGACTGATGTGGCCTACCCCCTGCTCCAACACTCTCAGGTAATTACTGTGACCTAGCCCAGTCAGGCATGCCCCCCAACCCCAGATTTTGTGAGCACCAGTGGGTGGTGGGTGATGCTAACTAGCCCAGCTCGGGTCTTCTATGTGGGTGAGTGTCTTGGCCTGACCCAGACCTGCCCTCAAGTTTCCCCCCCCCACCACCACCAAACCACTGTCTCATCTCCCTCACCCACCTGCGAGTGCTGTGGCCTGGTCTGTGGAAGACCCTGGAAGTCATTCCTTCCCTGTCAAACATGTCCTTGGCTGCTCCCACTTCAATACATCCTAGTCCCTTTCTGGGCAATCTGCAGCTGCACCCCATCTCCAGTTTGGTGCCAGGGTGGCATATCCTGGTCCAGCATTCCCCACACTCCCCATTTATCTAAAAAAGAGAGAGAGAGAGAAGGAAGGAAGGAAGGAAGGAAGGAAGGAAGGAAGGAAGGAAGGAAGGAAGGAAGGAAAAAGAAAGAAAGAAAGAGAAAGAAAGAAAGAAAGAAAGAAAGAAAGAAAGAAAGAAAGAAAGAAAGAAAGAAAGAAAGAAAGAAAGAAAGAGTGCTGGCATACTGATATAGTTAACACGAATTTGGCATTAACCAGGCCCAGAATGCCTGCCAGCCTTTGGCAGCTTTTCTCCTAACAGTGTAGCACTTGCCTGGGTACAAGGCAACCTAGACAGTTGCCTACAGCTGGGGTGATGCTTTTATTATTGTTACTGGTATTTGTAGTTCAGAACAGACAGGCTGGAGAAAAAACTGGCCGAGGAGGGAGGCTGGGTCCTTGGGATCCCCCCTGATTTCCCCATCCCCACTCAGGCTGAGCCTGGAGAAGAGCACAGAAGGCTGGGTAAGAGTCTGGGACAGCATGCCCTGCGGGAAGGGGGCCTGAGCTCCCCCTACCACCCCACTGGTCCCTCCAGCCCCCAAGTGAGCACATGTGGGGTAGGTGGGGAGAAGAGTGGCTCAGTTGTTTCAGGCAAGAAGCCATTACCTTCCTGGAGAGAGCCGCCCATGGCCCATCTGAGGCTGGGGCAGGGACATGGCAGGCAGGGATGGGAGTGAGAGTCCAGGTCTGCCTGGAGCCTCCTAGCCTGCCCAGGTAAAGAGGACCTGCTCCTCTGTAATTTGGAGAGACTCCCGTGGCAAAGAGAGGAGGTCCTGCCCACAGTGCCTCCATCAATGATTGTGCCTACTGTGTGCTAGTCCCCTACATCTTCTGTTTACTTTGTATGCTAAACAGCTGGAAAGCAGCAGGGGGAGCTTTTTAAGAAAGTCCTTTGATTATCTAGCCAGTGGTGGTGGGTTTACTTTTCAACCAGCAGGGGAGGCGGCAGGCTGGCGGGAAGGGGGCTTGAGTCGCTGCTTGCTGGCTTTGCAGGCAAGCTTGCTTTGCTGTTTTATTTGCCATAGCTCAAGACTGCTGGTGTTTGAGGGAAGAACTAAGGGCCCTCAGATCACCTCTTTGGTGCTCCCACTGTGGTCCCACCTGTTAAAGCACTTGCCTACCAAATTCTAGGGCCACAAGTTGCCTGATCTCAAAGAGCACAGCCTTTTGAGTCATCCCCAAGGTGGGTAAAAGGAACGCAGAGTGAGCTCAGACCCTGGCCGCGGCTGTGAGCACTGCCTCTCCAGGAATGCAACTGTGTCCCCATGGGTTAGTTTGCAGCCCTGTGCAAGACATAATGGGAGGAGCTTCCTTGCCTGCTTTGCCTGTTCTGTCCACCCTCCAAGCAAGGCTTGAACAGGGGCTGTTAAGAGCAGATGCCACTGTGTCTCCTCATGGTCTCTGCTGCTCTTGGTTTTGCTGAGTCTGTTTTGCCCTCAGTGTCTCCCCAGGTTTGACTCTGTCCATGGCTTCGTGAATCTGTATCTTTTTCTGTATCTCTCTCTGTATCTCTCTCTGTGTCTCCATGACTTTTCCTTGTCTCTATATATTGGGGTATTTATCATCTCTGCTCCTGGGCTTGTCCCCTGCCCTCTGTAGGCCAACATGTGTCTTCAGGCTTAGGTTCTAAGGCAGGCCTGGGAGCTATACCAAGAGGGGGTGCCCACATGTCCTGAGGCTGGCAGATAGGTGTCTTAGAACTCAGCATCCTTTTGAATGGCTTTGTCCTGCAGAGGATGCACTGAGGCAGGGCCCACTCTGAAGGCTTAGCTTCCCTTTGATGTGCTTCAAGGGCAGGGCCTTGTGTCAATTCAAATAGGCAGCCAGTTCCCCTGTATTCTCCCTCTTTTTTTCCATGTTAACATCATGAGAAGCAGTGGAGATGGGTTTGGAAGTTAAACAAGGCCAAATTTGAGTTCTGGATTTGATCTTTCCCAGCCAAGGACAACCTCATTTGGAAAGTGGAGATAGAAAGAATCCCTGTCCCTTTGGCTTGGGGTGAGGATAACATGGGATGATGACCGTAAAGCACTTAACACAGAGCTACCTAAAGACCAACTGGCCCAGGCCCAGTGTGATAGCTCAACTGACTAATCCTCTACCTCAACATTCCAGGATCCCATATGGGTGCTGGTTCATGTACCAGCTGCTCCAGTTCTGTCCAGCTTCCTGCTTGTGGCCTATAGAAGCAGAGGAGGATGGCCCAAAGCCTTGGGACCCTGCACACATGCAGAAGATTTGGAAGAAGCTCCTGGCTCTTGGCTTCAGATTGGTCCAGCTTCAGCCATTGTGACCATTTGGGGAGTGAACCAACAGATGGAAGATCTTTCTATCTCTCCTCTCTGTAAATCTGCCTTTCCAATAAAAATTAAGGGGGGTGGGGAAGACCAGCTGGCTCAACACAGGTCTAGGTCCATAGGAATCTTACTGAAATGGGTATGTGTATGTATTTGCTTTATTCCTTTCTGGCTCCACTTCCTTCCCTCTTTCTATGTTCCCACGTCCTGGAGTAAATGAGCCCTAAGAACCCCAAGCCCCCTCTACACAGTCAACCCTGGGCCTGGTTGTGCCATGGTGTCACACTGCATGGACACAAGTGAAAGCCAAGTTTGGAGTTCGGCTCTGCGTAGGGGCAGTCTTTGTGGAGTCCTGGGCTCTGGGAATGGTACTTGCTATGCAAGTTGACACAGGATCTGGGAGAGTGACAGGTCCACGTGCTCTGCCTGGGATCTTAGGTGCTGCAGACTCCTGCAGGCTCCACCAATGAGAGACGTTGAATGGTCATAGGGAGGGATACCACCAGTGGCAGTGGGCTTTGCAGAAGGAAATGAAAAACTGCCGTGGACAATGGGAGAGCAGAACAATAGTTCTTCATGTTTAAGAGATTTATTTTTATTATTTGAAAGGTAGAGTTAAACAGAGAGAGATCTCTTCCATCTGCTAGCTCATTCCCCAAAATGGCCATAACAGCCAGGGCTGGGTCCAGCTGAAGCTAGGAGCCAGCAGCTTCTACCATGTCTCTCATGTGATGCAGGGGCTTCTTTCCCAGGTGCGTTAGCGGGGAACTGGATGTGAAGTGGAGCAGCCTGGACTTGAACTGATGCTCATATGGGATGCCAGTATTGCAGATGGCAGCTTAATGCACTACACTACCATGCTGGTCCCTGAATAACAGGATAGAGGCTTGCCCTGTGGGTCCCTAAAGAGCAAAACTCCACCTCAGCACCATGGACAGCAGTACTGCTCCTTCCACTCCTACACCCCCCCCACACACACACCTCTCACACTCCCCACACACTTCCAGGCCCAGCCAAAACTCTGTCTTTTTGCTCACAGCTGCTGGGTGTGTGGAGAGGTAAGGATTTAACAGGAGAGCCGGAGAAGGCTGCAGTTGTGTTCCCATTCTCCAGGCTTTCTGCAAGCTGGGAAGACACTTCGAAGTAGCCAGGTGAGAAGACTGTGCCTATGCTGGGCCCGGAGTGATAGTATAGTGGTTAAAGTCCTAGCCTTGCACACGCTGGGATCCCATATGGGCGCTAATTCTAATGCCGGCATCCCCGCTTCCCATCCAGCTCCCTGCTTGTGGCCTGGGAAAGCAGCCAAGGAGGACCCAAAACCTTGGGACCCTGCACCCATGTGGGAGACCTGGAAGAGCTCCTGGCTCCTGGCTTCGGATTGGTTCAGCTCCAGCCATTGTGGCCGCTTGGGGAGTGAACTATCGGACAGCAGATCTTCCTCTCTGTCTCTCCTCCTCTCTGTATATCTGCCTTTCCAATAAAAATAAATAAATAAATAAAATAATAATAAAAGGCTGTGCCTGTGCTGACAAATCTGTCCTGAGCCCTGCTAAGATGGAGGTGTTGTCTCCAGGTGAGGCTCTCAGGATCCTCAGAAGCCATTTAAACCACTCTAGACCTCTGAGGGAAACTGGGAAGTGAGTGCCAAGCGCAGTTCCCAGCCTCCAGCCCTTCTTATATTCTCACAGCTTTGCAGTAATTCACCCGTCTCTGTCGTGCCTTCCCAGGCCTGGCCACATTGTCAGGTTTACAGCACATGGAGCGTCCCTAGCTCTCAGAGCCAAGTCCGAATATGAGAGTCTGTCCTGGATGGACTGTGAGGAGCTGAGCTGAGCGTGACTGGGGAGGATGAGCCGTGGAGTCACTGGTGGTGGTGCCAGTGGGCTCCTGGGGTGTGCTCCGTGTGCAAACGGTGGAGGGGATGTGGGAGTGAGGGCAGAAGTCTAACAGAGCCTAGCCAGTTCTAACAGAGGGTAACGTGACACAATAGCTTAGGCCATGATTGGCACCTGCCTTCCAGCTCTGACATTTGCTAACTGGGGGACCCTAGGCAAGCTGTTTAACTTTTCTCATCTGTGATGCAGGGAAAAGAATAGCTGCTACCTCCTAGAGTTGTCGTGAGGATTTAATGAGTAACATCTGTAAACTACCTAACGCAGTGCCTGCCAGCTCATAGTAAATGCAATACACTCAGTGGCTGCTGCTCTTGGGGAAGGCAGTGGGAGGGGTGAGGGTGGGGTGGGGATGGTGGTAATGAAGTTGAGGATGGTGAGAACAGGAATAATATTGCAATGATAAGTTTTATTGAGCGCTGCACACGTAGGAACCTGTTTAATCACTGGGCACCTATGAAGCAGCCAGTGTCATCCCCATTTGGATAGCATGAAGCAGGGAGGCTAAATACAGACCAGAGGCAGGAGTAGAGGAGCTCTGGAGCCTGTGCTCTGGTTTTAAGTTTTAAAAACCTGTTTTTATCTCATTTGAAAGGCATACCACAGCCAGGGCTGGGCCAGGTTAAAGCCTGGAGCCTGGCACTCCATCCAGGCCTCCCACATGTTAGCAGGGACTCAAGCATCAGAGCCATCCTCTGGGGCCTCCCAGGACAGACATGAGCAGGAAGCTGGATTGGAAGTGGGGTAGCCAGGACTTGAACCAGGCACTCAACTAGGGGATGCAGGTGTCCCAAGTGGCTGCCACACCAACTGCCTGCCCCTAACCACTTGCTAAATGGTGATGATGATGATGGAGTTGGGGACATCAATGGTGGGTGGTAGGAAGGTGGATGACGGTTTGAGTGGTGATGGAGGTGAAATGGGGCAGGCCACACAGTGGCACTAAGGGCCCACCATAAGGGTGCCCATGGCCAAGATCCCAGCAGGGCTTGTGGCTGCTGGAGGGAGGCTCTGCCAGGCAGGACTGAGGACTCCCAGCCTTCCATAAGGTTCTACTTAGAAAGCAGGGAAGGTGGCAAGGGCCTCACCTTCTCTTCAGCAACTAGGGACTTTGGGTAATAGGCAGTAGGATGGGAGGGATTGGAGCAGACTCCCAGTCCCCCCACATGGCAGAGGTACCAGCAGGCGGCAGCTCCCATTTGTTGTCCTGCAACCCCTTCCCGGGACGGTGCATCCTCTGAGTCCAGAACAACCCGGTCTGCTGGCCGCTTCTGCCTGCTCCCAGCTGCATTAATGGGGTAGACAGCGGCAGGTGCGCTGCGCATCCCATCCTGGAGCTCTCCTGGCCTGGCCCGCCCTACACCAGCTCTGGCCCACCGCTTGCGGAGCAGAATCCTTAATAGAGAATCCGCCTCTGTGCCGGGGCTCCTCGCCCGCCAGCCCGTCCCTATTATCAGCACTATCAGCGGCGGCAAATGACACTCTCGGAATCTTGACTCCAATCTGATGCCTGGTCCCCGGGGCCGCCGAGAGGCGCAGGCCAGTCGGGCTGGGGGCTGGGCAGGGGACGAGCGGTAATAGGATGTGGCTGCCGATGGTCTATTAGTAGAGACACAACCATGGGGGAGCCCCTCCCGGGCCCCCTTGGCATCCCAGCCGCACTCAACCAGGCACAGCAAGAGGCTGCCGGGAGGGTTGGGGGGGGGGCGGATGCGGGGAGCGGCAGCTGCCCGGGCAGGGCTGGACTAGACTGGGCTGGGGACGGGAGAGGAGGGGGGAGTTGGGGAAGTGAGGAAGAGGAACAGGCAGCAGGGGGCCTGGCAGAGAGTGGGTGCTCTTCCTGGGAACTGGAACGAACCCCAACGACCCCTCTCCAGCAGCCTCCTTTTTCTAGCTTCTTGAACTTTTTGGCATGGGCATTCAGCACCTCCCTGAGCTCTCTTGCCTCCTTGCTAAGTACTCCCTCACTTGCAGTCCTGATTGGCTAGGGACCCGAAGCCCCATGGGGACACCCACCCCCAAACTGAGATAACTGACCAAGTTTAGAGAAAGAAGTTAGGGCTGAAGGACCATGAGATAGATGGATTTTCCAGCCCCTGTATGTGGGCTGTGAGGGAAAGTTCTGAGAGCCTGGAGGCAGCCTGAGGGCCACAGTGCAGGGCCCTGCAGAGCAGGCAGGGAGAGGGCTGAGTCACCCATGGTAAACCAGTGCATCTGCCGGGTGACCCCGGGGGCAGTGACACTGCCCACCTGGACCTGCGTCTCTGAGCCCACCCCCTCGCCAGAGGCCCCAGCTGAGAAGAAGGATGAGAAGGATCCTCAGGGGACTGGGCAGCTGGTGAACTTGGGGCTGGATGGTGGGTAATTTTAATCTAATTAACATCCTCTCCATGCTCACACCCTCAGTGCCCAGGGCATGAAGGATAGCGAGGCAGCCTGAGCAGGCTGGACTGGCGCCCACTGCGCAGGCTCCCGTCCTGAAGGGCAGTGGGCAGGGCAGAAGCCTGAGCACGGGGCCAGCTGACTGGGGCTCCCTCTGGGCTTTGCCTGCTTGCTGGGGACCAGGCAGGCGCGAGTGTGTGGAGTAGGAGGGAGATGGGACTGGAGCAGCTGGAGCATGTATCACAAGTACCCCCCCCCCCCCGCCAAGCCTAGGCCTCTGACCGCAGCTCTGAACTCAATCTGTTCTGCCCACTGCCCCCACCATGCCCCAACCGTCCAGAGGCCACACATGTCCAAGCTGCCTGCCTCTGCTGAGTGGCCACCGTCAGTGCCCCCAGCAGGGGTCTGGCCATCAGTCCTCAGGGCTGGACGTGGGCCAGTGGAGGGCAGGCAGCAGGGGGCACTGGCTTCTGCTGCAGTCCCCTTTGGGGGCCTCTGCCTTGCCTGCCTTCTTTGCTCAGTGCACTCGTGCCCATCTTTGCTTTCCTCCTTCATCTGTGCGCACCTCCCATGTCCCGCCCACCTGTCCTGTGCACCTTGCTTGCCCTTCGCACCTGTGCCCCTGCGGTCTTTCCCTCTCCTGCTTCACCAGATCCCTGTCCCCTGTTTCCGCCCCCGTCGACCCTCCCCCCCACCCACCCCCCCAGTCTCTGGGTTGCCTTAGCCCAGTCTTCTGTTTCAGGGAGTTTCTTGTGTTGGTTGCTCCTGCTTTCTACACTGTAGGAGCTGAATCTGGATTTTTCAGATTCGACACTCCATCTCCCCAACAACTTCCCAGCCCTCAACCTTGTCATATCCTTTCCCAATGATTTGCTGGTGTGACACTGGGACCCTCGAGGCAGGACTGAATGTTTGACTCAACCTTCCTGGGGTTCCTTGGGGAGAGTGCAGTTCTGAGAATCAGACAGCAGGGGGCGCCCAATCCTTGGTGACGTTTGATTTTCTCTGAATCCCGTGCAGAAATTAACCCAGGGCGGGTAAGGGTTAAGTGCACTGTGGGTAGGAACCCCAGGGGGTCCTCTGTAGGGGTGAGCTTTGTCTTAGTCTGAAGTTGGCTCTGGGTTGTTGGCTTTTTAAAGAAACTCGTGTCTGTTCCCTAAAGAGATCCTTTATTTGAAATTGGGCAATAGCTGATGAATGAGCTGATGAATGAGCTTGGGGAGCTAGGCCTTTGGGAAGAGGGAGGTGGGAGAGGAACATGGTTCCCCTGGTGGAAGGCCAGCCCCACCACCGCCCTCCACCCACAGGAGGCTGGCACCCTCTCTTTCACTTTATGGTCCCCCTTCGGGAGAGATAAAGAGTAAGCATCTCTCCTTCAGTTGCCTGAGAGGGCTTCCCTTCCATCTTTGTGCAGTGTCCTGGAGCCCCCAGCACTCAAACCCCGACGCCAGCTGGGGAGGAAGCAGATTGAAGGTGCACCAGCCCCAGCGCCTCCTGCAAACCTCCTGCAGACCTCCTGTCTGGCGCTCAGTGGCAAAGAGCACTCTGTGGGTGGCAAGGGGACAGTAAGCCTATATTGGTAAGCCAGGTGTGCACAGAGAGGTGCATGTGGGAATGAGGCAGTGCTGCCATGCCCCTCCCACTCCTGGGGTGGCCAGAGCTTGGGCATGAGGGCTGCCTCAGCTGTGCCCTGCAGCAGGTGCAGCAGCCCTTGGAACCTCACCGCTGCCCTTTTGCTCTTCAGTGCCTGACAGTGCTTAGCTAAGGTGTTCAGCCTCAGGAAGGCATGAACACAACTGTCATGGTTCCATGATGAGGTGACAGTGCAAGGGTCCAGAGCAGGTTTGAAGAAGACTCAGGCATCGGTTGACAGAGGGTGGTACAGGGGACTTCTTGCTGGAGAAGAGTCTTTCAGACAGCTAGGCACCCGGATGGCCTGGGTGGTCAGCTTGGGGTACAGGAGCGCCTTTCTGGGCCTCCCAATATGCTGGGAACCAGAGCTGAGATCCCCAGTGTAACATGCTCCTCCCACTCCTACCCTTAGCAGGCCATGGAAGATTGGTAAATATCGTAATCAGATTAGCAGAGAAGAGACTGCAGAGGCGATGGTGGGAAAATGCTCCGGCTGGCCTGGTCCCCACCCCTCTGCTGGGAATCCAATCCTCCTGCCCTGCCCACCCCCACCCCAAGGCCATCCTGACCCCTCAGTAGCTTCTGCCAGCCTGGGTATCCCCACCCTGGCACCTGGCTGTCTGAGCCTAGTGGGAATTACTGGAGCCTGGCTTTCCTTAGCCTTGGGGAAAAGCCCAGCCTAGCTGGAACCCTGGGCCCTGCTCACTGGGCTGCTTTTCTCAGATCACGGAGCCCAGCAGGGTCCCTGCCCCTTCCTGTGGTGTGAAATCACTCAACTGTGATCCTGAAATGCACATGAAGGTGGGGGGGGGTGTAGATCATGGCTGGTGGGCATGCCTGGGTTGAGTCAATCATTCTCCTCCTGGACACACAGAGGGGGTGGGTAGAGTGAGCCAGTGGACAGGGGCATCAGACCAGCCCAGGAGGGCAGGGCTGTGAGACTGGAGCCGGCGTAGAAGTAAAGGCATAACAGCCAGAGGGCTGGGAGGTAGAGAGTTCTTGGAGTCCAAGAATCAGAATAAGTGGAGGTCAGAAGGCTGAGAGCCAGGAGATTTTGGGTGAGAAATCAGGGGGCAGGGAGCAGGCCACCTGTGATGCTGTCATCCCATGGGGTGATTTCCTGCGTGCTCTGCTTCTGATCCAGCTTCCTGCAAATGCATCTGGAAAGCAACAGAGGATGACCTAAGTGCTTGGATCCAGAAGGTGTCCAGGCTTCTGGTTTGGGCCTGGGTCAGCTCCAACCAATGCAGCCATGTGGGAAGTGAATCAGCAGATGGCAGATTGCTCCCTCTGTAAACTCTGCCTTTCAAATACATTAATAAATCTTAAACAACAACAAAAAAAATAGAAATCATGGCTCAGGACCCCGAGGGACTGAATGTTTGGGATCTGCTGTGCTGAGGAAGGAGATAAGGATTTAGGACTGGGGGAATCCAGGGGCTGAGATTAAGACCAGGGTGCTAAGGGTCAGAGTGTTAGGGACTCGGGGGGGACCCAGGTGGGGAGGTTGGTGTTGAGGTAGGAGCCCAGTGGAATCAGAGGGACGGTTCTTGTGGACAGAGAGAGGTTCCATGGTGGGCGGGACAGGACAGCCAGGGATGCTGAGTGGCTGCAGGTTACTGTGGCCACTGTGGCCCCGCTGGGCCCAGGGGCAGGCAGTGTGCCTCTCCCTGTCGGGCTGTCAGAGCGGGTTAGGCTCGGGGCATTGGTTCTCTGGATCATGTCCTGGGAGCTGGCCCCTCCTGGCAGCTTTGTTTGGCGAAAGCGCAGGGATTAGCAGGGCTGCCCCCACACCACCGCCCAGCCGCCAGCTCCTGTTGCTTTCATCCCTGAAGGTCGCTAAAGCCGCAGTGCTTTGAGATTAGACCCCACAAAGGGGCCCCTTGTGCTCCAGCCAAGCCTCAGGGGCAAGGAGCGAGGGATTCCTGAGAGAGCCAAGCCCCTGAGACAAATCCCCTTCTCCCTCCCTGGTGCATCCCAAAGGGTCCCCCAGGCCCAAAGCCTCAGAGACTGTGTCCCCAGTAGAGCCTGCAGCGCGAGTGTCCCAGGTTTGGTCTGTCTTCCCCAGCACCCATGTGTGGTCATCTCAGGGTATAGGGGGATGGGGAGTATGGTGCACAAGGCAGGCAACTCAGGGTAGAGACTGGGGTGTGTATGGATTATACTGAGAAAACACAGGGGGCCACCCTCCTTGATGAGCCAATGGGGAGACAGGCTGGGCCTTGGAAAGAGGTCACATCAGAGCTGAAGCAGCAATGTAGGGAATCCCCTCTTTCCACTGGGTGTCTGAGCCCAAGCCAGGGGTCAGCAGGTGCTCATGCGGAGGGGCACAGAGGAGCAGGACAGTATACACAATTGGCTTTTGCGGGCCAGCAAACCAGCATGTTTCAAATGTGGGTCCCAGGATAAAGTTGTCAGCTATTAACTCTGCCATATAAGGGCCTGGATGGAAAACTACCGGCTGCTGTCAGTATTACTTCATGAAAGAAAGGATATTTTAGCTTCAAAAAAGCAGGAAAGACATAATCCTGAAATACTAGTAGAGAGGATAGAGCTTCAAATTGAATAGATGTAGCTTCATAAAAAATTTGCTATGAAAACCTTATTTTTCCTACATTACTGGTGTCTGCATGATAATATTTTGGGGACATCTATGGCAGATGACCTTGGAGAGGCGCAGGGGCAGAGGATCCTACGGGGGGAGCTGGCTGGGTGGCAGCAGCTGCTTCAGGACCAGTCCTAGCAAGGCTGGGGGCGGGGGGCTTCGGACGCAGCCGCCCTTGGCCTCTGCTCCCTCATTGCCCAGGAGCTCCCGAAGAGGAGGGGGAGGGAGCAGGCCTGGTGCAGTGGTCGATAGAGGGAAATTTCTTCCCATCCTCTTGCTCATAAAATGTTTGTCGTCTGTGTGTTGTACAACATTCCCAGAGAGGCCACAAACAGCAGTGCTGGGCTGGCAGAGTCAAATGGAGCTTGGTCCCTTAGCCAGGTTGCCCCCTGGAGCTGCTGATGGGGGGGAAGGCCCAGGGTGGCTGGGGTGATGGCAGAGGGTATATGGGATTCACCAAAGTCACAGCAAACGTGTTCTATACATCTCATCCCTACCCACAGGGATGGGGCTGCCAATGACAGCTAAGGCCCAGGTAGGCTTGTGGCACAGCAAGTAAAACCTCTGCCTGCAATGCCAGCATCTTATAGAGGAACTGGTTCATGTCTTGGCTGCTTCACTTCTGACCCGGCTATCTGCTAGTGGCCTGGCAGGGGCAGTAAAAGATGGCCCACGTGTTTGGGCCCTGCCACCCATGTGGGAGAGAGCAGGACGGGGCTCCTGGCTTCTGGCCATTGTTGCCATCTAGGAGAGCGAGCCAGCAAATGGAAAATTCTCTCTCTTTGTTACTCTTTCAAATAAATTGATGAATCTTTTATATATATATATATATATATATATATATATATATATATATATATATATATATATATATATATATATATCCCAGTAGTATTAGTTGATATCTATTTGATATTAACTCATTTAGTCCTAAATCCTTACAATAACCCAAAGACAAGGACTGTTGTGTCATAGCAAGTTAAGCTCCTGTCTGTGATATCCACATATCATATGGATGCTGATTTGAGTCTCAGCTGCTCCACTTCCAATCCAGCTCCCCGCTAATGTGCTTGATAAATGGTGAAAGACAGCCCAAGTGCTAGAGCTCCTGCATCCAGGTGGGAGGCCCAGAAAAAGTTCCTGGCTACTGGCTTTGGCCTGGAATAGTCCTGGTTGCTGTTGTCATTTCAGAAGTGAATCAACCCAGTCCGCCATGTGCCCATGGCTCATGGCGGGCTGGGCCCGGACATGCCTGGGTGCGGCCTGCTTCCTTCTGGGGTGAGTACGCCGAGGGGGGAGGCCTCCGTGACTGGGCATGTCCGGGACCCACCCAACACCCTCATTGGGTGGTGGGTGAACGGGATTGGGGAGGGGCGCAACCTCGGGCCTGCAGGATTTAACTTCCGGCTGCCAGAGGCGAGCCGAGGGCTGCGGGAGAGGACGTCTAGCTCGGATCCCGAACCCAGTCCGCCATGTGCCCATGGCTCATGGCGGGCTGGGCCCGGACATGCCTGGGTGCGGCCTGCTTCCTTCTGGGGTGAGTACGCCGAGGGGGGAGGCCTCCGTGACTGGGCATGTCCGGGACCCACCCAACACCCTCATTGGGTGGTGGGTGAACGGGATTGGGGAGGGGCGCAACCTCGGGCCTGCAGGATTTAACTTCCGGCTGCCAGAGGCGAGCCGAGGGCTGCGGGAGAGGACGTCTAGCTCGGATCCCGAACCCAGTCCGCCATGTGCCCATGGCTCATGGCGGGCTGGGCCCGGACATGCCTGGGTGCGGCCTGCTTCCTTCTGGGGTGAGTACGCCGAGGGGGGAGGCCTCCGTGACTGGGCATGTCCGGGACCCACCCAACACCCTCATTGGGTGGTGGGTGAACGGGATTGGGGAGGGGCGCAACCTCGGGCCTGCAGGATTTAACTTCCGGCTGCCAGAGGCGAGCCGAGGGCTGCGGGAGAGGACGTCTAGCTCGGATCCCGAACCCAGTCCGCCATGTGCCCATGGCTCATGGCGGGCTGGGCCCGGACATGCCTGGGTGCGGCCTGCTTCCTTCTGGGGTGAGTACGCCGAGGGGGGAGGCCTCCGTGACTGGGCATGTCCGGGACCCACCCAACACCCTCATTGGGTGGTGGGTGAACGGGATTGGGGAGGGGCGCAACCTCGGGCCTGCAGGATTTAACTTCCGGCTGCCAGAGGCGAGCCGAGGGCTGCGGGAGAGGACGTCTAGCTCGGATCCCGAACCCAGTCCGCCATGTGCCCATGGCTCATGGCGGGCTGGGCCCGGACATGCCTGGGTGCGGCCTGCTTCCTTCTGGGGTGAGTACGCCGAGGGGGGAGGCCTCCGTGACTGGGCATGTCCGGGACCCACCCAACACCCTCATTGGGTGGTGGGTGAACGGGATTGGGGAGGGGCGCAACCTCGGGCCTGCAGGATTTAACTTCCGGCTGCCAGAGGCGAGCCGAGGGCTGCGGGAGAGGACGTCTAGCTCGGATCCCGAACCCAGTCCGCCATGTGCCCATGGCTCATGGCGGGCTGGGCCAGGGCGGCCAGTGCGCCATTTGGCGCCAGGCTGTGCCTACTGGCCGCCCGGCCGGGGAGCTCTGGGGTATTGGACATCTGAATCGCTGCTGACATAGCTCTAGAGTGACCCCACTGTTTCTGGGATCTGAGTCAATCCTAAAAATTCCCAATGCCAGTAACTCTTCCTTTGAAGAACTTCCAATCCCTTAATAATGCTGAGCTTTGAACACCTATCAAGTAAAAGATAAGCTCCGGCTTGTGTAGCAGGCTGGCACCTAATGGTCCTCGGAGCAACCACGTGCAGGTGCGTGATTTACAGCTAGGACTGGTCCCAATCTGGGAAGCCACAGCTGGGATGAGGTTCCCACCAAGGGGTGTATGTGCTGGAATGGGGGCTGCGTTCTATCTAGGAAACAGTTGTAGTCACCCGAGGCACTAGTGTGGGCTGGGATTGGATGCACCAGGCCGGTTCAGATCCCAGCACCACCTGGTGTTATGGAGAAACAGGGTAGATGTGGGACTGACTAAGCTGGGTCTCAATCCCCTTCTGAGCCATGTGTGAGCTGTATGTGGGTATGGACGAGCCATGGCTGGGCTGAAACATCCAACAACAAGAGTCAGAATGGGGTGAAAGCCAGCCAGGAAAAGCCACTGTTCCTGCTAGGACAGGAGGTGAACTGAGTAGGGTTGGCTCAAGAACCCCCTGGCAAGCGCAAAATCTGGCATTGGGAGGGGTTCTGATGGAGGAGCCTGGGCAACTCCTCTGGCAGGACACAGTCCCTGCAGGTAAGCGCGAGAAGCATGATTGGAAACAGCCCAGAATAGGCCATGGAAAGTTTCCCACTGGCATGCATTCGGCATGGGTCAGGAGCAGGCCAGGCTGAATCAGTTCATGTCATCCTCTGGCAAATCCGATCACCAGAACAGAGTGTGGAATGGGCCGGGTTTGGTTGCGACAAAACCAGTACACATTCTGGAACGCCAGGGCGTGGTTGCCTGTACTGGATATGAATGCAACACCCATCCAGCACACGTGAGATCCAGGAAGGGAGGGGCAGAGCTGGCGGGGGGGTTAAGGGGCTGGTCCCCTCGCTGGACAACCACTCCCACTGGAGAGTGTTGGCTGGGATAGAGACAGACACGACTAAGCAAGGCTACAACACCTGTGCGCTGCATGTGGACAAGATCAGGGCCACAGCACCAGCTGGCAGAAGCTGGCACTGGGGACTAATTCTGTCGAGTCAAATCACAGGACCACCTAAAGAGTGCATAAACCGGGACAGAGAGACCTGGGAGGGAAAAAGTGGGTTCCCCCTTCTTGGGTCACTATTCCCGTGGGAGGGCATGAAAACTAGGACGGGGGCTGGGATGGCTAGACAGAGGCACTCAACAACATCTGTGAGGGCTGGATGGTTGAGTCGATTAGATAGAACTAAGCTTTAATACCCATTGACAAGTACCAGAGCCAAATGGGATGGGGGACAGACTGGTCTTCTGCTACACAAATTGGCAAACCAGGGTAGGGGGCAGGCTTGGTGGGGGTTATTGTGGGTCGCCCCGACTAGGCTGCAGCTCCCACTGGTTGATGTAAGGGCCGAACCAGACTGGACTGCAACACCCATTGGTTCCAGTGCAACTCGGGACTGAAAACAGAACCAACACAGCAATTGCAACCACCAGCTGATCAGGGTGATGGACTGTGCCGGGCCCTGTGCTTGCTAGAACATACAAGAATCTGGTCTGAGAATACCTCAAAGTATCTTTGGAGATCTCCCCACTTGAACTGCTGGACTCAGAATTCTAACCAAGAAAAGACAGAAGACAGAATAGGACAATCACTCATCTCAGCTACATGTTGGCAGCGAAATATGGGACAAATGGAGACTTCATGATGGACCATATCAATCAGTGGACCACCTCATCGAGCGAAACTGGCAGTGACTCATAACTGGAGAACTATTAACTCCACTTGAGCACATATCTCAGAGCATGCCCCACATATGGGACTTGGGGTGGGCGGGAAACCGGGTGGGGCTTCTCCCTCAATATCCCCTTTTACCTCAGATACATGATGGAAACAATATGGACATAATAGCATTGCCCACCTCCCTATCCCCCTGAACCTTTTTTTTTTTTTTTTTTCCTTCTCTTTCTTGATTTTCCTTCAACTATAGTTAACTATGTAAAGATTGTCAACAACAATACAATAAAATGGATTATACATTAAAAAAAAAAAAAAAGATTAAAGGAATAAACATTGAATAACAGAGAAAAAAAAAAAAAAAAAAAAAAAAAAAAAAAAAAAAGAAGTGAATCAGCAAACAGAAGACGTGCCTCTTAGGGTGACGGTAGAAGGAGAGTAGGGCAGATAAGGCTGTCTGTCCTTCTACCTCTCTTTCACTAACTCCACCTTTCAAATTAATAAAAAAAAATAAATAAGGGGCTGGCATGGTGGTGTAACAAGCTAATCCTCTGCTTGCTGATGCCAGCATCCCATAGGGGTACTGGTTTGTGTCCCAATGTTCCACTTTCTGGTCCAGCTCCCTGTTTATGGGCTGAGAATGAAGCAGAGGATGGCTCAAGCCCTTGGGACCCTGCACCCTCTGGGAGACCTGGAAGAAGCTCCTGGCTTCCAGCTTCGGCCTAGTCTAGCTCTAGCCATTGTAGCCACTTGGGAAATAAACCAACAGATGGAGGATCTTCATCTTTCTCCCTCTCTCTGCCATGTACAATAAGTAAATCCTAAAAACAAAACAACACCCTGAGGCATAGAGGGTAAATGGTATCTAAAAGCCACAGTCCATGAATGCCTGAACTTTGCAGTCCATGAGTGTTACACATGCTATACTGCTGCCCTGTTGTCTGGGCAAGAAATGCCTCTGTGTGCCCACTGCTAACTATCCATGCCTGCCCCAACTCAAGGTAACTCTTAGGATGTGGGGCCATTGGGAGGTGCATATTTTCTTACAGATCCTGAGTAGAATGGAAGTATCCCCTTGCCTAGTTGTGGTGGTTATAAAATCATGCCCCACTAACTTCATTTCTGAGAGGTGGAGTTTAATTCTCTTCTCCTTGACTGTGAGTGAGGATTGGTGACTTGCTTACAGTGAGCAGAACGTAGCAGAAGCAATGAGACAGCAGTTCTCCAAGATGAGGTTAAGAAAATGCTACCACTCTGTCCCCTCTGCCTCTTCCCTTTTCTTTCCTCAAGCTCTCTCAGATCCTAGCTACTGAAGAATGAAGACCTGGTGATCCTGCTGGGGAGACCACGTGGAGGAGAACCAAGGCACCCCAGCTACCAGCGGCACCAATGCCAGCCCTGTAAAAGGACCTCCCTTCCCTTCTCAACCAACATTTGGGATGTTGCAGCCCCTGTCAACCGCCTGACTACTCCCTGGGTACTCCCTGGGCCAGATCCTCTACTGAGCTGCTCTTGGATTCCTGAGCCTCAGGACCTGGGATGCAATAAATGTTTCATTCTGCAGTAGCTGGAGTCATTGTTAACACAGCAATAGATGAGCAGTACACCTGGCAGATCTTGCGGTCTGCGCTCTCATCAGTGGAGCTTAACCCTGAGGGGCTAATGTCACATCAGTCTCTCCCCAGGACTCCTTGATGCTGAGACAAATCACAGCTGCGCTGACGCTGGGTTGCTGGAGCTGAGCACAGCTAGAGAACCCCTCCAATCTGTTTACCGGATGCCTATCTGAGACCACTCAGCACCTGACCACTGGGCCAGGCAGGGCAGGCCCCGGGCACTCCACCAGGAATAGCTTTGATGGTGTCACAGTGCCTATAACTTCACAGCTTGCCCTGACATCTGCCTCTCTGCCAGAGGAACCTGCCCTTGCAGGGGACAGGACCTCGAGTGGTTGGGGAATCAGGAGTTGCTGAGTTCAGGCTAGATCTCAGGTACCATATACATCCCATTACCTGCCCTATAGTGGCTGTAGCTGTACCCACAGACCCTGCCAGCATGTCCAGAGTCACCAGTGTCACAGTCAGTGCTAGGTGGTTGTGTCACGTGCATGGATGGGTGTGACAGGACACAGAGGGCAAGCCTTCTGCATATAGTGGGTGTTCGTGGTCCTCATTCAGCATGCTGTGCGTGCATGGCATCTAATTCCTGGGTTCCTGGATAACAAGGAAATACATGAAGCTGTACTTCAGCTGAGAAGGGCATGAGAGTATCCATGTGAGGAAGATACAGTCATCTGCTGGTGGCTTTGCCACAGTGAGAACCTACATGGCTCAGCTGATGTGTGTCTTGGTTTCCATGGGCAAGCACCGGCCCTAGGAGTGCCTGGGCTGTGGCTCTCGAAGGGTTAAAGGGAAACAGGCGCCGCCATAACTCTTAATCATAGCTTTGCAAGCTTAGCCAGTGCCCCTGTTGAAAAATGTTTCAAAAAGCAAAATAAATGATCTTTTAGTTACAGAAGTATTGATTTTGCCCACATCTAGTAATAAAGAGCAAGTCACCTGTAGCTAAAACTCTTGTAAAATATATTTTATACTCTAATAGTCTGCAGATAGAGTCACCCGCTGAGCGCAGATGACAAATCTCCCCAGCGCGGCCTGCGCCCCCCATATTTCACGTCAGGGACATGGTGGCGGCGCAGGCAGCGACAGAGCAGAGCCTCCCAGTGGGTGAAGACATGGCCTAGCTGGTCAAAAGGAAAAAAAAAACAACAACAGGTTCTTGGTGTGGAGAGATCCCCTCACCCTGGGCCCTCAGCACCAACTGGCAGTTGAAGTAATTTCAGACCCCTTGCCCCGCAGATGGAGTGGCGCCACCCCTCATGGCCCCGGCAGTAGTGCCCCCAGGCTCTGGGATCAGGCTGTGCCTCTCTGCACCACCCTGCTTTGTGGAACTGCATAGGCTGCCCTGCATAGGGTGGGACTGCAGCCACTGTGCACAGGGGGCCGGGGACTCTCTCCTAGGTATGCCCCCACTTGGGTCAAACCTCCTGGGCCTCCAGGTAGACCCAAGGGACTGGCTCAGAGCTGAGCCCATGCACACAGAGGGACACATCTGACCCCCTCCCACATGTGCTTGAACACACATGTGCCACATCTGGGTTCAGGCATGCACCCAGACACACAACAGCTGCCAAGCCATGACCACTCTGCCCAGAGGATTCTTCAGGAAAGATATCTGTCTGGAAGGGCCACAAGTCCGCTCTGCATCTGGGGGCAGAGACCACACTCTTCTCTGGCAGACGCACCCACTCACAAATCTGCCTGTCCTCACTGCCTGCAGTGGGGTGTAGTGCCCTGATCCTTGTCTCCTTTTACTTTCCAGAGAGGGTGCAGTAGCCAGAGAGGAAACCCAGGCCTGGGAGGCCACATACTAGGTCCCTGTGTCCTGACCTGCTATGTGGCTCTGAGCAAATTCTTGCACTTCTCTGAGCTGCTATTGATGGGGTTCAACATCTCCCACCGGTATCATGGCCTCTCCTCAGATAAGCCCCACTCAATCCCACAGTTCCGGTCAGCACAGGAGTGTCCTCCCTTCCTCTGCTTCCAGGCAGCCTTCCAGGAACCACACTCAGAAGGCTCAGCTCCACAGCCACAGCCCAGCCCATCTCCCACAGTGAGGTTACCTGGGGGCTAAGGTTCTAAGGTTACCTGGTGGAAGCAGGCAGCCACACTTGAAGGTACTTTAAACTGGAAGTGGAGATTTTCAGTCCCTGTTGGGGAGAGGGAAGGAGGAGGAGGAAGGGCTGAAGCAGGGGGAGGAAGGTACACAGGAAGGAGATCCGAAGGGTATAGAAGCTTCCAGAGCAGGCGAAGGTGTAAGTCAGGTGGGAGGTGGCAAGAGGGGAAGGCAGGCGAATGGTGGGAGGAGGTCAAGCACCAGGGGGACTTGGGGTGCCCTAGGTGTGGGGCGGGGAGGAGGGGGTGGAGCAGGTGTCAGCTGGAGCAGAAGGTGCACAGAGTGTGTGTGTCCAGGGTGGGTGGTCGCAGAGGGTCTGGAATGTGTTAGGGTATCATCTTGGAGCCTCAAGGGGCAGCGGCCCCGTGGGAGGGAGGGAACCAAGCAGGTAGTGCCCCGCGCTGGGATTGGGGGTTGGGGGTAGGGAGGTCTCTTTAAGCGGCCGCCGCGCTAATAACCTGTCCAGGAGATGGCTCGTGGCAAATTGCTTTGTTAGTCTTGTCAGCGGGCCGGGGCCGCCGTCAGCGCGCGCCATGGATCAAGATGATGAATCGCCCCGGACGGCGCAGATGCGGGCGGCCCGCAGCCCGGCCCCGGGGTAAGGGTGGGGGTAGCGGGGGGCCGCGGGGACCCCCCCGGCCGCCGCCATTAACTCCCGAATTAGCTCTAAGCTGCCCACCGTCTAGCCACTGCTCCGGGGAGCGTCCGCCGTGTGGGCGGGGGTGGGCCCAGTCACGGGGACTCGCACCCACTCCAGGCTATCCGAACCCCAAACCCGGACTTGGCGCTCCTCCAAAGGTGGGGTTGAGGTCGTGGCTCTGGAGAGGCGTGGCGGTGGGAGGAGGCTTGGTCTGTAGTCCCCTGGGCGAGTCTCCTCCGGGGGATGTAGGTAGAGGAACCCCAGGCAGCCCAGGTGGTGAGCCACTGGGAAGTCTTCCATCTCAGCGCACGCGCACGCATGGTGAAGGTGGGATTGTAGGAGTGGTGGATTTGGCCTTGTTAACTCTGCACTGAGCTGGGACATCAGAGATGGTGGGGTTTGGGACACGCCCTGGGACCCCAGGTTGACTTTCAGCATGGTCAGCTGCAGGCCCCTGGTATCCTTGCGCTGCAAATATGCCAACCTGCTTTCCCCAAGTTCCTGAATTCACTAGCCCCAGTCCACTCCCCTTTTGAAGCATCTCCTCCCACTCCCCCCCCCCCCCGCACACTGAGCACAGTCTCTGTTCATTAGTCCACATTTAAAACCATACACTCGATGACTCCTGGACCATCATAGTTATTCATATACACATAGTGTGGAATAATGGATCCACACAGGCAAACACATCCAGAAATGTATCATCAACTGTGCACCCAGACCCAAAGGCTAGGAAGGTTTTCTTTGGGGGAGAGCCCCCAGTTCCCCTGGGGCTACCTTTCTTTTAAGCCCATTGAAGGTGGGAGCCCTGGCCTTCGGGTGGGAGCCCTCTGGGGAGCGCAGCCCTAGAGCCATTTCCACTTCCTAGCTCCTGTCTATATATTGCATTTTCTAGGTGCCTTTGGTAAATCAGTGAAACCCACCCACGAGGCCACAGCCAAGCTTATCAGCCCAGGCCTCCCTAAGGGACACACTCCCTTCCCTGTCCCACCCTGCTTCCCTCCTGGACTGTCTATCCCAGCAAACAAGATAGCCAGGGCCATTGTGTCTCCGGGGATTCATGATACCCCCCCAGAGTCCAACCCCAGGGCTATGATGGTTTCAGAGGCAGGGGAGCGGGAGGACCAAGGCTTCCTGTTTGGAGCCCTGAGTATCCTGTCCCTATTCAGCACGGGGTGACTTGGTGGGCAGGGTGGGCTTCCTTATGGGGTCTGGAAGTCTGAATTTATGGAGGCTTGGGTGTAAAATGAGTCCTCCCAGCCATCACCTGCACTACTGTTGGGACTCAGGCAGCTTGCACAGGTGGGGGCCTTGGCACCCTGGGATAGGAAGCAAGCCAGCGCCCCCCCCGCCCCCGCTGCACCCCAAGTTTCTTGCTTGTGTCCTCAAGCCAGAAGCCTTTGGTAGTCCTCAGCCAGTCAGCAGAAGCTGTACTATTTGCCCACCTGCTTGCCCCTAGCCTGGGCAGGTTGGCTAACTCAGGCTCAGGGTCATGGTCCCTCCAATAACCCTGTCCTTATTGGTGGTGGTATGGGGGGGAGAGGTGAAAGAGGGATGGGTTGACAATTGGTTCTTGGGCAAAGAAAGATAGTACTCTCTCCTTTGGGAAGAGGGGGGTCCCCTTCTCTGGTGGGGGACACCAGGTAGGGAACCAGCAGGGATCCAACTTCACACTATCACTTAAGAACCTTTGCATACCCCCCCTTATTTGTGTGCCTGTGACCCGTCCTCACAGCTCCTGTGTCTGTGCCCCGTGTGTGAATGACTGCGCCGTGTTGCATGATCGAGGGCAGCCGGGTGGGGGCGCAGTGTCCTTCCCACCAGGTCTCGCCAAGCGCCAGCCGCAGTCCTGACAATCTAAGCCAGAGACAGCCTCCCTGCCCCTCCTCTCCAGTTCCTTTCCCTCTCTGTCTGGCCTCTCCCCTCCTGCACAGGGCCAGGATCCCTGGAGAGAAATTAAAAGGTTATTTAAAGCCCCTGCCTCCCCTTTCTTGTCCCTTTAAATCGAGCCTAAACGGTTTTGCTTTGGCAGAAGAAGTCTTTTCTGGAGCTTTGGGGTGGGGGTGGGAGATCCTGGTGTGAGAGAAGGGTCTAAGCAGCCTAATCCTCTTAAGGCCCCCTTCCCTCCCTTCCCCTCCCTTCCTCTCCCTTCTGAGGCCCCCTACTCTACCCCAGTCGCCCTCCCCCAGGCGCCAGGCCTCTAACCCCAACCCTCAAATCTGCCCCAGTCAGGCCCACATCCCACCCCTCCTCCCCCATGGAGCCAGGGCCCAGGTTGTGACTTTAAAATCTGTTGGCACTGTTGGCTGGTCAATACCACCCTCCCTGGTCCCCACGTCTCAGCCCCTGCAAACCACAGACCTCTGGGAGATGAACCTCAAAGCTCCCCGCTGGGGTGCCAGGTTCAGGATGCAACTGCCCTGGTTCCACAGGTGAGACTTTGTGCTGCCCACCGCCCAGCAGCCTAGATGCACAAATGCACTTGCCAGCACTGGAAGGTGGGTCCCTGCACACACAATGGAAACCTCACAGTGACACACATGCCGATGGTCATCGGAGCACCAGTGACAGCGACATGCTGCACAGGGGAACCACGGCTGCAGCCAGCGAGGGCAGGGGCAGGTTGTAGAGTCCCCACCACACACAGGGACCCTACACACACACACACACACACACACACTGTCCTGGCAGTCTCTCGCCATCTCCCACGCGCACCCCTGTGGTCACTGTGAGTGTTGATTTGCCTGCCCTGGCGCACAGCCTTAGACACACACACCTTTGGAAACGCCCGGGCTCAGGTCTGGCCCCAGAACATCCTCTTCCGGTGAGACGGTGGCGCCTGGAAGGAGCAGGGCGCTGGTGGGAACCGGTGGACCTTAGGCCCGGGAGTGTTCGCGTGGGGGCCAGGCGCTGTGTCTGTTTACTCCCCTTCCCCGCCACAGGTGCATATGCAGCCTTCCAGCCCTTTTGGGCCGCGCACGGCCGCCCGACAGGTGAACTGCTGCTGGGATCCCCAGGGTCCCTGGCTGAGTGCCGGGAGTGGGACGGCGTGGGGGTGCGGGGCATGACAGCATTGCAGGGTGTGGGACTGACAGGGAAAAGGTGTGTATACTTGCGGCTCGTGTATACCTGAGACCATAACTAAAGGGACGTTGAGGGTGGGAATCAGTCGGGGTGCCCATCGCCATCGCTTCTGACACAGGTGCCAAGCAGGATCTCCCTTCATCATCCCAGGGATCCACCTTGCGGGGATTCGACAGAGGCACAGACTCCAGGAATGCGAGTCAAAGACGAAGCGCCGGAGTTTCATGGGAGGTGATGGACGCAGGCCGGGCGTGCAGACTTCCCGACGGTGGGACCCGCAGCCTAGGGCCGAGAGCTGTGCTGCAGCACCGGTGGGGAGGGACGGGGCGGGAGCGGCGCGTGATTGGCAGCCACCGAGGCCATTAGGGGAGCGCGAGGGCCAGCGCCCAGCGCCCGGGAAACGCGGTTTAAAACTCCAGCCCCAGCCGCCGCGCGCGTAGCTGGCAGCGGTGGCGGTAGCGTGGGCGGCGGCGGCAGCGCGGGCCGGGGAGAGCAGGTGCGAGCGGGCAGGGGGTCTGCAGGACCGAGCCGGGAGAGGTCCAGCAGGCTGGGACTGTGTGGGGTGTGTATGGGGCCGGGAGGGCGACGCGGGCCTAGAGTCCCGGGGAGGTTGCTCCTCTTGCGGTCCTGCAGTCCCGGCCCCAGGCAAGGCGAAGGTCGCAAAGTTTGCAGGGAACCAGGGACTTGGAGGCAGCGCTGAGACAGGGGAGTGGAGGGGGGCGGGAAAGAGACCGAGGACGAGGCGCCCCGGGGCTAAGAGCCCAGTCGGAGGGCAGGCACCCGGGACCCGGAAAGGAGCGCAGCGCTGTAGTCCCGAGGTGGAGGGGTGAGCGTGAGCCGGGGAGGACGCGCCGAAGCCAAGACGAAAGCCTGGGCGCGCGGAGACGCAGGCACCCACAGAGAAACGCTTCGGATCCGTCACGGTTTTGCCTCATTTGGAAGATATTACTTCGCCCCTGAAAAAAAATTAAATACAAAAAAGGTTTGGATATTAAGTGGAGACAAGTTCTCAGTTTCGAAGGGGGAGGCGGGAAGGGAGGTGGCCGGGGTAATGCGGAGCAGATGCAGCCCGGGGCGCCGCGGAGCCCGGGGCTGAGGCTGGGGAGGGGCTGCGACCCGCGGCAAGTCCCCGCCCCCGGCAGCTTCTCGGTCGGCGCGAACCCCGCCAGTGCCCGGGCTACCGACGTAGCCCGCGCAGATGCAGCTCCACTTCCGTAGTCGCCGAGCCCACCGAGACGGATTCTACCCGAACTCTCCAGCTGGAGGGCGGTCCTGCCCTGAGTCAACCTTTGCTTGCGTAGACGCAGCCTCGGGCTAGGGCCCTCCAGGTGGGTGTTGGGGACGCCACGACCCTAGCTCCCTGGAATTCGTTTTTGCCTCCTGCGGCAGGAGGCCGTGGGTCAGGCAGGCGGGGGCAGGGAACACCAGACTGGGACCAGCCCTCGAGCAGCTCTCCCGGCGCTCGCGGGAAGCAAAGGTATGCACCGGGACCTCCAGGGGGCTCTCCTGTCTGGGCACTGGGGCTGGTAATAGTGCTGGGCCACGGTGGATCGGCAACCTTGAGCGGCCGTGCGGGTCCGGCCCGCCTGCCGAACTTTCTTGTGCGTCACAAGTTCCTGGGCCCCGCGCGGAGGAACCGCCGCAGCCTGGGTGGCGGGGTGCGGGAACTGGAGACTCGCCTGGCCTTCTGCCGATTCGCACAGACAGTGCGAGTTCTCGAGCCCGTACTTTCCAGCCAAACGGGATGGAAGCGTGTGGGCTCACTAGGCGTGGGATCTGCCAGCGAAGGGAAGCCCACAAGTCCTGGGTCCGCGGCCTTTTTGCTCTCCGTCCGAGTTTGGAACGCGCGGGGCATTGAGCGCAGCCTCGGTGTCAGCTCCGCCCGGGACCCTGGAAGGTCCTTTTCGTTTGTGCGATGCCCGCCGAAGCCCGGGGCCGGCCCGGACGATTCTGGGGCTTTGGAGAAAGCCCAAGCTTGGGTGGTCGTAGGGGCAGAAAGTAAGGCTTTCCGGACTTCGATGGGCAGCGGGGATCCGTTTGCGCCGCTGCGGAACTGAATAAGTTCGCGTCGGGCTGTGGCCTTGGCTGGGCAGGGCGCGGCGTCCTTTTCCCCGCTCAGCGCGCATCGGGCTGTGCGCTGCAGGCGGGTCAGTTTGCTTGGCCTCCTCCTCTTAGGACACCCCACGGTCTATTAGTTTCAGGCAGAGTGAAGTGGGATGGTGGTTAATTTTGAAGGGATTTGCGTGGTTTTTTTTTCCGTATCTGCAGAGTCACTGGAAAGGGAAAGGCATAAGAGTCGGTGGATTTCGTCCCTACCTCCCTTCTCTGTGAACCAGCTGTGATTACATATTACGTGTGTAGGCGGTCAGAGGGGAAAAAAACCCGAATTTGCTACCCGATGAGAGCAAATTATCCGGATAATTAGCTCAAATTTCTCTCCCCCGTGGCTGAGACAGACCCAGCCTTTGGACCAGGAGCGGGGCGCCGCTGCTCAGGAGGGGGGTCCACACCTCGCTCTACCCCAGCTGCAAGAAGGACCTGGCCCAGCGCGGCCGCCCAGATTGCAAGTTTCCAGCCGAAGGCAGAGGTGTGTAGGAGGGGAAACCCGCCCCGGGCGAAAGCCACCACGCAGGTCCGCACTGCGGGCTTTGGGATGGCCCAGGCCAGGACGGCGGCCTCAAACGAAGTGCATGCCAGGAGAACCCTGTTCCGTGCCGCTTTCACACTCAGCGTACCGAGTGGCCGCGAAACTGGAACCATTACTCTGCTAGGAAAGAAAAAATTATGCGGGGCTCCAAACCCGGGCGAACCCCTCGCCCGCCAGCACGCTGTGGATTTCAGGCAGAAAACAAAGTTTTCGCCTGACCTCAGTCCACCGCACGCAGGAACCCTGCTGGGGTCCACAAGGGGCGTCGTCCACAGCCTCCAGCACCAGCTTCTTGGAAGCTGAGGTCCTGGGGGTGCAGATGGGATGGACCTCGCTGGTGGGTTTCTGGGGCTAGAAGCTCAGCCCCATCTCCGAACCAATTTTGCGCACCCGCGCGCATGTGAACTCAGGCACACGCATGCACGTTTGCTGACGGTCTAGATTGAGGACAACACACACACACACACACACACACTCACTCACTCTCAAGGCCCGGGTGGGTTAGGGTCATCTGGGCTGTGGGTAACACACCCAGCCTCGCAGGGAGAAGTCACACGTCACACAGGTGAAGACACACAGACCAATCGACTGGACCTGCACCCAAGGGACCCCTCTGATTGACACGGTGACTTGCACTCCAGTGGAACTCGCCCGGACACGCACGTATCCCAACCGCACACTCCCCGCCCTCCGCACTCGCTCGGGCTGGCCCGAGGGTGAGCGCGCGCGCGCGTAAGTCCAGCCGGGCCTCTGCGCTCCGGGTCCGGCCGCCCTCTACGGGCGTCACCGCTTGCTCTTTCAGGGTCTCTTGTCTTCCTGGAACCTTCCTCCACCCCCCCCGCTTTCATTCTGCACCCCCCTTCCCCGTGGTCCCGCTCGGCCGCCCCGCGGTGCCCATGTAAATGACAGCAATAAATATCTAATCAAGGCCCCGGGCGACGCCGCCGCCGGCCGCCAAAGCCCATTACCGAACGGGCGGGCAGGCGGGGTAGGGGGAGTGTTGCGGGAGGGGGGGGTGCCTGGGCACGTGTTCTGGTTTGCACCTCCATCCTGCACCGCGGAAGGCTCATCGCCGACCTTGAGCCAGTCTCAGTTTCCCCTTCGGTAAGAAGCGCACTGAGCTGTTCACTCTTAGCTGCCCAACCCGCTACCACCCAGCCGTCGCTTTTCGACCCAGCTGTTCTTCAGACACCTTACGGGAGGACGTCCCAGCTGGTAGAGAACCAGGGCTCCGGCCATCCTTTGGACTTTAGCCGGCTTTGGGCCAGCGAAGGGGAGAGTCCCAGGATCTCTGATTAGTGGGCAGGAGTGCATTTTCCGGACCGTTTACTCTTCCCGTCAGTCTACCGCCGCTGTGAGCTCTGCTTCAGTGTGCCCCCAGGTCAGGAGCTAGCGACCCCTTCCACTCCCCTCAGCAATGCCCCGCTTGGCTCAGGTGCGTCCAGCAGCTGTGCGCGAGTAGGTGAGCGCCCGCAGGCGACCCTCCCCCGAGTACGGGCAGCCGTCGCGGGAACCTGACTTGAGTTCTTCAGGGCGATCCACAGCCCCTGCTTCCTCTGCCCGGGTCCGAAGGAGCCCACCTCACCTCTGCGGGCCTCCCCTGCAGGGTGGACCCGGTGGGCAGGCCATCTCCTGTGCATCGGTCAGGAAGGAGGAGAGATGTTTTGGCGCCCGCCCCGACCCCAGCTGGGAGTTAGCTCTGTCCAGGTCAGGTCGGTCTTCCTCCCCACCAGCCCTAGCAGTGGGTAGTGGCGAGAAGAAAGCAGAGTATCCATCAGTGACCCCAGCCGCCCTATTCCCAGGGCCTGCCCGGGAGAACCGACCCCGGAGCTTTGCAGAAATAAACAAACGAGCTAACCTGGCCTCTCCCGTCTGCTCTCTGCCCTGCGGCCACATTTCGCGCCATCCGCTTTTTTTTTTTTTTTTTTTTAAATTAGCTCCAGCCACCTGACTTCTCTGCCGCTTTTCAACCTTAAGGACCCGGGAAAACCGGCGGACTGGAGGCGGAGGGGTCTTTCTCTCAGTCTCGGCCCATTAGCCTGCGGGGGGGCTAATTACCCCAATTAGCAGCTGATTTATAATTAATGGCTCGGACCGAGGGATAATTGGATGTTAATGGATAACAGTTTGTGCAGGGAGCTAAGCGCCCACGTTCCTCCAGAGGGCCCCAAGCTGGGGGATCTGGCCGGAGACCCACCCGGGCCTGGAGTCCTCCTTAGCCACTGCTGTGCCCGTTTGCCGGAGCCAGGGGGGCCGTGCCTGTTGTGGGGTCCAACACTATGCACTGTGATCTTTGCAGGTCCAAGTCCACCTGCCTGCAGACCTCTGCCCAATTCCAGGCATACCCTGGGGCCCTCGCTAAGCTGGAAAGGGAAGGTTGGGCTCTCCTTTGCCCCTGCAGGTTCTTTCCTCCGGGTGTGGATGAGGTAGTGGGGGACTGTATCCAGTGCCACTATTGGCTGTAGGGACTGCAGTGGTTGGGGCTCAGGCTACTGCAGGGTCAGGAGGTGGCCTTGGTGGAACATTGGATGTTCCCTGCTGGGGTCAGTAGGGCAGGTGGGCAGGGTGGGGAGCAGGCCTCGGGATTGGGCTCTGTCCTTCTGTTGCACCTCTCCAAAAGCTGATCTCCCTGCCCCCAGGGCATCTAACTCTCTGTGACCCCCTCCTAGAATCGGTGCCTGGAGCTGGAATTCATTACCTAGTCCATCCCTCCACAGGCAGTGGCCCCATCTTTCTTTGAGGAAGAAAGGAAGGTCGGCTGTGTGCAGGATGGGTACAGAGCACTGGCTGGGAACTGGTTTGAAGCCCAGCTGGGCACTGGTGGAGTTGGGCTCTCTGCTTCTCACCTCGCCTGAATTGTTTAGCTGTGGTTTTGGACAAGTGAGTTTAGCTCTCTGAGTCTCAATGTCCTTGTCAGTAAAATGGGAGTTGTGAGGTGCTTGTGCAGGGTGGGGAAGGGATGGTATTTCCTGGAGGGGGTGACGAAAGTGGCACCATGGTGGCTTTGGAGGCTGCGACTCACTGGGACCTGGGAGAGAGAAGGAGCAGGAGGGAAGAGGAGATGATGAAAATGTGCTTTCTAAAGACTTCATCTTTGAAGGTACCAGAGGCAACTGGCCTGAGGGATGAGCTCATTTGTTTGCATTGGAGAGACAGAAGCAATTTTTAATTTAATTTTTTCTTTTATTTTATTTTGAAAGGGAGAGTTATGGAGAGGAGAGACAGAAAGAAAGATCTGTCCATTGGTTCACTCCCTGAATGACTACAGTGGCTGGAGCTGAGCCAATTTAGAGTCGGGAGCGTCTTCTGGTTCTCCACATGGGTTCAGGGGCCCCTGAGCTATCTTTTGCTGCTTTCCCAGGATGTTAGTAGGGAACTGGATTAGAAGTAGAGCAGCCGGGACTTGAACTGGTACCCCATGGATGTCGGTACCACAGGTGGAGGCTTAGAGTGCTGCTATGCTAGGAGCAGAGGGGGCAGAGAGTGGCAGCCCACAGCTACAGGGGTCTGGGGGAGGTGGCTGTACCCTGGATTCTCCAGCGCTTAGATACACGGAAGCAAATGGCATCACATTCCCAGCCATCTGTTTTCTTGGCTATTACTTATGATCTTGCTGGCCATATCGAATCACTGAGTTGTCAGTGCCCTGGGAGGTGGGGCTGGAAAAGGTCTGGTCCCTGGGCTTTCTGCACCTTGCAGTGACTAACACCGGCAATGCAGATCTAGGGTGCGTGGAGGGTCCAGCCTAAGCCTCCTGTAGGGACTCTTGGAGTCCCTGTGAAGTAAATAACATCTGAGAGGCTGAGATATCCCCATGCACAGCCTGCTCCCAGATCATGTACCTGCAGCAGCCACACTCCTTACGTGGTCAACTCCCGTTGTTGACTCAGCGATTCCGGGCTGAGGACAGACGTGGAATGAGGGTACTCCCTGGGGAGAGGGCTCAGCCTTCCCTGGAGCCTTGACTCCTCTGTTGTAAACTAGAGACACTGTCTCTTCTTTTCTAGATGCGAGGAAAGGTGCTGGGTATACATACAGCTTCTCTTAAATCTCGGACCCGATAGGACCTGTTAGCTCAGAGTTGGAGGACTTCTAGGTCATCCTGCTGGCTACTTCCCAGCACACACATGTGCACACACACATATACACGAAAGAATCTTTGCCCCTCGGTCTCTATCCCAGGTAGCTGGGGAGCCCTGGGTTGTGCACATACTATGACGAAGATTTCTCTCTCTATATAGGGACAGTCCACATATCAAGAGGTCAGCAATAGCAGGACCCCAGCAGCAGCCTGGGGTTGGGGCAGAAGCCTTGGCTGGATGCTCCTGGGTTCGTATGTTTGTGGTTTTCTACCTGAGTATCAAAGTCCTTTTGAGCTTTTAAACAGTTGCTGAGGTCTCTCTCCTAGATGGACCCTAGGATACCTCGAGGGCTAACGGTGTTTCTCAGGAAGGAATGTGTGTGGTCACAAGCTATCCTCAAGCCCCCCCAGTGATGCCCTTCACCCCTCATCAGGGCCTATCCCTTGGACACACTCTGAGAATTGCTAGTAGCCAGATTCTCAGAAACCCATGTTCCCATCCTCCCACTAACTCTGACTTGCTATGAGAGCTTGGGCAGGGGATTTCAATCTCCCTGAGCCTCAGTTTTCCCACCCATATAATGGGGATAGTAATAGCTCTCTGGACTGTGTGGAAGCTTATTAGGTGGTGCATGTGGAAGGCCCAGCACAAGATCTGGCTCATGCTGGCCGTCCAGTGGGTGGCAGCTGTCACTGTTAATGACATCAAGCATCTCGCTGTGCCTGGTGTGGATGGAGAAGGCAACTGCTGGGAGAATGTGGGTTTCCTCCCTTTCTGCTTGCGTTTCTGTTATACAGACTTTTTCTGCTGCAGCCCTTGGGTGTGGGAAGGAGAAGCTGAGGGAGAGATTCAAAACAGGAGGAGAGGTGAGAGGCAGTGGTGGGTGGTTGAGCCGGGTCTGACCAAAGAAAGGTCCACTTTTCTTTTAATCAAAGATGCCTTACGTGTGGGTTTTCTAGCAGTGCTGCTGTTAATTTATAAAAAATGCCCCCTAATAAATTTCTGCTTGATTCTTCGATTGGCTGGGCATTAGGCCGCAGCCAGCAGCGATGCGGGGACATAACGGATGCATTTGCAGATTTGGAAAATTAAAGCCATCTATATGGTGCCCGTGGCGGGAGATCCGCCGATCTGCTTGCTTAATGAAATATAAAGATTCTTTTAACCAATGTAAGCACAATTCGACAGCTTGTGAAACGCGGCCGCGCCATGATGGATGGCTCTCCTGGCTTGCCAGGAATTGCGGGGCGGCACCTTTTAAATATATAATTGATTCTGTTTGGAGTGTGCAGTGGGCTGAGCCTATGCAGGGCCCCAGTGCAGGTCCTGCAGGGCTGTAGCCTGGTGACCCTCCTGGAGGGCACAGCGATGCTGGGACCTGGACAAGAACAGAGCTGCCCACTACTGGGTCTGGTGAGGACCAGGAGCAGGTCTGTGGGGTTCCACTGCAGGAAAGTGCCCACGGAGCAAGGAGTCTCCCTCATCCAGGCCCAGTGTCTTGGGGAGGCGGCGGGGCTGTCTCTGTTGCTCCCTATGGGCCAGATTGGGTTATGGTTGCCCTGCCTCTGTCATCATCTCTTAGTCTATCATCCCTGTGCATCCACTCAGCATTTAATATTGATTAAGCACCAACTGGATACTAGGTCCTGTGCTAGATGTTGCAGAAACAAACAGGTGGATATAGAAGATCTATTTCCGCTGTGTTGATTTGTGCTTTTATCTCCTTGTTTGTTTGTTTTTTTTTTCTTTCTTTCTCTTTGTATTTCCTTCTTGTTCTTTCACACCCTGTTTAGGGTGGAGGAGCCACAGAGAACTGGCGTAGTGACCACACAACTCCCTAGGATTTAGTTTGGTGTATTCACCCCCCACCCCATGTCCATCATTTGTACCCATGGGTCACAGACATGCACACCGAGAGACAAATACTTAAGCCACAGAGACACAGACACATGCAGGCATCCAGCAGGCACTGGTTGAGCCACATGTATGCATGCATGACCACACATGTCACCTGTGACGTGACTGTGGAACTGTAGCTCGGATGGTAAACAGCATCTGCAAGCAAGGGTCCTTCTGTGCTCTCAGAGGAGACCCGTGGTGCCCAGATGTCCGGCGGGAATGAGGAAGACGAGTGTGAGGGGAGACAGAGAGAGTAACAGGAAGACTTAGATTCCTGTGCATCTTCATCTCCCAGTACACAGGCCTGCGGATGTCCTCACAGGAGTGTGTGTGCCAGTGCAGTGTGCCTTTTCTTTGCTTTCCTCCTTCTGTCTTGGAGCAAATCAGAGATGACAGACAACAGGGAACAGAGTATGCTGGGGTGTGATTCTGCAGGACTGGAGTGGGAAATACTAGCTGGCAGGAAACCTGTTCCACCACTTCCTAGCCATGTGACCTTTAGTAAATTACCTGCTCTTTCTCCCCTTTCATTTCCGCATCTGTGAGATGGGGATAGGAGCAGTTCCTACCTCCTACAGCAGTGGGAGGCTTGATGGAGATGTTTTATATATCAGACGCACTTTATAAATAGTTATTATTAATGCTCTTGTCTGGTCCTCATCTCCCGAGCCCTGCTCTGGACTGGGTGTGCAGGTTCTACCAGCAGGGAGCTCGGACCAGCAGATGAGCCACAGATATTGTGACATCATTCTGGTCCGGGTCCTTGAAAGAAAAAAAAAATCATCCTTAGTGACTGGCAGCTGTAGTTACTGGCATTGGTGCCATGTTGCCATCATTTCTGTGTTCTGAATAAGTTGTCTCTCTGGAGCCTGCAGAGGGAGAGGTGCCTTGTCAGAAGCAAGTTCCCAGTTGAGTTAGGTCTGGGTTGGAGCGGAGGAGAGGAATTTGTCAGGTACTGAAGAAGAAGGGGCGTGCCAGGCTGAGCACAGGTAGGTGGTGGAAGCAGCTGCAGCTTGCCTGGCATGGCTGGGAGCTGCAATGGAGGCATCAGGCCAGATGGAGGGCATGGGGTGGGGTGGAGCTTTGCTGGGCCAGTGGGGCATCTAGTTGCAAATCCAAGAGAGGTATCTCTGGCTTCATTTAATAAAGATGCACTATGCAGCAATAATCAAATCGATCCGAACATGACGGAACTGTGTTAACAGCAGCTGATTTTGAAGCAGTACAGGCCTGAGTTTGGTGGGGGAAGGGTGTTCCCACGGGGGACGGAAGGAGAGAACACAGTAACTTCTAAACTCTGTTTTCCTTGTCTCGCGGGAGACCTGGGACTCCTCTTGGAGCCTGCATCCATCTCCACATCCATGGAAACACGTTCATAACTTTCTCCTTTCCATCATCTCCTCCGCACCTGCAATTATGAAAAAAAGAATATAAATGCAAAAATCGCCTATAATCACTGCTGTTACCCAGGGACAAACTCTGCTAGCATTTTAGGTAGACGCTTCCAGGGTTTTTTTTTTTTCTATGCATATTTATACATTCATTACAGGAATGGCATTGCCTCACGCATGCTGTTTCGTTTCCTATCACTTCCACTCAACAACATGTTGTGGACATCAGCACATAGAGATACACATTGTTGTCTTGGGCCGTGGCCCCAAGCTCCAGGGTGGGCAATTAGGCCCTTGTTTTCTTGCTGAATGATTAGGTTTCCAATTGTTTGCTATCGGAGGCAATGCTGTGATGGACGTTCCTAAGCCTACAGCCCATATGAAGGAGATGCTTGTAGAAATAGGATTGTGGAGTAAAGATGACTCACCCTACAAAAGCTCTTGATTCCTGACCCCAGCCAGGAAGGAGAAGGACCCCTGTCCTCACCTGGAAAACATTGGCTCATCATTTATCTTCCTATGTGCTCATCAGACAGGTGAAACCATAGTGTGTTGTAGATATTTTTATTTCTTTTGGGTTAAACAGGCAGAACTTTTGTCACATAACATTTGGCTGCTTGTGTGCTTAGTGAAGCCTCTTGAGCCTGTTTTACTCAGGTGGCTTTTCATTTCCATGTTAGACCTCTCGATGTAGTAATGAATTTTTTACATTTGTGCCATTCATTTCTAATCAGTTTTGCTGTGTTACCTTCAGGGTGCATATGTATGCGGGTTTGCTGTTGGTGTATTAGCTGTGTTCAGAGTACTTTTCTATGCTGGGTGTCTCCTGTCTGCGTGTCACTCTCTGAGATGCATACTGTTGTGGCACTGTTCGTGGTGCACAACATGGGCTCCTCCCATTTAAGAGGCAGAGCTGGCTCCAAAGTCAGTCACCCCAGCCCTGGGCCCCCAGACCCTGCATCCACACACCCATCCCTCATCCCTGCTCAGAAGCCAGATTCATCACTTGCATTTGTCGAGTCCCCCGAAATGTGGACTTTTGTTCCCTCGTCCCTGCTCCTTCCCAGGCCTGCCTCTCCCCCAGTGCTTTCAGTCCTTGTAAGGGCTGCTTGCCATCCTGCTGCTCAGGCCCCAAACCTGTGCTGTTGGCGCCTTCCCTCTCCCTCCCATCTACTGATCATCCCATCAGCAAGTGCATGGATTCCACCCTCAGGCTGAGTCCTGAACCTGACTGCTTCTCAGCACCTGTTGCTGACCTGCGGAAGGCAGTGCGGCCACTAGCCTGGGCTGCTCTTCTATCCTCTGCAGTCTGCCCAGCAGCCAGAGAGAGCATCTTTCTGTTTTCAAGATTTTGATTCATGTGAAAGGCAGAGAGGAGAGAAATGGGGGCGGGAAGAGGGGCAGATGGAGATACAGAGGTCTTTTATCTGCTGGTTACTCTCTGAATGCCTGCACACTCAGTCAGGGTCTCCCTGCGAGAGGGTTAGGGTTAGGGGTCCCCGGATTTGAGCCATCACTGGCTGCCTCCCAGGGTTTGATTAGCAGGGAACTGTAATCGGAAGCGAAGCCAGACTTGAAGATAGACATTCCTGATGTGGGCAGGCAGGCATCCTGAGTGGAGTGCTTAACTGCTGTTTTTCCCTATTTTTACTTAAAAATATATCTATGTTTATTGGAAAGGCAGAGAGAAGGAGAGACAGAGAGAAGATCCACTGGTTCACTGCCCAGGTGGCCACAATAGCTGGAGCTGAGCCAATCTGAAGGCAGGAGCTTCTTCCAGGTCTCCCATGCAGGTGCAGGGTTTGGGCTATTCTCTACTGTTTTCCCAGGTGGCAAGCAGGGAGCTAGATGGGAAGTTGGCCCCCAGATCAGCTGAGACATGAACTGGCATCTATACAGGATCTCGATACTTGCAAGGTGAGGATTTAGTTACTGAGCTATCATGCTGGGTCCAAAGGTGAGCTTTTAACAACACATCATGTAGGGGGCACAGTGAGATGGTTAAATCCTCACTTTGAAAGCATCCAAGCCTTGGGAACCTACACCTGTGTGGGAGACCCAGAGGAAGCTCCTGGCTCCTGGCTTCTGATCAGCTCCGGTCACTGTGAACATTTGGGAAATGAACCAGCAGATAGAAAGTCTTTCTGTCTATCCTTCTCTCTGTAAATCTGCGTTTTCAATAAAATAAGTAAATCTCTTTTTCAAAAATCACACGTCATATCACTCCTTTGCTCAAGACCCCTTGGGGTCTCTCATCATCCCAAGGAGCCCTCTATGTAGCCCAGCCTGGTTTCCTTGCAGCTCCACACACTCTGCCTTGCTCAGCCAGCCTGGCCTTCTCACCGTCTCCACCCCCCCACCCCTGCCACCCTGCTTATGCCTCGGGGACTTTCGTCCTTGCTGTTCCTCTGCCTCAGAACTATAAGTTTCGGGCCCGGTGGCATGGCCTAGCGGCTAAAAGTTCTCACCTTGAATGCGCCAGGATCCCATATGGGCGCTGGTTCTAATCCCGGCAGCCTCACTTCCCATCCAGCTCCCTGCTTGTGGCCTGGGAAAGCAGTTGAGGACGGCCCAAAGCTTTGGGACCCTGCACCTGCGTGGGAGACCTGGAAGAGCTCCTGGCTCCTGGCTTCGGATCAGCGCAGCACTAGCCGTTGCACTCACTTGGGGAGTGAACCATCGGATGGAAAATCTCCCTCTCTGTCTCTCCTCCTCTCTGTATATCTGCTTTTCCAATAAAAATAAATAAATCTTTAAAAAAAAAAAGAACTGCAAGTTTCTTCTCGAATCTCAGCAAGCACTTTTCTGAACGTGCATCCTTCAGTAGTCTGCCTTCTCTTTCCCCTCCCTTATTTTTAAAAGACTTATTTATTTTTTCTTTCAAAGGCATAGTTACAGAGAGAGAAGGAGAGACACCAAGAGAGATCTTTCATCTGCTAGTTCACTCCCCAAATGGCCACAGTGGTCAAAGCTGAGACGATCTGAAGCCAAGAGCCAGGAGCTTCTTCTGAGTCTCTCACACGGGTGTAGGAGCCCAAGGACTTGATCCGTCTTCTGCTGCTTTCCCAGGTCATAAGCAGGGAGCTGGATCATAAGTGAGCAGCCTATGTGGGATGCTGGCGCTTGCAGGTGGAGGCTTAGCCTACTGTATACAGCACTGCCACCCTGTCCTTCCTTACTTTTCTTCCAAGCATTTACTATTCTTGTCTATTTTTATTGCATATGTTTCTGTTTGCTATTCCAGGAAGTTAGGGACTTTGATGCTTAGGGGGCAGGCATTACATGTTCATATTTAGATGAATAAGTGTAATATACAAATGAGTGTGAATGAGAGGTTTCCCGTGGATCTATCTGCTGCAGAACAGAAAAGTGTGAGAAGGTCTGTGTGGAACTTGGGGAACGGCATGGGATTTGTGTGTGCGGAGAAGATGGCTTCTGTGAACACCCTGCCAAGAACGTCTGTGTCTGTGTGTTTGTGCATGAGATAGGTGCGTTTGCCGGCAGCAGCGTGCCGGTGTGCATGCTGTGGATGTTTGGCTACCATACCTGGGTCTGTTTCTGTGAGTTCTGATGGACCTGCCACTGTCCCTGCCTTTCCCTACAGCCCCCACTCCTACATCTTTGGGATTTTGCAGGTGTAGGGTCATACTCCAAAAAAGACACTTCTGGTGGAGGCGCTCAGCCAAGGACAGTGTGGGCATAGGGACACCTGGGGCTGATGGGACATAGGGGTCAGGTGCTACTCCGAGCCATCTCTGGAGGAGGCATGTGCTGTCTGATGAACAGGATAACTTCCTTGGAGTAACGTGTGAAAGCGTGAGCTGTGAGCGATGGGGTAGCACCTGCATGGTCTGTGTGGCCTGAACATGTCTTTGATCCTTTTCGGAGCCTCAGTAGACTGACCTGCAGAGGAGGCTTGTGGCTCGTGGTTTGTTTGCACCTTGTGGGGTAATGGCTGAACAGTACTGTTCTTCCCTACAACTTTTGGGGCTTAGGCCTTGAAGGGGAACCAGCTCTGAGCTTGGCTCTAGGAGACCTCAGTGGGTGTTGCTGGAATAAACAGCACATATGTGAGCGAGCGAATGACGGTACAGGTGAGGAAGGGCCTGGGGAATCCAATGAAGAGAGGTTGGTACATTTATTTTAGTGGGAAACAAACGAAAGCCCATGCACAGCTTTTTCATTACATACATTTCCCACAAAATTCTTGGAAATGCCTTTATGACGTGCTCAACACCACGAAGCTCCTGAGTAGTAGACAACCCAGGCAGTCTGGGCATTAAACCCTGTGCTGAGACTGAATCAACACATGCATGGACAGCAAATGAGCGAGCGAATTCAGGAGCCCTCACTGACGCAGAGACAAGTAGCTTTTTGATGGGGAGGCAGAAGCTCACAATGGTGATGTGGGCCTCCAGGATCCAAATCAGATGGGTCCTCCTGGGAGAGTCTGAGGATCCTGCCTTACAGCTCCTGTCCCGCTTGTCTGCAGGTGGCGGCCACCATGCAGCACTACGGGGTCAATGGCTACTCACTGCATGCCATGAACTCACTCAGCGCCATGTACAATCTGCACCAGCAGGCGGCCCAGCAGGCCCAGCACGCCCCTGACTACAGGCCATCAGTGCACGCACTTACACTGGCTGAACGACTGGCTGGTAAGGGCGGTGGGGCTGGGACCAGGAGGCTGTGTTAGTGCAGAGAGCAGGAGGGTGGGAGGGGGCTCAGAAATTCCCAGATGTCTCAGACCTCACCTGAGCTGAGCGCTGGAGCTGCCGTTGGCCTATGAGGGATGTTCATTTGCTCCATGCCATGGAATGAGGTTGAGGGTACAGGCCTAGTCTGGAGTGTTTCAGGCCCAGGGAGGAATAAATGGCTGTGTAGACAGCATGTGAGGCTCCCTCTATCTGGGCACAGCAACCACTCAGTCCCCAAACTATTTCTGTTTCATGCATAAGGAAATTGAGGCCCCAGGAGGTTAAGTCTGGATGGGAACATGGCATTATGGCTAAACGCAGGCACTCTGGAGGTCAGACTGCAGTTGACACAGGGTCTGCCACAGTTGTCTTCCCCAAGTTTCAGTTTCCCTTTTACAAAAGGAACAATGAGCAGATTCATCCTATAGGACTGGGAGAGGGAGGTTGTTGGAGATGAAATATTCAAAGTGCTTTGCAGAGCCTGGTGCCTGAACCCAAGTTGCTATTATCCAAGGCCAAGGATAGCAGCAAGTGCCCATGGGGGAGCTGCCCCCTGTCTTTTCACTCCTGCCTCCACTGACTTACTGCCTAGTCCACTGAGAGGATTCCAGGACATAGGTGGGGAGCTTGATTTACTGGGAGGTGACACCACCAGATTGTCTTGTTCTAGGTCAAGCCTTGAACAGCTGGTAGACCCATGTGAGATCAGCCCTGTGTTCCTAGTCCTCAAGGACTTCAGAGGTCCCAGGAACCCCCGAGAGGGCCTAACAGTGTGCCACACAGGCCAGTTCAGAGCAGCAGAATTGGCTGGCATCACTATGGAGGGCTTACTGTGGACGTGAAAAAGCCACAGCATAGAGGCAGCAAGCATGAGCAGGAGCAAGGTGGCTTTTGAGGACCCTGCCTGGGAAGGCACCTACCCAACATGGAGGATATGGCCACTCCCAGGGCAAGACTGAGGGGTGAACTGGAGGCTCTGGTCACACTGTCTTGATCAGCATGGGTCAGAAGAAAGGGGGTGTTCAGTCTACCTCACTCCCCACCTCTTCAGAAGGATGGGCTAAGCTCTGGTGGGCCTTTGCATGGGGGTCAGTCATTTTTTGGGGAAGTGCAGGAGGCATGAAACGGCCCCCCTCCAATGCAGTTGATAAGAGGATGCCTCTCCTCCCAACCAGAATGGAGCTGCCTGTCCCTGCTTCCTTCCCTGTTCCAGGCACAATAGTGTGAGCTCAGGGCTTCGTCTGGGTTACATTTAGGGCTGGCTGGGGTGGAGTTTCAAGGCTTCCCTGCTTAAACTGAAGCAACAGCATCTCGGAGTCTGGGGATGCAGGGGCACCCAAGTGCTGTCAGGTGCTATGGAGGACTCGCAGGTCCCTAGGACTTGGGGGCTTCGCCTAGAGGCTGAGATGACTCAGGTTCCCTCCAGACAGGGCAGGGTTGACTTGGGTAGGATGGGAAGTTCCCACCACTGCCAGGGAAGATCAGATGAAAGAGCAGAAGCCTGGACACCGCCCTGGATTGCCACTGTCCCAAGTGACTCTCCTGTTCCGATACATGAACAGGACCACAGGATCCACGGCCCACCAGCCCCGTGTCTCTCCGAAGCCTGTACCGTTGGAACCTGGTCTCTCTGTCCTGTCCGTAGGGTGGCAGCCAGAGGGTCAAGGTGGGTGCCAACAAGGCTACTGTGAGTCTCGGGGGGGCCAGCCCATGCCAGGCTTTCTGCCCAGTAGACATAGCAGGAGGAACCATGAAGACCACCTGGGTTGAGAGAGTCACACATGGGGGACAGAAAACCAAGGGCTGGTGGAGGCTGCCCAGCAGACCTCCCTCCCCTGAGTAGATCTTGGATGCTGAGTATCATATGCTAAGGAAGCCTTCATACTGCAGACCTTAAGGGCCATGGGGCAGCAGCACCTTGTGATGCGAGTGTGATCTGACATGCAGGCTCAGAGTGTCTTACAGCTTATGAGACTTTAAGAATCTTAGGGCCATGCCCACCTGCCATCCTTCTTGCCAAATCAGGGACATGCCCAAGAGCCGTTCCAGAGCTCAGTTAGATCTCACTCTGCAGGCCCAGCAGCGGAGGGTGAGTTGGAGAGGCCTTGATAATCCTGTCACACAGAGACGGGATGCATGATTTCCAAGAATGCAAAGCCAGGGCTGGCTCCTGCAGCAGCCTTGGTGTCTGCAGAAGGTCAGGACAGGAGATGCATGGCCTATTTCCCATAATTAAATGGGCCCCCTCTCCTTGCCCTCCAACGGCTGTACATTTCAAGACATCATCTTGGAGGCCCGCTATGGTTCCCAGCACCGCAAGCAACGGCGCAGCCGCACAGCATTCACGGCCCAGCAGCTCGAGGCCCTGGAAAAGACATTCCAGAAGACACACTACCCAGACGTGGTGATGCGTGAGAGGCTGGCCATGTGTACAAACCTGCCCGAGGCCCGGGTGCAGGTAGGGCTCAGCTCCCCATTTCCCAGGAGGAAGCATATCCTCTCCCAGTGGCAAGGGGCATTGCTCTCTCCATCTGTGCCATCAAGGATACAGGGGTGGGGGCGGCATTCTCAGTAATCCTCTCCCACAGCACTCTGGGCCTGCACACCTGCTCCTCCCCACCTTTGGCTGCTCTGCTCCCACCCCTCATCTCCAGGTGTGGTTCAAGAACCGCAGGGCTAAATTCCGGAAGAAGCAGCGCAGCCTGCAGAAGGAGCAGCTCCAGAAACAGAAGGATGCCGAGGGCTCCCACGGTGAAGGCAAGGCCCAGACTCCTCCCCCAGACCCGCAGCTGGAGACCGAGCAGCCCCCCAGCCTGCCCAGTGGCGATCCCCCTGCTGAGCTGCACCTGAGCCTTTCCGAGCAGTCGGCCAGTGAGTCGGCCCCCGAGGACCAGCTGGACCAGGTGGAGGAGCCCCGGGCAGTGGTGGCAACCGAGGATTCCAAAGTGGAGAAGAACCCGGGGGCTGAGAACAAGGGGCTGGGCTGCAAAAGGGGCAGCCCCAAGGCAGGTGAGGCTAAGGGGATGCTGAAGGTCAGTGCAGGGACAGGGACCTGGGCCCGCTGTGTGGGCCAGGGCAGGGGTTTAGTTGACAACTGGCACACAGGGGACACGGCCGACTAGAGAGGATTTGCTGGGGCAGACCCATGCCTGGTGTTCACCCTGTTGTTGCTGAATCTCAGAGAAGTAGGTTCCTCAGGGTGCTGGGAGAGGGATGGGCTGGCAGGGAAGGGGCACTTTGGGAATCCAGGGCAAACCTTATGTGTTAATCATTTGGAAGAAGCCCAGTAGTTCCACGAACAGTACACACTATGCATATGCTTTACTTGTGCAGACTCAGAGTCCCACCCAGAGAAATGTCATTCCTCCGCCCCCGCCACTAAGCCCTAGAGTTGGAGGGATGGGAGCTGTGGACAGGAGAGGGGACAGGCAGGTGACAGCCCTTGCAAAGAAAATACACTCAAGAACTCAGACACAGGTCCCCTGGCCCCGGATTCTGGATGAGGCTAAGGGATGCTGAGTTGGGGTGGTCAGGAAGGCAGCCAAAGTCCTTCCGGTCCACAGTACCTCGGGTCCCTCCTGGCCTCTCGGTCCCCTCCTCCTGAGCCCTTGGTGTTTGCTTCTCTGCTTGCAGATTCTCCAGGCAGCCTAGCCATAGCGCCTACAGCTCCGGGGGGCGGCCTCCTGGGTCCCTCCCACTCGTACTCCTCGTCTCCGCTGAGCCTCTTCCGCCTACAGGAGCAGTTCCGCCAGCACATGGCTGCCACTAACAACCTAGTGCACTACTCGTCTTTCGAAGTGGGGGGCCCTGCCCCCGCTGCTGCTGCCGCCGCCGCCGCTGCCGCCGTGCCCTACCTGGGCGTCAACATGGCCCCGCTAGGCTCACTGCACTGCCAGTCCTACTACCAGTCGCTGTCAGCAGCAGCTGCTGCCCACCAGGGTGTGTGGGGGTCCCCGCTGCTGCCTGCGCCCCCTGCAGGCCTGGCGCCTGCCTCGGCTGCCCTGAACAGTAAAACCACGAGCATCGAGAACCTGCGGCTCCGAGCCAAGCAGCATGCCGCCTCACTGGGACTGGACACGCTGCCCAACTGACTGACTGGCCGCCGCCAATCCAGCCGGGGGTCTTGGGTGCCCCTCCCTCCCAGCCCCGTGGTTTGCCCGAAGGCTCTCAGGGAGTTCACTGTTGGGAGCCCAGGGACTTCTGCTCTCTGTCCCACCCTGCCCTGAGCCTGGATCCCCAGCCTGGAGGTGAGACCCACTTACCCTCTGCATGGCCCTGCCTGGACCCAGGGAGGTGATGAGAGGCCAGGGATGTCCCCAGCTTTCCTCTCCCTGGCTAGACCCCCACCTCGGATCTGCCTCCTCCCTCCCACCCTCCCATCCCCCTAGTAAGTGGATGTGTGGAATGTGAGATATAAATATAAATATATAAAGCTCTATTTTCAGGCGCCCGCCTGCCCCAGGACCCCACCTGACTCCATGGTCCCTGCCCCTCAGCTGGCTTGTTCCATTCTCTCTCTCTTGCTCTCTCTCACTGTGCCTGTCCCCTCGTTGCCTTCTCCCCACCTGTTCTGGACTCTCCATCCGCCCCCCTCCAATTTTCTTCCGTGTCTCAGACCCTGCCCTGAGTTTTTCTTTGGGGCTGGGGGAGTTGTGGGTTTTTACGTTGTAGTCGTCTTGTTTCTTCCTGTGCCCTTTGCCTTCTTCCTCTGGCTTCTCCCTTGCCTGCCCATCTCCTCTGCTACCTGCACCCTTTCTGGGCAGCTACTCTGTTCCATGTGCCCAGGGGCCATGAGCCCCTTGCTAGACATGCTGGAGGCAGGAGGTGGCACAGGTCCCTAGCACCCTGCCCCCACCCCCAGACCACATCTCTGGAAAGGGGTTTGAGATGTGAAACCTTAGCTTGGAGGTCCCAGTTTCTGTGAATGAGCAGAAGTAGTGTGGAGGCAGGTCAGGCCAAGGTGGGTGGTCGGATGGTCAGCACCCTTGCAGCGCTGGCCCTAGGCTTTGTCGTGGTTTTAGGTGAGGCTGAGTCCCACTTCTCCTGGCGGGAGGAGATTGGGAGCAGGAGAGGGGATCCTGTTAACGAAAACAGGGCTGGCATGCCCACAGCCTCATGCCCTGGCATTCCAGGGTTCGTCTGAGCCAGGAACAGAAGTGAGACCCCATCACAGCTGGGCAGCCTCCCCAGCTGCCGTTGGTGTCAGAGCTACCTGTTGAAGTGAGGGCTCCTGTCTGTCGGCCACTGGCTTGGAAAAGCATGCTCCAGTTTATGGCTAGGAGACTCAGTTGAGTCAAGTCCCTTTCAGAGCTGTGTGGTCTTGGGTAAGGCTGTGCTTCCCTGGGCCTAATTCCCCACGGGGGTTAGATGGCCTGAATGGTTCTGTTTGGCTCTCCAGCCTGCGTTCTGTACTCACAACCTTGCAGGAGAGAAGTCTGTAGTTAAGCCAGCAAAGAAGGTTCTTGGAGCAAGTGCTGTACACACAGGCCTTGCTGGGGCACTGCCTCAGTTTCCCAGGAAATGTAATGGCTCTTGTCTACTTCAGACAACTTGGTTTGGTCCTTTTTTCTGGAGTTCCACTGCTAGCCCTTGGAGTTACCCCATTTCCACACCTTTGCATGGTTTCAGAGGGTTTGGGTGCAGGGAAGAGAATGACTGGGGCAGATTCCTGGTCATGGTCTCCCCACTGAACCCCTCCCTCCTGCTTAGAGAAGCCGATTTGCAACCTGCAGTGGAGCTGCTTACAGCTTGCCTCTCCTTGCAGAAGGTGCCCAGGCAGGCATGGCTTGCAGAGCAGTTGATGCCCTCAGTCCCTGGACATCAGGCTGGGACTGGGGCAGATGGAGAAGGCTCTGGAAAGAAAACAAATGAAACATCAGAAAGTATTTCCACAAAGTGGCTAAGGTCAGACTGGATGGTGGGGCAAGGAGCGCTGACTTCAGCAGATGTGTGGGGTGGGCAGAACCCAGGCACAAGGTCCTCACCCCAAGGGGCAAGCACCAAATGGACAGTGCAGAGTTTATGAACAAGAGGTGTCTGGCTGCTGGAGCTTGGGGTTGGGAAGGGGCACTCAGCAGGCACCGGAGCATCAGAGATGAGACATAGTGCTGGGAGATTGGAAAAGACTCTGGCAGAGACAGAAGGGGTCTGAGCTTGGGTAGGGTTCTGGGGCCCATGGCCCATAGACAGTCCTTGGAGGTCAACTCTGGAAATGGCGTTTCTGAAATGAAAAAGTCTCACCTGGACAAGGCAATGAAGTTGAACATTTGCCCATCCCTGGGTGTGTGTAATCTTAGAATTCAACAGTCCTGGGTATGCCCACATCCTCCAGGAAGTCTGCTCTGACCTCCTGAGGTGCAAGGCCACGCTGGAACTAGGCCTACCTGAGGCTCAGCCAGTTCCCTTCAGATCTTTAAAGCTCCTCCCACTTTGCTCACCCCAACCACGGGACCAGGGAAGACAGGGAGGGTCCATGTGGTCCTTTACCCCTGGGTGGTCTCAGGCCAGTTCACGACACCAGCCTCAGGGACAGGCAGGACCTGGAGAGCAAGAAAGGACATGCATGGAAGTGGCCCTGTGTGCATTCTGGTGGAACCTGAGGGCATGGGCTTATGTACCTGGCTCGTTATACCTGGCACTAAACCTGGAACCCCTCTCCCAGACCTGCCGGCCACTCCAGGCTCAAGCTGTCCCTTCCTCCTGCCTCTTTCCTTTTCCAATCCAAAGTCTCCCTCTGTTGCCTCATTCCTACCCAGAGAATGACCAGGGCCTGGGCCCCCGCCTCTGTCCTGGGGCTGGCGGGCTGTATGGACTGCTTCCCAAGCCGGCTGTTTTGTGCCCATTTGTGCTTAGAAGTCGTGCCAGCCTGTGACAGAAACACTGTGTACTGTATTTATTTATTCTGTTAGTTGAAATAACTGGACTCTCAGCTCCTTCCTTGCCCTGCCCCAGCGTAGTGCAGCATGACACTGTCCCATGTATCTGTCCGTCCGTTGGCTCTGCTTTCTGTGATGTTGTGACCTGTTCTTTGTCCTACTTGGCTAATAAAAAAGAACCCAGCAGCACAGTCCTCAGTCTGTGTTCATTCTCAGAGATGCCCGCTGTGGACCAGGCAGGCTGAGGCTCAAGGTCTGTCCACTGTATCTCCCACATCAATGGGCAGGGTGGTAATTGACCATTTCGCTAGCCTTGTGGTGCTCTCCATCAGCAACCTGGGGTGGTTGTGGTGGTGGATGGGGAGGGTGGTCTGTTCAGCACAGCCTGGGACAGGAGACGTGGCAAAGCCAGGGCCAGAGGGGAATGACAGGGATGTTGGTTCAGGTCTAACACCAGTGGGGGCATAAGGAGGGAGAGTGGAGCATTGCAGAAGGAGGGAACTCTTTGTCCTTAGAGGTGAGCAAGTAGATGAAGAAGGGTTTTTGACTGCAATGAGACCGATGTGTGCACACACTATCCTAAGTATGTATGAGGCTGTGGGAACCGTGGGCCACCAGCCCCTGTGGGTGCATGTACACACACACACATATACACACACACACACACACTCACACATGCCAGTGAGCCTCGGAGACTACAGAAAAAAAGCATGCCACTCAGCTCTTGCTGTGCAATCTGCTGCATTTCAAGAAAAAGGACAGCTCCCGGGAGCTCCTTGCCCAGGCACCCCAGCAAGCCTGAGGCAACAGCATGGAGGAGTGTGTAGGGAGTTGCCTGCCAGGCTGCGAGTGTGCAGGGAGCTGTCTGCCAGGCTGCCTGGGGTAGGCCCCAGGCCCTGGGAGACGCATTCCTGTCTGCTAGGGAGGTGGGAGCTAAGGATTAGGGTGGGAAGCAACCCCCTTCACCTTGCCTTCCGCCTCCCTGGGCGGAGACAACAGCTCAAATGTCGATTCCAGCCTCCACTGCTGCCTGCCTGCCCTGCGCCACCCCTGGACCCCCTGAGCTCCCTGCACACCCAAGTGCCTTCTTTGAATTTCAGTCCTCAGGGACACGCCTTCTGAGACTGGAGGGTAACTGGGAAAGTCAAATCCGTGATTCACCATGCACTGACTGAGCACCTGCTGTATACCCTGGCCCTTGAAACACAGAAACAAGGAAAGAAAGTGTGGACCCCCCTCTCAGACACCTGTGACACAGGGTAATTTGGGGTTCACAACCCAGAGTGGCAGGAGTACCGGACAGGGTCCCTAGCTAAGGTGAGGTCAGATAGGCCCTGTGGGTGGGAGGCTTTAGACCCAAGTCCTATTGGTCCAGGGCTTACTGGGAGTGGCACCAGAGAAACGACACTTTGGCAGAGCACAGCACAAAGGGAGCAGCAGTTGGCCAGAGGCCCTCTTGGGGCAGGGAATGGCTGTCAGCAGAGAAAATGGACCCAGGCTTGGACTCAAACCCCGGGACCAGGGCTGTGGGGGCATGCAGGCTATTCCTGGCAGAAAAGTCAGATGGCCGGATCTGAGCAACACCTAACTCCCATCCCAGCATACCCACCTGTGAAGGGGTTCATGAAAAGGAGCTAGAGTCAAAAGAGCTCAGCAAGGAGGCCATTGTCCTATCCAGGGAACGGAGGTGCCATTGGTCTGAGATAGGGGAAGGAAGAAGGGAGAAGAGATGGATGGGATGGAGGAAAGATTTAGGAGGTACAATCACCATGGCAACTGCAGGATAGAAAGGGAGGAAGGTTTGGCACCAGGGTGGGTGGATGGGGACCCTTGCCTTGGGAGAGCATCGCAGAAAGCTCTGAGGTGCAAGTGAATCTTACCTGCTGCTTGGAGGGGCTTCCTGTTTCAGGGAGGAGGTGAGTAGGCCTCTGCCGCTGATGGACAAACATTCCCATTGCTCTTTCCTGGCACTGGCACCACACCAGTCAGAGGCCACCTACCCCTCAAACAAGCCTGAGAGACAAGTGCTATTTTGCATTTTGCAGTGAGGGAACTTGGGCACAGAGCAGACCAATAACTTGTGAAGGACCAAAAGCTAGTAACAGGCCAGCCCAGGGATGCACCTGGCTTACCTAGGACCCACAGTTTGCTCTCAGTGGTCAGTGAGTGGACTTGGGGCAACATTGAGCAGGACGCGGAAAGAGGTCTGCTGGGGGCCCTCTTGGGTCAGTTTCCTCTTCTAGTGGGTGGGATTCATTAACCCTTGTATTCTGTTGTCCCTGGATGCCCAGCTGATGTAGAGAAGCTGCATTGAGGGAGCCCACAAATGGAGTGGTTAGGAGCCCAGAGCGCAGTTGATGTCCCTGGAGGGTAAGATGGGAAAGGTGGGGGACTCCTGAAACCCTTCTCCAAGTCCCCCCTTTTTAGGCCTTGGTCTTGGTGTTCTTTCACTGCAGGGATTTGGTCCTTTAAGGCCTTCATGGAGGGGCACCAGCCCAGAGGGCCTGGGGGAGAGAAGTCCCACTTTCTTCCCACTGACTGGCCCTGGGCCTGTGCCCCTACCCCCAGTCTCTCTTTCCTTCTGCTCCTGAGAAAGCCGATTAGGAGGCGGCCTTCTGCCCGCCCCCTTGACAAGTTTGTCTGAACTCCCAACAAAGGCTCTCAGAGGGCTGTGAGGGAGGGCTCTGCCAGGAACCTGACACCACTGGCCCAGGGTCACCCAGCAGCCCAGGGGCCCGCTCCTGGGCTCTCCCCGTAAGGCAGGCGGGAATGTACCTCTGAGGAGACACCTGGCCCCAGGAAGGCCTGGGCCAGTGTATGGGACCTCCTCACCTGGGAACCTAGCAATAGGGAAGGCGGGGCAGTACCCAGGAGGGCAGGTGGGCATATGTGTGGGTGCACACGGACGCATGCACTCACACAACGGCTACAGTCAGCATCCACGTGCCTGCATACATGCTCCTCTCTCCTGCTGGCTTCTGCATGGAAACCACACACTGTCTCCCTACCCCTCCTATTCAGGTACACCCCTCTGCCACCCTGTAACAGACTCAGACTCAGACACCAGCCTGGGTGTGTTGCCCAGACACTCTGTGCCTGTCCCACTCCAAGCCATGTTTTCTTCCTTGTGCATGTGCTCCTCTAGGCAGCCTGGCCAAGGCTCAGAGACAGGTCCCCAAGTCATACGGCCGTACTGCTTCTTGCTTAGTGGGAACACAGCTCAAACACCCATACCACAGTCTGGTGCCCGTCCTGCCCACCTCTGTGAACCCTTACGCCCCTTCAAGCCCACCTTGAGCCTACACCCTCACAATTTCCTCCCTCCAGAGCCACCTTTGTGGGCCTGTGACCCTCTGCAGCCTCATATTCCGATGCTGTCATCTGGACCTTACTTGTTCCACAAGGGCTCTTGCATGTCCCCGGGGCACCCAACCCCACATGTCAAATAGCCAGTCTCTGGTGTCTCCAGAAAGCCCTTTGCTGCTCTTCCTGATCTTCCTCCAGCTGGGGCCTCCCTTTCCCTGGCTCTGCACAGCTGAGTGTGATAGATGTGGGCACAATGTTGGCATACTATCTTCTACAGACCACCTCCTGGGTGTCCTCCCCTAGAAGGCAGGCTGATGGGAATGCCTCTGTCAAGACCCATTTTCTGGGCCCGGCGGCGTGGCCTAGCATCTAAAGTCCTCGCCTTGAACACGCCGGGATCCCATATGGGCACTGGTTCTAATCCCAGCTGCTCCACCTACCATCCAGCTCCCTGCTTGTGGCCTGGGAAAGCAGTTGAGGATGGCCCAATGCTTTGGGATCCTGTACCGCATGGGAGACCTGGAGGAAGTTCCTGGCTCCTGGCTCCAGATCGGCAGAGCGCCAGCTGTTGTGGTTACTTGGGAAGTGAATCATCGGACAGAAGATCTTCCTCTCTGTTTCTCCTCCTCTCTGTATATCTAACCTTGTAATAAAAAAATAAATAAATCTTAAAAAAAGACTCATTTTCTTTTAATTTGCTGAAAAGGCAGCGTTACACAGAGAGAAAGAGAGCAAGAGAGAGAGAAAGACTCTTCTTCCCCTTAGTTCACTGCCCCAAGTAGCCACAATGGGTGTGGCTGGGCCAGGTTGAAGTCAGGAGCCAGGAGCTTCTTCTGAGTGTCTTACGTGGGTGCTGGGGTCCCAAATGCTTGATCCATCTTCGGTTCCTTTCCCAGGTGCTTTAGCAGGGAGCTGGATCAGAAGTGGAGCATCTAGGAATCAAACAGATGCCCACACGGGCCAGTGCCACAGTGCCAGCCCCCATGAGGATTCTTTGTGAGCAGAGTTGGAAAGCACCAGCACAGGATTTGCCATTTGGATGGATGTTTGGCCTGGTCATTAAGTCACCAGTCAGGATGCCCACCACACTGGAGTGCCTGGGTTCAATTCCTGGCTTTAACTTCTCATTACAGCTAATGTGCACCCTGAGAGGTAGGATGGCTCAGCAGCTGGATCCCTGCATCCACGCAGGGCACCTAGGTGATTTTCCACTTTTGGCTTTAGTCTGGCCCAGTCTGGTGGATGCCGGCATCTGGGGAGGAAGCTATGGATGCAAGCTGTGTCTGTCACCTGTCTGGTACTCTCAGTCTGATTCTCTGAAAATATTTTCAAAATCTTGGCATTGAGCAAGTGCTCAATAAATGCTTGTTATTCTGGATGATACTAAACTACTGCATGTACTGGCAATCATAAATAAACTCAGCCCTCTGAGCGCCAACCCTGTGTCATGGGTAAAGAGTGATTCTCAATCAGTGGCACACAAGAGTAGTGTAGTGCAGGTGGGTGATACTGCAGGGCTCTGACCTCACAGCGTGCACAGCTGGCAGAAGAGGAAGCTGAGGCTGGGAGGCAGCAGGGACCCAGCTAGACTATCAACTCATCAGAGGTCAGCCTGGAGTTCAGAGTGGGACCAGGGCAGGCTCAGACAGAGCACTGGCTCTTTGTGGGTCACTTAAGGAGCTCTGGGAACCTGTTTCATCATCTGTAAAATGGGGGGATCTCTGCATACCCCCAAGCTTGTGGGAATCTAGCTAATAATGGCAAAGAAGGATTAAGCTGCTGCTGCTGCTGCTACGGACTCTGTTGCCACTGTCTGGGCCCCTCGGATTCCCCTCCCTGTTCCAGGCCAAGGCAGCGCTCGCCCAGGCCTCCAGCTGCGGGAAAAGCACCTCCTCCGCTTGGGATCCTTTCCAAAGGGTGTCTGGGGATTTCGTAAAGCCCTTTGAACAACACAGGCCACAGGAGCAATATTTCCTCCTGGGGGCCGGCCGCCAGTGGTTCCTTTATCCTGGCAGCCAGGCCTGAAGAACTGTTCTTGGAAAGAGCTTGTGTGGGGCGTGTGTGGGTGCATGTCAGCGTGAGCACGGGTACACAAAGCAGCTCTTTGTTGCTGTCCCCACCTGAGCCGGCTGTCACACCTGCAAGCCTGGGTCTTACAGAGGGTGCCCAACCCAATCGCAGTCTTTCACACCCCATGCACTGGGCAGCTTGGAGGGAGGAGCACATTCTTTCTGACCTTAAAGTTATCCTAGCAGGGCAGCACTGTGACCCAGGTTACGCTACTGCTTGTGACGCCAGCATTCAAGATCCAACTTCTCCCTTTCTGTTCACCTTGCCAATGTGCCCCCTGGGAAGGTAGCAGATGGTGGCCTAAGTGCTTGAGGACCCTGTCACCGACATAGGAGACTTGAATGAGATTCCAGATTCCTGGCTTTGGTTTGGCTCAGTCCTGGTTGTTGCAGGCACTTGAGGTTTGAATCACTTTCTCTCTTTTCTCTATTATTCTGCTGTTTAAGTAAATAATAAATTTGGAGGGGAGAACTTCAGGAAATAAGGAAGAATCCAGGCTAGCAGAGGTTGTTGCTGGCCTGCTGGGGCAAGATGAAGGGGCGTCCATTCTCCTAGAAATGGCAGGACCTGCCTTAGGCACCGAGGCCACTCCCTAGCAGGAGGCAGAGCCTACGAGGTCTGAAAGGCTTGCCTGCTTCCATCTGTCTTTGAGATGCCACCTAAGGAAAGACTATGGAGCTAACCAACCCCAACCTGCCTCCCAGACTGTGGGTCACCCTCTGGGGCTTCTATAGTATTAGTTGGGATTGGACTTGGACAACTTCTGACCTTGACTTATGACCTCTAGACTGTTGAATAGAAACTACTGCTGTTTAGGCAGGTCCTGTTGCACCTGCCTCCTCAGCCACTTCTCCCTGTGGCTCCTGCAGAGCCCAGGGCAGTATGCTGAGGACAGGGCAGAGGGGGCGGAGCAGGGATGTTGCTCCTCCTGTGGATGTCTGGGGATTCTCTCCTTCATCCTCCAGGCAGCCCAGGAGTCCCCAACATATGACTCATTCACACACCAAAGAGGCAGTGGAGAACTCATTGAGCTCTGGGCTAGCTGCTCTGATCTCACTGCTGGAAAGCTGAAGTCTGTAATCCAGGAGCTTCCTCTCAGGCCAGAGTCTGTTCACACCATACTGGGCACGCTGCCAGAGTAGACTGGGTGATACCTCCACTATCACTGTGCCCTCTCCCATCCGTCTTCATTCCTACTGACCCTTCCTCACAGGGAAAGCCTCTTCACCCTTCAGAACCCATTCATATGCCACCCCCTCCAGGAAGCCTTCCTTATTACTCTAGGGGAAGGGAATCCTGCCTCTCTTTCTGGACTTTTCCTGGCCACTGGGTACAGTTCTCAGCCACTGCCAGATGGAGCTATCTGAGCAGGATTTGGCATGGCACAGAGCCTGGCTCAGAGTTCATGTTCACCCCATGCCAAGTGTGTTGGATGAAGTTGGCAGAATGGTGTGAGGCAGAAGCCTGCCAGGACCTCAGGGAACCTGCCTGCCCTTGCCAAGGCTTTGCTCTTGGACAAGCTGTGGCTGTACCTGAATCTCTGTCCTGCACATAGCTTGGATAGGGTAAGGGCACAGGCTGCTGCCTTACATAGTCTTGATTTTCAAGGATTTGACTGTTTTCTCTTCCCATGAGAAGCACCCCCAGTTTCCTCAACGGGTCCCCTTCGCATGCTAGAGATGGACTCAGCTGTGGCTGAAGATGGGCCTTGAGATGCTCAGCTGGGGAAGGCCAGGGGCCTGAGCAAGTGGGGGTGAGTAGGGATCCCACTGGCACCTTCTGGCCATACCTGGGCCTTTCCCTTGGCTGACCTGCCTTGTTCTGGCATCCTTCAGAGGGGAGGCTGGGCCTTCCGCAGGGCCCATGCCTTGCGTCCTCCTGCTGAGGAAGTGGCCTTGACCTGCTATCACTTTAGCTTCCTCTTGTCCATCCAAAGCTTAAGGACCACACCCTTGTCTCCATAAGATGGACAGCAAGGGGCTCAGTCAGCTTCATGTTCCCTGGGCACCTTGTAGGTACTAGGTGCAGTCCAGGCCCTGGAAATGTACCACACAGTGGAACAGTCCCCACTCCCAGCATGCCTGTGCACACAGGAGACAGACCCACACAGAACCACAAACAGAACACATGGGGTGCTTGTTGAAGGCTGTGGCAGCGGATCAGGGGGAGGGAAACCCACCCAGGAAGTAAATCAGGGCTTGGTGCCTGGCTGGGACCAGAGCTCAATCAGGGGGACAGGAAGGAGGAAAACACCAAGTGGGAGGCTAGAGGTGACCAGACAGGTGTGTAGCCAGCCAGGTGGACAGGCGGTCAGCAGAGGCTGGCCTTGAGCTCCAGAGGCAGAAGCGACCAGAGAGGAGGTGGGATCCATTAAGCTTAAGGCTCCAGGCCCTAATCCTGGGCCAAGCAGAGGCAGCAGTAGGGGCAGGGGGAGGGGAGCCCCCCTGCTGGGGTGTAATTTCACGCTGAAGGGCCTGATGGGGCATCCCAGGGACTGATCCTTTCTGGATCAGAAAACCCACTTCCCTTTGTCGCCTGCAGGGCGATTAACGCCTTAACCCTTCATGGGCTGGCACAAGGCCAGCCCCACCCCCTCTCACCTCCAGCCTCCTGGGACTTAGTCCAGCACCCTTTGCCTTCAACCCATCCAACTGCTGGATCTGGTTCTGTGTGCAAGAGGGAGAAGCTGTGGCTGAGGAAACCCAGGAGCCCCTATTCTAGGTTAGCCCTTGGCCTGGTGCCCTCAGAGAAGTGTGTAGCTCCTCCTCACAGCTCAACTCCGGCTTAGCCTCCCTCAAGACACCTGGGGCTCTGCTGGCAGGCCAGGAACCCGAGTCACAGCCTCTGCACATTGCCCGTGTTGAGGTGCCCTTTTGCTCTTGGACCTTAAGGCCACAAACTCCCAATGCCGCTGACCTGTCTGGGAGAGGAGTCGTCGCTGCGTGTTATCCTTAGCTGTTCCAGGCCAGGGGACCATCGGTGCCATCTGAGGACTGGCCTAAGCAGGCACCAGGAGCCTGCTGCAACCTCGCCTTCTTCTGGTCAGTCTGTTCCAAGACCCACCAGGAAGAAGTGGACTCACCTGCCCCACCGTCCCTGGGGGAAGTCTCCCTGCCTGCTCTCTACCCAGGCAACTCACTTGCCTGCTGGGGCAGGGGCAGGGACAGACCCCCAAGCTCTCCACTGGCAGCTCCAGTGGGCAGGATGGGGGCCGGGGGATGGCAGGACCCGGGTGGGGCCTCCTTTAAGCTCCTTGGGTCTCTAAAACCCTAGCCCCATTAAAAGAAAGCCCCTAAATGTTATTTACACTTCGGAGTCTTAAAAACCATTAACAAAAGCCACTTAATTCAATTATCTTCGCGGCTGGCTCCGTTCTCAGCGCCGAGCACGGCCGCCCCTCGCCGCCGCCTCCCTCGGCCTCCCCCACCGTCATTGTGTTGGGCTAATGAGGTAAACTGAAGCGAGCCCTGTCCCCCCTGACAGGTTTATGAGAATTTAATAAAGCGTGGCCGGGACCAAATGAGTTGCCTCAGCCTCCGAGAGCTCATTGTCTTCGGCGTCAGCGTTTTTGACTCGAGCCGCCCCCTCCCCCGCCCCCACCGGGCTGCCGGGCGCCTCAGGCCCGGCCCTCAGCCGCGCAAGGTGCGCACCGGCCTCAGCCGCCCTGGACGCGCCTCGTCCCTGCGGCCGCACTCTCAGCAAGCCAGAGATGGGACCGCTGCGCCGACCTTGGCCGATCCCAGGGATTTGTAGGGACCGGTGTGGGGGTGGGGCTTCCCGCGAGCCTGGGAAGCCAGGAGCGCCCCTTGCTCCTGGGACGCGGCCGCCACCACCTGGAGAGTCAGTCACCTCTTCTATTTGGAGTGACCCGAGGGAGTTCCCAGGGCAAGAGGCCATCTCTTTCCCAGCAGGGCACTGGGTGAGGCTGCCACTCCCTCAGTCGCTGCCTGGTGCCACTCTCCCTCAGTAGCCCTCACCTGACTCACCCTCACGTCTCCCCTGGAAGGCACAACCCAGGGAGCAGAGAGGGCGGACTGGGGCACCCTGGGAGGCTACCGGAAGTGCAGCTTCTCCCAGAGCTGGCCTCAGTAGTGAGAGGGTCCAGATGTCCTCCTGTCTGATGCCCTGCACAGCCTGGCACCGGCCTTTCTGTGCCTGGCCCCTCTGGGTTCAATGCCCACGAATTTCTGGATCATTCTGAGAACCAGAGGTAATGCGGTAACACCCTCCCATCCCTCCTTTCCCAAGAAGTGGTCTCAGGGGTTAGCTTCTCTGAGGCTGAAGCTAGGTTTGACATTGAACTAGAAGGTCCTGTGGTCCATATGGGACAAAAAGAGCAAGTCTTAGGGCTCAAGGCTCAGCCTGCAATCCTGTTACAAGTTCAGATTTTGTCTAGGGTCACTGTTCACAACAGGCCCAGAGTCCAGGACTAGGGTCAGGCTGTCATCAGAGTCAGGACTCAGTGCCTGGAGCAGGCTCAGGACTGCTCCCAAACCTGGTCCTTGTCCAGAATAGGGGCTAATGTGTGTCATGATCAGCGCTGTGTCTGGTTTGTTAAATGTTAAAGGTCAAGGTTTGGTCTATGGATCAGGTCAGAGTCCCGTCAGAAATAAAGATCAAGGTTCAGTGTGGAATGGACAGGGTTGGAGCTCAGAGCAAGTCCAGGGTCATGTTCAGGCTAAAACAAGGTCAGGACTGCATAGGGAGCAGGGGGAGGGCTCAGGCTCCGATCAGGCCTCAGTGACGAGACTCATGACTTGTGTCCTGCACCCTTGATAAAGGCTAAGGCTATGTGCATGTCTAGGCCTAGCATAATGTCAGGGTCCAGGGTAGGTAAGTCACTTCAGCAAATTCAGGTGACTACCCCAGCCCCACTGCCTTGTTCCCCCTCATTCCTCAGAAGAAAAATTGGAATTGTGCCTCTGCTTGGCTGTGGGATCTCTCTCCCCTGTCATGTGTCCAGGGTGCCCTCTGGTGGCAGTCCCCAGCAGTGCCAGTTTCTCAGGTGCAGTCCATCTGCTGGGCCACCTGCTGTTAGGAGCCTGGCCCTCCAAAGGGTCCATCCACGCCCTTCCAGCCAGCTCTATATCCCTGCAGGACCTGCTCTCACACAGAGAAGCAGGAAGCTGAGTTATTAGCAAGGGGACTCCCTGCTGCCTCCCAGGAGCTTTTACTCCTTCCCACCTGCTCAGTCAGGAATCTGGCTAAGTCCCCATTATTGGTCACCTGGAATCTTAGCCCCATGGTGAAATTCACTCCTTCTACTTTTGCACTCATTGGACAGATACAAAGCACCTGCTTAGTGCCAGGGAGGCAACGAAGGTGCAGCAGTGAGTCAGGCAAAGTCTTGGAGCTCACATTCCACCCACTTCTTCCTAACTCTTTACTTCTAGTCCCCAACCCCCTCCAGGAACGCCCCTGGGGAAGACTCAGAAGTGGACAAGTCTGAGTCTCCTTCTCCCCTGTACTCTAGATCCCGAGGGTAGACTATTCCAGCTTGAGGGTTCTCTGTATCGTTCCTGGCCTGCCACATTTGGCCTCACTGCTTAACCCCCACCCTCTCACCCCCATAAGCAAGCATCTCAGGGCTTCCCTCCTTCCACCACACAGTACCACTGGACTAATGGCCTTACTAATGGTTTCGGGTTTCCCTCCAAACCTGATCCTCCACCAAACAGCCAGGCACCCAAACCACAATTCCAAATGTTGCTCCATGTTCTCTTTTACTCCCCTGACAGGTGGTGCCTGTCTGAGCTACCCATGGGGCTCTGGTCCCTGCACAGCAAGTGCTCTGTTCCCAGCCCCCAGCAGCTCTGTCTGCAATAACCTCCTAGCGCACCCCTTGTCTTCCCTCTTGCCCCACCACTCTGTTTCCACACAGTAGGCAGAGCAGTGTTTACAACCATAAATTGGATCACGTCACATCTCTGCTGAAAACCCTCCAGTGACTCCCATTTTGCCGAGAATAAAGCAACTCCTGGCCCTGCTGACTGAACGTTCCCTAGGCTGAGCTGGCCCCTCTCTCCTCTCTACTTTACGCTCCCACGCATCTCTCCAGTGCTTCTTATTCTGACACTAGCCAAGTTCGAGCTCACTTTAGGGCTTTTGCACTGCTTGCTCGTTCCAGACTTGCTTGCCTTGAAACTCTCTGAGAGCTCCTTAACCTTCCAACAAGCTCCACTACTATTCCTCTCCACTGCAGTTTTCTGCTTTGCACCATTCATGATGGCTTAATGGTTGCTCTTGTTAGCTTCCTTCTGTCCTGTTTCCCCCAAGCAGAATGGGGACTCCACGAGAGCATGTTCAGCGCTGCATTTCTGGTGCCTGGCACACAGCCAGGCTCAGGAACAATTTGGATTCACCAGAAATAACGATTCTTTTTTTTTTAAAGATTTATTTATTTTTATTGGAAAGGCAGATTACAGAGGGGAGGAGAGACAGAGAGGAAGATATTCCATCCGATAATTTACTTCCCAAGTGACTTCAACGACTGGTGCTGTGCCGATCCAGAGCCATGAGCCAGGAACCTCTTCCAGGTCTCCCATGCGGGTGCAGGGTCCCAAGGCTTTGGGCTGTCCTCGACTGCTTTCCCAGGCCACAAGCAGGGAGCTGGATGGTAAGTGGAGCTGCTGGGATTAGAACCGGTGCCCATATGGGCTTTAGCCGCTAGGCCACCGTGCCCGGGCCCAGGAATAATGGTTCTAAGTGGCAGGCCTCCTTTCTCCTGCTGAGAGGAGAGGGAGGAGATGCCAAGTCCTGGCTCCCTCCCTGCGCTACGCCAGAGCTCTCCAGACATCCTTCCAGAGGGGGCAGTTCTGTGTCCTGCATCAATCCCCTAGACCTCTGAGGACGGGCGGGCTGGGAAGGGAGTCAAGTCCTCCTGGGCCAAGGAGCATGATGCCCCTACCCTGGTGGAATCATGTCCCCCTCTTCAACAAAAACCCACTTTGCCAGTGTTTTCCCAAGGTGTGGAGTCTGCCTGGGAGGCAGTGGCAGAGAGGTGTGGACACAGCGGTTCTCCAGCCTAGCTGTGTGTGTGTGTGTGTGCGCGCGCGCGCGTAGGCCTGGAGAGGCCAGACCTGTTTTTTGGCCCAACAACCAGCGGGCCCAGGGGCAGTGGGTGTGCAGTCTTCCTGGCTGCCTGTGTGGGAACAGGCAGAGAAAAGGAACAGCCATTGCCAGCTGCTGTGGTAGTGGAAGGGACTCAGTGCCAATGTTTGCACATCACACATTGCTTTTTAGATTGATTTATGTTTTTGAAAAGGATATAGACAGAGGGAGAGATCTTCTATCCTCTGATTCACTTTCCAGGTAGTTGCAACAGCCAGATGGAAGCCAAGAGTCAGGAACTCTATCTGTGTTTCCCACATGGAGAGCAGGGCCCAAGCATTTGGGCCATCTTCCACTAGTCTCCCAGAACCAGCATTTCTGGGAATCCCAGAACCAGCATTCTGATATGGGATGCCATTGTCTCAGGTCGCAGCTTAACCTGCCTCCAGTTCCCCATTTTATTTCCATTGTTGGTTGGGCCTGGGGCCTCTGTCCTCAGCCCTTGTCCCGTGCTCACACTTCCTCATAAGCCCCAGACTCCCAGGACAGGCTGGAGAAGACTCCCTGTGGGTGCAAGAGAATAAGTTCAGGCACTGCGGGCAAGCAGGAGAGGGGTTGGGCTCAGCCTAGCATTGCAGGGGGTGAACCTGGGGCCACTCCCCAGGCAGCATCTGTGGTGGCACCTCTCATCCTCTGCTCCACTGCGGCAACAGGTGGTATCCAAGGTTGTAGACCAGTGAACCAGAAGAGAGGCATGTACACACATACACCCAAGGTGGGATGATTGGCGCCCATGGACCTACGAGAATGAGCAGAACTGGCTCACTCAGCATCACTTTTGACCCATCTGCTGTCCTCCAAGACAAGGAGGGGTGGAGATGGGGTTGGAGGGAGGAAGACAGAGCACCCGAGGGGCCACTCTTGGGAAGACAAAGGGGGATGATGAAGTTAGGGGGGTCATGACAGCCAGCAAGGGGTGGGCCAGTACATGCCGTGCTCAGGACTCACCTGGCTGTCCCCAGGGACAGGACAGGCTGGGCCAGAGCTGCAGGACCTTTGCCCGGTTCCCTGCACCCTTATTCCTTCCTGCAGTGGCCAGCACCCATTTGGGACCACTGGCAGGACCCAAACTCTGTTGGAAGAAGGGTCTTGCCTTTGCACAGTGCTAGGGAGCCTTTGGCCCCTTTCAATCCCTGTTGGGAGGCAATGTCCTCAATTACAGCCAAGGCTACCTCCCACTCCCACACATGGCGGACACCAGACAGCATTACCCAAAGCAGCCACTGTCCAGCCCCCACATGAGCCAGGCAGTGATACCCACAGCCACAGGCCTCTGTTCACCTATGTCCCCCTTGCCCTGCCTACTGCACCTGCTCACACAACTACCCACTCCTCTCCCCTGCCAACCTCTGCTGGGTCACCAAGAGGGGCAGATGCTAGGATGCTGTTTGGCCACAGACTGGAGTGGTCCTGGCACCCAGGATGCTCAGCCAGAGACCAGCAGGTCACAGGGCCCAGGCTCCATGGTGCTTTATTGAAGAAGACACAACGGCCAGAATGCTTGGCCCACCTATGATATGGTCACCCTGGGTGGCGCTGGTGGAAGGGCCACAAAAGACGCCTGAGGCCTTCCTGAAGACTTTCTCTGCAAGGGAAGGGTGTACTTTCAATGCATCCGTACCCTCGGGCCCATGCTGCTGTAAGCCAGAACCAACCTTGATCATGAAACCCAGTGTTCTGTTGGGACAGATACAGGTGTGAGGGACAGAAGAGAGGGCTGTCACAGTGTGAGGGGTGGGGACAGCCCCACTGATCCCCTCGCTTCTTTCCTTCTCCTTCCCACTCCAACTCCTCTCAGGGAAGGCATCTCGGTTCAGTGTCCAGACGCCATCTGGCAGAGGCTGAAGCCTCGGTTCCAGGGTTCAGGCCCTCATTTACATCAAGTCTGGGGCAGGTGAGGCGGAGCAGCGCCCAGACACCTCACGTAAGGTGCAGGGTTTCCCTCCTCGCTCTGGGACGTGAGCCACTCCACCTGTCTCCTCCAGAAGGTGTGTGCAGGCCGGACGGATGAGGCCACCTGTGCCCAGCACTGGATCCTTACGGAAAGCATGTCGCTTGTTCATGCTTAAATGGCACTAAACGGACAGAGACAGACGAGTCCGTTCGGGGTCCTGGTCCGCTAGGGGGAGGCCCGCTCCAGGGGCAGGTTGAGCTGGGGCCCTTCGGTGCGGGGCGCGTAGACGGCCGCGGGCGCTGGAGCGTCCAGAGAGAAGGGCCCGGGCCCCGGACTGGAGCGGCCAGAGGACGCAGCCGACATAGCGGGGCTCAGCTGCACTGCCGTGGTGTCCTGCGCCGTGCGCTCGCTGCTATCCATCTCCAGCGCCACCCGCCCCGAGCGGCCACCGCCCTGACCCGGGTATCCCGCGGCTGCCGCTGCCGGGCGCGCCCGGGGCGCGGGACCCCGGCGGCTACACACGCAGCAGGCAGCGAAGAAGCCCAGAGCCAGGGTGAGCAGCACCGGCCCCACGACGAGCGGCGCGTTGTGTCCGGGCAGGAAGGAGGTGAAGGCGCCCACTAGCGTCACGTTCACGCCCGCCAGCAGCACGCACAGACCGCAGGCGCAGCACAGCGCGGGCGATGGCAGGCCGGGCAGCCAGCCCTGAGCGCGGGCCTTGGGCGCCCGCGCCCGAGGCTCCTGGCGCTTCTTCTCAGCAGAAGACATCAGCCTACGCACTTCCGGCACACATCAAGCGGACCTCCAGCTGCTGGTCCACCAGGAGCGGCCCACAAATTCACGGCAGTCCTGTGGACACACAGTAGGAGGGAGGGGTCGGTGGGCGATTCAGCCTCCAGCCCCACGCTCATCTCTAGCTACGTTTTTGGCCAGCCCCCTGCCTCTGGTTCTGGGAGACAATAACTTAGTCTATATGGCACACAGTCCTTGGGGTCCTTTCTCCTGCCATCTTCTCTCCCTTTCCACTTTCTCTTGAGTCCCAGGTGGACGCAGCCACTCCGCCTCCAGGTAACCTTGCTGGACTAAGTGAACAGCTCTAAACGCTCTGCAGGAGAGCGCATGAGATGAGACCCCACCCCCACCCCCGCTCCACCTCCATCAGGAGTCCTAATGAGAGAGCAGGTAGCCACTCTTGGAATTTAGACAACTTCTTCCCCTAAGTGAAGGAGGTTTGGCAATGAATTGGACCAGATGAATTGGCAATGAATTGGATCTCGACCTGATGAACAGACAAGCTCAGAGCAGCCTAGCCCAAGACTGCAGGCCAGGACCTAAGGGACTTGCTGCCCACACCAGGGACATGAATACTCCTGAATGTCAGCTGAAGCCCTTGAGTAAGTGGCACTTGATTGGGAGGCCTTCCTGATGGTTCAGGCAGCCAGTGGGAGCCGACAGTCTCCAGTGGGGCCCAGTTGGGCTGCAGCAGCCCCAAGCTCCCTGGGCCCTCTCTAGCCCGGGTGTGCTATTACATTTCCACCACTCAGGATTCTACTGTGGGCCCTGGATTCCAAGTCCAGCTACTGGATCCCAGAATTCCTCTCTGGGATTCTGTGGTTTTGGGACCTATGCCTGGATTGCCATGTTCTGCACATGGATTCAAATGCAAGAGGAATGTCATCAAAATCTAGCAACCCACGACTGGCATTTGAGAAGTCCTTTCTATAACATGAGATTCTCCCAAAAGGGTGAGATCAGAGCTATGAGTTGTGTCCAAATTGTGGAATGACAGCAGGTGAGAGTCCTGGGCAGGGGCTGAGAGGCGGCAGAGTGTGCAGGGAGAGGCACCGGAGGCTGCCACCAGGACCAGAGGCCTCCACGCTGTGCTCGGTGTTGTGGCTCACCAACAGGAGGACGCGATCATCACGGAATGCGTCCAGCTAAGCAAAGTGCTGAGTAGAGTGAGGACTGGGTACGGATGAGCCAACTCCTTGTGGTTGTGGTTGACACAGAAGGCAAATGACATAGATGGCTCTGGGAGGCCCATCACACCGCTTTGGAAGCTGTCCGGTGGCCTACTGCCCCAGGGGAAGAATCCTCCTGAGTATCCCAACCCAGTCCCTCTGGGGTGACTACATGAAGGTGCAGCAACTGGGAGGTACAGCTCAGCTCATTCATGATGGAAACACACATAGGAACCTGCTTGGCTCAAGCAGGTCAGAGGGCCTGCAGGGTTGCCCCCAGGCCTGTCCAGAGCTACTGACTCCAGGTTCCCTTACCTGTCACATGCAGAGAGGTGAAACTCCAGCCAGGGCCACTTTGCTGCTATATCAAGCTTGAAGGGAGTTAGAGACCCCCAAATCCTAGCCAAGAGGTTGTCCATAGCACCCCCAGGCCTTAGGAAGCTCCCCGTTTGCGTGGAACACCTTGCTATCTGTAGCCTGTAGCTGACAGTTCAGCCAGAGAAGATACAGCCTCTGAAGGTACAGCCACTCAGTCTGCACTTTCATGGCTGGAGGTGTCTGAATCCACCAGCTGTCTCCAGCCCTGTTAACAAGGGCACTGAATGCATGTTTTACAGCCCAGAAAACTGGGGCCCAGAGAGGAAGCCAACTGGGGGCTTCAGGGACTGGACTAAATGCAAGTAAAGACACCTGTGATCCCAGTCAGAGAACAGAATATACAATTCAGTGTGCTCAGTCTGGCTTCATTTGAAAGAGAAGGATTTCATTCTCAGAGGTTCTGGGAGACCCCCTTCAAAGCCCTGCTCCACCTGACACTGTGGACAGAGGCAGGGTCTTCCTTCCCGGGTGGGAGGTGGTAGTTAAGGCTCAAGCTGAGACTGCAGGCTGTGCCTCTGCTGGAGGGGGGTCAGGGGGAGAGTTGGACCCTCTGCCTCAGCACAAATGATGCCAGAGCCTTGGAAGCAGAGATTGGACAAGTTTGGGAGGCCCTAGGTGGCTGGAGGGTCCCAGAATCTGCCATCTTTCCCCCCTATCTTAGGTCTCCCAGTTTTACTGCGATGAACCCAGTTAGGTTTTTCTTTATGTTTCTCTGTCTTGGGAAGCCTGGTGCTTCTACAATCTGGCTTGCTGTCTTCCATTGTCTTCTCTCTTCTGGAAACCCTAACTGCATTCAGGTTCCACTGTTCCACATTGTGCCACATGTTTCTCACACTTTGTTTTGTATTCTCTAGTCTTCTCCCCATCTCTGGTTCATTCTAGATATTTTTCTACTGAATTGTCATTCACTACCCTTGTCCTCCCTTCAACTGTTTCTTCTCTTCGATTTCAGCTGTTACAACTTTTTGGTTCTAGAACTTCCACCCAATTCTTTTCCATAGATTCTTTCTGTGGGAAGACTTCTCTTTATCTATGTTCTTAAATATATTCTTAAATATATTTGAAGTTCATGGCTGAAAGCTCCAACAGGTGGGTCTACTGTGGGTTCACCCTATTGTCTATTTCATTGTTCTTGGGTTTTGGTCATTCGGTCTTATCTGGAAGACGTTTATTTTCTCTTGAATGCCCAGCACTGTATGAAAAACTTCAGCATGTGACTCTGGAAGCAATTCCTCTAGAAATGATTTTCTTTCCCTTGTGACCAGAGCCCTTAACCCACTCTGGGACTGTATGGTCTGGAAACTTTTGGCCTTTGTCTAACCAGGACCCCTAAACTGTGGCCCTGTGGGCCACCCAGCTAAATGCTGGCAGAGATGCACAGGAACCCTCCCTCTGAACAATCATTTTGATTCGCTAGTGTCCTCGCCATACTGCCACCTATAAACTGGAAAATACCTTCAGGGAAAAGCTCAAATAAAACATTATTTTCCTTTTCTCCAAGAGCTTGGCCCACTTCAGTTCCTACTGCCTTTTTAGCTTTCCCATGCCTTTAAAAGATGCCCTAAATGGTCAATCCAGCTTCAAAAAATTACCCTCAAAGGTGACTTGGTCCAATATATGCTAGTTTACTTGTGACCAGAAACAGAATTTTACATGAGCACCGGAAATCCATACTTTCAGACGCATGCTTCACTGTTGAGCCAACCACGACACTTTACAGCAATACACATAATTTTTCCACTTGAACTTAAGCTTTCCTATAAGATCTGCATTTTATAGAAAGATGCCTTCTCGAGATCACTGAATCATGGTGGTAGTAGTGCCAGGATTTGAAACCTGACCTGCCAGCCCCAAAGCCTGAGCTCTTGCTGGGGCTGGGTGTGCAGAGCAAGGCCCAGGCTCCCTCCAGGCCCTGCGGGTGATGCGTTGCTCTCACTCATGCTGAGTTGCCCAGTCACCTACCCTAGAGGGTGGGTGAGTTCCCTGAATCCCATTGTAAACTTGCTGGGCTTCCTCCACACCAACTCCTGCCCAGAGGCTGTGTCTCCTGGACTAATTGCCAATGAGTGATCCTTATCTGTTCCTGGGAGAACAGCTCCCAAGCACAGTGGCGCTAAGGGCATGGGGTGCTGGGTTTCTTCCTGAAGTCATTTCCTGGCTGTTCACCTGGCATCTGGGCTCTGCAGGGGAGGTAGTGAGGGGGTTGCTGTGGCAATTCAGTTGTGTCATCACTTCCTTTGGCACACATGGCCTTCTCATCGCTGCAGGCACAGAGTTGGTGTTCTTGGTGATATGGTTCTTTGCCAAGCCCAACCCTCACCCCAGTGCCTAAGCGGTGGGGGGGGGGGGGCACTGCTGCAAATCCGGGATGCTGGAATTGGCAGACATACTTCAAGCTGCTGCACCTGTACAAATCTTTTGGATTGGTTCCTTCATCTGTGGATGGAGGAAACCATGGCTTGGAGAAGGGAAGGCCATGGATAGGGTCAGTGGCCATGTCAGACTGAAACCAGATCTTTTCCCACCTAGCTTGGGCCCTGAGCTGCCCATGACCCCTGGCCAAGCAGTTCATCCTCTGGCTACTCGGACTCTGGCTGGGAAGTCCTCGTGGTCTCTGGGAATTCAAGCTAGCAGGAGTCCTGTGGTGCAGACACCAGGGTCCAGCATTCAGATGACCAGGGTTTAAAATTCTGTAAGGGCTGGGCCCCTGTCTTGGCCTCAGCTGTCTGAGTGTAAAGGGAGGTTACAACCCGGTTATCATCCCCAAACTGAGGTCCCTCATCAATCTGCTGACTTGCCCTCATCTACCTTGTGAAGGCGGCTAGAAATGCCCATAAACGCCTATCAAATGGTCTTACAAAGCAGTGCATTTCTCCGTGGCCTGGCTGTACCTGCTCGTTACCCCACATTCTTTGCTTTGGGCTGGAGACACATCATTTCCCTTGGGGGTGACCTGCACAGCAGTGCCTGCTGAGGCAGGGGGGCTGTCATGTGGAGCAGCCCCTCTAGGCTAAGCCTCTCCTCTCTATTAACACAGCTGGTCTTCACCAAGACCCCGTGAGCTTCCGACCCTTAGGTCCCAGCTAGGAAGCCTGGGCAGCGAGGTGAGGGGACCACTGCGGCTCAGCTGCTAACAGTGAAAGCCAGGTCTCCAACCCAGGGCTCTTGGATGGAAAAGCATGTAGGGTGCTACAGTGGAATTGCAGCTCACTGGAAGGTGTGGGATGCTTTACCTAGTCAACAATATAATCATGTAATCATTGTTATCCAAGTGGTCATCAACAAGCTGGGGGAGGTGGAGGCAGGGGCTTCTGAGGGGCAGGGTAGGGTATCCATCTGATGCTCCTTAAGGCCAGCCTGCACCACCCTCTCTGTCCATGGGATGCTTGTTTCATATACCATCAGTTGCTGGACCAAGGCCCAAGAGCCTCTGGGAGAGGAGGCTGGAGTTCTGGTTCAGGCAGCAGCCAGCAGACCTGGCCCTCTGCTTCCATGTGAGCCCAGGGCTTTCATTTGCCCAGGCTGGACAATTTACCCTTCACTATGAACAACTCAGTTGCCCTCTGTCTTAGCCCTCCTGCTCCCACTCCCATGCCCAAGACCTTGAAAGGGTAGGTCAGCCCTCTCCCCTGGCACCTCTCCCTTCCCCTTGCCACTGTTCCCTCACCCCCAGGGAACCTCCCACATCTCTGACTCATTGCTGGCTGGGACTTATTCACTATCGTGCAAGCTCTCGGTTTCTGCCAACTCCATGCTGTCTCCCCAGGGCCCAAGGGCTGCCATTCCCCTCACCCTAGCCAATCAATAGCTCCCCACCCCCATCTTCTCCAAGCAAGAGATAAGCTTTAGGGATGCAGCCAGAAGGTGTGGCTTCCAGCTCGCTCCAGTGCCTGACTCCTGGCTTTATCAACCTCATTCGTGGGTGAATTTACATGCAGGTGTGCATACACACAGAGCACGTGTGCATACACGTTCCCTTATATGTTACACAGGAAAGCTCCAGGCCAGCAGGCAGGCAGCTGGACAGGTGCAACTGTGTCCCAGTGCAGTGGGCATGCAGGTTCCCAAATGGGACCCTCAGCTGGAGACTTCTTGCCTGGGTCCTGTGAGTAGAGGGGTGTGGCTTGAAGGAGGTACCCTGGGAGAGTTGATGAGGGAACAGCAGCTCTGTTTTATCTGCTGTGATGGGGCTCACACACTGAGCATGGGTCCCTGGGACCAGCACCAGCAGGCACCTGCTACTCCCTCATGTGTAGTCAGGTTCACTATTAGCAGCATGGGAGTTGGGTCTGGATGGCCTCTGCAGGCCTGGCTTCTGGCCCCCTGTGGCCCTGACACCCATCTCTGCTTTCATCCAGGCACAGGGGACCCCAGCTGCTCCCTCCTAGCCTGTCCTGGTGCTCACAGACTTCTCTGCAGCCCCAGACAGGGGCCATATCTTGGCTGGACTTGAAGCTGCCTGGAACTAGCAGAGGGCTAGAGGGGACCACAGGTTGGCTGGGATGGAGCGGCACATCCTGTCTGCCTCCTTCTGGATCCTTGGTACTTAGCTCTGTTTTCCTCTCCAGCCCAAGACTCACCTCCCTAAGGATCTCCCACAGCCTGCTGCCCCCACAGCTCCCTGAATCTCATCTCCAAGCCCGGCTCCTTTGTGGCACCCTGGCTCAGGACCCCAGCACCTTCTTGCCACCCTGAACTGCTGTACCTCTGAGAATCCCCTGCTGCCTTGATACAGTGCCTTCTTGGGGACAGACCTTGGGCTCAGCTGCTGTGGTTGGAGTGCAGCTGGTCCTCTGCCTAACTCCTGCTGGAGTCCACATGCCACTGGGGTGGTATTGGAAGGCAGGGCCTTAAGGGATGATCATCGTGTCTTTTTCATGGACTGAATCAGTTCTCTATATAGTGCAGGAGCTGTCTCTTGGGGGACCGGATCAAGTACCCCAAGGGTGGGTTGTGATAAAGTGAATCTGCCACAAGTGTTGCCCTTCCGCTGCCCACCATGAGCCACAGCCCCATGAAGCCCTCACTGGAAGCTGAGCAGATGCCAGGGCCGGGTGAACTGTGCTTTCAGAACTGTGAACTCAACAAATCGTTTCCCTCGACAAATGAGCTGGTGCCCGGGGTTCTGCCATGGTGGACTAGACACAAGGCCCTTTCTGAAGTGCGGAAACTCATGGCAGCCTTTCGGCTGTCCTCAGAGGGGGACACTATGGCCTTTCCTCTTTACAGATGGGAGGGATTGAGTTACTTGCCCAAGGTCACAGATGTGGTGGTGGTGAGCACAGCAGGGTGGGAGTCAGACCCAGGCGAGAAGTCTCCTTACCGGTACTTTTCACCAGAGTGCCATAGCAACGTTCACAGGCACTGGTCTTCGGCCTTGCGCAGTCTCTGGAACTCCTTGTGTCTGTCAGGGTTGGCTCGTGTCTCTCTCCATGCACCTGAGAAGCCACAAGGACTGACTTCAGCTCCTTCCTTACAACCTAACATTGGCCCACGTCCTTCTGCTAAAGCTGTCCAGCACAGCCTCAACCTGCATCAGCCCAGCCCTTGGCCTCCCCAAGGCAAGCCCAGAAGGTGAAAGCAGCCACAGGTGGGCACACAGACCCTCTGTGACCCCCCATTTCTGGCATTATTCAGGCTCCCAGGCTCCTGGGAAACCTGTGTCCCCACCATCGGAGTTCACCAACCCCTTTCATGGGACAGCTTGCACCCAATACCATTCCACCATGCCTGTCTCCAGCTGACACTTTCTTATCTTTCTGACAGTACTGTCTATACCTGCATGTTACTTCCTGCTCGAGAATCTTCCACTCCAGTCGGGATTCCTGCCTCCTGATTCTGCCCTAGCCCCTGCTTCTCCGGCATCTCTCCCTCTCCCCCGACTCTGCTGCAGACAGCTGAGCTCACCCTGAGTGCGAAGCATGCTGCTCTCCAGGCCTTGGCTCTGCCAGCCCTCACTGGACCTCAGAGGGTGATTCCTCTCTGCTTACCCCCTCCCCATTGCCCTGCTGCACGCATCAGGAGAACCTGTGTCCAGGTCTGCAGGCCCCAGACCTCTGTGGAGGTCCAGGATCATGTCTGTCTTGCTCACTGTTGTATCTCCAATGGCACCTGCTTCTCCTCAGGTTCCTGGTGGGCAGCAGGTAACAGCAGTCAGAGTCCACTGAGGTCTGTGCCCGCCTTCCTGGCCTCATGGCTGCCTGGACTTTAAAGTGGCTCTCTGGCCCCTCTCTCCTTTTCCTCTTCACTTGGGTGGCAGGTGGACCTGGTTCCCTTACTAGGTAAGGGCAGGCAGCAGAGAAGTGGGTCCAGGCAGCCAGCCCATCCAAGCTGGCTTCTCCTCTTTTCCTACCTGTTTTCTCAAGACTGCAGCCCTGACCCCAAGTCCAGGGTTGTGTGGAGTCCTTCCCCTCCCCATGTCTTCAAGAGGCCCCCTCCTCAAGACCCCACCCCTCTAGCCTCCTCAACTCCTGTAGTTTTCACTTGCCTGAGTCACTGCGAGGACACTCTGCTGCCCCCTGAGCCCGTGGCAGGGACAGGACGGATGCCCTCCACTCCCCGCCCCCAGCCGCACAGCCCCCTTCTCCCGTCTGGCCGCCAGCCCGCAAACTTTGAGGGCCTGTGTGGGGGCGCTGGGTGCGTATCTGCACCCTCCAGCGCTGGCTGGGTGCGCGGCCAGGGACCTGGAGGGAGCCGCTGCGAGGGGCTCCCGCCATTGCTAAGGGCTGAAGCGCGCAGTCCCGCTCCTCCGGGTTGCAGTCCCCGCGGAGGCGGAGGCAGCGGCGGTGAATGGGGTAGGACAGCGCGGGCATGGACGGTTGCGCCGGGGCTGCAAGGGCTCAGCCACCTCCCGCCATGCTCGGGAGCATCGGCTGCCCCGAGCCCCCTCCCCCAGCCCAGGGGAGCGGCGATCCCACCAAGTACCTCCCCTTTGCTGTTCCAGCCGTCCTTTCGCCTGCTTGGTCTCCCGCGGGCTTTGGGGCTTGCGGTGGAACTCCCGGTCCGTCCACGTCGTCTGCCCGCACTTTCCTGGAGCCAGCCACAGGTGTGGGAGCGCGGGGACAGGCGTCTCTACCGATACCCCTCGCTCCCCTCTCCTGGAGGGGGCTGGAGCTGTGGGGGGACTGAGAGGTTCTTCCCGGGATGAGGCTGATTCCTGGCACCCCAACCCTGCCCCCTGGAGGGATTGGCCCCGCATGCTGAGATGAGGGCAGGGAGGGCTGTGGGCCTCTGTTAGTGAAGGGCTGCGTGGGAGCGTGAGGGGCGGCCCTTTCCATCGAGGAGGTGGGGGAAGCTCAGCTGGAAGAGCATCTCTTCCCACACCCCTCTCCGCCTTCCACCTCATTTACTGGCTTCTCCATTCATGAACCAGCCCAGGGCCCTTGAGAGGGAGGATCCAGCGGGCTCTGTCTGCAGACCAGCTTAAGGCCTGCAGCTTCTGGTTCCGGTCCCCTGGGACCTCTGGCAGCACTAAGGAGGTTTTACTCAGGGATCCCAGCTGCAGCCTGGCCAAGCAGGGCTACAACTCTTGCCTCACTGTGTTCCGAGCAGCTGGGCTGAGGCTGAATATAGCCACAAGCCAGGTGTATGGACTCAGCTCTTGGAAAGCCACTTTCTTCCCTGAATCACCAAGTGCAGTGATACCACACCCCTGCTGCTGTGGCTCCCACGGCAAGCAAGTTGTCCTGAATGCTAGCACACCACAACCCAAGGCTGCCAGACTCGCACCCAGCTTCAAGGCTTCTCTGACCTCTCACCCAATTCTTCCCTAGGAGACACAGCTCGTGCCTTTTTGTGTGTCTGTTTCTTAGTTTATTCCACCCCATCCCCAGCACCTCCAGGTGACTATCCCTGCTGAGCCGCAGGGGGACCCTAGCCCTGCCTTGGGGAGAGCAGTGCTGGGGAGGTTCATGATGGGGTAGGGGAAGGACCACTAATCCCACAGCTCAAGCGCCACACCTGCCTGCTCCCACCTTGTCCACCCTTTGGCTTCTCAGCAATGAGGGTTGAGGAAGAGCCCCCAGGCTGGGTTTAACTGATGACGATGGTGATGAGGAAGAGCAGGAAGGAGAGGCAGGGAGTGGGCAGAGGGAAGTGGAAGGGGCAGTTGAAGGTCATGGAGGTGGCTTTCTTAGGCTGGAGGAAGCCACATCTGTGTGGCTGGCCACTGTTGTACAACTGGCTGGCATTTGGCTCCTTTGTAGAGGTGTAACGTGGCTTGGACCAGGAGCCCTGGAATCACAGCCTAGCTCAGGGAGGTGTGCTGCTCCTGTGGCAGCTCAACTCTACCCCCTGTGGGATGAAATGGGCTCTCCCACCAGCCTGATTGTCCAGTATCCACCTGCTGGCTCCTGTGTGCCTGGGTCCCTGCTCCTGCTCACAAGAGGGAGAGACAGCCAGGGTCAGTCCAAGGGACTGAGGTAGGAGGCAGGGAAGCCCAGGGACTGAAAATAGTCAAATCAGGTGGCTTCCAGGAGGAGACGTTGTCTGCACGGATCCCAAGAGAATGGGACTCTTGTCTATGGCCATACCACCCTGAAATCATCTGAGCTTGACTGATCTCAGAAGCTAAGCAGGGCCGGGCCTGGTTAGTATTTGGATGGGAGAATGGGACTCTTCCTGGCATGACTTAGACTGCCCACTGAGCCATGGTGAGGTCACACAGAGCAAGCATTCAATCCCAATAAGTTTAAACCACCACCATTTATGGAGCACATCCTGTATACTTCTGCCTAGTGCTTGAGACTGGACAAGGGGTGTAGAGGGCCCCTGAGGCAGTGTTAGAAAGAGTGAACTTTTCCAGGCAAATCCCACCCGTCTGGGGAAATCCAAAAGGTGGGAAACCATGATTTAGAATAGACCAAAGGGAGGCAGAGTGGCAATCTGGTGCAAGAAAAGGCCATGGGGTTTGGAGTATTTACCAACCATGACCCTTTGGGTACTCATAACCAGAGGTGGGGGCTCCAATTACTGACCCCTTCCATAAAGACAAATAAGGGGGGAGCCAGCTCAAAAATACTCATACTGCAGACCATAGCTGAGGGGCCAGGATGTCACAGGCAAGGGATGAGAAAGAGAAAAAAGGAGATCAGTCTTGCAGGGACACCAACATGTGACCACAGGGGTGTTTTTGCTGCTTTGCACAGGTAAGCTGACTTTCGCTCTTGCACTTTGCTTCAGGCTTCTTCCCTTGGTTCTGTACTGAGCAATGTGTCTGTGTGCCAAGGGAACCTGCTGTCATCTTGACCAGCATGCCACAGGGCTGATACCTGTATACATAAGGAGGCAGCTTGCTGGGAAAGTGTGGACGAAGAGGGTGAATAGGCTGGGGCCAGGGGCCAGGGAGGGAGGGGTTTTTGATTCAGGAATTCTTTGAAGTGGGCATTTAAAGGAGAACCATTCTTCTTCTTCTTTTTTTTAAGATTTATTTATTTTTCTTGGAAAGTCAGATTTATAGAGAAAAGGAGAGACAGAAAGAAAGATCTTCTGCTTCTGTCTGCTGGCTCACTCCCCAAGTAGCCACAATAGCTGGAGCTGAGCCATTCTGAAGCCAGGAGCCAGGAGTTTCTTCTGGGTCTCCCACATAAGTGCAGGAACCCAAAGCTTTGGGCCATCCTCTACTGCTTTCCCAGGTCACAAGAGGGAGCTGTATGGGAAGTTGGCAGCCGGGACATGAACCAGCACCCACATGGAATCCTAGCATGTACAAGGCAAGGATTTGGCCACTGGGTCATCATGCTGAGCCTTAGAGCCATTCTTTCTTTCTTTCTTTTTAAATTTTAATTAATTTATTTGTTTGAAAGGGAGAAAGAGACAGAGAGATCTTCCCTCCACTGATTCACCCTCCAAATGGCCGCAGTGGGATGACCCAGGGATGAGCCAGGAGCTTATTCTGTGTTTCCCACATAGGTGCAGGGGTCCAAGCCATTAGCAGGGAGTTGCATCATAAGTAGAACGGCCGAGGCTTGAAATGATTTCCATGTGGAATGACAGCCCCGGCAGCGGGAGGCACAGTTCTACTGAAACAGGGAGGCCTTAGGAACGGGACTGTGCTTCCTTGTGGGGCAGGAATGGGAGACCTGAGGGGTGGTGCTCACACCCAGAGGCTCAGCTTGAAGCACATCTCTCCAGCCAGCTCTGGGCCCCCTTGGGCACTTGCCACTTGTTTGTGTCTGTCCATGTGTGAAGAGCTTTTTAAGGGTGTGTTGTCCCCATCTGACCCACCGATGCCCAGAGCCTGGCCTGGAAGATGCACTCCTGTCTGCTGGTGAGCTCTGGATGCCCAGGACCAGGTGACAGGGCTGAGGGACACAGGCAGGACCCCTGTAGGTGGTATCTGTGGACCATGGACTACTGATGGAGCCTTTAGTTCTGGAGAAAAGAGCTCAGCAACTCCAGACAGGAGCAGGGTTGGGGTGCAGCTCAGAGAGAAAGACCTGAGGGCAGCCTGGAAGAGGGGGCCCTGATCCCTTTGGTTCATGCCCTGTGCCCCACCCCATGCCTAAAGGATCCCTTCCGCAGAGACTTGGCTGGATGAATCCAGGTCAAATGTCTCCAGGGCGTGGTTCATCTCTGGCTTGGATCTTCCACCCTTAGCCCCAGTACCTACTGAGCTGGGAGGGTGGGGGTGGCAACAGGCAGCCAGTGTTGCCAGGGCAGGCCAGGACAGGGCGGCATCTCAACCCTCCTCAGTGCCCCGGGGCCCCTGGCTTCAGCTTCTCCAGAGTCCTGCTCACAGTGGACAGGCTGCTGCGGGCTCCTGGGGAGAAAGCAGGGCAGGGGCTTCTGAGTACACAGGGCTGGCAGGTGCCGAGGCACCCCGGGGGACTTGGGGTAAGCATGTCTGGTGATGCCCGGGGTGGGGGAGGGGAAGTCCCAGGGGCCAATTCCAACCCACCGAATGAGGACAGAGGTGAGGACAGCCTGGAGGTGACTGCCTGCTGAGTTTGGGTCCCACGACTTTTTGATTGTTTGAACTTGGTCCTGTGGCTGAATATCAGTTAACCTTGTGTAAAACAGTGCTGTTTTCATACTGAGTTGGTGCAGGGACTGTGCCTGGAATGGCTTCCTTCTCTGGGGGTGGAGGTGGGCTTTGCCTCATTCCTCCCCCAGGGGGTACAGACTGTGGGCAGGGGGCCATCTTTGCTCTGGAATTTTCCAGAGTGTTTGGGGTCAGGAAACAAGAAGGCACTGGATTTCAGGTGTCAGCTGAGTCGGATTCCACAGTGGGAGGGGGCGGGGCCTTGAGGAGCAGGTGGGGTTGGAACCTTGGCTCTCTGTGCTGGGGATACCTCTCAAGGCTTCTCCCTGGGCTCCCTGCCACCACCATCCATCACCCTCGCCCCTCTCCCCACTTGTTGTGCTCTGATTGGAGGGAGAATGAATTCTGGAATTTCTGGAACTTACCTTCCTTATTGTCATTGGTGTTAGATCTCCCTTGTCCTTGATCTGGCTCTGAGTTGGGGTGGACTCTCAGGTTCCCTGCAAAAGAGATCACCCTAGGGCCCTGGATTACTGAGTGGTTCCCAGATCAAGCCCAGTTGGGAAGTCCGTTCTGCTATCTGCCCTGCATTTCTGCTCCACTACCCTTCCTTTAGGTGACCCCCCCAAATAAACTTGGCCAATTGGGTGAGGTCTTAGAGGAAATGAGGGCTTGAAGGAGAAGATGGTAGATTCTTCTAAGGAGGCAGGGGTCCTGGCAGAGAACAGGGCTGTGGGAACCGACACAGGACTGATGGATTGGCAGCTTATGTTGGATGGGGGGTTGTTGAGATGAGGCATGGATCTCTGGCTAGGTCCTGGGAGCTTAGGGAGGACAGGAGGGTTTTGGGGCAGGACAGGGCTTGGGAGAGAGGAGGAATCTACCCAGAGATCCTGGAGGCTCTGGGGGAGATGGACCCCAAGGTTCTCCGAACCAGTTTAGGTCCCTCTGTGGCTGGCAGCAGGCCGGATCGGCTGCCCGGTAGTCATGGCAACGCCTGCACCACACACAGCCAGGAGCAGTCTCCCATGTGGGCTGGGCTCAGCCACACGGGGGGGGGGGGGTGGGAGGTACAGACTCACACCCAAAGGGTATCCCCCAGGCCTAGGCTAAGGGTTCTACTAGGGGGTGGGTAAAGGACTCACCAATGGCAGGCAAGAAGTGGTCCAGGTTGAGCCGGGCCTTCAGGAAGGGGTAGGCCAAGATAAGTAGCCCTGGGAAGACACAGAGGGGTCTGTGCTGGGGAGGGTGCCTGCCTGGGGGCATTGGAGTGCCCTGCGTGTGTGTGGGAGCTCAGGTGTACAGGATGCAGAGGGACCCAGGACCTTGCTCCATCCTACCCAGGGAGCCTTTAGTTTGGCTTCCTTCCTTCATTCTGCTGGCTGGACATGGATCTGGCTGACAGTGTTGCCACCATATCAACCTGCTCAACCAGTTAGACCTGGGGAAGGGGAGGCAGCACAGCAGGCTCGGCCCACCCACTCCCATCTCCTTCCAGACCTGCTGTCTGAGCCAGAAATCAGAGCTCTGCACCCACCTGGAGGACCCCAGCCTGCAGGGCTGGCCCTCAGCATAACTGTGGGGACTATGGTTTGCTAGCCAGCTAGACGGGCAAAGATGCAGCAGAGACACCCAGGAAAGCAAAGAAAGCACTTTGCTTGGGCCTGAGCCTGTCTGGCCGCAAAGAGGGTGCGTAGGAACTGTATTATTCTTAGCCTGTCCTACACTGACCCACTCCAGACAGGCTGATGCATACGCCATGCACCCAAGAGCTGCAGCTCCAGGCTGGAGAACCTGATGGGGGCATCCCAAGAGAAGGGTGAATCTCCCCTTCTGGGAGGAAGCCCAGACTGGCTGACCAGATCACCATCCCCTTTTCATTCCCCCCAGCCCATTTCCTGCTGACGTGAGTCCTCCCCTGCATTTCCTGTTCACCTGCTCCCTGTACAGAATCCGCCCTACCCCAGACCAGCCCTGCACTCACTCACCTAGCCCAGCTGCACCGATAAAGACACCGCCCATGGCAGCCGCTGCCTTAGACACAGATACACCGATGATGATGCTGCCGGCCACCAGGCTGAGGGCCACGCAGGCCAGCTGCAGGCAGCGGAAGTCTCTGCTGCTGATGGGGATGTCCATGCAGCCCCTGCTGGGTGCAGCCCTTGGTGGGTGGGGTTTGTCCTCAGGAAGGTTCTGGAGGTTTCTGTCTTCTCCGATGTCTCCTTGCTGGAGCTCCAAGTGATCCTTGGGTTGACCGATATATAACCTTGTGCCACAGCTCTCTAGGGTCTTCCAGCCCCACCCTGACGTGAGAGTTCTACCAGGGTGCTCTTAAAGGTCCCTGAAGTCGGTGGCTCGTGGAATTTCTGCCCAGCCCCCCATTTCTGTTTCGACTGCCAGGGTTCCAGTGAGCTGGGCCTGACCATGGGGTGCTCCTCACTAACAGCCTGCACCCTGGAGAGAACAACCTGGCTCGGCTGCCAGGGGCACCTGCCTAACTAACCTCTGCCTATTAAAGTTTAAAGCCACGGGGGCGGGGTGTAGGGAGCTGGCCCCAGGTACTCAGAGGCAGGCTGTGGGCAGCTGCTGAGTTATTCATGAGCTTGCAATGTGAGTGGCTGCCTGGGTCCCCAAGGCCCCCTGGGTTGTCAACCCACCTTCCATAACTGGCTCTCAGTGCTTCACTGGGGACTCAGGGGTTTGAGGAGAAGAACCCATGGGGCCCACCACCAGGGCCTACTCTGGCCTGTGGGTGTGTCTGTTGGGGTCTCAGAAATGGAACCGTGGGAGGAGACGAAGACAAGGCTCATGAGACAGAAATTGGAATCTGCTGCCTGCCCCTGCCCTCTGGGCACTGTAGCAGAGCTGAGGGGCCCTAGTTCATGGTTTGATTACAGGTGCCTCCTTCTCCTCAGGGGCCTTGGTACTCACATGCATTTGGACTGCTAGGGGCGTCAGAGGGTGAGGCCGCCAGCAACCCTGTGAGTCCTGGTTGGGAGCTGATGGGGTACTAGATCTGGACTGGGGTACAGAAGAGGAGGTGGGGGTGGGGTGAGGCTGCAGGCTGGGGAACAGGAGGCCTCCTGACCTGGGCACCTCTTTCACAACCTGACTGACCCACCAGACAGAGAGTGGTTGCCCAGCCCAGCTTGAGCCCTGACCTTGGCCCTGGCCTTCAGCTTGAACTGCAGTTTCTGGTAGCGGTGCATCAGAACCTGCTCAATCTCAGAACATGGCGCTGACCATGGTCCTTACATGGGCACAGCTCCTGCAGTCCTATCACCCTGCTTTGATCCCACTCTCCATCACCTTTCTCTGGCCATCTCCCCTTGGCACCTGCAGTGTTACCCAACCAGGTTCAAGGTTTCCCTCCTTGTCCTATGTTTCCTGCTCCCCGTGTGTGAGTGATGCTCCTCATTCTCAGGCTTTGCACAGCCTGTCCAACTGCACGAATGCTTCCTGACCCGACAGTGTCTCTCAAGCCAGCACCTACATTTGTCCTGTCCTGTCCTGCAGACTGTGAACTCTCAGAGGCACGGTCAGGGAGTGAGCCCAGAAGGCCATGGCTGGAGATGATCTGAGGGCGTGGGCATAAGCGGGCTGTAGGTGCAAGGGAACCTTTGTGTTCCATTAGGAACTTCCCTGAGGTGTGGAGTGGGGGCCTGAGAGGGCCTCAAGGAGCATCGGAGCAGCTTCAGCTGAGGGGAGGCTGATCCACAGAGTCGGAGAGCAGGAGTGACCACAGAGCTGATAGGCTCCTGGGTCATGATTTTGCCCACCATGAAGAGGAAGAGCCTGGAGGGTGAGCCACTGCAGGTCACCTGGGAGAGCCTGGGTTTGAGTCCTGGTTCATCACTCAAGCGTCCTGCTATTATGTACCCAAGGGAGGCAGAAGATGGTGGCTCAAGGGGTAGGGTCTCTATAGCAACCCACATGGAAGATGGGGATGGAATTCCTGCAGTTTAGCTTTGGCCTAGGCCATTACGAGCACTTGGGGAATGAACCAGCAGATGGGAGCTCTCATACTCTCAAATAAATAAATAAATGAATGAAAAGTAAGCAGCAGCAGCAACAGAAGCCTCTAGTGTTCCCCAGCTGCAACTGTTGCCACCAACACCCCCGGTGTCTGCTGGCAGGATGAAGTGTGATGATTCTAATTAGACATCAGATCCCCTGTTCCTACCACACATAACGAATCCCCAGTGATGAGTTTAAGGAGGAATCGTCAAAATAATTGTCCATGAAAGCAAGTACCTGACAGGCTGTGTTTGGGAATCTGAACTCCCCCTTCCCACTCTTGTCTATTCTCCCCCATTCCCACGTTGGGCAGCGTCTGTGCCTGGCTGAGGTGACTGGACCATGCCACCCGCAAGGTAGAGCTCCTGGGCCAGGCTCCCACAGCGCTGTGACACCTGGGCCCCTCGGGCTGCCTGGGTATGGGGCTGGGCTGGCAGAGGCTGCCGTCAGCGGGGAAGACAGAATCACAGGTTGCCGAGCAGGTCCAGAAGTAGAGTTCATGGACAGGGGATGTCCCTTAGTGCACAGAGCGAGCAGAACATTGGGAGGAGGGCTGCAGGAAGTCACCCTCAGTAACAAGATGACAGAGCTCTCCTAGCTCTGAGCTAGAACAGATGGGGAAACTGAGACCTGGGGAGGCAGAGGACCCAGGTTCCTGGCCAGCAGGGTTATCCTTCGCTTGTCTATGCTTCTGGGTTTCCAGGTTGTCTTATCTGAATAGCCAAGAATTGGTAACCCCACCCTCCAAGGGAGACTTTTCTTCCAAAGATTAAACCAGGACCAGAGTCTTCCCTTCCCAAAGGCTCTGCAGTTGGTCGTGCTGCTCGCTGCTCCACTGATCGCAAACCTGGAGAGCCAGCCTTGCAGCGCCAGCTTACACAGGCTCACTCGTCCCTGAAAAGAAAGATCTGTTTGTCCTTGGGCCATGTGCGCGGGACAGTAGGCAGATGAATTCACAGAGCCTGTCTGTGGGAGGGGCACGACACTGCCCCACTGGTTCCCCATTGCTCACCAGCATCTGAGCCCCCTGGAGAAGCTGAGGGCTCCCCTGGGACCTCAGGGGTCAGGGCGTTACCCGGCCATGGGTGCAACATCGAGGTCCCCCACCAAATCTTTTCTTTGTCTTCTACAAAGCAAGGGCTGGAGGGCGCTTGTCTGCGCCAAGTCCAAGTGAGGGGTTGGGGGTGGGGAGGCAGAGTGGGTGAAAAGGCCCCAGCCGGTTTGGTTGTTTATTTTCCTTGAGGGGTGAGAACCCTGGAAAAGAGCGTGATTAATTTGCTGATCCCCTGGGGGACGGGCAGCTTTCTTGGACTGTTCAAAAGCTGAAGTCAGAGAAGTGGCTTCCAAGGCAACTGCTGCCATGGCAACGAGTGCCAGCCTTGGACGGGGGTACCTTGTTCCTTGCCCCCTCCTCCCCGACCTGAAGCAGCTGAACTGGTTGGCATGGGACATGGAACCGGCAAGGGACAGTTGGTCAGGAGGGAGGGACAAAAACTAAATGACCCCTGCGCCCAGACAGCCTCGGCCAGGAGTCCTCAGGGTGTGATGTCAGCACTGGGGGCAGGCCAGGCTCTGCCAGCTGCAGCTAAGGGAGGAGCATGAGGCCTGAGGCACTGCAGCTGGCTGGAACCAGCTCTTGTTAAGGCCCATCCAGTATGAGCTGGGGTTTGAGCTGGGCACCAGTTTCCACCACTGCAAGTTTCAGGCCTGCAAATGGCCCTGCAACCTAGAGCCAGCCCCGTGCCTCTGCTGAGCAGCTCCACCCTCCAAGGATGACCAGGTAAACAGTGGCACAGGCAGGACTAGAACTCATCCCCTGTCCCCTCAGGCCTTCCTCTGGCACCCCAAGAGAACAGGAGCACCAGCCCAGGAGGGGGTCCAAAGAGGCAGGTCTCCCAAGGCCTCTGGGATAGGGCTCCAGCACCTGGAGAAAAGGGAGCTCCTTTTCCTGTCCCATGAGCCATGTGTTGGTGAACCCTGCCCCAGGAGTCAGCAGCGAGGAGGACAGCAGCAACACTGACTCGGTGTGCCTGGACTGCTCTGAACACCTGGCCAAATCCCAGTTTTCACAGCACCATACACCAAGCACCATCATCCACATTTAAAGCTGAGCAGACTTTGAAGAGACGATCCTGCTTGAGGCCCAAAGGCACTATGTGAACCCAGGCAGTGTGGATCTGGGTCCCAAGCCTCTCTGGACACAACTCCAGTCCCACCCATTCTAACTGCCCTGGGGCAAACCATTTCTCCTTTCTCTGCTTGATTCTGCATGTTCAATGGGGTAATAACACGACAGTACCAACCTCATGTGTACTGCTAGGACTGAACCACCTAGGGCACAACCAAGTTAGACAGAGTAACCTCTAAGTTAGACCCATGGAAGATGGGAGGCGTTCTGTCAGGGGCACCAGGGTCAGGGGGGTGGCAGTGTGGTAGGGGCCAGCTTGAGCACAGGTGCTAAAGCAGGAAAGGATGGAGAGGCAGCGGGTTTGTTTGGTCCAGGAAAGCTCTAGAAGTCATACTTCCGCTGAGCTGGCCCAGAGGAGGGCTGCCTAGGTTGGGGCTGGGATACAGGGAGAGAACTCATCATTCAGTGCTGGGTCCCAGCAGCTAGGTGCCTTTGAGCTCAAAGGCACAGGTGGTTCAGCCTCACTTCAGGCAAGGATGAGGTTTTAACGGTCACCTCAGAGGAAAGGCCATCGCCAGAAGGAATGTCATCAGCAAGTAATGGATACTCACAGCAGGCCGTTGGGTGGTGGAGCCCACCATTTGGGCCCGGCGTAGAGAACCCCTAACTGTGGCTCCCCTGGAAGAAAGCCCTCATAGACATCCCCAGCCCCTCCCCTAATGCTCACCTTGCTCTTATCACCTCTCTGGGGACCTATTCCTATTCGGGCCCTCTCCAGGGGGCTCTGGGGCTCTGGGATGATGCTGGGGATATACTGGAGGGCTGGTGGGACAAGCTCAGTGGCAAGCACTTAGGCGGCCTGCTTGGGGCAGGTACAGAACAGGCTCCTCTGGGCAAGCACTCTGTTAGGGCTGGGTTGAGTTTGCTCTAATTCCTCTTGAAGTCCCCGCACATGGGAGAAGCGATTGCTAAATGTGTGAAGAATTCCATCTCCTCCCTCAGGGAAGCCAAGTCTCCCTCCCCTTGCAGAATTATGCTGAGGGGTCTGGACAAGTGGCACTCTCTCTTAGCCTGGCCAGGCTCAGCCTCAGTCCTGGGTGAAGAGATGGCCACAAGTGCACCACAGCTAGGATTTAAAACAATTTTATTAAAACAAGCACAACGCACAGTGGCACCATGGTGTTATGTGCACAAGTAACACACACAGGTCTGCTTTCTTGCCATTGAGCAACAGCTTGGCCTGCAGGACCACACTCCACCTGCTGCCCTCAGAGCCAGACCTAAGGGCATGGTAGCAGTACCTGCCCTCGGCCTCCAATTAGCTCATCAGAGGAACAGCTTAAAAGCAATTGTCTAAAAGAGCACAGCCAGTTAAAAACCGACCTGGCAACACCCACAGCTTGTGGTGGGAGCTCGGAATCCCATCTCTGCTAGAGGAACGTGGTTAAAAGTTTTTGTTTTTTTTTTTTAAAAAAAGATAAAATAATACTGATGGTAGCAGCAATCCCCAACGAGGAAGAAGATGACAAATGGGGGACACATCTCGGTCACGGCAAAGAAAGATTATATGATTCTCTGTGCTGCAGACCAGAAAACCATGCCGGCTGCCTGGATGTGGAAGGCTCTCCCTTCTCTTCCCTGAAATAAGGGCACAGATTTGCTGGGGCGGAGAAGATGACAGGCAGGGAGGACACATGAAGGTGGAAGGACGGCTGGAAAAGGGAAGGACTGCCTCTTGGCCAACTCTTGACTGCAGCCTGGGCAGCCGGCCGCAGGGAGTCCAAATTCCAGGGAGTCCAGATCCTCCAGGCCGCGAGCAGACAGGGCCCAGTGCTGTACTCCTCTGCTGGCCATGGGTGATTATGCAAAGTGACAAGTGACTGGCTCCCTTTTCAAAAACAACCCTTTCCGAAAGAGATTTCTACTCTGGGCCCCGGAAGAGGGGGTGGGGACAAGAAACCCTGGTTGCTGAGTTGAGCCCCCTGCCAGCTCAGGGATTTCCGGGGGGAGGGGGTGGCTGAGCCCCTGCCAGGTGTGTCGGCACTACTCAGAGGGCTGTGGGTGGTGGGCAGGGTTCTTGAGTGTCACAGCGGCCGGCCTGGGCCAGGGCCCGTCGGCGGGCCAGGCGTGACTTGGATGGAGGGGACAGCTTCACAGAGCACAGGCGCTCAGCCAGTGCCTCCTGCTCCTCAGCCTGCTGGCTCTCCTCGTGCTGGGATAGTTGGCGGTTAAGGGCGATGGCCTCTGCTGCAAAGAGCGTCAGGTCCATGGTGCTGCTGTTCCTGCTCGGGCAGGGAAGGCGATGGTTAGAGGCTGGCCCCTGGGTTAGCAGGCCAGGTCCTGGTGTGCCACTTGCCCCAGGCTCTGTGGTTCCACACCCCCATGAGGTTTTCCTGAGCTGCTATGAGCTGCTCTCTCTAAACCAGTGGTTGCCAGGGTTTGCATCTTGTCATTGAGACAGGAATGGCCTCTGCGCTTCTGGTACAGCCTCTGGACGGGGTTTGAGCAGTCCCTTTTCCTCTGTGCTCCTGCTTGGCTGCTACTGCAGAGGCAGGCCACAGGGCACTGAGCTCAGTCTACTTATCTCGCAGAGCAGAGGCTGGGGCTCTTTCTGTCTGGGTCCCCAGCATGAGATGGGTAATTTGACTTTGGCAGATAAATCTTCTGAAGGGATCTGAGGCCTGGGACCTGAAGGCAGCTTCAAGGAAGTGGAACTCCACCAGGCAACAGCATTCTGGGTTGAATGGCTGGATATTACGGAGGTATAAGACTTTTTCATGTTCCTCTTCAAAACTGGGTGTGAGGCCAACTCCCAAGAAGGTTGTCCCACAGTACCAGCTGCAGCCCTCTGCTTACAGGGGACCTTGTCTAGCTGTTAAGGGTCTCTGGAGTCAGTGTTGGTGCAGTGGTTCAACTGCGCAAATTCTCCACCAAGTGCCAGCATCCCCATATGGATGCTGATTCGTGTCCCAGCTGCTCCACTTTCAACCTAGCTCCCTGCTTGTGGCCTGGGAAAGTAGTGGAGGATGGTCTAAGGTCTTGGGACACTGCACCTGTGTGGAAGACTTAGAAGAAATTCCTGGTTCCTGGCTAATTGGCTCAGCTCTAGCCATTTGGGGAGTGAACCATTCTCTCTCTCTCTCTTTGTAAATCTTTAAAACAACACAAATGACAAAATATAAGCTATAGTGGCTGAGGTGCTGCAACTTGCCACACCAAAATCCCATACTGGAGTGCCAGTTAAAGTTCTAGCTGCTCTACTTCTGGCCCAGTTTCCTGCTAATGTGCCTGTGAAGGTGGCAGAAGATGGTCTAAGTATTTGGGACCCCGTTACCCAAGTTTGCAGACCCAAAGTTTCTGGCTCCTGGTTTCAGGCTGGCTCAGACTTCACTGTTGTAGCCGTTTGGGAAGTGAACCAGTGACCAGATGACCTGTTCCTCTCTTGGTGATGCATGTTAACTTAGATTCCCCAGTTTTCTCATCTGCAGAATGGGAGTGACAGGAACCCTCTCTTTGACTTTGTGGTGAAGATTGCAGCTGTGACATATATGAAGCCCTTAGTACCATGTTTGGCATGTGGTAGGTTTTGCTACATGGGGCCATTACTGTCACTGTCTGGTGGCTTTTGAGTCCTGTTACTTTCACCTCTGAGAGAGCAGAAGGATGCCATGGTGTGCACAACCCACTGGGGAGGCCTGTCTTGGACTGTCAATAGTGCTTTCCGGCTTGCATTCCAGTGCAATGGCAAACAACCTGGGGAGCAGCCATGGGGCTGGAGGACAGAGGAAGCATTCTAGATGGAAGCAGAGAGGGAGAAGGGAACACAGCCATGGGGGAGAGGAAGGGGGGAGAGGGATGAGGGGACGTGGTGAGAAGGGAGCCCCTTCGGGGAAGGATACCTGAGCCTGGAGACAGCTGAGAGCTTGGGGGGTTGGGGGGTACTGGAGGCATTTACCTCTGGAGGACTTGCGGCGTGGGGAGTCCTCTTTCTGGAGCTTGCTAGAACAGGAAGGACAGATGTGTGAGTAAGCACTGCTGCTCCTTCCAGGAACTGCCCTGACCCAAGTCAGCACTGAGAGGGTGGGTTGCCACAGGCGCTGGGCTGTGCTTGCCTGCAGGGTCAGTCTTTGCAAGGATGGAGCCAGGAGGGTGCAGCCTGCAATCATTGCTCCCTGCTTTGTGCCCTTGCCTGGACAGCCCCTCTCTCAGCCTGGCCTCAGCATCCTCCAAGACCCAGTTCAAAGTATCCTTCCTGCTTCTCTGGGTACCCCAGGCCCGAGCACTCAGATAGCACTCATCACACTTCATTCTTGTCTCCACTAAATCAAAGGCAGGCCTGGGACCTGCTTGATTTCACTTGCTGTTCTCCAGCATGTAGTCTGTACTCATTCTTGGGGGTGCTGGGGATTAGCCACATAGTAACTTTTACATTAGGCCCCCGTCTATAACTTGGACCTGTGACACTGGCCTCCTTCCTATGGTAAGTCCACCAAGTCCACCTAGGGCCTGGCAGATGGTGGAAGCCACAGTAGGGCCTGGCAGGCCTGCGGAGGGGCAGAGGTCAGCTATGGCTACCAGCCAAGGAAATGCTGAAACAACATGCTTTCTGGTGAAGATTCAGTTCCTGAGCTGCGTGAGGTCACCATTTGCCCTGTGGGCTACTGCATCCAGACTCCTGCACTCCCACTGTGGCTCCACAGGATAGCAAGAATTTGCTTGTTCCTGGGCCTCTCAGCTCATGGCAATTTTGTATACATGGATGGTACTACAGGCCCGGATGACACTGATAGGCTGCTTCCTGAGCCAGGGGCCTCTGCCAATAGTGGGATGCTGCAGGGGTGCAGTGAGTGGCCAAGGTTAGAGCCACATGCATAGAGGGCTCAGCAGCAACCAAGGCAGGGGTAAACTCATTCCACATGCACAGGGACTGCAGTCTGGGTGCCCTCCTTCCTTTGCGGCTGTGCCACTGGGCAGGGGAGGTGGTGTGACTCCCCTCCCTGGAACCACTTACCCCCTGCACCCACGGGTGCTGCAGAACTTGGGCAGCGCTGAGTCTCTGCTTGGCATCCCGCACTAGGAGCTTGGAGATGAGGTCTTTGGCCTCGCTGGAGATGTGTGCCCAGTCCTTGTCTGGAAACTCGTACTTGCCTTCCTGGATGCTCTCAAACAGCTTGTTCTGGGAAAAGAGGGTTCCTCCTGAGGCCACACTGGCCAGGAGACAGGCAACATGTGCTACCCCAGCTCCCAGTGGCATCAGCTGCAGCTCAGGGCTCATCCCCGACTTCCTACTCTCCCCTCTCTGTCATCAGGGTTCTAGTGTGGCTGCACTGCTTGGCAGGCAGGCTGGGTGAGGTGTGGGGAGGTCACTTGCAGACCAGAGCCCAGTCGCCTGGTCCTGCATGAAGGGACCTTGGTGACCTGGCTCCTGGGAACCCCTCAGGCTGTCTCCCACTGTTGTCCATCCTTTGGCGGCTCCGTTCTGAGCCCCTGAACACACAAAGCTGCCTGACACCTGCAAGAAGGGAAGTGCTGTCCTTTATATTTGTTTTTAAAGATATATTTATTTTTATTGGAAAGGCAGATGTACAGACAGGAGGAGAGACAGAGAGGAAGATCTTCTGTCCGGTGATTCACTCTCCAAGTGAGTGCAACGGCCGGTGCTATGCCAATCCGAAGCCAGGAGCAAGGAACTTTTTTCCAGGTCTCCCACACGTGTGCAGGGTCCCAAAGCTTTGGGCTGTCCTCAACTGCTTTCCCAGGCCACAAGCAGGGAGCCAGATGGGAAGTGGAGCTGCCGGGATTAGAACCAGTGCCCATAAGGGATCCTGGGCGTGCAAGGCGAGGACTTCAACCACTACGCTGTTGCGCCGGGCCCTGTCACTTATATTGGTACCACTCACTCCTCTCCCTCTCTAAACAACACTTATCCTCTCAGGCACTACCTTCTCTGACAATCGACCCTGAACTGGCTGGGCCGAGTAGCTCATGGTCTCTTGTGGCTTCAACAGAAGAGGAAGGGGAGCTATTAAACCTTCTGCCAAATGGGGAGCAGCCTCCATCCCAGTCCTGCTTGGCATTACAGATGCCCTGCAGGGCAGCTCACCTGGCACACCTTGCAGACCTCTCCCCGGTCCCAGCCACAGTCTGCCCCACACTGGCCGACGAAGGGCGGGTAGCCACTCAGCATGATGTAGAGGACCACGCCCAGGCTCCACAGGTCACAGCGCTTGTCGTAGAAAGTGGCCTCGTCCCTGAAGACCTCCACCACCTCAGGGGCCATGTACTCTGCAGAGCCGCACTGTGTGTGTGGGTGGGAGATGGCAGACAGGAGCAGGGTTAGTTGCAGGGGAAGGATGTGGCGACAGCAACATACAAGAGGACAGAGGAATAAGGAGGAGGGTCTCAGAAGGCCACAGAGGCCACCTGGCACTGCCAAGGTACTCAGAGGAACCGGGTCACTTCACACCTCATCAGATGCTCATCACAAATGCTGAGTCTCCTTCACATTCATGTTTTCTGGCTCTTCTGAAGGCAGAGGCCTTTGGCCAAGAAGCTCTGGGAACCTCTCCCAGCCTCAGCTCTCTAGAAACTGGCAGGTAGCAAGCCTGCAGCTTTGGGAGGGAGGTGTATGTGGTGCAGCAAGCACATCTGAAAGCAACCTGGCCAACCTTCCAGGTCGGCTGGGAGCAGGAAGCGTGGGAGTTCAGAATGTGCGCTACACACACAGACACACACACACACACACGCCACCCCCACCCCACTGGGCTGCAGGAGCTCTTTTCTCCCTCTCCTGGTGCAGGCAGGAAAGGAAGGCCTAGGAACAGAATTCAGGGGTCTACCCTGGCAGAGAAAACTACTGATAAGAATATAGATACACCCTTTTTGCTTCTCCTCTTCATTATTTCAGGCTCACCAGGAAACAAGGTTCTCTTCACAAAGTTAATTTGATTGGAAGATGGTGAGCATTCCCGAGAAAGGGCATTTTCTTTGTTGTTACTGGCAATTAGAATGAATGGCTTTGAGAACAAGGAACCCCAGAATACTAGCAATAAATACGTAAACATGCCCAATAATGCTGCTTATGGTAAGACATGCTACACGCATGTTTGTATTTAAAGGCATGTCTTGCAGGAAAAGGTTTCAGGAACCTGCACTCAGAAGCATGCAAACCTCTGAAGAACCTTCCGAACCACAGTGGAAGTGAGCTCCAAGCAGTGGCACCTGGGCTGGAAAGGAGAAGCCGGAGGAGCCACTGGGTAACTTGCCAGGGGTCTGCCCATTCTACAAGCCAAGGGTCTGGGACTTCACCGTTCCCTTTCCACCCTCACAAGGTGGACACACCGCAATGTCAACCGTGGAAACAGGACTCACACAGCTGGCCACGCGCTCACTGGCAGTCATGTCTGCTTTCACCTGGGCCAGGCAAGGCAGGTCTCAGCAGAGAGGAACCACCTGAACTAAGGGCTCTAACCTAAGCTTCCTTAGGGACTAGGGAGTATGGGCAGGCTTGTGAACTCCCAATTCAGAGCAGTGAGCTGCAGGACAGCTCAGGCAGCAGGAGGTGCCACCCACACACCCAACTTTCCTTCCTTGTCCTCTGTTCTGGACTTCACAGCTCTGCAACGCGGCATTCCCAGAAGGAAGAAGCCCGGGGTCTCCACTCATACATACTGGAGTGGTCAGCTCTGGTGTGGTAATGGGGGTGCAAGAGTTGTTCAGTTTTACTCCACTGCCTAAGTCAAAGTCACAGATCTTCACTGGAGACACCTGAAAAGGGAAGCAGAAACCAAAAAGTCACAGGGACCAGGAATCAAGGGGCAGGAGACCAACAAGACCACACAGTGCTGGTGCAGCTGAGCAGCTTTAAGACTAGAGCTCAGCTTCACCTACCAGGTCTCATTCACTTTCTCTGGGTTAGTTACAGGGTATTCCCTTGCTGCCCAATCCGTGCAGGCCAAATGAGCCAGGAGCACAATCCTTGGGTAACTCAGGGTGCTCAGGGGACTAATTTCCCATGGTTTGCTTGCTTGGGTTAAGCACTTACAAGTCTTACCAGTTCTGAGACTGGGGTGGTCGGCTGCCATGGGTGGTCTGCGTCTAGCCCTCAAGTGCTGGATGCTGTGTTTGAGACCCAGACAGGGTGGTTCCTGCCTGGGGTGCAAGCAAGAGGGTGTGGCAGGAGCAGCACAGTGAGGGGGCCAAAGATGGTGGTTTTAGGAGCCCCAGTTCACTCATGCACCTGCCCTGCAAACCAATTCTCTTCTTTCCTTTTTCCTCCCTCTTTCCTTCACTTTATTTTGTGCCCAGCACGTTAGGCTGCCACCTGTGACATGAGCATCCCAAATGAGTGCTAATTTGAGTCCTGGCTGCTCTAGCTTCCTGCTAATGTGCCTAAGAAAGTAGTGGAAGATGGTTCAAGGTTTGGGCTCCTGCTACTCATGTGGGAGAAATGGATGGAGTTCCAGGTTCCTGGATTTGGCTTGGCCCAGTCCCAGCAGTTGTGGTCATTTGGAGAGTGTACCAGTGCATGGAAGCTCTGTCTTTCCCTCTTTCTACCTCTGCCTTTTTTTTTTTTTTTTAAGATTTATTTACTTTTATTACAAAGTCAGATATACAGAGAGGAGGAGAGACAGAGAGGAAGATCTTCCGTCCGATGATTCACTCCCCAAATGACCACAACGGCCGGTGCTGTGCCGATCCGAAGCCGGGAACCTGGAACCTCTTCCGGGTCTCCCATGTGGGTGCAGGGTCCCAGTGCTCTGGGCCATCCTCGACTGCTTTCCCAGGTCACAAGCAGGGAGCTGGATGGGAAGTGGAGCTGCCGGGATTAGAACCGGCGCCCAAACCGGCGCCCATATGGGATCCCAGTGTGTTCAAGGCGAGGACTTTAACCACTACGCTAGGCCACGCCACCAGGCCAACCTCTGCCTTTCAAACAAATACATCTTTAATTTAAAAAATTACAGCAGTCTTAGTAGATGTGAAGTAGTATCTCATTATGGTTTTGATTTGTTTCGCTAATGACTAAAAGTTGAATATCTTTCTGTGTGTTTGCCATTTGCATATCTTTTTTGGAAAAATGTCTATTCAAAGATTTATTTTTAAAAAAATTAGTATTGTTTTCCATTTTAATTGAAAGACAGAGAGAGAGAGAGATCCTCCATTCACTGGTTCATTCCTCAAATGCCTGCAACAGCTGAGACTGGAGCAGGTCAATGTTGGGAGCCTGGAACTCAATCTGGGTTTCCCTGGGTAGCAAGGACTCAGGTATCTGGCCCATCACCTGCTGCTTCCCAAGGTGGACAGTAACAGAAACTACAATTGAGATGTGAATACAAGCAACTTCCTGTGGGGTACGGAATCTTAAGTAGCACTTCAATCACTGTGGCAAACATCTGTGCCCTTTGTCTCTTTTAACTGGATTGTTTACGTTCTTGCTGTTAAGTTTTAGAGATTCTTTATGTATTTTGGACATTAAGCCCTCACCAGCTGCATTATTTGCAAATACCTTCTGTCATTCTGTAGGGTAGGTCTTTTCACATTCTTGATGTCCTTTGACGGTTAGCCTCGCTCTGTTTTTTAAGATTAATTTATTTTTATTGGAAATGCAGATCCACAGAGAGGAAAGACAGAATGGCTGCAAAAGCTGGAATTGAACTGATCTGAAGTCAGGAGCCAGCAGCTTCTTCTCCCATGTGAGTGCAGGGTCTCAAGGTTTTGAACCATCCTCTGTTGCCCTCCCAGGCAATAAGCAGGGAGCTGGATTGGAAGTGGAGCAGCTGGGACATGAACTGGTGCCCATATGGAATTCCATCATTCACAAGGGGAGGATTTAGTCATTGAACCATTGTGCTGGGCCCAGACTTAGCCTCTCTGTAATGTTAGTTTTTTCCCACCATAAAAGTATGTGTTGGGCAGGGAGCAGCAACAAACCAGTGCCTCAAGAAGCAAACCCAACATTGGGCAGGTAGCATACTGAGAATCGCAGGCAATGACTGGTAGTTTGGAGCACCTATGCAGTTCTTGGGTCAGACTTAACTTTATTTAGTCAAGTGGGTGCACTGGACTAGAAAATACCAATCTTGTGCAGGCTTTATGTATCCTACAAATTTGTAGTCTTAATCCAACAACGACAAAGGGCAAGGAAGGGATAAGGACAGACCCTACTTGGAGTTAGCTAACACTTCACAGTAGCCATAACGTTTTAAGAGGAATCAGTTCTCAACGGTACGTGAGGCCAGGACAAGTGTTAGTGATCTGCACTGCAAATCTGGAAGCTTCCCTCATCCTAGAAAGTAGTAACAGCTCAAAAGTGGTTGTAAGTACCTTTTCCGGAGATTCACACAATATATTCTCTGGCTTCAAATCACGGTGGGCAATGCCTGCAATGACAGTGAGCAGAGAAATGGTTAACATGTGCACATAATTACCAAACATTCCACACACAATTAATTTTTTCCAAATGCTGTTGTTCGCAGATTAATTCCCAATTATGGTACATTAAAAAATCAACGAGCTGCAGGAAGCAGAAGTAACCAGACACACAAACCAAAAGCACAGTGGATTCTCCCAGTTCTTTTTGAAGCAGAGGCTTTAGAAGTGGACCAGGGATGAGAACGGCTAAATGAATCCCAGCTAGTCGACTTTTCAGCACCACGGTGATGACCCAGAGTAAGCAAGCCTAATGCAAAGCAGAGCAGAGGGCCTGCAAACGGCAATGCTTGGGAAAGCGGTGCAGACATAATTAGTGCCTTGTTTGAGAGCATCTCTGGGGGCCAACACTGCTCTACCTCATTTCTTCTTGCGCAGCTGATTTTTAAAAAGATTCTTCCGGTGCAACTTCCTGAATATGTAGGGGACCAAGTATTAGTAAACAGATTCTTCAAAGCTTGCTAGGTTCCCTTCTCATCTATCTTACACATCCCAGGCAACCCTGCTAGCATTACAGCAAGGAGTGCTTGGGCCCAAGGTTGCTGCTCTTAAGAGACCCCTGCATCTGGGCCAGGGCTCCTATAGCAGATTGCAGTCTCCCAAAGGTGGGGTGGGGTGGGGTGGGGTGAGTTAAGGCCTGGCCAAGAAGACCACTGAGGAAGACCATCTTCTAAGAAAGAAAGAGACAAAGAACCAACTCTTAGGACCAAGGGATTCTTCCTTCCTCCCACAGCACGTGGCCGAGACAGAAGCTGGAAGGTGGGCCTGGTGCCGTGGCCTAGCGGCTAAAGTCCTCGCCTTGAACGCCCCAGGATCCCACATGGGCGCCGGTTCTAATCCCGGCAGCTCCACTTACAATCCAGCTCCCTGCTTGTGGCCTAGGAAAGCAGTTGAGGACAGCCCAAAGCCTTGGGACAGTGCACCTTTGGGAGACCTGGAGGAGGTTCCTGGTTCCCGGCTTCGGATCGGCACAGCACCGGCCCGTTGCGGCCACTTGGGGAGTGAGTCATTGGATGGAATATCTTCCTCTGTCTCTCCTCCTCTCTGTATATCTGACTTTGTAATAAAAAATAACTAAATCTTTAAAAAAAACCAAGAAGCTGGAAGGCTCCAGGAATGTCAAACAGCAACTGCTTGGAAGCATGAGAAAGCAGCATAGGGTCCTGGGACACTGTGGTGTGGTGGGCAGAGTGACCCCACATGGACACCATTTAGTTTCTGCTGCTCCATTTCTGCTCCAGCTCCCTTGCTTATGGCCTGGGAAAGCAGCAGAGGACAGCTCAGATTCTGGAGCCCTTAAATACATACAGGAGACCCCGAGGAGGCTATATGCTCCTGGCTCCAGATTGGCTCAGCTGTGGCTATTGTGGCCACTTGTGGAGTGAACTAGTAGATAAAAGATCTCTGTCTATCCTTCTAACTCTGCCTTTCAGATAGATAGAAAGAGAAAGAAAGAAAGAAAGAGAAAGAAAGAAAAAAAAAAGAAAAAGAAAGAAAGAGGAAGGAAGGAAAAGAAAGAAAAGCAGGGTCTGCTTTACTGCAACTCCCTTGGTAATGAGCTTCTCAGGCAGCCCTCCGACTCAACAGCGGCAGCAGGCAAAGGCTGGCCCAGCTCACAGGAGGGACTTCACAAGAGCAGAAGACCCAAGCTCCAGCAAGTTCCGGAACTTCATCAGTCTCCTAATTGAATGAGAACTAGGAGCAACTCAGTCCAGCCTGCACAAATTGAGCCGGGCTACAGCTCCCTGCACTAAAAGTGAAGGATATTTTCTATTACAGCAAGTGTTCCCACAGAAGGATCATGAGCCACACATGGAGCCTTACCCTCCAAATCGGTGCCCACGGCCCTGCTATCCCCCGGCCTGTGCACTCTGAGAGCCAGGCTGTACTAATGGGCCTGCCTGCACAGAGCACACTGGCCATTGAACTGCTCTGGTTCATTTCCCAGAGGTTAAGCTGCGGTGCTCCAGTATTTAAAAGTATGGAACTTGTTTCAGGCCTGACCCATTCTTGCCCAATTCATCTTCCCAGCATGAAGTTATTTAGAAAACAGCCCAGTTCAGCTGAAAATCGTTTTTCATCCCCTCCAACTTGTTCGCGGTCACAGGAGCAGCCAGGCAGCTAGATGCTAACAAGTACCTTGGAACTCCTAAGACATTGGCAGCCTCTACTCCCTTTAGTATACTTTTGTAAATAAATAAATAAATAATAAAACCGCCTTTACTCCTCCTCCAAGGCACAGCTCTTGTAGAAAGCATGACCCAGTTTTGCAATCCACAGCAGCAGCTCAGGGAGCAGTTGTACATCTCTGTCAGGCAGGTGTTACCTACATGCATCCAGCTTTCAGGAACACAACTGCTGCTATTCATCACATGCACAAAGGACAGGCACCCCTTCCTGGAACGTGCATTCCAGGTGCCAGTCAGGGCCCCAACATGGATGATGCCAGCATGAGCATTTCTCTCAGCCACTGGCAGAGCTGGGGTGGGGTCCAGGAACTGGAGCACTGCTGGTGCCAAGTGGGAATGTGTGAGCAGCGTGCCTGCAAATGGCTCTGAGCAGTGGTGTGGCTGGCTGGTCAGTGTCCACAGTTGTGAAAGGTGTGGAGTTATGTCACAAGTTACTTGCTGCATTCTCAGCATTCCCAGTTAGGAGATGTTAAAGTTTAGGGAAATTAATATTAGGAATAAAGATGTTTTCAATGGAGGCGGATGAGGTTGAACAGCTGCTAAGTGTCCGGAATGGGCTTCTACCTATACCGTGTCTACACAACTCTTTCATAGGTACACACAGACATGTACATAAACAGATCTATGATTTAAGATTAGTGCCTGGTGCATGAAAAGTGCCACCTAAGCACTACGTATAACTGAGGATGATCTTACCTCTCTTAAGCTCACCATAATGTTACAGGACAGGCATGATTATTGGCGAGCACACAGCTGGGAGAAAGAGAAGCCAGAGGCCAGGTTTTCCCTGGCACTGCTGTTAGGTGAATTAAAAAAAAAAAAAAAAAATACGGGGGCCCGGCGGCGTGGCCTATCGGTTAAAGTCCTCGCCTTGAACGCCCCGGGATCCCATATGGGCGCCGGTTCTAATCCTGGCAGCTCCACTTCCCATCCAGCTCCCTGCTTGTGGCCAGGGAAAGCAGTTGAGGACGGCCCAATGCATTGGGACCCTGCACCCACGTGGGAGACCTGGAAGAGGTTCCAGGTTCCCGGCTTCAGATCGGCGCGCATCGGCCCGTTGCGGCTCACTTGGAGAGTGAATCATCGGACGGAAGATCTTCCTCTCTGTCTCTCCTCCTCTCTGTATATCTGACTGTAATAAAGTGAATAAATCTTTGAAAAAAAAATATAACAAGTAGATTTATGTAAATGGGAAAAAATCCCAAACAGATTTTATTCCCTTCAGAAGTTCCTAAATAATCAACCCTAGGAAAGGGACTGACTGTAAGTTGAGGTATAAGTCAAACAGAGGCAGTGCTCTGGTTACCACTGAAACGTGTGGATAAAAAGTATGTTTTTCACTTCCTGTGAACAAGGTCTGTACAGCTTCATGTAGCCTACCTTATCAATTTTGAAGGAAAAAATACTACAAGGAATAACACCAAACGCCACAGGATGGCTGCATCAAGGATGAGTTTTGAGTGTTTGTCAGGAAAAGGTGCATCAGTGATACACAGTCTTATGTCCACACACTAGCACACACCCTGGCAAACATGGAGTTTACTTTTCCCTTCCTGCTCTTCCTTCTGTTTTCCTATGCTGCTTAATAGCTCCACCCTCTGCCCACCAGTCACAGCAGGAGCCCTGGAACCATCCTGGATTGCCCTCCCTTGCTTGTGGAGAGCACATTCAAATCTCCAGCTGGCTGCTGGCTGTACCAGCTCCAGAATAAGCCCTCCACCAGGCCTGCCCTCTCCCTTAGCCCCCAGGGGATGGACTGCCCAGCCTAGCTGTGAGGCCAAGCCCGGGTTCACCTTTGGTGTGCAGGAAGTCTAGTGCAGCAGCAACATCCCGCACCACTCGGCTGGCTTCTCGCTCATTGAAATGCTTCCGCTTCTGGATGTGGGTGAGGATGGAGCCTGGGGAACAAAAGGGGAACCAAAGAATGGCTCTTGAGTCCAGTAAGTGTAAGCCTCTCAGATTTGTCCCAAGTTTGAGGTGGGGACATAGGCTGGTTCATCGCTAATGTCCAGCACCAAGTATGGGGCATGGCAGAGAGCAGGTACCAACACATATATCTGTTGGACACAAATGGATTTCTTTCTTATGTATCTGTCTAGGATGAGCTCAATACGGAGAGGGGACAATTTCTCACAAGGCAAAATGTATGAATGCCACTAAACGTGAATGCATTCGGGGCTGAGGAGGCCTGGCTGCAGGAACAGCTCCTCCTGTGCTGCATCTAACTTCAAGCCCAAACCACAGCACTCCCTGATCAGACACACAAAGGTCTGAAAAGAGGAGAAAACCACCCGAGGATTCCTTAGTTTATTAATACGAGTTTTGGTGGCAACTGCTAGTGTGTATGGCATAGCTATCAATATGCCAAGCACTATGCAATATTCTCTACAATATCATCCTTACCACAACTGGACTCAGCTATGCTATGCTATAAATGGGGAACTTGACGTTTAAAGATGATTAAGCAACTTGCCCAAAGTCATGCACCAGGGAGTGGTGGATCCAGGACGCAGGCCTAGCAAGGCCATCCTCAGAGCCTGTGCAGACTTTCTGGCAGCAGAACTGACAGACTGACCCTGCACCAAATGCCCTCCACTGCTGGGTCTGGCATCAACAGAGCTGCACCCTACGTGACACAGCCAAGAGCACCCCAGCTGCACCCAGCATTTCAAGCATGGTGTTCGCAGTCCTGTGCTGTTGGGTAAGTGGGCCCGACCACGTGGTGTAGACTCACTACCAGAAGCCATGTTTCTGGGCTGCAAGTATCCTGTCTGTGTCCTTCCTTGATATCTCTGGTTTTGCTTTATTTATGTATTTACTTCTTTGTTTGGCCTGGGGGAGATAAGAAAAGCAGGGGAAGAACTGCTGATGATCTATCTGCCAGATCACAGAACTGAAGGCTCCCGATACGCTGAGAGCATCCCGGAAAACTGACTCCTGCCTGTGCTCTAGCTCACTGTGCTGTGTCTTTTGTTTCCAAATCTGTTAAGAGGGAAGGTGACAGTACCATTCTCTACAATGGTCAGACAACCCCTAGCATCCTCAACTGCCTTACTAATAGGAGCAGCCAACTTCTGTGGGCAGTACACCAAGCATGTCACATAAATTAGTTCATTTAATCTCCACAGCAGTCCAACGATATAGGCACTGTCAGTATCCTTATTTTACAGATGAGAAGACTGCTCAAAAAAAAGTTAAGTGACTTGCCCAAAGCCATGTGACTATTAAGCAATCAACTAAATTTAAGTATAGCTTGGTTGGTTTCTAAAGCATGTTCCCTTAACCATGAAGCCCCTCCACTCAGCTCCCCACTCAGCTCCATACATGTCCACAACCTTTACCTTCAAAAGTGTCCTCAAGTTTGCTGGGGAGATTGGGGGGAGATAGGATGGCTTCTTTATCCCCTTTGTTGTATCAGAAAAACAATTCAAATATACAACCCTGTGACATGTGTGGGGACAATGGCAGTATGGTATGGGCATAAAAGACATTTCTTATCTGCAGGCTAGCACCTTCTCAGGCTTCCCTCTGTCCCAGGTCAGCATCCCAAACAATTGGATCCTTCCCACCTTTGATTTAGTTTTTCTGTACCACATGGTGTGAGAGTTTCCATTCCATAATTAATTTCATTAAATAGTGAATGTGTCAAAACAAGGGACCAAAGGATGGATTACTAAATGTATCTATATATGACTCCTATTACAATAGAAAGTGGAAAGGCATTTACAAAGTGCCCACACAGGTGACATTCCATGCTCTGCAAAATGCTAATTATCATCCTTCCCTCCGGCCTCCCTTCTCCCAAATCAAGGGCAATGTTTAAGCCTTTCGTCCTTTCTATCAGGCTGACTTGCTTTGGAAGTCTCTGGGATTCATGATGGATGATCCCCACCCGGCTCTTAATCAGAAGTCCATACACATACTCAACAGTAAGTACCTCCTTGCAATTTCTCAAAGACCAAGTAAAACCTTGTGTCATCTTCAAAGAACTCAATCAGCTCCAAAATGTTCCTTAAATGGGGAAGAACAGAAGGGGACAGGGAGGAAATATCACACATTAAAGTCTACTTACAAACAAACTCAAAAGTATACAACACCTTGCAGTGGGGGGCTGGGTAGGGAGGGCAGAAATCAACTTGGAATCAGAATGCAGAGGAAAGACCCATGTTTGAGAAGCAGCCAATGGTGTTAGCAAGATTCAGGTCACCTTATCTTTCCATAATGTGTGGTCTCTGGTGTTTTCACCAAGTCTGTGCTGTCAAACCCCAACCCTAAAACCCACTAGGTAGAGTTATAAAAAAGTCCCGGTCACATTAAACTGAATAAAATCTGCAGCCGACTGGAAGCAATTGCGGCTAATAACACTGAATAGTAGGTGTGTGTCCTGGAGGCAAGCAGCAAATAATTACTTGCCCTCCCTCTTGCCCATAAATCATGGGGCAGTATTTACATTGCCTGGAGAAAATGGAAACATCTGTCAAATAGACTTGGGGCCTAACGTGGGCACTGCCAGACCCTAACTGCTAAGCGCTGCTTAATGAAACGGCCGTGTTCACGGCCACCGTAGCACTTGTGGCCTTCCCCGGTGAGCACTCTCCGTCCGCCCGAACACTGCGGTGCTCAGCCAACAAGGTCGTCTTGCAACTCAGGAGAGAATCCACTGGTCTGGCTATTGGAAGTGTTGGGGGCTTTTTTCTTTTAAAGAATGAAATAAACCAAGCAGAGTCTCTAATGCTGAACTAAGAAGCTGCAGGGCTGAAAATCAAGACCTGTCCCTCGTAAAAAAATGCTGACTACTTTGGGAGATGCCTGGCTTTTACTAGTACGAAGGCGTCCAAATAAGATGGCCAAAATGGCCTAATTTGAAGGAAGATTGTAGAGGCAGTGCCTGGAGTTAAATCAACAGCAAGCCCCCAACCTCCAAGCTTAATGACAAAGCCATCAATACACCAGGCCACTAGCTCCCAGCTGACCCTGCCGAGGAGGGGGTAGAGGGGCAATGGAGTCATAGAGGTGACCCTGATTTAAAGCCACAGAGGGAGAGCCACTCATGTGGAGTTGTGGCAAGCAGCACAGGATCATGAAAACGGGGCTGGAGGTTACCTTGGCCCAGTTACCAAGCAAGGAGTGTCAGGGGTACCTGTGCATATGCAAACACGCAAGCAAAAGAAACCAGCAGGCACTGCTTCCTCTTCTAAGCTGCCTGACTTGATGGTATCTACAGGGTTTCAGAAAAGACAGTGCCACTGCTGCTTCTCTTCTTGCTTGCTCTCTCCCAAAGATGGAAGAAGTCATATTTAGTCATGGATGAGTGGGAACTCACTGGGGGGTTGGGGGTGCCAGGAGATAACCTCCTTGTCTGCAGTGAGGAACTCCACCCATACTCACTTGCTTCCTTGACACTGATAGAGGGTCTCCACCTCTCGGAATACCCTGCTCCGACTGTGCCCGGCTTGCTTTTCGATGATCTGGGGGAGGAATAAAATCAGTCATGTGTGGCCAACTGGCTTCCAAACAGCCCCTCTGCAGGAGCCTTCAGGGAGCATGCCAGGCAGACGACAGGACAAACCCAGCTCCAAGCAGGAGTCTGGAGCAGGTCTTCCTTGGCCACGAAGCAGGAGGGCAGCAGTGTGGCTCCAGGGCTCTGTAGCTCACTTGGGCCTGCTTGGTTCTGGCCAAACACAACACTGAGCGGGCCTTGGAGGCTTGCTGCCCCGAGCTGCCTGGGGAAACTGAGGCAGACAGGAATGCAGAGTGCTCTCTCTACTTAGCCCCATTCCTGAGGACTGCCTTGTTCTGCCACCATTCCTGCTAGGCGATCTGCTGGTGCAGGTGGAAGAGTATGGGAGATGGAAGACCTAAGCTTCTGGGCCCAGCCCAGGAAGTCTACTCTTTGTGTGAAGCAATTCATCTGGGAAGATGCTTCAAAAAGTCTGTGGAAAATGGAATCCTTTTTTTTTTTTTTTGGGAAAATGGAATCCCAACGTAAGCTTCTCTTGATGGGAAAAATGCTGATCATAGTTCTCTCATAACACAAAAAATGTTCATGTATTTTTTAAAAAATATATGCATGGCTTTTCAACTTTTGGTACCCAAATAATGATTGTTTTGTTCCATTTTCCCCACAAACATTCTGAAATACCATTGTATGTAATCTCAGTGAACTCTTATGACAATGTCTGAAGACAGGAAGGCACAAAACATTTTGTTACTATAGTTCTGAGCAGACTCCAGAGCCCCCTTATATCTGCTCCTTCCCCAGACAGATTCTTCCAGACCCATACACACCTGGTAAACACTGGCTGGAGGAATGGATGAACCAACAGAGCAGGTGGTCTAGGCAGGCTCGCTGCCTTTGGCGAGCTCTCTGGGCCTGTGCAGAGCCCCCAAACCAGCTTTGCTGCACAGTCACCCCATGTACAGTGGGCAGCATGAAGACAATGTGGACAATGTGCAGAAACCCTCGCACAGCTCCAGTAGCACAAACACCCACATCCAGCTGGAATTTTCTAAATACACGATGTCTGCTAGCAGGTTACTGTGCACCACATTGAGCAATCCAAGAGGTGAGGTGCTGGGGAGCAGAAGCTACTCAACCCCAACTGCTCGACTCCATTCAGTCAACATTTCAGATTTTGGTCAGGAACAGCTACACCTTTTGATCGCAAGCCTTCCAGTAATAGTGTCTATTTTTCTAAAGAGGTGATGGGCTTTTGCTACCAGAGATGAGGGAGCAGAAAAAAAAGTAGGACATGGACAATGATTTGGGAAGTTACAGAGGGAATTCAAGATCACATTATTTTGAAATTCTATGGGGATCCTGAAACTCTAGAATTCAATAATTAGATGATATAAAGAAAACCCCACAAAAAAATTGCGGGGCCATGACAGAGGAAGCAGCCATCTGTAGGGAGCTTTCGAAGACTAGGGAAGACATGATACATGGGTAGGACTGCTGAAGCCAAAGAACTGCCAGCCAGGGCCCAGGGTTTCCTGAGTGATGCCAGGGTACATGGAGGAAATGTGAGGTTTTCTGCCTGTGATCCAACCCTAAAGTTATAAATCTGTCATCCATAATGGCACTCAAATCTTTGAAAGTCAATATGTGTATGTGTGTATGTTTACCATAGTTAGGTATTCTTTTTTAAATTACTTACAATTTACATCAATCTATTTCCAAAAAGAAACAGAAGTGTTGTTCTTTTAGAAGCCACAGCTAGGACTGTGAAATAATAGAAAATGCTTTTTTCAGGTAAAACTGGTTGGGCTTGCCAGTATGAGGCAGCACTGAGACCTGCAGTTTCAGAAGGAGGATTTGAAAAACATTTGAGGTATCCCCTTGAACTTAATAAGACCTTTTCCCTAGGTGAGTGGTCCTCAAACTTCGGCCAGTCTCTCAATCACCTGGGAAACTTAGTGAAAATAAAATACAAGAGTGACATGCGAAGTAGTAGCTAAGATGCCACTTGTGATGCCCACATTGCATAGTGGAAAGCCTGGGTTCAAGTCCAGGGAATGCTCCAACTTCAGATGATGCTTAAATGTTTGTGTCCCTGCGGCCAGTGTTGTGGTGCCAGAGGTTAAGCTGTGGGGTGGCACTAATATCCCATATCTGAGAACTGGTTTGAGTCTTGGCGCTCCACTTGAAATCCTATATCCTGGGCCCGGTGCAGTGGCCTAGCTGCTAAAGTCCTCGCCTTGGACACACTGGGATCCCATATGGGCACCAGTTCTAATCCTGGTAGCCCCGCTTCCTATCCAGCTCCCCGCTTGTGGCCTAGAAGGGCCATCGAGGATGGCCCAAAGCCTTGAGACTCTGCACCTGCGTGGGAGACCCAGAAGAGGATCTGGGCTCCTGGTTTCAGATCAGCACAGCACCGGCCTTTGCAGTCACTTGGGGAGTGGATCATTGGATGGAAGATGTTTCTCTCTCTCCTCCTCTCTATATATCTCACTTTGCAATAAAAATAAATAAAATCTTAAAAAAGAAGAAGAAGAAATCCTACATCCTATTCACAGCCTGGGAAAAGCAGAAGATGGCCCAGAGCGTGGGCCCCTGTTGCTCACATGGGAGATGCTAAAATAGTTCCTGGCTGAGGCCTAGCCTAGGCCTGGTTGTTGCAGTCATCTAGGAAGTGAACTGGTGAATGAAGGATTCTTTCTCTATGCCTCTCCCTCTTTTTCTGTAACTCTTAACATAACTAATAAAATAAATCTTTATAAAAAGACCAGGTATTGGACCTGGCATGGTAGCCTAGTGGATAAAGTCCTTGCCTTGCATGTGCCAGGATCCCATATGGGTGCTGGTTCATATAGCGGCTGCTGCACTTTCCATCCAACTCCCTGCTTGTGGCCTGGAAAAGCAGTAGAGGACAGCCCAAACCCTGGGACCCTGTACCTGAGTGGGAGACCCGGAAGAAGCACATGGCTCCTGGCTTCAGATTGACTCAGTTCCAGCGGATGCAAGACCTTTCTCTCTGTCCTCTCTGTACACCCTGACTTTCCAATTAAAAAAAAAAGATACATCATTTACAGATGTGGGAACTGGGACTTAAGGAGCTTCAGTGACTTGCCCACAGTCAAACAGTAATATTTTGTCAAAAGAGAATCAGCCTTCTGATGCCAGATCTGGCAGGCTACTTTCTGAGGCTGATCTTGCTAGAATCATCAAAGAGACTTGCTACGAGCCAGACGCTGTTCTAAGCATTTCACACATATTACTCAGTGTTACAACAGTTCTGGTAAGGGTTCTACGATTACATTGTTTTCACACAGAAAGAAATGGAAGAACAGAGAGGTGAAGCATGTTGTTTGGAGTGGCACAGCTGCTAAGTGGAGGTTAGATTTGCATCCAGAGACGGCAGCTTTGCAGAAATATAAAGCTTCTTTGATTTAGCCCAAGCTAGGAATGGCTGCCAAGCCAGGCCTGGTGTGCAGATGAGACACTCACTTTGACAGCATACTCTTTGCCATTCTGCAGGCTCACGGCACCTTGAACTTTGGCATAGGCTCCCTCTCCCAGCAATTCAGAGGTCAGCTTGTACGTATCTAGAGGTGAAACAGGTGAGATGAATAACAAGATGAGTCAGCCCACTGCACCCAGCTTTCCCAGTGGGACAACACGGACAGAACAGGTGCAGGATGACCATGGAGCACTTGGTGATGAGAAAGACACACTGCTTCCCAGCCATCTCAGGACTCAGTGTCTCAACAAGACCACACGGGAAGCATCCTATCCTCATCTTAGTGTTGAGGCTGGTCAAAGGGTTTCAATTCAGCAGCTATTTCCTGGGCACCTAGTGAGTGTCAGGCAGGAGGGACAGAATGAGGACACGCTTGAGTCCCTCCCCATCCAACAGTCACGGTGCAGTGGGGTAGACAGATACACACACAGTAGCTTCAGAATACACTAGCTACTGGTACTGGTAAGAACTGCTGCTGAGGGACAAAGTAAAGGAGAAAACCTGGGAAAGGTTAAATCTGGCTAGGCAGTCTGGGGGATCTTTCTATAAGGGGTATGATTTGAATGAACATCATCCATTTTCAACCAATTACTCATTTGTTGAACACCTACCGTGTGCCAAGCATAGGAGGGGAATAAAACACAACTCTATTTTCTACTATATAAAAATGGAAGTCACTGGAGATTTTTGAGAACTTTTCCAGCAGTCACCCACAGGAAGTAAGAGACGGAAGTAGCATGCAGATGATGCTGTAACGTTCCAGGGTGCTGAGTCAGGGTGGCTGTTAACAGAGTAGTAGGCCTCGGTTGAGAACACCTGGATGAACCGCCTGAGCAAACAAACAGCACAGGCTCTCGGAGTCCTCTCCTGGGGAAGCCCTCGCTGGGCTGCCCTTGTCCTCCCTCGGGTCCGTTCTTCAGTGCTTTTCTCTTGAGGAATTTTAAACCGCAGACTGAGCTGAATATTTCCAAGCCATGAAATGAGATTTTATCACTCTTAGTCATGGCAAGTCCTAAAACTGCATAAGCAATCCTTAAATAGGAACCACTCCCTTATGTTCACTGAGACAGCAGAAGGTCTGCTGATTTGGAACCTATCTGAAAACCCCCTGAGACATTTTCTATCTTGCCCTTGCCATACACTCACACACACACAGATATCTACTGTCTCAGTAAGGTGACATCTTGTTTCTATCAGTCTGACCTTGCAGCTGTTTATAAAAACAGATGGTACATTGTTGGTTAACTACTGTAAATGTCATACATCTCTCTCAGTGGTCACTTTGACATGAGGTTTCTATACGAACCAACACGGATAGGTTGTTGGAAGTCCCATAATCCTAATAAAATGCATGTTACTAGAACACACTACAAGATAATCAGTTCACTGGTGTGTCTATAAGACTGGAAAGAAGGACCTCAAGGGAAGGTATTTTTGGTCTCGAAGAAAGAATCAAGAGTTAAAGCAGGCAAGTTACTCGTAGCAGTAGTTCCTGATCCCATCTGAACTCTGTAGAAGCATGTTGGGAGTCCCCTCACCCCATCACTTGATCACCCAGGGATCACAGCACTAGCATTGAGCCACGTGCCTCACATAAGGACAGTTTCCACAACTGCTTGATGAGCCAATATTGCTTTTCCTGAATATCCCATGCACTCTTAAACACGGGGTCAGGCATGTGCAGTATGGGTAGCTGCAATCTCTAGGAGTCAAATTCTTTACTTTGACATAATGGAAGTTTCATTTGCAGCCACTGCCCCTAGTGCTTCCTGCTTCTTTTAATATAGCTGTTCTATTTCTCAGCAGCCCCTTCAGGAACAGCTCGGGGAGGAACCAGCTGAAAAGAAGCCAGAGCACCCTGGGCGATCTCACTGCACACGCAGCCCTGATAGGTTGGTCTTCCCACTGAGAGGTTTCTAGCCCATTCACGGGGGGCCAGGTGCACCATCTGAGAGTCATGAGGGGCCCTGCTCTCTCCGTGTAAATGCATTCATCCCATCTTTCCCTGCCTCCATCATACAGCTAACTCCAGCTGGCTCCAAGATAATGCAGTCTGATATCTGGACTCCAGGGCCCCAGAATGCTTCTCCATGTTTGGGGAGGGAGTTACGGTCCAGATCTGGGACAGCCATGATACTGACCTTCAAACTTCCCTGGTAAGGAGTCAGCAGCCCGGGCTTTCCGCTTCTTCTTCTTCCTTTTGTCACTGTCTGCGATGGAAAGGGGCTCACTACTGCCCATTTCTGGAAAGAAAGAGAAGTCAGGGAAATACCACTGTACTGATCAGGCTTTAGGTTCACCCAGAAGGGAAGAAGGGAGGGAGGCCCAAGAGCTTTACCTTGATGGTTTTTAAATATCTGTGAGGGCTATTGATTTGTTTTGACCCAGGAGGCAAAACTAAAGGCAAAACCATTATAGGAGATCATTAACTGTGGAAAGGAACTCAGACAGGCAGGCTAGATTAAAACAGGATAGCAGAAGCCTGCTTTAACCAAGCTCATTAGTGCATGGATTTAGATCTGCCACCAGTCAAACTGTTATTTCCCCAATAGAGCAATGAATTGTGAGAACTCCCCATGTGACCTCCTCCAGCCTCAGCAGGACCCAGGGAGCTGAGCAAGAAGTAGGGGTGGAAACAGGCTCTTCAGGATGAAACTAGAGGCTCAGCAACCTCCCTGTGGGGGAAGACAGCGCCTGGAAAGGCAACAGTAGGGCTGGGAGCGGGCTGAGAAGAGCCTCAAAGTCCTGCCTGTCCAACAGCACAGACTGAGGGCAGAAGCCCCTCCCCTCCTTGGCTCTGTCCTGGGGGACAATGCAGGCAGGGTCCTTCCAGAAGCCTGTGGCTGACAGGTTCCCAAAGCGCTGCTGGGTAAGGTCACTTATGGCAAACACATTATTATCTCTCCCTGTCCTGCACCTGGCGCCCCATCTTCAAGGGAAGATTCGTGAGGCAGACATCCAGACACCGAACAGGAGAGTGAGGCAGGGGAAGAGAACAGGAGGGCCAGTAGACTGGGGCCCAATCATAGTACTGTTCCTAAGACACTGCAGAGTTGGGCCGTCCCCTGTGAAAGATAAATTACTTATAGAACATGTCATGCCCCTGATCCAGAGTGGAGCTTTAATACTCTTTGCCTGCAGTTAGAAATAATAAGATTTCTCTGAAGTCTCTGGGTCTAAATCCCCACCAGAGTGATTAAACCTTTACATCCTTCTAAAATAGAGGCACTCAAGTGCTGATGGGGCGGACGATGTGAGAGACTTGCAGACCAACCTTCGATAAACACTGGCTCTGGGTTGCTGGAATTTTTCTTTTCTTGAGAGCCAGAGATTTTTAAATGGGAGCTGGCTCTTTGCCCACTGAAGGGAAAGTCCCATTCTTTCAGAGGATGTAGTTGTACATGTTCAGGGAACCAGCCTGCTGGGAAGACTGATTGGCACAGATGCAGTCACGCGCAGCCGTTAGGAGAGGACGCGCAGGACGGTGCTGAAACCACAACCCAGCGAGCCTGGGTAGACAAACAAGGGCCTGCTGGCTCAACTGAGACACACTCTTCCTTGCATTTTGAGGCTGTGCTAACTGCACAATTTACATCGATCTTTTGAAGGCAGAGCAGATCAACACTCAGATAAAAGAAATCTATTGAAGATCGCAAAACAGTACTGCAGCCAACAACTGCAAGCACAAGTTGTAGATGGGAAGTGCAATGCCCTATGAGCTCAAAGCAATGCATGGAAGAATGCCAGCACTGGAGTGTCCACCCACATCATGGGGAACTCAAGGGAAAAAAGGGGCCCAAGTGCTTCTCCTAAACACAATGAGGAATTCTGCAGACATAGTATGTGGACATTCAGTTTCTGGAACTCAGGGAAGGGGCAAGGGACTTTGTGTATGGGAGCTCTGGCCCTCCTGCCCTGACGGAGTCCCTGCACGGAATCCAAGGCCAACCCTGGCCCCATTTATTTCTTCAGCCCTGCGAGCCAAGTGCCAGGCAGACGGCTTTCAGGTTCAACTCATTCTCTATCCCCTGGTCAGATTGAGGGCCTGCGGACAAGCAAAACAGCCAGCAGGCAGTCAGTGCAGAGCAGCGGCGAGAGAGCTGGCAACATTACAATTCACAGGGGATGGCTCAGACATACTTACGACTCTAGCTAGAAAACCCTGTTAGCAGCAATTTATCCTTGGCCTTTACCACAGCAGGGCTGCGGGAGCCTCTTGTGGACGAAGCACGCCTCTGCGCTTGGCCGCACACTTGGGCTTTATGGCTGCACGCGAGAAGATAGAGTACCTGGTCTATTCTGCATGGATTCAGCAGAAGAGGGAATGCCTGAAGGTACAAGCGGTCAAGATTTGCCTTGGAAGCAGAACTTGTTGAAAGAGAGTTGTTTGGAACTAGAAAGGAAAATGCAGGAAGACAGTGAAGTGAAAAATACACTTAACTTCCCTATTTACACGGGGGCTGGGCATGGAGAGGGGGAGGGATGTCATCACACTAACAGCTTGTTGGGTCCCGCCTGGAGGCTGGCTGAGTCCATAGACAGGTCTGGGGCACCTTAGTTTATCAGGCACATGATCATTGACTAAATGCTTCCTCTGGGTATAAGGCCCTAGAGTCAAGGGGCACTCTGGCACACAGGCTTCCCTTGGCCTAGGAATTCTTCTTGGCTATTAAAATGCAGAAAAGCCCTGGTCCTTTTGCAGCTCCCCTATGTCTCTGGACAAGCTAAGGTTTGTGCAAACACTTATCAAGCCAGGTCGATGCTGAGAAAACAGGGTACTGAGAAGCACATCTACTTCCTGCTCCACTGCGAGCAGCCCCCTGAGCACTGACTGTATGTGGCCCTGTATTCCTAAAGGTCAAGACTGTCCCACGCTCACCCCAGTATCTCCCGTATGCTACGACACAGCATCAGACTCACAGCAGCCAGCAGACGCTGTGTACTGGCATGGGACTGACACAAGATGGCTCACACTGTAAGTACCACATGCCGTGCAGGTCACATGGGCCCTGGAGGTATACGATGCGCAGGCTGAAGCACAGGTTCAACTCTGCCCCGCAGGCAATGTGAAGGCACGGCACGGAGATGAATTTCATTCAGGCATTTTCATACATTCCTGAGAAACTTCCCCTCAAAAAAATGTCCTGTGATGCAAAATGTCCTTCTTTTCTAGCCAGAAGCCAGGTCTCTGTTATAGGATTGGGCAATGAGTGTGTTACTGCAGAGGAGAAAGTGAGATTTCTTTTTAGACCCAAACCAATCTGGAAGCTCTCAGTACTTCCGCTGCCTCCAACCCTTCCTTCTTTCCGGGCAGGATGCGACAGCCATTACCCAAGTGTGTTGGCAGAAGGGGAGATGGAAGTGGACAGAGTAGGCTTCTGATGGGCAGGCACATAGGAATGGCATCAGTAGACCAAGATACCAGTCCTGACTCAGTACCAGAAAGTACCAAGGCCAACTGATTTTCTTCTTAAGAGCCTCAGTTTTGGGGGTCAGTATTGTGGTGCAGCAGGTACAGCTGCTATTTGTACATATGGGTGCCAGCTCAGGTGCTGCCTGTTCTGCTTCCAATCTAGTTTCCTGATAATGATCTGGGAAAAGTAGACACAGATGACTCAAGTACTTGGGTTCTTGTCACCCACATGGGAGACGTGTATGAAGTCCTGGCTCTTGGCTTTGGTCCGGACCAGCCTCGGTCCACTGTGGATATTTGGGCAGTGAAAAACCTCTTCCTTTGTCTCTCCCTCTATCACTCTGCCTTTCAAATAAATTATGTTTTTTTTAAAGATTTATTTACTTTTTAATTACAAAGTCAGATATACACAGAGGAGGAGAGACAGAGAGGAAGATCTTCTGTCTGATGTTTCACTCCCCAAGTGGCTGCAATGGCTGCTCTGCGCCAATCTGAAGCCGGGAACCAGGAACCTCTTCCGGGTCTGCCACGCGGGTGCAGTGTCCCAGTGCATTGGACCGTCCTCAACTGCTTTCCCAGGCCACAAGCAGGGAGTTGGATGGGAAGTGGAACTGCCGGGATTAGAACCTGTGCCCATATGGGATCCTGGTGCATTCAAGGCGAGGACTTTAGCCATTAGGTCACTGCACCAGGTCCTAAGTAAATTAGCTTTTTAAAAAGCTTTTGTGTATGTTCACATATGTAAGTATGCACACATCTGAATGCACAACAGAAAGACCAGACGGAAGGCATAATATTGCTAACATTCCATTTTTTTTTTTTAAGATTTATTCATTTTATTACAGAAGATATACACAGAGGAGGAGAGACAGAGAGGAAGATCTTCCGTCCGATGATTCACTCCCCAAGTGAGCCGCAACGGGCCGATGCGCGCCGATCTGAAGCCGGGAACCTGGAACCTCTTCCGGGTCTGCCACGCGGGTGCAGGGTCCCAATGCATTGGGCTGTCCTCAACTGCTTTCCCAGGCCACAAGCAGGGAGGTGGATGGGAAGTGGAGCTGCCGGGATTCGAACCGGCGCCCATATGGGATCCCGGGGCTTTCAAGGCGAGGACTTTAGCAGCTAGGCCACGCCGCCGGGCCCATTCCATTCCCATGTTTTTAAAGAGTATGAGCTATGTGTTGGTCACAGTGCTCAGTATTTACATTTTTAGTTCTAATTCTTAGAATAATCCCAAAGGGTCAGTATTCTAGGCAAGAAAGCAGGCCTAGAATAGGCCTAAATATGCTAGCAAGTGGCACACATAGGTTAAATATGCTAGCAAGTGGCACACATAGGTTAAATATGCTAGCAAGTGGCACACATAGGTTAAATATGCTAGCAAGTGGCACACATTTAGTGAGGGGTTTAATTGGGATTCAAGTCAGAGATACCCTTTCACGCCCAGCCATTGCTGATCTATATAGATTTCTCTATGTGATGGATTGATTTTACTTTTATTCATTGTATTTTTTGATATCTTACAAGCTGTATACAGTGAAACTTTGTATTTTTATATTATTTAAATCAAGTTTTACCTCTTAATAAGATCCATAAGAATTTTTCTCCAACACACATTGGAAGAAACAATCTGAATACAGTTTTTAAAAATGTATCTTGAAAAAAAAAAAAAAAGGGCTCGGCAGCATGGCCTAGTCGCTAAGGTCGTCGCCTTGATCCCATATGGCCGCTGGTTCTGATCCCGGCAGCTCCACTTCCTCTCTATCTCTCCTCCTCTCAGTATATCTGACTTTGTAATAAAAATAAAATAAATCTTTAAAAAAATGTATCTGGACTCTGTATGAAAATTTAACATTCAGTGATAAAAAATTATTTCAGAAATATTGGTGTCTTGAAGACAGTAATTTTATAACCATGAAAAAGCAACAACTGCTGGGGCAGGCGTAGCTGGCTTAGCTCCACGTCCCATATCGGAGTATCTGGCTTGAATCTTGGCTCTGTTGATTCTTAGCCCGCTCCCTGCTAATGAGTTCCCCAGGAGACAGCAGAGGATGGCTCAAGTTCTTGGGTCCCTGGCACTCATGTGGGAGATTCAGACTGAGTTCCAGGCTCCTGGCTTGGACCTGGGCCAACCCTGGCTTTTGTGAGCTCTTGTGGAATGAATCAGCAGAGTGAAGATCTTCGTCTCCCTGTCTTCCAAATAAAATAAGTTAACATAGCTTTTGTTTTAAAACTGCTGTTTTGTAGGATGAAATACTCTGTAAAAACAAAGGGCCCAGCGCAGTAACCTAGTGGTTAAAGTCCTAGCCTTGCATGCACTGGGATGTTACATGGGTGCTAGTTTGTGTCCTGGCAGCCCCACTTCCCATCCAGCTCCCTGTTTGTGGCCTGGGAGCAGTAGGGGATGGCCCAAAACCTTGGGATCTGGAGGAGGCTCCTGGCTTCGGATCGGCTCAGCTTCAGCCACTGTGACCACATGGGGAGTGAATCACCGGTGGAGGGAAGAAAAGATTTATTTATTTTTACTGATTAGTGATATGTACAGAGAGGAGAGACAGAGGGGAAGATCTGTCTGCTGGTTCGTTCCTCAACTGGCTGCAATGGCTGGAACTGAGCCGATCTGAAGTCAGGAGCCTGGAGCTTCTTCCAGGTCTTCCACACAGGTGCAGGGTCTGAAGGCTTTGGGCCATCCTCGACTGCTTTCCCAGGCCACAAGCAAGGAGCTGGATGGGAAGTGGGGCTGCCAGGACATGAAGTGGGGCCCATATGGGATCCCAGTGCATGCAAGGTGAGGACTTTAGCCACTAAGCTACCATGCCAGGTCCAGAATAAATAAATCTTTTAAACAATAGCAACAACAATAATAAAGTGCAGTGAATACGTGTGTGTGAGAGCCGGAGGTTCCCACTGCTGCATTAACTCTGATAAGCTACTCAGTTTGCCAGAGTAGCAGTTTTTTTTTTTTTTTTTTCAAATCTGAGACTCAAAATTGTTTGTAGAAAACAGAATTTAAAAACAAGCTTAGGGCCTGGCACTGTGGTCTATTGGCTGAAGTCCTCACCTTGAACGCGCTGGGATCCCATATGGGTGCTGGTTCTAATCCCGGCAGCTCCACTTCCCATCCAGCTCCCTGCTTGTAGCCTGGGAAAGCAGCTGAGGATGGCCCAAAGCCTTGGGACCGTGCACCTGCATGGGAGATCCGGAAGGAGGTTCCTGGTTCCCAGCTTCGGATCAGCGCAGACCAGCCGTTGCGGCCACTTGGGAAGTGAATCATCGGACGGAAGATCTTCCTCTCTGTCTCCTCCTCTCTGTATATCTGACTTTGTAATAAAAAATAAACAAATCTGAGCCCGGCCTCATGGCCTAGCGGCTAAAGTCCTCACCTTGAAAGCCCCGGGATCCCATATGGGCGCCGGTTCTAATCCCGGTAGCTTCACTTCCCATCCAGCTCCCTGCTTGTGGCCTGGGAAAGCAGTCAAGGACGGTCCAATGCTTTGGGACTCTGCACCTGCGTGGCAGACCCGGAAGAGGTTCCTGGTTCCCGGCTTCAGATCGGCACAGAACCGGCCGTTGCGCTCACTTGGGGAGTGAATCATCAGACGGAAGATCTTCCTCTCTGTCTCTCCTCCTCTCTGTATATCTGACTTTGTAATAAAAAAAAAATAAATCTTTAAAAAAACAAAAAAAAAAACAAGCTTAGAATGCACTCAACAGCTTACCCTTTACTCCCATGTTATGATCACAGTCATGAATTTCTCACTTTGTGATATTAATATTTTCACGAAAAAATCAGCATATGTGCGTATATATCTATTTGTGTAAATATGAGGCAGAAGTGACAAAATGTCAAAAATTGCTAAATTTTAAAGCTAAAAAAACAATAAACATCAAAAATGCTAAGTTTATTTTAGTGCAAAAAGCTTTTGAAATCCATATGTATTAGGGGTCTTTAAAATAGGGTTCATGGAAAACATACTTTAACAACTATACTCACAAATGTTTCACCTAATGACAATTTGCTGACAAACACATGTACAAATATTGAGTTACTCAAACTTCTAGCTAAAAGAAACTAAAATTTTTATGCAAAAAACTATGCATGATTTTCAATTTTTTGCACCAAATAAAATTCAATTTTAATTCCATTTCCATACAGTTTTTGAACTCCCTTTATATGTAAAGGGAGAAAAATAAGGCTCGGGCACCTGTATCAGAAGCTGATGTGAGGATACAAGAAGAACCCTGACACAAAAGCTGCTCTGCCAAGTCACTCGTTCAACAACAGTGTCCTCATTGGGTACCTACTGACAGTCCAGGGCTAGACTATGAGAGAGAACAAGGGCCCTGCTCTTGTGGCATTTCATTCTTTGAGGTATAAAACATGTGCAATGCAGTGTGTCATGCTAGGGATGTACCAGGTGCTATTGCAAAGACAGTTGGCCAATAACCAGAGGAAACTTCACCTGAAGGATGAATGGGGATTGGCAAAGGTGGAAGCTGGAAGACGGTGTTCCAGACTGAGGAAAAGCTGGCCCTTGGCCTGCAAGAGAGGTAGCAGGATGGTTAGTGTCACTGGCCACGGCTCAGGCTGGCTGGAGCATGGGGTACATGGGGGGAATGCTGCCAAACCAGAGCTGCAGCAGCCATCCCACCATCACTTTAACAGATGTTTCTACTTCAGGCATATGTTTATCTGTTTGCCAACAAGTGCTGATGGTAAGGGTTCAGATCCAAGGAGCACTCTGGCTCCTGGAAGGAGGGAGTGGGGCAAGGAGTCTCCCCAAGGGACCATGACAGCAGCACACTGGGCTGGCATGCAAGAGGACCTCAAGCCCAGCTTGTGGAAGAACTGCCTCATTCCTACATGAACTCTTGTAAGCAATAGGGTCCCCAAAGCCGCCACAGCTGTACCCTCTATTCTGGCAGGGTCTATAGAGACCTTCGGTATATGACACCCAAGATGATCATCTTGTCCCTAAAAGAATGGCTTTGCTGGCTTCTCAGCTCCACAAACTTGGCTCACACTGCTAGCCTGAGCTGAGTCCTGCTAAAGGTCCCAGCCTGCAACAGCAAGTAGCTCCCAGAACCACAGCTTTTTGGAGAAACTACAGAGGACAGCACAAGAGGATGAGGCCAAGACCAATTTAGCAGCTGTCTCAGTCCTCAATTGGCTGAGGATTTGGAGACAGAGTGCTGAGAAAATGAAGATGGAGGCCCTGAAAGCAAGTGGGATGGAGGGAGCCGTGGAAGTCATAATGGATGCTACTCCTAGTAGTAGCACAGAACACACAGGCTTACATGGTGCAGACCATGCCAGGTATGGTCCTAAGCACCCGATGAATGCCCACACTCTACATCTATGGGTTGAGTAGCCCTGATCCAAACTGCCTGGGACCAGATTTCATAGTGCTCTAGATTTTTGAATATCTGATCGCTTCTCAGACTTCTGGCTAAGATCAAGTGTCGATTTTGGAATATCTGTGTAGGCTTAAAATCTAAACTCAAAAATACTCCAGAATTGAAAGCTTTCAGATTACGGAGCATTTTCTTTTCCTTTATTATTATCATTATTATTAATTACATTGCATTATGTGACACAGTTTTATAGGTCCTGGGATTCCCCCCACCCCTCCCCCCCACCCCTCCCCCCATGGTGGATTCCTCCCCCCATGGTGGATTCCTCCACCTTGTTGCATTACCACAGTTTAAATTCAGTTGAGATTCTTTCATTGCGAGCATATACCAAGCATAGAGTCCAGCATCTTATTGTCCTGGTAAGTTCAACGGCTTCTTGGGGAGACCATCTCAGGTCTGAAGGAAGAGCCGGCAGAGTATCATCCCAATCAATTAAAAGCCACAACATAACATCAGCAACGATTTATAACATTACGGAATTAATTGACATAGTATTGAGTAACCAACATGTTAAAAAAAAATGCAAGTTCTTAACCACATCCTGTGACTACTTCATTGACATTTCAATTGTAGTTTATATACAACCAGGTTCTATACACCTTAAAATGGCTACAGATTACTATTCAGCTGTCTCGTGTCTATTTTCATTATAGTATTTAGCATTTTATAGCGTTGAAGCATAATTTTGCTGAACCTGGCTTTTTTTGGGTAGTCTAGACTGGCTTATAACTCTAACAAGACATATGTCAACAGTTTAGGTACAGAACAGTTTTAGGAGGGGTGTGCAGAGAAATCTTCAATACCCTAGTGAGGAGTAACTAATCTTTGTGTTCCACCTAGTAAGGTATAAATGCATCCCCGCTGACTGTTTCCTGTCTGATTCTAAGCTTTCCTTGTTGTTCTATCTATTCTAGATTTTTTGCTTGTTTGTTTTGAGGGGTTTCCAGAGCGATCCTGATGGTCATTGCCAGAGAGGGTGGGAACCCAAAGTTGGAACCAAGCGAGGACCAGAGAAAGCTCCTCTCCCTAGTCCCGAAGAAAGTTTACTGTTCTTCTCTTTCTGCAGACTGCTCAGGGCTCTTGGCTGTTGTTCTTGGATCTTGTGAGGAAGGATTTGGACTTCTTCCATCCCATGTGGTAGATCCAAGGATTTGGACTTCTTCCATCCCATGTGGTAGATCCAAGCGAGTTCTTGGCCTCCGAAGGCACTCCAACTCCCTGTGGTCTCCTTTACGGAGCATTTTCAATTTTGTATTTTCAGATTTAAGATACTCACCCTGTACAGATGGATTTAATCGTCACAATTCTGAGACACATTTAATTATTATCTGCATTGTGCGGATGAAGAAACTGAAGTCTGAAGAGATAACGTGCTTTTCCTGGGTTACACAGCTAGTCAACTGGCAGAGCTGAGATTTATTTATTTATTTAAAATAATTTTACTTAGTTGATTAGGGTGCAAGGGTCAAGGGTTACAAGAAAGTGGGTAATACCACTGTTTCCACACTAACATCATTTTTCTTCCCTGTATCTGGGGTCAGGGGAGAAACAAAGGGAGAAGCCCCACCCAGACTCCCACCCATCCCAGGTCCCCTATGTGAGGCATGCTCTGAGGGTCCTTCTCAAGCAGTTTCGACAGGTCAACAGTTCTGAATAGATGCCAATCTTGCTGTTCCAATAGCGATGAAATCTACTCACAATCCACTGGCTGACATAGTCTCTTCATGGTTGGGGTTCTGAGATCAGCAGTTCAGTTGCAGGGATCCCCAAAGAAACTTTGTCTGAAGTGATCCCAAACCTGATTCTTGTGTGTGCTTACCAGTACAGGGTCTGACACAGTCTGTCGCCCCAGTCAGCTTATGCACATGCTGGTCGTTGCAATTGCTGGGACAGTTCTGTTTCTAGCCCTGTCTTTCACGTGAACCGATAGGTGTTGTAGTCAATCCTGATTCTTCCCACCACATACTTGGCCCTCATACAAACCAGTGCGAGCTGCAGCCTAGTTGGGGCGACTCCCCATAACCCCCACCAGGCTCGCCCCTTCCCTGATATCCGTGCTTGCCAGTATGTGCAGCAAACTGGTCCAGTCTGTCCCACATATCGTTTAGCTCTCCTACATGTCAATGGGCATTGAAGCCTAGTCCAACCCAACCAACCCCACTATCCAGCCCACATACATGCTGCTTGGTGCCGTTCTGTTCAACCACTGCTGCCCCTGTCCTGGTTTTCATGCTCTCCAGTGGGAGTGGTAACCCAAGAGGGAGGTGCCCACTGTTTCCCTACTAGGCCACTCCCACTCCCGGATTATGCACTCTCCAGGTGGTTCTGGAGTTTAACTTGACAGATTAAGCCTCAGTGCCAGCATCTGTCAGCTGATGCTGCGGCAAAGCCCAACCAACCCTCACCCACTCTAATTTTTGCTTGCACCAGTGTGAACAGTCGGCCCAGCCTGGCTTTTCCCTGATCGAACTCACATGAGGCTCACAGGTGTTATAGCTCTGCCTGGTCTGGTCTGCCCCCATCCAAACCCATGCTCTCCAGTGGGAGTGATTGTCCAGCAGGGGAGCCCACATTTCCCTTGCTGGCTTAGCCCCCTCGTCCCCTGGTTCTCACATGCAGGATTTGGGCGCTGTGACCATATCTGGTATGGCTCACCCCACCTTGGCATTCTCTAATGTGTACTGGTTTGTGTTGCGACCTAACCTGGCCCAACCCATACTCTATTCTGACACTCGGATTCGCCAGCAGGTGAAGTGATCTGGTTCAGTCTGTTCTGTCCCCCATCTATGCCATATGTATGCCAGTGGGTACATTTCCCTGGCCTGGTCTGGGCTGCTCCCTGTCGTGGTTCTTGCACTCACCTGCAGGGACTGTGTCCCGACAGAGGAGTTTCCCAAGTTCCTCCATCAGAACCTTTCCCTATGCCAGATCTTGTGCATACTGGTGGTTTCATGGGCCAGTCCTCTCTGTTAGCCTTCAATCCCATTCCAGTTCTTAATGTTGGATGTTTTAGGCCAGCCAAGGTTTGTCCATACCCAGACACTGCTCACACATGCCTCAGTAGGGGCAGAGACCAAGCCTAGTCTGTCCTACATCTACCCAGGTTCTCCAGAGCACCAGCTGGTGCTGGCATCTAGCCCAGAGCTGGGATTTAAATCTAGCTAGTCTGACTTGGAGTTCAAGCTTACACTGTATCTCGATATTAATGCTCTATGGCAGAGAGGGGTAGTCAGTAAAAGCAGGCCAAGCACCAACAGGAATGCTTTTGTTTGTGCCCTCTGCACAGAGCACCCTGTGCTGGGCACCAAGAGAAAGCTGTGAGTTCTTGGCCAGGCAGTCAGGCTAGGCTGCAGGTGTATGCAGGGCATTCTCCTTTATTGCATGTACTCTGATGCAAAGAGGCTGGGTACCACTGTCAGCTCATGTCATCACCACACCTACTCATGCTATCATGCATTCTCTATTCTAGTGATCTAAACTGCAACTGTATTTCAAGTTTGTGCTTCTTGCTCCGCAGCAACTTTGTGTCCTGTCTTCTGATGCAAAGTGAGCCCAAACCAAAGTCCAACCACATTATGTCCTAGCCATTTGGATGTCAGCTGCAGTGTTGCAGTCGGCTTCTGCCTGACCTACTAGCTGGCTCATGTGATTTTTGACAGCATCACTACTACACAGGACACAAGGCACGGCAGTGAGTCCAACCTCAAACACAAGAGGTGACAGGAGTCACCTGCAAAGTCAGCTAAAGCAAACGTCACTCTGTGTGCGAATGTTGGAAGGCTGGGCAGGGTCTTACTTGGCTGCAGGGAAACTGCAAGGTGAGACCTGCTTGGAGGGCTAGCACAGGGACTCACAAATGGCTGGGATGGGAAGATTCCCAGAGACAAAAGGTCTAGAATTAAGCCTATGTTATCCCTCTGTTCTGATCCTGGGAACACAAGCAGCTTTCAGATTGCCTGGCTCAAGTTCCAGCTACTCTGCTTCCAATCCAGCTTCCTGCTAACATACACCCTGGATGCAGCAGAGGTGCCCCAAGTAGTGGAGCTCATGCCACCCAGGTATGAGACCCAGATAGAGTTCTGGGCTCCTGGTTTTGGGTTGACCCAGTCTTGGCTGTTGTGAGCATTTGGGGAGTGAGTCAGCAGATGGAAGATATTGCTGTGTCTTTCTGACTTTCAAATAAAATGGAAATAAGTTAAATACAAATTTTAAATCATAACAGTAAGAAAGGAGATAGGAAAAAGGAGTAAAGAACTGGATTTGTGTAAGGAGCAGAGTGTACAGGAGGTCTTTAAAATGTTCATGGAGAATGTATTTTATCAAAAAACTGCTGTGAGAATTTCACCTTTTTTTTGCAACAAAATACACTTCTCTTTTAATTCAATTTTCCTTGGACTCTGTCAAGATTTTTCATAGAAAGCAAAAAAAAAAAAAAAAAGTCATGCCACAGCCAGGTTTTCCAAACTTATCAACAAGGCGAATAGGGCCTCACTGCACCTGGTGCTTGCCTGCTTTTCACTTACCAGCCAAGAGCTTTTCCTTTAGGTGAACAAGAAGACAGTGGCCAGGTCACTGGGCACAACTGTCATGACGGCGCCTGTGAGCTCTTCTACTTTGTCACACAGAATGTTAAAAAATACACATTCAAGACTAAGACTGAATAAAATGAGTAAGATTTGCTGGCTCATCAAGGACATCCTTAAGTGAAAATGGCATTTTAAAAAGACTGAGTTGGGAGCAGTGTTGTGGCATGGCCAGTTGAGCTCTCTTCCACACTGCTGCATCCCATGTGAGCACTGGTCAGGACCTTGCTGCTCTGCTTTCTTTTTTTTTTTTTTTTTTTTTTTTGCTGCTCTGCTTTCAAACCAGCTCCCTGTTAATGTGGCTGGGAAAGCAGCTGAGGATGGGCTAAGTAGTTGGGCTCCTGCTACCCACAAGGGGTGGGGGTAGGGGACTAAATGGAGTTCCAGTCTCCTTGCTTCGAACTGGTACAGCCCTGGCCATTGCAACCATCTAGGAAGTGAACAGGATGGGATTTCTTTCTCTCTCTCTTTTGCTCTTTCTATGTAGTATTGCCTTTCAAATAAATCAAGTAAGTCTAAGCGGGGGTGGGGGGGAGGACTGTGAGTATGCTGTAGGAAAGACTGCAATGGCTACCAGCACAGCTCACATCACTGCTGTGACCTGTGTTAAAGCACCAGCGGTGCGGCTCACTGCTGCTTTGCAGGAACAAACAGCATCTCTAACTATAATGCAAACTACCTTGCCATTGCAGATCCCTTGAAGGGATTTCAGAGACCCTCAAGATTTCCAGGGTACACTTGGGAATGAGTACTCTAGGCAGGGGGTTGGGGAGAGGCACTAGGAAAACCTGGAGTCAAACCTGAGGTAGCAAGCTGGCTGGAAAGAGCAGAACAAACTGAACCAGAGACTGAAGGGAGAATGAGGCTGCTACAACAGCTCGGAGGGAGTCGAGGCAGGCCTGTGATGGAGGCTGGATAGCAGGACAGAAAGAAGAGAAGGAGACATGGTGTGCCTCACAGTAAGGGAGTGAAAGCTCAGAGGTGGAGCTGGTGCTAGTCCTGCCAGGCTACTGGAGGTGGCAGGGGAAGCAGACAACCCTTCTAGGAAGAAGGAAAAGGGTCTAATTCCCTGTCCCCATTGTCCAGTCTAAATGACACAGCAGGTCCTCATGTACTCAAATAACAGCAGCACCATTAAAGAAGGGGAGAACTCAGCAAGAGGTGCTGGTCTGACAAGCAGCAGTGGAGACCAATGGTGCTGCCAGGAAGTTTCTGACGAAGAGTGACACATGGCAGCAAAGCACCATGAAAACCTACAGATTAGGCTAACATCATCTTTCTCAGTCCTCTCTAGACTCAAAGCTACAAATGAGGCATTATTTATGACCTGCCAGGTGAGATAAAACTTCAGGTTAGGGGGAGCTCAATGCTTGGGGCCCTGGCCACCGCCATCATGCTAGGTGGTGAGTAAGTCCTGGGCTTTGGGCGCCAAGCTCCGCCTGTTGGTCACTCCACAGCAAGCTCTGGGGTCTTGGGGGTGTGGAATTGTTGCCTAAGTACGTCCATGAATGAGGCCACTGTGCGTGTTAGTGAGGAATCAATCCTGAGGGACTCCCAATGACAGGGCTACTTTACTTGAAGGTAAGCAAGGATACTGGGACCAGGTGGTTTGGAGGGCAGAGGCCAGATGATCTGTATGGGTCGGACGGATAAACCAGCCTACATGCGAGTCCTGTGTAGGACTTGTTACCACCGAACAATGCTGACCACCACACACCAGTCCATGTGAAAGCTAGGGTTCGGGGCCTGTCTAGCACGGCTAGATCCTAGTACTTGACAGAATGTCAGAGCAGAGGACGGGTCACATTAGGCAGCTCCTTGACACTAACCAACACACAAGAGAAACAAGTCAGGGGTAGATTCTGTGGGTGATGTATGGGCCCAACCCTGTGGAAACACAAGTCTTATGGTTAGCTCAAGAGTTGGGGTGGTGATGGGTTGTGCTAGGTGTGACAATGGAACCTGATATCATTCACGGGTACAGGGATCAATAACAGTCTGGGTATGTCTAGGCTGCATCCTAAAACAGGTGTGAGGCGGGCTGTGCCACAACATTCACCAGCTCATACAAGACCAAGATGGAAGGGCAAGCTATGCTGGGCACTGGCCTAACACCACTGGCATGTATGAGAACTGGGGTTGGGAGTGGGTCAAAACTCACTGAGGATCACATGGTCCAGGCCTGGGGGTCGGGCAAGCTGGGCAAAGTAGCTCCAACTGTTGGCTAATATGTGGGTTAGTTATGGAAGTGGGTGGACCAGGCAGGGCTGAGCAAACCTCAACTCACAAGGAAGAACAGAAATCAGGCTGGATCACAGGTCATGCCGAACTAGGCTCTTAGACCTACTGGTCTGCATGAGCCAAGGATGGTAGGCTACAGCATCTAAGGCAAAGGCTAAGACAGGTGAGGGGCTATGCCAACCTGGGTCAGAGCAATCACTGGCATGCACGCGATCTATGGCTAGAAACAGGCCTGGTTGGGGAGCTAAGAGGACACCCTGGCTGGGTTGGGGTTCCCACTGGTGAGTGTTGGGGCCAGAGTAGGGGCTGCGTTCTGGCCTGGATATAGCTGAAGTGACCCTTGGCACAAGTGTGGATTGGGGCTGGATGCCAGCACCAACTGGTGCTTTGGAGGACCAGGGTAGATGTAGGACAGCCTAGGCTTGGTCTCTGCCCCTACTGAGGCATGTGTGAGCAGTGTTTGGGTATGGACAAACCTTGGCTGGGTTGAAACATCCAACATTAAGAACTGGAATGGGATTGAAGGCCAGCCAGGAAAAGCCACTGTTTCTGCCAGGAGAGGAGGAGGACTAAGTAGGGCTGGCCATGGACCAACCGGTATGAGTGAGCTGGCATTGGGAAAGGTTCTGATGGAGGAGCTTGGGAAACTCCTCTGTCGGGACACAGTCCCTGCAGGTGAGTGCAAGAACCACGACAGGGAGCAGCCCAGACCAGGCCAGGGAAATGTACCCACTGGCATACATATGGCATAGATGGGGGACAGAACAGACTGAACCAGATCACTTCACCTGCTGGCGAATCCGAGTGTCAGAATAGAGTATGGGTTGGGCCAGGTTAGGTCGCAACACATACCAGTACACATTACAGCTGGGAGTGGGTGCTGGCTGGGCTGGGCTATGCTGTAACCCTTACCAGCATCAGCTGGAATTGGGGATGGGGTGGGCTGGCCTGGGTCAGGCTACAGCATCCACTGGCAAATGCTGAGGAAAGGGGGGCCATTCCAGACTGGGCCACAGCACCCAACCAGCACATGTGAGAACCAGGGGACGAGGAGGCTAAGCCAGCAAGGGAAATGTGGGCTCCCCTGCTGGACAATCACTCCCACGGGAGAGCATGAGTTGGGATGGGGGCAGACCAGACCAGGCAGAGCTATAACACCTGCGGGCCTCATTTGAGCTCGATCAGGGAAAAGCCAGGCTGGGCCGACTGTTCACACTGGTGCAAGCAAAATTTAGACTGGGTGAGGGTTGGTTGGGCTTTGCCGCAGCATCAGCTGACAGATGCTGGCACTGAGGCTTAATTCTGCCAAACCAAACTGCAGATTGCATAATCCAGGAGTAGGAGCGGGCTTAGTAGGGAAACAGTGGGCACCTCCCTCTTGGGTTACCACTCCCACTGGAGAGCATGAAAACCAGGACAGGGGCAGCAGTGGTTGGACAGAACGGCACCAAGCAGCATGTATGTGGGCTGGATAGTGGGGTTGGTTGGGTTGGACTAGGCTTCAATGCCCATTGACATGTAGGAGAGCTAAACGATATGTGGGACAGACTGGACCAGTTTGCTGCACATACTGGCAAGCACGGATATCAGGGAAGGGGCGAGCCTGGTGGGGGTTATGGAGAGTTGCCCCAACTAGGCTGCAGCTCGCACTGGTTTGTATGAGGGCCAAGTATGTGGTGGGAAGAATCAGGATTGACTGCAACACCTATCGGTTCACGTGAAAGACAGGGCTAGAAACAGAACTGTCCCAGCAATTGCAACGACCAGCATGTGCATAAGCTGACTGGGGCGACAGACTGTGTCAGACCCTGTACTGGTAAGCACACACAAGAATCAGGTTTGGGGGCTCGGCGGCGTGGCCTGGTGGCTAGGGTCCTCGCCTTGATCCCATATGGCCGCTGGCTCTAGTCCCGGCAGCTCCACTTCCTCTCTCTCTCTCCTCCTCTCAGTATATCTGACTTTGTAATAAAAATAAGATAAATCTTAAAAAAAAAAAAAAAAGAATCAGGTTTGGGATCACTTCAGACAAAGTTTCTTTGGGGATCCCTGCAACTGAACTGCTGATCTCAGAATCCCAACCAATGAAGAGAAGTGCAGTTTCCATGGCCTGACCATGGGGTTCATGTGTTGAAGCTGAGCCTCCTCAGAGGCTCAGACGGAGCAGTGGACAGCATACCCAGGTGCACATGGAGGATATGGCAGTCCATCGAAACCTACAGAAGACACCTGGTGCCACAACAGAGGACAGAACAAATCGATCATCTACCCCAGCCATGTGTTGGCAGTGAAACTCTGGGCAGAGACTCTAAGGTGGACTGTCAGCCAGTGGTTTCTGAAGAGATTTCATCATGCTTAGAATGGTAAGACTGGCAGCAATTCAGAACTGTTGAACTATCAAAACCACTTCAATAGTGCCCTTAGAGCATGCCCCACATTGGGGACCCTGGAATGGATGGGAGGCTGGGTGGGACTTCTCCCTTTATTTCCCCACTAACCCCAGATACAGAAAAAAAATGTGGAAACAATGTTCTTACCCACTTTTCTGTAGTCCTTGACCCTTTGTGCCCTAATCAATTATGTAAAGATTATAAAAATAAAATAGTAATTTAAAAAAAAGCCTCAGGTTAAAGAGTAACACACAATACTTGAAAATATCATTATATGTGTCATAAGCAAGTTGAAAAAGAAACATGAAAAGATGCAATCAAAATCCTAACTATTCCTTAAGGTGCTATACTGTGGTGCAGCTAGTAAAGCTGCCACCTGTGAGGACGGCATGCTACTTGAAAGTCAGGAAGCAGGCCCAGGCATAGTAATTAAGCTGCTGGTGGGGATGCTGACTTGCCAGAGCACAGTGCCTGGGTTTATGTCTTGGCTCTGCTCTCCATTCAACTTTCCTGCCAAAGCTGACCTGGGAGAAGGGGATATGTTATGTAGTCATGTATGTAGGTAGATATGTCAAGTAGTTATGTCCCTGCCACCCATGTGGGAGACCCAGAATGAGTGCAGGGTACCTGGCATCAGCCTGCCCCAGCCCTGGCTCTTCTGAAGATTTGGGGAATGATCTCTTCCTGTCTCCTTCTCTCTGCCTTTGGAATAACACACACATTTACACAAAACTCTTAAGTCAGTATGTTTTACTTACTGCATGTTCTTCCTTAGTGCCCTTTGCCATTTATTCTAGTAGAAATGCGTTCTTTTACAGTCTTGGACACACAAGCAGCCCAGCTAACCCCAGCTGCCATCTGAATACTGAAAGCTGCACTCAAGATAACTGGTCACTTTAGTCTGAAGCAATCTAAAAGGATAAGTAAAATGTATACCAGCTCTCACAAGCAGGCTTCCCCAGCTTTGAGGAGCGATTCTCTGTAATCTTAAAATTCCAAATGACACAGTATTCTTGCCAGCGCGTTGGTGTATTTCAGCTACAGCAAGTGTTCCTTTTTTCTTCTTCCTCCCACTGGTTCACTTCCCAAACGGTCACAAAGGCCAGGGCTGAGCCGATCTGAAGCCAGGAGTCAGGAGCTATTTCCAGGTCTCCCACACAGGTGCAGGGTCCCAAGGCTTTGGGCTGCTTTCTACTGCTTTCCCAGGTCACAGAGAGTTGGACAGGAAATGGAGCTGCCAGGATACGAACCAGCACCCAGATAGGATTGTGGTGCTTGGAGGTGGAGATCAGCCAGTTGAGCCAACATGCTGGGCCCTTCAGAAAGTGTTTCAATAGCCCCTGTAGGTAGTTGACACTCTCCATCTGCCTTTACTGCAGCCTATCTGGTATGAAAAGCCTCCAACACCAGGAACAGAAAGGTTTTAAAAATGCTGACTTCTTTAAGAGACCCAAGATGATGGATCAACCTATGTATCCTCAGACTTGGGAGTCATGCCAGTACATAGATCTACATAATGCAAGCACAAATGTTTCCCAGGCTTTAAAATGTTGACATGTGTGGCTGGTGTGGTAGCCTACTGAGCTAAGCCTCTGACTGTAGCACCAGCCACCCATATGGGTGCCAGTTTGAGTCCCAGCTGCTTCACTTTCCCTCCAGTTCCCTGCCAATGATCTGGGAAAGCCAAGGAGGATAGCCCAAGGTCTTGGGTTCCTATACATAGGCTCCCCAACACGGGAAACACAGAAGTTTCAGGCTCTACCTTTGTTGGCCTACTTCTGGTCGTTGAGGCTATTTAAGGAGTGGATCAGCAGCTAGAAGATCCTTCTGTCTCTCCTAAGAAAAATAAATCTTTTAAAAAAGAATTCAGACATTTGAGTGTGTGAAAATGCTGGCATTATATGCACTAGGAGTCTTAGCAAAATTCTTTAGATTCTGCTTCTATTGTGGGTTACCACACCCCAAAAGACGTAACTGGCCGAGGATGTTAGGACAGACACTTCTCTCTCTGGGGAGTCTTGTGTGCCAAGAAAAAGCTGGCACTTCTCAGATCCCACTTTTAGAAGCAACGGAGCTCTGGCTCTAGCCCCAGAGACAAGCCGCACAGGTAAGAGGCAACACAGCCAGAGAGACCAAGATGCATGGACAGAAACAATGTTTGGTACCAAAATGTATCATCTTCGCTATTTTTCAACTGAATGCCTTCCTTTTCTCTATGTCTGCAGTTATTTTTAATTCTGTGGCTCCAGCGATTATGTATCAAAGTTGCTTTGTCAACATCTTCTCTGTAAAATAACTCGGTACTTCCCCTTTCCCTGTGCTGAAGTTCCGAAACTGCAGTTTCAGTGTGGATTCTGGGCTCTTGCATCAAAATTTCTGAAAGGGCTTTCTACACTTGATCTTAGCCAAAAGGCGGAGAAGCAATGAAAGGGCTTTCCAACTGAGAGCTGGACATGCTTGGCCGTTACGCAGAGCCCATCTCCTAAACTGGCCTCAGCCCTCCACTTCCTTCCCCTTCTTTATCAGATCACATTACCCTACCTGCCCCTCACCCAGCCACAGCACCTCTGAATCATTTCTAACACCTCTGTCTCTCCTGTCCTCCAAATGCTGACTGTCGAAGTACTCCCTTAGCCCGGAATGCAGCTCCTTGAAAAACAACTCCAAGGCCCATTGAAAACGACCCAAAGTAGTCAGCCTTGCCAATCAGTGCAGCAGTCCTGACTCCATGTGAGCCCACAGTTCATGCCCAGAGCAGGCTGTACACTGGTGTATGTAATCACTTCCACCAGGCCAGACATCTCTCAAAAGCAGGGAGACACCCTTTTCATATCTGAGTCCCAGCATCTAACATAGTAGCTGGCCCCACTCCAGTGAAATCTGAACGAACTTGCTTCAATCACAAACTCTTTATTGTTCAATACAGATGTTAATGTATTGAATAGTCCTTCCTTTTTATTTCCAAACAAGTCTCTGAGGCCTTATGAAACTGTCCAGGTGTGAATAACTCTCCTACTGCCACTACAGCACTTCCAGGGACAATCATGAACAAACACCCCTCTAACTTTCAGGCCAGCATAGGCCTTTCTTGTCGCCTACAGCAAGGGTAGGTCTTTGTTTTTCAATAAAGGATCAGAGAGTAAATACTTGACACTTTGTGAGTCATTTGGTCTTATTACCATTGCTTGTTTTTGTCTTTGAAGAGGAAAGGCAGCCAGAGAAATAAGTAAATAACCACTGTGACTGGATATCTATATCCACTTGGTTGCCCTTAACAACTCCCAGCTCCCCACACTTGTGCCTGACTCCATGACAGCAGCTGTAACATTTAACCTGCATCTTTCCCTAGATTGTGCTGAGACTGTCTGATTCACCTCTGGCTCCTGGCATAGGCCACTGCTGAGGAACGAATGAATGAAAAGTCCCCTTACACTGTGTTAGCTGGACTTTCCTTAGCAGATCAAACACAGTCTGGGTCACTGCCAGGAAGCAAAAAATTCAAAAAGAAAAGCAGCATAACCAATGTGATATAAATAATAAAGGTTTTAAGAGTGGGGTCGGGGTCCAGTGCGATGGCTCGGTGGTTAAATCCTCAGTCTGCAAGCACCAGGGTCCCATATGCACACTACTTCGTTTCCTGGCTGCTCTACTTCCCATCCAGCTCCGTGCTTGTGGCCTGGGAAAGCAGTCGAGGATGGCCCAAAGCCTTGGGACCCTGCATGCATGTAGAGACACAGAAGAAGCTCCTGGCTCCTGGCTCCGAATCAGCTCAGCTCTGACCATTGCAGCCATGTGGGGAGTAAACCAGCAGACGGAAGATCTTTCTGACTCTCCTTCTCTGTAAATCTGCCTTTCCAATAATAAATAAATCTTTAAAAAAGAGTGGGGTCAAAGAAACCCAGGCTTGTTAGCCTGGATAGGAGATGAGGCCTAACTGGATTCTGGCTTTAAGTATAGACAGGCTCTCACAAGAAACTCTTGCACTCACCCTCCCTTTATAATCAGCAGTTAACTTCTCTATAGTCATGGAAAATAGAATGGTAAAGCATGGTTTAAGCTGAGGATAGAGGCTTTGAAGCTGGAAAGACCTAAGCTATGCACCTGTCTCAGATGAGGACTGGAGGGCTCTGGCTGGGCCCTTGGGCAGAAGGCTGTGCAAACTTCAGTGTAGTCCCCCTCCCGCTCACCATGGAGGCGGGGGGGGGTGGGGTGGGAGATGAAAACAGGAAAGACCAAGCCCCTGACCTTGTACTGCCCTTTCTCCTACACCCACCCTTGATCACGTCATGCTTTGCAATCCTGGGATGGAATCTTCTAGTATTTACGATTTCTGATAGAGCTGTGAGAAGAAACAGAGGGCAACAATGTCAGGGTAAGACAGTTGGGAAATGGCCCTAATAAATACACTGGGATTTAAACTCTGCCCTCTCTGAATCCAAGTTCATATTCTTAGTCACTTCCCAAGCCAGGGGCAAGCAAAGCAGGGTATGAGATTAGCAAGAGACAAACCTGCAGAAGTAAATCAAAATACTCCTTGTATTCCAGGGAAGAAAGCTGGGATAGAGGACTCTGGCAAGCAGAATGAACAAAGCCATGCCTGGAATGCCAGCCTTTTGACTGCAGGTGTAGTTCTCTTCCCTGCATTGCAATTCTTCAGTATCAGGGCCAGGAAACAAAGGAAGAGGCTGTACCAAGTGGTCGCCTCCCCAGACCACTGCTTATATAAAGAACAATCAATCTCACATGCGAACTTGTGCCTAAACCTCTACTAGCAGAAGACACCATGAACTGGTTTATAGGACAGTGGCAGCTCCCAACTTCCTCTATTAAACCCAACAAGTTTTTCACACCCTGTCAGTGGTTCACTGTCTCCTCATCTGTGTCCCCACTGGGGAAGGTCTGTCACCATCAGTTCTCAGAAACAGAGCCCTGGTCATGGCATGGAGCCGGGGTAGGGGTGTGGGTTGGGAATGGAGTTTGAATCTCCACAGTCTTGGGTCTAAATGAAGCTGCACAACTGACCTTCCATCTGCAAATTGGAGATGATACCCCTGTAGTGCAGGGGCTGTGAGGATTAACAGTGTATAAAGTGTGTGTAAAGCATGTGGCACACTGCAAGACACACAGAGAAGTGGATGCTTTGCAAATGTTCATGTTCTTTCCATAGTTCTCCTTTTGCCTACTCCCTCAGCACACACACACACTTCATTGCACATTTGCATCTCTAGACTATTGCTCAAGCTGCTCATTCTCCCAGGAACGACCCCTGCCAAGGTCCAGCCTGAAATTCTTCATCCTCAGGGACTGCCTGATCATGTCAGGATTGATTTCATCTTCTCCCAAACTCCCACTTTGTTTATACTCCTTACTACACTCACCAGGGTCAGTGCGACTGCACTGATTTGCGTGCTTATCTCTCTTCCCAATGATACTGGAGGGAGAGGGCTCTGGGAAGACAATCACTTACAGGAGGGCAGGAAGCCGGTTGCGACTATTTCTCAATACCAGGGTCACGTGCTTAGCAAGGCTGCAATAGGTGCTTACTGAACTGACTCTGCCCTTTCACGGAGTCTTTAGAGAAAAGACACCGGACTCCAGTTCTTCTAAAACTATGTATTTATTGCCTGACTTTGATAGAGGCAATTTTTGAAGTATATTAATATTCCAAACTGAGCTCCACGAACACTCCCATGGGCTGGCCTCAGCGCTTCACCCATTTTCCCAGATGATGTGGATTTTCTCCAGGACATGTCCACAGCGTCCAGTACGATGTACCTGCTCACGGACGGTGGACATTCGGGAGCAAGCCCTTAGAACAGTTCCTCTCCACTGCTCCTCACCCACCGGTTAGGCGACAACTGCCATTAAAACCACACTAACAATGAGCGTTGTGAAATCAGAAAATCAATCAGGATGATCTCTATTTGTGTCAGTTTCCGAGTCTATAAAATAGTTAAAATTGCTGAAAACAGCGTCCAGTACACAGGAAGCACTCCATACCTGCTGGATGTTATACTAACAACATAGTTGCCTGGAAAGGAACAACACAGCCAGGGGTTTTGTTTGTAGAACTACCTCTACCACTGACTTACTCCTTGTGTAATCTTAAATTCTTTCTCTTCTCCGGAACTTTCTCCATCTAATAAAAGCAGAAGAAGCAGATGGTTCCCACATTCCTTCTGCCTTCAACAATGTGTATGTTTCTTTGATCAAGAAAGAACCTTCTCTTATACATGCTGTGGCTGCTAGCAAGGAAAAATGTGTATTTGTAGCTGTTGGTCCCCAGATAGCAGAGACTACTGTTTCCCAAGGCCAAGGGCAGAGCAACTGATTAGTCAGCCAACTGTGGGCTGTCCCCTACCAGAACTCTATCATATCAGTGCAACTCCCTCAACAGGGCACTACTCCCCTCCCAACAAACTTACAGAGAAGGCAAGGCAAGAGCCTGAAAACAACAGCACTAAGGAAGAATCCTGGCTTGTGCACAATTCCCATTCTTTCTTGCTTTTGATGTTTCTTGTTTCGAGGGCATCACCAATCCAACCTAGGATTTTTCTTAGGCACAGAGGAGGAAAACACAGCGCTCCACTGTGTTCCTGTCAGTTCATAAAAACAAGGACCAAAATACAAAATCACTGACTCACTTAACCACAAACACTGCAGAGGCCTGGTACGTGTCAGGGCAGTGTCAGGTAGAGAAGGGGGAGACAGACACAGTCCCTTGTCATCTAAGCTCAGAGCCTACACGGGGAGACACGGCCCAAGGCAGACCATGCTGAGAACTACGCTGGAAGTCAGGCAAGGGATCCAAAAAACTTCAGCAAGGAGGCCACAGCAGATAGGGCCTTGAGAGATGAGGAGGAGGGAATTCCAGGAAGCAGGAATGCACACAAAGCCTGGCACAGGAACAGGCAAGGAATATGCGAGGAACCAACACTAGTTTGTCTGGGGTGCAGGTGCAGGTCTGGGAAAACGGCAGGAGAAAGCTCTGGAGACCTATTATGGAGGGACACGTCCATGAGTTCATAGAAGCCAGTTACGACATTCCCCGAGGACCACAGGACATGAGGCCACATACATTGCATAATATTGTCCTGGACTCTCCCACAATTCTGCGTGGAGCTTCTCTCTTCCGTGGGTTGGCATCATGCAATCTTGAGTTGCCAGGTCTCTCTAATCCTCAAAATCTGCTAAAGGACTAGAGTAATGAAATTCCCAGATGAAGCCAGAAGCCCAGTCAGCTCTCGGGATGTTGAGAGCGAGAGCAGGTGGAAGCGACAGGGAGGAGAGGTACCAAGTCTCCAGTTGGCTCAAGCCCATACAGAAACCCAACTCCAGGTCTCCATGTCACTTGCAGCCCAACCCTCGCTGGAGGGACTGAAGCTAAGGTTAGAGGGCTGAAAGTCCCCCCGCTGGTGTCTGGAGAACCAATGAGACACTAGGCACCAAATGCCCAGCAGAATCTGGGCACACAGGCAGGGTGCCAAGGATCATCCTGCAAGGTCATTTCTCTCTATAAGGCCTAGACCCTAACAGCTCTGCACCCAGGATCTTGCTAGAGCAGCCCAGTCTGCAACATCCCACATCTCAGAATCACAGTACTTTTGTATTCAGTACTGATTGCACAACAGGTGTCACAGCTGGTCACTTACAAATCATCGTATCCAGCCTTCATCTTTCACGAAGGTTTGAGGAACACAGCTGACCCTCAAAGCCAAGAGTTTCCAGCCACACTTCGTTCTTTGCCTCGCATCAGCTAAGACCCTCTCGGACAGGCAACCCACAGGCTCTCTAAGGAGAGACCGCAGGTGCCACTATCGCCTCTCTCCCACGGGACAGCCAGCCACCTGCCCAGGGCAGCAGTTTTTAAACACTACAAAATAAAGAGCTAAGTGTAACGCAGTTCACAGGTTTTATAAATTCCTAACTTGAGAAACTAGTCAACACGCTGGGCTGGCTGAGCCTTTAACTCAGTCCTAATTCCAAGGAGAGGGACTGAGGCTCAACCCCGCCACACAGAGCTCCCTCCTCCGACCCCGAGCGAACCCTGACTTGTCACACCCGCAGCCCAAGCTCCCCAGCACAGGCTGCGCCCCACCAGGACACACAGCGTTCACACCGGGCGTCGGAGTCCCCACAAGTCCTCAGAGCCCCGAGGTCAGTTCCAAAAGGACGTCCCGCTCGGCTGCTCCTCGGCGGCTCTCACGGCCCTAAGTGCCCCCTCCCGGACACAGGGACTCACGCTGACCCCAGGCCCTGCAGCCCGGAGAGACACAGCCGTCTCGCCTTTACCTCGGCTGACTCTCCGCGGAGCGGTCGCGCGCGCCCCACCTGCAGATCTCTCTTGCCGTGAACGCGGAAGAGGCGGTGCTAGACCCGGCCGGGGGCGGGCCCGCCTCCAGAGGCGCTTGGGGGCGGGGCCGCACCTGCGCCCTGATGGCCTCCCGGGGTGGGGCGGGCGGAGCTGAGGCGACTGCGCAGGCGTGGCCGCAGAGGGGCGGTGCTTAACGTCTGGGGACGCTTTCTTCTGCGGCTGGAGCCGGGGAAACGTAGGGTCTGTGGAGCGCCAGCTGTGGCGGGTGTAATTAGCGTTTGTAGCGCGCTACTGCACGCCAGGAAGAAATTTTTAGACTTGTTTCACGTCCGGAGACATGCGTCTGGTCTTTTATAAAACGGGGGCTAATTCTGTGAACTTTGTTTTCAACGTCTAACTACCTCTAACTTCACTGTAATAGTCCCTCCAATTGCCCCCTCCAGTAGTTCAGCATAAATGAAGAAAATTTAAAGTTCACTTCTTGGCGAAAAACAACCCAAGCCTTCACTGACTCCCCTACCTTCTTCTCTTAGGCTGCGGGTGCTGAGGGATTTACTACAGGTTTGTAACAGGGCAGTAAACACCCTTCCCTGCTTGTTGTCGGATTTTTGTGAGGATCTGGTGAGCTACGCTGGTTAAAGGGCCCCTCGCACTCCCCAACCTCACCCAACACACACTTGCTTCCCTTTCCTTGCTGGGTTCAGCCTCTGTGTGATGCCAGCTTGGACACAACCGGCAGCCTTTAAGGACTTGAGGTCTGGTGACAGCTGTACGAGGTGAAGGTTTTTCCCCATGCTTCTGTGTCCAGCCCCTTCCAGAGTCCCTCAGCCCAACCTGCCCATCACCTCCCCCGGCCCCTCCCACAACTTCAAGTCCTCAGGCCTGTATTCCAATCATATGTCTTAAAATGATTGTATCTGGGGTGGCATTTGGTACAGGGGTTGGGGCACACTGTACCCCATCTGGGTTTGGGTCTCTTCCGGCCAACAGTGGTGATGGGTTTCTCCCTCCCCCTCCTCCCCAACATAGGAAACTCGGATTGGATTCCAGGCTTTTAGGTCCAGTTGGGCCTAACGCTGGCTCTTGGTGTTACTTTAAGGACTCAACCAGTGGATGGAAGATCTTTCTCTGTCTTCCTGCTTTCCAAATAAAAATAATTTTAGAAAAATTGCTACATCTTCCATACGGCAGCCAAGTTCAGTTCATGCCAGGTAAGACTCCTCCTGAGCAGGTGCAGTCCTAGCTATGTTGGTTCATCTTACCTCACACCCACAGCTCCACACATCCCATCCATAGTGGGGATGCAGGGAAGCTCCAACAGGCTGTTGTGTTCCTGGGAGCCAAGGCCGGTGGGATATCCTTCACTCAGCAGATGGGTGGACACTCCACCCTGGGGCGAGAGGAGGGCTCACTGCCAACCGTCACTAGGGATCTTAAGCCAACAGGAAAACCAAGCCCAGCCTGGCTTCCCAATCTGACGGCCACTCTGCTGCCAACACATCTTTTCCCAGGACCCTCTCCTGCTAGGTTCATCCTGGAGGATGAGCCTTTGCTGATGTGGCAGTTTTCTCTTCGCTCTTTGGTCTCTCTGCCTCTGTTTTTCTCTCGGAGTCTCTCAGAGCAATCTTGGACTGGTTTCCTGCTGTGTTTACCAACACTCTCTTGCCAGGTGCAGGCCTGGGGCCACACAGTTGAGATTAGCCTGCCCTCACTGTTATGGTGTATTTCAAAATGCCCATGAGCTCAGAGCATGGCCTTGCTAAATGGTCTGAGCTGTCCCATGATTGAGAGGAAGACAGTGAGGGATCTATCCTGGGAGGTGTATAAACAGCACCATTTCAGAATGCTAGACTTGGGCTTCTCCTGGTAAGCCAGAGTGGAGGGCCGTCGAAACCTTTGGGCAGCGAAGGGAACAGGGGAACAAGGGATCCCAAGGCTTGGGAAGGGAGCCTGGCAGTCAGCCAGAGACTGACTGCATTCAATCAACTGTGAAGTGTCAGGCACTCAGCTGTACCTGAGACACACCAGGAACTCTCACAGGATGAAGAATCATGTGAGGAATGAAGCTTCTCAGCGGTCAATGTCCTTAACCCCCTCCTCAATCATGAAATAGATGGGGAAATTGAGAATTACATGGAGATGGACTTGACATGGAACCTCAAGAGTTGAGCAGGGACTGGGACCCAGGCCTCTGTCTCCTGCCCCTAACCAGGCTGACTCCTCTGTAGGTGGACGGGGGCAGTCAGGAGGGCTTTTGCTAGCTCCTGTGAACCAAGCTGCTTTGCAACTCCCATCTTGGTAGCTTGTATGGTCAGGCAATGGAAGGACAGCAAGGCCTGGGCCAACAAACCCAGATGTCTCCTGAGGACTCAGGGCAGGAGTCAGCACCATGTCCCACCACACCTACATTGGGTTCTGGTCAGCAACAAACATCTTTCTCTTGAGAAGGGCTTCCTCTCCTGTAATTAGGATTGGGACTATAATTCTACTCTGTCCCTTCACCAATTACCTCCCTCAAACACCCACATTAAGGGGATGGGGTGAGAATAACTGGTGTCAAGTAACCTAGGTTGAAACAGGGAAAGATTCCCATCTTTCCTGCGAGGTCAGGGCCAAGCCCCCGGCACTCCAAGACCCTGGAGTAGTCTGGTCTAGGAGAACTTTGCTGTCCTCACCTTTGACAGCTGAGCCCTGCACCAGCCAGCCCTGCACATGGCCTGGGACCTCAAGACAAAAGTCCTTCCCATTGCCATTCTGATTTAGTTCCTCCCACAGTCTGCCAGGAGAGATGTGGCACCCTGACCACAGCTTCCCACCAATGACAGCTTTCATTCACCTCTTTTATTTTACCAAAAAATAACAACAATAACGTCTTTCGCCTGTTTCACAAAAATAGATTTCTCCTCCTCGCTCCCCACAATCAGCCCTTACGGCGGCCTGGAATTCCTCTTGGAAGCCACAGTCCTCCCCGGGGAAGCTCCAGTGGGTTTCTTTTGGGAGCTTCTGTGGTGGCAGCAGACCCCGGCCCCACCAGCTGGTCCTGGAACTCCGTGCGTTTCCCCAGAGGGCAGGTGGCTCCTAAGCCATTGAGGGGGCGTGACTGTGAAAGTGTGGCTCAGAGCCAACCCTAGGCAGCCTGAGGGGCTCAAAGCAGGAACAGTTCTGGAGAGGGCCCTTCTTTCCATGGCATCTCCCTAGCAATCCTCAGACCCTGGGGTGGGGATCAGGATTCCCAGTTTCTCCTTCAGTCCCCCAATAGCCTCCCTTTGAGGCATTTTCCTCCTCTTCGCTTATGAATGCTGAGCTGCTGAGGCTGGAAGTCTCAGCTCCCTTCTGACTCTCCATCCTGGCGTCCCTGTGTTGAGATGACCAGAATCCTGCTCCTGCTCTGCTGCCCCACTGACGGTCTGGGCATGGAGGTACGGAGCAAGGGGTTGCTGAAAGAACATCCCAGTCTCTGTGAATATCTGGAATGTCTCAAGGATAGCTGGGAATAAGGCAGGAACTGCACACCTGCACCAGTCCTTTCACCAGCTGCGTGGTCCTCAGGGCCCTGGCACAGGAGAGGACTCCAGATTTGCCAGTTCGAGTTTATGCTGACCTTCAGAGCCTGGGAGTCAGGTTCCTAGATCTGAGAAGCTAGACTGGTGTCTAGTGTAAGGGCCAGGGTACCCTGGTAGACCCAAAGGATCATCCGCAGCCCCCATGAGGCAGTCTAGAGTCAGCCCCTTCTGAAAACATAGGGATGAATGAAAAAATGGCCCAGGGGCACCTCTGGCTGAACAAATCAGAACCTCTGTGGTGGTCAGAACAGGCTCCCCCTCTTAGCTTGCCCCAGGTTACTACTACAGGTTCAAATGTAGAGCTGCATCTACACCATATCTCAGGCTCTTGCACAATTATCACATACACTGAGCAGGGAGCACTGCTGATCTGTCATTACACAGAGGTCATGGTCTGATGGTCCTAATCCATCCATCCACTCACCTCCATCCTTCCATCCACTCACCCATCGTCCATTCACCAGTCCATCCATTCATCTGTCCCACTCATCCTTCCATCTCAAAAATCCATCCATCCATCCATCCAAAAATCTATCTATGCTACTCACCCACTCATCCATCCATCCATCCACTCATCCATCCTTCTACCCATCCCTCCATCCAGTGCTTATGAGGGGGCCACTATGTACCAGGGTGGGTCAAAAGCAGTTACCTCTCAGACTCCATCATTAAAATCTCTCATACACTCACACTCAGGTTGCTTGCTCTCTTGCACGTTTCTTGCCATCACTTCAGCCACATGCATGGTTCCCCATGGGAAGCACCATGGAAGGGCCAAGTATGTGGGAAGAAATCCTCTGGCCAACCCTGCTCCCCGATTTCATGCCAGAGGCTTAGCCCCTCCTTTTCTTTCTTTGCCCACCTTCCTCAGTCAGGGGGATACGTGGGCAGACTCTGCCCTCCAGAAGTCCAGGGGCTTTGGCCTCATGGAGGGTCCTGGGCTTTCTGACTCCTCTGCCGCCAGACTCCTGGGTGTCCCCTCCCCCACCAGTCTGCGTTCAGATGTCCATCTGATGGGCACATGTCCAGGCCCGGCTCAATGACAGATTCTCTCAGTCATCTCCCGCTGTAGAGACAGAAGACAGGGAGGGGGTAGTCAGCCCAGCCTGCCAGGGAGCCCCCTCCAGAAACATAGGCCCCAGCTGCTCTTCTACCTGAATCTGGCTCCTTCCCAGCCCTATCTCCAGGCTGCAGATCTGGGCTTGTCAACTGACATGAAATGAATTCTCTGAGAAATAAATGGACTTTCCCTAACTCATCTACTTGAAGTTTCTTAAAGCAGCCTTTGAACCTGAAAACTCCCAGAAGCCAGCCTTGATGGGGAGGGTGGTGGGGTTTTGAGCTCACCAGCGGCTCCAGCTCCCGCTGGTCCACCAGGCTGAACTCGCGGATGAAGTAGTAGAAGTGCTTGTAGCAGGTGTTCACGTGGGCTTCCGCCCCCATGCTGAGGATGCTGTCGAAGTGGTGAATGTAGACATGGACAAAGACACGGAAGAGGCGGGTCAGGATCTTGGTGCAGACCTGCTGGAAGTTCTTGGGGAAGGGAACTCCTAGGGATCCGGGAGGGACAGACAAGATGGAGACCAATCAGCATCCTGCTAGAAAACTCTGCTGATACCTGTCCTCCCCCACATAGTCAGCCTTCCTCCAGGGTAGCTTTTGTGCCCTCCCATACTTCAGTTTTTAATAAAGTACAAATCTGACTGGCCCCTCTCCCCAGCTGAAATAGAGATCATCTTAATACGTCTTTGTGACCTAAAGCTGGCCATTTTAATCTTGCTCGGTGTCAACAGCTAACCCTTCTTAGACTATTATGAAAGTTATGGCTCCAAATCTCCCCAGATATATATGCAGTGGGTCAAGCCACTGCCTGTGACACTGGCATCTCATATGGGTGCTGGTTCAAGTCCTACCTGCTCCACTTGAGATCCAGCTCCCTATTAACACGCCTGATAAAGCAATGGAAGATGTCCCCAATCCTTGGGCCCCTGGTATCCAAGTGGGAAATCTACACTAAGTTCCTGGCTACTGGCTTTGTTCTGGAATAGGCCCCAGCTACTGTGGCCATTTAGGGAGTGAACTGATAAAAGGAAGATATCTGTCTCCTAGCTCTCTCTGTCACTCTACTTTTCAAATAAATAAATTTGCAACTCACACACACACACACACACACTGAACCTGTAATTGGCCCGTTGCACTTTTATCACTAGTCCTTACATGCAATTCTGCTAATGGAGCTGATAATCATTCTAGATAGAACAGAGGTCTGTACAGTTGAAATCATACGCCCCAAGCCATGTAACTTAATTAGCACAGACTGGAAGCAAGAATCAAACCTTCCTTGCACTATTCTGCAGTGCCCTAGGGGATACACCTGACCCAGACCATGCCCCAGGGAAGTTCTGCTATCTAAGGAAAAGGCACAATTTATGCACAGCCAACCCTCCCTCCACCACCCCCCCACCGTGCTCAGGGCAGAGCTCTTAGTGGCTGAAGGTCCTTCTGTCAGCTGAGATCTCACAGGTCCAAGGAGATAAAGCTATGAGTGAGTAAGGGTCCAGAGAACAGTCTGAAGTCAGGTGCACCCTGGCCTACCTCACTCCTCACTGTTCAGCCCAAGCCCCCAAACTTAACTCTGCCCACCTTGATTTTGGGTCCTGGGACCTAAGAGAGCTGAGCTGCAGCTCCACCCCACTCCCCACACCCCTTGGCCTCAGTTTTCCCCTTTGTAAAACAAAGGTACTTGGGTGGTGCAGGAGAAGACAGGCCACCTGCTAGGTAGGAGCCATGGAATTGTGACTCACTGCCCAGCCTCCCTCAGCTTCAGACTCTTCCCTTAGGGGCCTGACCACTGAGCCCCACCTAGCTCTGACTACCAGCATGAGGTTGGGTAGGGGCTAGGGCCTCGGGTACAGGTGGGGCTGTATCACTGACTACCCAGCTTCTAGACCAACACACCTCTCCTGGTGACATCACCTACCTCTCCCACCCTCACCCGCCCAGCTGCCTAGCTGAGATAAGGAAAGGCCTCTGGCCAGGGGCCTGACAAGAGTAATTTCCGTCCTAATTTCTCCAGTCTGAGATGAAGCTAGAGTCCCTGAAGCCACTAGCCCAGTCCCTTTCCTGCAGCCAGAAGTCACAAGGCATGGGGGGGGGGGGTTCTTGCCACAACCCCCTGGAGGGAAGGAGCATCTGTTCTGGAATATTCTGAGAATTGGTTCTTAGCGGGAACTTGAAGCCTTGAGCCCTGAGCTCCAACTGGGAGTCAAGTAGTGCGGATCAACTGCTTGGCCTTGAGCCAGACACTTGATCAACTTAGCTTCCTCTTCTTCCAAAGGAGGATGAGGACGCTGGCAGCTTCCACACAGCTGCCATAGCAAGCTGCACGCCCATCTGCCCACTGGCTCCGGTGGGCGCCCTCCCCGCCCTGTCAGACCCGACTCTCCCGCCAGGTGGCGCTCACCGACACGCGTGGGAAAGACGTCCTCATCGTTGATAAGAGCCTCAATCCAGTCCATGAGCAAAGCCATGTAGCGCGGCGCAGAGAGCTTGGCCGGCCGCCGGTACTGGCGCTCATCCTGCCAGCGGTATTCGTAACGGGGTCCACCAGCCATGACTGGGCAGCTGGTCTCGCTGCAGCGCTCGGCCATGGTGCCGTAGATGAGGTTGATGCGGTTAAAGAAGTCCACCACGTGCACTGCGATCCAGTCATCGATATTCTCGCCAGGAGGCAGCCGCACCACACTGCGCAGGTCCAGGCCCGACTTCAGCGAAGCCTGTGCCTTTTTGTAAAGCTCAAAGCGTTGGGTGCCTGGTTCAAAGCGCTTGCGCGGCCGGAATGTCTTGTCTTTGGCAAACACTTGTTTCAGGCACAGCGCCATGGCCAGGCTGGGTGTTTAGGGGCAGGACCTTGAGGATGCCCTGCTGACAACAAGGGGGGTAAGTGGTTAGGGCCTGACTTCAAAAGATACCCTGCTCCTCTCCTGGCTCAGCCTGGGGTCAGCCCTGCATCCTTGGAACCTGGAATCTACAGCCTCATCCCCTAGGTCTGGCATCCTGTCCCCTTTTCCCCTGACGTTGGCCCTCCTTGCTAAGCACCTGCAATTCTCCCATCTTGCTTTCCCTCCGATTTCATTGTGTCTCAGATGGCTCTAAACAGGCCCCCAAGGGCCTTGCTGCTGACCATAGGAACTGTGGCACAGACTCCCTTATGGCTCGCCAGGAGGTGGTGCCTGGACAAGATGACCTCTGGGAACTTCATGGCCCAGCAGGTGCAGCGTGGGAGAGCTTGGTCTCATTGTACTGGAGGCAGGAGTGGGGGAGGGACCCTAGCCTTTGGCTTCCTCTGGGACATCCCGTCGTCCATCCGGCCACCGGGGATTCCCAGGGAGCAGAGGGACTTTTCTACCAAAATTGTCCTTTCCTTTCTGTTTTTTCTTTACCCTGAAAGAGGAAAGGGCCCTCACATGGCCAGCTGGGTGGCCTCTGAGTGTGCTTGCAGGAACTGGTGTGTGTGTGTGTGTGTGTGTGTGTGTGTGTGTGTGAGTGTGTGTGTGTGCGCGCATGCACGCAGGCTTAGAGCTCTGCTTCCTCTGACAGTGGCTGGGGAGCCTTCCCCTTATGCCTGAACAACCACTGACCCCTCCCCCTGCACCTGCCACTTGCTCAGTAGACATTCCCCATTCCCCTAGTATGTGCCGGTCACCAGAAAGTGGGAGAACACAGTCAGATCTGCCCAGCTGCGTCCATCCAGACCTCAGACATATCTGCTTTGCCTCTAAAAGCTGAAGGATTCCAGGTTCCAACCAAGCTTTGGGGAGCAGCCATCAGAGCATAGGGCTTATAGGCAGGGGTCCTGGATTCTACTTCCAGATCCAGCACTGGTTTGCTGAATGAACCCTAGAGCAAATCCTGGGTTGCTTGGATTTAACTGCGTTTTTCCACCTCTCAGCATAGCTGGTCGTCTCCCCTGTGAGTGTATGAGCTGAGAATTGCAAATGCAGGTACTGCTGAGACCCAGGTTCAGCCACACACTGAGCAATGACCCTGACCCCAGACCAAGCACTATCGCTGAATATGAGCTCAGCACCGGGCTTGGGCTTCAAGCTGTCTCGCTTGACCCTGATCCTGGACAGGCTGAGCCCTGACTCCAGCCCCCAGCCCTATGCTGGGCTTGAGTAGTAAACATTTGGGCTTGGCCTTAGATGGAATGGCTAACACTGGAGCAATTTCCTTTCTTAAATCTGCAGTAACACAGGGACAGGACTGGGAAAGGGAGGCTGGGACCAAGCTGAGGATTGGGAATAACCAAACACATGGCACCTGGGGTGGGAAAATTATTCCTTCCAACAACTACTCAAGCTAGTGGCCTAGATGTTGGAACAGGGGTCCATCCTTACATCCACAATAGGCAGGCAAGGACAGTGCCAGTGAAGGAAGAGCAGTGTGGACAGCAGGGACAGGAATCCTGGCCTCTTGGAAAAAATCTCAGATGTCAGAGGTCACCTCGGCCGCTGCTACCCCTCAACTTCTCACCTAAGGAAGTGCCCAGGGTGCAATATGAGCCCCCTGATGGGATCAGGGTCAAGTGAGACAGCTTGAAGCCCAAGTCTGGGACCTGTGGTGGGGGGCGGGGCTCAGCCCCCTGCAAAGAGGGAAGGACCACTTTCCTGGCACTTGCTGGTGCCTGGGGGGCAGGGAGGCCTGGAAGAAGAGGGGAGTTCCCATCTTCCCCACCAGGCAGAGCAACTGCTCCCTTAAAGCACAACACAGACCCCTGCCCCAGCAACTTGGGGGTCCTGGACCCCACTTCCTGCTGTAGAACTAGGCCTGGGTTCCCGCCCCTTCCTCGTCCCTGGGCAGTGGAGGCTTGGAGGCTGGGCCAGGGCAAATATCCTTTCTTCAGTGCCCCAGCCTCCCAGAGTTTATCTCCCTCAGAACCTCGGCCCCTCCCTGAGCCATTCCCCCACTCCCTGCCCCGCCCCCACTCCATTTCCTGATGCTGAGTATCCTTTTATTTCTCAAGCAGCGGGTGGACTTTGCAGACGCGGGGCACAGGTGCCCCTTGACTGTTTATGACAGCGGCCTGCCCAGCCACACCCACCCTTCCCTGACTCTGGCCCTGGTTTGAGTCCAGAACCTAGCCCCAGGGACCCCGCTGGATCGGGATCGCAGAGAAAAGTCGAAGCAGCGCAAACTCCACGCCCTCCCCGCGGCGCGCACACCCTACGCCCGCCCGGCCCCTCCGCGTTCGATACCCCCGCCAGCTGTCGGGGCCAGCAGGGTCGCGGGACCCCCAGGCGCCAGCCTGACGTTTCCGCTCCCGAAGACACGCCCCCCTCCGCCGCTCTGCCACCCCCACCTCCGACTTCCGCAGCTCGGAGCCTCGGACCCCAGCCTGGGCCGAAGGCTGTGGCCAGCTTGTCTTCGGGCCGAGTCGCCTCCGGGCAGTGACAGGCCGGGACAGGGACAGCCGACGAAATGAAAGTGGAAGCGGGGGCTGGGCCGTGTGTGCGCTCGCGGGGCGCGGGCGCTCACCCACGAGGCCCGCCCGGCCAGGCCGCGCGCGGGTCACAGCCCAGCGCACCGAGTCGCCCTCCTTTCTGGCCGGTCCTCCCTCCGGGCCAGCTCGCTCGCCAGTCCACGCCTGTCCGCCCTGCCGGCCCGAGGCCGCCCTCCGCCACCAGCTCCGCCCCCGGCCCAGCCACGCCGCGGCCTGGGGGCGGGGAAAAGGGAACTCCCTCCACCCCAATATGAAGACGCACTCGAGCCTTTCCGGGAAGTCCATATCGGGCGCCCAGCTTCCCGTCTGGCGCAGGACTGACGGCTCAGGCGGCCCCCTCTGCGTCTCCTGAGACCTCTTCCGCCAAGGACGCGCGCAGCCTTACCTTCCTAGGCTGTAGAATGGGGATACGCCGGTTTCTGTCTGCTAGATAAATGTTGGTTTCCCGGCAGTTTGCCCCGGAACTCAGTAAAAGATAGATCTCTCCTCACCCCCGAACCCCGTCACACTTTTCATGTATTTATTTTCGTTTTATTTGAAAGGTTGAGACAGAGATCCTCCAATTTTTTGCTCATTCCCCTGCTGTCTGCAGCAGTCAGGGCAGGGCCAGGTAGAAGCCAGGAGCCAGGAATTCAGTCTGGGTTTCTCACGTGGCAGCTAGCAGGAACCCTGCTATCTGAAGCAACAGCTGTTAGCTCCCAGGAAATGCATTAGCCCGAAGCTGGCTCAAAAGCAGAGGAGCCAGGGCTCCCATAGGGAAGGCATCGTGCAATGGTATCCTAACCACTGCACCAAAAGCCTGCCTCCTAGTCCCCTCTCACAGGCCCAACACACAGCAGGCAGCCGGAACGCCCTTGATGAGTGGGAGAAAGTCTGAATGAGGACATGCCTGCCACGGGAAGCCAGAGCAATGCCTCTGAACCTTGTCAGGACTGGCCTTAAAGTGCTCAAGTCAGATCTCCCCTTCCGTGGCAGGGTTGTGATGCCTGGATGGGGCTGGGTCAACTCCTGTCTTCATCCCATCAGTCCTTTCCTAGAGCTCTTCTCAGTTTGGATTAGCTTTTTTTTTTTTTTTTTTTTTAATATTTTATTTATTTATTGGGAAGTCAGATTTACAAAGAGAAGTAGAGATAGAAAGATCTTCCATTTGCTGGTTCACTCCCTAAGTGGCCGCAGTGGCTAGAGCTGAGCTGATCCGAGACCAGGAGCCAGAAGCTTCTTCCAGGTCTCCCACACAGGTGCAGGGTTCCAAAGCTTTGGGCTATTGTCTACTGCCTTCCCAGGCCACAAGCAGGGAGCTGGAAGGGAAGTGGAGCTGCCGTGATATGAATCGGCACCCGTATGGGATCCCAGCACATGCAAGGCGAGGGCTTCAGCCACGAGGGTATCAGAACGGGCCTGGAATAACCTTTTTCTCTCCTGATAGTCAAATACAAACACTTCAAGTTGTAATTTGCTCTCTATTTGTTTTTCTTTCTACCTGGGTTCCTTCCCTGGGAGTAGACACATCCCTATCAGTGCTTGGTGCATGCTATGTGTGCACGGAGAGTTGACCTGCTCTGAGCTCGGAGGAGATGGGGAGGGCTGCTACATAAGGAAGGTCGAGGTGTACAGCTGGACTGTGGACATTATCCTGCAGGGGTAGCCGGGGAGCAGGTTTCTGCAGGGGACAGCTGTAGGAACACTTAATGATGTTCCAGGTATTCCAGTAGACTCCGCTTGGGAACCTTCTGTGTGCTTCCCGGCATGAAAGCACATTGGCTCTTAGAACCCCAGCTCACAGAGCTGAAGATCCACTCTTTGGTTGAGAACCTTTTTTGCCCCAAAGTTCTGTGTGTTTGAAGTGTGCACAGCTGTCCACAGAGGGATGCCAGTCGACTTTTGTTCAGTGTGGTCTTCTGCTCAATGCTGAGCATGTCTCTGCACCCTGAGATGAGGGGGTTGGATGCTGAAGCCAATCTGTTTGCTGACTTCGGGTGCTGGCAGCAGCACAGAGACAGTATCCACAGGTGACAGCAGGTCAGAGCTTGGCATCCAGGAGTGAGGACCTGCTGATGGACTGATGGCTAAGCTGTGGGAAGAAGTATCTGCAGGAAGTGCATGGAGCACCCACACTGAGTATTTCAGGAGTTTCATCAAGTTGGCCACTTACAGGTGTAGTCAGGTCATCTAGAAATCAGAGAGTGTATGACCAAAGGGCTAGCAGGAGCAGGGGGTGGTTGTCAACACCAGGCTGAGTGTTGAGGGCAGGGGGCGGTAGGAATGGGAGCTAGAGGAGAGGGCTACGGACAAGTGTTGAGACCAAAGAGCAAGAGGCGTATGCAGCGCACCATACACAGGGAAGAATGGGGCCAATTAAAGGACTGTCCCTCCTTTGTCTCTGCCTTTGTCTCTTCTTCCCTCTCATTTCTGGCTAACTTTCCCCATTAACTGAGTCCTATCAGAAGCCACTGTCAGGACTTTCTGTAGAGGGAGCAGTGTCCTGGGGCACAGAGTGGGGTGGGAGGTGCTGGAAAGGAGTCATGTAGAGGAATAACGTGGGGTCAGTGCTGACTTCAGAGGGGAAATGACTTTGAAACTGCATTCACTTTCCTTATCGTTCAGTTCCAAACGGTTCACTCATTCGCTGTTGTTTCCTCTTAAGCTCCTTGATGATTTGGAAGCGTGCTTTTCAGTTTCTCAGCCTATGACAGCTTTATGTTTTTCTTGTTGCCTTTTAAGTATATTATGCTGTGGTCAGAGTCCATGGTCAGGAGGATTTTTTGGAAGTCCATGTGACTTCCTCTGTGGCTCTGTACATGGTCGCTTTCTGTACCTAGGAGCTGGGTTTCACAGGATGGGCAGGACTTTATCCGTTGAAGAGTGAAAAGCTCAGAGTCCTGCAATGTAGGAGGACAAGTGATCCGTGGTGAAGGGACTTCACCTTCTTGTCTCATTTGCAGAGCCCTTGGGTGTCTGTGGAATGGAGGGCTGGTGGGAGCACGGGGACAAGTCAGAGACAGCCTAGATCCCAAACACCTCTGCCCTCCTCTCCCTTCTCTCAGGCTGGGCTGGAGAGGCTGTGCTCAGGGCACAAGATCTTGTAGAAGAGCACCCTGGCTTTATAGGTATTTGCTGTGTGGCCTTGGGTTAGTCTTGCCTTCTGTGAAGACACAGGACCCTAACAGCATTGCATACCTACACAGCATTTTTCTTTATTTTTTAAAGTTTTCTTTTTGAAAGGCAGATTTACAGAGAGAGGGAGAGACATAGAGAAAGGTTTTCCATTTGCTAGTTTACTCCCCAAATGGCTGCAGTTGGCTGGGACTGGGCCAGGCTGAAGCTAGGAGCCCAGAGCTTCTTTCCTTCTTCCAGGTCTCCCAGGTAGGTGGCAGGTGCCTAAGCCCTTGAGCCATTTCCACTACTCTCCTTGGTGCTTTAGCAGGCAGCTGGATCTGAAGTGGAGTAACTGCGACTCGAACATATGAAATACCAGCATTAGAGATGGTGACTTAACTTGTGTGCTATAGTGCCGACCCCCAAACTGGGACTTTTCCATGCTAGTGAGTTCTTGGGGTAGTAAGTGGTTCCAGAGGGGCTCATCTCAGAAGCTTGGCAGGAATCAATGAGGACCCAAGACAGTGTGTGCCTGCTTGCACTACCTGGCCTGGGCATATGCTCCCTTGAGGGAGCTCCAAATGACAGCATGTTAGTGCACAAGCTTCAGGAGACTGGGGTGCCCCTTCCCTGACCCCACCCCTGTCTGGACCTGAATCCCCTCCCTGCACCATGAAAGCATCTCCTAGCCAAATCCTAGACAAGTGCCTTGTCTGAACTAGTTTCCTGTTCCGTCCTCCATTCTGGGCCTGTACTGCAACTCCTGTGATGCAGAGTGACTTCTTCCTGGCAACACTCCAAACCCTCTATGCCAAGAAAGGTTGCCCATAGCCACACCTCTTCTAGAATGAGCTACTATACCCCCAGACTGTCTCCCCAGGCATCTGGGCCTCATGGTGGCCTGATGGGGCCCATTCTCTCCTCACTGTCAGGCCCCTGCCCAGCAGACAGACATTCCCATCTGAGATCTTCCATCCCTGCCCACTGAGTAAGAAAGCTATTGGCCCTTCCATGGCAGTGAGCGGTTAGGCTTCCTTTAGCTTAGTAAAGATGAGGTTCAAGATTATGATTGGGAAAGGAAAGGCTGGCAAGGATGGACTTAAGAATGCTATGTGATCTCAGATAAGGCACTTCTTTTTCCCAAGCCTGCTTTCCCTTCTTTTCTAAAATAAACAAAACCACAGCAATGTGTGCCCCATGGAGAGCTGTGTGAATCCAAGGTGACCATCCTTGTAAATGGACAATGCTGTGGCCATTCTGCTTCAGGGGTACTGCCTGCACACACCCAATGGGCATTTGTGTAGATGGGAGATGGGGCTTGATCCTGGGTCCTGCAGCACAGCGGGCAGAGGAGCTGTCAACAAGCTGTCTGGAAAGAGGGCTGAGTTCCTTCTCAGGAGGGAGGCCCTGTGAGGTGGGCTTCAGCCCCTCTGAAGCCAGGAGGGCTCCAGGCCTTTGGTGTTCTCTGCTCCGTGGTCCTCCTCCCTCCCAGCTCCCTGCTCCCCCTTTGAGATCTCAGGAAGGAGATCTGTGCAGGCTGTGCTGGAAGCCTGAAGTGCCCCAGTTCTCTCTAAATTATCTATGCCCCCCCAAACCTGGCACTCTGGGAGAAGTACCATCTTTTCTAGCCATTTAGGTTGGTCTCAGCTCAGAAGTGGAAGGGATGGGTATTGACGGTGCATGGTGCTAGGCTCAGGCTTCCACCGAGCCCACCGGAAACTCTGACCAATTCTAACCCTTCTTTTGCTGCTGTGACACTTCAGCCCCCGCATTGCGGACCACCTTCCTGGAGCACCCCTGCAAATACACACCCAGCTCAAGGCCCTCTTCCTACAGAAAGTCTCTGTGGACTCCCCAGTCTTCGTGGCACCTCCTGCCTTCCTCAGCAGTATTCTTTCTCCAAGTGCGTACCAGCCCAAGCACAGGTTTCTTATCTCTGAACAACTGGGCTGATGGTTTGGGTAACAGTGATCAATTACAACAGCTTCATGGTCTTTTTTGCTTTGTTTTTTTTTTTAAGATTTTATTTATTTTTATTGGAAAGGCAGATATACAGAGGGGAAGAGAGACAGAGGGGAAGATCTTCTGTCCGATGATTCACTCCCTAAGCGGCCGCAGCGGCTGGAGCTGAGCCAATCCAAAGCCAGGAGCTTCTTCCAGATCTCCCACGTGGGTGCAGGGTCCCAAAGCTTTGGGCTGTCCTTGACTGCTTTCCCAGGCCACAAGCAGGGAGCTGGATGGGAAGCGGGGCTGCTGGGATTAGAACCGGTGCCCATATGGGATCCCAGCATGTTCAAGGCGAGGACTAACTACTAGGCTATTGCGCTGGGCCCGGCTTGTGTCTTAGAAAGTGAGCATGACAGTATAGTTACAGTAGGCCCACTTTTTTTGTTGTTTGTTCATTTACCTCCCAGCTATTTACAAAAAGGCCCCGTAGGTATCAGGTGCTACATCAAGGCCAGATATAGCCCTTGTCTTGCCTTGTGGGTGATGGCAAAAGCCCAAGTCTTTGAGGGCACTTCTTCCAGGCTCCGTGGCCTGGCTCATAGCACAGGTGGTGGAGGCTGTGAGGAGCATTAGTGAACAGCAAGAAGCTTCAAGAAAGGGTCCTGAGATAGCACTCAGTTTATTCATTTTTTTTTAAGTTTTATTTCTATTTGAAAAGTAGATTTACAGAGAGAAGGATAGACAGAGAAAAGATCTTCCATCCACTGGTTCACTTTCCAAATGGCTGCAACAGCTGCAGCAGAGCCGACCCAAAGCCAGGAGCCTCTTCCAAGTCTCCCATGTGGGTTCAAGGTCTCAAGGACATGAGCCATCCTCTGATGCTTTTCCAGGCCACTAACAGGGAGCTAGATCAGAAGTGGAGCAGCTGGAACGTGAACTGTTACCCACATAGAATACCAACACACAGGTGGAGGATCAGCCTACTACTTTACCACGCTGGTCCCAGGTCCCTCAGTTTACTTTTCATGTCTATGGGAAAACTGAGGCCCCGGGAGAGACGTAGGCCCAGTAACTCTGACAATAAAAGCCGATCAGTGAGCTTTCTTGCCTGTGCTGCAGGTGTACACTCTCATTTGTTCTTCTTTGCAGCCCATGGTGGGGAGGGAGTCTTTCCCTTCACAAGACATGACAGGAATAAACCTCCATCAGAGCATAGAAGGCACCTCAAACTCAGCCCCAAGGCTTTGGGCCATCCCTTGCTGCTTTCCCAGGTCATAAGCAGGGAGCTGGATGGGAAGTGGGGCAGCCGGGACATGAACCAGTGCCCATATGGCTGCCAGTGCTGCAGGCAGAGGATTAGACTGATCACTTCAGTCCCCAAAGGTTTAAGAGTGACAGAGAGGGAGAGGGAGAAAGAGAGCGTCCGTTCACTGGTTCCCTCTCTCCACTGGCCTCAATGGCTAGGGCTGGCCAGGCTGCCCAGAGCTTCTTCTGGGTCTCCAATGTGAGTGCAGGAACCTAAGAACTTAGGCCATCTTCCTCTGCTTTCCTAGGTCATTAGCAGAGTTGCATCAAAAGTGGAGTACCCAGACCTTGAACCAGTACTTGTGAGAAATGCTGGCACTGTAGGTGATAACTTAATGTGCTGTGTCACAATGCCAGTCCCTAATTATTTTAAAAGGAAGAGAGAGAGGGAGGGAAAGAGAGGAGAGAGAGAAAGGAGAGAGAAAGGAAGAAAGGAAAGAAGAAAGAAAAGAACAGAAGAAGGAAAGAAAGAAGAAAGAAAGTAATTCATTCTCTGATTCACTCAGCAAGTAACTAATTCCTCCTTTGATCCCTTTGCAAAATCTGCTAGGACAGGCCCTAATCCACACATTCTACAGATGGCACCCAAGGGACACAATCATGTAGCGTGAGCAATGGGTAGAGAGACAGGAAGAAGGCCAAGCGCAGAGAGGAGAAAGGGGTTCCAGACACAGAAGGCTGTCTGAAGGTGACTAGGTCCTGGAATTGCGGCTGAAGGCAATTGTCCTCTGAGTGCTCCAGTGCTTGCTCCTCTGACCTTGACAGCAGTGCCCTCTCTGCAGGGGTGTTCAGAGGATAAGCTGGAAAGGCGAGACAGTTCCAGCCAATCAATTGCAGTGCCAATGGGGTGCAACTTTCCCACCCAAGCTCTGTAGCTGAGTGCCCATCAATCCCTCACCCATCTCTGCCTGCCTGGCTCACTAAGCTATCATCTCCGTCTGCTGGCTCTCCCCAGACAAGCACAGAGGCACGCAGGCTGGCTGGAAAGCGTCAGCCCTCTCAGGCCACACACGGTTCCCTGCAGCGAACTGGCACAGCTAATTCCCTGCAACTGATAATCTAGCCTTTGGCTCTAGGGGTCATCAGGAACTGGGAAAATTTTCAACTACCAAAATCAAGCAATGAAAACGTGTGGATGTCTGGAGACCTTGACTTTCCTCTTGTCACACTGAGACCTCCAGGGAACAACTAGTCTTATCCCAGATAGCTTCCAAAAGACAGAAACAAATTGAATTCTGGTTTCCAGATCCTTTCCAGTTTGGCTCCCTTATACTGAAATGTCAAGGGAATGTGGAACAAAGGTAGGAGCAATGCTACTGATCCCCTGTATAACCTTGGAGAAGCCACTCTGCCTGGCTTGGAGCCTTTCTCATTAGCTGTGAACGTAAATCAGTCAGCTATTATTCAAAATTGCTTGGAGAGGAGGGAGGGATGGGGGAAAGGAGGGAGATTGAGAGAGAGAGAGAGAAATGGTTTCCTAAGCCTTCGCTCAGACAAAACAGAATCCTTACCTCTTGTGGTGGGGCCCAAGACTCAAACAGCTTTGACAGGTTCTTAGTGTTTCTGATCCCTAGGCAGATGGGAAAATGACAAGATTAAAAGGATTTAGCCTCTTTAAGCTGTAAAGTTATGTCTAATGAGTTGACAAGGAATTAAACGGAGGAGCCATTTAACCAAGAATGACTTAGTCTCAGATAAACAATCCTCAGATAATCCAGCTGGCCTGGAGCTCCAGGTGGTATTTGGCTTCCAATCCAGATGTCAGCTACAGCCTCTGGATATGCCTGCATGCCCGCCCTACCTTTACCATCCAACGATAATCAACTAAATGGCCAATGGCGCCCATCCAACCCACAGCATCTGTTCCAGGCTTGACCCAGCTTCCCCTCCCATGTCACTTCTACCAGCTCATGAGCCCAGCTCATGAACCCCTAGCCTGATGTGGCTTCCACTGCTACTACCTCTCAATTCCTGCAAAAGAGCTTCTGCAGATGGCCAACGGTGCTGGAAGAGGAGCACAGCGGAACTACATGTTCTCCAGGCAGGTGGCCTGTGGTTCTACCTCCTTTACACAGATGCATCGCTTGGAAAGGAGAGGGACTTCATCTAACAGCTAGGACCACACAGTTTGCTTATGCATAAAGAATGAAGCTGAGTCAGTGTTCCACATACTATCACTAAAGAAATCTTTTGTTCACTCTTGAAATAGGGTTACTAACTCAGAGATAACATAAAGGTTCACAGAGATGGACTAATTTGTTCAAGACCAGTCAGCTAATACAAGTTAGGCCTTGTTAGGATTCTAATTTACTCCTGATCACTGACATCTACAGTGCTGTTCTCCCCAGTATTCACACTCTGTAAAATGGGAACACTATGACCTTTGTAGTATTGTTGCAAGCATCTGAAGAAAGAAATTTATGTAGCATAGGCAGAGCTGCAAAGGGGCAAAGGCGATGTAGCAAAACTCCTCTTTGGTTCCCTCTCCCTAGCAGAGTCAGGTAAAAACACAAGATCGGTCTGGTACTCCCCACAAGAAACAGCAGGCTGGAGAAACGAGAACATAGGGTGGGATTCACGCCTGATCAGGAATGCAGAAATAGTAGCAACAGAAATGATCTGGACTCCAGCTTGCCCCAGCAGTGATGTTTGAATCAGGGGTGGGCAGCCTCTCCCTCACTTTTTGGCCAAGGGCCATTTGTGTTTTCATAATATCATTTGTGGATCATACAAAATGATCAACTTGAAAATTAGCCTGCTCTAGATGTACTGAATTCAAGAGTCCTTCCTGTGGTTGCCTTGGCAGGCGCTTACATGGCCCACAGGCTGGATATGCCCCACCAATCTTAAACCATAGCAAAAGGACCTTTTGGGTAAGTGAACATGAAGGAGCATGATTCACCTATGATTACCATTGTACAGATATAGAAGACGGCCAATGACAGGAGGGACACTCGTTCTGAACAACTGTCAAGATTTGAGTTAGGATGTGAACTGAAACCAACCAGAGGAAATAGAGGCCCCAGATTTGAAAGTTTTGGGCAGGAAAATCAATGGAAAGACAGTTGAGGGAGAGAAGATGAAGGTGGAGAAAGGACTGTGGAGCCAGTGAATAGCAGTGTCAGAAAAAGCCTTCCAGGTGGACCAGGCTGACTTCCGAGGGAGTGCCACCCTGAATCCACTCTGGCCCCTTACAAGGCCATTTTGGTTCCACTCCAAGATACAACAAGAACTTGCTGTCACTTAGGTCAGTTAGCAGGGTGAAGACCTATCAGTCCCTTAGAGAGAGAGAGAGAAAGAGAAAAAGAGAGTGAGAGAGAGAAAGCCCAGTGCAATAGCCTAGCAGCATAAGTCCTCACCTTGCACACACCGAATTCCATATGGGTGCCGGTTTGTGTTCTGGCGGCCCCACTTTTCATCCAGCTTCCTGCTTGTGGCCTGGGAAAGCAGTCAAGGACGGCCCAAAGCCTTGGGACCCTGCACCCACGTGGGAGACCCAGAAGCAGCTCCTGGCTTCTGGATTTGGATCAGCTAAGCTCTGGCTGCTGTGGCCACTTGGGGATGGAAGATCTTCCTCTCTGTCTCTCCTCCTCTCTGTATATCTGACTTCTCAATAAAAATAATTTTTTTTAAGAAGTGTTCAAACAGTTGCCTGATGACTTAGGAAAGCTACAGAGGGCAGTTATGGTTGGTGGGAGGTTTAGACTAGAATCAGGGTCTTCTCAGTAGTTCTGGAAATCAGTTTCTTCAAATGGCAGCTTAAATGGAAAACCCAGTAGAGAAAATATTCTTGTTGGTTGAGTTGGGAAATGAGCAGACTCCCAAGGTTTCTGCCTCTGAGAAACTTTTGGGGATTCCTGAAGTCTGTTTGAAGCCTGTAGCTGGATAGTCTTGAAGGTGTCCTTTAATGTTAAGGCTGATATTTTAGCTGCCTTGCTCCTGAAAGTCAGCATCTGCCAGTTCTGCTCACTGACCGTGCAGCTGGCTGCCTGCTCTTGCTTCTCTCACACCGCCTCTGCAACGACAACAAGCAAAAGGACCACTGCCCAGGGATGGCACATTCAGCTAGAGATATTTGGGGTCCCAGGGGGTCTGAGTTTAGCTGCCAATGGAATTTCTGCACTTGAAGAACCTCCATGGTGCCTGGAGCACTCAGAAGCAGCCCTATTTGGGTGAATGCGAGGACTGACCCTGCTCAATGCGTGTATCACTGTATCTGATTTGTGGACACAGGCTCCAATTTCTGACTTGGCCGCAATTTCCAGGTCTTGTCTCAGTTTCCCGAGTCTGCAGTTTAGCAGGACAGGGATAAAGATGCTGTCATGAGAACTGACAAAGCCGAAGTGCTTCATGCAACCTAAACCACAGGGCACACAGCCCCATGTCACTCGCATGTGATGTCTCGCAGATGTGAGTCTGGAAGAAGCAGCAATGTAGAATACATACCCTTTATTCAGTAAGAAAACCAGCAGCTGAGTTTCTCAGGGCTGCTTCCAGAACCACCCGTCTTCCTAAGACCAGACATGGCTGTGAATTTAAAGTTACATATGACTGGGAAGTTGTCCTCTTCCCTGAGTTGGAGCTGGAGGAAGGCAGGAGGGCAGCAGCACATGTCACAATCTGCAGGCTCTTGCCAGCCTCCCAGGCTTGTAGGCAGGATCAGGATTGAGAGGGTTCAGTCTGGTGCTTGGCAGTAATGATCACTGATAATGTAGATGTGCTGTAAGGCCAGTTCTGAACTTGAGAGGCTCTGGTGACTTTAACACTATTTGTTCTGGTAAGCTTTACATCCTCCGTGCACCCACCCAGTAGAGTTCTTTAACCCTCCATGCCCTTCCTTTGAGATGGCCCTGGTCAGTTGGCCTTGTAGTTATTTAAGTCAGTGTCCGATGACCCTCTGCATCTGCGCCCAGAAACAAGACAGCTTTGCTTGGCTCTGCTCCAAGGCTTTAGCACTTGCAGGCTCCTTGCCCATCTGTGCAGAGAGAGAGAGAGCACCCAATGGCCAGAGCTAGGCTAGGCTGAAGTTAGGAGCCAGGAGCTTCATCCAGGCCTCCTGCATGAGTATGGGGCCCAAACATTTGGATTATCTTCCACTGCTTTCTCAGCCACCTTAGCAGAGAGCTGGATGGGAAGTGGAACAGCAGAGACATGAACTGGATGTTGACATTGCAGATGGTGACTTAATCCATTATACTTCAACACCAAGCCCCTACAGTTTATTTATTCATTCATTTATTTATTTTATTTGAAAGGCAGGTTACAGACAGATATTTCACGCACTGTTTCACTTCCCAAATAACCCCAATGGTCAGAACTGGGCCAGGCTGAAACCAGGAGCCAGGAGCTTCCTCTGTGTCTCCCATGTGAGTGGCAGAGGCCCAACTAGTTGGGTGATCTTCCACTGTTTTCCTAGGTGCATTAACAGGGAGCTAGAAAAGAAGTTGATTAGAGAAGACTTGAACCAGGATCCATATGATTTGCCATTGTCACAGGCTTACCCTGCTATGCTGCCGTGTTGGCTCCTGAACTCTACAGTTAATCACACTATTTTCATTTCCATAGCACCACAAATACTTTACGAGCATATAAGCTAGGTAGATATAGGGTCTTATTTAACCTTTTCATTGCTGCTTCTCATTATAGTACTTAGTGTATAAAAAGTGTTTAATAAATCTGAATTAATACTCAATGCTCAATCAAATGACTGCAGGAGCAGGCATTAGTACCTCTTCTCCAATACTGAAAAAGAACAGTATCATGGCAAATTTGAAATACAGAATTTGTGGTTCCATCTTCAAAAGTGGCTGGGGAAAAAAATATCAAAATGAACATCCTGAGAGCCAGGGAATGCAGACAGTGTCCAGGGTCTGCATGAGGCATGAGAAGCAGGCAATGCTGAAAGGGCTGGAGAGCAGGGCTCATGCCCTCTTCATTTCCCTGCAGCCGCCCCTCAACACAGTGGCTGCTGAGCGCATACTCTGGGGGCAGCTGCTTTAGGGCACTAAGTCCGCTCTCCGCCAAAGTAATGCTAGTGGAAAAGGGTGACTCAGACTTGGTGTTTAACTTGTATTTTAGTTTGCAAACAATCCTACAATTCTGATCTATGTGGAAGATCTGCTTAAAATCAGAGTATTTAAATGGAGGTACACACATAACAACAAGCTGACTGTTCTAGCTAAAATTGATGGCATGTATTTATTTAATAAACAACTGAGTATCTTTTAATGGCCCAAGCCATGTCCTTGGTACTGGGAACAGAGATTAATCCTAGCTCTCAAGGAGCGCACACATTAATAGGGGGGTGCAACAATCCACATAAATAAACAAGTAAACAAAATGTGAGAATACACAAAAAAGACCATTATAGAAGACAAAGACAAGAGCAGCCAAATCCCAAGGTTAATGTCCAAAGGAAAGAAAGACCTTGTTAGTGGATATTTTTATGAAGAATAAATAAGGTAATGGTTCTACAAGTACAGTTACTTGGTTATCCTTGTCAGAATCTCTTGGAGCGCATGTTAAAAAGTACAGTCCTAACACCTTGTTCAAATATTCTGGTTCAGTAGGCGTGTGGAATGTCAGTGCAGCTACTGTGGAAAATAATATGGTGATGTCTTAAAATAAAATACTAGAAACAGACTTGTCACATCATTCAGCAAACCCAAAAGGTGTGAACACGTATCAAAGAGACACCTGCATCCCCAGGTTTATAGCAGCATCATTCATAGTAGCCACAACTCACAATCAATCAAGGTGTCCACCATCAGCTGAATGGATAAAGAAAATGCAACATATATATATGATGAAATACTATTCAGCTACAAAAAGAACAAAATTTACCATGTGCAGCAAAATGAATGTAAGTGGAGGCCATCATCCATTCAGTCACTTTCTATGACTGAAATAAGCCACAGAAAGTCAAATACCACACGGTCTTCCTGATATGTGGGAGCTAAAACTTTCAAAAAAGGAAAGAATATACCAGTATTGCTACAAATACAGTTTTATAAAACTTTGTCTTATACCTTTGTCAAACCAATGGTTAAGAATGCTATACCACTATAGTTTTAATGATGTGTTAGTGCTTAACAAGTCACTGCATGTGGGTGAAGCAGTTATTTTTCCATTCAATTTTTGCCTATAGGCATTGTCCATATTCCCAGCAAACTAGGGTCTTTTTGTTTTTTACTTGCTAAACTTATTGTCTGGTGAAGTAGTAAGATTTTTTATTGTAGTTCAGATTTAAAATGTTATCTTAAAAAAAAACTAAAATGGAGAAGGAATGAGGGTAGGAGGGACAAAGGGGGAAGGAGGAAGGGGGATTATCACTATGTTCTTGGACTTGTATCTGCAAGCCATATTGAATTTGTTAAAGACTAGGTAAAATTAAAAAAAAAAAAAGAGCTTGAAAAAAAAAAATTCTGATTCAGCAGGTGGTGGGGGGCACTGGATTCCTAGAACTGGATTTTTGATGATTTTACTATATCTTAAACATTTGAGAACTGGTGGGATAAAGTCTGTTCTTTAAACTGAAATGAACACTGATTGCATAGCTGAAATAGTCATCTGAAATAGCTTTTAGGAGGGGCAAGGGAAGTAGAGAAAAGGAAAGGAGCTGGCATTATTAAGTTCTACTGTATTCTCTACATGTTATTTAATTATCACGATAATCCTATGAGGTAGATATAATTACCTCCATTTTTCAGATGAAAAAACAAGAATAAGAGAGCGTGAGTAATCTGTTAGGCATTACAACATATGCAGCACCGCCATTCAAAGCCTTCTGTAATACCAAGCCCACTTGGCTACAACTTACTGGTTAGAATGTTAGGATTTTCTTTCAGTTCTTGGTTAGACCTCTCCAGATAAAGAAACACAAAGAACAGCCAGATGGTACTTGAGTCACATCCAGTGTAACCACTCATGGATACATTCTTCTGCAAGTGCGGACTGAGGGCAGAGCTGGGAGAACACAATGAGCAGCCATTGATTATTTCCTTCCTCATCACTGTCCCATCTGGTGGAGATGTATGAAAATGCACTAAGTCTAAGAGTGGAGTCCATCTGGAGGGAAAAGCAAGCAAAACTGGATACATACAAAAGCGTCCTCCTGAGACTCGAAAACGCAGGGATGCTAAGACTCCAGTTTCTTAAGAGGCAAACTGCAGTACCAAGGGCAGGAGCAGAACCTGCACTAGGAAAACAGCTCAACTTCTAGAACAACTGTGGAAGGGTAGCAGTTTCTCCAGGTTAAGTAAATACCACCTGAATCCTTAAAAATAGGCTCAGAGGTGCAACAGAATATAAACAGGTTAGAGAAGGGAAATCTAATTCTATTTAACAGCTTGGGGTCAAACCCAGTCTATGAAGTTGTCTGTAATGAAGATGACACACACACATAAACTGCAAATATGGCATCAATCTTCATTCAGCACATCCATGGTCATCCAACCAGATCTTGGGCAGGAGAAACAAAGTCGAGTGTATTAGATCAAGAAAAGGAAAGGCATAGTGCAGGCAGGCAGGCAACACTCGGGGTACTTGGTGGCTGTGTGTTCACATGGCCACAGTGTAACCACCACCTTCTTCCATCACTGAGCATAAACCCATAACAGACACTACAAACCAAACATAGGCTTTGAACAATGGAAAACCAGTTTCTTATTTCTGGCATTTCAAACAATTGCCGCCGAGTCTCAAGGTGAGTTGTATTAAAACTGATCCATGGCACTGACACTATGGATAGCACATAACTTCCATTTTACCATTGTCTGTAAGGATTATAAACTAGGCTTTATCCTATTGCTACATTTTCTACAAGTCCAATCTGGGAACATTTCCATCCCCTCACTTTTTTCTCGTAATGCTCAGAGCTATTTTTTTTTTTTTAATCAGACAGATCTGGATTTTCTCCCAATAAAAATGTTATCATTTATTTATTGCACTGATTCACCTCCTTCAAACACACAGCTTCTAACAGATACACACTGACGAGTAGGGGCCACAAGCTACTGTTTTATTCTATGCACAACTTATTTATCTGTACCTGAAATCTGTACCTGAAATACACTACAGGCAACTCTGAGGGGTCTGTAGTTGAGGTCTTCACGCTGATGGGAATGACTACCTGGTTGTTTTCAGTGTTTAAGCCAAATATATGGGTATGTCTTTGGCCAGCTTACTGGTGCATGGGAAGAGTATTTAAAGCCCACATCTCCCTGCACAGGTATTTCACCTTATTATCAAAAGTTCATAAAGAAGTGATCATCTGGGAACCATGAGGACAACATGACCAGAATGCAAGTCCACTGATACACTGTGTAAAATCAACCTGCAGGTTCTCAGTCTCTCGTCAGGACCACAAACACGTGAAAGGAAACCAGGAATATGTTGAGAAGCAGTCTCAGAAGATTTGAGGACTTTCATTCCTGAATTTCAGGTAATAGGGCTCATCTCCATGATCATTTGAGGTAACAAGCACCCAGGGAAAGTCACCAGAGACACTGACTTCCTGCATTCAAGGGGGTGGACGGACTCTGGACTATACAGCGCTGAGCTGACCCTGGAAGAGGCCAACACTTACAGTCCTAAGTCTTACTCTGGTTCTGGGCACATTTCAGTTCTGCTCCAAGTCCACTTTGCTCCAGCTCAGCGATGACAGACATGTATTTGAACTCATTTGGTCTGAAGTTAAAGGTCTCCACCAGCCCGAAGGTCTCCTTTCGATCAGTGGCATAGAAGAGCTGGACTTGGTTGGCAATGCACTGTGCCTCAGCAACATTCTGTAAGGCAAAGAGAGCAATGAAGGTTTTCCCTGCATAACGTCACAGAACTTTGTATTCCGCCATGAGTGAGGCTATCCTCATTGAGTCATTGCTGCTGGACAGCTCCTCTCACCTTCAAATCTTGCTTGGGGGTCCCCTGTTATGTAACCAATCCATCCTAGGCTTACTATCATCATGGAATTTTCACTGTAATGAGCAAAGAGACTATATAAAGTTCATAGCAAAATGGAATTGAAAAATAAAAAACTGAAATGTATGCCTAATTTTTTCTTAATATGCATTTTCTATGAGCTCTTTAAAGACCTCTTGCATTTCCCCTTTAATTCCTTTTCCTTTGTCTTCCTTAGTATCAGTTCTTCCAAGAAGAGCCATTGCTGATGCTCATGTATATACTGACATCTGGTGAACATTTGCTGAAAAAAATTAGTGCATAGTTTTATGATATCTGAAGGGGTGTGTATACATGGAAAGCAAAGCTATCCAACCCCAAGAACTCACATGTAAATATTTAGTTTTAACTAATCATGCATACAATTGGATAAAACCTGTTACTGATACCACTTCAGCTAGAAAAACAGTGCTAAGGGGAGCTGTGTGATGGTTTTAAAATATGTCCATAGATTCTATGATTTCTTCCCTTTGGTAGAATTCATTTCCCAGTGAGGGCTGTATGTAGCAACTTACTTATAACAGACAAACTATGACAAAATGATGAAAACGACTTTGCTATTAAGTCATGATTACAGCTTTCTAGAATTACTTGTTTTGGTAAAGTCAGCTGCCACAGCATAAGGACATTCCAGCAGCTCCATGGCCTCTGCCAACAGGCATGTGTGTGGGGTTGGAAGTGGATCCCTAAGTTCAATCAACCTTCTGATGCCCTTAGCCCTGGCTAGCATCTTTTTTTTTTTTTTTTAAGATTTATTTATTTTTATTACAAAGTCAGATATACAGAGAGGAGAGACAGAGAGGAAGATCTTCCATCCAATGATTCACTCCCCAAGTGAGCACAACGGCCTGTGCTCTGACGATCTGAAACCGGTAACCAGGAACCTCTTCCAGGTCTCCCACGCGGGTGCAGGGTCCCAAAGCTTTGGGCCGTCCTCGACTGCTTTCCCTGGCCACAAGCAGGGAGCTGGATGGGAAGTGGAGCTGCCGGGATTAGAACCAGCGCCCATATGGGATCCCGGTGCGTTCAAGGCGAGGACTTTAGCCACTAGGCCATGCCGCTGGGCCCCTGGCTAGCATCTTAAAAGCAACTTCATGAGACCCTGAGCCAGAACCACCCAGCTAGGCTCCTCTTGAGTTATAAACTCGCAGAAACTGTAAGTGCTTACTGTTTTAACCCATTAAATTTTCGTAATCTGTTATGTAGCCCCTTATAATATAGCACCAAAGCCACACACAGAGAAGGAACCACCATCTCAAAAGTTCAGTAGCAAGGGAGATGGTGAGGGAATCACTAGGTGTAACATGGGGAGGGGATTCAGGATTCTGGCTACACCCCAAACAATTCTGGCTTGTGCTTACTTGTTCTTTTTCTTCTTCTTCTTTCTCTCTTTTATTTATTTACTTATTTATTTATTTATTTTTGTTTCAAAGGCAGATTTTTGACAGAGAGAAGAGAGACAGAGAAAGAGGTCTTCCATCCGCTGGTTCATTTCCCAAACATCCAGAGCTGAGTCATCCGAAGCCAGTTGCCAAGAGCTTCTTCCAGGTTTCAATGTGGGTGCAGGGGCCCAAGGACCTGAGCCAACCTCTGCTTTCCCAGGTCACGAGCAGGAAGTGGGGCATCCGGGACATGAGTCAGTACTCACATGGAGGAGGATTAGCCTGCTGTGCCACTGTGCTGGCCCGTGACTTGTACTTTCTATATATTTGGCATTTACAGTTGGTCAGAGGCGTTTACCCATTATCACTGTGTTCATATAGAAAAGAAATCAAACCCCAAAAGATAATGGAAAATTCCTACTGAAAGTCAATTGTCAAAATATGCGAAGTCTAACTACAGAATGATGAAGAGGGATGTATAAATACCCGTGGCTGGGCTTTTTCACCTCTGTTCCCTCTGTGAGTCTTTCAAGTAATTTCTCACACAGCAAGATGTAATTTCTGAGATAGTCTCTTCAAAAACCCTTTCCCAAAAAGCTGGCTTTCTCAAATGAACAGAATCTTAAAGCTAAAAGGAGCCTCAGAAACCACCCAGTTCTCATTTGATAGGCTATGAAAGCAAGGCAGATAAGGCTCCCAGGATGGGCTCAGGACATTCTAACAAGTGACAGAATCAGAATCACACTGCTGGTTTCCTAACCTGCTACTTTCCCCATGCGACCATGCTACTGTCTCTCTGAGGTCAAATAGCTAATGTTGATCAAGGTAAATAATTTATCCATTTTACCTTTCTTAAACTCAGGTACCTCTAGAGCAAAAACAAGTACAGTACACTGCCATATCTGGAGGCAGATACCAGCACTCTGACTCCCTAGGCAGTAGAGCCTCTGACAGCAACTGGTATTTCAGGACTGAGCAGTGCAGCTCAGCTGTGTTCACCTTAGAACACCTCAGGGGTTCCATGGAGGTGTCTCAGGGCCTTCACCTCTGTTCTTTCCCCTGGGATTTACCTATTATGATTTTGTCTGGGTAAAGGGTTTTCCCCACTACTTTAACAACAAAAAGTTGGAAGACCACTAGTATGGTGGGTGGGGAAGCAAGTCATAGGGAGCTAGACTAAATACTGCATGGCTCAACAATGAAGTTTTTAAACAAACCTTGTCACCCTTTTTCATTCTTCCAATCTATGATCAATATACCTAGTCCTGTCATTTTACTTCCTCCCTATTTCTGCAGTCATCCTCTCTCCTACACTGTCACTGCTTCAAACAAGTGCACTGACAGTCTAGAATCACAAAAATGGTTCAGAACTAAATAACAGTCTAAAATCCAGCTCCATGGGTTTCCCCATACTCATACCCTTCAATGATTCTCATGCCTCAGGATGAAGCCCACCAAGCCTCCTTTTTAAAAACACACCAGTTGCACAAACGTTTGTGCCTCACCGCATTTACTTACCATATTCCTTTTCTGGAACTCGCCTCGACCCAAAACTTCTGGATGTGGTTGCACGCTTACTCATCTCTGAAGACTCAACCCATGCGACATTTAGGAACCTTCCGTACTCTCTCTGGGCCAGGGACATTCCCCTTCCTCCCCAGCCACAAGAATCCTGTGCTTGTCTCTATCCTAATATATGCTGGATTCTAATTCAATCATCTATTTATATAGATGGAGAGCTAAACAAGGCTAGGCTCTTGAATATCCTACCAACTTCTAAGCACTAATATGAGTTGAGGGACTGGAGTTGTACGAGAGCAGCTGAAGCTTCTGCCTGCAACACTGGCATCCCATATGGGCTCTGGTTCCTGTTTTGGCTGCTCAACTCCCTACTCAGCTTCCTGCTAACAGCCTGGGAAAAGCAGAAGACAGATCAAGTACTTAGGCCCTTGCGACACGCACGGGAGACCCTGAAGTTCCCAGCTGCTAGCTTTAGCCTGGCTCAGCCTAGGCTACTGGGGCCACTTGGTGAGTAAATCAGCAGATGAAAGATCTTTGCCTCTCCTTCTCTCACTCTATAATTCTTTAAAATAAATATTTTTTAAAAAAGATCATTTGAGAAGAAGCCATTAGTTTCCACGGATTTCTATTCGTTTGTGATGGTTTATTTAGTTGGGAATACACAGCTAAGGTGCACAGATAATGCAGAGGGCCACATTATATTTCTAAGCTTCCTTTCTCTAGATCAGGTAGCTCTACAGTGAATTCCAATGTGTCTACATCTGTGCTACAGTGCACCTCACAGTAAAGCCTGACATATAAGGCAAATGCTATCTGACATGCTGTCAAATGTTAGAAGGCCAGTTTGTTCTCTTAATGATGATAATAGTGCAGCAGTTTGAGATGACCAGAGTGAGGTAGTAAAATGACAAAAAGCAGTAGACCTCTCTGAACTCTGTGATTCACTTGAAGATTAGAAAATATTGTACCAAATATAAATAAATAGATAAATAAAAATAAACAAGTAAAAGAAAAAATTGTACTATCTTTATACCACTTATTCCCATGGCCAAATCAAACCTTGCCATTATCACTAATTAGATATCCTGCAAGTCTGATTTTACATACTATATTTTGCCTGTTATAGCCTATTTTTTTTAACAACAGCCAATTTATTAAACAGTACTACAACAGTCAATTTATTAAAACAGTTGGCTTAGGTATCTGCAATGCTGACCTCTACCATGACTTTTGTCTCAGTACTGATGGCCAAAATCTGCTTAATCATCTCAAAAGGACAGTGCACGTCAATGAGCTGTTTGGGATTCTGATCTATATCAATCCCCCACCTTACTGCCTTTACTATTTCTTGATCTGTTAACTCTTGTAGGATCTGAACTGGTCCCTTCACTTACAGATTCTTTTCCTTTTGTCTCTGATCAAGTCAACACAGACCTTCTCTGGGATTTGACACTGTGTGTGGCTTGTCAGGGTAACTACACTCTGGTGAGGTGCTGCCTTTGGTCTCTAGGCATCTTTTCAGTGTCTTTACAAGCCAGAGCTGTTGTGTGGCTGCCTGGTGAGAGTGGACAGAATTAAGGCAGGTGTCTGCCTCAGAAAAGCTGTATCCTGTCTTTCTTTCTTTCTTTCTTTTTTTTTTTTTTTTTAAGATTTTTATTATTGGAAAGCCGGATATACAGAGAGGAGGAGAGACAGAGAGGAAGATCTTCCATCCGATGATTCACTCCCTAAGTGACCACAACGGGCCGGTACACGCCAATCCGATGCCAGGAACCAGGAACCTCTTCCGGGTCTCCCATGCGGGTGCAGGGTCCCAAAGCTTTGGGCCGTCCTTGACTGCTTTCCCAGGCCACAAGCAGGGAGCTGGATGGGAAGTGGAGCTTCCGGGATTAGAACTGGCACCCATATGGGATCCCTGCATGTTCAAGGCGAGGACTTTAGCCGCTAGGCCATGCCGCTGGGCCCCTGTATCCTGTCTTTCTAGCTCACTCTCAACTCCAGCAATCCTTCAACATCACTAGGACTCACAATTCTGTCTCTGACCTCCCTTATGTTTTCTGTTTTTTCCTTTTTCTCTCTTTTTCTTTTCACTTCCTTCTTCTTTTTTTTTTTCTTAAAGATTTTATTTAGTTTTATTGGAAAAGAAGATTTACAGAGAGAAGGTGAGAGAGAGAGTAATATTTTTCATTTGCTGGTTTACTCCCCAAGTGGCTGCAATGGCGGGAGCTGAGCTGATCCAAAGCCAGGAGCCAAAACCTCTTCCAGGTCTCCTACATGGGTGCAGGGTCCAAGACTTTGGGGCGTCCTCAACTATTTTCCCATGCATATGGAGCTGGATGGGAAGTTGGCTGCTCGGATATGAACTGGCGCCCCAAAGGGGTCCGGGTGGATGCAAGGCAAGGATTTAGCCGCTAGGCTATCGTGTTGCCCCTTCACTTCCTTCTTTACCTGGTTTCTGTTCCATGATCAACAGTCAGTCATTTCTTTGTGTTCACCTTTAACTTCCTCACCCCTCAATTGTTTTTACTTCCATATTCTCTTTCTTTTCCATGCTCCTAGACTGACTGCCAAAAAGTTTTGTAAACAGTACATATTTTAGGCTCATGATACAATCTCAGTTTTATTCAATTAACTGTTGTAGAGCAAAAGCAGCCATAGAACACATGTAAATGAGTGAGCATGGCTGTGTTCCAGTATTTAATGTAAAGAATTTATTAGGATACTGAAGTCTGAATTTCATGTACTTATCATGTATCATGGAATACTATTTATTTTTTTTGCCAACTATTTAAAGATGTGGGAAACACTCCTAAATCACAGACCTTAGAGGCAGTAGGTTAGATGTGATCCATAGGCTGTATTTGCTGATCCACCTTTGATAATATTTTCATACTTTCTCTTTTTGACTGAAATTTTTTTAACTTTTTCTCCATCTTCACTGTTTCCTTGGTGAAGATATGAAGTTCCGTGGCTTTAAGTACAATCTGTATGCTTATATTACATCTCCAGGATGGCCCTCTTCCTTGAGCCCCAAGATTATATATCTAATCATTTGCTACTTGGATATTTATCTAGCAGGCATCTCAAGTTTAACATTTTGAAAAATGAGCTCCTGATTTTCCTCTAAATCTGTTTCTTTTGCCACCTTTTCTATTTAATTTAATGGAAGCTTCTTATTTCTGGAAAAGATTTTGAGTGATCTGCAGTTGAGTGTGATTGAAGTTTTAGTGGAAGGAAGAATGACAGAAATGAGACTAGACTGTTTCAGAAATAACAGGCAAGAAATAAAGTCCCCACTTTGTCCTAAGTTTGGAGCCTACTGCTGGGCTGGGATACTAGCTGAATGACCTCACTTTTTCTTTTCCTCTGTGTAGCTGATAAGAGAAAGGAAAAAAGTGGTGGTGTAATGAAAAATATCAGAGAGAAGTGGCTCAAAGGTGACCACTGTTCTGTGTTCATTCTGAGCTTAGCTTCTGCACAATAGATGAGATTGAAATGAGCAAGGATTAGACAAGTTATGTAATAATCATAAAATTGCTCCTGATACCTAGATGTGCAGAGAAGACCATGGGCTTCATTAGTTAGCAGCAGATGGTTGATGGACTGTCATAGGGGTCTCAACTGGGAATGGGAAAAGCAGGAAAAGAAATGACTATATATAATGAATTTTACACATGTGTACAACATGGAGAAGATAAAAGACAGAGATTTATTGTAGATTTTGAACTCCCTACACTTCTAAAAGACACTTACTTGTCCATCTCTTATTTGAAACTCCCAAGGATTGAGGCTTAGATTCAGAATTATATGATTTCAGATAAGTTGTAAATATAAATACTATTAAACTGCATATTACACAGCTCCCTATAATCAAACATGCAAATATTGAAAGGACTATAAATGGCACATCCACTTAAGCTTCCAAATGAGTTAAAATCCAGAAGTGTCTTTTTAAAGGAGTATGAAAACCTTTTTGTTTTCTGAGCTTGTGGACTTCAGAATTATTATTTTATTTTATTTATTTATTTATTTTTTCAGAATTATTATTAAGTATCTGAAAATCTACTAATTTCAACCTGGAAAAGCTGGAGCAACAAAGGACTATTTTCCACTTTAAAATAAGAAACAAAGGGCCTGCTGCAGTAGCCTAGTGACTGAAGTCCTTGCCTTGCATGTGCCGGGATACCATATGGGTGCCAGTTCATGTCCCCACTGCTCCACTTCCCATCCAGCTCCCTGCATGTGGCCTGGGAAAGCAGTCGAGGATGGCCCAAAGCCTTGGGACCCTGCACCCACGTGGGAGATCCAGAAGAAATTCCTGGCTTCTGGCTTCAGATCAGCTCAGCTCTGACCATTGCAGCCACTTGGGGAGTGGATGAAAGATTTTCCTCTTTGTCTCTCCTTCTTTGTAAATTAGCCTTTCCATTAAAAGAATAAATTATTCTTAAAAAAAAAAAAAAAGAAACAAAGTATATACAGGCCTGTGGACTTTCACTTCTTATGAGTGTTAAAGGAGTGTGAACACCATTAGGGACATTAGGTAAATTCAAAGAGGTACGCATTGATTCTTACCAGAAATGTCGAATCCATTTCTGCTGTCATCAGCACAATGCCCTTTTCTTCCTTAAGCTCAGGATAGTGATATAGAATCAGCTGGCTGGCTGCAGCATCCCCTCGGGTCTGTAAGAAGAAACACTGATCAAGGCTCCAGCGCAGCAGCAATTTCAAGGTGGTAGAGGGTCTGAGGGAACTCTGGCTTACAGCAGCCCCTTGGGTGGCTAGTGAATTAGCTGGACAGCTGGGATGCTGGGGCAGGGCCAGGATTGCAAAGGCATGGTAAAAGTGGCAGTTTGCAGTGTTATTTGTGTCTTCAGTTGGAAAAGGTTTTTTTTTTTTCCCTGAAAATGTTTACAGTAGGCAATGAATCCTTCATTGTGGCCACACATTTTAAACAAAATGGTACAAGCAGCTACCAAATCAAGGTCTAAAGAAAGCAATGTGCCTCTGTAATTGTCACTTTAACGCTCTGTTGCATTTCACACCTGAAACCTACCCCCTTGGGTGGCTCTGAATGCTCTTAAGCTATAGAGCTGCAGAGTCTGCACACAGGCCTGATCTGGAATATGCAGTTTTAACATACAATCTGGTTGAGGGAGGAATGGGAGAAGCAGAATTAAAATATATTTCATGAAGAAGTTAGGGCAGTGGTAACTAGACCTCAAATCTAAACTAAGAAGAGAGGCTGGGTTCAAAACTAAAGTTCCTTTATAGTGTAGGAGGAAAAAAAAAAAAAGATCCCTGGATCTTATTTTTTTAATTTTAGCAAGAAATGATCAAAGAATCTAACTACTAGTTATAACATCTAACCACTGTTACACTGGTCCCAATAGATCAGCTTTTCAGTTATATCTATTTCCTTTAAAGATTTATAATTTTAATTATTTGAAAGGCAGAGTGTCAGAGAGAAGGGGGGAAGAGAGGGAGAGAGAAAGAGAGAGACACCATCCACTGGTTTATTCCCCAAAGGGATGCAATAGTCTGGGCTGAAGCTAGGGACCAGAATCTCCTTCCTGAGTTGCAGGGGCCCAAACACTTGCCCCATCTTCTGCTGCATTCCCATCTTCTGCTGCATTCCATTAGCAGGGAGCTGAAGGAAGTGGAGCAGGCATGACTGGAAGCAGTACTCTAATACATGATGCTGGCACAGCAAACAGCAACTTGATGTGCTACATCACAATACCAGCCATTTCTCAGTTCTCTTGAACACATTCATTATACCAATTGTTTAGATGATTCTAATATTACACTCATCATTTTTATGATAATTATGTTTCTGGATCTTTCTCCTTCATTTGGGTAAAGGCTTCATTAGGGTAGGGATTTTGTCTAACAAATCTTTAGGTCCTAGTTCAGTTTCCAACACACCTATATAATAGTTAAGGTCATAGAGTCTGGTATCAAATAACTTGTACTCAAACACAGTTCTATGAATTATTACTAACTTCTCCAAGTTTATTTCATTCTTTGTAAATACAAATAACAGTTATCATCTCACAGCACATTGGTGAGAATTAAATTATGAAATGTATATAAAACACCTGTTACATAATAAATACCAGATGACTCAGTGGTTAAGACACATGTTCCACATTAGAGTATGGGTTTGATTCCAAGCTCCAGTTCGTGACTCCAGCTTCTGGTAGTGTAGAACCTGCGGGCAACTTAGGATGGCTTAGGTAATTGGGCTGCTGCCACTCACATAGGAGACATGGATTGACTTCAGGCACCATTAGCTGTTACATTTGGGGAGTAAGCTGGTGGGCGAGAGTTCTATTTCTGCCTCTAAATACATTAAAAACAAAACCCAACCCAACTCTAACCCAGCCATATTTGTTAGGTGAAGCATATGTGTAATTGCTAGAGTCGGGGGAAGAGATAAAAGAGAGTCAGAGAAGATGTTCTGGGTCTTATCTAATTTCTGGGTTTTCGGCAGGGCTTAGGAAACTGACTTAACATACCAAGCATGACAACTCATCATTGCTGCAGCAAATCCTGTGCCCCCAATCCTCTATAAAGATACCCATCACCAAAGGGTAGCTCCTTCCTCTAGGGGAGGGGAAAAGCCACCTACCTGAATATTTATAAGTGCAGTAAAGTGGAGTTCAGTGCCTGTCCACTGTCCTACAAAGAACTCATAACCTTCCCTCCTTGGCAGTGCACACAGAAACTGTGGGAAACAGATTCACAATAAGGTAGGTGAATAAATGAGTTATTTGCTCTATGTTCAACTGCCTATATAATTTACTTCATTTCTTCATGTCCGGTTTTTAAAACTTTTTTTTAAAAAAGATTTATTTATTTTCATTGGAAAGGCAGATTTAAAGAGAGAAAGCAGGAGAGACAGAAAGATCTTCCTTCTGTTGATTCACTGTTCAACTGGCCTCAACAGCTGGAGCTGGACTGATCTGAAGCCAGGAGCTTTTTCTGAATCTCCTGTGTGGGAGCAGGGTCTCAAAGATTTGGGCCATCCTCTACTGCTTTCCCAGGCCACAGGCAGGGAGCTGGATGGGATGTGGAATAGAGCAGCCAGGATTCGAACCTGTCCCATATGGTATCCTGGAGCAAGCAAGGCAAGGATTTAGTCACTGGGTCATTGTGTTGGGCCCACCTGGTCAATTTTTTATATTTATAAAGTAATATATATACATTTATGAATAAAAATTAGTACTGTTTACATGCTTAAAAACTTAAATCTTACCACACCATACAGATCCTTTTGTAACTTACTATTTTTTTTCTATTTTACATTATGCTTCTGAGACTTGTTTGTATTGATAGCGTAACTTCAACCCAATGATTTTTTAAATGTTGTACAGAATTCTACTGTAGAAATTTATCATGATTTAGCTATTCTTTTTTGGGTCTTTTTCAATTTCTAAACTTTCTAATGCTATTGAACTAACTTGTTCCAACTGCTATAATCACTTCATTTTCTTTCAGCTCAAGCTAATATTGGAACACGGCTCTAGACTAAATACCAAGAAATACTGGTTTTATGTTCAAGATGTTTAGAATTGGGGATGAGTGGTGGGGAAAAGAATGGTGCCAGAATAAAACGAACTTCAATACACTCAGGCAAGGAAAAGTCATCTATTGCCAACCAACCCCACTCTGATTTTCTATCAGATGAGATAGCTTCAGTGTCTTGACAGTTGATCCCTTATTAGGAAAAAGAATGTTTTCACAGCTTTGTTGAGGTATACTGGAATTACAATAAATTGCATATATTTAAAATGTACAATTTGATGAGCTTTGATATAATATACTGTGAAACCATTACTATAATGAGTAAGTGAAATATCTATCATCTTGTGCCCCTTTGCTATTCATACTTACCTCCTGTTCCCAACCATCCCTAACGAAACCATGGCATATGCACATTTTATCTTTTTATTTTTCTGAAGGGGTGAGGGTGGGGCTGGCTTCCTTCATTCAGCATAATTGTTTTGTGACATATCCATTCTGGGGCATGTATTAGTTCAAACCTTTTTATTGCTGAATATGACTCCACTGTATATGGATGATACATGGGCACAAATTCCTTATCTGTGGTGGATATCTAGACTGCTTCAGTATTTGATTAGAATACTGCAGTTACTGTATGCATAGACGTGCTTTCAGTTTTCCTAGGGATGTATTTAGGAATGGAATACCACATTAGTATGACAGGTACAGGTTTCGTTTTCACAGAAATCACAAATTGTTTTCTGAAGTGGTTGTATCACATATATTGTCACCAGCAGAATGCAAGAGTCCCAGTTGTTCCACATCCTCACCAAGACGTGGTATGACCAGCCTTTTTCACTTTAGTCATTCTAGTGGCATTTCAGAATAGTTTTAAACTGCATTCTCATTATTACTAATGATGCCAGGCATCTTTTCAGGTTCTTATACTCTGTTACTTTGGTAAATTGTCCTTTAAAATGGGTTGCTCCACCTTTTGGCTATTGTGATTTACCTACTATGAACACAGGTCTACAACAGGCTCTTTCCAACATCCTAATATAACCATTGTTTTTCTTTTATACTTGTGTGTTTTGTGTGTGTGTGTGTGTGATGAACTTAAGAAATCTTTGCCAAAGCTCAAGATCACTCAGATTTGCTTTAACTGTCTTCTAGAAGTTTTACTTATAATTATGATCTATTTACTATGATTTTATACACAATGTAAAGCTTATTTTCTATTTTTATTAAAATTTTTTTAAACAGATTTATTTACTTGAGAGACAGAGTTACAGACACAGAGAAAGATCTTTCATCTACTTGTTCATTCTCTAAAAGGCCAACACAGCTGGAGCACAGCTGGGCTGAAGCCAGGAGCCAGGAGCCTCTTCTAGGTCTCCCATGTGCATGTAGGGGCCCAAGGACTGAAGCCAGCCTCTGCTACTGTCCTAGGGAAAGCAGGGAGCTGGACTGGAAGTGGAGCAGTCAGGACTTGAACCAGCGCCTATATGGAATGCTAGCAATGCAGGCAGCAGCTTCACTTACTACCCTGGCAACTCACATATACTTGCTTTTTTTTATGTAAAGGTGGATTCTGGAGAGATTTCATCGTGATGGGAGTGGCGAGATCAGCAGCAATTCAGGACTGTTGAACCATCAAAACCTCTTGAGAAATTCATGGTATTGTAAATTTCTATTTTTCTTCCTGTTGTTGATTTTGTATTGTGGCTTTAAATTTAAGTGGGATATGTGGTGACTGTGTAATGGAGACTATCATGTCCAGATGTGAGGATGCATTGCAGTGTGCATCTCTACTTTCAGATCAAAGATGGACTACTAATGAAACTATTAGCTGTATCTTGACACTAGGACGCTGGACTCTCAGCCATTGTCCATGCCCGCAATGATGAACATGTGACTGTGAAGAGCTATGTTGTGCAAATGATATAGGGGAATTCGGTTGTGCAGGGTGGGGAGGGGGCAGGGGAAATCCCAGGGCCTACGGAACTGTATCATAGAATGATGCTAATAATTTTTTAAAAAGTTAAAATTTAAAAAAAAATTATATATATATATAATAAGCTTGCCTAAAATGTTTATTAAAAATTTTTATTTGGGGCCCAGTATCATAGCCTAGTGGCTAATGTCTTCGCCTTGCATGCGCCATGATCCCCATATGGATGCTGGTTCTAATCCAGGCTGTTCCACTTCCCATCCAGCTCCCTGCTTGTGGCCTGGAAGCAGTCAGGAATGGCCCAAAGCCTTGGGATCCTGCACCCGTGTGGGGGACCAAGAGAGGCTCTAGGCTCCTGGCTTCAGACTGGCTCTGCCCTGGCCTTTGTGGCTACTTGGGGAGTAGACTGGCAGATGGAAGATCTTTCTGTATCTCCTTTATGTAAATCTGCCTTTTCAATAAAATAAATCTTTAAAAATTTTTAAAATTTTATTCAAAGCAGAGATCAATTTACAAAATGTAGTCATCCGATCCATGAATATGGTATCTTTCCATTTAGTATTTCTTATTTCCTGTTGGTAGCTGTTTGAAAAATTTTCTTGAAAACCCTGGACATCATTAGTGACACCAAATCAGCTGTCCACCTTACCCATTCTTTCCTTTAGGCTTTACTGGAGTTAATTTCTCCAGCAACAATCTTATAATTCCTCTTGGGTACATTTTACCAGGATAGCATGGCCAAAGGTAGGAAAAAAAAAAAAACCTGCATTCTCATCCCCTTTTGAAGATATACACAGTGGAAGAACTCATTCTGAAAAACAGATCCATGATAGAGGGACATGTGTTTGCAGCTGTGGTTAAGCCATTGGTTAGACATCTGCACACAACACTATAGTGCTTACATTCAACTCTGGAACCCGGAAAAGGCTCCTGGTTCTGGAACAGCTCGGCTCCAGTCATTAAGGTCACTTGGGGAGTGAACCAGCAGATGGAAGATCTTTCTGTTTCTCCTTCTCTCTGTAAATATGCCTTTCTGATAAAAATAAAATAAAAATCATAATAAAAAAAATCTACATCAGAAAGGGCAGAGATACGGTAGCTGGTTAAAAAGACAAAGGTTTCCTGAGCCAAACTCATATTTTGTAAGGCTGAAAACATTTATCAATACAATCAACATGTCAGCATGTAATCTCTTAAATAAACAGAGCACTATAATGTGAGAGCGTATGGAATATGATAGAATTGGGTGAAAAACATTCTTGTTTGGCAGGACTGTCCAGCAAACTTTACATGGTCACCAGAAACTTACTGTTGGACAGGATTGGGCCCGGTTCCAGATCAAGTCAAATTTCTCTTTCTGTAAGTTGGAAAAGAAGAAACAACTCACAAACAGGAAAATAAAAACTACAGTTACATTCAAGTTCAGCAAGACTGAATTCCAGAACTGACATACTAGTAAAATAATCTTTCCAGTTCTATCACTCATATGACAGGATAGAAAAATCTAGTCGTATGCTTTGTTGTTCATTGTCAGAATTATATTGAAGAAGAGGTACTTTAAAGTTCTGAATTCTTTAGGGAACTCTGACAAGTGGGAGAGACATTACATCCCTAAGTCAGTCTAAGGGAGAGCTGAGGAGGCCTGTCCACAAAATGCAGTACCAAAGATTCAAAATATCATGAGAGGTATAAATTTTTTGGCTGCTGAACTCACAAATATAAAGGTGTCTCAAAAGTTGTCTAAAAAAGTCTAAGAGCTTAAAAAAAGACAGTAGTTGGCACAGAACGTTAAGCTGCCACTTATAATCTGGGGATCCAGTATCCGAGTACTGGCTTGAGTTCTACTGGCTCCACTTCTAAGTCTGCCTCCCTAATGCACCTACGAAGGCAGCACATCTGGGAGATCCAGACGAAATTTCTGGCTCCTGGCCTGTCTCAGGCTGTTGTAGCCATGGGACGTGAACCATTGATGGGAGAATCTCCCCTCTCTCTCTATTACTCCGCTTTTCTAATAAATGTATCTTAAAGTTGAGAGGGTGGAAGAAAGGCAAGGGACTGCCATCGCTATTGTGGCATAGTGGGCAAAGCCAGTGCCTATAGCATGGACACCCTATGGTGCCAGTTTGAGCCCTGGCTGCTCCACTTTCAATCCAGTTCTTTCCTAATGGTTTGAGAGAACAGGGGAACAGGCCTAAGTGCTTGGCCTTTGCACCCACATATGAAGTGCAGAAGTGCTGGCCTAACCCTGGCTGTTGTGGCCATTTAGAGAGTGAATGAGCAGATGGAAGATTTTGTCTTTTCCTTTCTCTGTGTAACTCTTTCAAATAAGTAAATAAACCTTAAAAAGAAAAAAATAGTGGTACTCTCATAATAACCAAAAGGCCTGACTTTTACCTTTCTGCCTATATGTTTTCCTCCTTAATCTTAGACTTACTCACGAAAGTTCAGTATATAATTGTGAGCTTGATATAAATCTGACCTAAGTCACTTCCTCTTCAGGGAAGAAAAACAATGAAAGGATTAGTTTAATTCTTTAAATTCCAGTTCTTCAAGTATTTTCTTATTGCAGATATGAGCAGAAGGACATTAAACCCAAAAAGGCCAGGATATCAGCTCCCAGTCACAAACCTTAATGGTCAGGAGTGGCTAGTGACCATCTAAAAGATAGCAGTTTTAGGAAGAGGAAAACCCAAGACAATGTCACTTGCAAAGGGGCAACACCAGGGAAAGAAGTTCCAAGTTAACTCTGGTATAAGTTCCTTTATAAACAGAAAGGAAAGAAAGCTATGCTAGAGGCCTTTCTTAAATTCCAGCAGCCTGTTTCAGAAAACATCAGAATAATGATGACGATGACGACAATAACAATAATACACTTGGAAATTATTCAGTACATGAACTCATACATGCTCCCTTGTCAGAGATTTGACTCAGACCTTTCTAAACCAAAATGAGGGAAAACAGAGCCATAAATACACCAAATGAAGCTTTCAATCTTGGGTACTTGGGGCACAATAAAAACCTTCAGAGCTGTAAAACCCAAGTTCTCAAGAGGCTATAAACACAGAAAAAGCAAGGGCAACTGCCAGCTAGGGTTAGAGGGCTGACCTTTGTGGTATAACACTTTCATTTGGTTTTCAAACTACTTACAGGAATAACTGCGAAAACTGTATCTTTTGCTGCAAAATACTGTTGCCAAATCTGTAAAAAAAAAAATCAATAAATAAAAAAGAAAGAGAGGGTGTCTGTGACACACAGGTCATCTTTCTAACCTGTGTCAGAAATGGTGACAGCTTTCATTGCTCAGGGCAATATAGTATTTAATGTTGGGGAAGAAAAACCCAACATAATGCTTTTATTACTAGGACATGATTACAAAAAAGATTTAACATTATACAATCTTCTGTAATAATCTTCCATCCGTAGTGCTGGCATCTCATATGGGTGCCAGTTCATGCCCTGGCTGCTCTATTCACAATTCAGCTCCAACCCAGCTCCCTGCTTTTGACCTGGAAAAGCAGTGGAGAATGGCTGAAATCCTTGGGTCCCTGCCTGCATGTGGGAGATGCAGGAAGAAGCTCCTGGCTTCAGATCGGCTCAGCTCTGGCCATTACAGCTCATTTGAGGAGTGAACCAGCAGGTGGAAGATCTCTTTCTTTCTCCTTCTATTTGCAAATCTGCCTTTAAAATAAAAATAAGTGAATCTTTAAAAACAACATAACTAGCTGCTGGTTCACTCCCCAAATGGCTGCAACGGCCAGAGCTGAGCTGATCTGAAATCAGGGGCCCGGAGCTTCTTCTGGATGTTCCACATGGGAGCAGGGTCCCAAGGCCTTGGGCCGTCCTTTACTGCTTTCTCAGGCCACAAGCAGGGAGCTGGAAGGGAAGTGGAGCAGCTAGAACATGAAACAGCACCCATATGGGATCCTGGTGGATGCAAGGCAAGAAGTTAGCCACTAGGCTATTGCGCCAGGCCCAAAAGTCTAACTTTAAGAGGACATCTATCTGGAAAGGCTGTATAGTAATCCAGGTGTAAATACTGACGATCTTAAGTGGGATGTGGAAAATAGGAATGAAAAACAAGCAAAAGTTGACTACACACACATGAATGACACTCAGAAACATGTTTTCTTATGCTACTGTTTTCATGCAACTCATTGACCTTTGCCTTTTTTTATTTTTACCTTTGATTTTGGACATAAGAAAATGTCAGGAAATACATGTACTGTTTTATTCTTAGATTTGGTGCACTGGATACATTTTTTCACAGGTTCTGCCAATCCATTTTCATTGATTACCTGTTTTATTTCTTCTGCGGTTTTTTCTTTAACCATCTCAATGTTAAAGATTGAACTGAGAGTCTTGAAAGAGAAAATAAAAAAGTAATTAACATTTATTTATAAAAACAAAACAAAACAGCTTCACTCTACCCCTAAGCCCTATGGCAAACAATATGTCAGGGCAGTGAAGTCTGAGGGCAGGGAACAGGTCGTAGCCTCACGTTCAGGAAGAGTGAGCCCCCAGCCAGGCAGGCTTTCACGGCTGTATTCCTGGGGAATATCTATCAGTGCCTCTGTTCTTCCCCAACACGTCACCCTCACAATGAGTCTTGAAGCACTGTGCAGTTGGGAGGAGAAATCTTTGTTACTTTTAACTTAACTGCTATTCTGCCAGGGGTGGCTCTTTATTAGCAAATTAAGTGATAGTCTAAACTTGTTTTTATTTGAGTTTCTAAACTGCTGCCTGTAGAAAGAAATGTCACCACATTTCCACCAGGACTTTCAAGATCCACAATTATGCTGGGAGTTACATCAAGGACACAAAAATACATAGAAATACTGATCATCTCTAAAGTTGGAAACTCATAGTACATAATCACCAAGCCACAGCAAATGTGTTCAAACTTGGCAATCTCTCATTACAGATGTCCCATAGGACATCAGAGCTGGATTTCTGTATTTAATTAAAAACTTACCTTGTCTTTAGTAAATCCTCTACTCATAGGCTGTTTCCCCAAGGTGTTTGTCTGAAATGTAAGAGAGGATGTTAATCTACACATCACTGATAGGAAAAAAGACCTTCAAGCTAGGCCAGGTGTCCAGCCTCATTCAATGACTTTGCTTTTGAGAACTTTCTTCTCTCCACTCTACAGTAACCACACACTGCATTAAGAGTGACTGTTTTTGAGATAACTCTCCTCTGACGAAGACTCTGAGATGCAGAGATGAGGAAGGATTTGTAAGTAATACCAGTTATTATCCACACTAGACCTGCCATGATGGACAGGAGGGGTCCCTGGGATTTCCTGTGCCCTGCCCTCTGACTTGTTCCTCAGTGAGCAACAGAGAATGAGAAAGGGAGGGTGCTTTCTCCAAGGCTGCTGCTTATCTGTGGCAGAACTTTCAATGGTAGGCAGCCCCAGACGAGCCTTTTGGAGAACTCGGTGTTAATACCTCTTCCACCTAATTAAGACTTCTCCTCAAAATGGGTCAAGAGTAACAGTGAAGGGCTGGCACTGAGGTTTGATGAGATAATCCTCCACCCACAAGCACCAGCATCGCAGACGGGGATACCCTGGCTGCTCCACTTCCCACCTAGCCCCCTGTTTATGTCCTGGGAAAGCAGTGGATGGAAGCTCAAAACCTTGGGACCCTGTACCTGTGTGGGAGACCAGGAGGAGGCTCTTGGCTCTTGGCTTCAGATAGGTTCAGTTCCTGGCATTTCGGTCATTTGAGGAATGAACCAGCAGAGGGAAGATTTTTCTCTTTCTTTCTCTCTGTAAATCTGCCTTTCTAATAAAATAAAGAAAACTAAAAAACAAAACTAAACCGAAACAAAAAACCATGGGGGCAGTAGCCAACCAGCTCGCCCTATCCTTTGAAAGAAAAAAGGATAAGAGTGATTATTTTCTCTCCTATGCCACCCTCTGTGATAAAGACCACAGCCAGGAGATCCTCTTCTGAGCTGTTTTTATCAGTAGAGATAGTTGACAGATGGCCGTTAGATGGTGTTAAGTCTTATGCCCAATTTCTAAGTTCAAGACCATGCCTTTAAGGAAAGGAATCCAGTTTATAAATGGAATTCTGAGGCTGAAATAAACACTTTCTAAGTCATACCACGTCTTATTACTTTGCACTTTATTGACTCCAAATCCTTTCATAAGTGATACCCATAGAATGTGTATCCACAAAGTAAGGCAAAAGCCTGGTACAGAAAGACTTGTTGGACACTCTGTCTTATGGATATACCACTAATACATCAGCAACATCCTATTACAGCCCTTCTTTCTTGTAAACATTTCAAGTTCATACCATTTATTCTGAGGTGTACCATTAAGGCAAAATAAACAAACCCCTCCACTTGCATAGATGCCTTCATATTTCAGTACTGGAAATTGCTTTTTCAGAGTTATCCTCCTGGCACTACACTATCTTTTCTCTACTCCTTAAGCTCAAATATCTCAGCTTGGAGGCTAATGCCTAACCCGTTCTATTAGCCTTAACACTCCCCTTTCTGTTGTAAGGGCAAGGTACTTTACTGCATCATAAAACCTCATGTATCTTCTAAGCTCTCCCTCTGTTTAAGCTAAATCCTTAACATGAGGGTTAGTGTGGAGTTGGTGACCGATTATCAGTAAATTAATTGCCAATGGCCAATGATTTTTGAAAACAAAGTTTTATTAGAATACAAATGCAACTATATACTATTGTGTATGCTTGCTTCTGCACTTACAAAGCTAAGGAAGAGAGATCATATGAGCTACAAAATCTACAATGCCCACCATCTGGTCCTTCACAGAAAAAGTCTGATGACCCCAACTCTACATAAAACTCTCATTTCCTCATCACAGTTAAATTTGAATCTTCTGGATCCTTCCTACCCTAGGGCAGGTTCCAGTTCCCCTGAAGCCTCCTCTGATCCGAGAGCTCACTGCCATGTAAATGCCTTGTCTTGACCACTGGACTGAATGCTCTTCATGCCACTGGATTTCCATCCACATGCCCAGAGCTTTGCACACAAAGAGCAGGACACACATTCACAATGGATATTGACAGGTTCTCTTCAGCTCATCTAGCTCACCCTGATGCAAGCCATTTTAAGAATAATAAGTAGAGGATACCCGTAGAGTGGCCCAGAAGGCTAATCCTCCCCCCTGTGGTGCCAGCATCATTGGTTCAAGTCCTGGCTACTCCATTTGTGATCTAGTTCCCTGATAATGTGCCTGGGCAGCAAAGGATGGCCCAAGTCGTCAGTCAGGCTCCTGCACCAATGTGAAAGATCTGGAAGAAGGAAGATCCCGACTTCTGGCTTTGAACTGGCCCAGCTCTGGCCACTGTAGCCATGTGGGAGAAAGAACCAGTGAATGGAAGATACCTCCTTCTCTCTTTCTGTAACTCTGTCTTTCAAATAAATAAAATAATAAATAATAATAATAATAAAAAGAATAATAGATTGACTAATAATACAAAAAGGTGCAGGCCTTACCTTCTCTTCCACACTTTTGATAAAATCACCTTGCCTGGAGTGCCCCACTGGCTGCTTCCGAAACTCGCTGCGTTTCTCCAGGCGGGACTCAAAGGCAGCCGGATCAGTCCTGATCAAAAGTAAATCAAAATGCCTGTTCAGATTTTGAAATAATTGAGTATCATGTTCCTCGGGGAAAGGACACAGGCATTCAGAGAGGCCGAAGAAATTACATTCAGTTAGTAATGACTGGATACAGGCCTAGAAATCCAGAAACTGCAAAAAAGAAATCCCATCATTCAACATGGCTAATCTGTAAGGCATCCCAGGAACTAAGGCTATCCCTTAGGGTGACCAAGAGCTCTGTTCCTCCAACGCTTGCACTCTGGGTACTTTCTCAGGCCAGAGCCTGGCCTAGTGGCTAAGACGACTCCATCCCATATCAGAGTACCTGGCTCCTGACTCTGGCTTCTCCCTAATGCAGACCCGTGGAGGCAGCAGTGATGGCTCCCGTACAGCCTCCCACACAGATCTGCACCAATTTCCCAGCCTCTGGCCTGCCTACTTCTGACTGCTGCGAACATCTGCAGAGTAAAGCAGCAGATGAGGGGGCTGCACAGTGGCTCAACAGGCTAATTCTCAGTCTGCAAGCATTGGCATCCCATGTGGATGCTGGTTCATGTCCTGGATGTTCTACCTCCCACCGAGCTTGTGGCCTGGGGAAGCAGTGGAAGAGGACAGCCCACAGCCTTGGGACCCTGCACCCACATGGGAGACTCAGAAGAAGCTCCTGGCTTCGGATTGGCCCATCTCTGGCCATTGCAGCCATTTGGGGAGTGACCCTCTATAAATCTGTCTTTCAAATAAAAATAAATAATCTTCTAAAAAAGTTTTTTTTTTTTAAGAAAAAAAAGTTCTTTGGGCAGCATAGCTGATAATGGCATATTTAGGTGTGTCCACTTTGGTGAAGGGGCCATTAGGGTCTCCAGCTCCTTGGCATGGAGACTTGAATGCGTCATGGTGAGGCCTGCAGGATCCAGGGACATCTTAGCTACCCCTCTGGTGGCCCTTCCCAGTCAAGAAATTATGGGGGTATCTCTTCCATTAAACTCTTTTCACAGTGACAACAAACACAACTTTCTTTACTGCTGACCTGTGTGCCAAGCCTCCACAGTGAGTTAGCTCCTCTGAGAACAGCCACGCTGGGTGGGGGTCTAGTTCAGTGGTGGTGTGGTATTGCTGCAGGCAGCCCTGCTAGTGGTCACAGCCTTCCTCCTACTCCCCAGCCTCTCATTCTTGTCCTCAGTGAGGGAGTCTGGGAGCCCCAGCTCTGGGCCCGGGGTTTAGCGGACTCAGCTTGCGACCTTGAGCAAGTCCCTTCTCTGATAGGCTTCATTAGTGGGGACCGTGCTCTTGGCTACCTGTCTCACAGGGCTGTCCTGAGGCCAACTCAGTGCAAAGACAGGAAACTGTGGGAAGAGCCAGGGCTCCGCAGGAGACAGCTGGGTGACCTTAGCACAGGAGCCTACCCGCATCATCTGCAGGGTGGGGACAACACCAGGCCCACGTGGCGCAGGGATGTCCCGCGGCCCAGCCCTCCCCCTCCCCACGCGGGGCCCGCACCTGCGCAGCCGCTGAATTTTGTCCCGATAGCGGTCGTAGTAGGGGTTGGCCTCCAGCTCGGCCCCGACCCCGCTGTCATTGGCTCCCCCCGCGGGTCGGCCGGAGCCGCTGCGCACCGGGAACACGCGCAGCTGTGCTGCTGACACGAGCCCCGGGCCCAGGGCACGGCTACGCACCGTGCACAGGCCCCGGTAGAGGCCGGCCACCTGCAGGACGGCCGGACCCGCGCCGCCCGCTGCCGCCGCCGCCACAGCCGCCATGGCCGTCCCCGCGGTCGCCTCCACCTCGTCAGGCGAGCCGGCCTCGGCCCGCGGCCCGCGCGCTCGCTCCATCTCCCTCCGGGTTCGCCGTGCTGCCGCTCGGGCACTGAGGTTCCGCGGGCTCAAGGTTCCGGGTGCGGGTGAGGGGGCTAGGGCGTGGCGGGGCGGCAGGGAGGACCGGTCGCTGCGGCCGCAGCCCGGCGCCCTTTCCCCGCTGTGTGTGTGTGTACCTGCCGCGGCCGCGTCCCTGCAGGAGCCCTCCCTCCGGGGACCAGCAGCCTCTGCGCGCCAAGTCTCCTCTCCAAAGCCCAGTGGGACCTCGGGTTTCCTCAGACCGTGCTCCCGGGACCCTGGCTGTGGTAGAACACCTTTATCTTCCAAGTCGTTTCCTGACGTCTAGGACAAACCCCAGCACAACCGAGCTATCCTCTCCCAGGGACCTCAGGATCTTTTTAAAAGGTTATTTGAGGACCTGGCAGCGTGGCCTGGTGGCTAGGGTCCTTGCCAGGATCCCATGTGGCTGCCGGTTCTAATCCCGGCAGCTCCACTTCCTCTCTGTCTCTCCTCCTCTCTGTATATCTGACTTTGTAATAAAAGTAAAAATGAAAATCTAAAAAAAAAAAAAAAAACTTTAAAAAGAAAAAAGGTTATTTGAAAGGTTGTGGGAGGGAGCGGAAGGGAGAGGAGAGACAGAAGTGAAAGAAAAAGATAACATACGCCATTCTTTCATTCTGAAAATGGAGCAGTCAGAATTAGAGCTGGTGCTCACATTGGATGTCCGCATTGTAGGTAGTGGCTTTAGCTACTGAGCCCCAATGCCAGCCTCAAGGATGAGGTTTTGCAGATTGTCCTCAGAAAGTAGATTTTGGGGGTAGCGTTTAATTGAAAAAAAAAAAAGTTTTTAAAAAGAAAGTCAGCTACATAGAGAGGAGGAGAGACAGAGGAAGATCTTCCGTCTGATGATTCACTCCCTAAGTGGCTGCAACGTCTGGAGCTGAGCTGATCCAAAGCCAGGAGCTTCTACAGGGTCTCCCACATGGGTGCAGGGTCCCAAGGCTTTGGGCCATCCTCGACTGCTTTCCCAGGCCACAAGCAGGGAGCTGGATAGGAAACAGGGCTGCTGGGATTAGAACCAGCGCCCGTATGGTATCCCGGCATGTTCAAGGCGAGAGCTTCAACCACTAGGCCATTGCTCCGGGCTCTACTACCTATCTGCTTACATCATCTTGTCTCCCCCAGATATTTTGTCTCTTAATGGTTTTGAGGGGTTGAATGAGAAAGGTCCATCCTTTGTGACTTCATCATGTGTCAGGTCTGCCTTTGCTGTCCATCCAAGGAATGAAGACTTCTTGCTAATTGAGCTACCATTTCCCTTGGAAGAACTAGAGATTTATCACTTGTTATTAGTAATGGCCAAAGAGCCTGCATGATCGTCACCCTCACCTGAAAATGTTGGACTGTAGAAGACAGGTTTGTCAATTAGCATGAGTACACATGGTCCAAAAGGGAGCAAGATGAAGAACCATGTCAGAAGAACAATGCATTTATATTAACTGTGTTGTTAATATAAATGCAACAACTTGGTTACTATAAATGCAGAATGTTCCATTAGTCGTTGCGCATGTTCCACCCTAACTGCCAGTGGGTAGTCTAGGGCTAGTTGGTTGGTGGTGACCACGTTGTGAACCAGTGACCTGGACTCAGTTGCCCACAGCAGCAGACAGCTTTCTTTCTTTCTTTTTAAAATAAATTTATTTTATTTTTAGGTTGTTTGCAAAGTTGAGAAGGATGTATACCCATATGTGGATGACTGACTAAGGTGAGAAGGGCTGAGGCATGGGGAGAAATGGATGAGACAATTGCTTTATATATTTTTTTCTTTCTGATCTAGCAGTAATGAATGGGGAGAGAAACAGAGAGGCCGCTCCCAGCAGCCTAAATGCATCAGTATGTGGGGGTAGGGTATGACCACCTGATGCCATTCTAGGATCCCAAATGTGGAGCATGTTCTGAGGGTTCTGCTGAAGTGGTTTTGATAGTTCTGAGATGTGTTGAGTTCATTGCTCCAAGGTTGAGGAAATCCTTCCAAAGTCCATTGGCTGACAGTCTCCACTCGCCCAGATACTTGCTCTCAAAGTTTGACTGGGAGAGTGATCCAATTTGTTCTACTATCTGAGGTACTAGATGTCTTCTGCAGGCCTCAATGATCTGTCGTGCCCCTGTGTGCATCTGGGCATGCCATCCACTACACAGGCTGCAACAGCCAAGCAGGCTGGACACATGTACTCCACAATCAGACCACAGATTCTTCAGTTTTCCCTGTGGTTAGAATTCTGAGTCAAGTGATCCAGTTGGAAGAATCCCCAAAGAAACCTCATCTGAGGTGACCCAGACCTGACTGCTGTGTATGCCAGCCAGTACAGAGTCTGGTTCAGTCCATCACCTGCATCTCCCTACACACACACACTGTTGGTTGCAGTTGCTGGGTCAGTTCTGTCATCAGTACCATCTCTTACACAAACTCACAGACTTGTTGCACCCTGTCCAACCCTGCCCACCATACACTTGGCCCTCATGTACACCAGTAGGAGCTGCAGTCCAGTGGGAGTGGCCCTAATAACTTCTACCAGACCAGCTCCCATCCCTGGTTCCTGCTCATGCTAGTCCGGTTTATGCTGTGTCCCATTTGGCTCTTGTACACATCAATGGGTGTTGGAGCCTAGCCCAGCCTGACTGACCCCACTATCCAGCCCCCTTATACTGGCAGGTACCACCACCTGTCTAGCCAGACCCATCCCCAACCCTGGTTCTCATGCTCACTGGTGAGAGGTGCAGCTCATTAGAGGGATGCTCACATTCCCTACTAGGCCCATTCCCAGCCCCAGATCTTGCACTTTCTGGGTGATATTGTGGCTTAGCTTGACAGGCATTTCCCCCATTCCCAGCGCTTACCACCTGATTTTGCAACAAAGCCTGACCAGCCTGCACTTACTCTGGCTTATACATGCACCAATGGATACAGTTACTTAGCCCAGCCTGGCTCTCCCCACTAACCTAACTTGCATGCAGGCTAACAGGTCTTATAGCTCTGCCTAGCCTGGTCTGCCCCAAGACCCAGTTCTCAAGTGTTATGTGTTATGTGTAGTGGTGGGTGCTGAAGCCCAGGCTGGTGTACTCTCTCCACCCCTGTTACCTCGGCATTTGCTGATGGATGCTGCAGTCTGGCCTGGCCTTGCCTGCCCCCGGGGTCCACATCATGCTGATGAACGAGCAGACAAGTTTCTGAAAGTGATATCCATGGCCTGTAGTAAAGTGTGTTAATATGGAAAAAGCTGGCCAGGATGTTTTCTGCTGGTGGCCATTTCTGTTTCTGTAGCCCCTGAGTGGCAACCTTTCCTGCTGCCCTTTCTATCAGTGCCTTTCCACTGATTGTGTGGCTCTGCCCATTTTTGTGTCCCCTGCAGTGAGCAGTAGCCCCCTCCTGTGGGTCCACAACTGGCTGAAGGAAATCCAGAATCTCTCAGCTATGTTTAAGAGGAGATTATCTATTTATTTCTATTTACTTATTCATTTATTTATGGTCAATAGGCCTATTTCTCTCCAAATTGCCACAAAGTGTGCAAATAGCACAAGGAACATGTATTTGGAGTCTAAATAAATGTTACTTTTTTGTCTAGTCAAGATGAGATCATCCTTTCATTCCAAATGCCTGGGCCTCCATAGCTTGGGCAAGATCTACTATGGCTTAGCTTGCTTTGGTAACCCCTTCCTAAATGAAACTGCTGTCATCTATGAACCACTCAAAATAATCAGATTCTCTAGAAGTTTGTCTTCTAAATAAACTTGACTAGCAGGACCAGTGTGGTGCATCAGGCTAAGCTGCTACCTGTGACATGGGCATCCCTTTTGGTTTGAATCCTGACTGTTCAGCTTCTGATCTAAGTTCCTGCTAATGTGTCTGGAATGCAGCAGAATATGGTCCACATGCTTGGGTCCCAGTCACCCATGTGGGAAATCTGGATGGAGTTCTTGATTCCTAACTTTAGACTTGGCACAGCCTTGCCATTTAGGGCCTTTGGAGTGAACCAGTAGATGAAAAATCTATCTATCTATCTCTATCTATCTATCTATCTATCTATCTCTCTCTCTTTCTCTCTCTCTCTAGATTGAGGCCTTGATATACTTCAAGAGTTACCTTTGGCAAATCTAAAATAAGAGAATCATATTTACTAAGACCATTTGTTGAGAATGATGTCTTTCACTCTTTAGAATCCCTTGCACTTGGTGTGGAGTGTGAGCTTTAAGACATTGGCCCAAAGTCAGTTCAATGGTTTTCTGTAACAAAAGTGCAGTAGCTATAACTTGCCCAAGTCTCCAGGCCATTTTGCTGCCACTGAGTTCAGCTATTTAGAAAAGTAGGCTGTGCATCACAGAAGTGGGCTAAACTTTTAGGTGAGTACAACAAAATCTATTTGTCTTTTAGTTAGAAACAGGGTGAAGAAGTTGTCTAAATTAGGAATCCTAGGCTTGGGTATTGTGACACATCAGACAAAGCTGCCACTTGCAATGCTGATATCCCATATGAATACCTGCTTGTTCTCTGGCTACTCCACTTCAGATCCAGCTCCCTGCTAATAGCCTGGGAATAGCAGTAGAGGATGGCATCAGTGTTTTGGCCCCTACCAACCACATGGGAGACCCAGATGAAGAGCCTGGCTTCAGCCTGACCCAGTGTTGGCCATTGTGGTCATCTGGTGAATGAACCAGTGGATGTAACTCTGATTTCCAAAACAACTAAATAACTTTTTTTTTTTTTTAATTAAGAAATTTTTCTTCTGTCAGGCGCCTAGGCACCTTCCTTCCTCTGCAGGGGGCCTGGGGACTTGGGCTGGGGGCTGGCAGAATAGAGTGGGTCTGGGAACTCTCCAATGTGTTTGGGTCCCAGGCAGGTCAGAGGGTGGGGTTAGGGCCCCAGGCTGGCATGCCTGTGTGGTGTGCTGGTAGACTGGGCTTGGGGACTTGTTAGCATGCTTGAGTACCAGCTGGGTGGAGGTTGGGGGTTCCAGGCCAGCACATGTGCCAGAGGACTGGTTATGGGGTTCTGGGTGGGAGAGCAGAGCTCCAGGTCAGCATGCCCCCCTCCAGAAGACTGGGTCTGGGAACCCAGGTGTTCACAGGCAAGGAGGCTATGGATTGATCAGGTAAGGGGGTGTAAGATATGTGGGAGGGGGTACTGCTGAGGAGTAATGTTGCAGGTGAGGAATGACTTCTGGGGCACTTCTGCTGCCAAGGCCACTCTACTTGCAGGTAAGCAAGCGGGCTGATGTCAAGCGATTTAGACGAGGGAAGTTAGAGGACCTTTATGGGTCAGAACAATGTTCCCTCAGGTGGGAGAACTGAGCTGGCTAGTTTGGGGGCCCTGATCACTACCATCCATTGGCATACTCTAAAGTTAGGGCTGGGGGGTCTATCTGGTAGGGCTATTTCACAGTACCTACCAGTGAATGTCTGAACAGGGTATGGGTAGTGTCAGGCTGGGCTCCATGACACTGACCATCATGCGAGAGAACCAGGTCTGAGGATAGATTCTGTGGGGACTATGTGGGCTCACCCCTGTGGACCTGCAATATCTGCTGATTTGCTCAAGAGATTGCAGGGTGAGGGTGACAGGCCAAGCTAGGCATGACCATGGAACCTCCAGACATTCATGGGTACTGGGGTTGGGAAAGGCCGAGCTGATCCAGGCTGCAGCACCAGGAAAAGGATGTGGGTGGGCCAGGTCACAACATACACCAGGACACACAGAGGCTGAAACAGAGGGGGGTACACTATGTCGGGTAAGGACCTAGCACCTAGTACCCACTGGCATACATGAGGACTGGGTTTGGGAGTGAGCCTGGTAGGGAAACTTGGGTAACTCTCCTGTTGGACTGTAGCTCTCACTGGTGAGCATGTGACTCAGTGCTGGGTGTTGGTCAGTCTAGGAAAGGTTGCTCCACCGTGTGTGTGCTGGTTCCAGGGGTAGAGGGTGGGGTGGGGCTGAACCACACATTGGCATGTGCAGGAGACAGGATGGAGTACAGGCAGTACTGGGCTAGACTATCATACCTACCAGTTTGCATGAAGGCCAGGGTTAGGGGCAAACTGAGCAGCCTTGCATGTGCTAGGATCCCATATGGGCGACGGTTCTAATCCCGGCAACCCCACTTCCCATCCAGATCCCTGCTCGTGCCCTGGGAAAGCAGTTTAGAATGGCCCAAAAGTCTTGGGACCCTGAATCCACTTGGGAGATCCAGAAGAAGCTCCTGGCTCCTGGCTTCAGATCAGCTCAGCTCTGGCCACTGTGGCCACTTGGGGAGTGAATCATTCGACAGAAGATATTCCTCTCTGTCTCTCTTCCTCTCTATACATCTGACTTTCCAATAAGTAAGTAAGTAAATAAATATTTTTTAAAAAACCCGGAAGGAGTATTTCAAGGTAACTACAATTGAGAAATGTACCAATCTAAGATTGGAACCCATGCTTGGCTTCTGGCTTTAAGAGGGTATTGGCATTAATCAGGTAATTTTGCCTTGTTCTTTGGAGGAATATGATGCATAGTCCATCTGGGTTACCCTGATCTTAGACATGAAGATCTATTCTGTTTTAAATTTTAACAGGGAGGTCATCCATGTTGGAGCATGTCTGGGTACTCAACAAGATTATAATAAAAGATTCAGATTTAAGGGTGATTAACCTGGGAGAGATGCCCAGGGAGGATAACAAATCCCTGCCAAGTAAATTAGTTGGTCATGCCAGTATCACTAAAAACTGGTGGGAGATGAGAATGTCTCTGTTTGGCAAACCAGAACCCAAGTAAGTTTTTGGGAGTGAGTCTTGCCACCAACTCTAGGAATCGTGGGGACTGAGAACAGAGTTAAGTGGCTTCTGTATTAATTAGAAAATTGATATTCTTACCTGTGACATACAGTGTTACCTGCAACTCCAGGAGTGTGATGCCTTAGGGGTTGGTGGGATTCACCTTGATTTCCCAGACTCCTTCAGTTCTCAGATAAATATGAGGTAATGGGGAGTCCTATTTTCCTTTAGAGCTAAGGCAAATCCCAATTTTATCACCCCTCTTGCATACATCAGGGAGGACAGCATGCAGGCTTTTAAAGCAAGGACCTTTTTTTCCATCAGTGTCCTACTTTGCCATAACCAAAATGTTCTCTTGAGCTCTTCACCCATGTTTAGCCCAGAGGTTGCAGGGTTCTAGTTATGGTCACAGAAAGCCCTATATATGTTATCATATGTGTGGCCTGTGCTGTTGTTTCCCATGTTGAAGTCCCCTTTCCTCTTCAGTTTTATCTCTGTTATTAAAAACCCAAATGCTGTAGTGTCTGGTTTATGGGAATTTAGGAATCGAGAGTGAGTTGTATCCAACAAGTTTTATATAATCTGGAGGCATAGGGGGTCTCTGGGGCAGAGTTTAGTAGAATTTTCATAGGGATTGAAGTTTGGGGTGGGGTTTGAGTATCATTTATTTTCTTATCCTTTTTTGGAAATGTTAGAAGTATCATACATTAGGTACTTGATGTGAGTAGAAGTGTCAGTCATAGTAATTGAATTATATTTATTTAATTAGCTAAAAGATCCTCGTGAGGACACAGTTGGAAGCCATGCTGGTAATTTCTGACAGCCCAAATAGTGGTTAAGGACTGTGATCTACTTAGGATTCATTCCGGCTGTTAGTAAAATTCAGGTATGTGGGATAAAGATTAAAGGTCTCTTACATTGTTGGGCGACATCTCAGTGGCAACATGGATGGACTTGGGAAAATTCACGAAAGACACCCATTGTGAGACTGGAGGGGAGAACACTGGGGAGGAAAGGGAACTTGGAGAGGGAGAAGGGAGACACCAGTGCCTATTAAATGGTGTCATAAAAAAAAAAAAAGATTGAAAGTCTTGGGCCTGCTGCAGTAGCCTAGCTACTAAAGTCCTTGTCATGCACGTTCCAGGATCCCATATGGGCGCTGGTTCGTGTCCCAACAGCCCTGCTTCCCATCCAGCTCCCTTCTTGAGGCCTGGGAAATCAGTCAAGGATGACCCAAAGCCTTGGAACCCTGCACTCGCGTGGGATACCCGGAAGAAGCTCCTGGCTCCTGGCTCTGGATCAGCTCAGCTCCAGCCATTGAGGCCACTTGGGAGTGAATCATCAGACAGAAGATCTTCCTCGCTGTCTCTCCTCCTTTCTGTATGTCTGACTTTCCAATAATATATTTTTTAAAAATTGAAGGTCTCCCAAGAGTGACTACTTTGTTCTAGGAATTTCTTGGTTTTATCACAGAAAGCCCTATGTATTGAGAACTCTCATATCCCCCATTCATTGGGAAAGGGGGATGATTGTTCACCCTATGGGAAGGCCAGAAACCCAAATGAAAGATGGTGGTCCCTGGACTAAAGTGACAAAGAAAGGGGCTGGTGTCATGGCCCAGCAAGTTAAGCTTCAGCTGGCAGTAACAGCTGCGATTTGATACCGTATTTTAGAGTGCCAGTTTGAGGACAGGCTACTTTGCTTCTGATCCAGCTTCCTGCTAATGCACTGAGTAGGCAACAGAAGATGGCTCTAATGTGGGTCTCTGCCACTTAAGTGGGAAACCCAATGGAGTTCCTGGATCCTGGCTTTGGGTCTGAAGAAGTAGAACAGAGTATTTACAGCGAGGAAGAAGGCAGAAAGTGGAGTGAGTTTTGGAGGATGTATGGTCAGGAGTTTAGTTTTAGATATGATGGAGACAAGTTTATAGACTGGCAAGGAGGGATGTCAACCCAGCTGTTGGGTATCTGAATCTAAAATTCTGAGATTGTATTCTAGGCTAGAGATACAAAATTGTGAATTGTTGGTTCATGTATTTAAAGCCATGAGTCTGGATGAGATCATGGGAGAATGAATACAGATAATGTCAAGTAAGAACTGAGCCCTAGTGCATGCTAACATTTAGAGGTCAGAGAAAAGAGAAACCAGCAAAGGAGACCAAAATGTAGGAGGGAGTGCCAAAAGGCAACAGACCAGGGAGGAAACTGTCAAATAGCTCCCTAAACACGCACCGGGGGGGCTACAAAGAGAGAAGTAATTAACTGGTCCTAAGGAACTGAGCTAGGGCCAATGGTGCAACCTACTGGGAAGGTGACTTGGGCTTTGGCTGAATTATGGAAGTGCTTTATAACTGAGTTGCTCATAAGTAGATCAAGGTGCCTCAGGAGGAGGTGAGCAAGTCCCTGACTTGGGTGAGTCCTGGGTTGTGTGGGGGTGGTCAGTTACTGAGCAGGAAAGATTCACTCCCAGGACTCAGCATCTAATGGGAGTAGGACTAGACAACTCTCAAGGTCCTTTAAACTGGAGGTGATATGAGTATGAGACAGAGACTGAAGGGTTGTTTGCCATACAGTGGGAGGGCCTTGGAGGATAAGCAGGTGTTCAATGGCAGCAAAGTGGGGAGTGATGCTTCTGGATGAAGGGGCCATGTGGACAAAACTCTGGAGAGATGGGCAGGCAGTGTTTTAGGGAGACTGGCATGGCTGTAAGGGAAAGTTGTATGAAGGATGGGAAGGGTGTGATAGTGAGGAGGTCTCCCCACCCCCATCTCCCAGGACGTTGGCTAGGGGACGTGTTCCAGCTCTTACTGAAGGGAATCAGTGGAACAGAAGCAACGTTATAGGAGGTGTTGACTGGCTGATTCCCTGGAGCATGTCTTCTCTTGACAGCTGGTGAGAGATGTCTTTTATTAAAGTCTTATTTTGAAATAGGGAAAGGAAGAGAAAGGGGCGAGGGGGGCGAAAGAGGATGGGAAGGAGGGAGGGAGGAATGAAGGGAGGGTGGAAAGGAGAGAGAGAGAGGAGAGAGAGAGGAGAGAGGAGAGGGAGGGAAGGAAAGAGAGTGAGAGAGAGAAAGAGAGAAAGAGAGAGAGAGAGAGAGAAAGAATATCTTCCATGTGGTAGTCCATTCTTCATAAGGCCATGGCTGGCCAAAGCCAGGAGACTGAAATGCCATCCCTGTCTCCCATGTGGATGGTAGGGACCCAAATATTTAATCCATCATTTGTTGTCTCCCAGGGTATGCATTAACAGGAAGCTAGATCAGAAGCAGAGTGGTAACTTGAACCAGACACTTTGATGTGGGATGTGGGTATCCCAAGTACTATCTTAACTGCTGTACCTCAACACTTGCTCTGTCCAGAGATTTCTTGAGGAAAAGACTCCTCCATGTTTTGTGGACTTCTGGCCCCAACTCTCCACTGGGGGCAGATATACATTAACTATCCCATAAAGACCCACTACACAGACAAGTGCCTGAGAGAGTGAGGGTGTTTCCCGTGAGCTGCTTTGAGGGCTCACTACAGGAGTGGAGGTGATGATTTACCCAGTGGATCAACATTTGATAGAATAGACACATCATGCCTACGATGCACCATTCCCGCCAACTAGGGATCACTTCACAACCGTTACCCATGGAATGTCCAATGCTCAGAACCCAGTGACCTCTCCTTTAGGGAACAATGGGGCCTGGCTATTCTGGGGACTCCAATTGGATGGATAGATGAATTAATGAGTTCTCTCTCCTCAGACCCATCTACAGGGCACTGAGATTCAACCTTATGGATTTCCAGGAGGATGGTCCGAGCCTCTCTGGTGGTACATACTCCTCCTATCCCTGCCTGCCCCTTGGACTTGGGTGAGGAGGGTGGGTGCGGGTAGACAGGCAGTGATGGTAGCCTGTGTGGAAGTGTGCTCATCACTTAGGAGATAGATAAGTCTATCTAGAAAACTAAGGAGTTCTTGAAGGCAGAGCTCACAATTCTACCTAACCAGAGGAGCTGCTGTGGATGGAACACTGGTATCTCTGCCAGCTGCTGATGTTTTACTGCCTCGATGACCTTGCCCTTAGGGAGGCTGGTGGATCGGATAGGTCTTGGTCTGGAAACCATCAGCATGAATGAGCTGGGCAGGTCATGCCCTCTGTAACCTCTTTTTCTGCAAAAGGCTAAAGACAGCCTCTTAAGCTCCTTGGGAATCTATCTTTAGCTAAAAGGGAGAATGGTGAGGCAAGTTGGTAAAGAGGAAGGCAGGAAATAGAGCTTAAATAGTTATGTGAATAAAGTGAATAGATTAAAGCAAGGAGAAGAATGAGAAACAGTTCATGCCGTAGGTTATGGCCATTTGCCTTTCTTTTTTCTTGCCTTAGTGTGGGTCTCACTGTACTTTGGATTCCTGGGGCTGTGTTCTGTGGCAGTCGGCAGCTGCATTCTCTTTCTGCATTGGAAGAAGAACTTGAGGCGTGAAGAGCGTGCCCAGCAGTGGTTGGAGGTGATGCGAGCCGCCACATTCACCTACAGCCCTTTGTTGTACTGGATTAACAAGCGCCGACACTATGGCATGAATGCAGCCATCAACACTGGACCTCCTCCTGCTGTTGGCAACACTGAGGCTAGTGTTCAGAATCCAGATCCTCTGTGGGAGGTGAATGTCTCCGAAGACAGGGGCAGTGCTGCCCAAGGCAGTAGCTCCAAGGTGGAGGCACCTGGTCCCCTGCAACCAACGCTAGTGGTTCCACAACAGTCCATACCTTCACCAGTACTGCGACCCCAGGCAAGCTCATCTGTTCCAATTCCCATCTTTCAGGAGGTTCCCTTTGCCTTATCACTCTGCAATCTTCCTCCCATGGTGAACCACTCTGTCTCCTACCCCTTGGCCAGCTGCCCGGAGATAAATGAACGCTTCCATTCCCTCCCCACACTGGCCCATGGAGACCACTGCTTCAATGCCAAGTCTTTTGCTTCAGAATTGTAGCCTCCTCTTATGGAAGGTGGGAGCTGCAGTTACCAGAATAGGCAATGGAGACAATGGATACAAAAGGCGAGTTCGCCTGTGAAAGACTGAAATAAATGTTCAAAGCTCCCTTATGTCTTTTTGCTGTTGAAGAGCAATGTCTTTACCCCATTTGATTAGAGCACTCTGCAAAACAACTTAGTAAACGAGTTTCATGAGTACGAGTTGAAACTGCAGGTAGGCTGTGAGGAGACACAGAACCAGCACTTGTGGGTGTATTCAATATTGCTCCACACAGTACTTATTGATGACCAAAGTGTGTGACCAATTCTGGCTTGATGTCCAAAGGCACTGCCACCTTACAGGCTATGGAGGGGGCACAAAGTGTGGCAATGCACATGGCTACGTTACAGGTAGACAAGACTCCATGAGACTAATGAGCCACACTGCACTATGGATTGAATTGTATTGTTCCATGACGTGTGGAATTCTCACAGGGTTGTCTCTGTACGTGATTTCTAACCCCAGAAATCCACCATATGGCTATCACAAGCTTCCTCTTACAAATGAAGAGACAGATCCCAAGGGAGCATAACAAATATCTATTTTATGTTAATTCTCTTACCCACAGCTGCCTCCCCCCACATCTTGCTGGAGTACCTGGAGGAATGCTTTACCATGTTTAGGAAGCTATTCATTGGTCCATGGATTGGAGAAAGCGTGGTCTGTGAACCCTCTACGAATATACACAGAAATAGAATTATCCATTAATTATATGAAGGTGCTCCAAAAATCCATGGAAAAGCATCTTTTAATACTTATTTTGGAGCAAAAAAAAATTAAAACCTATGTAGTTTTTTTATATTATGCATTTTCCATGAACTTACTGGAAACCCATTATCCATCTTAAGGAATCCATGCATGGGCCCTCAAAAATTGACTCACTGCATAGGAATACTAGTTATTTTTGTAAAGTCTTAAAAGGAGAGAATAACAAAATACTGGTTATCTGATCCCAGTTTAAGGGAGCCCAGGTGTTCCAGGATGTACATTCTTCCCTTTCATGTTGGAAATGGGTAAATCCTCTCACGGTATTTGAAGATGACCTGAGTTTTAAGCTTCATGTATAGCCCTATTGGGGTGGAGGAGAGAGGGGGAAGAGCCTAAGCGGGAAGTAAACAGCCAGCAGCAGGTGCACGTTCTCTCTGTGGAGCACTACTGTTGTCAGGACTGCAGATTGGTCCTTGCTTTGAAAAGGACAGAATCCATAAAATCAAGACCAAAGTATAGATTTTTTCCTTCTTTTTTAGTAATGGAGGTGGTTTGGGGGAAGTCTTAAGTCAGACACACACAGAGAAAAAAAAAGAAATGCTTTATTTAGATAAATTAAAATGGATGAACTACTGGTTCAAAATAAGTAAAGCTCAAATCAAGTCATGGAAACCTTGAATTTACTTCCTAAACAACCAAAATTACAGATACATTACCAAAACAGCCCCATTGAAAACAAAGTAGACTTACATTTCTTAATATGAGAAAATAACAAGGTAGGTTAGGTTCATATAACAAACAATCCACGCTCTACAAAGTCTCTGGGATACCCAAATGTGTTCTGCCTTGGATATGAAAGAAGAGACCATATCTAGATAATGATGGTAAGCAAGCCAATGAGGTGTGTAGCAAACAGAAAATGTCACTGAAAACAACAGGCCATTATGTGTAGGAGCCCTCAACTGTGATCAGTGGGTGCAGCATGGTGAGGGGCCAGACGTTCTGTCCAGCAACTGTAAAGGAAGGAACTCGGATGGAAGGGCAAACAGGCAGCAGGTGAAGCCAACCTCTTCCGCTTGGCTGCACTAGACACATCCCTGCTTGCCTGGCACCTCTGTGCCCTTTGGATGACACTGGAGTCATTTCCAAAGCAGGCTTTTGCTGGTTCTCTCTACGTGACCTTTTTTTTTTTTTGCCTCTGGGATTGATGGGGAGGCTCTTTGCATACACAGTATAGCAGACAGTACAAGGCACAAAGGAAACAGGACCAACAAGTAGTGCTGTGGGCAACTTAGGACAAAAGGAAGGGGACTGGCAGTTGGAAGAGGTGGATGGATTAAAAAGCAGAATCAAAACTGAAACCCAACTTGCCATTCTTCAAGCTTCCCATCACAGCTGAGCTGTGGGACAGCTGGTTTGTCTATATCTTAAATTATATCACAGGCTAAGGGAAGACAGCGTATGAACAGAACCCCCAAATTAACACGCAATAGGCTTATGGGCTTCCTGGCTCAGGCTGGTGAGCTTCAACTTAGAGTAACAGAGTCAGAACCCTGCCCTTCTGCCTGGGAGATGAGGCAGCTCCTCAGGCTGCAGTAGGGCACAGGGGACAGACAGGGCTGAGACAGCAGCACCGTCCCTTGCTCTGCCAGGCGTGGGACAGGGATGGTCCCACACACTGGCTCAGGGATGAGGCTGGCCACCATGCTGGCAGTGTGAAGGACAGAAGATAAACTAAAAAGCAAAATGGACTTCTCTGCTTACACTGTGTTGTGATACAAAAGAAATGCACATACAAGAAAGAGTTAAGGGGTCCCGAATGTATCTGCCAGTGAATAAGAATTTGCAACTAAAAAAAGACAAGCTACATTACCCTCAGTATATTTCATATAAATCAGTTCTCAAAAAAAAAAAAAAAAAAACAACAAACTTTCCAGGTATAGACGTACTATTTATGGTACAGTATATACAAACACAGCAGTATAATTTATTGCTAGAATTTTATTTGGTTGTTACAAAATAGGTAAGGGTGTATATATTAAAAATGGGAGGGGACTAAGAGAAGGCAGCCAGAAGAATACGAATTATCTTCAAGTTACCTAAAGTGCCAGGATAATTTTATATTATATTTGAACCCTTCTGAGAAAGTGAAATAGCGCAAATAGGCAAGGGAAATGTTAAGGAAAAAAGAAATTGGGAAACAAAGAAAAAGGAGATGTCTACGCCATGAGAAAAGCGAGACATGTCTGCAGGAAAAGACTTCACTTTGTTGAAGCTAGATTTGATTTTAACACGTCTAGAAAAAAAAAATGTATGGTCGGCTAACACCAAGCTGAACACTAAAAAACCAAAACCCAGCCCTTAAAGCTCAAGGGGACTAGAGTGCCTGCAAGGCTGATACAGCAACTTGGACAGTTACAGTGGAATCCATCTCTACTGAAAAATTTGGTGCCATGAAAGCTTCCCTATTTTTCTCCATCAGTTGGCTGGTAGCAATATGGACAGTCTCAGTTTGTTTTCCCCTTTTTTGTGTTGCCTCTAAATTGCTTTTAGAACCCAAAAAGTCCAGATGCGACATGCAGATGACATGGGAGTAGCATTCCTGTGGATCCAGAGACCTCTGTGCCAGGTCCACAGAAGTATTTAAAGGGCGTAGCATCATGCTTGCTGGGATTAGATTTGAAAAAGACTTGCTACCATCATGTGAAGGTTCCTGCTGTGGGCATCCTCTGGACAGAAAGCCTCTAGCTACTTCTGAGCTGATAATTTTAAGGAAATGGAATACAATTTCACACGTTTCATTTCACAACCGTTTTGGCTTTAGCCATCCTACAGAGAAATACATCAGGTTCTCGCTTAGCCCTCAGGAAAACTCTGGAGGGGCATGTAGTTTCCTCGTCCAAACGAAAGGCATAGCCATCTTCTCAAGCTCTGGGTGGCCATTCTCTGTCAGTGGCCAGGGGACTTCAGTGTTGCCATTCCGAATGGAACGGGGAGCTCTTAACACACTGGAGTGGGTAGCTGGGGGAACACAATCCAGTCCACCCTGGGGGAACCAGCCAATTCCCACTGGGCAACTTCTTAGGTTTATAAATCTAAGATAGGATTAAAATAAGAACTCTCCTTTGCTCCAAGAGTTTTCTGGTTTCCAAGTTGGGATTAGGTGAGGGAACAAAGAAATCAGAATCCTTCTTTCCTGAGCCTGGAGCCAGCACTGTTCCCAGTGTCCACTCCCTGATTCCACTTCCTGGCTATCAGGCCAAGCTCCATGCAGCACCCGGGGGTGCTTTAAGGAGACTTGGATACAGCCTCAGCTGCTACCCAGAGGAGATAAGCAATCTTTAATCACCAAATCATTTGCTCAAACTCATTCTTTCTACTTTGCACAAAATATGCACAATTCTTTCTTCCGCTTTAAATATTTACAAACAGAAAAGGCCTAACTTTTAAAGGAAAGACATTTTCTGAGTTCCTATAAAGTGCAGCTAATTTAAGGCAAATTTATGTGAAATATAAAAGGTGGCTTACTCTCTCTATATACATTTCCCAGTTTCAAAAAGTAAAGTTTCCTACCCTCAAAAAAAGGAAAGAGAAAAAATTAGGGTTTTATTTATTTTTTTCTGGAAATCTAAAAATGTAAGATCTCACTGGCTTCTGGAAATCATAGAGTTCTTAACATCATTGTATAAGTAAAATGGTCTCTTTTTTAAAAAAATAACTTTTATATAGCTTCTTCAAACAAGTTAAAAGGAGGCAAAGTGTCTGCTACAGTAGTCTGGAGGAGTGATGGGTAAGTCAAAGGGTTATTTCTGTTAGGTAAATAGACTTTCGGTAGTCCAGGATGTATCTCCATTGTGAACCAGGCCTGCTAAGGCTAGACATCTACAGCGGCTGTTAGCTCCAGGAATGAGTATCTCCCATCTCCATCAGAGTCCAGCGTTCTCAAGGACTCTGGTTCCGGTGTGGCAGAACCCAGGGCCTGGGATATTTCCTGGTAGGTCAGCTTCCCATCCTCATCCTGGCCAATCTTGTGGAATAAATCTTGAAGATCTGTCAAAAAGGAATTATAAAAAAATACAGTTAACTTCAGTTAAAAGTAGCCTCCATCAAAAACACTAAAAGAAAAGCTACTTTGCAGACCTTTTTCCCCCAAAAGGTACAGCTGACATTCTTACTAAGTCATACAGGCTAATTTTTGATCTTTTAAGAATGAGAAGATTCTGTTGTTGTTGTTGTTGTGATTGATGTGGCTGTTATGAAATGATGTCAATCCGAAAAACAGTAATATTATCTCAACCCCAAACAGCCTGTATCTCATGCAATAAGATATTGTGAAGTAACCAATGATATGAGGCAGATTGCTTATGATCTACATCAAAGAACTGTAAAACCTAATGTACTTGTAAGGCCCCATGATACTTGGAAATGGGGAGGGAGAGCAGAGAAATCTTACATTACCCTAGAAGGTGTGAGGAAGACAGGAAATAAATCCTATCAGGATCATAACTGGTAACTCATAGACAACAGACTCGAATTAGCATTAGACAATAGCAAAACTACAAAGGCATATGGGGGAATCAGGAGTAATCCTAACAACCTCTTAACAGGAGGTCATACGCATAGAGTAGGGAGGGGACCCCAGAGTGGAGCAGGCAGACAGGAGGAGGCTTGTATCCCAACCCTGAAGACTCCTAGATCCTCACCAAGGACTATCAGTATGAGCACTGAGGACTACATCCCTACTGCCAAGGAGACCACGGGGAATTGGAGTGCCTTCGGAGACCAAAAACTCTGAGGTCACCCACCTCCATTTGGATCTACCACATGGGATGGAAGAAGCCCAAATCCTGCCTTGCAGGATCCAAGGTCATCGGAACAACAACCAGGATCCCTGAGCGGTCTGCAGAAACAGAAGAACAGTAAACTTCCTTCGGGACTAGGGGGAGGAGCTTTCTCTGGTCCTTGCCTGCTTCCAATTTTGGGTTCCCACCCCCTCTCGTAATAACCATCAGGATTGCTCCAGAAACCCCTCAAAACAAACAAACAAACAAACAAACAAAACTAGAATAGACAGACAGAGAACAACAAGGAAAGCTTAGAAACAGACAGGAAACAGTCAGCGAGGATGCACTTATAACTCACTGGGTGGGACACAAAGATTAGTTACTCCTCACTGGGGTATGGAAGATTTCTCTGCACACCCCTCCTAAACATGCTCACCTAAACTGTTGACATATATCCTGTTAGAATTATAGAATTAGACTACCCAAAAAACAGCCAGGTTCAGCGAAAACATGCTTCAATGCTATAAACTGCTAAATACTAAAATTAAAATAGGCATGAGACAGCTTAATAACAATCTAAGCCATTTTAAGGTGTATAGAACACGGCTGAATATAAAATTGAAATGTCAGAATTGAAATGTCTATGAAGAAGTCACATGTTGTGGTTGAGAACCTGCATTTTCCTATTAACATATTGGTTAATCAATACCATGTCAATTAATGCCACAATGTTGTAAATGGTTGGAAATATTATATTGGGGCTTTTAATTGATTGGGATGATACTCTGCCGGCTCTACCTTCAGACCAGAGATGGTCTCACCAAGAAACCATTGAACTTACCAGGACAATAAGATGCTGGACTGTATGCTTGGTAAATACCTCAATTGAAAGAATGTCAACTGAATTTGAACTATGGAAATGCAACAAGGTGGAGCAATCCACCGTGGGGGGAGGGTTTGGGGAGGGGTGGAGGGAATCCCAGTGCATAAAAAATGTATCACATAATGCAATGTAATTAATTTTAAAAAAATGAAATGCAATAAAAATATTTGTTTAAAAAAAAAAGTAAGAATGAGAAGATTCTGGGCTCAGCGTGATAGCCTAGTGGCTAAATCCTTGCCTTACATGTGCTGGATCCCATATGGGTGCCAGTTTATGTCCTGATTGCTCCACTTCCCATTTGTTTCCCTGCTTGTAGGCTGGGAAAGCAGTCAAGGATGGCTCAAAGCCTTGGTACTCTGCACCTGTGTGGGGAAGCTGGAAGAAGCTCCTGGCTTCAGATCAGCTCAGCTCTTGTCGTTGTGGCCCCTTAGAGAGCAAACCAGCAGTTGGAAGATCGATCTCTGTCTGTCTCTCCTTCTCTCTGTAAATATGACTTTGCAATAAGAATAAATAAATCTTAAAAAAAAATAGAACAAGAGGATTCTATGGGAATGAATTAGCTGGCTCTCTAGTCAGGGACTTCTCTTCAGATTTTCCAGACTTAAGCTGAAAGGGTAAATGGCAATGCAGAGGCCTAAAGATCTACCTGATAAAAGCTAGCTGGGCTGCTTCTGAGACTTTTTGTTGGATGGCTGAGTGGGGATTGGGAGAATGCTTTCAAAGTCTTCAACGAGCAAAAATCCCAGGGCTGGCAGCTATTTAGGTACCTGAACCAGTGGATGGAAAATTGAACTCTGTCCCTCTCACTTTCTCTAACTCTAACTTTCAAATAAATAAATAAATCTTTAAAAAAAGCAACAATCCCAAATACTATAGCTTTCTCAGCTCTGATGGGAAAAATCAAACCTCGAAAGGCAATTCACTTGCTTAAGGTTATTTAGTGTTAAATGACCACAGCACAAATTATCACCTAACCTGGTACTCTTTCTACTACATGACATTGTCTCTCCAGATCCAGAAATTAGCAAACTTGAGAACCAGCGGCTGAAAACCACAATGAGATACCACTTCATAATCACCAGGACGGCTGGAATCAAAAGTGGTAGTGAGAATGTGGGGAAAGTGGACTGGGCTCTCATACACTGCTGATGGGAAAGTAAAATTGTTTGAGTCACTTTAGAAAACAGTTGTGCAGTTCCTCAAAAAGAAGTTATCGAATGAACGAACATTCTAGGTGCATAGTGAAGAAAATGAAAATGTGTGTACATAAAAACCTGCACACATTCACAGCAGCACTACCCCCAAAAGCTAAAACCTAGAAACACCCTACAGTTTCAGCAAGTGAGAACCAGATAAACAAAATGCAGTGTTGTGCATACAATGGAATACTATTTAGCCACAAAAAGGAATGAAGTACTGATGTTATAACATAAACAGACCATGAAAACATGCTTAATAGAAGAAGCACACTGAGAGAAAGAAGAATTAATCAAGGTTACATGCTAGATGATTTCACTAATATGAAATACTCTGAACAAGCAAATCCTTATGGATAGTGGCTAAAGAACAATGGTTGCTAGAGGCTGGGAAATGACTGCTTAATGTATACCATGTTTTCTTTTGGGGTGATGAAAGTTTTCTAGGATTAGACAGTGGTAATGGTTGCAGCCTTGTGAATATAATAAACAGTGAATTACAGATTTTAAAAGGGCTTATGTTATGGTATGTAATTACATCTCATTAAAAAAAATACCCAAAGGCCTAGGCATCTCTTTAAAACATTTTTTCTTTTTTTTTCCCTTTCTATATATATATGTGTATGTTTATACACATATAAATATATATTTATTTTTCTGTGAAGAAGAGAAAGAGAAATATCATGAGTTGATCTGTATCTTTTAAATTTTGAAGGCACTATTACTGCCAACAGGATTGGAGAATTTCTATCAAGAGTTTTTTATATTTTCTTTATTCTTTTTTCAAAAAGATTTATTTATTTTTCTTCAAAAATCAGAGATATACAGAGAGGAGAAGAGACAGAGAGGAAGATCTTCCATCCAATGATTCAATCCCTAAGAGACTGCAAAGGTTGGTGCTGCACCAATCGGAAGCCAGGAGCCAGGAACTTCCTCTGGGTCTCCCCTGTAGGTGCAGGGTCCCAAGGCTTTGTGGGTGCAGGGTCCCAAGGCTTTGGACCATCCTTGACTGCTTTCCCAGGTAACAGGCAGGGAGCTGGATGGGAAGTGGAGCTGCCAGGATAGAATCGGCGCCCGTATGGGATCCTAGCACATCAAGGCGAGGACTTTAGCCACTAGGCCACTGCACCGGGCCCAGGAGTCTTTTATATTTTCTTATAGGCCCCAAATGAACACATAGGTGGGCTCATTAACATGTAACATTTTAAAAAGTCCTGGGTGCTTTCCCATAATCAACAAAAGATAGAAGATTTAATTTCTAATACCAAAGACAGTCATGAGACTGAAGTCTTTCTAAATATCTTCCTAGATTTCTTTCCTATCTTCAGTGTCACACCTGAATTCAATAAACCTCTTGTTTAGTAGTCAGAAAAAATAAGGATGAAAGAAAAGGAGGAGGGAGACAACAGTTGTGGTACCAAGTCCAGTCGACCGAGTTGTTCTAGTGGACAAGCTTCAAACAGGGTCCACTCTCATCATGATGACAGGCCCAGCGATGCCACTAATAAACCTTAAGAAATCTCTGGAAGCCAGAAAGGCAGGAGGGATACTTTTTCTAGGCAACACCAGGTAGCTAGCTGAAAACTTTTTATGGGTGGGGGCATGAATTTATACAACATGCTATGCAGTTGACAGTTATATTCAAATAAAAATGACTGTATTTTCAGATCATTTCAAAAGTATGTACATTCAGAAGTGGCCTAAGATTTATTTTATTTTTATTTTTTTTATTTTTATTACAAAGTCATATATACTGAGAGGAGGAGAGATAGAGAGGAAGTGGAGCTGCCAGGATTAGAACCAGCAGCCATATGGGATCAAGGCGAGGACCTTAGCCACTAGGCCACACTGCCAAGCCCATTTTTTTTTTCTCCATTTTTTTTTTTCTCCATTCATTCTCATCAATTCTTGATATACTAATGCAGAGGGGGTGGGGCTGGTGCAAATGTTCAACGGCTGCTCCTCTGCCTGCCAGCACCAGCATCCCAGAAGTGCCAGTTTGTGTCTAGGTTGCTTCCCTTTGTTTATGGCCTGGAAAAGCAATGGAAGATGACCCAAAGCTTTGGGATGCTGAACCTGTATGGGAGACCTAAAATAAGCTCCTGGCTTAGCAGCAGCTGTTGTGGCCATTTGGGGAGTCAATCAACTAATGGAACACCTTCCTCTGTCTTTCCTTCTCTCTGTAAATCTGCCTTTCTTGCAAAAACAAGTAAATCTTAAAAAAAAAAAATGCAGAGGGGGCAACCTGTGTAGCCATTAAATGCAATCTAACACAGGGAGAGTGAAAAAAGTAACTGCGTTTGTTTTTATTTCTTTTTCTTTTTTTAAAGACATATTATTATTATTTTACTGGAAAGGCAGATTTACACAGAGAAGGAGATACAGAGAGAGAGATCTGCTGGTTCTCTCCCCAGGTGGCTGCAACAGCCAGAACTGAGCCAGGAGGTAGAAACTTCTTCCGGGTCTCCCACACAGATGCAGGGTCTCAGCGCTTTGAGCGAATCTCTACTGCTTTTCCAGGCCGTAAGCAGGGAGCTGGAAGGGAAGTGGAACGGCTGGACATGAACTGCTCATATGGGATCCCAGCAAATGCAAGATGAGGATTTAGCCACTGAGCCATTGCACCAGGCCTAAAGTAACTGTATTTCAATTGTGATATAAATGTTTAAGTCTCTCTCTCTCTTTTTTTTAAAGATTTATTTATTTTTATTGGAAATGCAGATATGCAGAGAGGAGGAGAGACAGAGAGGAAGATCTTCTGTCCGATGGTTCACTCCCCAAATGACCGCAATGGCTGGAGCTGAGCCAATCTGAAGCCAGGAGCCAGAAGCTCTTCCAGGTCTCCCACGCAAGTGCAGGGCCCCAAAGCTTTGGGCCGTCCTCGACTGCATTCCCAGGCCACAGGCTGGGAGCTGGATGGGAAGCAGGGCTGCCAGGATTAGAACCAGTGCCCATATGGGATCCCAGCACATTCAAGGTGAGGACTTTAGCCGCTAGGCTACGGCACCGGGCCCAAGTCTTTAAGTCCCTTATGCTTTAAGCAACAATTGCAGCATGCAGAACACTTACTCACATATTTAACAGTCACATATTATCAAGGCACTATGCTATGCATGGCAAGAGTTAAATTTTGTATATACCCAGGAAATTAGAACAAACTGACATTACTAAACACAGGCAAAACGTTTAACAAAACATTAAAGAGCACGAGGAGGAACCCAGTGCAGTCCTGGAAGATGAGTAAATGTTTCCTGGTGCAATGGTATTTAAATTAATGTGATCAGCCAGACAGATCAAGGTGGAGGGACAGGAACAAATGTTCTAGGCAGTTAGCAAATACAGAACTAGGAGTCATGCTGCAGGCAAGGCAAACGTATTCTCCCGTGAATCATATCCTTCCTATTAATGTTTATTTTGCTGATTTTTAGCAGAAGGGTCCATTTTGGAAGGACCTGACAAGTAAGGGTCAATTTTTATTTATTTTGTTAATCTTAGTTTTGTATTTGTTTTTTTTTTTTTCAAAAAGATTTATTTATTTTTATTGCAAAGTCAGATATACAGAGAGGAGGAGAGACAGAGAGGAAGATCTTCCATCAGATGATTCACTCCCCAAGTGACTGCAAAGGCCGGTGCTGTGCTGATCCAGAGCTAGGAGCCAGGAGCCTCCTCCAGGTCTCCCACATGAGTGCAAGGTTCCAAGGCTTTGGGCCGTCCTCGACTGCTTTCCCAGGCCACAGGCAGGGAGCTGGATGGGAAGTGCAGCTGCCAGGATAGAACCAGTGCTCATATGGGATCCCGGTGCGTTCACGGAGAGGACTTTTGCCGCTAGGCCATGGTGCTGGGCCCTGTATTTGCTTTTATACCTTCTCCGGTAAACCGCAGTATCACTGAGACACTGTATTCTTACTGCTTAACACTGGGTTTAACGAGGTGCTCACCGAATGAAGGCCCTAAAAATATTAATAGTCTCAGCATACAAACAGAACAGGTATGAAGTCTGCCTCAATCACTTGCTGTATGGACTCAGGCAGGTTTCCTGTAAGTAAAATGGGTCTAATATTTGAATGTTTGTAGGATGGTTACACCAAGATTATACGACATGATATATATAGCAAGCATCTGGCTCATAGGAAGTGTTCAATAAATGTGAGATCTAAGTTTTTAAAAAATTACTACTTTGGGGCCCGGTGCCGTGGCCTAGTGGCTAAAGTTCTCGCCTTGAATGTGCCGGGATTCCATGTGGGCACCAGTTCTAATCCCGGTAGCCCCGGTTCCCATCCAGCTCCCAGCCTGTGGCCTGGGAATGCAGTTGAGGACAGCCCAAAGCTTTGGGACCCTGCACCTGCGTGGGAGACTCGGTAGAGGATCTGGGCTCCTGGCTTCAGATCGGTGCAGTGCTGGCCGTTGCAGTCACTTGGGGGAGTGAATCATCGGATGGAAGATATTTCTGTCTCTCCTCTTCTATGTATATATCTAACTCTGCAATAAAAATAAATAAATCTTTTTTAAAAAGTTATTACTTTAATAATTCTGACATTACATTCTGATAACACAAGTTACCTTCAATGCTAGAAACTCCTGGCAGGAAGACAGTTCTTGGTTGGGCAGCTTTCTCAATTCGGTCTCCTGAAGACTTTGAAGATTTTGGCAATGCTGATGGCTTTGATGTGGAATTCTGAATTTGCTCTGTAATGAACACATAAGGTTTTAGTATTATCAGATGCCAAATTAAACTAGCTTTAGAGATTATCTTTTAGGGTATTTGCCTATCTATTTAAAATAAATAGTTGAGAATTAAGTATCATAGTGACTGAATATAAAGGCTTGGGCTCAGTTATATTAATGGACAAGTGAAAATTAGCCAGTATTCTACTAAATTAAGATTTGAGTCAATAGTTGAATTAGCAGATCCTGTAGCACAAATTAGTGCTATATATATTTAATATTTAGTAAAATAAGAAATACTTTGATACACGGATAGATACACACACACACACACCTCTCCTTCACTGGTTCATTCCTAGATCCCAAAACAGGCTGGGCTGAACTCCACCCAGTTTTGCCACCCTCCCAGTTATCCCACGAGGGTGGCAGGAACCAAACTACTTGAATCACTGGTGAACTGCTGCCCAGCAGAGTATACATTTAGAGAAAGCTAGAATTAGGAGTGGAGCTAACTCAAACTTTGGAACTCTAATGTAGAATGCAGGTGTCCCAACCAGTCTTAACCAGTAGATAGAATGCCTGCCCCCATAATGCATGTTTAGATGTTAAGCTGCCAAGAGACAACAAATAGTTGTTGTATATTAAAGCCTTTCTGACATCCTGAAGACCTGCTATAGGCCTGCTCTAGGGGAATATCCAAGCTGGTGCCACGTGGGCTACTTTAAGATTATATAGGATAACACTGGGACAAGGCCTCTCACCACAGTTCTGTCTTCTACCAAAAAGAAATTTCAAGATAGTAGGCATTTAGCCTAGAGCTTCAGGTACTTGTGTCCCTATCGGAGTACCTGGCTCCAGCTTTCTCCTGTAGACCCTGGGAGGCGGTTGTAATGGTCCAGGTAAATGGGTTCCCACCACCCAAGTAGGACACTTGGGTTTAGTTCCAGGCTCCCAGCTTTGGCTGGCCCAGTACAAGTCATTGCAGATATTTAGAGTATGAACCAGTAGATAGGAGCACTTGAGTTTATATTTCTTTCTCTCAAATAAATAAATAAAAACAAAACAAAACAAAAAAATCAAGGGAAATATCAGTGCTTTTCTAAAATGGAAAACTTCTTGTTGTGGGGGAGTCAAAGCTCACACAGTCCAGGGTTTTGGCTACGTCCTTGTAGAGCTTAAGTCTGTGGAAACTGATGCATATGTTAATATTGATCAGGTATGCCCCCACCTAAAGCCAAGGGCTCTCCTAACCCAATAATCCCATCAGTACTTATTAGCGATTTTCAGGAGGACTAAAATTTATTTTTAAGTAAATTTAATGCAATTACAGAAATGAAGGCTCCCATAAACAACATTAAGGGTTAGTCTAATGTATGCTACAGCAGTAACGTTTTGTCTATAATTGGATGCAGGCAGCATGGAGAAGTCTATTTCCAGCTAAATATTACCCATTCTTCCTTTAATAGACTACAGTACAAATCATGTACAAAATGGGCTTTTTCCAAATGAAAGCAAAGTATGTCAGCTTCATCTCGGTGCACTCAGGCATCACTCACTCGTTCGATCAACACTCTTGCAACACCTTCTCACTCCCAGTGAGGGAGGCAGGCTGCCCAGGCCTGCGTGAAATATTCACAAGCTGGCCCTGCTCTCACCTTCCTCGGTGTTCTCTGGAGGCCTGTTGCTCTCAGGTTTGTTGGTGAGGGCACTAATCAGCTGCAGTTTCTCCTTTAGCTTGGATACCTGAGAATTTGAGTTATCTTCTTTCTGCCCAAAACAAAGAGCACAGAAGATCAAGATGGAAATGAGACCTCACCTGAGTCTTCATAGACTACGTGCCTATTAGCATGTGGTACTTAACCTTAGTACTTTCCCTATACAGGTAATGGAGGAATGAATCAACAAATACTACATTTAAATCTTTGGTTCTCAGTGTTGATGAGTGTCTAGTTGGATTTGAGGGCAGACCATTAAGGGAACATTAGGCTACTGACGATCTGATTCACTGTGAACATTTGCCTGATGGGGCAAGGCATGTGTATGTCAGCAGTAACGGAAATGTAACCCTGCTCAGGTGCCTATGCGACACCCATTTCCTAAAATGAGCAGGATACAGTTTTCTAGGAGCTATTTCACATCAACTAAATCACATTTCTGACTATCCATATCACCTTGTGATTAGACCACGTTAGGCAGTTTTATGTGCTTATAACCTCAAACCAAAATGAAACAAAACAGAAAAACCATATATGCATACACAAAACAGCTGAACAAAAAACAACAACAACTATTCCCACAGTTCCCTCTGGGCTCCATGGTAGTTAGAACTGTTAGGAACATGCAAAATGAACTCTAGTATTTATAATTTGAAGTCATATCTTTTAAAAAGCTTTTTTTCTCCATATCCTGCTTCATTTTCAAATGATTAGAATGATACATGAAAATAGATTTAATTACAAGAAGAGAGAAATCTGTTTTCTGTGAGACTGGTTTCTCATTGCTTAGGTTAAAGTGGGAAGTTCTGATACTATGCTTATTAGAACATCTCATCACAGATCTCTTACTGTTTCTATTTATTTATCTCTCATCTTTTGAAAGATTTATTTAGAAAGTTAGTTATTATAGACAGGGAGAGAAGGAGGGAAGGGCGAAGAGGCACAGAGAGAGCACAAGACAGAAAAAGCTCTTCTATTGCTAGTCCCCTTCCCAGACAGCCACACAGGCTAGTGCTGGGCTAGCCTGCAGCCAGCTTTACTCGGGTCTCACACATGGGTAGGTGCAGGCATGTGAGACATATTTTGCTGCTTTTCCCAGGCCGTTAGCAGGGAACTGGATTGGAAGAGGAGCAGCCAGGCCATGAACCAGTGCCCATACAATATGCTAGTGTCACAGACAGTGGCTTTACTCACTATGCCACAATGCCACCCCTGCTCATATTTATTTTACCCTAAGAGCTGCTGTATAGTAGGTCAGCCTTGGTTTACTTAGAGAGCTAAGATATGGACACAGGTAACAAAACTAGGTGCTAAACAGTTGTAGAATGAATGGTAAAGAGAAATTGGATGCTTAGATGAGGTAGGACAGAGGGACTGGTATACTGGTGTGATAATTAAAATAAAAGCAAAGTCAAGTCAAAACATTCAAGAAAAGTATGCATAGGTATTGTGTTCTGATATTTACTAGTAAAGTCTGAACTGCTGAGGTCACTACTTTCTCATAGTAACCACCAGTTACTTTTTTGCATTTAACACTTAAATCTGGCTCTTGCATTTCTCTTATCATTCTCCAGGTTTAGGTTTAAAAAAAATATGCAGGAGCAGTTAGAAAACCTAAACAAAAGCCTAGTTTTGATACATTAAAATCCTAATATATATGACTCTATTTAGACAACACAAAATTGATAAGGATGACAAAATAAAGATGGAAAGCATTAAATCAAACACTGCCTGTACTATGGCTCCTATCTAAGTTTATTTACTATGAAGTTCAGCTCTTCTGAATTTCTCAAATGACACATGTCTCAGATATTTTAATTACTCAGCCACAGTCTTCCCAACTTTTCCTTTATCTAAGCCCAGGACTTAAAATATAAAACTCTATGCGCTACCAAACTTTCTTTCCTGCGAAAGATAGCATATCAGATTTCTCATCTTGTCTTGCTTGACAATATGTTTGAGAAGAAGGAAAAGGTGACAGACACAAGGTGAAGAGGACCAGCCAAAGCTTAAATATTAAATAAACTGTGAATGTGTTAAGATTGCAATAAAAACTATCAAATAATTTTTAAGCTAGAACCCTTTTTTTCCAGATTATCTGTGCCTCTGTTCTCCATCTTTAACATAGGTAAGTTACTGTCTTAGCTTAAAAATCTCCTTAGGAAAGCCATCCTAATTGGTTAACATTCTCATTGCGTCCTATACTGTTCCTTTGTAGTATTTATACTTGCTATTAATTATCTGTTTCACTATGCATTAATGATTTTCTTACCAATGGATTGTGAGTTCTATCAAAATAAGGGTACCATGTCGGTCCAGCCCACTGCTGTCACCCCAGATCTTATCAAAGAGCTTAGCATAGTATATTGCCTGATAAAGCATTCACTTGTTCAAAAATGTATTAAATGCTTTGTCATGAAGCTTCTACACCCAAGGTTGAAGTGCTCCTGAAGTGCTCCAAGTGTTGAAAGCAGCAGCAGGTTAAAAGCACAGATACTGATGCTTTTATTTTTACTTCAGGGTAAACCTCTAATTATTTACCTTTTTGCTTTGGGTTTTTAATGGTTCTGTTCTGTTGGTCACTTGATCAAAAGATTCTCTTTTCAGAGTGGCAGCTCTATCATCCATCTTAAAGGACAGAAAGAATAACGAGAAAATTAGAGGCAAACATGAATATTTAGCAACTGTTAAAGTGGTCAGAATACTTAAATGATTTCAGAAAACTTTCAGTAAAAACGGCAGGAAAGTGGGAGGATGATGAAAGTTGAAGGTGAGAGTGAGAGGTGGGGGGAAACTAGTGATTCTAATTGTCTGTCAAACTTTAAAATCTTTTATGGATAAAAAGCAACAGAACTTTCTCCCAGATCCATGACTGGTATGAAGGTGTTGTAAGACGCGGTAGCACAGATGGATACTAATACCATTTTTCCCCCCTGTTGTAGAGAAGTAAAATGGGGAGAGCAGGGACAGTAGTGGAAGTCTGGGGTAATAACTTGTCACAATAAGCCTTGAAAAACTTCAATGTATCATGTTCACAAAATCACCCAAAATTTCTAGCTCATACTCATCTGAGTTCAAAAGAGCCTTTTAAAAGAAAGCTCCTTTAATCTTCACAGCTTTGTAGTAAATTACACACTCCTGAAAGGCAAGAGGGGGAACAGGTCTTTCTACTCACTGTTCACGGCCAAGCCCAGGCAACCTGCTAAGGTTCTACTATGGCAGAGCCAGTTCAAATGCTGATTTCCATGTTCCAGTGTTCAATTTTACTTGTGGATTTGCTTTCAGTTTGGCAATTACTTGAATTTATAGCACATTTCCTATATTTGGTTTCCACTTTTTTTACATATGCCCATATCTTTCTTGTATGAAAATATAAAGGTAGAACCTATAGTTCTATTAAAAAATAACCCATGTGGCTCCAGCACAATATAAACATGACAAAAGACCACATTTCCTTTATGGAAACATGAGAACAAGGGCATTCATGGTCTGCCAGCATCAGTGACTTGTTTTAAGTGATCTGGTTTAAGTGGCTTTTGTGACTTTATCTGCAAAAGTTTCCCCCTAATATGCAGAGAAAAGCAGGATAAATGTGAAAGCCAAGTTCAGTTTTAAAGAAGGAACAATTTTTGGTTCAGTCATTGCTCCTATCCCAGTAAAAAACTCCTCCTTTGGAAATACACACCAGAGCCTTCGGACCAGATGGATAACTGGTAACCTAACCAGAGGCTTTTATATCTTTGCCAAATACTTCTGGTGAAGCCCTGGTAAATGGCTTGACTTCTCCACATTTCCACTTCCAAACTGGGACTAACACTGCCTGTGCCATTCACATCACAGAGCTAGCATGAGGACTAAGGGAGGAGTCCAACCAGCAAAACACACAAAGGTATAGCTTCTCCAATAAGCTGGGAGACAGTAGTGGAGTGCCATCTGTGTACAGACAAGACACACTGCAACACAGAAACATCACAAGAGATCTGAAAAGGCTTACCGTGCTGAAGGACAGGTTCGCTCTCCTTTCTACCTTGCTCATAGCAACATCGCTTTCTATCAGGTTCACTCTCTGGGTAAGATTACTGACTGTCTCTTTCATCCCCGCGAGTTTAAGATCATTCTGTCTCTGGTACCCCACCAGGACACTGTTAACCTCCTCTAAAGAGTTGTGAAGGTACAGGATATCCTAGAGTAGAAATAAATCAAGTTGTAGAATACAGCTAGAGAGACATTAGACAAGCAGCCAGCAGCACTGAACAAACAAGCAGTATGTCAAGTTACTGAAGTAAACTTCTTTTCATGGTTTTGACCATCAATTGCCTGTCTCTGCTTTGTCCCTCCCATTGTAAATTGCTCCTAGTTTATTCCCTCTGGAACTGTTAAACAGAGAAGGAGTGTACTGATTCAACTCTCTTGTCCCAGCCAGTTGAGAGCTTGAGAATTGATTTCCCAATGTTTACTCCACCTGCTGGCGGGAAAAATTGCTGGGTTATTAACTGAAAGCCCATTAACCTAATTTGTCAGACCAAAACTACCTTAGGAACAATACCAATTACTCAATTGGCTCATGTAAGAAAACCAAAACAAGTAGTGCATTATTTAGTACAAGATTCAATTATTTTTATTGACAGCCTCTACTACTGATTGCTCTTAAAAAGGAATGATGACTATGGGTTTTAAATGGCATGAAACTCAGGACAGAAATTCTTCAGGAAGATCTCCTTTATTCTCTTAAGAAGATTCTGAACTCAATACCCCTTCCCCCGCTCTTGCTTTTTGTCTTCATACTTAAGAAAATCCAGATTTTCAAGGATATGCCTTCCAACAGTCTTAGAATTTACTGTGGCTCAAAACAGCTATCACTCTAGATTAATCTGCTATCCATCCATCTTTAACTTGCTCAGACTGCTATTTTTCACAGTTTCAGGATAATTTGGTCATTCCTTGTCTCTCAATATGTGAAAAGGAATTTACTCCATTGACTGACACACAGGAGGAAAAAGGAGGGGGATGGAGGAAGGACAGTATTTTAGATCCCCAAGACACAAACATGCAATGCTTTCTACATAGACCTTACACAGGCAAACAGGTAATGGAGACACCTGCTATCACAACATCACAACACTGAGTCCAAACTCTTCATGGCCTATTGTGGTTGTAGAAAGTGAAGCCAGAGACAGTAAGTACCTGCTTCAGATTTTCACTGTGGGTCTTATTGTCCAGTTCTGATGTAACTGAAGGTGATGAAATGATCTGGTTGCCCCCACTGGTCTCCTTTGAGAAGTGTTGGTTCTGTTAACAATAATGGAAGTAAGTGTAGGCAGCAAGTAATTTCCAGATGTACCTAGCCATCTTGGATGATCCTGGAATAACTCCAGTTGTCCCTACTGCATTCATAGATAACCAAATAGTCCCTAAGAACCTGTAGCATGACCAGTCCTGTGCTAGATCGTGAAAGCACCATAGACTTTTCTTTTTTAAAGTTTTATTTTTATTTTTATTACAAAGTCAGACAGACAGAGAGGAAGATCTTCCATCCGATGATTCACTCCCCAAGTGAGACGCAACGGACAGTGCTGCGCTGATCCAAAGCTGGGAACCAGGAACCTCTTCCAGGTCTCCCACTAGGGTGCAGAGTCCCAAAGCTTTGGGCCATCCTCGACTGCTTTCCTAGGCCACAAGCAGGGAGCTGGATGGGAAGTGGAGCTGCTGGGATTAGAACCGGCGCCCATATGGGATCCCGGTCGCGTTCAAGGCGAGGACTTTTAGCTGCTAGGCCACGCCGCTGGGCCCCACCCTAGGCTTTTTAAAGTGAACAGCCTGAGGCACAAGCTGCACACAGATCACTTCAGAGACTGAGGCCTTCCAAGTCTGCTTGCTTTTGAAATAGAACAAACTCTCTAAAAATGATTTCTTTTCTCCACCATAACTGAACAGAGTACTATGGAATCAATCAAGTTTCCATGAGCTAACTTAGTTTGGAAGTTGGGATAACATCATCATTTCCACCTTTGGATATTGCAAGAACACTTGGTCATGCAACTACTGGCTTCAGGCCTTGAGCACAATCACCAATCATGCACATTATTAGTTCTTCCCTTACAGCATACACCAAGATTTATGTTTGAGGGTTATCCCCTTCTATAGCTCAAGGCTCTGTGCAGAAGCTGCAGTATAATATGCTTGTATATATTTCCCCTTTAGTGGGCAAAATCCTTTGGACCCCACAACTATGACTTAGTATAAAGGATGTCAGTAGGAGGACCATTATTGGCAATAAAGGGCAGGCAGGTTTAATTATATGCCTATAAAATTTTCCAAAAAATCTGAGCTTCTAGGCATTTATCAATCCTACATTCACAAGAAATAAAAGGCAGAATTAAAGAGGAAAGGAGGAGAGGGAGGGGAGGACATGGCTCTAGAAAGCAGGGAGTTTCCTCTGATGAAAATTTATTTCAGAAAAATAATTACTTGAGAACATACTCAGACTATTAAAAACTATAAAAGTGTTGCTGAAATAGAGAGTTTTATTATCATAATCACACAGTTTCTCAGTGGCAAGTGCAATTAAAATTCAGGTGGCAGGACATCTAGCAATGCTTTTCCTTCTGGGTTCAGCCTCAAAACAAACAAATAAAAACAATGAGAACTGGTTTTAAAGAAATGAAAAATTCTCCTCTCCAGAGATGTTTCATAAAGCTCTAGTCTCTGACACAAACTTTCTAGTTTAAACTGGGAACTCTGAAGTTTACAGAGTATGTGGGGCAGATGGAGAAATTAGCAGAAAACTTTGTAACTTTTGCATGCTCTGAATAATCCTGACTTCATATACATACCTTTAAGTTAGCTGCTAGGCAAGATAGCAGGGCTGTGCCATTTCTTTTTCTTTCTTTCTTTCTTTTCTTTTCTTTTTTCTCTTTCTTTCCTTCATTACTTCCTTCCTTCCTTTCTTTCCCTCCCTTCCTTTCTCTTCCTTCTTCTTTCTCTCTTCCTTCCTTTTCTTTCTTTTTCTTTTCTTTTCCTTTTATTTTCCCTCCCTCCCTCCCTTCCTTCCTTCCTTCTTTCTCTTTAATTGCAAAGGTAGATTAGATTTAAAAAGAGAATGAGATCAGAAAGATCTTCCATCTGCTAGTTCACTCCCTAAATGGTCATAATGTCTGGAACTGAGTTGATCTGAAACCAGGATTCAGGAGCTTCTTCCACATGGGTGCAGGGTCCCAAGGCTTTGGGTCATCCTCTACTCTTTCCCAGGCCACAAGCAGGGAGCTGGATGGAAAGTGGAGCAGCTGGGACACGAAGCGTTGCCCACATGGGATCCTAGAGCTTGCAAGGCGAGGACTTAGCCACCGAGGTATTGTGTTAAGCCCCATCTCTTATTTTCCTTCATTAATCCTTACAGAGCTATTAACCATTAAGTGATGAATCAAGGTCTCAGAATGACTGTGGGTAGCTTACACTTGCAGCACCACTGAGATGTGGAGGCATATGAACATAACTCTTGGGCACTGCGGGGATTTACTTCTGTCTTGGCTATCTGCCTAATACATCATCTCTAAACTCTGGCTAAAACAACTGGCCGTTTCTCTTGACGCTGTGGGTTGACTGTGCTCAGCTGTAAAGGGAGGGCAGGCTGGGGAGGGGGAGGTTCTTTGACTACATATGCTCTAGGCACATACACACATGGCAGCATTCAATGGATAGCCTGGCTGAGCTGCAATGTCTGAGAGGGCCTTTCACCCCTTGGAGTGCTTCTTCCCTTGACCTTTCTGCTTTGCCCATCTCCTGATGCACTGTGTAGTGAGATAATAATAATTTGTTTTAAGGTACAAATTTTGGGGATGGTTAAGTAGCAATAAATAGGTGGAACACTTCTCCATCTCTTTTTTTCTTCAATTTTCTCTCCTACTGTTTCATTCTCAGAACCTGCCTCATCCCTCTATTTCTTCCACTGCCACATTAAAAAAAAACACACACACATATATATATATATATCTGGCGCCGTAGCCTAGCAGTTAAAGTCCTCACCTTCAACGTGCCGGGATCCCATATGAGTGCTGGTTCTAATCCCGGAAGCACTGCTTCCCATCCAGCTCCCTGCTTGTGGCCTGGGAAAGCAGTGGAGGACAGCCCAAAACCTTGGGACCCTGCATTCACGTGGGAGACCTGGAAGAGGTTCCTGCCTCCTGGCTTCGGATCGGCGCAGCACCGTCCGCTGCGGTCACTTGGGGAGTGAATCATCAGACAGAAGAGCTTCCTCTCTGTTTCTCCTCCTCTTTCTATATAATTGGGACCCTGCACCCACATGGAAACTCCTGACTCAACTCTGATCCTTACAGTCACTTGGGGAGTGAACCAGCAGCTGGAAAATCTTTGTATCTCCTTCTCTCCGTAAATCTGCCTTCCCAATAAAAATAAATCTTTTAAAAAATAAAACTCAATAATAAAATCATTACCCTGAGGTTGAGGCAGTTTTGATATTTTGATACATTTTTTTAATACCTTGAAAATTTTATTATATACTACACTCAGGAAGAAGGGAATATGACCTGCCCAAAGCACTCAGGATCAATGTAGAGGGGGTAGTGCAGGGTGTACAGGCAGTCAAACTATATTAGTACCCAGGGATAGAGGACAGTCATTTGATCACCCCTTAGAGGCCCTGATGGGGAAGAATGTTCCAAGGGTGTTACTTGAATGGTTCTGATAGTGCCGAGATGCCTTCAGCTTCACTGTACCAGAGTTGAGAGGCTAACCAAGTCCACCTCAGTGTGCATCCACAGACTCAGACTGCTGCAAAGCTTAGGCAGCAGAGTTGTACAATATGTCCTGCCTTCCATCCTCTAACGAGACACTTGACATCCTATGCTGGCCTAGATGAGATGGCTGTCATGACCCCTGTGTACATCTAGGCATCATGCTGTCCACTGCACAGGCATCAGCAACTGCAGAGGCCCAGTCTTGATATATGCTCTCCAAGGTCACACCACATACACTGTAATTTTCTATGTAGCTGGGATGTGAGTCCAGAGATCTAGTTGGGTAGTCTTCCAAGAAACCTTGCCAGGGATGACCTGACTTGATTCCTGTGAGTTCCAGCTAATGCAGGGTCAGGTTCAGTCCATTACCTGCACTAGCCAATGCAAATACCTGTAGATGAAGCTGCCTGGTCAGTTCTGCTGCAGTTCTATCCCTCATGTGAACTAATGAACTGATGGGTGTTACAGCCTAGCCCAGCCTGGCCCACCACCGGCCTGATCTTCACACCAGTGGGTGTCATGGCCTAGTCGGGGTGACTCCCAACAACCCCTGCTAGGCCTACCTCCAGCCACAGTTTTTTTGTGTGCCAGCTTCTACTAGCCCAATCCATCCCACATCCCATCTGGCTCTCATGCATATTCATGAGTGCTGCAGCTTAGCTCAGCTCAACCAACTACCAGATCAGTCCACATGCATGCTGATGGGTGTTTATGCCTTGACCAGCTTGGCCTACCCCCCAAAGCCATGGTTCTCCCCAGTGGGAGCTGCAGCCCAGCAGAGGAGTGCCCACAGTTCCCCTACTAGGCCTGTTCCCAGCCCTGGATCTTGCACTTGCCAGGAGGTATTGTGGTCCATCTCAACATGACTTGCACCCATTTTCAGCAACTGCCAGCTGGTCCTGTAGCCTAGTCCAGTTGGCCCACACCCATTCTGGTTTTCCCTTGCGCCAGCAGGTGTGGTTGCCTAGACTGTCCCCAGACCCAGCCTAAATGGCAGCTGATGGGTGCTGCGAATATGCCCAGACTGGCCTACCTCCAGTCCCAGCTTACATGCTCACCAGTAGAAGCAGAGGCCCAGCAAGGGAATCCCAGAGGTTTTCCCACCAGACCCATTCCCAGCCCCAAGTTTTGTGTGTGCCAGTGGTTCTGCAGCCCGATGAGATGGCCTACCCCCAGTCTTGGCATTCACCAGCAGGTGCAACAGCTTAGCCAACATGGCTCACTCCCAGTCTCAGCCCCAGCCCTCATGTGAACTGGCAGGTGTTGCAATCCAACCCGGTCTGGCCTACACTTAGACTACATGAATGCCCATGGGCACTACAGTCTTGCCCAGTCTGGTCCACCCACAGCCCTGGCTCTCATACTCACCAGTGGGAGGTGCTGCCTCCCAGGGAAGTCCCCAAAGTTCCCCTACCAGGCTGGTTCCCAGTCCTGGATCTTATGCTCACTGGCAGGTACTTTGATCCAGCCTGCCATGACCTATCCACAGTCTTAGCAAAAAAAAAGACTCATCTTTTAATTCTATCTTCCTCAACTACTTAATTTACAGATTGTAAAACAATCATGTGTGCTGCTTATTAGATCTAGTAATAGACAGGTGCTCAGTAGGGTCTGTTCAGATCAGTGCAAAGCGTTGATGAGCCTTATACACAAAAAAGGGTGAGTAGCAGCATGCTGCCTTTGTGGAGCTTTCACAGACTTCCTTACCATGTCATTCTGCAGTAACTCCATGGTTTTCTTTTGCTCATCCACAGTCTTCTGCATTGCCTCCACAGCAAGACGGACACTGTTTAATGTATTGCCAATGGAAGCCACACTCTGAACATTAGAAGGTAGAAAGGTCAGTGTTTCCCCCTCTTTCTGATGCTCTTTAAAACACAGAACTGATATGCGACAAACTGCATAAATTCAAATGTATATCTAAGTATTTTGACAAATACACACCTGTAAAACCATCACTACAACCGACAGTAAACATTAATCACCACCAAAGGTTTCTTTGCAATTCCTCTCTTCAAAATTCCTGTTGCCAGGCAACCAATGATCTATTTTCCCTGACCACCCACCATCTGTTATAATTTTCTAGAATTTTATATAAACAGAACTACCGAATTTGCAGGCTTTTTAGAAAGGCTTCTTTCACTCACATAACTGAGATTCATTCATGTTGCAGCTATTTTTTGCAGAGTACAGTGTTCCAGTTACAGTTGTGTAATAGTCTGTACAATCTATTCATGCACTGACACACATTCAGATGGTTTTCAGTATTTGGCTACTAAAAGTAAAGTTGCTATAAACACTTATGGTCATGTCTTCACAAGAACTTCTGCTTCATTTCCTTTCATTAAAATGCTTTTGTGTCATCACAAAGCCCACGAGGTGAAAGGCTGATCATATGGCAGACTTAATTTAACTTAGAAACAAAATAAAACTGCCAAAAAGGTAGGCATTGTGGCAGTGTGTTAAGTTGCTGTGTGAGATGCTCATATTCCATATCAGAGTGCCAGTTTGAGTCCCCGGTCCTTTACTTTTGAACTTCGGATCCAGCTTCATGCTAATGTATCCTGGGAGGCATCAGGTGCTGGCTTAAATGTGTGGGTCCCTGCAATCCATGTGGGAGACCTGGATGAAATTATGGGTTCCTGGCTTTGGCCTGAGGAAACCCTAGCCACTGCAGGTATTTAGAGAGTGAACCAGTAAGCAGAAGAGCTCTCTCTGCCTTTCAAGTAGGTGAAAATAAACAAAAACTCAAGCAAACAAACCAACCCTGTGAAACAATGTTCTAAAATGGTTATACAATTTCACACTCTCAGCAGAAGTGGTGTCACTCTCTATCTTCACAACACTGTCAATCTTTTCAATTTTAGTCTTTCTGATGGAAGTGCAGTGATATATCATGATTCAATTACATTAAACACTGACCAAATAGATCTGTGCTTTAATTATTTCAAATTATTTTCTAACTATGAATTGCACGTAGCTTATACTGAGACAATTAACAGAAAATATATACATTCTAGTTTTCCATGTATCTACAGAAATACATAGGAAAAACCAGCAATTTTCTTGATTTAAAGGACTTTTGATAGAGGATAACCAAATATTTCCTAAAGAAAATATAGTATTTATAAATCTGGGACCCAGAGGTAAATTTTTGCCACAAATGGCCTTTGTTGAACCCTTTTGTGGGCAGGTAGACGGCCAGAGCCAACTCCACAAACTGTCACTGTGCCAGGTGCAAATGTGGTCCTTTGAGCAAAAAGGGGTGAAACCATTTTTGACTTCGGGAAGCCCAGTGTTGAAGAACTGACGGAATGACTGCAGGTTCTTCCTTTACCACAGAATCCTGTCAGCAGCTGGTGAGTACAACCAGATAGAGGCCACAGCTTTCTTGTTCTCATTAGGCCTCAGGAGCCTAAGAAGACTGAGGACATTGCTCATTTGCCAACTTTTATAAAAGGGAACATCCCTAATATCATTCAGAGAGTTTTGACCTTTTATTAAGACGTGTTGATAATTTCATAGTGTCATGTCATATTTAACTAAGATCAAGGATCTAGGAGGACAAGACTTAAAATTTTCAACAGTAAAAATTACCTGGAATACATTGAAGGTAGGTACCTGACATGACCTACCACTTCAAAACTGAGCCAGTTGTTTAAAAAAAGAAAGAAAGAAAGAAAGAAAAACAAACCTAAAACAAAACACCAATGTCTAGTATTTGAAATACGCAGATCTGTAGTGATAACACATTGGGTAAAAGTCTGTAAGCTTGGATGCTATTTATGTAAGCTCTGTAGTAACAAAAGCTACAGGCATTCAAAGACACCTACTGTTTGAGAATCCTCACTGGCTGGGTGTGTAAAGCCCATCAGGATGCAAGAAGACAGTAAGCTCTTGTTTCAGGAATTCTTTTTTATTTTTTTAAGGAAGCAGCTGATAGACATATAAACTTGGGAACAAGACTCTGAAACCAGTATTCCTACCAGCTGCAAAGTGCCTGGTACATCCTGGAGGAAGCTCTGCCAATGGGTATTAAGTGAAAGAATCAAGATAGAATCAATTTCCTTTTCTAATGTAAGGCTGCAAGAGTGTTTCTGCACTCAAGGCTGGGGAGGCTTGCCTTTCCTCCACTTGGTCCTGGAGGACAGTGTCCAAGAAATCTGGCTTCATTAAAGTAAAAGCTACATGACCATATTAGACCAGTGGTAAACTATGGAAACTGAGCATACACAGGTGTTGTGGCTATTAAATAGCAAGTTTTATGTTTGCTGGTGGTTTATGAATATCCCATGTCTTTTGTTTACAGTCTGGAATATAATCATATAAAATGCATAATACACTAACTTTATTATCATTATTTTAAAATTTATTTTACTTTTATTTATTTAAAAGGCAGAGTGAGAGCAAGAACAAAAGAAATCTCTCCCATCTGCTGGTTCACTCCCCAAATACCCATAACAGCTGCGACTAGGCCAGGCAGAAGCTAGAAGACAGGAATTCCATTCGGGTCTTCCACATGGATGGCAGGGATCCATATACTTGAGTCATCACCTTTTAGGATGCACATCAACAGGAAGCTGGATGTCAAGCAGAGGAAGGACTGGCTTCATGGCACTCAGATCTGGGATGAGAAACTCCCAAGTGACATCTTAACCTGCTGCAACAGAGCATCTGTCACCCAGAGATGAACTTTTAAGTCAAAGGGCCTAGATTTGATACCCACGGTGTAGGGTTCTCCCATTCCTGAATCCTTTTCTCATTTTCTGCTGCAACTGATGATGTTCTTTTGTTCCAGTCCAGTATCTCCTTCTCCCTTCCTGCCCCATCCACTCTTTCCATTTAGCTTCAACGGCCTCTGAATCCCCCTCATCTGGCTGTCTTTGGCTCCTGCTTTAGCACTGGATTCTAGCACCAAGAAAACAGAAATGCTGAACTACTCTTTGCCTAGGCCCTAGAGTCTAGGGTAGATTTCAGGGAATGAAGCCATCAGAAGAAGTGCATGTTTAATTTTACAAAACACTATCAAATTGCTTTCCAAAGTGACTTTTTAATCAATATATTCCCAGCAGGTATATTTCAAAATTTCTTTTGCTTCACATCCTTATCAACACTGAACTTCAAAAATTGCCATTTCCCAGGCTATTCATTAAAAACAAAACAAAACAAAATTTCTCATAGAAAACAAGATTTACAGCAAGCTTCATGTACAACTGGTCTTTCAGAAAGATTGTGAATGATGAATTAAAAAGGCCATCTTTGAAAAGCAGGCTCATATTTGCTAACCTGAGAGTCCACCAGAACGATTTTGGGACATAGAGAACTCAGTAACAAGGTGGGAACTCATATAAACCCTGGGTAAAACAATCTATTGTAAATTATAGGTCAAATTAACCAGGTCCAAATAAGGCTGTTCTGAATTTTTAGGACACAATGATATACTCTATCACTGATATCTTGGAGCAGCTGATTACAAATGACAACCTTTCATACTGTAGATGGTAAGAAGTTTGAATTACAGCAGGTTAATTCATTAGCAGAATACATAGCACTTACCTTCTGAAGCCCCTCCACAGTGGCAGGCAGGCTAATCAAGTCTGCAGCTGACTTAACATTGGCTTTGAGGTGGTTTACTGCAGAAGTCAACAGAGAAATCTGAAAGGAAAACAGTAACCAGGAAAACCATTTATAGAATACATGCCTCTTTCATAAACTCTAGGGTGATGTCAGGGCACCCTTGTATTTCTCATGGTTTTGTGATCCTGTCTGCTCTTAGGAGTATAGGCACACAGTACCTTGGAAAAACCTTGAGATCTGGGAGGCAGCAATAATATTCCTCTTCCTGCCCAACTTTAATGTTAGTGTCAAAGAAGGAAAGGCAAATATCATTCTTAACACTAGTTCTGACAGCTGTAAGACCCACAGATCTTATATTACCCAAAAGATACAGTGATTATTACATGACCTTTTAACAATTGGACAGGAAAAAAACCTAATGATCAAAGAAAGACCACTTCAAGACTTCATTTTAGTAAAATATAACACCTTATTATTTAACTTTTTTGTTCCTGCCCAAGTGGGAATATACATTATAAAATAAAAGCCTATCATCACAAAATACAATCTATAGGAACTGTACCCCAACAACTTGAACTACTTGGAGAGCTGGTTTTGGTTTAATAATGTGATTAATATTTCAAACTCAATAGTTCAACCAAGGCATCCCTGTATCCTGAACGGGCTCAATAAATACCCACTGACTCATGAACTGATGTAATAAATGTATTAAAATAGGAATTGAATAAAAAATAAGATGTGGCTTTCCTTCTGTTATTTAGGAATAGAATTCTAAATAACTGGAATTTTCTCTTGAATGGGAACTAGGGGAACTTTCATAAAACTATTTCAAGCTGCAGAGATTTGATTCTAACAGACCCTGTGATGTGCCTCAGAACACTTTTCAAAGATTCTAAGTTCCAAACTGCTTTACTATTCCAAATTCTAGGATGAAAACACAGATTTATCCCAAGCAATTATATTCAAAGTTGTTCTACAGAGAAACCACCAAAGTTTCTGGTCACTTCTACAGGACAAACCCAGTGGGAGGACCCAGGAGACAGCAGACAATGCAGGACTTAGTTCCCTGTTGATTCCTTCAACAATGTCTGCCATCTTCTCTGGGTACGCACTGCTGCAGGCACTGAGAAGACGATGGCAGATGAGACCAAGATGTTCTGCCCTAACGGAGCTAATACCCTAGCAGGACGGAGAGTGGAATAAAGAAGAAATCAGGTAAGGACTACGAAAAGCATTTATGTGAGCCATAGTTTGTCTAAAAAAGAGGGAGGGTGTCCAGTGAGGAAGTGGAAACTAGGGTTCTCTACTCCTTCTTCCCTCTTTGGAGGGTAAGTCCAGAGGCTTACCATCATTTTTCATTAATGCAACCTATATTCAGAAAGCCCCACTACACACCAGTGGCAAACCTCAGATATCAGGGGTTACAGTGTTTACATTTGAGCACAAGGACCCTGCTATCCTTTGAACATGATGTAGCTTCCAAACTCAAGTAGGTCTTTAAACCACAGGGCGATGGGTTGGTGCTGCAGGAAGGAATTGGGAAAGACCTGATCCAATTTCCTTGTTAGAAGGTGTGAGGTCCAGTGGGAGGTCCTAAGGTCACTGGGGAAGGTAGTTCTCATGAGAAATGTGGTGACATAAGCCTAATCCACATAAACCTTGTGTTCTTTCCTGCCTTGTTGTTGGATCCCTCTTCTATATACATTCTGGTATTGCCATCCACAACCCCCTGACTACACGTACAGTAAACAGGGCTGCCTGACCTTGGAGTGTTGTTATAAACCACAAGCCACAAAACCTTCTTACATTGTAAGAAGCCTGTATCAGGTATTTTAGTCATGGTAATACAACGCTGACTAACACAGCCAATCTTATGTAAGAAAAAATCTGCTAGTAGGAAGTATCAGAAGAAAATAATAAGGTGACTTGATAAGAGTTATTAGGCAGCTAGTTTAGATTGGATGGTCAGAGAAGGCCTACTTAAGCAGATGGCCTTTAAACTGAGATATAAGTAAGAAGGCATGCACCACACAAACGATGAAATATACTTCAGAGCAGAGGGAACTAATAGGGCAAAGGCCACATTACAGAAAAAAGCCTGGCATGTTTAAAGAATAGAAAGTTATATGGCAGGACTGTGCATGTGTGTTTGTGTGAGAAAGAGAACAGAATATGAATTGGTCAGTATTTCTGTTACTACAACAAAATGCCAACACAGTAAATTTATAGAGGCTTTTTTTTTTAAAGATTTTTTTTTCTTACTTGAAAGGCAGAATTACAGAGAAAGTAGAGACAGGAGGAGAGTATCCTGCGTCTTCAGGTTCACTCCTCAAATGGTGGCAACAGCCAGAGCTAGGGCAGGCCAAAGCCAGGAGCCAGGAGCTTCTCCCAGGTCTCCCACATGGGTGACTCGGGCCATTTTATGCTACTTTCCCAGGCACAATATCAGGGGGCAGGATTAAAAATGGAGTATTCAAAATTTGAACCAGTATCCATATAGGAAGGATGCCAGCACCACAAGTGGAGGTTTAACTTGCTGCACCACAGTACTGGCTCTGAGAAAAAGCTTATTTATTATTTAACTCAAGTTTGGAGGATCAAAGTTCAAATGGCAGGCTTTGGTGAAGGTCCCATGGTAGATGGTCACAGCAGGCCAGCAAGCAGAGAGAGGTTGGGCCCAAAATCGGGCTTCTCTAACAACCCTCTTAGAAAAACAACCTTCCAGGGGAATTGATCTACTAGGCCTCACCTCTTAAACACCATAATTGGATTAAGTTTTCATCTTAGTATCATTAACTTATGAGTTTAGGGTTTAAACATCGGCACGAGAGGGGCTGGCAGTGTGGTTCAGTGAGTAAAGGCACTGCTTGTGACACTGAAATCCCCTACTGAAGTACTGATTTGAGCTCCTCTGTTTTTAATCCAGTTTCCTGCTAATGCTCCTGGGATGATAACTTAAGTGAATTTATCTCTGCCACCAATGTGGAGGACTTGAGTGGAGTTTCTGGTTCTTATAAAGGACTGTATAATTTGGGGTCAAATCATTCAGATTAGAAAAGAGAAAGAAGTAGGAGGCGAGTCCAAAGATGCAGGGAAGCATCACAACAAGTGGAATATGTAAACTACAGGAAGGATATGGATTATGCCTGAGGTGTGATGAGAATGGGTGGAAGCAGGCTACCCTCATGGCTGATGACACTCAACAGGAAGACTACTGTGGCTGTCCCATGAAAAAGGGGGGATCAGTAAAAAGGCTGTTTGGCTTCTCTAGGCACGATATCATGGTGGTTTGGACCCGAGACGTGGCAGAAGCAGTAGAGGTAGAGAAGTCATTGCATATGAAAGATGATGAACAGAAAGGAATTATGGAAAAATCCCAGATTTCTCACCTCAAGGATATTTCAGGATAGTGAAGTGAGAGTGAGGGCACATTAAATATGATTCTGAAACAGAGTACTAGCAGGCTGAAAGGATAGGCTTTACGCTAAAAGGGATCAGATATAGAAGGCATTCTTTCTAGTTTGGAAAGGGGAAGGCAGCTTTGGGGAAATAGGTGGATAATAAAACTATGAATAGGTCCACAGATACATTTTCTTCATAGCACTTCTCAAAATGACAATGATTTATTATTTATCTTAGTCTCTGATAAAGATCTCTTTTCTTCACAAGACTGTAGAGGCTATGCTATCAAGGATAATATCTGTTCTACACTCCATAATAGCCGTGCTGGGCTCAAAGACAGGGAATGAATAAGCATTTACTGAGTGAATGAGAAAAACCAAGTCTGGGATGGACACACAGAGAGGTCAGAAGAAGGCAACAAGGCTATGTAAGCTGTAACCTTATTTTTCTCATCAGTAAGATTGGTGTAACAACAAATGCTTGACTCAAGCATTGACTATCTCAAGCAGCATATAGTTTTAAAATATGTCTATGCATTCTTTGACAGAAGAGCTGCAATCTAAATCCTTTCCTCCTGAATTAGGTTTGGGTCTGGACTAAAATGATTTGTTTCTTCTTTTTTTTTTTCAAATATGGAATGCTTCATGAATTTGCATGTCATCCGTGCGCAGGGGCCATGCTAATCTCCATATCATTACATAGGTGCTACCGAAGTGAGCACAAATGATTTGTTTCTAATGAGCAGAAAACTGGCAACTTCAGAAAGAGGCCATAAAAGGCACTTGGATATTTTTTTTGCTCTGTCTTAGTCTTGGATAACACACTCTGTGGAAGCTGTTTGCCAGGTGGTGAAAATACTCAAGCAGACTCAGAATGAAGCCCAGACACTGAGATCTACCTACAAATGAGGCCCCTTCAGCTCCAGCCAAGCCTAGGCTGGCTGTTACAACCTGGAGATCCTTGTTTGAACCACTCTGCCCAGCTGCTCTCAAATTATTGGTGCACAGCAACTGCAAGATAATAAATGTTTGTTGTTTCTAGCCACTAGAGTTTATGTAACCCAGCAACAGGTAACTGTAGTAAGTTATGCAAATAAAATTATGAAAATTAAATTAAAAGTTATAAAAAATTAAAAATTAAACCTCAAAGCATGAACCATGGTAACAAAATATTGAATCAGCAATCATCTTTAGTAGTGAAATTTAGTTAAGACTTAACCAGGTAATTCTCTAAGTGCCCCCAAAATTTCAATCTAATCATCATCATTCTAGCTCTAAACATTTAATAACAAAATGTGTGAAAAAAATCTCAGTTGACAGGGAGACCCAGCAAAATGTAAACCTGTTAAGTGGGGCTGGGGAATGTGTGGCCCATGGGCCACTGAAGAGCCATACAAAGGCAACCATATGTAGGGCCTGAAATCTATACGAGGCTAATTTTTAAAGGCCTGTGAATGATATTAAAGAAATCCACCTCAGAGGTAATTTGCTCATGTGTACAAAGATGTATGCATAAGGATATCCATTTCTTCCTTATTTGCAATGGCAAAACATCAGAAACAATGTAAACGTTACCAAGACTAAGGATGTGGATGCATTCAATGAACAAAGCAAGTTGTAAAACAATACACACTGAATGACCCCACTTATTTATACACACACAGCCAGAAGCTAAGTCATATTAAAAACTATTACAGCTTTGTAAATATGAAGAGGACTGGAAGGATGTGGCTCAAATTACTCACAGTGGACATCAAAGAAGGCCAGGAGCACTAACCATATGTGTCTGTGATGGGGGAATTTTCATAGGAACTTTGTGTGTATTATATTGTTTGTCTTATATAAGAAAACATTCACAAAATACCAAACTTTTAAAAAGATAAAAGTCGGAAAAGAGACAGACACTTAAGGTGCTTGCTTCAGCAGCACATATACTAAAATTGGAAGAAACAGACACTTCACTAACTGGAGGCAGTCTATACGGTTTCCTTGGCTTCCCTAGAGCCTGCCATACCATCTTTACATGTTCTACCATAAGGTGCCTGGAAGAAGAGTCCCTCCTCCAGGTATGCTTGCTCATTGCCCCAGAGCATGTACACAGTCAACTCAAAACAAGTTTGATGGGCAAGAATGCAGTTATTCCAGATGCTTTTTTTTTAAAAGATTTATTTATTTTATTACAAAGTCAGATATACAGAGAGGAGGAGAGACAGAGAGGAAGATCCGTCCGATGATACACTCCCCAAGTGAGCCGCAACGGCTGGTGCGCGCTGATTCGAAGCTGGGAACCTGGAACCTCTTCCGGGTCTCCAACGCGGGTGCAGGGTCCCAATGCATTGGGCCGTCCTCGACTGCTTTCCCAGGCCACAAGCAGGGAGGTGGATGGGAAGTGGAGCTGCCGGGATTAGAACCGGCGCCCATATGGGATCCCAGGGCGTGCAAGGCGAGGACTTTAGCCGCTAGGCCACGCCGCCGGGCCCTCCAGATGCTTTATCAATTACATGGTTACCTTTTGACCATGTGAAGGAATGAACTCCTTCTACTAGTAACTGATAACTGGCCAGATTCTAAAGGTACAATAAAATGTGCTCTGTGTGAGGTGATCTGGGTAGAAACTGTTCTGTCAGGCACTGCGACATCCTCCTATGCTTAAAGCAGAGATCACTGCTAGTAAGTTCTACCATATCCTCCAAGAAAGGCTAGCAGCCCTCAAACCAGAGAAACAACTGTAATTCAGTGCAAGCAGAGTGAGTTGAGCTACTGTTTGGTCTCCTCAGGCTGCAAACACTAGAGGCCTGGAGCAGGGACTGGGAAGTCTAGCCTAGTCTGAGGGCTATTATGTCTGTGGAAACAATGGCATATGGCTCTGCTGAGGCAACCATTCGCAGTTTATAGCAAGCTAATTTTGAAGTCTAATTTTGTATGGCCTGAGAATGATGTTATCAATACCCAAATGGCCTTGTGCAGAAAAGGCTCCCCCACCCCACCCCAGCCTAGAGTGTCACAGCTGCCTCCCTAGGAGAATATATTCTAGAGAGTAGGCTACTAACTTGGTTATAGAACCACACTTCTTTTTATTTTGATGATCTTTACATAGTTGATTAGGGCTCAAAGGGTCAAGGGCTACGGGGAAGTGGACAAGAGCATTGTTTCCATATTCTTTTTTCCTTCCTGTATCTGGGGGAAGAGGAGAGGCAAAGGGAGAGGCCAGACCCACCTTCCCAACCATCCCAGGGTCCCCGATATGGGGCATGCTCCAAGGGCACTGCTTAAGTGCTTTTGATAGCTCAACTGTTCTGAATTGCTGACAATCTTGCCATTCCAAGCACAATGAAATCTCTCCAGAATCCACTGCCTGACATATTTCACCTTAGCATCTCCACATGCCCAGATTTTCACTGACAACACTTGGCTGGGGTAGTTGATCAATTTGTTCTGTCCTCTGTTGTGGTACCAGCTATCCTATGCAGGCTCCAATGTTCTACCATATCCTCCATGTGCACCTGGATATCTTTCCACTGCTCTGTCTGAGCCTCTGAGAAGGCTCAGCTTCGAGACTTGCACTCCATGGTCAGACAATGGAACCTGCACTTCTCTTCATGGTTGGGGTTCTGAGTCTGGCAGTTCAATTGAGGGGATCTCCAAAGAAACTTCATCTGAAGTGATCCCAGACCCGATTCTTGGGTGTACTTGTCAGTACAAGGTCCAGTACAGACTGTCACCCCAATCAGCCTATGCACATGCTCATGGTTGCAATTGTTGGGTCAGTTCTGCTTCCAGCCCTATCTTCTAAATAAACCAATGGGTGTTGAAGCCCATCCCAATCCTACCCACCACACACTTATCCATGTAAACCAGTGGGAGCTGAGCTGCAGCCTAGTTGGGGCAACTCCCCATAACCCCCATAGACCCGCCCCCTGCCCTGGTTCCTTGCCTGCCAGTGTGTACAGCAGGCTGGTCCAGTCTGTTCCACATCCCAGTCAGCTTTCATACATGTCAATGGGCACTGAAGCCTAGCTCACCCCAACCAGCCCCACTATCCCGGCCACACACATGCTGACGCTGCCGTTCTGTCTAGCCACTGCTGCACCAGTCCTGGTTTTCATGCTCACCAGACGGAGTGGCAACCCAACAGGGAGGTGCCCACTCAGAATCATATTTCTTACTCAATAAGATCACACTGATCACGAGCATTCTGTGACAGTACCATAAACTACAAAGCTGGATTCCACCTTTTAACATTCCTCTCTTTAGAGTGCTAACATGTGTGTAACTGGAAAGGAGAACAATCTTTGGAGACACTCTGCTCTTTCACAGGTCTGATGGGATTCAGGCATTATGCCATTTATGATTAAAACTCACATTTTAGGAGATGGACTTTGTGGTACAGGGGTTAAGCTACTTTATGGAATGACCACATCCCATTTCAGTGTGCTACCATATTGGAGTGCCTGTTTTGTGTGCTGTCTATCCCTTTCTTCTGTCCCAATTCTCAATAATTTGCCTGGGAGGCACTGGAAGATGGTCCAGGTACCTGGTTGTCTGCTACCCATGTGGCAGATCCAGATGGAGCTGGTTCTTGGCTTCAGCCTGGCCTAATCCTGATTGCTGTGGACATCTGGGGAATGAACCGGCAGATAGGAGCTCTCTCTGCCTTTTAAATAAATACATTTTAAAAAATCACTTTTGTATTCAAAGAAATCTATGAAATTGAATTGAAACTATTAAGAAAAAAGTTGGCATGGTAGTGAAAAGATGAGTCATTTCTTTTCATTAGCAAAATTAAAAATAACTTGTGGATCATTTGTTTAACAGCTCATCTTATACTATGAGGCTTGAAATGCTGCTTTTTGTCTTTTCCTTTCTGGCTCTGGGGTTGAAAGTCAAGAATTCCTTAAATAGTAAATAAAAGTTATTACAACAGACACTCATCAATGATAAATGATGATCCCTAGTAGTGACCTGATGACATATCTTTTCAATTTGACCTACTGAATTCCATAGAGGATATGTACAGTTAGGAGGCAGAATAGAAAACTGCATAAAAACAGGCTGTCAGGGCTTGAGTATTTTAATGCTAACATTGTTACATAACTTCTTTTAGCATGGGTTTTCTTCTCTATGAAAAGGAGATAACACCTGCTACTTCACAGGCCTATAGAAGCAAAGAAAGGAAATCACAAACGTAGAGTAACAGTGGCCTGTACAAAGGTAGCATTAATGAATGACAGCTTACTCCTTCATCATTATCATCACTGATGCCATCATCATCTTCATAATCATACTTAAGGCTCAAAGTACATACATAAACAACTGTCACATAAGGCATTTGGATTATTGCTTAGAAAGAGACATGGAGCAGATTCTAGGAGAAAAGCACTCCTACTGACCTGGGTCTTTATCTCTGTGGCCTTTTTCCAGCAAGCCAGAGATAATATAAATAGCTAAATTTCCCCAAGCACACTGTATTTTCATTCATGTAAGCATCTGAACATACAGTAAATTCTTGTTACTAGTGGTTCTTAAGCTTCAGAAAAGTTGCAGCAAACCATGGGTTAGTGGCTACTGACCCACTGCTCCAAGGGGAAATACAAGGTTAGGTTGGTCCAACCCCTGCAGTCACATTTTTGTCAAAAACTTAATACAACACATAACCTTGTTTTATGTGTGTTTCTGTCTAGATGTGTTAACTCATTTTGTTAACTCACCAACACTGAACTTACAGCCAGCAGCACTGTCACTCATGTCTGAAGGAAACCTATCTAATACATATATCTTCTCCACAGGGCACAACATGGTTTCCTTGCACTTAACAGTAGGTGGCACTTTAGCACTAAGCCTAGGGGACATTTTAAACAGTGAAACCAACAAAAAGCACAAAATGTGGCATTAAGTATGCTGCAAAAAAGATACTTGTTTACAGCTTAAGAGCTGGAACATGACTATAGTATGCTACCTCATCCAGCCTTAGCTATAAAAATGTGCTGTTGGTAGCTGAAAAATTTCAACACTGTGCACATGCTTGGTGAATGACAACAAAAGCACAAGTACACACTGGGTTCACACATTTTAGTGAGTAGGCAAGCTGACAATTTATGAGAATCAAACGCAGTGATATTTTACCTAGAATGCCTTTCTCTCTTCAGAATCTACCTGGCTGATTCCTATTTGCCCTTCAGGACTCAGGTTAAGATTTCCGGTAAACCTCATGTGATTTCTGGCTTAGACGTGTATTTAAAAATTCTAACACCAGTCCTTTATTTCTTACTGTTATCAGACTCGTACTACTGTTTCTGTTTCTTCCATCTGACTCTATGATACTTAAGGGAGGGATTCTACCATGGTCTGAATGTGTTCTCCTAAATTTGAGAGGCAGGGAGATGGGGGAGACTGAGACAGAAAAACAGAGAGGGACACACACACATACACATAGCACTCCCATCCACTGGCTCACTTTCCAAATGTCCAAGGCTAGGATGGGACCAAAGCTGGGAGCCAGGAAGACAATCCAGGTCTCCCAAGCAGGAGATAGGAGTTCAGTCACTTGAGCCATCATTACTGTTTCCCAGGGTTTGTATTAGCAGGAAACCAGAGTCACAAGCTCAGAAGCCGACCAAGAAGGTACTCTGATATGGGCTATGGGCTTCTTAACTACAAACATACATGCCTGTTCCTTCCTAAAATTGGTATGTCGAAACCTAAGCCCAATGCAATGGTATTAAAAGGTGGAACCTTTGGGGGGTGATTTAGGAGGGATCCATCTTCATGAATGTGAATGCCCTGATAAAAGAGGTTCAAGAAACAGCTTGTTTGTCCTTTTTACAATATGAACATACAGCAGGACGTCATCAGCTACGAAGCAGAGAACCAGCTTGGCACTTTGATCCTGGACTTCACAGCTCTAGAACTATGTTGTTTATAAGTTACTAAGTCTAAGGAATTTTGTTCTAGTACCCTGAGTAGAGGAAGACAGAATCCAAAGTCTAGCTCCACAGACACAGCTCATACACGTCTGATGAATGAATGGTCTTTAAAGAAGAGGCGGAGACTTCCTATAATGTCAGGAGGTAGCATAAAATCAAAGTTTCACTAATAAAACAAAAAAAAAGATTTTTAAACTACTAAAGATTTTCTGTTTATATATACTTATATTTATATAAACAAAAATAATATATTTGTTTATATATTTCACCCTATACCCTGTGGGAGACCCAGAAGCAGCTCTTGACTCCTGGCTTCAGATCAGCTCAGCTTCGGCTGTTGCAGCCATTTAGGGAGTGAATCACTGGATAGAAGATCTTTCCTCTCTGTATCTCCTCTCTGTAAATCTGACTTTCCAATAAAAAAACAGCAGCTTAACCAGAAGTGCCACAACACTATACCCTATTTCATGAAATAATTTATAAAAGTGAGACAGAATTGAACAGAAAATAAAATACCATGAGTCATCATATATATTAAGGGTAAGCTTAATAGATTAACTTTTATTTCAGCTACATATAATGCCTTAGTCTGTTTTCTTCATGTTGTTCAACTGAATACTGGAGAATGGAAAATTTATAAAAAGTAGACCTCTTCAGCTGAACGTTTTGGAGGCTGGGAAGTCCAACAGCATGGTGTTAGCATCTGGTGAGTGCCTTCTTGCTACATCCTATCATGGCAGAGAGTATCACATGATGACACAGAGCTAAGTGCCAGCTCAGGTCTCTCTTTCCTTTCCTATCAAGCCACTGATAGCATCACGAGGCCCTGCTTCCGTGACTTCACATCTATCTAATCCCAAGCACCCTCCCACAGGATCATCTCTAAATAACACTAACATATGAATTCGGGTATTAAATTTTTAATACCTGGTGGCTGATTAACTGCTCCATTTCAGATCTAATTCCCTGCTTGTGACCTGAGAAAGCAGTAATGGATGGCCCAAATCCTTGGACCCCTGCACCCATGTGGGAGACCCAGAAGAAACTCTTGGCTCTTGGCTTTGGATTGGCTCAGCTGCAGCCATTGCAGACATTTGGGAAGTGAACCAGCAGCTGAAAGATCTTTTTCTGTCTCTCCTTCTCCCTGGAAATCTGTCTTTCCAATAAAAATAAATAAATCTTTTAAAAAAATGTCCAATACATGAGATTTTGGGGAATACATTAAAATAATAACATATAAGCATGCTTATATTTATTGAGTAATGATTTTTTGGTTTTAAATGCTAAACTGCTACACTCCCAAACCACTGCTCAAAGATACAGCTTCAGAAATACCTCGAGTACTTTCTTATAGTATGGTGCCACTGCTCCTTCTGAACTCCCCAATTCTACTCAGAAGAGAATACCATCTTACTCCCAACAAGCAAGACTTCCTATTTTGAGGTCGTCTTTGTTGTTGCATGTATGTATATTGTTCACTTGGCAATTAAGTTTCCTTTTCAATGCACATTCTTTTCTAACCTAAGTGGAAAAACTGAACTCAGCAGCTGGAGTTACTCAGTGAATACTACAGCACCATTATACATACAGGATGCTTGGAAAACACAGTCAGAATAAGCCCTTCTGCTCTGGCAGAGTCCCTTTTTTATCAGTCATTGCTAAGTTCTGGCCATTGTAGTGACTGGAAATGCTTATGTCCTAGGCTTACTTGCCTGGTCAAGGCATTTAACCTATTCTACCACCTGCTATTAAACCAGAGCAACTATCATTAGTTGTTAATGGACCCTGATTTGTTGTTTTTCAGTGTATGGCACTATACTCTAAACTGCATCTGTAAATCTGTAAACTCTATTAAATAAAGATACATCTCATTATCTAATAAAAAGAGGTTGTTCATTGTTCTTGCCCCATAGGAAAAATCCTCAAGAATTTCCAACTTTCTCTAGTCTGCTTGGTGGAATTATGTTTAATTACTCTTTTTTTCTTTTTTGCAGAAAGGGCTAGAATTTTAAATATTTAGTAATGCACAACCATTTAACATTTTTAACAAATGTTAAACTCTATTTTAACATTTTGGGATCACAGTATGAAAAACTCCAGCTGAAGAAGAAAAACAACCTGAAGTGAATTTCTCACACTGAGAAATTTATATGAAACAAATAACCAACCAAAATAAATAGTGAAAGTTTAGACAGAAAAATTACACTTTTGCTACCTGCTTATTCATTTCCGTGATGTTTATCCAGATTTTGCTTAAGCCCAGCTCTCCAGATTCAATCTTTTCAAGTTGCTTTTGCTTGGTGAGTAGGTCTTCATTGAGTTTGGGGATTTCTTGAAATGAGTTTTTCTGATTAGATTCCACTAAAAGTAAAAACAAGAATACTCATTAATAGCTACAAAGTTTCCTTGTGGCCTCAAAAATGAAAAGCTGATCAAATGTAGAAAAAAAGATGGCTTGATAAAAGTTAATTCTGGGAGGACAATGACCAAATTTGCATCTGCCAACTATACTGTTCTTTTATTAAGTCAGTGTTTATTATGACACTGCAGCTCTATTTTAACTTGGGGCTAGTTTGTTACTGGCAAGGCAACCTTTAAGATCAGGTGAGGCAGGTATTGAGGGCTGACTCTGCTTGGGATGCCTGCTTCCCAAATCAACGTGCCTGGGCTTGAATCCTAATGCCCACATGAGAGAGCTGAACTGAAGTCCCAGCTGCTAGCTTTGACTTGGCCCAGCCCTGGCTAGTCAGGTGACTAAAAATTATAACAAAGAACATGAACAAAGCTGGATCAGAATCTCAACTCCCAATGTCTGTAATCTTGAGCAAATTATTTAAATTCTTTGAATTCCACTTCATCATTTGTAATGAAGTGATAAAATAATTTTCCTCAGATTGTTAGACTTAAGTGGAAGAATGGCTCCAAAAGCTTTACCAAGCTGGTCAGGCAAACAGTGAGTTATAAATAAATGTTAAGAACTGACTAGCTCAACTAACAATTTTGACTTGTCACTGAAGACTTAAAACCTTACTTTATTAATTCTAGAGGTGACATTATAAAGATTGTCATTTTCATAAACAGCAAGCAATATTTTTAAAAATCTTTTAAAAAAGTTTTTTAAATTACTTATTTGGAAGTCAAACTGACAGCCTCCCTCACAGGTGCAGGTGCCCATAAATTGGGCCATTTTTAATGTTTTTCTTAGGCTATAAGCAGGAAGCTGGATCGTAAGTGAGGCAACCAGGACTCTAGAACTCGAACTGGCACCCATATGGGATGCTGGCACTGCAGGTGGCTTACGAGCTATGCAACAATGCTAGCTTCTCTTAAATTTTCAATCACCCAAAAGTTCAAGATGAAACAGAAGATAAAGTAGTATATCAGGGTAGGTACAGCATATCTGGCTTTTCTTTGGGAAACAATATCTTCAGACACTTGGCAGCCTGAATACAGAGGCCTGGAAGAATGTTTTCTGTTACAGAGAAATACAATATAGATAGGGGTCAGAAACACAGTATTGATAAGGGTTAGTCCTCCAGAATAAAAATGCCTCTAATTTTTTTTCAAGCTACAAACTGACTGATTAGCCATGCTTTATTTAAAACTAAATACTAAATATGAAACAATTCATCAAAATGTAAGCTCCAAGACCTTGCTTTATTTATTGTGTATGGTAAGCACTTAACACACACCTGGTACATTTTAGGCATTCAGTACACCTGCATTGTCAGAATAAATCTGTTTTTTGCCTGCCTCCCAGCTATATGTATTGCTTTATTTACCTCTATAATCTAGTGAAGAATATTTAATAAATAAAAAACACAAGCTAACAAATACACTGAACAACAGGCCCCTCATAAAATTGGAGGTGGTAGTGGTAGCGGTATTTCAAGCAAATCCACTACTGGAAAATTCAGAATTGAGCAAAGAAGTTATATACTTTTATTCATTTTTCAAAAACACATGCCACAGAATTTCAGTTTAAGCAAGTGACTTTCCAAAGTGCTTCTAATGCAGCATTTGATTTACATACAGCTTGCCAGAATATGTCCATTTCACATGATAAGAGTATTTTAATATTCAGTCTAAACTAATGGAGATCCTAGTATTTCACTGAATTGCATTTTCATCCAACTTATACAGAAAAATCCATTCCATGAATGTTTTCTATACTTAGATGGTCAGACAACCCACTAGGGGGAGACTATCTTCCTCTCTTTCTGCAGCCAAATGCATCAAGTAGAAGACAGAGGTGGGGGAAGAAATAATACAAATAATATGCATAATAATGAACTAATATATAAAGTTGGCAAGTTCTGCCAATACTTTGGATTCTGAGGACTATATGAGCCAGTAGGGGTCAGGGTCATGATCTCATTTCAGGTTTTTAAAAGAGAAAAGCCAACTAGGCTCTTCTGTTACATAAAAGGGAGGAAATGTAGTGAACAATTTATGATTATTAATTCATGTTCTTTCAACATGGAAAGTGACTCATTCAAAATTTAGTATGTTAAGACTCAAAAGAATCTACCTAGTTCTTTTGACTTCCTAATTGTGCAGATCAGAAAAATGGAGATTTCTACATATACCCTTCCAACAGAACATACTCAGTGCCAAAGGCAATATTTTATATTTATATTGTATCTTTATAGTTTGCAATAAACTGAGGCTTTCAGTCCACTGGGGGGTGAGGAATGGCTGTAGAATTGCTACACAATGTGGCAGATGTCTGTAACACAGAAATGCCAAAGTACTTTGGTAGTACAAATACATCTTTATGTTTTATGGATGGAAAAATGAAGGCTCAAAAAGAGTAAGTGGCTTGTGCAAATTTAACAGCTAGTAATGAGAAGCCAGGATTCAAACAGTGAAGTCCTCTGTGTTTAGGACCAGCATTCTTTCCATTTCCTCTGGACGCCACAGACATTCACACCTCAATGTCCTCATCAGCACAAAACCATTTTTAAGTTTTATTTATCTTTATTAGAAAGGCAGATTTACAGAGAGAAGGAGAGTCAGAGAAAAAGATCTTTCATTTGCTTGTTCACTCCCTAAGTGGCCGCAAAGACCACAGCTGGGCCAAATTGAACCAGGAGCCAGGAGCCCCATCCAATTCTCCCATGTGGGTGCAGGGTCCCAAGGAGTTGGGCCATTCTCTGCTGCTTCCTCAGGCCACAAACAGGGAGCTGGATGGACAGTGGAGCAGCCAGGACATGAACCAGTGCCTATATGGGGTTCTGGTGCTTGCAGGCTGAGGATTGGCTAATTGAGCTATCATGCTGACCTCTAAGTTCTGTACTAAATGACCAAACCATAACCTTGCCTGTATATGAAATGCTCAATTTATTAACATTTTCCTCTCTTCCAAATTAGGTGTTTTTTGTTTGTTTGTTTGTTTGTTTTAACATTTCTTAGTTGAATGACTTTAGAGGACTAAATGGGAATAGGATTTTCCTTGGAATAATTGTGGAGGTCTTCTGAGGTACCTGGTTCTGGTAAAAGAATACTGAGCCAAGAGTTTCAAGGATGATCTTTTAGCTGAAGGATCAGATTACCTATTGACCATAAATAAAAATGTCAAACCCATCTGCTTTATTTCTATTTCAGGTGTTTTAGTAACCCCTATTTCTTTCCTCCTAAGTGTCCAGAAAAACTCATTTCAATAAAGAACAAGGGACTGTGAATTTCTCAAAAAAGTATTAAAGCCAGATAAGCAGATGGTCTTAAATGTAGTCAGTGAATTCTACTGTTACTTTGAAAGAAACAAGAAAAAAAAATAATTCACTGAAATGTATTTAAAGTAGAAGTATATTTCAAAGAAAGATTATTTAAGTTTACCAAGACTTCATATAGACAAAAAATACTGGGTAAGGAGTCCACATGGTTCAGCCTAGGCCAGACTGCTGTAAGCTCCACCCCTTGCTCTCACTCAGTAAATACTGTTTTTAGACATTCCAGGGGTTGGCATTTCTATTGTAGCAAATCAAAGCCAACAAAAAACTGGTCTGACAATTCCAGATCTGTCTCATTCAGCTGGCTGACAAAAGTAGTCAAGGTCCAGGAGAATGTTGCTTAGCAGTAAAAAGCAGGTCCATGGTCCAATATTGGATATGTCCTGAATATAGTACGATCAGTAACTGGTGTTAGTAAAAGTTCAACAAATATTTGCTGACTGACTGATTGCCAGGGCCATTATATGTACATTTTAAAATACGCACTTTCAAAGGAATGCCCTGAAAAGCTCAGCTAAGTATTAAACCACACAGGGATTCTATAATCACAGGTACAGAACACTGACACAGGAATCCCTGCAGGGCAGAACCAAGCAATCTTTTGAAGTGTATAAACATGTAATTGTTACATCTGATCCAGACAACCCATGGTCCAAGCCTAGGAAGCACAAGTATGGAGAGATATGTGTTCAGTGGTTTTTATGGCTAATTGGTCTTGAGACCCTCATTTCTAAGTTGTGATTACTACTTACAAAGAAAACTGGTTTTAAAAACACCTCACTAACTACAAGGACAACCATTAAGTGGAAGCACTAACCAAGGAGCACTCACTTCAGTACTTCATATGCTGCACTCTGATAAAAACAAACTGGTAAACCATATAAGCCAGAATGAGTCTGGTAGAGTTAACACTAAGCTATTCCCATTCCCTTAACGAGAAACTCATAAGAACACCAAGAGGTGTATTTCAACATTCCTTCCAAGCAACATCAGCAGATATGTCATTCACTCAAGATTAGCTGTCCTTAAGTCAGGCTCAGAACTTGAGTAACTTCAGGAAACAAAGGGGTGAAGGAGAGCTAGGATACTATTATCTCTGGGGCTTAAAAACAGGAAGAGCTCCTAGTCCCACACCTAAAGCCAGATTTCTTCATGACCTTGAGAAAAACTTTGTGGTCAATTTCCTGCTGTATTAATGCTATTAAGATTAGAGTATTGGGCCTGGCACAATAGCATAGCGGCTAAAGTATTCCCCTTGAACGCACTAGGAACCCATATGGGTGCTGGTTCTAATCCTGGTGACCCACTTCCCATCCACCTTCCTGTTTGTTGCCTGGGAAGGCAGTCGAGGACGGACCAGGGCCTTGGAACCCTGCACCAACGTGGGAGACCCAGAAGGGGCTCCTGGTTCCTGGCTTCAGATTGGCTCAGCTCTGGCTGTTCTGGCAGCTTGGGGAGTGAATCATCGGACGGAAGATCTTCCTTTCTGTCTCTCCTCCTCTGTGTATCTGCCTTTCCAATAATAATAAATAAATCTTTAAAAAAAAGATTAGAGTATTTGTGATTTAGTGCTACTGGCTCCTAAGCATGGAAAATAACCCTTAAGGGGTATACAGCAGGTTAAGCCAGTGTAAGTCCCAGCTGTTCTACTTCAAATTTAGCCTTCTGCTAATGCACCTGGGAGGCAGTAGAAGACCTGGACACTTAGACCCCTGCCACCATTTGTGGCTTCAAATTGGCTGACAAGCCCATATTGGAAGTGAACAAGAGGATAGAAGATCTCTCTTTCCCTGTTGCTCTTTCAGATGAAAGACAAGAATCCCTGAAATGTACAACCAAAAATTTCAGTTTTGATACCAAAAGCAAAAACTACAGAATTTCAGTTTTCTAAAACAAACAAAAAAAGGTCTTACAGAAACAATGCAAGTTTCTTATAGAAACTTTCAGAAAAATAGCTGTTGGACTTGCAAAACATAACTTGATATAAAACTTTGTTAACCTGAAAAATTCTTGGAACTCAAACTGTTTCATGAGACCAATGTTGTTGCCAGTTACCTGGAACAGATAGTATCATATTTAAAAGCATATCTAGGGCCTGGCGGCATGGCCTAGCAGCTAAAGTCCTCGCCTTGAATGCCCCAGGATCCCATATGGGCGCCAGTTCTAATCCCTGCAGCTCCACTTCCCATCCAGCTCCCTGCTTGTGGCCTGGGAAAGCAGTTGAGGACGGCCCAAAGCTTTGGGACCCTGCACCCGCGTGGGAGACCCAGAAGAGGTTCCTGGTTGCTGGCTTCGGATCGGCACAGCACTGGCTGTTGTGGTCACTTGGGGAGTGAATCATCCGACGGAAGATCTTCCTCTTTGTCTCTCCTCCTCTCTGTATCTGACTTGGTAATAAAATAAATCTTAAAAAAAAAGCATATCTAAGGACAAAAGAGAAATCTTAGTTTCTTGCTGGAACCTTGAAAATGGATAAATGTGTAGAAAATCAGTTCCTACAGTATTTCTACTAACTGCTTTCAGAGGAATGACCAAAGCTGATTTTAAGGACATCTGTGGGCGCTTGGAGATATGTGTATTGGCTGACACAGCTCTTGGAAATAAGTGACGTAATACAACAGTGGTTACAAACATGTACTTGCAACAAGTGTGCAAGAGAACCAGGTACAAATTTTAATTCCATAACACTTAATTGTTGAATAAGTCACTTAATCCATCTATGCTTGTTTTTTTTGGGGGGGAGTACAAAATTGATAAAAGTAATACCCATCTTACCAGACTAGGGAATAAATGGGCGTCTTAGCATACTATAGGCACTCCCTTAATATTACATTACCCACTCCTTAGTTCCTACCTGGTTTTCCTTTTGGGTGCCTCTGTGAGGTGGAAGGAAATAGCCAATGTTCCCACTGCAACTTTACACTGGGGGAAGTCCCAGCCCCTTCCTTCTGCGGTCTGAGCACTGAGTGCAAAGCCATTGTTTCAGGTGCTGTTTGGCCTGATGGCTCATGAGCACTGGAGAGAGGACTACTAAGTGTTTCAGCACACGAGCTGATAGCCAAGAAAGGAGCATAAACATGCTGAAAGTGAAGGTACAATCGCTTCAGAGAGGGCAAAATTCTTAATTTAGCCTGGTCTGCTTTATCCTAGAATTTGGAGAAGATCATGCTCTGAAAAAGGGGAACCACTTACTTGTCCTGAATTTTTCCTTGAGGGCATCCAGGTCCTCTTTGAGAGCAACCTGCATCCACACCAAGCCAACGCAGGCCACGACACAGGCAGCGAGGATGACAAAAGCACAGAGTGGGTAACAGATCTTGCAGCATCGTAAATAGTCTCCCCTGATGTAAGAACAAATCCAACCATGAATACAAATGTGGTCATGAGTGCTGGAGAGCTCTATTGGAATCAGCACACCTGAGTTGCCATGCAATTATCTTCTCTAATGAATAACTAGTGGATTTTCCAGGGGAGATAGGATAATGCACTTCAATCTGAACAGCAGATTGAAAATGATTAAATAATATGGCCTAAGCAGAGTCTCTACTGAGTATGAAGGTTTCAGACTTCACTTGAACCTGAGGGAGGGCACACCTGCAGGCACTACTGTTGCCATCAACTCAGGGAAAAAGTTTCCCCCGAAGACAAGCTCAGGTTAGAGAAGTCTTTATAAAGATCGGAGTTTCTCTGCAATTTCATCACTGCACTGTAATTTGCCTATCCATTTTTCTGTTTCAAACACACACCCACTCACCCAAGGCACCTGGTTTAATCTACTGAAACTTCATAAACTTTTGAGCAAGTTTTAGCGCAAGCAGAATGGAAGAAATAGGATCTGCAGGGTTAAGTGGACACCTGGTATACTCTAGCTTATCAGCTGGGAAGGAAACAGAAAGCAGCTAGATTTCACACTGTACCTCAACCAGCCCTCAGAATGTAAACTAACCTGTTGGGCTAAGTATTCTAGGATGGACACATCCTTGCACAGTCACACCTCCACATGTGGAAGGCCCTTAGCCACCTAAGCTAAGTTCATAGGGCCCAAATTCTAACAACATAAAATCGCAGACATTGCACTCCACCTTCCCACATCCTCAGCAGAATCCCCTTTCTTTGGGTCCTCCTGATAGGGCCCAAGGGCAGGCTCCCTTAGACCTTTGCTACCATGGTCCCAAACACCCAACACCCATGAAGCTATTTGATTTCTCAAAATGGTTTTGGGGGAAAAGGTCTCTTCAACCGAACTCATACATTCTATATCACATTGCTCATCAATTCCTCCTCAAGACTTAGATCCATCAAGGAGCAAAAATAAATCATTTGCAGTCTTAAAGTTCCTGTCTCTCCCCTTTTTTTTTTAAATATCTGAGTCTGAAAGCTCTCTGCCTGTCTCTACAGTCCCCTGGGCTCTTGGCATATTCCCCAAGTTGCATTTCAACCCATGTTAGCAGCCCTTCTTTCCACACCTAAGGGCAGAATTCCAGTTCTAAAAGATCCGAACTTCTCCCTAGCACCTTTCGTTCCTCTTGGCCTTCCAAAGTTTACACTCCCTTCTTCCCGTGGACTTGCTTCCCTTCCCATCCACGCGCCCTCCTGAAGGCCAAAGGGGTGCCTGTTCCCCATCCCATCCTTCTCCATCACCTCACTCACTTGACAAAGCGCGAGCGATTTCCAGCCACACCAAACTCCTCTTCCTCCTCGGAGCTGGACTCTGTGTCCGAGTCGGGGGGCTCCGTGCGAAGCAGACGGTGGCTGCTCGAGCCTTTCTTGGATTTCTTTCGGCGGCTGTCCCCAGCCAAGCCGATCAAGGCATTGAGCTCTCTGCGTTTCTTCATTTTCTTGTGTGGGGTGAGTGGGGCCGCCACTCCTGAGCCGCCAGGTTCGTACCCTACGCCCAATTCCCTGGCTGTCTTGCAGTTGCCTTCCAGGGTGGGGAATCCCGGGCCAGAGCCCCCGGCCACTCCCACCCTGAGGGTGGGACTGACCAGAACCGCTGGGGGCTGGAGACTGGAGCCCAGAGCAAACTGGGAGCTCGGATTTGAGGGTCGAGGCGGGGGGTGCGACGGGAGGGATCACATAGAAGCAACCTTGGAGCTTGTGACTCAAGTGGATAAGGTCCTAGGCATGCGGTGTCAGCTACGCGCAAAGGGGGCTTCCGGGGGCAAACTTTGTCTCCCAAAGGGGATAAAAAGCCAAGTCAAGAACGTGAGATTCTCGGCCCCGATACGGGGTCTAAGGGTCCCCACGGAACTGAAGAGGAACACACGGGCTGATGACTTCTGGAGACCCGGGACAAGCTTTCCAACGGAGAGGGGAAAGAAACTTGTTCTTGAAGCGGAGCAGCGCAAGACGCTGGGAACTCGATAGTTCCTCCCCGATCCGACAGGTGGACGCAGCAGGGGCTCCCGGCAGCCACGACCCCCGACTCCTGCCTGGGATGCCGGCTAGGGGTGTGCGGGGACCGCCGCGCTGAGTGTGAGCGCCCGGCTCGGAGGGCCCAGCCCGAAGGGAGTCAGTTCCGTGATGGCGGGGACCCCAGCCCTGCGGTCCGGGCCTGAGGGTCGGGGGGCGCGGTGCTGAGGGCCACTCCTGCCGCAAGGACAGTCGCCACGGGCGACTCGTGGCAACTCACACGCACCGCCCCCACGCCAGCCGTGACTCCGGCCGCGCCAGCTCCCGACGGGCAGGTGGCAGCGGCGGCGGCCGCGGGGTCCAGACCGGGGCCATCGCTCCAGCCCCGGCTCATTCCCCCTTGGCAGCGGCCGCCGGCACCTCCTGCCAGTAAGCCGTGTTCCCATTGGTGGCCCTCCGGGTGACGTCACCCCAGGGGACGCGCGGGGCGGTGGGAGGCGGGGCCTTAAAGGGGCACAGTCTTGCCAATTGGGAAGGCCCCGCCCCTCGGGGCGCCGCCTGGGACAGAAGCTCAGTCGAGCCACGCCCGATTTCTGGTTCCGGAGGCGCAGGGGTGCGGTAGACAAAAATCAGATGGTAGTGCACCTGCGTGGAGACTTCCTCTGCCTCCCTGATCCCCAATTGTGTACTGAATTAACCGAGCCTAGAGGCGCCGCCCCCTGACTCGCAGGTTGTTTACTGAAAGTTTAGGCGTCCTTCAGATTTATGACCCAGTTGAATGTACACAGTCATCCAGCAAATATGTATTGAGAAATACGTGTCGGAAGCTGTTGTAGAGCTGTTTGAACACCATGCGCACTCTCTTTGAGCCTTCCTGTGTGGGGTAACCAGCCCTAGCAAGCAGAAACACGACAACCCAACAAAGTTTGGATTTCAGATAAGCAGCAAATAATTTTTTTGTGTAAGTGGATCCCCTGGAATATCTTCGTCCTGAAAGATGTTCCGTGTTTACTCTGAAATTCATGTTTAGTTGAGCATCATGTATTTTACCTTCCTTTCTATTCCTGCAACTTAACAGTAAACACTGTGAAGGCACGGGGTGAGGGAGGAATGGACCCAAGACAAACTGTAGGGCAGGGCTGGTGGTCAGACTCTCAGCAAGCAGGGAGTGGGCTGGGCAATGGCTGCAGGAAGTGACGAGGATGGGGATGTGGTAGGACATGAAACTGCCAGGTCAAGACCTTGCAGGGCGATGCTTCTGTGTTGGGCCTCTGGGAAACAACAGAAGGCTTTAGGCTGAGAGGAGGCATGCTACAGATTTCTAAAAATCACTGTAGCTATCGTGTGGAAATAAAAATCAAGGAGAGTGAGGGATACAGAAGGCCAGGTGCTCCGGTCCAGCTAGAGATGACCACAGATGGGGTGGCAATGGGGAGCATTCTGGATGTTTCCTGAGGATCCAGTGACAGTATTTGCTGACGCTTCGGATGAAAGGTATTAAAAAAAATGGCAGGGATGACTCCAGGGGTTTGAGGTGGGACAACAGGAAGAAGTAAGAACTGAGAGGGGGCGTCCAGCAGGTTTGGAGTGAGCTTAGATGTCAGGTAGGCTGTATATCCCCAGGGAGTTCTGGGCAGAAGTTGAGATTTGCAATATAAATTGAAGAGTCATCAGACATAAATGATGTTTAAAACAAAGTGCCTTGAACTATATAGAAGAAAAGTCACTTCAAGTAATTTTTAAAGAAAATTTTATTTTTTTTAATATTATTTACATAGTGGGAAGAATACACACCCATTTGAGCCTCTGATTGGGGGGGCAGGTTTACGTTTGGAGGAAGGTGGGTGGGACACATATTTCAGGATATTTTTCTCCTGTGTCTGTAAGGGAGGAGGGGGAAGGGTTGCTCTTTGTTGTCGAACTATTTTAGCACTCAGGGATGTGGGAAGAGCGTTCCAAGGGTGCTACCTGAGTGGCTTTAATAGTTCTGAAAAGTTGTTAGTTTCTCCAGAGAAATATCTTTCCAAGGTCTACTGGTTGACAGAGTCTACCATAGTGTATCCACAGACCCAGGATTATGCTGCAAAGAATTCTCCAACCTGCTCTGCTCAAATCCTCTGACAAGGCAGTTGACATTCCCTGCTGGCCTAGATGAGCTGGTTAATATGTCCCCTGTGTGCATTTTGGCAGGGTGTCCACTGCACAGGCATCAGCAACTGAGGAGGCTCAATCCAGATACACGGACTCCAAGTTCAGATCACACATCCTGTTATTTTTCTGGGATGGCTGGGATCTAAGTCCAGTGGTCTAGTTAGGGACTTCTCTGAGAAACCTCTCTTGAGGTGACCTCAGACTTGACTCTTGTGTGTGCCAGCCAGTGCAGGGACAGGTGTGGTCTGTCACCTGCACCAGTCAGTGCACAAACTGGTAGATGCATCTGCTTGGTCAGTTGTACCCCAGCTCCATATTTCACATAAACGAGTTGATGAGTGCTGCAGCCCAGCCCAGCCCGTCACAAAGCTGGTCATCATCTATACCTGTGAGTGTCTAGTTGAGATGACCCCCAACAACTCCACCAAGCCCACCCCAAGTCCTGGTTTTTGTACATGCCAGCTGCTGCAACCTGGTCCGGCACAGGCTGCATCCCGTCTGGCCTTCATGCACATCCTTGGGTGCTGCGACCTTGCTTAGCCTGATATGCCCCCAGACCTGGCCCCAATGCATGCTGATAGGTGCTGCTGCCTTGTTCAGTCTAGCCTACCCCCAGCCCTGGTTCCTGTGCTAACCAGCAACAGGTACAGTTTTGCAGAGGAATGCTCACAGTTCCCTGGCTAGGCATGTTCCAGCCCTGGAACTTGTGCCTACCAGGGGATACTATGGGCTAGCCTGACGTGACTCACATTCAGTCATATCATTTGTCAGCCAGTGATGTGGCCTAGCCCAGCTGGCCCACACCCATTCTGTCTCTCTGGATCCCAGTAGGCGCAGCAGCCTAGCTTAGTCTGGTCTACCCCTAGACCTAGCCCAAATGTTGGCTAATGAATGTTGCAGCCCTGCAAGAACTGGCCTGCACCCAGTCCCATCTCTTGCTTACATGTGGAAGCAGAGGTCTAGCAGCAGAGTCCCAGAGATTTCCCTGCCAGGACTACTCTCAGCCCTGGGTCTCGTGCGTGCAGTGGAGGCTGTGGCCCAGTCTGAGATGGCCCATTGCCAATCTCAGCAGTTGACAGCAGGTGCTTCAGTATAGCTCAGACCAGTCTGACCCCAGTGCAGTTCTCACAGCAGATGCAGCAACCTAGCCCAGCCTGGTCCACTCCTACTGGGGGGTGTTGCAACCTAGCCCAAGTGAGCATTGTTACGGGGTGCAAGCGAGATCACACCAGACATATCTAAGGTTTTATTTATTTATTTTTTTAAAGATTTATTTTTTAATTTTTTTTATTTTTAATTACAAAGTTAGATATACTGAGAGGAGGAGAGATAGAGAGGAAGTGGAGCTGCCGGGATTAGAACCAGCGGCCATATGGGATCAAGGCGAGGACCTTAGCCACTAGGCCACACTGCCAAACCCTATCTAACGTTTTATTAAGGAGTCTTTATTGATCAAGCTTGGTGATAACAGAGCATACTAAAATAGCAGATCACAAGTTCAATCAAAGCAGTATACAGGGACCATGCTAACAGAACATACTAAAATAACAGATCACAAGTCCAATCAAAACAGTATACAGGGACCATGCTCAGGGGATTACCTGTCCTGGATCAGCCAAGAGTCAAAGTGCCAGAGTAAAGGAAACACTTGACCAGAAAGAGAGAGAGAGTGAGCCCCCGCTTCACCGGCCTTTTAAAGGGGCTTGAGAGGGGAGTGGTTACACAACAATGCAATACCCTCTCCTCTCAGTTGATAGGTGTCACAGGTGGACAGCAGCGAATATCTAAGTGTTGTGAGTTAAGGTGTTAATTGGCATTCATTGGGATGGGCAGGAACAGGACTCATCTGCATCCAACATCCAAATTAGGACGTGGGAGGAAGAGTATACAAGGAGAGGTGAAGGAGCAATCACTGGCTGCACTCCATAACAAGCATGGCAGGCCCCCAGCTTGTCTCCTGTGCTCCCCAGCAGAAGCTGAGGCCTGCTAGGGAAGTTTCCCAAGATACCCTACCATGCCTTTTCCCAACTCTGGGCTCAGGTGTGCCTGTGGGGTGTAGTGACCCTGCTTGGCACGTTCTGCCCTCAGTCCCAGCCTTTGCATGTGCTGGCAGGTGCTGCAGCCTGGTCCCCCCCCTCCCCTGCCTCCTCCCAGCCCCTGTGAATGTCGTCAGGTGATATTTGTGCATTCCAGCATGGCTTGGCCTGTCATCACCCCCAGCTCTTCATGCAAACTGGTGGGAGCTACAGTCCCACTGTGGCAAGCCCACAGTTCCCCTACAGAATTTGTCTCTAGATCTGTTTCTCTAGCATTCTGGTGGGTGCTGTGGCCCACCCCCTGCTCCGACACTCATGAATTGGTACTGTGGCCCAGTTGGGCATGCCCTCCAGCCCCAGCTTTTGCGAGTGCCAGTGGGTGGCAGGTGATACTATTTAATCCAACCCAGATCTCCCATGAAGGTGGGTGCCTTGGTCTGACCACCCCCTTCTAGACCATTTGTCTCAGCTCCCTCACCCACCTGTGAGTGCAGTGGCCTATAGGAAACTCCCAAAAGTCATGCCTCCCCTGTCAAGCATACCCTCAGCTGCTACCACTGTAACAGGTCCCAGTTCTCCTTCCTTGGGGAATTTGCAGCGACTCCTTTTCTCCTTCCCAGAGACTGGGGTGGCATGTCCTGGTCTAACATTCCCTCCTTCCCCACTTACCTTAAAAAAAAGTGACTGTGGTAGCATACAGGTATAGTTAACACAAATTTGGCATTAACCATGTCCAGAATGTCTGCTGGCTATTGCTTGTTTTTCTCCCAGCAGAATACTTGGCAACCTTGGCAGTTGCCTACAGCTGGGGTTAAAGTACTTTTTTGTGACAATTAACACTGCTTTTGTCTGGGAATTCTCCATCAGAAAGAGGGCTTGTGTTTGACTTGACTTTTCAATGCGTAGCTCAGAGATAGGGGACTAATAACAGACCTAATACTGATGTGCTGACTGGATAAGTGGGCAGTGCAATATAGAACTATGAGTGGAATGCTGAATTCAGAGACCTGGGATTGAATGATGAATCTAATATTTTCTACCTCTGGCAGCATGAACACATTTAACCTCTCTGAACTACTGTTCTGCTGTAAAATCCATTTATTTCACAGGATGGACAGTGAGAATATGACTGTGACAGTGCTTTAGAAGCCCCCAGATCATGTTGCAGTTCCATCTTTATTGTCCCTTTTTGCTTCTAGATTTGCATTGTCCAGTGTAGTGGTCACCACCCACACATGGCCACTTAACCTAATTAACTTCCTTAAAACAATGTTGAAATTTTGCAGAAGTTTCTCAATTTCAACTGACCATATGTAGCTAGTGGCTATTGGGCAACACAGAATAATGTGATTCCAACATCTCAGAATATGTGACTGGACAGTTGTGCACTAACCCTTCCCCAGGACTAGGGATGGACAGAGAAGGGTCTCGGCCTCAGGAACCATTTCACAAATACATCCTATTTTCACCAGAAACTCCAGGCAAGAGAGGTGCCTGGCCTGGGATGAATGGAGAAGCACAACCTTACCAAGTGAACCAGGGACTAAAGAAGTCCAGGGGGAGTGAGGCAGGGCCAAGGATGCAACACTGCTGGCAGGTCAGCCCATCCTGTCCTCTCTGCAGGGGACCGGGAGGCTCCCCCAGGATGGCATGGCGGTTGCTGGCAGGTGGGGAGACTGGTGCTGGTGCTGCCTCTGTGCCTCAGCCCTTTGCCTGTTTACCTACCATCTGTGGACAACACCCCTCCTGCAGTGGGTAAACATCCCACAGGATGCTGAGTCACCCTTTGAAAGCTGCTGGCCAGGTGTTTCTTGTCCTGCAGCAGTTCTTGGATACCTCTCTGGCCTACTCCCTCAGATTCAGGACTCACAAGGTCAGGGGTTGAACATAACTTCTCTGACTTGGGTTTCTATTCTGAGGGGCCCTACCACATCAGGACTCTCCAAACTTGGGACCTCCCTTCTCATGGACATTACAGTTGGACTGTCCTCTTGTGGGGCCCTATTAGCCTATTGAAAAGCTGCCTGAAATGCACTGAGAGCTTGGGGGAGTCACTTTGCACGTCGGTGTTTCTGCATTCTTGCCTGCATAATGGGTCAACAATGCTCTGTGCCCAGCCTTCTCCTTGGAGTCCCTTGGGGTAGGCAGTTCCATGAAAGCACCTGACCCGATGTGAATTGTTATACAGGGGGCGTGGTTGTCATCTGCCGAATGCTCCTGATAGCTATGTGCGGGCAGGTGAGCACACATGATGTCACTTGTCCAAAACCTCAGCCTGTGGAAGTGGCAAAGCCAAATCGTCAGGGCCCATGTTGGGTTGTAAGATTCCCCACTTTCACTTGAGGGAACTTCGGCACAGGGTTAGGGGCAAATTCCCCCAGGGACACCCAGGTCTCCTACGTCTTTTAAGGGCTCAAGCTCTTAAAGACCTTGGAGTCCTCTCTCACTTGGGGTCTGGGCTGTGTCTCATTGCTGGCAGCTGTGTCATCAGGCAAATTCTGGAATCCCCAGCCTTTTGTGAAATTGTGGTGATAATGGTACTTAGCACTGGATACATAATTTGTGGAGATCAGTGCAACTGAAAGTGCAATGCATGGCTCTTTGTTAACAAGCAGGAAGAAGCCCTCTCCTCTTTCTCTCAGCCTGTCTTTCAACCTGTCTTGTTGTTTGCTATTCACATATTCGTTTAATGTTGTGCCTCCTTGGGCCTGGCAAAACAAGCCAAGTGCAGACCATGACAGGAGCATGGCATCCTCCCCATAATCATCTCTTCCTCTCCTGCTGCTTGCATCTAGGCTGCCACCTGACACTGAGTTGTGGCAGGTGTGGATAGTTGGAAGGGATCTGAGGAACAGGTAGCTGAGAACCCAGCTCAGAGAGAGGCAGGAGCACGTGTGGCCAGGGCTCCAAACACCCAGTGTGTGCTCCACTGGCCTTAGACAGCGTAGACTCAAAGACAAAATTACTAAGAATTTCAAGGTGGTGACCATAGAACATTAAACCCCAAGTGTAGAGTACGCTTCTGAGAGTGTGTGAGGGGTTGCATAGCCACACAAATCAGCAACCAATGCAGCTGGTACTGATGGCAGCCCAAGTGCCTGCACAGAAGTCATGGGTCTGATACCCAGGAGTAGCTCAACAAACATCAGCTGTTCCATTATGGGATTATCAATTATTAACAGTGATCTGCCATCGATTTATTAAATGTGATATCGATGATGACTCATTTTCTAGCCTACCTGAACCTTCTTAAATGTGATCTCTTGACGCTTCGCTATGGTTCAAGTTGGGGTGGAGGGAAAGAACAGAAATGAGCCCCTAAGCACTTAGGTGTCAGGCATTCTTGAGTGAGTTCTCCCTGCAACAGTTAATTCTCATTAGGCTGACATCTACTGCTGCTCTAATGGAGAAGGAAATTGACGCTCAGGGGTTGCCAGAGGCTCATGTAGGCACGCAGTGGATCAGTGGCAGATGCTGGGACTTGAATCTCCAGCTGCCCATCCCAGAAGTCTGAGATCTGCAGCTGGTGCCCAGCGCCGGGCTAGGGGAGCACACTCCCTGGAGTCGCTGTCTGCCAGCTGAAGCCTCCAGCTCTCCAGCGAGGGCCTTGTGGACTTCCCCCAGCCACCCTCCCATTCTTTCTGTAGCAGCTGCATCCTCTGCCCTGATGAGGGGCCTCAGTACAATGGGAAGGGTGGTAGGAATGAGGCCAAACACCAAGCTAAACAATGGCTTCTCTCCCGGTGGGCTCTGAGCAGGCGGAAGCAGCAAGTGGTTCCCAGCATTATTGTGGGCAGCAGTCTGCCCCTGCTGGACTTCTTCTGCTCCAGGCTTAGCCTTTTTAAATTGCTGCAAGCTTTCCTGCCTCTGCTAAGCAGTGACCTCAATTTCCCTGTCTATAAACTGTGCCTTTAGCATCAGAACAGGGCTCGGTCCTGGGGAGGCAGGGGGAGGGAACCTCAGGGGTTCTTTGGAGGGCTTAATTTACTGGAATAGATAAGATTCTAAAGTTTCCAGGCCTTGTCTGTCATCTTGGTAGTCCAATCACCCATCTATTCCTCCCTCCATCATCCATTCATCCTCTATCCATGCAACAAATCTGCCCCAATGAGCCCCCTGTTGTGGAGGGTTTATATGAGGCTCCAGAATGCACCAATAACCCTCACAGTTTGCTTTACAAAACACCTCAGGAAGCTGATAACATATACTACATCCTCCTCCACCCCCCATGCTTCAGAAAAGTTTGAAAAGCAAACCCCATTGTCTACACATGTCCAACAGTTTCATTGGGAATCCATCTTTCATCTGGAAGCAGGGATACATGTTGCATTATACACCCACATCTGGATATGATAGACCCCAGTACTCCATCATTGTACATTTCCATAATTGGGCTGCTCCATTTTCTTTTTTTTTTTTTAAGATTTATTTATTTTTATTACAAAGTCAGATATACAGAGAGGAGAGACAGAGAGGAAGATCTTCCATCTGATGATTCACTCCCCAAGTGAACACAACGGCTGGTGCTGCGCTGTATCCGAAGCCAGGAACGAGGAACCTCTTCTGGGTCTCCCATGTGGGTGCAGGGTCCCAAATCTTTGGGCCGTTCTCTACTGCTTTCCCAGGCCACAAGCAGGGAGGTGGATGGGAAGTGGAGCTGCTGGGATTAGAACTGGCACCCATATGGGATCCTGGGGCTTTCAAGGCGAGGACTTTAGCCACTAAGCCACGCTGCTGGGCCCAGGGCTGCTCCATTTTCAATCAAGCCCCTAACTAATGTGCCTGGGAAAGCTGTGGGAGATGGCCCAGGTTCTAGAGCCCCTGTATTCATGCGGGAGACCCAGATGAAGCTCCTGGCTTTTGACTTCAGCCTGTCCCAGTCCCAGTCATTGCAGTCATTTGTGAGCATGACCCAGCAGATGGAAGATTCTCTGTCTAATTCTGCCTTTTGAATAAGTAAATATTTAAAAGGAAGATGAATAATTTAAATATTATTCATCAATAAAAAAGAAGATAAATATTTAAAAAGAAGATGAATTAATTGATTAATTAGATCGTAAAGAGAGGGCTTTTCTGACGAAGGGCATGATGTGTGTGTGTTTGTGTGTGCGTATGTGTTATAGAAGGTATTTATAGATGAAGGAGTGAAAGGTAGGCCGTGCGCAGTCAGCAGGGCCATGTGCGGGATCCCTAGAGAAGGCCTCCAGGGCCCTCTAGAGTTCTTTGCTGAGGGCACAGTGGGGGCTCTGTGTGCCTAAGTCACTGCTCCTGGGTGGTGCTAGCTCTGCCGGACTGATACCAGATCCTCCTAAGCTGAAATCAGCTCTAGAGCGACTGGAAAAGAGAGGTACGGCCTTGTGCTGCCCCCTGCTGGTGTCCTGGACACACATGCTTCTTGGGGACAAAGTCCATTCCCACCAAATGATGACTCTTATCATTGTTTTTCAAGGTGCTGCTTTTTCACTTCCATGAGGATTGTTTTCTTTGTCATCACATCCATGAGGCTGATAGTTGAATGCAAGTCATCCATGGTGTAGAAAAAGATAGCTATCCTCATCACTGATGCTTCTTAACATTGCACATTTGAACTGTGGCTCAGTGTAGTGAAAGCAGTAATGAACAATGACATTTGAAGTGTAAAAAAAAACTTCAGAAACTTCTCTATGTTTAGCCCCATGTTGGCTGTGCCAAAGACAAGATCATATTCCAGCTGTTAAAGAGTTTCTGGGGTGTGTGTGTGTGTGTGTGTGTGTGAGAGAGAGAGAGAGAGAGAGAGAGAGAGAGAATAAAGAGATGCGGGGCAGGGTTTGGCACAGTAGTTAGGATGCCACTTGGGGTGCCAGCATCTCATGCTGGAGTACCGGGGTTAGAGCATCAGCTCCCCTACTTCTCATCCCAATTCCAGCCAATGCACACCCTGGAGGCAGCAGATACTGTCTCCAATATTTGTTACCCATATGGGAGACTCAGATGGAATTCTTGGCTCCTGGACGTGAACTGGCTCAGTTCTTGCTGTTGCTGGGACTTGGAGAGTGAAATGATAGATGGAAGATCTCTCTTTCAAACAAATAAACAAATAAAAACTAAATAGAATGTCAAAGAGTGTAATCAACGCCATGATATAAAATGGAGAAAATCTGGGGATGGTGTTAGGAAAAGGTTTCAGAAGGTGGTAACCATTCATTCATTTACCTATCATGTTTATTCAGCTGTTCATGTATGACAAGCTACTTCTTCGTGCTGAGATGGGGTGGTGATGGACTAAGCTAGGTGTGATCGATGAGCCTGTCATCATTGACAGGTAAAGGAACCCACAACAGTCTGGACTGGTCAAGGCAGCAGCACCGAATGTGCATCCTGAATAGGGTGTGGGGTGGGCCAGACTGCAACGTTCACGAGCTCATACAAGGCCAATGGGAAGGCCAGATTACGCTGGGCACTGGCCTAAAACCCAATGGCATGTATGAGAACTGGGTCCAGGAGTGGGTCAAGTGGAGGAACTTGGAAGACTCCCCTGGCGGGTCATAGCTCCCGCTGGTGAACATGTGGTCCAGACCTGGGGGTTGGATAAGCTGGGCAAAGTAGCTCCAATGGCTGGCCAATGTGTGAAATGGTAATGGAACAGGGTAGACCAGGCAGGACTGAGCAAACCTTAGCTCATAAGTAAAATTAGAAACCAGGATGGCAGTAAAAATTATGCTTCAATACAATAAACTGCTAAATACAAAAATGAAAATAGACACGTGACAGCTGAATAGTATCCTGTAGCCATTTTGAGGTGGATAGAAGCTGGATGTATATAAACTAAAATTGAAATGTTAATGAAGTAGTCACAGGATGCAGGATTAAGAACCTGCGTTTTCTACCATATCAGTCAGTCAATACCATGTCAATTAACCCCATAATGTTGTAAACAGTTGTTGATGGTATGTTATGGCTTTTAATTGGTCAGAACGATATTCTGCCAGCTCTGCCTTTGGACCAGAGATGGTCTCCCCAAGAAACTATTGAATTGATCTGGACAATAAGATGCTGGACTTTATGCATGGTACATGCTTGCAATGAAAGAAACAAGACTGGATTTGAACTGTAATAATGCAATAAGGTGGAGTAATCCACCATGGGGGGAGGGCATGGAGAGGGGTTGGGGGAACCTCAGAGCCTATGAAACAATGTCATAAAATGAAATGCAATGATAATAATAAAAAAGAAACCAGGATGGAACAAAGGTCATGCCGCGCTAGGCTCTTGCACCTACTGGTCTGCGTGAGCCAAGGACACTAAGCCACAATGTCTAAGGCAGGGGCTGGGACAGGTGAGGGGCTGTGTCAAGCTGAGTCAGAGCAACCACTGGCATGCGCATGATCTATGGCTGGGAACAGGCTTGATTGGGGAGCTAAGAGGACACCCTAGCTAGGTTGAGGTTCCCACCAAGGGGCGCATGGGCTGGAATGGGGGCTGTATTCTGATCAGGATACAGTTGTAGACTCCCTTGGCACAAGCGTGGACTGGGACTGGAAGCACCAAGCCGAGCCAGACTCCAACACCGTCTGGTGCTCTGGAGGACCAGGGTAGATGTGGGACGGACTGGGCTAGGTCTCAACCCCTACTGAGACATGTGTGAGCCATATGTGGGTATGGGCAATCATCCAACAGTAAGAATCAGATTAGGTTGAAGGTCAGTCAGGAAAAGCCACTGTTTCTGCTAGGACAGGAGGTGAACTGAGTAGGGCTGGCTCATGGACCCCCTGGTATGCATGAAATCTGGCACTGGGAGAGGTTCTGATGGAGGAGCCTGGCAACCCCTCTGGCAGGACACAGTCCCTGCAGGTAAGCGCAAGAAGCATGATAGGAAACAGCCCGGCACAGGCCATGGAAAGTTTCCCACTGGTATACATTTGGCATGGGTCGGGGGCAAATCAGGCTGAATCAATTCACGTCATCCATTGGCAAATCCGAGCACCAGAACAGAGTGTGGGTAGGGCCAAGATTAGTCATGACCAAAACCAGTGCACATTACGGAATGCCAAAGTGAGGTTACCTGTACTGGATGTTACCACAGCGCCCAACTAGCCCAACCAGTGAGAAACTGGAAGGGAGGGGGCGGAGCCGGCAAGGGGAATAAAGGGTGCTCCCCTTGCTAGACAACTACTCCCACTGGAGGAGCGTGAGCTGGGATGGGGACAGACTAGATTAGGCAGGGCTACAATACCTGTGGGCCTCATGTGAACTAAATCAGGGAAAAGCCAGGTTGGGCTGATTGACCCTACTGGTGCAAATTACAATTAGAGTGGGTAAGGGTTGGTTGGGCTTAGTCGCAGCATCAGCTGGCAGAAGGTGGTGCTGGGGGCTAATTCTGTCAAGTCAAACCACAGAACCACCGGAAGCATGCATAATCCGGGAGTGGGAGAGGCCTAGAAGGGAAATAGTGGGCACCTCCCTCTTGGGTTACCAACCGCCACGGAAGGGCATGAAAACTAGGACAGGGGCTGGGGTGGCTAGATACAGAGACACTCAACAACATCCGTGAGGGCTGGATAGTTGAGCTGTTTATATGGAATTAGGCTTTAATACCCATTGACATGTATGAGAGCTGAATGGGGTGTGGGACAGACTGGACTAGTCTGCCATACATACTGGCAAACCAGGGTAGGGGGCGGGCCTGGTGGGGGTTACTGTGGGTAGCTCCGACTAGGTTGCAGCTCACTCTGGTTTATGTGAGGGCCGAGTGTGTGCTGGGCAGAACCAGGCTGGACTGCAACACCCACTGGTTCCAGTGGAAGACAGTGCTGGAAGCAGAGTTGGCCCAGCAATTGCAACCACCAGCTGATCGGCGCAATGGACTGTGCCAGGCCCTGTACTTGCTAGTGCATACAAGAATCTAGGCTGGGAACACACTCAGTTTCTTTGGGGATCTCCCCAGTCGAACTGCCAGTCTCAGAACCCTAACCATGAAAAGACAGAAGACAGAACAAGTCAATCAACCACCTCAGGTATATGTTAGCAGTGAAAAACTGGGCAAATGGAGACTCTACAATGGACTATGTCAATCAGTGGATTCTTCAACGACCTCATCATGTTTGGAGTGGCGAGATGGCAGCAATTCATAACTGTTGAACTATCAAAACTACTTGAGCAAGACCCTCAGAGCATGCCCCACATCGGGGACCTGGGGTGGGTGGGAGACTGGGTGAGGCTTCTCCCTTAAAATCCCCCTTTACCTCAGATATATGAAGGAAACAATATGGAACTAAGTCTTACCCATTTTCCTATAGTCCTTGAACCTTTTTACCCTAATTAACTATGCAGACTGTAAAAAATATAATAAAAAATGGAAAAAAGAAAATAGCTATTTCTATATCCCTTTGCTTTTCAAATAAACTGAAAAAGTGCAATCCCTGAGCTTAAAAAAAAAAGGCATAGGGCTTGGGACGGTAGCCTAGTGGCTAAACTCTCTGCTTTTGAACAAGCTGTGATCCTATAAGGGTGCAAGTTCTAATTCCAACAGCCCCACTTCTCATCCACCTCCCTGCTTGTGGCCTGGGAAAGCAGTCAAACCTGTACCCACTTGGGAGACCCAGAGGCGGTTCCTGGCTCCTGGCTTTGGATCAGCTCAGCTCTGGCTGTTGGTGTCACTTGGGGAGTGAGTCGTCAGACAGAAGATCTTCCTCTCTGTCTCTCCTCCTCTCTGTATATCTGACTTTGTAATAAAAATTAAAAAAAAAATTTGGGAGATGGAACATTTTTTAGCTTATTTTTTGAGGTCAATGAACACAATAAATCCTGATTTTTAAGAAAAATGTAAAAATACTTAATAGTAGCAAGTTAAAATCAGCATATAAGGATCCATCTTGACCAAGTGTTCATTCAAAATGTGTAGGATAGGTTGGCTTAATATATTAAGCTCAATGTAGTTTATGATACTATAGAAAAAAGTAAGAAAACAATGTGATTATGCAGTACATACATAAAAGGCGTTTGACAACATTCATCACCTATTCATGATAAAAACTTACAAAAGTTAAGAGTAAAAGAATACTTCCTCAATGTGATTAGGGCATTTATAAAAAGCCTACAGCTAAAAATTATAGATAATGCTAAGGGCAGAAAAATTTTTAAAAGGTTTATTTATTTATTTATTTAAGATTTATTTATTTTTATTACAAAGTCAGATATACAGAGAGGAGAGACAGAGAGGAAGATCTTCCATCTGATGATTCACTCCCCAAGTGAGCACAATGGCTGGTGCTGTGCCGATCTGAAGCTGGGAACGAGGAACCTCTTCTGGGTCTCCCACGCGGGTGCAGGGTCCCAAAGCATTGGGCCGTCCTCGACTGCTTTCCCAGGCCACAAGCAGGGAGCTGGATGGGAAGCAGGGCTGCCGGGATTAGAACCGGCGACCATATGGGATCCCAGCGTGTGCAGGGCAAGGACTTTAACCACTACGTTATCACGCCGGGCCTGTAGATTTTTTTTTTTTTAAACTTAGGTATAAGGCAAATATTTCTTCTTTCACAAGTCTGTTCAACATTGTACCAAAGAAAACTAAACAAAAATGCGAAACCAAGAGCTATGTAGCTAGATACAAAGAAGCAAAACTGTCTTTACAGAGCTATAGCTATATAAATGAAAAGTCCAAGCATCAACAAAAAAAAGCTATCAGACTAGTATGTTAATTTAACAAAGTAATGGGATAAAAGGTCAATTTAAAATTTGTCTCATATATTATGAATGAGCAATTTGAAAAAATTAAAAAACAATGCCATTTACAATAACTAAACATGAAATATTTATAGATAAGTTTCACAAATTATGTATAAAATCTGTGCAGTGAAGCTACAAAATATTGCTGAGACCAAAATAAGACCTAAATAGATGAAAACATTTATCATGTTCATAGATTGAAAGACAAGGTTGTTAAGGTGGAGGAATCCACCATGGTGGGAGGGTTTGAGGAGGGGTGGGGAGAATCCCAGTACCTATGAAACTGTGTCACATAATACAATGTAATTAATGAATAAAAAATAATAAAGCATCAAAAAAAAAAAAAAAAAAAGAAAGACAAGGTTGTTAAGACAACCATTATTCATGCTTAAAAGGGCCTTTTCCTTTTCTTTGGTAGCAATCAACAAGCCAAGCCTGAAATACATATGGGAATGCAAGGAATTTAAAGTAGTCAAAAGTGTTTTGAAAAAGAAGAATAAAGTCAGAAATTTGACACTATTGAGTCCAAGATTTAATACAATATGACAGTAACCAACATGTAAATAAAGTAGGCAATCAGACCATGCAGAAATCTGGTGGGAAACTGTTTCAGGCAGGGAAAACAAAAAGTGAAAACAACCCAAGCTTTGGAGCAGGCTGACTTGTCAGTAAGATGCCAGGATGGATGTGTCGGAATGCAGAGAGCAGCAGGAGCTGATGTTTGACAAATCACAGACGGCCAGATAACTGCTGTGGAGGCCATCTTACTCTAAATAAACTATGTCAGAGATATTATGTACTTGTGTAAGTATTTGAGGGTGAGATAGAAACGAGAGAGCTCTACTTCCCAAATGTCTACAACAGCTGGGACTGGGCCAGGGTCACACTCTGGTACTGGGAACCAATCCAGTTCTCCCAAATGTGAGGTAGGGTGGGGACCCAATTACTGGAGCATCTTCTGCTATCTCCTGGGATATGAACTCTGAGGATCTCCAACTTCCAGCTTGTTTATGGGATAGGAGAAATGATCAGACAAGCAGAAGGGAAAGCATTGTCTTTGTAAGTATGTAAGTATACAAGACTAGAGGTTATTGATAATGATAAAAATAAGAGCATGGGGAGCCACAGAGGGCAGTGAATGTCATCCTAATAGCATCATTAAGACTTTTTAGCAATATAATGTCATGATCAGATAGGCAACTTAGAAAGATTGGCTTGACATTGTTGATGGGATGCAATGGATGGGGTAAACCTATTGGTGGGAAGACCAGCGAGGAGGCAAGAGCAAGCATGAGGTTCCATCAGGTTAGAACAAGACCAATGGTCCATCCTGGGATTTGCTTGTTCCTGGGTTCCTCCAGCCTGCAGTGTTAAAGTTTGTGGGGATTTGTCTGTCAATTTCACCCACCCCTCCACAGGTCTTTCCTGTGTGGCCTGAATGCTATGAAACCAAGAATGACTTGGGTTTCTGTTCATGGTGATAAAACATGAGTCCCTGTGTCTCCTGCAATCCCATTTCAGATCCTCAGGCTGGCATGAAATGAACAATGCCAGCCTCAACTATCTTATTAAGATGTTGCTTCTTTCTTTATAGTCTCCAGATGCCCTTGTTTCGGGAGTGGGTGGGGAAGAAAATAATGTGCTTTCCCTTCCCAGGGTTAGGTGGTCATCATGCACCTGCTAGTGCTTCAAGTTGGACTCAGAAGCAGTGGAGACCATGAGATTCTCTCTTAGTGACACAGGTTGCTGTAGACTCCTCTCACTTGGTTCCAAAAAAGATGGCATCTCCTCCAACCACTGGCTGTTGGAGTTGCTGGCCCTGTCTCCCCTGCTTGCTGTAATTGTATCATCTCCACTGTTCCATAGCAACTATCCTTTCTGTAGATTTTCACTGGAAATTTTTCTCCAACTGTCTCCTGGGAATTCAGTACCTCTGTCCTTCTGTTATTTTTCTGTTATGAAATCCAGCACATGTTTTTCCTATTCAGCCATCTTGGAGCCTTAAGAGCTTTCTCTCAATATTCACTTGTTTTTCATTTTAACCCTTAATTCATTTTGAGTCAGTTTTTTTGTATGTGTAAGAAATATAGAGATTCGGTTTTACTGTTTGCCCTTTGTGTTATGTTCTGTGATAGATCTATTATAATCCGTACTGGCCAGTTTGTACCATTATTCTGCCTTAATTATCACAAGTTCATAAGCCCTGGTAGCTAGGAAACAATCCTTTCTCTCTATATTTCTCATTCAGAAACATCTAGAATATTCTTGGATTTTTCCTCTTTCACACTAATTTCCAATATGTTTGTCACTTTCCATTTTCTTTTTCTTTTTAAAGATTTATTTATTTTTATTACAAAGTCAGATATACAGAAAGGAGGAGATACAGAGAGGAAGATCTTCCGTCCAATGATTCACTCCCTAAGTGACCACAACGGGCGGTGCTGTGCCGATCCGAAGCCAGGAGCTAGGAACCTCTTCCGGGTCTCCCACACGGGTGCAGGGTCCCAAAGCTTTGGGCCGTCCTCAACTGCTTTCCAGGCCACAAGCAGGGAGGTGGATGGGAAGTGGAGCTGCCAGGATTAGAAGTGCCGCCCATATGGGATCGCGGCACGTTCAAGACGAGGACTTTAGCCACTAGGCCATGCTGCCGGGCCCCACTTTCCATTTTCAAAGTCCTGTGAGGATTTTCATTGAGGTTGTATTCAATCTAAAGTTTATTTGAAACTCATATTAACTACATCTACTTATGAATATGAGGCAAGTGTTGTCTCAATTTATCTAAATATTTTTAAACATCTAAAACATGTTTATGCAGGAAAATGTTAGGATATGAAATACCTATAAAATCAGTAAATTAGCACTCCCCACATATGTTTGCAACATTTGCTTTAATTTTCTATATTGATATAGGTATTATTACACTATCTTTTCAAAGAATCGTTGAAACCAACTTAGCCTCAAATTATGGAATTTTATAATCAAATATTTCTCCACACAACTCTTGAATAGGAAGATCCTCTTCCAAATGAGCATGCTGTAGTTATTATGTTGGGAAAATTTAACCCCGATACATTATTATTCTGTAATATACAAGGGTGCTTCATGGAAAAGTGGAATTAAAAGTTTATTTTCACATAAGAGTTAACATTCATGGACTATTTTTCATATTGTACATTTCCATGAACTTTGTGAAAGCCTCTTATTCACTTGAGAGACAGAGAGACAAAGGGAAGATGAGAGACAGCTACAGAGGAAGAGAGTGTCTGCCTCGGCTGGTGCGCTCTTCAACACCTGCAAAGTCAGGATTGAGCCAGACCAAAGCTGAGAGCTGGGAACTCACTCCAGGTCTCCCATGTGTGTGGCAGGAGCCCAATTGCTTGAGTCATTCCTGCTGCCTCCCAGGGTCTGCATTAGCAGGAAGCTGGGACCAGGAGCCAGAGCTGAGTATTGTACCCAAGCACTCTGACATGAGATATAAATATCTTCAGCTGCTTAGCTGAGTGCTTGCCTCTAATCTTGTCTCTAAATTTTATGTTCTGTAACTTTTTTGAAATAGTTTATGCAATCCATCTTAAAAATTCTTCACGTGTCGCTTTAATGTCCCTTATAGGTGATTAAAAATCAGGATCCAAAGAATTCACATTGTGTTTAATCACCTTATTTCTTTTTCTTCTTAGTGTAGACAAATTCTTTAGCTTGTCATTGACCTATGTGGATTTACTCTTTCATCATTCTTGTGAAAAGATAAACCTATTATTTGCAAAAGCACCTTCAAAGGATTAAAATTGGTTAGACCGATCCAAAATCCTGTTAGCAATTATGGTACAAAGTGATTGTCTTCTCATGACAGATTCAGGTTAAACATTGTTGGCAGGAGTACCACATCAGTGACAGGTGTGTTAATTCTCAGGGCACAAATGTCACTTGGGTAATTATTGATATTAAACTGATGACTCGACTGAGGATGTGTCTCTGAGTAAGGTGCTAAAATTGTGTAAGAGCTTTTTCATTCTTTACAAACATTTTAATTTCATTTACTTATTTTTACTTTTATTATTTATATAGTTGAGAGGGATACATACGCATGTGGGCATCTGATAAGGGTGGGGAGGTTCAGGTATGGAGGAAGGTGGGTGGGACACAGGTTTCAGTTTTTTTTTTTCCTCCTGTGTCCACAGGAGAGGTAGGGTAGAGGGTTGCTCTTTATTGTCAGACTACATTAGCACCTGAGGATGGGAGGATGGTTATTGGATCCCAACGTGGAACAGAGTGTTCTGAGGGTGTTACCCGAGTAGTTGTCAAGTTCATTGCTACAGGGTTGAGAAAATCTTGCCAAGGTCTATTGACAGACTAAGTCCACCTTCGTGCATCCACAGACCCAGGAACAGGATGCAAAGCTTAGCCAGGAGAGTTGTACAACTTGGTCTGCTTTCCGCCCTCTGACAAGGCAGTTGATGTCCCCTGGGCTCTCATGTCCCCTGGGTATGCGGCAATTGAAGAGGCCCAATCCTGATACATGTACTCTAAGGTTGGACCACACATCCTGTGATTTTCCCTGTGCCAGGGTTTGAGTCCAGGGATCTAGTTGGGGACTCCCCCAGGAAACCTGTCCTGGGGTGACCTCAGACTTGACTCTTGTGTGCACCAATAATTCATGGTCAGGTGTGCTCTGCCACCTGCACCAGCCAATGCTCATACCCCTAGATGCAGCTTGGTCAGTTCTGCCTGGACCCCATATCTCACATGAACCTACGAATACTATGACCCAGTCCAGCCAGCCTGCCACAGACTGGGTCCTCACACATACCAGTAAGAGTGCCCCCACCTGGTTTTGTGCATGGCAGCCGGCTGTTGTATACACCTGTGGGTTCTGTGGCTTAGCTCAGCCTTAGTTCACATGTGTCCCACTCGCCCTCTCACCCTCATCCATGCCTGACCCTCCCCACCTGTCCCGCCTCTAGACTGGCCCTTACACATGCTAACAGATGCTGCCACTTCAGCCATCCTGGCCCCCAGCCCTGGTTCTTGTGCTCACTAGTGATAGGTACAACCTAGCAGGGAGTGCCCACAGTTTCCTTGCCAGGCATGTTCCAGCCCCAGATCTTGCGCCTAAAGGGGGTACCATGGTTCATCCTGACATGACTCGCATCCAATCCTGGCATTTGCCAGCTGCTGTTGCAACCTAGGCTGGCTGGCCCATACCCATTCTGGCTTTCACAAGCACTAGTGGGTGCTGGAGTCAAGCCTAGTTTGGCTCTCCACCAGACCCAGCCCACCCATGTGACATTGAGTGCTGCATCCTTGCCTGGCCTGGCCCATCCCCAGGCCAGCTCCCATGCTCCCGGAGGAAATTGTGAACTAGTAGCGGGGGTTCCCCAAATTCCCTTACTAGGCGTGCTCTCTGCCCTGAATCTCACACTTATCATCAGGGAGAGCTACCCTGCTTGGCATGGTCTGCCCTTAGTCCTGGCCTTTGCATGAACCAGAGGGTGCTTCAGCCTGGCCCCACCTGGCCTTCCTTCTCTCAGCCCCAGCCTTTGTGAGTGTTGGTTGGGTTCCTGTCAGGTGAGCTCCATGGTCCAGCCTGGCTCAGCCTGTTACCCCTGATCTCTGTATAAACTAGTAGGTGCAGCAGTCCCACAGAGGGAAGTCCACGATTACCCTATAGAATCTGCTCCAGATTCATTCTGCTTGGTGCTGTGGCCCACCCTCTGCTCTGACATTTGCAGGTGGTTACTATGGCTTAGCTCCCAGTCCCAGCTTTTGTGTGTGCCAGTGGGCCACAGGTGATGCTGCTTAACCCACTCCTAGGTCTCCCATGTGGGCTGGTGCCTTCGCCTGACTCAGATACACTCTCCAGTTTCCAGACTCTAAACCACTTGTCTCAGCTCACTTGCCTACCTGCGAGTGCAGTGGCCAAGTCTGTGAAAGATCCCAGAAATCATTCCTTCCCTGTCAAAATATGCTGTCAGCTGCTCCTGCCTCAAAGCATCTCCGGACTCTTATCCCTAGGCAATCTGCAGCCTCCCTGGTCCCCTGGTAGGATACCAAGGTGGCATGTCTTGGCCCGGAGTTCCCCAACTTCTTCACTTACCTTTGGAAAAAAAAGCAAAAACAAAACCAAAAAAAGTCCAACTCTGCTGGCATACTGTCATAGTTAACACAAATTTGGCATTAACTAGGTTCCAGAATGCCCCCACCAGGTATTGGCTACTTCTTTCCTTGCAGTGTAATACTTCTTTAGGTACAAGGCAATCTAGGTAGTTTCCTACAGTTGGAGAATTACACAGGCTCTTACACAATGTTGCATTACATTGATGTCTGAATATACAGACGATTCTCAACATCAGCTTAGGACTTCAGACTTTACTTGTGGCAAAAGTAACAAATTCGGTAGAAACTGAAATTTTAAAACTTCAAATTTTAAAATTAAATCTTTTCTTGGATTAATGTCTGCCCTATGACCTCTATGGTACAGGGGCAGTGAGCCCTGTACCCAGTCACTCACACCATCAGGTGTGCAAACAACTGAGACTCTGTAGTGTGCTGTGTTGCTAAGCTGTAGCCTCTGATAGTTCAATGCGTTAAACATGTTTTCAGTTACAGTGACTTTCTCAAGAAACAGGTTAAGGGGCACTTTTGATTTTGTTGTAATTTTAGAGATGACATATTTGAAAACATCTGTTTGGGACGGGGGGGGGGGGAGAGAGAGAGAGAGAGAGAGAGAGAGAGAGAGAGAGAGACAGAATCCACAGGTTCAAGCCCCATGTATCTGCAACAGCTAGGATTGAGTCAGGTCAAAACTGGAAACCAGAGAATGAATGCAGGTCTCTTCCGTGGATGGCAGGGACACAGCTAAGTGAGCTATCTCTGCTATTTCCAGGGTACACATTAGCAGGAAACGGAATTGGGGAGTGGAACTGGAACTCAAATCCAGACACTCTCAGGGAATGGGGGTGTCGCAGGAAATGTTTTAACTGCTATGCCAAATACCAACCTCTAGGTGGCATCTTTTAAATATTGCTGTCCGTGGATATTTCTTATCATGGTATATAGGAAAGCAATAATTTTTGGATTGTAATCTTCCATACTATGGCCTTGCCACATTCTCGTACTAATTTTAATAATTTGTCTACATATTTTTTGTTTCATTTTATGCAGACAATAATATTATGTGCACAAAATTGCAGGTTTATGTCTCCCAGAAAGTGCTTTCACTTGCTTTTTTCTCTGTGCTAAGATATGACCCTCAGAGCTCTGATGGTGTTGTGTTATTACTGCCTGATCATTTCTCTCTCTACTCACTTGAGAATTGTTTGAGGACATGAGCTGATTGGTCTCCAAATCCAAGATGCTTGGCAAATCTTAGACCCAGAGTGAGTGCTTGGGAATGATAATGATCATTTATTGAGTACTGTGTTATGCCTTTTATGAAAAGGACTTTGCTCTTACCAATGATACATGGTGGTATGATTACTATCTCCCTTTTAAAATAAGCAAACTAAAGACCCAGCGTGATTGCTCAGTGGCTAAATTCTCACCTTGCAAGCACTGGGATCCCATATGGGCAGTGGTTCCTGTCCTGGCTACTCCACTTCCCTTCCAGCTCCTTGCTTGTAGTCTGGGAAAGCAGTAGAGGATAGCCCAAAACCTTGGGAGATCCGGAAGAGGTTCCTGGCTCCTGGCTTCGGATCAGCTCACATCCAGCTTTTGAGGTCGCTTGGGCAGTAAACAGACAGAAGATCTTTCTCTCTGTGTTGCCTTCTCTGTAAATCTGTCTTTTCAAGAAAAATAAATAAATCTTTAAAAAAATAAGCAAACTGAGACTCATATAGGTTGAAGGACTTGACACAGGCCACATGCTTAGAGGAGGCTGATCTTGGATTTGAACTTGGATTTAACTCCTAATACTTTTCTTTTAAACGCTATTTTTATTGGCTTTCTTAAGGAATTGATGAATGAATTGGTAGGAGAAAGGACAGGGTATCCCATTCAGTCTCTAAGGAGGTTAGGAAATCTCTTGGGGTCTCCCCTTCGTTAAAGAGGTTTGAGCACAAGACTACTGGTTCTTGTTATCTCAGGAAATCCTGTGGTGTTCCCTTCAACATGGTGAAGCCTATTATATATTCTGGGACCTCTCCAGATGTTTCGGGTTGCAGGGCTATGTTAGGGTTCTATAGTCTAGTAGGGCCATCATAGGCGTTGCTTTCCTGAGAGAGCTCTTTGCCATTCAGGCAATTGGAGAGGTGGGCTAAGATTTTCTCTGGGTCCAAGGCATGACCTGGAAGCTCTAATTCCTTAGGGATCATGTGATTACCAGCTAATCCAGTTACAGATTTGGCAGCATAATGGACATGAACCCTTAGCTTGGGAATTTATGTGGGGCAGTCCCCAAGGCACCTGGACTTCATTTCAGACTAGGCTAGGACTAACCAGATCCAAGTTTCAGGGCTCATATTAATGAGCCTGGGCTGCAGCCAAAGGTAATCAGGAATGGAAGGAAATGGGCCCTTATTTATAGTAACATCTGTCTTATACTGTTTTGGGCTGATGGCTGTATCATTCTTTCTCAGATCTAAACTGCATGCTTCCTGCCATTGCAAATGGGCCTTATGGCCAGTATTGAGCTTCCTGGAAGCCACAGCACAAAGGAACCACGATAGATATCAGAATTTGATTTCATGAAAGCCACAGAGTACTATAAGAATGCAAGTAAGAATGCCTTGAAGAAACAATTGCTTAGAGTAAATGTGACAAACACTGTCTATTTTGCCCCCGCCCCATATCCTGTTTGAAGATTCCTAATGACATTGTATAGTGAAGGCTGGCAGATGCACTGGAGCAAAATGAAACAAACTTTTTAATTTTAATTTTATTTTTAATATTGTTTACATAGTTGAGAGGGATGCACACCCATGTGGGTCTCCAAATAGGGTGGGGAGGATCTAAGTATGGAGGAAGGTAGGTGAGACACATGTTTGTTTTATAAACTCCTGTGTCCACAGGTGAAGGAGTAGAGGGCCAACTCCTTGCTGTCAAACTAGATCAGCACCTGAGACTGGTGATTTTATTTAGCTCATCCCAGGTCTCCCATGTGGGCTGGTGCCTTGACCTTGTTCAGACATGCCCTCTGGCTCCCTCCCCCCTCTAAACCACTCTGTCTCAGCTCCCTCACCTTCCCATAAGCGCAGTAGCCTAGTCTGTGGAACATCCTAGAAGTCATTCCTTCCCAGTTAAACACACCCTCAGCCACCCCCACTGTTAACATATCCCCAGATCCTTTTCCTGGGCAATCTGCAGTGCTCCACCTGGGAGATGGGGTGATGTGTCCTGGCCTGGTATTCCCTACCTTCTCCACATATCCAAAAAAAAAAAAAAAAAAAAAAAAAAATTAGGCAACTATGCGAGCACATTGGTGTAACTAACACAAATTAGCATTAACTAGGCTTAGAATGCCCAATAGGTATTCACTATTTTTCTCCTTGTAATGTAACACTTGCCTAGGTAAAAGGCAACATAGGCAATTGTGTACAGCTGGGAACCAATTTTGTTTTTACTCAGAATTTCTCCAATATAACTGATTGTGGAGCCCTATTTTTCATGGAAAATTTAACAAAAAATTTTCAAGAAACCAGAATTTTCTTATTTATGTTTTCACTTGTCAGGCATAATTTTTTTCCCAGTCCTAAATTTCAAGGAAGAGTCAAGAGTATTTCTGTTTTCTTGCCAGTTTGTCTGTGTGTCTGAATGTTTCTTATCCCCATGATTTGTTGCCAAACATCAGCGTCCTCAAACATTTTTAAATAATTTTGGGGTTCAGGATAACCCTTTGTGGTGGAAACTCTCCTTGGGTAAGGTAACAAGTTTAGCTAGGTGAAGTCAAAGCAAAGCTTTGGAAGTGAGTGTGAAGCCCATTGAGAGCTGAAGCGTGCAACCCTGTGGGAACACATCATGGTACAGCAGGTTGAGGCATTGCTTGGATGCCAGCATCCAATATTGGAGTGTTGATTTGAGTCCTGGCACCTCTGCTTCTGATGCAGTTCCCTGCTAATGCATGCTTGGAGACAACAGGCAGTAACACAATTGCTTGGATCTCTGCCACTCACATGGGAGACTGGATGAAATTCCTGGCTTCCCACTCTGGCCTGGCCCAGGTTCAGCTATTTTGTAGGTATTTGGGGTGTGAATTAGTGCATGGAAGATCTGTTTCTCTCTGACTACCTCCTATTTTCTTTTTTTGAGTAGATGAAGATGAGCATTTAAAAAAAGAGAGCGGATTATAGAGTATAACACATCTTCAGAGCCTTGCTCCAAGTGGTTCGCATTTGGAGAGCTGTGGATTTAGCCAGTTGGTTCTAGCAAACTGCTTGCACAGTTCCCTGGTCACTGCTTCATGAGAGATGGCCTTCAGGAGCAGAAAGGATTTTGCCAAAAGCAGCAATGATTGGAGCCCTGCAAATCATTCTGGATGTGGCTTTACTCTCAGCTCTTTTAGGATTACAAAGCTGGAGGCTATTAGGATAGCACCTAAGTTCTTATCTGACTCCTTCAATACTGGTCTGTAGTGTGCTAGTCTCTGCACCAGCTCGGAGCTCTGCAACGGCAAGGCCAGCTTCTTGGATCTTCCTGATGTTTCCAACATCAGAAAGTGGGTTGACCACTATGTGTGGGGTTGCTCCAGTTTCCTATAAGGTCCCAAAAATGTAATTTCATTTGTGGCTTCACAGCACGTCTGTGAAAAAGTTTATTTTTATTTGAAAGGCAGAATTACACAGAGAGGGAGAGATAGAGATAGAGATCGATATATCTCCCATGCATTGGTTAGCTCTTAAAATGCTTCAGTGGCCAAAGCTGCATTAGTCTGAAGCCAGGATCCAGGATCCAGGAACTTCTTCCTAGTTTATCATGTGGGTGGCAGGGACCCAAGAACAGGGAACTGTATTGGAAGTGGAGCATCTGGGGCTGGAACTAGTATCCGTATGGGATGCTAGTGCTGCATGTGGAGCCTTAACCTACTATGTCACAGCACTGGCCCTGATCACTTTTTGTTTATTGTTTTCTTTAAATCAAAGAGGCAGAGAGGTGATGTGTTGTGTCCAGGGCCACACCAGTTGCTCTGATCCCAGGTGATGAGGTTAAGTAGCTGGCGACCTATATGCTGCACTTATTTGCAGTCCTGGAAGAGTCCTCACCAAGACTGGTGTCCTGCTGCTGAATGATGTGCACCGTGGCGATTCCTAGTCTGGGTGGGAGAGAGGGAGCTGGGCCAGGTCTTGGCATCCTGCGATTCTCTTCCCAGCAGAGTCTACCTCTTCTGGCCAGCAGAGGGCAGCACGAAATCACAGACTCTTCTAATGTTGGCTCTCCCCTGCTGTGATCAGAGCCTCAGCAGTCCTGGGTAAAAAGGATGAGTGCCATTTCCTGAAAGTTTGCTATGCACGCGAGTTACTATTACAGGCATTATTTCTAAGCCTTCCCACAACTCTGGTCGGCAAGGATGGCTGTTTCTATTTTCCAGATGGGGAAACTGGCTCAGAGATTAAGTCACTTGCCTGCGGCTGTGGAGGGCACATGGTTTGCTCGGAATTTGAACCAGGCCTGTGGATTCCATAGTTTTGGTGCTTCTTCATATTCATATTGCCTAGGGCAGAGTGCTGATCCCCAACTTGAGAATGAAATCATTCTGCTACATGCCACCTGCCTCCTTCCTCCCTGTCCTGTCACTACCCACCACTCTGTGATGCATCTTCTCTCCCCCTCATTTCTTTTCCACCTTGAGGCAGGTGCTTGGAAGGACATCTGTGACCCCAGACTGGTCTGGGATTTGACCTGTACCCTCTGCCCCGTGGGTCATCCTAATCTTGCTGTTGCTCACCCTGCCTCCAGGAGCTCCTTACTGTCCACTGCCTTGGAAGATGCCTCTATCTGTTGACAGCCCTCCCCACTGAGATCCCACCCTACCATTCTTTCTGTCCCCATGTAACAGCCAGGTTGAATCTTGCTGGTAATGACCCAGTTCTTTGGAAACCTTCCAGTGCTCCCACAGCCTCCAAGCAAGAATCCAAGTCCTCAGCTTGGCCTTGAAAGCAGGCATGACCTGGCAAGTGTGGTTTGCTATCCAGTCCCTTCCCCACTCCATCCCACATCCAGGGCCCCAGCTCTATCCAACAATTGGCTTGCTGTCCCTGTCTTGTGACTTGCCCAGTCACACAACAACCTCTGCTAGGGAACACTTAGTTAACTCTCTAGATACAGTTCTAGTGGCTCCTCTTTTGTGACCTCCCTTTCCAACCCAGCAGGGAAAAGCTCCCCTGACTCCCCTTCCTGTGGTACCAATTCTGGAAAAGCCTTGTTTGTCCTGATCAATAATTAGGACACAGTCCCTCCGCCCTCCATTATGCTCCAAGAGAGATCTTGTCTTTGAGTTCTGCTTCTTGGCCTAAGCTTGGAGGCACTCTCTCCCCTCCTTTCTTCCCTGATCCTCTCTCTTCTTTCCTAATCACTTCCCTTTGCCAAATCTGCCTACAAGCCTTTGTAACATCTCAGCAGCTCCTGGCTTTTTGCTATAAGTTAACTTCTGTTATTGTCAGTTATCAAGAAAGAGGGAGAGTCCCAGCTGTAGGCTATAGCCTAGGTTATACTGTACCTACGTAAATGTTACACTGCTGGGAGAAAAACAGCTAATAGACAGGATCTAGGGACCTGTGTATGAGTGTGCATGGGCCCTGGATAGGCTGACATGGCACACCACCACAGGATTGGGCATGGGGGGTTGTGGATTGCTCAGGTAAGTGGGTCTGGAGATGTGTGGCAGGGAGGACTGCTGAGGGAGAATGTGACAGGTGAAGAGTGACTTCTGGGGGACTTCTACCAACCTGGATACTGCACTTGCAGGTAAATGAGGGGGCTGAGGAGGAGGAGGAGGAGGGAAACGAGAGGACCTCTAGGGGCCAGATCAATACATGTGGGAGACCTGAGCTGGGATTGTTGGTGTCAACTACCGCCTACTGGTACATACAAAATCCATGGCTGGGGTGCCTGCCCGGCAGGACTCAACAACAGTATCCACCAGTGAGTGTTGAGGGATGGAGTGGACCATGTTAGGCTAGGCCATGAGGCTAACCAGCTGAGAAAGAGCACTGGGTCTGGGAACAGATTATGTGGGGGATCATGGGCTCACTGCTGTGGGACTGCCATACCAGCTGATTTGCTCGACAGCTGGGGTGGTGACGGGGTGAGCTAGGCATGACAATGGAATTCAGCAACACTCGTGGGTACTGGAGTTAGAAACAGGCTGGATCCAAGGAGAACATGGGGAATTGGAATGCCTTCAGAGGCTGAGAACTCTGAGATAACCCAGTTACGTTTGGATCTACCACATGGGATGCAAGAAGCCCAAATCCTTCTTTGCAGGATTCAAGGTCCTCCGAACAACAGCCAGAAGCCCTGAGTGGTCCTCAGGCCAGGTTGCAGCACCTGCTGGTGGATGCCAAGGTGAGGCAAGCCATCCCAGTCTGTGCTGCAACACCCACCAGCACACGTAAGATCTTGGATGAGAGGGTGAACCTGGCAGGGGAGCTGTGGGGACTCCCCTGGTAGGCCACTGCTTCTGCTGGTGAGTGTGAGAGCTGGGACTGGGGGCAGATCAGACTGGGCAGGGCTACAAAACCCATTGGTTTGCATGTGAGCTGGGTTAGGGGGGAGCTAGGCTGGGCTGACTGTAACCACTGGTGAATGCATGCATCGGAGTAAGTGCAGGCTGGTTGGACTTTACTGCAGCGTTGACTAGCGGGTGCTGGGACTGAGGGCAAGTCCTATCAGGTTAGACCACAAGACCACCTGAACAGTACAAGATCCACATACACTAGGGGCTAGGAGTAGGCCTATTAGGGAAACTGTGGGCACCTCTCTGATGGGCTTGCCACGCCCACTAGTGAGTGGGAGAACCAGATCTGGGGGCTTGTTTGGCTAGACAGGTTGTAGTGCCCACTGGTATGACTGTGGCCTGGATAGTGGGGTCGGTTGAGTTGAGCTAAGCTCTAACACCCATTGTTGTATATGAAAGCTGAATAGGATGTGGGGCAGACTGGATCAGTCTTTTGTACATAATGGCATACACAGGAACCAGGGCTGGGGGCAGACCTAGTGGAGGTTATTTGGGATCTCTCCGACTAGGCTGCAGTTCCTGATTGTGTATGTGGGGGAAGTTGTGTGGTTGGCAGGGTTAGGCTGGACTGCAGCACACATTGGTTTGTGTGTAAGATGGGGCTGGGGACAGAACTGACCAGGTCATTGCAACCACCAATGTGCATTTTAGGCTGATGTGGATGATGGACTGAGCCAGATCCTGTACTGACTGGCACACACAGGAGTCAGGTCTGGGGTCATTTCTGTTGAGGTTTCTTTGGGGATCCTCCCCAACTGGATCACTGGACTCAGAACTCCAGCTATGGCGAAAATCACAGGATTTTCTGACTGTGGAGAACATGTGTCAGAACTGGGTCTGCATGGTTGCTGAGGCCTGCATGGTGGACAGAATGCCCAGATGCTCATGGGGATGTGGTAAGAGTCTAGTACCATGGAGGGAATAACAAATTGGACAGCTGGGTGAATCGAGACTCTGAGGTGGACCATATCAGCCAATGGACCTTCTAAGGATTTCTTCAACCTTGGAGCAACAAAATTGATAGCATCTCAGGACTATCAAAACCACTTCAGCAGTACCCTTAGAACATGCTGCATAGTGGGAGTCCTGGGATGACACTGGGTGGCTTTCCCGCATTCCTGGGTACTGATGCAGTTGGGTTGCTGGGAGTGGCCCTTTCCCCTTCTCTTTCCACTTTCTCCAGAACCAGAAGAAAAAAATAAAAAAGGAGATTAGAGAAAGTTCTTTTATCCATTCTCCCCAACCTAATTGGTGATACACACGGGCATGTATTGCTCTTAACTATGTAAACATCATCAATTTTTAAATGAATTTATTATTAAAAAAGAAAAATAATAAAAATAAATTATTATTAAAAAGAAATAAAGAGGGATAAGCTGGAGACAGATGAGTAATATGTTCTGTTGCAAGGCTCCCATCCTCTCCCTGGCCAGCACAGATTAAGCAAAGGTAATTACTCCTCTTTAGCACTTGCCTCTGGAAAGAGGACAGATGATTCTTGCTGGGAACTGGGTGCTTCCCAGAGTCCTTATCAGAGCCACCACACCCCAGGCCTTTTACCTCTTCTTTTGCCAAAACCTGATTCACATTTTCTGTCCTTGTTTTGCATGTTCCAACTCATTCATGTTGATGATCTGTGTGGGCTGCTTGCTTTAGTTTTAGACAATAGCTGAGTTGTGGAAGAATTGATTTTTCAATCTGTCTCTGCTGATTTTGACTGTCAGTTTTAATTTTTTTGTCGACCTCTGGCTGTGTCTGTTAGAACTCTGGCCAGTCCCAAGTCAATGTCACATGCTTGTTCCTAAGTCTGCAAATCACTGTGCCTTATGCATTTGTTGGATGCAAAGCAATCACATGCTCCCTGTGGAACGTGAAACTCTGGAGTTCTGGTTGCTCTGATGAGCTTCCTGTCAGTGTAAGGTGATGGGCAGGCCACTGTCAACCCTGCCTGGGGTTCTCCAAAATCCCCCAGCTTCTGTAGTCACTCTGCCCGTTGTTACTCTCATCTGGGTTCTGTTGCTATGCGTGATAGAAAAAGCAATACCATTCTCACAATCAGCATTTTTAGGGACACCAGTTTCTCCTAGTGGCCTCTCTGCCTTAGTGGCAGTTTTAAACATGTCTGTAAGTTCCTACAGAAGGGTAGAGTCTGACTCCAGCTCCTTGCTTGTATGCTGGCCTTGGTGATTTGCTTGTCGTAGACAGAGATCGAAGTGATGCTGCTTGACTGCTGAGAATGAGAGCCCCTGCTGGTTCTCTGCACAATTGTTTTTGAAACTCAGTTACCATGCTATGAGGAAGCCCAGGGCACATGAAGAAGCTGTGTATAAGTGTTTTGGTAGGCTACAGATGGTAGCTGAGGTCTCAGGGGACAGGTGGGTGGCCTGTGAGTAAGAGAGCATTTGAGAAGACTCCAACCTCTGCTCCTACCCACCTGCAATCTTTCTTTGTCCTGGAGGTGTTGTCCTATTTCTTTGCTGCTTGGTTCCACATATATGCCTCTTCCTTCATTCTAGCAAATCATCATTCATGCAACAGGAATGTACAGTGATGATAGTGGGGACCACAAGGTGGGTTTGCAGCAAAGAGCAGAGCAAACAAAGATGCAGAGTTGAGCCAGAGATGCTCAGGTGAAGTAGGTGCTCCCTCCCCTATATACCTCAGGAACTGCCTTGCAGGTTCCATTCACCTTTTGGCCACAGTCCCCTGTCACCTGGGCCTCCTTTCTCTGTCCCCTGCGTCTGTTCTCAGTTTTACTGATTCTTGTTTCTACATACAGTGACATCCAATGATCAGATTCCTAGTCCATAAACGAGCCGCAAGATTTTTAAAAGATTTATTTTACTTCTTTTTTTTTATTATTATTACCATTTTATGATATAGTTCCACAGGCCCTGGGATTTCCTTTATCCCCTTCCCAATTCCCTCCCCCTACCTCATTGAGTTCCCCTATATCATTACTATAGTATAGTTCTTCTTTTTTACATTTTATTATTATTATTATCATCACTTTATGATACAATTCCATAGGCTCTTGGTATTTCCCTTATCCCAGCCCCAATCCTCCCCCCCCCCGCCTAGTTCCTCTGTATCATTACTAAAGTATAGTTCTTCATACACAGTCATATGTCCATCATTGTGGGCATGGACAATGACAGAGAGTCCAGAATCCTATTGTCAAGATATAGTAAACACTTTCATTGTAAGTCCATCTTTGTCTGGAAGTAGAAATGCATACTGCATTGTATCCTCACATCTGGATGTTAGTCTCTGTTTCACAGCTACTGTACAACCCCTCAAATGAAAAATCATAATACAAAATCAACAACAGGAAGAAAAATACAAATTTACAATGCCATGAAGTTAAATAACATGTTACTAGATATGACAGTCTCTATTACACAGCTACTATACATCCCCTTAAATGAAGAGCCACAAAACAAAATCAACATCAGGAAGAAAAAATAAATTAACAACACCAAGAAGTTAAGTAACATGCTGTTAAATAACTAACGTGAAGCTGAAGAAATGAAAATCAAGAACCTTCTTGAAGAAAATGATGCTACTCTATGACCTATGAGTCACTGAATGATTTAATCAGAAGAAAGTACTTTGAAGAGCTGAAACTAACTGAAAACATAAATCCCATGTGATATAGTTTCTGCTGATTTTTGTTGGTGAAGTGTGTCTCTTCTAGACAAGAAATAGATGAGTTTTGTTTTTTGATCCAGTGTACTAATATATGACGTTTGATTGTGCTTAAGCCATTTAAAATCATGGTTAATATGTATGGGTGGTATTTTGGTTCTGTCATTTTAGGAATGGGTTGTTCATTGATTTAGTCTTCTTTTTTTTCTTTTTTTTTTATTATATTGTTGACAATCTTTACATAGTTAATTAGGATAAAAATGTTCAAGGGCTATAGGCAAGTGGTAAGACTATTATTTCCATATTGTTTCCTTCATGTTTAAAGGGGGATATTAAGGGAGAAGGCCCACCCAGTTTCCCACCTACCCCAGGTCCCGGATGTAGGGCATGCTCCGACCTGCCAGTGGAGTTTCTCAAGTTCCTCCACTTGACCCACTCCTGGACCCAGTTCTCATACATGCCATTGGGTTTTAGGCCAGGTTCTGGTATAGTCTGGCTTTCCTATTGGCCTTATATGAGGTGGTGAACGTTGCCGACAATTTTTTGCTTTTACAGTCTGGAATATGTCACTCCATTGTCTTCTGGCTTGTAGAGTTTCCTGTGTGAGGTCTTCTGTAAGTTTAATTGGCATTCCTTTGTATGTCAGCTGATTTTTTTTTCACATGCACATTTAAGGGGATCTTTTCCTTGTGTTCGATTGAAGAGAGCTTGATGATTATGTGTCTTGGTGAAGATCGCTTTTGATCAGGCCTGTTGGGAGTTCTGTGCCCCTCCTGGATGTTGCTTCCCAATTCTTTCTCTAAATTAAGGAAATTTTCCCTTATAATTTCATTAAATGCATTTGTAAACCCAGTTTCTCTTTCTGCACCTTCTGGGACTCCCATTACTCTTGTATTTGCCCTTTTAATAGTGTTTTTCAATTCTAATTCCATTTTTTTTTTCTTTTCCTGATCCAGCTCTGCTTCCAACTTCTTGTTTGTTTACCCCTGGTGACAGGAAGTATCTTCTAATTTTGAGATTCTTTCTTCTGCCTCCTTCATCCTATTTTGGAGATTCTCCAGTGTACTTTTATTTTGCTCCACTGTATCATTTTTTAAGATTTATTTATTTTTTTTACAAAGTCAGATATACAGAGAGGAGGAGAGACAGAGAGGAAGATCTTTTGTCCGATGATTCACTCCCCAAGTGACCGCAATGGCCGGTGCTGCGCCAATTTGAAGCCAGGAGCCAGGAACTTCTTTCCAGGTCTCCCACGCGGGTGCAGGGTCCCAAAGCTTTGGAATGTCCTGGACTGCTTTCCTAGGCCACAAGCAGGGAGGTGGATGGGAAGTGGAGCTGCTGGGATTAGAACCGGCGCCCATATGGGATCCTGTGTCGTTCAAGGTGAGGACTTTAGCCACTACCACGCCACTGGGCCCCACTGTATTCTTGATTTCTGATATATCAGCTTTCATTTGATTCATTTCCAGTGTGACATGATCCTTGAATTCCTTGAATGCCTGCTTTTTGCTTATAAGATGTTGTGTAACAAGTGTTTTGAATTCTGTATCCCCCATTTTCTCGATGTCTTCCTCAGTTAACTCTGAGGTTGGCAAAGGGTTTTTGCACCTTTGCAGGGGAGTTTTCAGTAATATTCATTGTGCCTTTGTCTCTTCTTTTGCTCTTGGTCATTGTACTTCTGGTTATCAGATTCTTCTCCTTGATGCAGGTTTCTAAGTTGTATCTCCCACAGGTCTACAGTTTGATTTTACTTACTGCAGTTGTTCCACGGCTCTTTGTTTGCAGTCAATTGTGTCACTCCCTCCAGCAAGTTCTAGGTCTGGGTTCTTATGTTAGATTTCCATATGGTCTCTGTCGTCCCAGCTCCTGGCTCACCACTCTCCACCTTCTGTGACATTGTGCACCGTTGTCTGTACAACCTTTCTCCCACTTTTGGTTGGAGCAGGTCCCAGGATTAGGGAGACACCAGGTGTCCTGTATAGCTAGGTTGTTGGTGGTGTTGATCTTGCCGAAACCTGTTGGCTGCTAGGTCTGAGGGCCACACAGACCTACCTTGACCCGTATGATGCCTTAGTCAATATTATTTTCCTGTGGGACCAGTGCAATGCCCTGAGCTCAGTGAGTTCTCCCCAAGCTCAGTGCATGCGCAGTTCACTGTTGTCCCCTGCAGTCTTAAGTTCTTTGCCACACTGTAAGAAATGGTGCCTGATGTGCCTTTACTAGAGTTCTTGATCTGTTGGCCATCAGGTTTGAGGGTTACCTGGTCCTATCTTAGGTGGAACCTGTAGGATGCCATGTTGTTGCAGTTCGTTGAGCCAGAAATGAGTTCACTCCCAGGTCAGTGGATGCTCACTCATTTCCCTTGCCTTTTCCTCTTTAAGCATAATGCTGATACCTCTCTGGGGGTAGACTGAGTTATGAAATCCACCCTGTTCCTGCACTGCCTATCTGGGATCTGTTTTTCTCTCTCTCTCTCTCTGCTACTGTCTTCATCTCCTTTTCAGTTCTAGCTCTTTCTTTCCTCTGCTGGCCCCACCTAGTTGAGCTCTGTCTCAGCTGTCGGGTGGTGGCTCTCACTGGTCAAGCATTTCCTCTATCCACTGCTGGCATTACAGTTACACTCCCAGTTCTGCTCAGCTTGGACTTTGGAGTTCGAAAGCCTGTTTTTTGTTTGTTTGCAATTCAATCCTGGTTGTTTGAACTCTCAGATCTATAATTAAACTTGAGTGGCAAAAAAAAAAATAACCCACAGAAAATGGAAAAACCCACCAGCCTAACTTCTGGCGTGGAAATTGGAAAGGAAGAGGTCTTTTAGCTGGGTTCTTATTCCATCTAACCGACAACCAGGATAATTTATTATCTTTTTTAGTGGTAAATATTGTTTTATTTTAACTGGATTAGGAAATTACCTCTAATTGATACATATATTTCATTTGTAACAATATTAATATCCAAAAATACAATTAAAAATTTCATCACAATTACTGAAAAATATATGTTCACATGGTCAAAGGTTCATAGCAAATCATACCAGAAGCAAAAATAAGGATTATAAAATGAAGGATTACATGTTTGTTATTTTTAATTTCTTTTGGGAACACAAAATACAACTTGAGGCTGGAAAAAATTTATATAAAAACTACGGAGTCCTAGATGTTTCATTGATTTTCATGTACTTTTGCTAAATTATTTTAAATTCTTCGTTTTTCATTATAGGGTTGATTAGGCTAAAAGGGATCTCCCCTTCAATTCTCCCACAGTGCTTTCTCTGATATTATAACTAGTCCTTCAACACAAGTCCATCATTCTTCTATTTAAGTGTACCCTAACACTGTGAGTATACTGAATGGTATAAAATCCAGCATTCTATTGACAGTTTCATTGGGTGCTAAATTTCTTCTAAAAGCAACAATTTTTTTTTCTTTTTCCATTTTTTATTATATTTTTGACAATCTTTACATAATTAATTAGGTAAAAAGGTTCAAGGGCTACAGGAAGTGGGTAAGACTATTATTTCCACATTGTTTCCTTCATATATCTGAGGTAAAGGGGGATTTTAAGGGAGAAGCCCCACCCAGTCTCCCACCCACCCCAGGTCCCAGATGTGGGGCATGCTCTTAGGGTCTTGCTCAAGTGGTTTTGATAGTTCAACAGTTATGAATTGCTGCCAATCTCGTCATTCTAAGCATGATAAGATTGTTGAAGAATCCACTGAGTGACATAGTTCATCTTAGAGTCTGCCCAGTTTTTCACTACCAACATATGGCTGAGGTGGTTGATTGACTTGTTCTGTCCTCTGTCTTTTCATGGTTAAGGTTCTGAGTCTGGAAGTTCCATTGGGGAGATCCCCAAAGAGACTTAGTCTGAGGTGCTCCCAGACCGGATTCTTGTGTGTACTAGCAAGTACAGGGCCTGGCACAGTCCATTGCCTTAATCAGCTTGTGGTTGCAATTGCTGGGTTGGTTCTGTTTCCAGTGCTATCTTCCACTGGAATCAATGGGTGTTGCAGTCCATCCTGGGTCTGCCTATCACACACTCGGCCCTTGCACAAACCAGTGGGAGCTGCAGCCTAGTTGGAGCGACCCACAATAACCCCCACCAGGCCCACCCCCTATCCTGGTTCCCATTCTTGCCCGTATGTGCAGCAGACTAGTCCAGTCTGTCACATATCTCATTCAGCTCTCATATATGTCAATGGACATTGAAGCCTAGTTCAACCCAAGGAGCCCGACTATCCAGCCCACACACATGCTGTTGGGTGCATTTCTGTCTAGTCATCTCAGCCCCTGTCCCAGTTTTCTTGCCCTTCTGTGAGGGGTGTAACCCAAGAGGGAGGAGCCCACTATTTCCCTTCTAGGCCTCTCCCACTCCCAGATTATGCACTCTCAGGTGGTTCTGTGGTTTGACTTGACAAAATTACACCCCAGTGCCACCTTCTGCCAGTTGATACTGCAGCAAAGCCGAAACAACCCTCACCCACTCTGACTTATGCTTGCACCAGTAGGAACAGTCAGCTCAGCCTGGCTTTTCCCTGATTTAGCTCACATGAGGCCCACAGGTATTGTAGCCCTGCCTAATCTAGTCTGCCCCCATCCCAGCTCCTGCTCTCCAGTGGGAGTAGCTATCCAGCAAGGGAACCACCCCTTCCCCCTGCCAGTTCTGCTCCCTGCCGGGTTCTCACATGTGCTGGTTGGGCACTGCGGTCACATCTGGTACAGGTAACCTCACCTTGGTATTCTGTAATGTGCACTGGTTTTTGTCGTGACTGAACCTGGCCCTGCCCTCCAAACTTCCCTCTTTATTTTCAGGATAATTTATTTTCAAAAATTTTCTCTTGTTGTGTTTCTCTAGACATAAGAACATGCTGTCTCTAAGAACAATTCCATCTTCTCCCCAGGGGAATTGATCCAGATTACAGATGACTGTGACACACAGTAATTTCTTTTCTTGTTGCATAACTACAAATTTGTTTATTTTATTTGAAAGAAAAAGACTCACACACATACACACAAATACAGGGAATTCCATCCATGTTGCCCACGTGGGTGGCAGAGACCTAAAAATACTTGAGCTATTGCCTCCTGGGATGCACATTAGCAGAAAGTTGGAATCGAGAAGCCTGGATTCAAACCCAGACATTCTGATATGGAGTATGACTGTCCCAAGGGGCATCTTAACTACTGCACCAGACACCTGTCTTTGTGTTATATGATTATAGGCGAGCACTGAGGACCTTGAGGCAGACAATATCAAGACACTGGATATAAGGGTGGTCCACAGAAAGCTTCCTGGGGAGAACACTAAAGGGGGAGACTTTCCTGTGTAATGAGCAGAAGATGAAGAGGAACTGCAAGGCGCACGTGGTGAGGGAGCTTGGGTGACCTGCAGAAACTAACTTGCAGGAGGCCTGGGAAGCAGCGGGTTTGGCTTCTGTCCTGAGTGTATGAGGTGGGAGTCGTGGGCTGTGCTATGTTTCAAACAACTCCCTGTCAGCTCCCCCACTTGCGTTTGTTCATTCCTAAGGGTGCAGTGCCATTCTCTTGCTTGCATGGGAAACATTTCTGGTCTCTCTCAGCTTGTACTTGAGCTTCTTCCTCTCTACTCTTTCTATTTAAATTTTATTTTTGATGATTCTTGCATAGTTGATTAGGGTGCAAAGGGTCAAGGACTAGAGGAAAGTGGGTAAGAACAGGGAGAAGATAAAGGGAGAAGCCACACCCACCCTCATAACCATCCCAGGGTCCTCATGTGGGTACATGTTTGGAGGGTCCTGCTCAAGTGCTTTTGATAGTTCAACAGTTCTGAATTGCTGCTGATCTCACCACTTCAAGCACAATGAAATCTCTCCAGAAGCTACTGGCTGACATAATTCACCTTAGCAGCTCCGTCTTCCCAGATTTTCACTCCCAACTCTTGGCTGGATTAATTGACCAATTTGTTCTGACCTCCATCTTCTGTTATGGTACCAAGTGTCCTCTGCAGGTTTTAATGTAACGCCATATCTTCCATATGCAATTGGCTGTGCTGTCCACTGCTCTAAAGCACTGAGGAGGCCCAACTTTGACACATGCACTCCATGGTCAGACCATGGAACCTGCACTTCTCTCCATGGTTGGGGTTCTGAGTCCAGTGGTTCAGTTGTGGGGGTTCCCCAGAGAAACCACGTCTGAGGTGATTCCAGACCTGATTCTTGTGTGTGCTTGCCAGTACAGGGTCTGGCACAATCCATTGGCCCAATCAGCTTATGCACACACTGGTGGTTGCAATTGCTATGTCAGTTGTCTCCAGCCCTGTGTTTTTTGCAACCCAGTGGGTATTGGAGCCCAGCCCGATCCTGCCCACCATACACTAGGCCTTCAAGTAAACCAGTGGGAATGCAGCCTAGTTGGAGTGACCCACAATAACCCCTACCAGGCATACTCCCTGCCCTGGTTCTCATGCTTACCAGTATGTATAGCAGACTGGTCCCATCTGTCCCACATCCCATTCAGCTCTCATACATGTCAATAGGTATTGGAACCTAGTTCAACCCAACCAGCCGCACTATCCAATTTACATTGGTGCCAGCTTGTGCCATTCTGTCTAGCTATGCCTGACTCTAGTCTTGGTTCTTGTGCTAACCAGTGGGAGTGGCAACCCAAAAGGGAGGTGCCCTCTGTTTCCCTGATGAACCCACTCCCACCCCTGGATCTTGCACTCTCCAGGTGGTTCTACAGTTTAGCTTAACAGAATTAGCCCCCAGTGCCAGTATCTGCGAGCTGATGCTGTGGCAAAGCTCAACTATCCCCACCCACTGTGGCTTATGCACGCACCAATAGGGGGACAACCTGGCCTGGCTTTCCTCCTATCTAGCTCACATGCAGACCAACATGCAGACCAACAGCCTGGTCTCCCCTGATCCCAGCCATCATGCTTACCAGTGGGAGTAGTGGTTCATCAGGGGAGCCTCATGTAGCCCCCCTATTGTGCTTGCTCCCTACCCGCTGGGTCTCATGTGCGCTGGTTGAGTGCTGTGGCCAAGTCTGTCATAGCCTGCCTCACCTCAGCATTTGCCAGTGGGTGCTATAGCCTGGCCCAGTCTGGTGTCCTCAATTCCCCTGAGTTCTAACTCATGCTGGTGTGTGTTATAGCCTAGCCTAGCCCAGTCAAGGCAACCACTAGTCCCAGCCCTAATGTAACCTGCCTAGTTTTGCAGCCAGACCTGGCATGACCCATATACCATTCTAGTTCTTGGATTTACCAGTGGGTGATACGAACTGGCCTAACCTGGCTTGCCCCAGACCTGAGCCAAATGTATGCCAGTGGGAACTATTGCCTGGCCTGGGCTGCTCCCTGTTTTGATTCTTGTACTCACCTGCAGGGACTGTGTCCCAACCGAGGAGTTCTCAAAGATCCTCCATTAGAACTTCTCCCAATGCCAGAAGTGGGTCCATGGGCCAGTCCTACTTAGTCCACCTTTCATCCTAGCATGAACTAGGATGACTTTCCTGACTGGCTTGCACCCGTTCTGATTTTTACTGTTGGTGTTACAGCCCAATTTAGTCTGGTCCACACCCAGACACAGCTCATGCATGGCTCAGCAGAGGCAGAGACCTAGCCTAGCTCGTCTTACACCCACCCTGGTTCTCATGAGCACCAATGGATGCTGGAATTTAGCCCAGTCTGGCACACCCCAGCCCCAATCCACAATTCTTTCAAGGGATGTTGTGGGCTAAGGAGTTGATTAGTGGTTGTTGGAATGGGCAGGAACAGGAACTGGGCTTGTGGCTAAAAACACCTAGACTAATTGGCTAAATTAGGACATGGGTGCGGGGAGAAGAGTATTAAGCACAGGTAAAGGAGCAATAAAGACAGACTGAGACTTGGCAGAGACTTCTACCGTCACTGGTCTCCTATTGGTGCTTCATCTCCAGACCCTCTCCCTATCCACGTTACTGGCTCTGCTGGTCAGAGCAAAGGGAGACTGCAGCCATGTCCAGACCAGATCGCAGCCCCCACTCCAGCCCTCCAATGGGGAACCACACCCAGCCAGGAATATCCCTTAGCTCCCCAACCAGGCCTGTTCCCAGTCACAGATCTAGCACATGCCAGTGGTGGATCTGACCCAACTTGGCATAGCCCCTCATCTGTCGTGGGCTTTGTCTTTGGATGTTGTAGCCTGGCCTGACCCAGCCTGTCCCCAGTCCCAACTCTCATTTGTGGGTACTGCTACCTGGCCCTGCTTATTCTGCTCTCATTTCTGGCTCATGTAAACCAGTAGATGTGATAGTTTAACCTGGCATGACCTGCAATCCAGCCTGGTTTTTGCACTTGCCAGGGGGCTAAGGTTTGCTCGGCCCTGCCTGATCTTCCCCCTTCCAAAACCAACCCACATGCTTGCCAACAGATAAGAGCCTCCTTGCCCAAACTGCCCATCACTCAGGCCTGGCCCATGTGTTCACCATCAGGAGCTATGACCCAAAGGGGGAGTTGCCTTGGTTCCCCACTTGGTTCACTCTCAGACCCAGATTTCACATGTCAGCGGGTGCCAGGCTCCCAACTGGCATGGCCTGTACCCTCCATCCCAGAGTTTGTATGAGCTGGTGGATGTTGCGGCCTGGCCTGCCCCACACCCTGTTTTAGGGTGCACATGCAGGTGCTGCAACCTGGATTTGCCCAGCCTATTCTCAGCCCCAGTACCTGTGAGTGTTGGCAGATTCCATGGTCATGCCTAGCTTATCTCCTCACCACCCCAACTCTTTAGCTAACCAGCAGGACTTTTAATTCCACAGGGTTAGACCCATATATCTCCCACAGAATCTACCCTGGGACCTCGTTCTCTTGCATGCTGGTTAGTGTCATAGCCCAACCTTGTGTGACCCATCCTCTGTTCTGACACTGTCAGGTACTAGGATCTAACCCTGTCAGACAGGCCTCCAGCCCTAGCTTTCTTGTGGGCTGGCACTGGCAATCGGCAATATTCCATACTAACAAGCCCAGCTCAGAACTCCCATGTGGGCTTGTCTTTTGGTCTCTCTCCTCTAAACCACCATATCTCAGTTCTCTCACTTACCTGCAAGTACAGTGGACTTGTCACTGGGAGTCCTGCTGGAGTCATTCCTCCCCTACATGTACAGTGGCCTTATCCAAGGATGTCCCTCAGCAGTCAATCCTCACCAGGACATGAATCCACAGGTTATCGCTCACCATAATCTGTGCAATCCCTGCAAATCCACCACTCCAATCCCCCAGAGTGGGTCCCTGGACCAGGGTGATGGAGGATGCCTCTTGTCCCTACTCACTTTCTACTCTTGAACCCTGTCTCTCACTGTACCTTCATTAGATACCCCGGACTTCTAGGTTCCTGTCTTCTACCTCCAGGCTTTACTGTTGCTATTCCCTTCACCAGAAATACCCTTCTCATGCCCCTCTCAATCTGACTGCCTTTTCTTCATCCTCACATGTCAGCCCTAAAGCTGCCACTCTCAAATCATGTCAGGGCTTCCAGGCTGTCTCTGAGCTCCTACAAATGTTTCTGCTCTGAGTTTCACTAATGTCTCAAAAGTGACTCCAGCCTGACCTTCAGACTGTAGGCTCAGACCCTAGTCCAGGCCTGTCTGGCTGGTTGGCTGAGTCCTTCCCTGGAGTGGCTTTCTTTGGCCAAGGAAGCAAAAAAGTGGGGTTGGCAAGTTCTTCTGGGCCCTGGAGTTGGTTTTCACCCAAGATTCAGGGCATACACAAAGTAACAGGATTAGAGGGTAATTAAGCAGCTACAAGTGAGGGTGTGGACCCAGGGAGGGGATTCAAACCTCATTCTGGGTTTTGTGGGTCATGTTCTTGTCTCAGAATCAGGACATCTGTGTGCTAAGCCAGATTCAGTAGTACTTTTTTGTGTGACCCTGGCAAGTCCCTACTCTCCTTTTAAACCTCAGCTTCCTCATTTGTGATAGACACTGAAAATCAACAGCCCCTAAAAAGCCTGAAAAACTTTCAAGGAGAAATCTATACGGAAATTTGTCTGAGGAGTAGTTAGACAGAGTTGTTGATCTTTTTAAGGTCAAGTTGACTTAGATGATGTTCTAATAGGGTCTGTTTTGTCTTAAGCATCAGCAGTGTCCTTGAGTAACCTTTTAGGACTTTTGAACATGTGATATTTCACTTATTTTATTTAGCATTTCACTTATTTAGCATAGTGGCCTCTACCTCCATCCATGTTGTTGCAAATGTCAAGATTTCTTTCTTTTTTTATGGCTGCATATGTACACACACACACATATATATGGATTTATTTATTTATTTGAAAAGCAGAGTTATAGAGAGAGGAGAAGAGTTAGAGATGGAGAGGGAGATCTTTCATTCACTGGTCACTTTGGCTGGACAGGCCAAAACCAAGAGCCTGATACACTGTCTGGATTTCTCATGTGGGTGGCAGGGGCCCAGGTACTTTGACCATCTTCCACTGCTTTCACAGGCACATTACTGTGAAAGGAAATGGATTTGAAGTGGAGCAACTGGGATTTGAATAAACACTTGTATGGGATGTGAGCATAACAGGTGGCAGGTTAACCCACTCCACCAAAATGTTGGTATATTTATTAATTCATAAATGAATGATTACTTCTTTTTTTTAGCTATTGTGAATAGTTCTACAATAAACATGGGGGTGAAGATGTCTTTTTTATAGACAAATATTCCCCTGGATATAGAAGCAGGTGTGGAATTGCTGGATCACATGGTAACTCTGTTTTTAGTTGTTTTGAAGAACATAACTGTCTTGCACACTAATTTGTAGTCCCACCAACAGTGTGCAAGAGTTTCATTTTCTCTATCTCCTTGCAAGAACTTGTTATTACTAGTATTTTTTTTTTTTTTATAAACCATTTTATTGTATTGTTGTTGACAATCTTTACATAGTTAACTATAGTTGAAGGAAAAACAAGAAAGAGAAAAAAAAAAAAAGGTTCAGGGGGATAGGGAGGTGGGCAATGCTATTATGTCCATATTGTTTCCATCATGAATCTGAGGTAAAAGGGGATATTGAGGGAGAAGCCCCACCCGGTTTCCCGCCCACCCCAAGTCCCGGATGTGGGGCATGCTCTGAGATATGTGCTCAAGTGGAGTTAATAGTTCTCCAGTTATGAGTCACTGCCAGTTTCGCTCGATGAGGTGGTCCACTGATTGATATGGTCCATCATGAAGTCTCCATTTGTCCCATATTTCGCTGCCAACATGTAGCTGAGATGAATGATTGTCCTATTCTGTCTTCTTTTCTTGGTTAGAATTCTGAGTCCAGCAGTTCAAGTGGGGAGATCTCCAAAGATACTTTGAGGTATTCCCAGATTAGTTGCTTGTATGTTCTAGCAAGCACAGGGCCCGGCACAGTCCATCACCCTAATCAGCTGGTGGTTTCAATTGCTGGGTTGGTTCTGTTTTCAGTCCCGAGTTGCACTGGAACCAATGGGTGTTGCAGTCCAGTCTGGTTCGGCCCTTACATCAACCAGTGGGAGCTGCAGCCTAGTTGGGGCGACCCACAATAACCCCCACCAGACCGCCCCCTACCCTGGTTTGCCAGTATGTGTAGCAGAAGACCAATCTGTCCCCCATCCCATTTGGCTCTGGTACTTGTCGATGGGTATTGAAGCTTAGTTTTATCTAACCAACTCAACCATCCAGCCCTCACAGATATTGTTGAGTACCTCTCTATCTAGCCATCCCAGCCCCCGTCCTAGTTTTCATGCCCTCCCACGGGAATAGTGACCCAAGAAGGGGGAACCCACTTTTTCCCTCCCAGGTCTCTCTGTCCCGGTTTATGTACTCTTTAGGTGGTCCTGTGATTTGACTCGACAGAATTAGTCCCCAGTGCCAGCTTCTGCCAGCTGATGCTGTGGCCCTGATCTAGTCCACATGCAGCACACAGGTGTTGTAGCCTTGCTTAGTCGTGTCTGTCTCTATCCCAGCCAACACTCTCCAGTGGGAGTGGTTGTCCAGCGTGGGGACCAGCCCCTTAACCCCCCCGCCAGCTCTGCCCCTCCCTTCCTGGATCTCACGTGTGCTGGATGGGTGCTGCATTCATATCCAGTACAGGCAACCACGCCCTGGCGTTCCATAATGTGTACTGGTTTTGTCGCAACCAAACCCGGCCCATTCCACACTCTGTTCTGGTGATCGGATTTGCCAGAGGATGACATGAACTGATTCAGCCTGGTCTGCTCCTGACCCATGCCGAATGCATGCCAGTGGGAAACTTTCCATGGCCTATTCTGGGCTGTTTCCAATCATGCTTCTCGCGCTTACCTGCAGGGACTGTGTCCTGCCAGAGGAGTTGCCCAGGCTCCTCCATCAGAACCCCTCCCAATGCCAGATTTTGCGCTTGCCAGGGGGTTCTTGAGCCAACCCTACTCAGTTCACCTCCTGTCCTAGCAGGAACAGTGGCTTTTCCTGGCTGGCTTTCACCCCATTCTGACTCTTGTTGTTGGATGTTTCAGCCCAGCCATGGCTCGTCCATACCCACATACAGCTCACACATGGCTCAGAAGGGGATTGAGACCCAGCCTAGTCAGTCCCACATCTACCCTGTTTCTCCATAACACCAGATGGTGCTGGGATCTGAACCGGCCTGGTGCATCCAATCCCAGCCCACACTAGTGCCTCGGGTGACTGCAACTGTTTCCTAGATAGAACGCAGCCCCCATTCCAGCACATACACCCCTTGGTGGGAACCTCATCCCAGCTGTGGCATCCCAGATTGGGACCGTTCCTAGCCGTAAATCACGCACCTGCACGTGGTTGCTCCGAGGACCATTAGGTGCCAGCCTGCTACACAAGCCGGAGCTTATCTTTTACTTGATAGGTGTTCAAAGCTCAGCATTATTAAGGGATTGGAAGTTCTTCAAAGGAAGAGTTACTGGCATTGGGAATCTTTAGGATTGGCTCAGATCCCAGAAACAGTGGGGTCACTCTAGAGCTATCTCAGCAGCGATTCAGATGTCCAATACCCCAGAGCTCCCCGGCCGGGCGGCCAGCAGGCTCAGCCTGGCGCCAAATGGCGCACTGGCCGCCTGGGCCCAGCCCGCCATGAGCCATGGGCACATGGCGGACTGGGTTCGGGATCCGAGCTAGACGTCCTCTCCTGCAGCCCTCGGCTCGCCTCTGGCAGCCGGAGGTTAAATCCCGCAGGCCCAAGGTTGCGCCCCTCCCCAATCCCGTTCACCCACCACCCAATGAGGGTGATGGGTGGGTCCCGGACATGCCCAGTCACGGAGGCCTCCCCCCTCGGCGTACTCACCCCAGAAGGAAGCAGGCCTCGCACCCAGGCATGTCCGGGCCCAGCCCGCCATGAGCCATGGGCACATGGCGGACTGGGTTCGGGATCCGAGCTAGACGTCCTCTCCCGCAGCCCTCGGCTCGCCTCTCTAGTATTTTTGATAATAGGTAGTTTAACTGGGTGCACCGAGTTGGCCTGGGCAGGCTATGGCCATTGTCTGTTTAGGCCTCCCTGCTTAGCCTGCTCCCAGCTCCAGTGATATTCCTGCCATTGCAGTAGTAGATGACACTTCATGTTGCAGTTTTTCCAATGTTTGCTATTGGCATATTTTTATTGATTCACTCTTCCACTGCTCTCCAAATTTAATTTTTTTCCAAATATGCAGTTGATGTGTTCTTCAGCATGAACAGGAGACATGCAAAGAAAGGAGTGGTCTGTTCCTAAAAACATCTTCCTGGGCCCATGGTAGGTCAGACTCCTTGTTCTATGCCCACAAAGGCCACAATGCCATATCATATCATATCATATCGTATCCTGAGATCTCTGCCTATTAAGGTCAATGTAGCCTAGTGGGAAAGCTAAAACTCATCCTCCTTGTCCCGTCTGCTGCTGAGGTGGGCCACTGTCTCAAGCTGTGTCTATCAGCTGCCTGCACTTACCAGCCAGTGACACTGGTTAAGACTGCTTGACCAGAGCCACAGCACTCTACTAGGCACTAGAAACATGTCCAGAGGTCTGTTGGTAGGCACTGGCCTGGGAACAGAGATCATTAGAATATACTCAGTGCTGAGTTTCATCAGCCATTGACTGAATTGACAAAAACTGTTTTGTGATTTATTGCTGGTGTTGGAGGGATAATAGAAATAGTCCCTTGGCTATGCAGGCAGATTGTATGTGTGTAACACCCGGGTTTCACAGTCACTAAGTCCTGTGCTGTCTTCAAGGAGTGCTCCAGTCCTGTAAGAGGTTGGTGGCAATAACATGCGAGAAGACGAAGCCTTACTAGGATGCAGAGCCTCTGTCAACAGACACTTGCCTCAAGATGGAAACCGTCAGGGCCTTACTAACTCTGCAGTGAGTCTGAAGACATAGTCCTATGTTCCCTTGATGTCTGCCCAAGATTGGAAGATAGTGAAAAAGGCCTCACTCTGACAGTCCAGACTGGCCCCAGGTTGACCACACTGGGTCCAAAGGATTAAGTCCTTACAAAGTTCTAGGGTCCATAAAGCCCACTAGAGGCTGGCACTGACACATGCTTAAATGAACCTGTCCCCCTGGAGTGATTCTTGTCTATTTCTAGCTGGAGATTGGGCCATAATTTACAGATGTGGGCAAGGTAAAGCAACTTGGCTTTCCTGCTCCTCATCTGTACTCAGATTGCAGTTAGCCCTCCAGAGCAGAGTAAGTCAGTGGGTGACTGTGGAATTCTCTTTCAGCTAAAACTGTGAGCAGTAGGATGCCCAGTAATTGCTTCCTACCTTGAGGTGGGAAGACAGCAGCTCACAGCTGGCAGCTGGCTACACTGCACTGCATGGTTGGCTGCAGCAGTGTGCACCGCTTAGTAATAGGGCCTCATTAACCTCAGAGGCACCTGCAGGTTGGTTGTGTAATGAGCCTCTTATGGCAAGGGTTCTTCATACTGTTCCCTGGTTCCTTTCGTGTTTCCAGGCAGTGCTACATGTTAAAGAATTGTTGCCTCTTTGCGTCTGATACCAAACCTGTTATATCTTGATGAGTCCAACAGTTGGCTCTGCTCAGGAGAGCTCAAAGAAAGCTCCATTCTTTCTACGCATTTTCAAATTAGATCATGGCATCCAGTTTTCACTAGAGCTCTGATTAGTACGTGTGGTATGTTTTGGGGGTGGAGTGGGGAGTACCTAGAGCACTTGTTTCTGAATTTGTGTAACAAGTGCTCTGTTTTAATTTACACTGTATTTTTTGAGGGCTGCCTCTTTGAGAGGCTGTTGGGAATTACAGGTGACCAGAGATGGGCTAACACGGAGTGTGTGAGTCTTGGGCAACGTCCCTGAACATGTCCCCAGCCTGCATCTGTAGCCCTTCACCACTTGCTCCCTCCTCAAGTGGTTCCAACCTTCCTCTCTCACCATTCACTCCGTTCACCAGACCTCAACTACTTCTTCCACTTTATTGTGTTCTTTGTATTTGCACTAGATTAAATTTTTTTTTTCTTCTTGTTGTATTCTTTTGGAGCTATTGACTATTTCCTCATTTACTCCCTACAAGTTTGAAAGTTGTTCTGTTCTGTTTTTAAGTGGCTACCTAAAAATTTTACCATACATTTTTCTAAAGCTAAGGGAAGTTAATACTTTATCCCCTTCTGCATAATTTAAGGAGCTTTGAGCATTTCAGTTGTCACCTTCTCATAGTTACTTTGTTGTTTTAGTACTGTTTTGTTTTTATGCCACAGACATTATTATTGTTATTTTCTTCAGTCAGTGTTTATAAACTTTTACCCCCACACTGGTCACTTTGTCTACTCATTGTTGCTATCCACACCCCTTTCTGGGAGATGCTTTTCTTGTAGAGTGTATTATTTTTTTTTGAAGATTTATTTATTTCTATTACAAAGTCAGATATACAGAGAAGAGAGACAGAGAGGGAGATCTTCCGTCCAATGATTCACTCCCCAAGTGAGTGCGATGGCCGGTGCTATGCCAATCCGAAGCCGGGAACCTGGAACCTCCTCAGGGTCTCCCACGCGGGTGCAGGATCCCAAATCTTTAGGCTGTCCTCGACTGCCTTCCCAGGCCACAAGCAGGGAGGTGGATGGGAAGTGGAGCTGCTGGTATTAGAACCGGCGCCCATATGGGATTCCAGGGTGCGCTCAAGGTGAGGACCTTAACTGCTAGGCCATGCAGCTGGACCCAGAGTGTATTTCCTCAGCTGAGATCTTTCAGTGAAAAAAATGTAAGCTTTTGTTTTTTTCCGAAATTATCTTTGATTTCACCTTGTTCTTGAGGAGTAGATAAAGAAACTGTGGAGACAGACCCGACTAAGCAAAGCTATAACACCCTGTGCGCTGCATGTGGACTAGATCAGGGCCGCAGCATCAGCTGGCAGAAGCTGGCACTGGGGACTAATTCTGCCGAGTCAAATCACAGGACCACCTAAAGAGTGCATAAACCGGGACAGAGAGACCTGGGAGGGAAAAGTGGGTTCCCCCTTCCTGGATCACTATTCCCGTGGGCGGGCATGAAAACTAGGACGGGGGCTGGGATGGCTAGATAGAGAGGCACTCAACAACATCTGTGAGGGCTGGATGGTTGAGTTGATTAGATAGAACTAAGCTTTAATACCCATTGACAAGTACCAGAGCCAAATGGGATGGGGGACAGACTGGTCTTCTGCTACACATACTGGCAAACCAGGGTAGGGGGCGGGCTTGGTGGGGGTTATTGTGGGTCGCCCCTACTAGGCTGCAGCTCCCACTGGTTGATGTAAGGGCCGAACCAGACTGGACTGCAACACCCATTGGTTCCAGTGCAACTTGGGACCGAAAACAGAACCAACCCAGCAGTTGCAACCACCAGCCGATCGGGGTGATGGACTGTGCCGGGCCTTGTGCTTGCTAGAACATACAAAAAACTAATCTGGGAATACCTCAAAGTATCTTTGGAGATCTCCCCAATCGAACTGCTGGACTCAGAACTCTAACCAAGAAAAGACAGAAGACAGAACGGGACAGTCATTCATCTCAGCTACATGTTGGCAGCAAATTATGGGGCAAGCGGAGACTTTATGATGGACCATGTCAATCAGTGGACGACCTCATCGAGCGAAACTGGCAGCGATTCATAGCTGGAGAACTATTAACACCACTTGGGCACATATCTCGGAGCATGCCCCACATCCGGGACTTGGGGTGGGCGGGAAACCGGGTGGGGCTTCTCCCTCAACATCCCCCTTTACCTCAGATGCATGATGGAAACAATATGGACATAATGGCGTTGCCCACTTTCCTATCCCCCTGAACCTTTTTTTCTTTTTTTCTTTTTTTTTCTTCTTTTTCCTTTAACTGTAATTAACTATGTAAAGAAAAAAATTAAAAAAAAAAATAAAAACTATGCAAAAAAAAAAAGAAACTGTGGTGTATTTACACCATGAAATACTACTCAGCCATTAAATAAAATTTTATTGTTTGCAACCAAATGGTTGCAACTAGAGACCACTATGCTCAATGAAATAAGTCAATCCCCAAAGGACAAATATCTTACATTCTCTCTGATGTAAGGCAACCTTCATGCAAAATACGAGATCAATAGTTCTATAGGTAAACACGCATATACATATAGTCAGGTAGAGAAACTGTAAATAGAGACTATCATATCAAGATGTGAATACAATGTAGTATACATCTCTATTTCCAAATCAAAGATAGTCACCCAATGAAACTGTTGAATACATCCTTTTTTTTTTTTTAAAGATTTATTTTTATTACAAAGTCAGATATACAGAGAGGAGGAGAGACAGAGAGGAAGATCTTCCATCCAATGATTCACTCCCCAAGTGAGTCACAATGGCCGGTGCACGCCGATCTGAAGCCGGGAACCAGGAACCTCTTCCGGGTCTCCCACACGGGTGCAGGGTCCCAAAGCTTTGGGCCGTCCTTGACTGCTTTCCCAGGCCACAAGCAGGGATCTGGATGGGAAGTGGAGCTGCTGGGATTAGAACCGGCGCCCATATGGGATCCCGGGGCGTTCAAGGCGAGGACTTTAGCCGCTAGGCCACGCCGCCGGGCCCTGTTGAATACATCTTGACAATAGGATGCTGGACTCTTGCCATTTTCCATAACTACAATGTCAGGATACACTTAAATAACAGAACGAGGGACTGATGATTGTGTTTTTTCTTTCTTCTTTTAAAAAATTTATTTTATTATTATTATTATTTTTTACTGGAAAGACAGATTTACAGAGAGGATAAGATACAGAGACAAAGATCTTTCATCTACTCATTTACTCCCCAAGTGACCACAATGGCTAGATCTGAGCTGATCCAAAGCCAAGAGCCTTTTCTGTGTCTCCCACATGGATGCAGAGTCCCAAGGCTTTGGGCTGTTCTCCACTGCTTTCCCAGGCCACAAGGAGAGAGCTGAATGGGAAGAGGAGCAGCTGGGATATGAACTAGTGCCAATCTGGGATCCTGGTGGTTGTAAGGTGAAGAATTTAGGCACTAGGCCACTGCACCAGGTCCAGTGACTGTTTTCTGAAGGACTATGTTATTATAACAAAATAGGGGAAATTTGTAAGGGGAGGGGAAGGGGAAATCCCAGAGCCTTTGGAACTGTATCATAAAAAAGCTAATTTTAAATAAAAAATAAGTTAAAAAAGAAAGATAATTTCTTCAGGTATACAAATCATGACTGATGATTAAAAGTGCTCCTGAGCTTTACTGTTGCTGTCAGTAAAACGGCATTACCACATTGTTCTTTCTTCCTTTGTGCTCACCTTTTGTCTTAACTGTTGGGAAGAGTGACTACGGTGTTTTGAGATGCAGATTTCTTTTTAACTTAACCAACTTAAAATGTATGAAAAATTCACTCTGAACATTGTGGTTTTCTATCAAATCTGAAAATGCTCACTTATTAGGAGTCAGCCCTCTGTATTCTCTCTTCTCTTGCTCTAGAGCTCAGCTACATCGTAGGCTAGACTTTTTCACTTTATTCTTTATGTTTACTAACCAACATTGTCACCCCATCAGAGTAGTTTGCTTCCTGGTGAGCAGCAATCAGCACATTCACTAGAAATAGCTATCACACAAAGTAGCTTATTTGCTACCAATGGGGGAACCACAGTGAATAATTTCCAAAGCCAAGACTCTTGAGTGAAAGGAAATGGCTGTCTTTTTTTTTTTTTTAAAGATTTTATTATTATTGGAAAGCCAGATATACAGAGAGGAGGAGAGACAGAGAGGAAGATCTTCCATCCGATGTTTCACTCACCAAGTGAGCCGCAATGGGCCGGTGCGTGCCAGGAACCTCTTCCGGGTTTCCCACGCGGGTGCAGGGTCCCAAAGCTTTGGGCCGTCCTCCACTGCTTTCCCAGGCCACAAGCAGGGAGGTGGATGGGAAGTGGAGCTGCCGGGATTAGAACCGGCGCCCATATGGGATCCTGGGGCTTTCAAGGTGAGGACTTTAGCCACTAGGCCATGCCACCGGGCCCATGGCTGTCTTTATTCTAGGGAGAAATGAGTATGCTGCAGAAGTTCTTATCATCATATGAAGATGTTGTAGTCTAGGCTAGGGCTAATGATTATTTTCTAGATTCTTTAAGCGCGTGTACCAGAACGGCTTATAGGATTGTCAAAAAGGCGAGGAATAGATACACATGGACCATGTTTAGGGAGAGTAGGCCAGGAAGGGAAAGGGTGAAGGAGAGAGAGGTTTCTCCTTCTGTAATCTGTGTTTATTGAGAGAGAATAGAGAGCTAGCTCCTCTTCAACACAGCTTTTAAGGGACTTAAAAGGGGAGTGACTGTGTGGCACTGCCCCCTCAGGGGGCAGGGCCCAGGTAAGGGGAGGTATACCCTGGAAAGGAGTTAGGTGACTGATAGGGGACAGTAGGATTACATATGCTGGGGAACTGTGGCTTCCAAACTTGTGACCTTGTGTTAGACTGCCTCCTAAACCCGTATCAAAGGTGTAGGCACACACTTACGCAGGCACAATTTAAAAACATGTCAACACACATTGGATGCTGTGGTGATAAGGTTTAGTCGCCTTCTGAGACTTAGCATTGAAATAAAGCAAAGGGTAACCTTCGAACACTTCCTGATAGACCTGAATGATCATTGCCTCTGCAGTAGGGCCTAGGCCAGTGCATGGTGGCTAGTGCTCACATTGCTCCTTGGAACATAACTGAAGAGGTAAAAAACAACTCTGGAAAACATTAGGTGCTTTGGAAAGCTTGAAGTCTTGGAGTATAAATGAATCACAAAAAGAACTTCTGAGCTGCTTGAGGTATCAACTGGTGGCAACTTTATATATTTGTTTTATAAAAGTTTTATTTTTTATTACAAAGTCAGATATACAGAGAGGAGGAGAGATAGAGAGGAAGATCTTCTGTCCAATGATTCACTCCCCAAGTGACCGCAACGGGCCGGTGCTGTGCCAATCCGAAGCCAGGAGCCAGGAACTTCCTCCAGGTCTCCCACACGGGTGCAGGGTCCCAAAGCATTGGGCCATCCTTGACTGCTTTCCCAGGCCACAAGCAGGGAGGTGGATGGGAAGTGGAGCTGCCGGGATTAGAACTGGCACCCATATGGGATCCCGGGGCGTTCAAGGTGAGGACTTTAGCCACTAGGCCATGCCGCTGGGCCCAGACACCCTTATTTCTAAGTAGGAAGAACATAAAATGCTGGTATGAGAAACTGTTTTGGCTTCTACCCCTTTCCTCACTTGCTTGAGACGTAGAGGGAATGGTTTGCTATCTTGTTTCGGGTATGGGTATAAGGGCTGTGCCTTTCTCCAGTAAGTGTGTCCCTAGTTAGTGTGATGTGGAGCAGAGCACTGCAGCTATAAACGTTTTTCAGATGGGATGACATGTGTGTGTATGTGTGTGAGACCGTAGAAGACTGTGGGTGACTAACGGAGACTCTTGCTTTATCTGGAGCTCTTAACCAGTTGACTGAAAGGGAAGGACACCTGGCCCAGAGAGATATGAGGCAAGATCTGGTCCCCAGGGTAAGGGGCACCTGCACAGAAGAATAACACATGGTGCAAAGTGATTTTGTATTATTTATTGTTTGACTTTTACGACTCTAAGTAGTACAGTTCTTACGCATTTCACAGATACAATTTTTTAACAAAGATGATTCCAATGTGCATTTCTCTGAATATTAAAGATGTCTAGTTTTTTTCACCTGTCTTTTGAACATTTATATGTCTTCTTATTTCTTTATTTCATTTTATGACACAGTTTCATAGGCTCTGGAATTCCTCCAACCCTTCCCCTGCCCTCCTCCCATACTCCCCCCCAATACTCCTCCTTGTTGCAGTATTACAGTTCATATCCAGTCATGATTCCTTCATTGTGAGCATGTACGATACATAGAGTCCAGCCTCTTATTGTCCAGATAAATTCAACAGCTTCCTTGGGAGACCATTCCTGGTCTGAAAGTAGAGCTGGCAGAATATCATCCCCTCCAAGGAAAGCACAGATACAATTTTAAGAAGATGATCATACTGCCCTCTCCCTTAATCCCTACCCCTTCCTTTTTTTTTAACCTCTGTTTTTTCCTTTATAATCACAGGTCTAAAGCATCACTGACCATAATGCTCAACAAGTAAAAAGTAGAAAGACTACTATTCCACAGGAAAAGAAAAGGCTATACACAGTAATAGAATCATAGAATGTCAGTTTCATTTAATGAGGGTGGTGGTTCTATGTTAACTAATATAGATCAGAGAAAATATACACTACTTATCTTTTGGGGACTAGCTTATTTCACTAAGCATAAGGATCTTTAGATGCATCCATTTTGTTGCAAATAACAGGATGTCATTCCTTTTTCTGAAGCCTCAAAGGAAGGCTAGCTGGGAGATCAGTGTCCCCCCCCAGCTCCCGTAGAGAAGGGAGATCGTGGTTACCATGATTTCTGGGTGTGTCTGTGAGCTGTTCAAGACTGTAAAGCAGATGGCCTTCCTGCTATGGTGGATCTCACCAAGCAGCTGAAGGTCTGGATGGAACAAGCAGGTTGAATATGAGGAAATTCCTGTCACCTGCCTGCCTTCACATTGGGGCATAGCTTTTCTATTACACTAAACCCTGATGAAAGCACATGTTTCTTTTGCATTTTGAGCCTGATGTCTTTTGGACTTGAATTGCACTGTCATGTCTCCTGGTTCTCAGGTCTTCAGATCCAGACTGGGATGACAGCATTGGCTCAGGCCAAGGAGTTTCCTGCCTGTCGACTATACGGCTGCTGCTTCCTCTTCTTTTTAGAAAAAAAAAAATTATTTGTCTACTTATTTGGAAGTAGGGGAGAGAGAGAGAGAGAGAAAGAGACAGAGAGAGAGAGAGAGAGAGACAGAGAGAGAATCTTCCGTTCCCTGGTTGACTCCCAGAGCTTGATTAGGTTGAAGCCAGAGGCCAGGAGCTTCATCTTGATCTCCCCGTGTGGGTACAGGGTCCAAAGTGCTTGGATCATTTTCTGCTGCTTTCCTAGGTGCATTAACAGGACAGGAAGTGGAGCAGTGGGGATACGAGCCAGTGCTCATGTGGAAAACCAGCATTAGTGTTGCAGCTGGTAGCTTAACCTGTGGCACTGCAATGCTGGCCCCTTTTGTAGTTTGGCATATGTGGATTGTGTATATGTGTAAGATACATTGTTAATTCTCTGTGAAAAATCTATGTGATTATTTTCTTTTTAAAAGAAGATATATTCATGTATTTGAAAAAGTTACAGAGAGAGAAAAGGATAAAGATGAGAGAGAGAGACAGAGACAGAGAGAGACAGAGAATGAAGGCAGAAACCTGGTGTTTCATCTGGGCAGGGGCTGAGCCCTTGGATCACCTTGTGCTGTTTTCTCCAGGCACATGAGCAGGGAGCTGGATCAGAAGTAGAGCATCTGGGACATGAACAATTGCTCATATGTGATGTGGCCATTGTAGCAGGTGGCTGCAGTTATTTGCTTTTGCAACTTCCTCCTCTCTCCCCTCATTTGATTTTGTTTTTGAGATTTCTGTGTGTTGTTGTAGACTGATGTATTCATTTTCAGTGCCATATGGTATTTAATTGTAAGGAATTAGGTTTTATATCTGTAAGGTAGGAATTCATCTATATTAGTGAAAGAGGCTGGAGGAAAACAAAGCACAAGCAACCTTGGGAGCAGCCTAGTATTCTACACTACAAAGTCTTGTTCATTACCCCAATAACTACCTAGGTGACCCTAGATTTCCCTTCCCTTCCCCACACCCCATGAAGCAACCCAGAAACTCCTCTGCCCTCAGGGACCAAGAGTGCTACCCAGCCTAATGACATCAGGTAATAGAAATTTGAGGAACAATTTTTTTAACTTCAGGTCCAGCTCTCTGTTCATAGTTTGGGAAAGCAGCAGAAGATGGACACAAGTGATTGAGCTCCTGAACCCAAGTGGGAGGCCAGATGAAGCTCCTGGCTTCAGCCTGGCCTAGTCTGGGCAGTTACAGCCATCTTGGAATGAACCAGCAAATGGAAGACCCCTCTCTCTATAAATCTTTCAACTAAACAAATAAACAAATATGAACAAATAAGTAAATGCAATTTTTTAAAACACAGAAGTATGCAGAGTATGAGGCAACAGAATGATATATCGAAAAAACTGAAAGAAGGGGACCAGCATAGTGCCACAGCTGGCTGAGCCACTGCTTGTGATGTCAGCAAACGCTGGTTCAAGCCCCAGTTGCTCCTCTTTTTTTTTTTTTAAGATTTATTTTTATTACAAACTCAGATATACAGAGGGAGGAGGAGAGATAGAGAGGAAGATCTTCTGTCCGATGATTCACTCCCCAAGTGAGCCGCAACGGGCCGGTGCTGTGCCAATCCGAAGCTGGGAACCAGGAACCTCTTCCAGGTCTCCCACGCGGGTGCAGGGTCCCAATGCATTGGGCCGTCCTCAACTGCTTTCCCAGGCCACAAGCAGGGAGCTGGATGGGAAGTGGAGCTGCTGGGATTAGAACCGGCGCCCATATGGGATCCCGGGGTGTTCAAGGCGAGGACTTTAGCCGCTAGACCATGCCGCCGGGCCCTCCTCTTCTTTTTTTTTTAAATTTATTTTTTTACTTGTTTTTAAGTTGTTATCATCATTCTGTGATACAGTTCCATAAGCCCTGGGATTTCCTCTGCCCCTTCATAAGTCCCCTCCCCTCCACCAAATTCCCCTGTATTATTACTATAGCATAGTTCATCATAAACAGTCACATGTTCATCACTGTGGATATGGACAATGGCAGAGTCAAGCATCCTATTGTCAAAATACAGCTAATAGTTTCATTGTAGTCCATCTTTGATCTGGAAGTAGAAATGCATACTGCACTGCATTCTTATATCTGGACATGATAGTCTCCATTATTCAGTCACCACACATTCCCTTAAATGAAAAGCCACAATACAAAAGCAACAACAGGAAGAGAAATAGGAATTTATAACACCATGAAGTTCTCAAGAGGGTTTGGTAGTTCAACAGTCCTGAATTGCTGCTGATCTCACCACTCCCTTTACAATGAAATCTCCAGAATCCACTGGCTACTATAGACCACCTTAGAGTCTCCGTCTGTCTAGATCTTCAGTGTCAATGATTGGCTCAGGTAGTTGATCGATTTGTTCTGTTCGCTGTCCTCTGCCATGGTACTAAGTGTCCTCTGGAGGTTCCAATGTACTGCCATATCTCCATGTACACTTGGATATGCTGTCCACTACTCCATCTGAGCCACTGAGGAGGACCAGTTTTGACAGATGCACTCCATGATCAGACCATGGAACCTGCAATTCTCTCCATGGTTGGGGTTCTGAGTCTAGTGGTTCAGTTGGTAGGGAATTGCCAAAGAAACCTCATCTGAGGCCATCCCAGACCTGATTCCTGTGCGTGCTTGCCAGTACAGGATCCGGCACAGTCTGTCACCCAAATCAGCCTACGCACACACTGGTGGTTGCAATTGCTATGTCAGTTGTCTCCAGCCCTGTGTTTTATGCAACCCAATGGGTGTTGGAGCCCAGCCCGATCCTGCCCACCACATACTTGGCCTTCAAGTAAACCAGTGGGAGCTGTATTCTAGTCAGAGCAACCCCCAATAATCTCCCCTGGTCTGTCCCCTTTCCTGGTTCTCATGCTTACCAGTATGTATAGCAGACTGGTCCCATCTGTCCCACATCCCATTCAGCTCTCGTACATGTTAATGGGCATTGAAACCCAGTTCGTTGCAACCGGCTCGACTATCCAGTTCACACTGGTGCCAGTGTGTGCCACCATTGTCTAAGCCATGCCTGTGTCTGACAGAATTCGGCCTCTGTGCCAGCATTTGCCAGCTGATGCTGTGGCAAAGCCCAATCAACCCACATCCACACTGGCTTACACATGTACTAGAAGGTACAGTCATCCCAGCCTGGCTTTTCCCTGATTCAGCTCACATGTAGGCTATCAGATGTTGTGGCCCTGTCTGGCCTGGTCTGCCCCCATCCCAACTCTCAAGCTCACCAGTGGGAGTAGTAACTCAGTAGGGGGGCCCTGCAGCACACCCACTGAGTCTGTCCCCACCACCCCCTGGGTTTCACATGTGCTGGTTGGGTGCTGTGGCCCAGTCGGGCACAGCGGCCCAGTCGGGCACAGCCCATCTCACTTCGGCATTTGCCAGTGGGTGCTGTAGGCTACAGCCTAGCCCAGCCTTGCCAGCCCCCAGTCCCGGCCCTCATGTGGACTGGCTTGTATTGCATCCTGATCTGGCCTGACCCACACTCCATTCTGGCACTCAGATTTGCCAATATGTGATATGGACTGATCCAGCATGACCTGCCCCAAACCTGTACCAAATGTATGCTGGTAGGTACCATATTTTGACCTGGTCTGGGCTGTCCCTGTCTTGGTTCTTGCACTCACCTGCAGGGAATGTGTCCCGATGAAGAGTTCCCCATCGCCTCCATTAGGATCTCTCCCAATGCCAAATCTCACACACATGGCCAGCCCTACTTAGTCCACCTTCTATCCTAGCAGGAACAGGGGCCTTTCCTGACTGGCCCTCACCCATTCTGGTTCTTGCTGTTGGGTGCTACAACCCAGCCAAGCCTGGTCTATAACCAGGCACAGCTCACACATAGGTCAGGGCAGAGATCTAGCCCAGCCCGTTCTACACCTACCCTGGTTCTCACGAGCACCAGCGGGTGCTGGAGTCTAGCCCAGTCTGGCGCATCCCAGACCCAGCCCACACACTTGCTGAGGAATCCTGCCGCAATATCCAGACAGGACCACAGCCCCCACCCTGGCCCTTGCACTCACCAATGGGAAGTACAATCCAGCCAGGGTGATCCCTTAGCTCCCCAACCACACCTATTCCCAGTCACAGATCTCGCACATGCCAGTAGTAGCTCTGAACTGGCCTGACATAACCACTCCTCTGTCTTAGCCTTTGCCTTTGGATGTTGCAAGCTGGCCTGACCTAGCCAGCCCTCAGTCCCAATTCTCACTGGCAGGTGCTGCAACCAGGCCCTGCTCAGTCTATTCCCATTCCTGGTTCATGTAAACCAGTAGATGTGATAGTCTAACCCAGCACTACCTGTACCCCAGCCTGGTTTCTGCACTTGCCAGGGGGCTAAGGTTTGCTTGGCCCTGCCTGATCTTTCCCCTTCCAAAACCAACCCACACACTTGCTAATGGATGGGGCTACCTTGCTCAGCTTGACCGACCCCTAGGTCTGATACATGTGCTTACCTGCAGGAGCTAAGGCCCATTAGGGGAGTTTCCCAGGTTCCCCTACTCAGCCCACTTTCAGACTCAGGTCTCACATGCTCCAGCAGGTGCTAACCCCTTACCCAGCATAGCTTGCCTCTCCATCTTGGCCTTTGTATGAGCTGGTGGATGTTGTGGGCCAGGCCACCCCACATCCTGTTTTAGGATGCACATGCAGGTGCTGCAGCTTAGATCTGCCCAGCCTATTTTTAGCCCCAGTACCTGTGAGTGTTGGCGGATTCCATGTTCACACCTAGTTCAGCCAATAACCACCCCAACTCTTGAGCTAAGCAGCAGGACTTGTATTTCCACAGTGTTGGGCCCACTTATCCCTCATAGAAACTGCCCCTTGGACCTTGTTATTTCATGTGCTGGTTAGGGTCATGGCCCTGCCTAATGTGACCTGGCCCCTGTTCCGACTCTCAATCAGGTACTAGGATCTAGCTCTGCTAGACTGGCCCTCAGACATAGCTTTTGTGTGGTCTGGCGTGTGGCAGTCAGTGATGCTCTACACTAACAAGCCCATCTCAGGACTCCCATGTGGGCTGGTGAATCAGTCTGACCCATACAGATCTTCCAATCTCTCCCCTCCATACCACTTGGTCTCAGTCCTCTCACTGGTAAGTCTTGTTAGTTGTCCCTTGGGATTTATTCCTCTCTTACATGTATGATGTCCTTATCCACAGATGTCCCTAGGCAGTAATTCGTCCCCACCCCCAAGTCCCCAGAGGCCATTGGTAGGCAGCCAGGGGGCAAAGTCAGGCATCCGAATGGGGCACTGGCCGTCTGAGTTACGATGGTGCCAGCTGCTTTTTAAGCAGTCTGGGGGGCCGCACCCTTGGCTCATCAGCCAGAAGTGGCTGATGAAGCGTAGGTTCCACTCCACATGCCTGGCCTGTCTGGGGAAGAATTTTACCTGCTTCACAGCCAGCAAGCCCTGTGGGAGAAAAGAGTAGGGGGAAGACCTGGACCCCATACTCTAACAAACCCCAGTCTAAATGCACGCTACACTCTACTCTCAGTTCTCAGTTCTCTGCTAAATGCTTGCCTGACCACTCAGGTGTATTTTCTTCACTGAACTTTTTCCCCTTCTTAACTGTCAGTGATCCAGGTCTGTCTGGAGAGGCACCTGCCCATTCTGACTGATGCCCTATTTCATTAAACCTACCAACCTTGCTTAGCATTGCCCTATCTTATGTGTGAAGTTCTTGTTTTTACAGGAAGACAAGAACCTCTATTCCAGCCATCTCTGCTAACATACCTACTTTCCTACTCAGAGCAAGTTGTATTTCAAGCACAGCTTCAAGGAGCAGCTTGCCTTGCTCCTTGTCCAGGTATGGGCATGGGAGGGGGTGTGTGTAGCTGGAAGAGAAATTGCAGCTACTATGAGCCTCTATGTCCATGTTACCCTTGAGCTTATACTCCTGCTAGGAGCAAACGAGGGTTTCTATTTATCCACATCCTCACCAAATACCGTCAGACTTGAAGTCTCTACTAAATTGTTGGATGCGAATAGTCTTGCATTGTAGATGGAATTTCATTTTTTCCTTGTTTTCTTTCTCATGTATTTGGCAATCGATGTTTTTGCCATGAATAACCTTTTCATATCTTTTGCTAATTTTTCTGTCAGGATGTTTGTCTTTCGCTCATTGTGAGTACACACAATATACATATATATATTTTTGGATACTGATTTCTTGTCAATGAAGTTTTGGAAATGTCTGATTTAGTTTAAATTGTCTTTCACTTTGTTCTTACATATGTATATTTATTTATAAATTCAAAGTGTAATGAGATCAAATATACTACTTTTCCCTTCTCATGTGATATTTTCCTCAAAGTTCTGAAGTTTTAAAATTTGCTAGGTCTTTAATCTTCTGAGACTGCGTGGGTATGGTAAGAGATAAGAGTCTTCCCTATTTCCATGTGGACAGTCAACAACACAGTGCCATTTTTGAAGATCTCATTTATCTCCACAGCTTTGTAATGCTACTTTTGTCTACATGAAGTTTTCCTTTCATTACTGATCCTTCTGTTTCATTGTGTCATTACCACACTTGTCAATACTGTTATGGCTTTGAAGTAAGTCCCCACATCCCTATTAGGGTCAGTTTACTTTTATTCTTTTTCACCTACTTAGCCTCTTATTCTTTTTCAATTAAGGCTCATGAAAATTCCTGCTTTGTTTGTTACTTCTGGAAGAAGAGCCATCTTGGTGATAGAGGTTTTTTTTTGCTGTTTTTTTATGGATTTGGCACATTCCTCTATGTATTAACCTCTCTGTACCTCAGTGGCTGGTGAGGACAGGATTAGTTTTTTTTCTTTAATGAGCTCACAGGGTTTCATGATAATGCATGGAGATTATGCTTGAAAAAGCACTTTTCAAAATCGACAGTTCTGTTCATGTGTGCTCAGCCTTGTCATGTTGTTAAGGCTGATGAGTTATCTATCTCTCATTTGAAATGAGTCACAAGTTTCTTGTGATTATTTTTTCCCCTTAATTTAATCCAGTAAGCAATTATCGACCTGGCTGTTGACCTACAGATGACTGGTTGTCCCAAGGTGCCCAAGACTGTCCTGGTTTTTAAGGTTGGGAATTTGACAGCCTGAAAAATTGTGATGGTTGGTCAACAGGCTCTCTGTGGAGCCACAGGCCACCAAGTAGTCAACCTTTTTTTTTTTGGGCGGGGTTGTTTTTAGGATTTATGCATTTACTTAAAAGCAGGGTCACATAGAAAGAGCCAGAGAAACAGAAAGACAGATTCCCATCTACTGATTCAAATGGCTGTAATGGCTGGGTCTGTGTCAGGGTGAAACCGGAAGCCAAGAGCTTTTTTTCCAGGCCTCCCATGGGGGTGCAGCAGCCCAAGAACTTGGGCCATCCTCTGCTGCTTTTTCTGGTCATTTGCAGGAAGCTGGATTGAAAGTGCAACAGCCATGACTTGAACTGGTGCCCATGTGGGATACAGGAACTGCAGTAGTGGCTTAACCTGCAATGCCACAGCACAGGCCCCCAAGCAGTGGAATTTGATGAAAACCTGCCTTTGAGAAGGGGGAGGGATCTTAGCAGACCTGGGGATAGGGTAGGAGGATGCAAAGAGGGAGATTTGTCAGTAAATGAACTTTGATGTAGGCTAACAGCAGGAAAGGAATTACAAAAACATAAGTGTGGGGATGGTATCAGATCCTTTCAAATACAGAATGTAAGAGCAAGGTGGTATCTTTTCCAATTTTTATATTGAACAGAAGGGCAAATGAGGGCATGAAAAGAAATCTGCTTGGCCAGCATCTCACAGTGAATCCATGGCAGAGATAGGCTCTGCCTAGAATTTAGCTTTCCAGTCTAATATATGACTTAACACTCCCCAAACTAGATTTCTCTGTGGACAGAACCCTGGCTTGCCTTAAGGAAATGTTACATGGATGGAACGTACTGGCTTCCAGGCCTCCTAATTCTATGCCCACATTCCATAGCCCTCTTTTTCTCCCATTTTGTACATATACATACCTGTGCTCAAACACTGGAAAGCTATGGCTGGGATTGTGCTGAAGTGAGTTCTATTCAGTGATGCAGGCAGATCAGAAGACAGAAGAGAGGTTAGGTTAGATTGTCTCACCCCTTCTTTTATGCATCACATTCCAAGTGAACACTACATGAATATTGCGCTTAAATGTACAGGGCATCCCATGTGGGGGCTTGGTATTTTACACACACAAACATTTAATCCTTCAAATCTGCTTAAGAAGCAGATACTACTGTATACCTTACTCCATATGTGAGTCACCTGAGATTCAAAGAGGCAGCAAACTCACCCAGGACTGCATTTACACCTCAGACTGGTGGGAAATTGAATATGATGTTTTAAAGTGAAACTCCAGCTGCCTAGGTGAGGTGGGGAGACACCTGATGAGGTGGTGGGGCTGGACAGGACTTAGGTGGGGATGGGTGTGCAGGATTTGGCTTTTTCCATGCTGCCTCAGACAGGTCCTAGAGGACAGAAACTATCAGAACTTCATATCTGAAAGATGCCAACGTGGGCAGGGATTGTCTAGCCAATGAAGAAGGCTAGAGGGATGGGCCATTAGTGTTCATAGTCCAGTGCCCAGTATCTCGGGGACACCTGTTCTGTTACCTGATTCTTCCAGAGTGGAACAGAAGTGCTGTCTACCAGAGGCCAAACTGCCAGTTTCTGTACCTGCCCTTGAGGGGAGCCAATCAGAAAGGGCAGAATTAGTTCCCCGGGAGGGCAAAGGTGGGAAGAGAGAAGAGGAAGAAGAGAGGGGGGTGGAGAAAGACAAGAAATAGGTCCTTTGCATTGCCAGATGGAGGTTTCTCTGATGTGTCCCACACACCCATCTCCCGATTCTGAAAAAACTGAAAAATACCCACGTCTTTTTCATGCCAAGTAAGAAACTGCTCACATAGGGTGCTCAAGTTTCATGGTTTCCCAGGACCAAGCTGTGAGAGCAGTCCTTTGACTCGGGTGCTATACTGCCAATGCACTAATGTGAGATTAGTACAGAAATTTAACATTGGTACAGAAGTCCTATCCCCTGACTTCTGACCGCTGTCTCCTGACTCCTGTCACTACAGCTCCCCTCATTCACACATAGTCAAGCAATTTTTCTACTAATTCCCAAGTTTGAGGGAAGGCTTGCTGACAGGTAGTCACCCCAGGTCGTTGGGATGAGGGGCCTAGGTGGTGCTGACAGGGAAGGAAGCAAAGCTGTGATCTGCTGGGTAGAGGGAGTCTTGGCATTACCTGCCTGAGCCAGAGAAGAGGAGTATTTACGTTTTAGGTTCTGTTTTCCTAACTGAGAGTTGCCTCATTGGTGTTAAGGGTCTGACTCTGCCAGATATGAGAATACTTGTGCTGGAATGGCTGGGCAAGCCCTCACAGATGTCCTACCTCAATGTAGTAGGGGAACACTAGGGCAGAAAGCCAGAGATATGAAGTGAGGGAAGCAGATGCCTGGAGTCCACACCCATGAGCACCTGGCTATTGCAATAATCAGAGCGCGAAGCAGGCTGAGGGTGTGTGAGATGGTGGCTGGACTAAATGCATCTTCTGTTTCTCTTTACATTCTGTTCACCAGAATCTCAGACTAGTTACGGCATTCAACTCAACAGATAAACAATGCCAGCTAGAAACTCCTAGAATCTGGCCTTGAGAAAGCTAGCTGAAATTTGGAAATAATCTGGTCCACTCTGGTCATTATGGCCAGAGGATTGGGTTTATGATGGTCGGGAAATGACTCAAACAGCAGATCTCAGATAAGCAAGGGCACTGCATTCACTGCTCCCAACAGCCAAGCTCCATATCAAAGAAGCTCCACCCAGAGGCTCAGGGATGACTATTAGCACCCAATCCTGGAAACCTGTCCGACAACTTTACCCATATCTCTTTCTCTTTTATTTTGTTATTTTATTCTGTTTTTGAAAGAATTTATTTATTTTACTTGAAAGTCAGAATTAGAGAGAGAGAGGAGATAGAGAGAGATCTTCCATTTGCTGGTTCACTCCCTAAATGGTTGCAATGGTTGGAGCTGGGCTGATCTGAAGCTGACAGGCAGGAGCTCCTCTGGATCTCCCACATGGGAGATACCAGAGGATACCAAGGACTTGGGCCATCCTCTGCTGCCCTCCCAAGCCACCAGCAGGGAGCTGGATTGGAAGTGGATAAGCCAAGACATGAGCTGTTGCCCATATGATATGCCAGTGCCACAGGTGGAAAATTAGCCTGTTATCCCACCTACCAGCACTTCCCCTGTTCCTTTAACAATTCTACTCATTTTTAAATTGGGGTGAAAGTACTTTTGAGGTTGAAGGTGTATGCTAGCATCTTGAACAAGCCTGTTCCCTTGTTACCATCTCTCATCTTGGGTGAATTGGCAGCCCAGGTCCGATTTTCACTGGTATCAAATGCAGAGCCAGTCAGGATTGGGAGTGCAGTCTCCCCAGGGGATAGCCTTCTCTCTCTAGTAGGGAAGGAAACAACCACTTGGGTGTACCTGCTGCTCAGGGCAGACTGATGCTGTGGCTTGGATCTTAAGGATATCCCTGCAGCTGCTGAGAATGTCTTTACTTGGGGACTCTGCCTTTCTCTCTGCTGCAGCCTTGGTAGTGAGCTGTTGGAGACCTCTGGGCCCAGTCCTGCTGGGCACCCTCTGAGGAGCTGGGTAGGGTAGTCTTGGAATCATCTGACTGAGGTGCAGAGGAGGAGAGGAGTGTTTGCCTTCTAGCACCTGTTCTCTACAGATTGAAAGTAGCTTCTCCGAAGCTTTCTTAGGGCAAGGAAATCCCACTTTAGGATATGGATTGGCTCCAAATACAGGTAAGGAGTTGACAGGCTACACGACTGGTTAGTGGAGCCAGATGCACAGAGAGAATTCTCTGTCTGCCATTTGGTCTTCATGATTTAATTGTAACTTCCACTAGAATTAGCAAATTCTTTTTTTTTTTTTTTGCATCTATTGGTATAATGATATGATTTTTGAATAAAAAATTATTTATTTGAAAGGCAGAGTGACAGACACTGAAAAAGGAAAAGATAAACAGAGATTGTCCATCTACTGGTTCATTTCCAAGTGGCCACAACAGTCAGGTCAGTAGCTAGGAGCTCCAATTTGGCCTCTCCCATTGGTGTAAGGAGAACAAGTGTTTGTGTCATTGTCTGCTGCCTTCCCAGAAGAATCAGGAGGAAGCTAGACCAGATGTAGGGTGACCAGGACTAGAACTGGACTGCCATATGGTGTGTTGGCATCACAAACAGCAGCTTAATTTACTGCATCTCAACACCAACTCTTCCCCCCTCCCTTTTTAAAAAATCTTTTTGGAGCTGGCCATTCTCACTTGAGTTAATGTGGTTCTTAACAGTTAGGGAGCCTGAGCATTTTATATGTGTCTATTAGCCATTTGAATTTGTTCTTTTGAAAAATGCCTATTCATTTCTTCACCCATTTGTTTTGCTGTTGAATTTCTGAAGTTCTTTGTAAATTCTGAGTGTTAGTCCTCTAACTGTTGTGTAGGGTGCAAAGATTTTCTCCCATTCTGTTGGTTGCCTCTTTGATGATCATTTCCTTTGCTGTATAGAACATTTTTAATTTGATGTAGTCCCATTTGTTTATTTTGGCATTGACTGCCTATGCTTTTGGTGACTTTTCTTGCTTGTTATATTTTTCTGTAAGAGTTTGGTAGTGTCTGGGGGTGAATCATATCCTTGATCCATTTAGAGCTGATTTTTGTATGAGGTGACTGGTGAGGATTTTTTTTAAAGATTTATATATTTTTATCACAATGTCAGATATACAGAGAAGAGGAGAGACAGAGAGGAAGATCTTTCGTCCAATGATTCACTCCCTAAGTGGCCACTACGGTCGGTGCTGTGCCGATCCGAAGCCAGGAGCCAGGAGCTTCCTCTGAGTCTTCCACATGCGCGCAGGGTCCCAAAGCTTTGGGCCATCCTTGACTACTTTCCCAGGCCACAAGCAGGGAGCTGGATGGAAAGTGGAGCTGCCGGGATTAGAACCGGCACCCATATGGGATCCTGGCGCACTCAAGGTGAGGACTTTAGCCACTAGGACATCACTCTGGGCCCTGGTGAGGATTTTTTTTACTTCTGAAGGCTGATATCCAATTGTCCCAACAGCATTTGTTGAAGAGACTAATGTTTTTTTTCTGGATTCTTTTCAGTTCTCTTGTTGAAGATTAGTTGGCTGTACATGCGTGATCTTACTCTGGGGTTTCTATTTTGTTGCACTGATTTTTTTAAAAAACTTTTTCCATTTTTTAAATTATATTTGACAATCTTAACATAGTTAATTAGGGTAAAAAGGTTCAAGGGCTACAGGAAAGTGGGTAAGACTACTATTTCCATATTGCTTCCTTCATATATCTGAGGTAAAGGGGGATTTTAAGGGAGAAGGCCCACCCAGTCTCCCACCCCAGGTCCCAGATGTGGGGCATGCTTCGAGGGTCTTGCTCAAGTGGTTTTAATAGTTCAACAGTTATGAATTTGTTGCATTGATTTTTTGTGTCTGTACTGGTATTGGACTGTTTTTATTTTTTGATGACCACTGAACTGTGGTATGTCTTGAAGTCTGGAATTGTGATTCCTCCAGCTTTATTTTATTCTTCAAAATAGCTTTGGATACTCATGTTCTTTTGTGTTTCCAGATGAACTTTTGTTTCATCTTTTCTATTTTTGCAAAGAATGTTGTTGCGATTTGATTGGGGTCACATTAAATTGACAATACAGACATTTTGATCATGTCGATTTTACTCATCCAGGAACATGGTATATTTTCCCATATCTTTGGTTAGGTTTATTCCAAGGTTCTTAATTATTTTAAAAAGAATTTTTTTGCAAGTTCTTTATTATGCTAGGGAATTGTTAATATATACTAGGGCCATTGATTTATGTTAATTGATCTTGTATTCTGTTTCCTTGTCAAACTCAATTATAAATAACAGTTCCAATAGTCTATTGAATCTTTTGGTTCTCCTACGTATAGAATAAGGTAATCTGTGAACAGGGACAATTTTACCTTCTCATTTCCAATTTAAATTCTTTTAGTTTCTTTTTCTTGCTTAATGCAATCGAGGACTTCCAATACTACGTTGGATGGCAGAGGTGAAAGTGGACATCCTTGTCTTGTTCCAGATCTTAGTGGAAAAGCTTTTAGGTTTTCCTCGTTTGGTGTGATGCTCATGCTGGACTTTTGTATACTATTTTGACTTTGTTATGGAATGCTCCTTCTATGCCTATCTTGCTTAGGGTTTTTAGCATGAAGTGGTATTGATTTTATTAAATGCCTTCTCTGCACTTATTAAGATGATCATATGCTTTTTGTTCTGCAATTTGTTGATGTGGTGTATCACAGTTATTGATTTACGAATGTTAAAGCATTCCTGCCAGGATTAAACCTCACCTGGTCTGGGTGAATGATCTGCCTGATGTACTGTTGGATCCTGTTGGATAGTATTTTCTTGAGGATTTTTGCATCTATGTTCATCAGGGATATTGGTTTGTATTCTGTTTTTTTGTTGTGTGTCTATTTGGCTTTGATATTAAGCTGATGTTGGCTTTGAAGGAAGGGTTGGAAGGATTGCCTCTTTTTCTATTGCTTTAAATAGTGGAGAATTGGGGTAAGTTTTTGAAACGTTTAGTGGAATGAACATGAAATCATCTGGTCCAGAGCTTTTCTTTGTTGGGAAGGATTTAATTACTGATTCAATCGGATTATAGGTCTATTGAGATTTTAATTATATCATGACTCAGTTTTCCTACATTGTATATGTCTGGAAACCTCTCCATTTCTTCTAGGTCTTTTGATTTATTTTTAAAAAATTAATTAGTTTGTTATTATTTTTTAAAATAATGTTTTCATGATTGATCAGGGTGGGAAGGATCAAGGTTTAGGGAAAATTGGGTGAATTCATTGCTTTCAAATTTGATATTTCTTCTTGCTGCTCCTGGGGTAAGGGGAGAAACAAAGGGGACAACCACCCATGAGTTTCCACTGACTCCCACACGGGTGCAGGGTCCCAAGGCCTTGGACCGTCCTTGACTGCTTTCCCAGGCCACAAGCAGGGAGCTGGATGGGAAATGGGGCTGTCAGAATTAGAACCAGTGCTCATATGGGATCCTGGTGCATGCAAGGTGAGGATTTTAACTGCTTGGCTGCTGTGCCATACTCTCTCTTGATTGTTTTTAAGATACAAACTTGACTTGTCATTCGCCATGTTCTTGTTGGTATGTTTTATATTTTCTTGTTTGAGTTTTAGGTCTATATTGCCTGTCAAAATTCTACAGAGGTACAATTCCCAGCAAGATAATGCTGATCTGGTACTTTGAGATGATAACCTTATTTGAATCATCTTCTGCTGTTTTCTGAGGTGCTTTAGTAGGAATCTGGATTGAAACTGGAGCATCTGGAAAATGAACTGGTACGCATATGGGATGAGGACATTGAAGAGGGCAGTTTTACCTGCTGTACTGCAGTGCCAACCTCAGGAATCTCTTTTTGTTTTTGTCTTTGATGGAATTATGTCAGATTGTGAGCTCCTTATTGGTTTTATTTATTTAAAAAAATATTTATGTATTTTTATTTGAAAGGCAGAGAGAGAAGGAAAGAGACAGAACAAGGTCTTCCATTTGCTACTTCACTTATCAAATGGCTGCAATGCCCAGAGCTGAGTTGATTTGAAGCCAGGAACCAGAAGCCTCTTCGGGGCCTCCCATATGGGTGCAGGGACCCAAGGTTTTGGGTCATCCTCTACTGCTTTCAAGGTCATAACCAGGAAGCTGGACCAGAAGTAGAACTGGGGCATGCACTGGTGCCCATATGGGAGGCCTGTGCTGCAGGTTGAGGATTAGCCTGACACTTCACGAACTCCTTTGTTGATAATTTTTTCCAGCATCCAGTAGGTCTTGCCTGCAGAGGAAACATTTTTGAAGTTTATCATTCCGAGCTCTGACTTGTCTTGCTCATGTGCCAGCTTAGCTGTGTTCTGGAATGCAAGCCAGTGTGTTCTCTCATCTCTTTTCCTGCTTCATTTGCCAAGATCATACTGTCCCTTTGCAGGCATGTGTCTCTTACCTTGTCCCTGCAGTGTTGAACACAGCTTGAAGTTTGCTTGGGAGTTCAAGACATATGCCTTGTCTTCCTAGAATTAGAAAGACAGGATGGGGTCGGAGTCTCTTGAAGAGCAAGGGATCTGAGTTATGTGTTGCCTACCATGGTGCATCCATAGCTGTTCTTGTGGTGAAGCCATTCTTCGAGTGGGTTGGAGCATCTTGGAAGTAGTATCCTGTTCTTTCAGGACCCTCAACTCAGAATAGAACGTGCAGGATAACCAATTGATTGTCAGCCCAGCTGCTTCTCATTCTTCACCGCCCTCTTGCCCTCCTTCATCTTCCCTCTCTGCACCCCGCGCTTCGTAACTCCCTTATAGGACTGACATTGTCAGCCAAAGCTAGGGAGCAAATGCAGCCTAGGTGGAAGGAAGTGAACCCATCACAGAGTCCATGATGGCCTAGATGCCAGGACAGTGCCCAGATGCCATGAACTCTGGACATTGCTAACAACTGCTTACATGTGCACGTGTTTTGCAACCTGTATAGAATATTGCCAAGATCTCAGGAACCTGGAGATAAACTCACAAAGGAGGCTGAGTAAACAGCAGAGAGTTGGTTGTGAACCCACATAGAGAACAAGGGTGTGTCAAGGGCATTGACACCTTTATAGCACCTCAGATGAGTCCAATGTGTTGCCAAAGTGGAGAATACTGGCATAATAATACTGACACATAATTTTTTTCTTTGAGTACATTCTGGGTCCTTTGGCTTCCTCCAAGAATCCACACTGACCACTTCTTCAGTCTTCCTGACATCCTTTGGAATGGGTGACAAGTGTCCTATTGCGAATAATAGTGAGCTTTGGGTTACCCAGTAGGCAGTATATACTGGGACTCAGTCCCAAGAGGTGTCATCCAAATGAGCATCAGTATAGCATTCCCAGAGAATTTGCTTTGCTCAGTAAATCTCTATCTCTTCCTCAGGTTGCCAGCTATCATAGCCAATCCCTTCAAGATTCATTCAACAATTACCTGTGAAGTGACTACTCTGTTTTGGATGCTGGGAAAATGGCGAGGGCCCCGAGCCACAGGCAAGAGCAGTGTGGAGGTTGCACAGGGGTTATGTTCTCTCTACTCCTGCCTCAGTTGGTGCCTGTACCACTCTCAATGTGATCTGCTCTTCCAGTCATGCTCCGGAGTGTGGGTTTGCTAAGTGCTTGTATCTTGTTTATTTCATGCAAAATGAAGGGAATGTGAAACTCAGCCTCCATTTTGCAGCGAGATGGAGGGATTTGAGGATAAGATAAGCATCGCACTACCACAGCAGAGAAGATAAACACATCCAAGGCCTGCGGACTAAGTGTCAGTTTTACATTCCTGGTTTCAAGTGGAGGGAGACTTTCTAGAGAAGGAAAGCTATTAGGAAGGATATGGATAAGGATGATCTTGTCTCTGTCACCTTAGAACCTTCACTGCCTTAGTCCCAGACCTCCTCTGAAAAATGAAAGTTTATAGTTGCTAAACACCTAAAGATTTTCATTCCTGGGAGTCTGAAAAGGAGTTTTCAGATCTGATCCTACAGGCCTGAATAATGGCAGTGTCACAGGCAAGTACTGTGGTCCAGGAAAGCTGTCTGGAACAATGACAAGCTGGCTGCCCAAGGGGAAAGCCTTGGTATGTGGCAGTGGCCAACTTCTGCTCCTGTAGTGACTGGTGTCAAGCCACAACATGATGTCGTTGGACACACTCCTGAGAGCTGGTGCCAGTCCTTCCCTGCCAGCTTGGTATTGGGTAGGGGCAATTGCCAAAAAAACCTATAGATTGAAACAGGGTCCCTAAGGCCAGGAACGAGGAAAACGAGGTGCAGAAAGGCACTTTTTGGTTTGTAAGTTACACTGCCAAGACAGCATGGCATCGGGAACTGGTAAGGCCAGGACCTGGGAGTTGACTATGGCTCAGCCTCTGATTGGCCATAGGTGATACCTGCCTTTTGGCCTACATGTGTAAATGAGTATCAGACTTTGGCCAGGGAGGGGAGAGCACGGTGTGTGTCTGTGTGACAAATGAATCATAAATGCTGAGTCATATTTACATCTTGAGAAGGGATGTGGTTCCTCGGAGAAGGAAGCCATATCCACCCTGAGTCCCAGGCCCCTTCCATAGCCTCGGTACAGAGGCAGGCCCTCTGCCAGCACTTGGCACAGGCTCCTTTTCTGCTGCAGGACTGGGGCCTTGACTCCTTTCCCCTCTTCTTTGGCCTCTGGAGGCCCCCTTCTCAGTAACCTGTGTCTTCACCTCACAGTTCATGAACATGAAGTGGGTGGAACTCATTTTAAATACCCTCACTGCTCAAAGCCCCTCCCTGCTGCCTGCAGCTCAGGAAATAGGTCTAGTTCCCTGACCATTCTGAAGACCTTGCCCTCCATGCCCCTTCCTGCCACTTGCAACTCCACTTGGTGTTTCTGTTTCCTAATGATCTCCTCCAAGCTATAGCCATTCCCTTTTGCCGTGCCTGGTTCTTCACTCACTCTCCTGTTGTGAGAGCTTTGCATAAACTGGGCTAATCTAACTGAGAACTTCTCTACGGACTCCCTCTGTAATTCCCAGGCTAGTTTCATTGCACAAAATGAATTGAATTGATGCTATTTGTCCCACTCCTGGTTAATTACATTCAATTTGCCTTAGACTAACACCCTAATTATAGTTCATTCCAATGTAACCAAGCTTTTCCCACCTTCCTGAATATGCAGGGTTTTTAAAGAGTTCATGAAAAATCCACATAATGAAAAAAACTGCATGGATTTCAATATTTGTGTTTGTACATTTGTTAAGTTTTTGAATTTATATGAATGACAGGGTGACAGAGAGTGAAGGGGAGAGAATGGGGTGAGTGAGTGAAAAAGAGAGAAAGATAAGAGAGCGACTTTTCATCTCTGATTCAATCCCCCATATTCACAGTGGTTGGGGCTGGTCCGGGCTGAAGGAAGAACCCTGGAACTCCATTTAAGCACCAGCACTACTGCCATTTTCTGCTGCTTTCCCAGGCGCAATAGCAGGAAACTGGATCAAAAGTGGAGCCCCTGAACCAGTGCTGATAAATGAATTGGCCAGAGTCTGGAAGTTGGCAGTGGCTTACCACATTCCCTTATTATCCAACGAGGGTGAATGCACTGAAATGATCCAGGGAAGCACAGTTTAAGTGTTGAATTTCAGTAAGTGCTACAGAGCCACGGAGAAGACACTTTTGGAATTTCTCTCTCTATACCATCTCCTTGCTTCCCTGCCTGTGGGGAGTGGTGTACTATGTTTCTTCAGCTGAGACTGGGGCTTAATCTCTCAAGGAGAACAGGGAGACCATGTTGGTGCCTCGCCATTTTAGGTGTCAGTAGCTGCCATTGGAGTTCCAGGTTTACCTACCACCTCCTGGCAGACTCAGTGTCCGCTCTTTCCTTTCTGCTGCAGCCTGACTCCCCCAGGCTCCTAGGCTTGGAGACCCTTGCAGGAGACCAGAAATGGAAGGGGAAAGGGTTTTGGAGATCTTTGTGCCTTGCCTGGTATGTTTTCACTTCTCAGCTGTTGCCCAGCAGTACAACTTCCCCAGGCTCTGGAGACAGTTGTTCCCGCTTGTTTCTCCAGCCTAGGTGTGTCGCTAGGGTTCCTGGTGTTACCACCTCCGCAGGTTGCACAACCCCCTAGTTGAATTTCTTCACTCTGCTGGCTTCTCCCAAGGGAGTCCCACATCCAGGAAACATCTGCAGTGAACTCTGTTTCCTCAGGGCCCCAACTAAGACAGGACAAAAGAGACCAACATCAGATCCTCCCTGGAAGATGGAACCCCTGGCTGGGCACTGGTAGCTGCCAGTTTCTAGCTGTGCAATTCCTTGCCCATCCCTCTCTGGGTCCAAGTGGCTTTACCCACCCAGAAGGGATGGAACACGAAGATATGCTGAAGGTGACATTCTAATTTCCTGAAGACCAGCTTGCTTTTGGAGGTAAGTTCTTTTCTTACCCAAGATCCTCCTTCTTGGGCTAGAATCTCACCTCTGAAAGTGCTTAACCAAGAGGAACTCTGGCTTTGTGAGACTGGCATTTGGACCAAGCCCTCCCTAGGGTCCTTATCAAAGAGGACAAGAAGATGTTCTTGTGAGAAAGCACAGACAAGCTTAACCTCTGTTTCATTATCTGAGAAATGCGTATCCAGAGTGAAATCTATAGTTCTACTTCTGTCCTGGCTAAATGGATTAATGTAGAAAAAGTGCCTGTCATGATTGAGGTGCTCATAGGGAAAGGCAGTGGCTATTTTGCTGCTGATTCACTAGGACTTGCCACCTGTTTGCTCCAAGCACCCAAGGTGGGATGCCCACCAGTAATGACTTTCTAGCTGTGTTTTGGGAGATGTCAACCAGCTTCACCTCTGTTGTGTGTGATTGCTGGTTACTGTCTCCTCCCTATGGCACTCAGTCTGAGCTCAGCTGCTGTTGGCTACAGGGTGTGGCTAGGGGTGGGAGTTGGCAGGATGCCTGCTCTCAGGGTATAAGGGAGCCCAGGGACAGCAGGGGACAAGCTGGAGCCTAAGTGGCTACAACTCCAGGCGTCATGCTCAGCTTTCTGTCTCGCCTGGGCCTATGGGCCTTTGGACTGATCTTGAGCCTAGTCTTCTTCAAGCTCCTCCGCCTGCTGCTTCGGAAGCAGAGGCTAGCCCGGGCCTTGGACAGCTTCCCAGGACCTCCTACCCACTGGTTCTTTGGGCATGCTCTCGAGGTACAATGTGAAGGTGGGAGGCGTGGTGGGAGGGGGAAGAGGAAATGGCCTTCTTGCCTTCAAAGAATCCAGCCTGTTCTCCCAGGGGGTTGTGGAAGGAGACTGCTCAACTTGGGCAAGGGTGCTGTCCTGGTTGGCACTGTTCTCATCCAGCTTTTTCCAGTAGGATCTGGGCTTTTGTCCTCCCTTAGGCTGGCTTCGGAAGGTGGGAGACTTGGGGTTCGCTCCCCAAATGGCTGCAATGGCTAGTATCGAAGCCAGGAACCAGGAGTTTCATTCAGGTCTCCCACATAAGTGACAGGGACCCAAGCACTTGGGCTGTCTTCCACTACTTTCCCAGGAGCATTAGTGAGATGGGAAATGGAGCAGCCAGGAGTTGAATCGGCTCCCATATGGGATGCAGGTGCTGCAGGAAGTGGCTTAACCTGTGGTAACACAGTTCTGGCTCCAGAGATATCAATTTCTGACTCTGACTATAAAAGGGAAGCCAGAAACTGCTGTTCTGTAATTGACCTTTCACATTCTGAGTGATCATGGGCCTCCAGCTTGTGGAAATTCTAATTTGTCAGATTGCTAGTTGGAATCTGAGCTTAACAACTTCTGCAATTTTTTGATCTGCAGCCAGGTTTGGCAATGCAGTTATAGATTCCTAAGGTTCTGGCTCAGAGAGGGCCATGGCTCCTTCCCTTACCTCCTAAATACACTTTGCTTACTCTAAGGTCGGTGGACTTGCCTCTTTTCCTTGATTGACATTGGACGTGAGCTTGACCTCTAGGCTTTATTTATTTATTTATTTTTTTGACCGCGAGTCTTTTTCTGGCTCCTATTCAGACAGCCCTCTTCCTGGTAACCAGTGTGCATCCTGGGGCTATCTAGGAGAGAAAAGGTGGTGGAGGGAGAAGGGTCCGAGGTTGTCGAGGCTTTTAGCGTATTTTTTGGAAGGAGAAACAGCCCTGCCTGTTCCACCCCAGATGTGTGGGCTGCCTCACCAGGGTCCAATGTCAGCCCCACTCTTCTTGTCTCAAGTCTTGTCCATCTTCTCTGTTGGGGTTGACCCCTGGTGAGTGGAGATCTGCTCTGATTTCACCTCTGTGCCCTCAGGATCCAGTACAAAGCCTGCCATAGAATAGGCAGAACCAACAGTGAATACTGGAGGGGAGAGGGGTTTCCACGGTGGAGGGCAACTGAAGGGGGAGCGTACATGCAAGAAGCTCCGGAAGAAGCTTTGCTAAAGAAGGAAGGAGAGTCTTGGGGGAGGTTGCAGTCTGACTGTAATGGGGGATGCTTCAGTTTTTTCCCTCTGGTGCCCCCTCCACTTTCACCTGCCTCCATCAATGTGGGTTTGCCCTCAGGGAGGTGCCTGGAGGACAGGGTCCATTTGGTTCTTCTACTTGCAAGTCAGATCCATCTGCCCTCCTCCCCCAGCTGCCCTGCCCCACCTGCAGAGTGGAGGGTATAAGTGGGGTATGGGTCAGAGCCGACCTCTGAGCTTCTTGGCGCTGATACAACTATCTGGAGGGCCTGCTCTGGGCACCAGGAAGGACAAGCAGGACTTAAGGGGTGGCCACTCTTGTACTACAAAGGTTTCCTGGAGAACCATGGGAGAAATACCTCTCTTGCATTCCTTCAGGGGTTGGCACCTCTTGACACCATCCACATTTGAACTTGAAAATGGGAGGAAGAAATGGAGGCTGGGAGGGTGTGAGATATTTGCCTGAGATCATACAAAAGTTCAGTAATTGAATCAAGGCTGAGTCTAAGACTCCTGCATTTTTTTTAAAGATTTATTTATTTTTATTACAACGTCAGATATACAGAGGGAGGAGAGAGAGAGGAAGATCTTCCATCCTATGATTCACTCCCCAAGTGAGCTGCAACGGGCCGGTGCTGTGCCAATCCGAAGCCAGGAACCTGGAACCTCCTCCGGGTCTCCCACGTGGGTGCAGGATCCTAAAGCATTGGGCTGTCCTCAACTGCTTTCCCAGGCCACAAGCAGGGAGGTGGATGGGAAGTGGAGCTGCTGGGATTAGAACCGGCGCCCATATGGGATTCCAGGGCGTGCAAGGTGAGGACTTTAGCCACTAGACCATCATACCGGGCCTACTCCTGCATTCTAATTCTAGGACTGCTCAGTTCGTTTGATTTCTAGATCTGGAGGTGACAGGAGTAGAAAGGAAACAAAGGAGAATGGTGGGTGAGGGGCAGGGGGGTGGGGAGGACTTGTCCATCAAGATTAATTTCTCCATTTTGGTCTTCATTTATTGTTTGGAGGCCCTGGTAGTTTCAACTATCATCCTGCTCAATTCTTAGAATGTATCTTGTTCTGCTAGAGTTCCCCTTATCCTACCAGGGGACTCAGGGAGCACTTGGAACACTGGAGGTGTTCAATTTTTGCTTCAAATTGGGACCCCTTAGTGGGGTCAATGTGTGTGTGTGGGGGGGCGGGGAAGAGAAGGCCAGCTGCATGACGGAGGAAAGATGATCTACTGAGGTTGCTGAAGCCTCTTCCCTGTTCCCAGCCATTGCTGTTGCAACACCTTTGTGTAATGCAGAGAAAGCTCTGGCTTAATTTGTTCAGCAAACATTGATCATGGACTCTTTTGCCTCATTGAGTAAGTGATGACAGTTTTCTGTGCTTCAATTTGCTTGTTAATAACATGGAATTAATCACTAGGACCTTGCTTAGTTAGAAAAAGTCACAAAGTAGAGGTTGATTGCAAGCTGTTGGGTACATGGTTGTCGGATGTTGAATGACTGTGAAGGGGATGTTTACTGCAGTAAAAATGTGGAAGATTTATACGATCTGAAGAAAAACCAGAGTATGAGATTTCTACTTCAAAACATGCTCAAACATTTACTCTTGTCACCTTCTTCCTTTCTAATCCAGCCAGTCTTAGGTCTCTCTTTTCCTAAACAACTAGCACTGACCTTGTACAGAGACAGGAAGATGAAGAATCAAGATAAGACGACTGACCTGGCAAGACCAGGTCTGCAGAAGAGATGGGTAATGCAAACTGTGGCTTACAGATCCATGGGCCTAGGGTGCCCTGGTAGAGGAAGTTGAGGGGGCTGCTGCTGAAGAGACTCACCGCTCTAAAAGGAATAGCCTGCAGATGTATAGAGGAAGGGCATCCGCCTGTGTGTAGCGCAGAGCCTGGAAAGACTACCTGGTTCTTAGGATGCCATTTTGATCTCTGTGGTCTCATGCAAGCCTGTGTGAGTATCTCAGCACTGTTGGAACGGTGGGAAGGACAGAGAGGATGAGGCTGTTGGAGGTGCTTAGGGCCAGAGATTCCGGAGGCTACACCGAAAGGCTTGCTTTATTCTGAGCCCCTGAAGGAACTGAAGCAATGAAACAATGAGATTGGCCTTGTGTCTGAGAAAAATCATGCTTTGGGGCATTGATTAGATTGACAGGGAGCCCAGCCAAGCACCGCACAGTGAGCTTCAAGAAAGGGAGAGTGATCCAAGTCTTGGTATGAAGGATGTGGGAGAAGGCATCAGGGCTCTCACCAAAGCCAGATGTAAGGACATCTGTGAGAAAGGGAGACAGGAATACCCTGGAACTTTGCTGAGACATCAACACAGGTCCATCTGAGCAGAATTTAGAAAAGACAGTGAAATACATAAAAAATTCCCTTGAGTGGCAAGGTTGGATTGTATGCAGGGAGGGAATGTATCATTATATCTGAATATTTTTTAAAGACTTGATTATTTTTATTTGAAAGTTATGGAGAAAGAGAGGGAGAGAGAGAAGGAGAGAGAGAGAGAGAGAGAGAGACTGAAAGAGAGAGCGAGAGAGAGAGACTGAAAGAGAGAGAGAAAAAGAGAGAGAGAAAGACTGCTGGTTCATTCCCCAAATGGCCACAATGGCTGGACCTGAGCCAATCCAAAGCCAGGAGCCAGGAGCTTCTTCCAGGTTTCCCACATGGGGAGGGGGCAGCAGCCCAAGAACTTAGGCCATCCTCCACTGCTTTCCCAGGCCATAAGTAGGGCTCTGGTTCAGAAATGGAGCAGTCAGGACATGAACTAGTATCCACATGGGATACTGGCGCTGCAAATGGAGGCTTAGCCTGCTGGGGCGACTTGCTGATGGAGGGGGGGGGGGGTGGTCGGGGGGAGGTTGAGAGGGGGGGGGGCTGGGGGGGGGGGGGGAGGGGGTCCGGGAGAGGGGGAGGGGGGGGCTGCAGGGGGGGGGGGGGGGGGGGGGGGGGGGGGAGGCTCGGGGCTGCTGCAGCCTCAAAGAGGAGGCTCAGGGGCTGGCTGCAGCCTCACTGTGGACAAGGGAGCCTTGGGTCCTGGGTGGAGAGTATTGTAGCAGTTTCCTCCTGTGAGTTGCAAATGTGATGCCTACAAACACATGCACATGGCCTTGGAAATACTGGACCCCATGAGTCTGGGCGATGGTTGGCAGACATGTCTGGGTTTGATTGGATTTTCAGGCCTCTGCAGTGAAATTAGCTGAGATATGCAGCTCAAGGAGGAGCCACAGGTGGCAGAAAAGCTGGGAGAGTAAGTGAGAGAATCTGGGACAAAGTGCAGCACAGAAGAGGCCAAGGGTAGGATATGGGGGAGTGTCACCTTCAGGGGACACATGGTGGGTGTGCTGAGTGGGGCAGCAGGCTAGGGGGAGGACTCACAGGAGGAGAGCTGAAAAGGAGGGTCGCCTACATCGCTGTAGCCTGCAGGCTTTGGGGCTCACCACTGAGAGAGCAAGGCGAGCCTGATCAGGGCATGTGAGAAGTTCAAAGGGAAGAAGAGTAGAGTGTGGCAGCTGAAATGGGAGGAGGCAAGCCACAGACTATTTTGTGCCCTTTTTTGAAGTAGCAAAGACTCAGGCATGCTTTAAAAATAAACGGGAAGGAGCTAGCAGACAGCGGAAGACTATCTGAGCCTGCAGCAGTTGGAGGCCATGAGGAATCCACAGTAGGTGACCTTGGTGGGTCTCAAGGCCTCAATCGCTACAGAAGGACAAGCAGAGAGACTGAGGGTGGTTGGGCCTGGTGGCTGTTCAGGCCTAGCGGTACCCTTGGGGGATTTCCTATTGGACAGCTTCTGGTTCTGGCAACCTCTTGGATTGGGAGCTGGGAGCAGAATGGAGGAAGGAGGCCACTGAGGTAAGTTTTTGAGTAGCAGATTGAGGTTAGCGATGTGGGTATTACCAGAAATGCCTGGTGGGTTCTTTCCTCAGCTTAAAAAGCCAGAAATCTGTTGCAGACAGAAAAGTTTATTTGCGAAGGGACCAGGTGAGCAGACAAGGGAGAGGAAAGGGGAAAGCATGTCCGGAGAGAAAGCCGGGAGGTGGGGTGCCTCTTTAAAGGGGAGGGAGAGAGACACCGAAGGTTTGAGGAAGAGTCTTGGGATTTTAAGCATTCTCTGACCCCTCCTTATTGGGTGGGAACCTACAGGTAAGATGTTCCCCATTGGTGGTCTCTTAATTAGTTAGGAAATGGGTGGACAATGCTTATGCTATCCATCTGAAGGTATGGCCAAGACCTTTGCAGACCTGGATGATCTCAGTGGGGCCTCCCAGCAGGAGCTTCTGCTGATCTCTGGCTGAGTGCTGCCTCCCAGGGGCCTGTCTTGAGCCCTGGGCACTGGGGGAACTCTACCCTTCTGAGACTATAAAACATAGTGGAGACTCATGGGAGAGGCTTTCAGCTCAGTGGCTAAGAAGTCTTCATAAGAATGGGCATAGTTCAAGGCTGGGTGGTGTCTGGAAAAGTAATACGTTTTTTTGTTGCTGGGATGTTTTGGCCCTTGGAGCACAGAGATGGTACTGGGCCCGTAGCCCTGGGAATAGGAAGGTGAGAGCAACATGACCAGAGAGCACCAAGGCACAGGGCCAGACAAAGCCCTAGCCCATCTCCTCCCTGTTTACTTCATAAACCCTACATCCTTTTTTGTGAGCAAATTTGGTTTTGTTCTCAAGCAACACTGCAGGAGGGCTGTGGCAGCTGCAGACTGACCAGACGGGTAGCTTGTGCTTTGGACACTGGTCAAATGGGCATCAGGTCAACTGGTTGCTGGCCTGAGCAAGCTTGCTAATGGAAGACACAGCAGGAAGAGCCTCGGTCAGGCTCACTGATCTGCTGTGACTCATGTGACTGTTCAGATTGATAAAGAGAAGTGACAGTTCTGCTAGATGGCCCTTTTTGGTCTAATTCTTGGAGCAAAACTTTCTTAGATTTAGGGAGCAGAAAAGAAAGGGATGTCACACGCTTGTTCTTCCCAATCCCTCCTATTCTTCATTCCTGGGTTAATAGGAAAGCAAATGTGAGGATGTATGAGGAGGGGCTGAAGAACTGGGAGCCAACATTTATCTCCATGGCCTGCTCCTTCTCTGCTTCCTTCCTCCTTGAGAAAAACAAGCTGGCCTGGACATCCTGGCCCTGGAAGCATCTCAGTTCAGGGCATCTGAGGACGAATGTGAGGCATATGGTTGTATACCCAGAGGAACAAGCCAGGCAAACACACATTCTCAGAGGGAGGGTGCTGGGCCCTGCAACTGCAACTGCAACTGGGGGGTGGGTGGCTGCAACTGAGGCAATGGTGCCAGTTTCTGGGGCCATTCTCACTCTTATATTGTTTCAGGGGCAATCAAAGACTGGACTCATGCAAGCTGGCTGTGACAGCTGTCAGCACAAAGTCAGGGAATACTGCAGAGGGTATGTGCCTGACTGGGAAGGAGTGGAGTGGGCACAGAGGAGCCCTATGAGCCCTATGAGCACTAGTTCCCACAGTCCAGAGAGCCTCTGAGTCTGGTCATACTGTCACTTGCAGGGCCCTTCCCTGCCCTGTCCAAATGCGGTTTGAGACCTTAAAAGTCATGGGAGCAGGGAAGCAGTCATAGTGATCAGACAGGTGGTAAGGAAAATGCAGGAGGATACCCAGGAAAATAAGAGAGGAGTCATTTCCAGGGATGCAGCTGGCAGGGCTACTGGAGAATCCCACTTTATCTGCAGGTGGACAAGATTTTCTTCATTTCGAGCTTTTTTTTGACATTGTGTGCTCAAGCGTAGGAACTTGTTATACTTGTCTGTCCCCACTGCCTTGGGTTAAACGCTGGATCCTGAATTCAGAGGCAGTGAGGGACAAGACCCATGGGGAAATTCTGCCAGACTCTACTGAGTGTCTGGGAAAGGAGGAAGGCTTGGGTGGGAGTTTGGAGACCAAAACAGACCCCATATCCAGGCGCTTGAAAGGAGAAGCTTGGGCCAAAGATCCATGTGGGCTGCATTGTCGGTTACCTGTGCTTTGCTTTAAGGCCTTCCTAGGGAGATACATTATGGACAAGCTGAGTGGGTGGGGACTGTGTTTGCAGAGAAGAGCAGGCAACAGGGCCAGCACAGGTAGCAGGTGCACAGTCCCCAGCAAGAACAGCATTCCCTGCACTGTGCACAGTCTTACTGCGCGGTGCACAGCTTAGGCAACTGAACACAGTGGTCCCAAAAGGCTTCGGTGTGAAGAGAGTACAGGGCTCTAGCTTGAGCCGGAGCAGGGCTAACTTGTTGGCAACGGGTAAATGAATTCATGGCTCTGGGCCTCAGTTTTATCATCTATAAAACAGGAGTAATTATTATTTCACATCAGGTACATGGCACAATCTATGAATTCATTCAGACAGTACCTGGTAACCATCTACTGTTCCCATTTATTCTGTTGGTTGTGAGGTTGAATGGAGGAATGAGGAGTACATTTACTTATAGCCCAGAGCTGTCAGGCCAGCACAACTGAGGAAGCTGACAGAAATCAGCAATGGTGTTTATCATGCAGGAAATGCTGTGACAGACTTTCCGTGACACCTCCAAATTGAGCAAGACCTTGGGCTGGCCCCTCACGTGACTGAACATCTTTGGCAAATTCTGAGTAGTCAGCTGTTTTGTGAGCTTTCCCTTCTTTCTTCATTTCTTTTCACCTCCACCATTCATTTCATTCTTTCAACATACACTTCATCAAGTGGGGGGTACAAGGGAATTCTGGTATACCTGCACTCTCTTGGTCTTAGAAATCTAAAACCATTCGACTTAAGTTTTTTTTTTTTTAAGATTTATTTATTTTTTATTGGAAAGTCAGATATACAGAGAGGAAGATCTTCCATCCACTGATTCACCCCCCAAGCGGCCGCAGTGGCTGGAGCTGAGCTGATTCAAAGCCAGGAGCCAGGAGCTTCCTCTGGGTCTTCCACACAGGTGCAGTGGGAGGTTTTAGGCCATCCTCTACTACCATGTCAGGCCATAAGCAGGGAGCTGGATGAGAAGCGGGGTCACCAGGACACAAACCAGCACCTGTATGGGATCCTGGTGCATGCAAGATGAGGACTTTAGCCACTAGGCTACCGCACCAGGCCTTCGACTCAACTTTTAACAAAAAGCTTGAAAACAAACTTGAGTTCTTTCAAGCATTAAATACTGGGTGGGGGATGTGAAGTCAACCTCCTGAGTTCATGCACTATGGGGTCCTTGCTATGCCTCAGCTGCCTCTTCCCTCAGGGGGGACTGCAGGAATTGCTGAGGATTCCAGGGGACGAGGATATGAGGTTCCTGGCACAAGACCTTACTTCAGCTGAGCCACTGCTGCCCTTGCCCACAGCCTGCAAAGCTCTGCCTGATCCCAGGCTCTGAGCAGGCAGCTGAGGGCTGCGAGTGGATTGACGTCCTGATACATCCCTGTCCTGTCCCACTCAGTGTTAGCGACATGGGATGGCAGTAAAACATACTGGCTGGGGAAGGAGGGCAATACGTGTGATTATGTGAAAAGGCTGCGTGTGTCTAAGTTGTGGTTGCAGGGCTCCATTTCTGTAATGCACCTCTGGGTGAGTGGGTGTATCTAGAGCTTCCCCTCCCCCATAAAGAGTACACAGGGTTTTGCGGTGATCTCTCCACCCCCCTCTCAGGTAATTACATTTCCCCACCCTTCCAAGGACAGCTCTTTGAAACCATCTGCTCTTTCTTGCCTCTGAATCTTGGTGCTTGCTCCAATGCAGAATGCTCTTCCTTTACACATCACACGGCTTAAAGTGTTTCAAATTTCACCTCAAATGCCATGTCCAACAAGAAGTCATACTGGACCGCCCTATGCAAGCAGGTCCTCCTTGTTAGCCTTTAGTTCCTTCCCAGAACTCACCAGTATCTGTCACATTTAATTGCTTAGTTGTTTACCGTATGCCCTCCCCATAAAATGAAAGGCTAATATGGTGTCACTCTCATTCTCTTTGGAGGTGATTAATCTGTTACATAACAAACAGGGACTAGTTCTGTAATGGAAAAACCTTGACCAGGAGGAAGAAACTCTCTTCAGCAAATGGCAGGTACAAGGTTGTTGGAAAGTGCCAGGTGGAAAGCAGGTTGGCTAGTAAAGGGTTGTAAAGCTAGCCAAAGTGTGAGAAGGGGGGAGTCTTAGAACAGTGACTTTGAACATGGTACTGACTTGGGATGTATGGGAGAGAAGGTGCAGGTGGAAGGAGCCACAGCGACTTGGGGCCTGGCTGGTAACAATGGGTTCCTGAGCAGCTCTGGTTTTCTCTTCCATTTCAGATCCAGAAGACAGGGAGCCTGGATAAGGTGGTGTCCTGGACTCAGCAGTTCCCTTATGCCCACCCACTCTGGCTTGGACCATTTGTTGGCTACCTGAATATCTATGAGCCTGACTACGTCAAAGCTGTGTATAGTCGTGGGGGTGAGGCACTCCTGGGAGCAAAGGGTCAGGGGAGGATTCCTGGGTCTGGGCAACTGAGGTCTCCCACCGTCCTGATCCACAAATCTTCTCTGGGAACCCCCTGGCCAGGCTTGACCCAGTATTCTCCTTCTACAGACCCTAAAGCCCCGGATGCGTATGATTTCCTGCTCCAGTGGATTGGTAAGTGAGTACTTGCCTAACCTGCCCTTCCTATCCAACACCCTGCCCCGCTCCAGCCTGCCCAACCTACTCTCCATGGATAATGCTATCACCTGAACCAGCACACACCTGGGTGCCTGGACTATTCTCTGTGGGGAGCAGAGGGAGGGTAGATTCTAGACAACTTCTCTTGCCAGGCTGTCTTCTATCTTGGATAGGTACCCCTTCCACTGGTCCTATTGCTCTGGTTAAACCCTGACTGATGCGGATTTTGGTTTAAGCATGATTCTAGAGGGATAGGACCTTAAGGATGAGTATTCTGAATGGGTCATTCTCCTGCTGGTCCTGTCATCTTACATGGACAGGCAGACACACATCCTGGAGGATGTGTGGGAGAGAAAAGACTTCTTGGAGGGGGCAGCAACAGCATGGCTCCTCCAGTAGTCTCTATCAGGAGATGCTATCTAGGACAAGGCCTAGGGAAAGGGGTGGTGGGAGGACTGTGACTGGTGTCACCAGAAAGCTGTGGGGCCTTCTTGGTGGCTGAAGGGCATCTGGGGGATGAAGCAGGTCAGGGAGAACTGGCCACCTTTGACTGACAGGAAGAGGACTGTGGTTGATGATAACAGTATCTAGGAGCTACTGAATATTCTTGAGCGAGATCATGTGCTTCTCTAATGTTCCCTCAGCCCCACCTCTTGTTTAACTCATGATCTCCTGGGATCTAGAAGTAGGCAGGGCAGGGCCAAGAGTAAGAAAATGCTCCCAAGACCACTCACCCAGAACTCTAGAGAAGTCTGTATTTCTGTGATCCTTACCCTCTTCGATGGTCAAAGGGCAGATCAAATGGAGAGACAGAAAGGGCATGGAGAGACAGAAGGGAGTGATTTTGAAGCTAAGAATGTATTTCTCTTGCTGGGTATGTGTGGTGGTTGGAGGCCAGGGTCCTGCCCAAGGCTACCAGGTTCACACAGGGCAGACTGTTCCCTGGAGGCTCTGGTGACAGACAGTAGCCAGGAGTCAGAGCGTAGTAGGCCTCCGTCTGCACCCAGGGAGCTTCGGCCTATTTTCTGGTCCCAGTGGCATCCGAACCAGATTCCCAGAACCCAGGCCTTGTGGCATAGCTGAGAGTGACAACGGAGCCAATCCATCCCAAGCAAAGAATTCTCTGAGCCAGGATTGCAGTTACCTCTGTGTCCTGCAGTCATGGCAGCTTGGTGGTCAGACTCACAAGGAACTCCTGGGGGTTCCACCCTAGAGGCTCTCACCCTCTCCTCCTCAGGTTAAAGGGTGGGAGTGCATGGGCTTTGTTCCACATTACCAGGCAAGGGGCAGGGTTGCCTGGCCTGACTGACTCCTCTTCCCACCTCCTCTGTAGGGAAAGGCCTGCTGGTTCTGGACGGGCCCCAGTGGTTCCAACACCGCAAGCTGCTCACCCCTGGCTTCCATTATGATGTGCTGAAACCCTACGTGGCCATATTTGCTGACTCCACACACGCCATGCTGGTGGGCTCCCTGGGCTGGCCTTCCTCACTCTCCTCTGGCCTCCTCTGCGAGGGCTGGTAGGGGAAGAGTATCAGGGATGGATGACCCTCCTGACCCCCAGAGCAGACACCTGCAGACTGAAGGCTGAGGCTCCCTTCCAGGCAGCCTGGTCCTTGCCCCCACAGGGAGGCTGATCCTCTTACTTGTCTGACTAGGAAGGCCTTAGCAAGGCTCCTAGTGTGAATTTGAGGGTTGCCTATCTTTGGGAGGGTCAGAAGGTTATTCACTCTAAGAGTGTTTCCCACCTCCCCGGCTTACCTCCCACCTCCTAACACCAGGCTGCTGCTGCTCATCTCCGGCCACGATGCTGGAGTCCCAGAGCTGTGAACTCCTCTGGAGCTGCCCGGGCCAATCTTACCCCCTGCATGAAGCTCCTACCTGCCATTACTGCACGCCTGACTTCCACACAGCCTATTCCAGGGAACTCACCCTCTCTAGACTTCCCAGATGAGTAGAGAGTATCCATTAGCTGGGCAGCATCTGCATAGGGACCAGGGGCTGCCCAATCCCCACACTACAGCAGTACAGAGAGCAGGGCAGGTCAGAGACTGGGGGATGTGGGAGTCTTGGCAGTAGAAAATAGGCTGTGGGCCCTGTGGGGCAGGGAGGGGCATCCAGCCCAGCTGGCTTCTTCCCTGACACCTGTTTCTGGTTCCAGGACAAATGGGAGAAAAAGGCTCAAGGAGGTAAGAGCTTTGACATCTTCACTGATGTGGGCCACATGGCACTGAACTCGCTCATGAAGTGCACATTTGGAAAAGGAGAAGGTGGCTTGACTCACAGGTCAGGGGGTACCCTTGTGTGAAAGCTGGCTCAGAGGGGGTGAGAGTTGTACCCTGTTCTGAGAGGACATGGGAGGGGTAGGGAGACACTGCTGGATTCCATACAGAGGCTTAAATGCAGGGAGGGGGCGGACAGCGAGAGCTATGGTTGGGATTGAAATGGAGCCACTTCAGGTTTTGCTCCCAGTCTGCCTGAGCTGCAATCCTCTCTCCCTGGACTTGACAGAGACAACAGCTACTATCAGGCAGTCAGCGAGCTCACCCTGCTTGTGCAGCAGCGCATCGAGTCCTTCCAGTACCACAATGACTTCATCTACCAGTTCACACCACCTGGCCGCCGCTTCCTGAAGGCCTGCCAGGTGGCCCACAACCACACTGGTGGGTCTCTCTTGCAGGGCCCACCTCCTATTCTCCTGCTGGTCCCTCTGTGCTCCCTCCTACTGCAGGGCCTGTCTCCCTTTGAGCAGAGAATGGGACCCAGGTAGTGATGACCTGTGTTCCTGCCCCAGACCAGGTCATCAAAGAGCGGAGGGCAGCCCTGCAGAATGAGAAAGAGTGGGAGAAGATCCAGAACCGGAGGCACCTGGACTTCCTGGACATTCTTTTGGGTGTACGGGTGAGTGCACAGTTGCCCACCTGTGCCTGTGACTGGGTCCTAGAGAGGCCTCCAGGCCAAGCTCCCAAGATAGGGTTCACTGCACAGCCAGAAGGACTATTAAGCATTTCTCCCTCAGACTCCAGCCAGTATCACATGCTTCCTGTCTATAATACACCTCAGGGAAGTATCATGGCAGGTGCAGCACATGTGGGTGTGCAGGTGGGCTGTGGCACTAAGGAGAGATGCAACTGAGATTTGGCCATGTAGTGGCCTGAAGCCACTTGCATGGGAGAATCAGAGATTTCACTCACTTATCTATTTGTTTATTCATCTACTCCATAAATTTACCCTGGGTTAGATCTTGCACTGCGAAAGACCCAGCCCTTCCTTCCAGATTCTTTAGTCTAGTGGAGGGATAGCAAATGGATGCAGACAGAGATGGATATCTTTGCTTTGTGGGCATTCTGTGTGCCAAATGAGCACAGCTCATGGTTGGGGCTAGATTAGGTCACATTCCTTGTCAGAAGGACTGGGGAAGGTTCTGTGGAGTAGCAGGCTGGGCTTGTAAAAGTGAGGGTGTTGAGAAGAGAGAGAGAGAGAGAGAGAGCGAGAGCGAGAGAGAGAGAGCGAGAGAGCAAGAGAGAGGAATCTGTAGGCAAAGTCCTAATGCCCAGGTGAGTGGGAGTTTCTACCCCTTCTCTTGAAGCTTCATATGACAACTGCTGTTATGAGTTCTTCTGGGGACCCACTCACATGACTTGAGCTGTCCCACTATGTTTTCCCTAACCCAGGGTGGACGTGAAATCCAGCTGTCAGACACAGAACTCCGGGCTGAAGTGGATACATTCATGTTTGAAGGTCACGACACCACCACCAGTGGCATCTCCTGGTTTCTCTACTGCATGGCCTTATACCCTGAGCACCAGCAGCGTTGCAGGGAGGAGGTCCAAGAGATCCTGGGAGACAAGAAATTGTTCCAGTGGTGAGTGAGCTGGCATGAACCCAGTCCAACCTTTCCAGTCTGGAAGAGTTGTGCTCATCCTGGGCTGGGCTACCTGAGTATGACTTAGAGGCACCCAGGCAGCCAGATGAAGATGCCAGAAGCTGTCCTGGTTCCTCCAGGGTTGTAGATTTGTGGGGGGTGGAGTGGGGTGGGGTGGGAAGCTGAGCATGGGTATACCCCTGAGTCATTCTTCCCAGTGGAACCTTTTAGATGTGTAGGGAATGAAGTTGGCAATACAAGGCACGGATTTCATGCGCTGATGTCTCCTGGTAGCAGACACTGGCTAAGCTTCTGGTTTCTGGGTAGAATAGGGAGGGCTGGAAGAGAAAGGAAGAAATGGGTGATGCAGGGAGCCAGGAGAGCTGGTTCTTGGGCCCCCGCCTTTGCACGGCAGGAGAAACCCAAATCTATACTCTTCTCTCTGAAGAAAGAGTAAGATTGTTCTCTAAATTTCATCACTTACAAACTCTCAGATGTTCCTTTCTGCTCTTTGATGCCCTAAGTGTGATACCAATTGATCCTAACTTCTCTTTGTAAGTAACCTCATCTCTCACAGCCTGTTCCCACTCTGCCTACTTGCCTTTCTTCCTTTTCAGGCCTTTGTGTCCTGCCATGCCCTTCACTTTCTTCCTGAGCTGCCTCTGGCATGTGATTTTATATACTACAGAAGCATGAAAAAGGCTCAGTGGATGAAGAACTGTGGGTTCATTTGTAGGCTACTGGAAGTGGTAGTTCCAAGGGCTAAGATCTGCTGGATGAAGTCTCTATTATTTTATTAGTTAGATGTTGTAACCCCCTCAGGGTATCTGGAGTGCAAGTAGGAAGAGTAGGAAGAACCAAGCTGAGGTTCACACTTAAACAACCAAAAAGCTATCAGAGAGAGGAAGATCGAGCCACCTGGAGGTTGGGGGCAGAAGAATGAGGATAGAGGGGGCTTGGGTTGGCTTTCCAAGAAGGGTTCACACTCAGAGAAAGAGCTACATGTTCAAGGATGAGTAGCAGTGTGGACCCAGCCTGAGGTAGGGAGTTAGAACATTTACTTTTTCCACTTAATTTCATCCAGGACTTTGAGGAACTTAGAGGATAACTAAATAAAGTAGTGAAAAACACAAGCAAAAAACAAGAACTGAGTGGGAAAAAGACCTAGAGTTCAAGTAACCGTAGGGATAATTGGATTCATATTGGAGTCTGAGCTTCTTGATGACCAAAGGAAACACATACATACACACTCAATTTTACCTAGGCTTGTCATTATTGCTGCATTAAAAAATACATGAACATATTGGTCTTTCCTTCAACCAACATATGTCAGCTTTTGCCCATTTCTTTCCATCCCAGCTTCCGGGGGAAAACAAACTGAACCTAAAGGTCTGTTCTTACTGGGGTTTTCTGGATATTCAGCCATTTGACCTTGATTTTGATGGAGAAGTGTATATTCATCTCTATGGCCCGGTTCCTCCCACCTCTAGTAGTGATGATGAGGAGGGGATAGGAGATACAGAGTCAGATTCCATTGAATCTGTGTGGCCGCCTGCGTCTGGTCTGTGTACATGGGCTCCATGGCTCTTCTTGCTTGAGGGTATGAGGTAGAGGTGAGGGGGAAGGCAACGTGCTGGTGAGGTGGGGAAGCTGGGGCTGGCCCTGTCTTCTTCTGGGGCCCCATTGCTCCACATTCCCAGAATGTCTTGATTCTTTTGCTGCAGGGATGACCTGGGGAAGATGACCTACTTGACCATGTGCATCAAGGAGTGCTTCCGCCTCTACCCACCAGTGCCTCAGGTGTTCCGACAGCTCAACAAGCCTGTCAACTTTGTGGATGGACGCTCTCTGCCTGAGGGTGGGACAGCCTGGGATAGGAGGTGGAACTTCAGTCCTATGGGCACTTCTTTGGTACCCTTTGTGCTGTTACCCAAACCTTTATCCCAGGAAGAGATAGCTCAGATGCTGTGTTTAGGGAGCTGCACACCAAACCCTGGTTCACAATTTAGGGTTTTAAGCCTCTATGTCCTGTGTAAAATGGGGGGTGCAGATGAAGGTGATTTTAGGATTGACAAGAAAGTTTTCCAGGACCATCATGTACCACAACACTCACCCAGTGGTACCCCAGACTGCATAAGGAAGCACGATTCGTGTGGCCTATGAAGCTATGTAGCCATGTTTGATGGATTTGCATAGTGTTCTGATCTATACCCAACCCTTGAAGAGTTTCACATGAATGGGGGCTATTGATAGCTTCACATCGTCAATGATAGCATTCCAGCAGTTAGTTAATTAAAAGCAGAAAGATTCTTGTGGTCCCCAGGCTCATTGGCACGATGATTTTATTCCTCCTTGTTTTCTTCACTCCACAATTGCCTGTGTCAGGTGCCTCATTCAGTGCTGGGACTGTAGGAACTAGGTGTGATTAGCAGAATACTTAGACAAACCAAGTGTGGTCAGAAGCTCTCCATCCCTGACAAGGGTTAGCCAAGGGCTAATGTTACAAAATGGGCACTCTTGGTGGTGGTGGAGGGGTCTGGCCCTTTGTAATCAAAATCCTGGCATCACCTGATTACTGTGTCTCTGCTGTGTTCATAGGCAGCCTGATCTCTCTGCATATCTATGCCCTCCATAGGAACAACACTGTGTGGCCCAACCCTGAGGTATCCTATACACTGGGCCCAGAGGACAAACAGGGTGGGCTGGTGGTGGTGGGAGTCACACTCTGCCAACACCTGGTGAGTGTTGAAACAAGGTCTATCCCTTAGGTCTTTGACCCTCTGCGTTTTTCCCCGGAGAACTCATCTGGACGCCATCCTTTTGCCTTCATTCCCTTCTCTGCTGGGCCCAGGTAGGAAGACCCTCCAGCCCCTCAGGTTGGAGCACAGTGGGCATTGTTATAGGGTAATTTGTGAAGAAGTGGATCCTATTGAGTTTGTGGTGACCTTTGTGTACAATAAGCCAAAAGTGTCTTCTTGCTATTGTCACACTGCTGTCCCTGGGAAGTGGGTGGGATGGGTGTGTCATTTCAAAAGACTCCCAAACTAGACCTCCAATGTGGGTCTAAAAGCCTGGGACCCTTGCCATGTTCCCAAGTTCTGTTTTTAAAGTTGAGGTCAATCAGCTTGTCAGCCAGTTATGACTCTCATTGTAGTTTCTGGCTTATGTGGTCATTGGATTTCCTCACTGTTGCTTCTCCCTGCAGGAACTGCATCGGGCAGCAGTTTGCTATGAATGAGATGAAGGTGGTCTCAGCCCTGTGCTTGCTGCGCTTTGAGTTCTCTCCAGACCCTCTGCAGCAGCCCATCATGCTGCCCCAGCTGGTCATGCGCTCCAAGAATGGCATCTACCTCCACTTGAAGCCACTGGACTCCCAGTCTGAGAAGTAGCTCTGCTGAGAGCTGGGGGCTCTGCCTGACCAGACTGTGGCCTCGGCTGAGTGCTGCTGTCCAGCACTGTACATGCAGTTAATTGGGTCTTTCTGCTTTTGGGATCTTGTAGCTGTGGGAGTGGAATTGGCACATAGACAATCACCTACAGGCCAGTGCCTTGGGAACATTGTAATATGCTTGTTTGTATATTGTAGAGTTCATGTGTTCACCCAGCAGATGTGTTCACCCAATAAATATTCAGTGAGCACCTATTTGCTCACCTTCTGTATTGGACAACCTTTCTAAAATTTATATTCCAGTCTTTGTGACTCAGGGGGAGTCCAGTGGAAGTTCTACTTCAAGACTCATGCTTATGAGCAGAGCTTGCAGGACAGGAGGAAACCTGGAGATTGCCACTTCACCGAGATAGATTTCTTTGGTTGACTTCACCTCTGTGTGTGTTTGGATTCTAACAGATGGAAGGTCCAAACTCTACAAAATGATGAATAAGCCTTACTCCCTTCTGGCCACCCCTGAAACCAAGCAACATGAAGCATGTCTCACTAAGTGCCTTCTGACTTCTGGAGATGGAGTTCTGTGGCAGTCCTGCCAGTGTCAGGGTCTATGTTTTGTAGAAACATGGTGTCCTGAGAATTCAGGGTTTGTCTGGAGGAGGTGGCAGAGAGGCATGAGGGGCTCCCTGGAAGGGAGAAAATGCCCACTTGAATTAGGCATTATAGGAGACGCAAGAAGGTGCAGACTTCTGGAGAGGGCTCAGAGCTGAGGTAAGGTAATGAGCTGGAGGTCTTTCCTCTGTGGCAGTCTGTGCATGTCCACCTCTTAGGTTAAAGGTCTGAGGCCTTGAGTGGGATCCAATGCAGGGATTAGATGGGTATGAAACGAAGAGCTTAGGAGCTTAGGGAGAGGGGCAAAAGGTTATACAAAAGAGGAATTCCAGCTCTGGAACCTAGTGCTGAAGCTATGATGCCCCGGGGAGCTATAGATGAATCCTTTCTGCCATAATTGGTTCTTACCCTCTCTGAAGAAGGTTGCAGCATGCCTGCCACAGGCCACCTGCTTATCCCTGCAAAGTCCCAACAATACCGAGACTCCTGCCCCTCCTAGGGTGTGATGCAGAGATCCCGGCCAGCATGTGTGTCTCAGTTGTCTGCTTGTAACATAGGTAGATGGTTCTCTGTAACAGCCCAGGTAGAGTTTCCACAACCAGCATGTGTGAGCAGAGCCCAGAATTCACAATCACATTGTACACGCACATGATACCCTATTCTAAAATGCATCCATTTCCCTTGTCTCCAGGTGTTAGGCTGGCTGTTACTCCATTTCAGTATCAACGAAAGGGACCTGCCAAACCTTCTTCTAGGAGACACTTGAGCTCAGGCTGGTGTCCTTTGAGCCAGACTCCTTTCTTGGTTTAAAGCCCTCCCTAAGGGTGTGTGCAAGCAGGAAACAGAGTTGAGGATTCTAGTGCCAGAGAGCAGAGAGTACTTCCTGCAGGAAGGGAGGCTGGAGGCTGGGCACTGGTGGGCACATAGGCAAATTCTGCTTAGTCCTTCAAGCTCTCCAAACACACCTGACTGCCTCTTGTGATCCTGGGTATGTGAGTGGCGTATGAGAGGCATATCAAGTATAACCGTTGTGTTTCTTTGTGGTTGCCATGGAGTTCTATATATGAGTGTGTATGCTCACCCTGGGTCTTATCTATTGCCTGGAGCCAACAGGATTACTACTGGGACACCTGCTGACTCCCTGTAGATTCCTGCAATTATAACACCTTCCCATAGCTGGCCCCCAGCACACTGAGCTCACATTGCAGAGCATCCTTGGAGTAAGGCTGAGCTAGTTTGGAAGGCCAGGGACCCAGGAGAGAAATCCTGGCTGCAGCCACCACCTGGGCAATGGGGAGTGGGTGGGGATTGGGGGTGGGAGATTGAGACACAGTAAGGTGGATGGCTCCAGGGAGCTCTATTCTTGGCATCTGGGGTTTTAGAACAGGAGTAGTCAGAGCAGAGTAGAATTGGAGACATGTAGTCAGAACTAGCAAGAGTCATGGGTCCGGCTAAAATAAGCCGGCAAGAGAAGGGACACCTGCTTGGTGGGAGTGCATAGGAGGCAGGTGCTGGGAGTAGGGCCCAGTATTCCCAAGCAGTTAGTAAGTGTGGGCAGAGCTATTGATATCCCTCCTTAATTAAGGGCCATCCTAAGGAGAGAAGCTGTTTGGGTCTGGCCTCCACCTGAAATGACCAGACCAACTGGTCTCCTGAGCTTCTTCCAGCCTTTTCCACCCCTTTGTGAGTCTTCTGAGAATCCTGTAGTCCCCATGTATGAGGAAAGCCAGCAGGCAGCTGGTGATTCAGCTAGGTTAGACTTCATTTTCATGTCTCAGGAGACAAGTCCTTTGTCTAAATTTCATTGTCACAGGAGCCTCAGGGACTTGGCAGGGTAGGAGCTCCAGGGGTCAGATGCATATTCTGAATTCTACATGGAGCAAGGTGGGCTGCATCAGGCTGGCTTGGAGTCTTTGCATCACAAGGCAGATATCATCTTTCTCATTCCCTGGAAGGGACTTAGTGTGTGTCTTCCCTGCCTTCTGCCTCTACCATTATATCTCCATCTCCTCCCAAGGGTAGACAGATCCTGCAGACAAGCTTGCAAACTCTACTCCAGGGAGGAGGGGAGACACAGAAGCCAGCTTTGATGACTGCTGTGCAGATGGCACTAGGCAGGAGATACTTAGACAGACTTAGCTGGGATGTTGCTCAGGGACTGGGTTACACTAGCACTGGAAGATGACACATGAAACTGTGGAGCCCATGTGTGTGGGGTCTTGTCTTGCCAAAAAAACTTCAGAGGCATGATTAAGTAAAAGAACAACAGGAAAATTATCCCAGACTATCCGCGTGACTTTGATGTAACCACAAGAAGGAAGAGATGAGAAAGCAGAGAACGAGAGAGGGATAAAGTATGAGAGAAAGAGGGAGAGGGAGAGGGGGATTGGAAGAGAGAGAGAGAGAGAGAGAGAGAGGGAGAGAGAGAGCGAGAGAGAGAGCGCGTGTGAGAGCCACAGAATGCACAGAATGGTAGGAATGCAGCTCTAGAGCTGGTCAAGGTGAGGATTTGCTCCTAGAACCTTCAGGGGGGGCCTGGCCCTGCTGATGACTTGGTTTTCTCCCTGCAGTACCAGCCATTTCAGACCATTGGCTGCCAGGACTGTAAGAGAAGACATAGCTGCTATTTAAGATGTTCCCAGTCATGATAGAGATAACAGCTATCCCTGAATTCAGGGACAGGTGATCTCTGACAGCACAGGGCTAGCCCTGCATCAGGCGAAAGTTTAATTGTGTGAAGCATCTAAGTAGTCACTTGTTAGTTGACTCCCTCCACACAGTGTCTGGAGTCCTATGGTGGAGGCACTGGGAGGGCAGGGCCACATTACTGGGCCCTCACCCTTATAGGGTCCTGAGGAACCAAGTTCCTCAGAAGATGACTAGGGGAAGCTCCTGGGGGGGCGAGGCCTAGTCAGGCCTGCCTCCTGCTTGGCGGTCTAGGCTCCTGCTTCTCAGCACATCACACGTCCAGTTTGTCAGCATCCTCTAATTCCACTCTGGTGATGTCCTTCCTTGTCATGCTTCAGGCTCCTCCTTGAATTTTTCTGATTTCTGTCTTCTCTCTCCACATTGAAGCCACTACCCAGCTTCTTCCAAGCAAATGGAATGACATCCAAATGCCTTCTATGCCTTTTAAGCCTTCTATGGGTTGCTGCTCAGCCACATGTCCCTTGTCCAACTCCACTTCCCAACTCAGCTCTTATTGAGGTCACTGAATTTGTGTCCCCGCCTCCTCTGCCTGTTATTTCCCCAAGGCTCAGGCTAATGACCTGCCAGCTCTCATCCCTCTCTCAGCAACCCTTCTCCCTCCAAGTCTCCCAAGACATGATTAGTGCGTTATTCAAAGACCCATCACACTCTAGGCAGGCCTAGGACCATACCAGCACATTCTGGAAGCTGCTCATGAAACGAATGGAGGAGAGAGGGAATGAAGAAGGAAAGAATGATGTTCATTTAGAATACAGATATTCTCTGCAGAGCACATTTTTCTACTTGACTGTGAATTCTTAGAGGTATGGTCAGTCCTTTTCATCTCTGAGTTTCTTGGTTCCTGGCAGAGGGCTTGGCACAGAGAAATGGGCTTTGTTGCTTTCATATCAGAATGCGGCACATTGATTTCATTTGATTTGGAAAGCTCGATTCAACTGAACTGAAAACAAACAAAAAAGCCTGAATGGAATACAAGGAAAGGAAATGTCCCAGGCATCGAACTCCCCAAGTCTCTCTGTTGGGCAGCAACATGGTCTGCGGCCGATACCTCGGCACAAGTTCTCAGCCCTGGGACAAAGCCCACCCCAAGAAACTAGCTCTTTAGAGGCAATGTTTGCTGAAAGCTTGCTCTGTGAGAGTTGATTTGCCATTCTAAGTATCCACAGATGCATGGAGTCAGAAGAAAGTTTGCACTAACTCTTCAAACTCTGGCAATACTATTCCACTGGATTGTTCCTGCAGACTTTCAGATGTTCACAGGAAGTGAACTTGGACTGCAAACATGCTACCTCATGGCTATCGCAAGTGGGTTTTTTAGTTGATACATCAGGAACCTTTCAAAGTAGTGAACCTTTACAAAGTAGTGAGTTTTCTCTCAAAGGCAGTTTGTTGTCCTCATTCTATTTTTTTTTTTTTTTGTGCCAACAAAACTATGCGGACTCTTAGTATAATGTCAAGGCATACAGATCTCATCTTATCTGTCAAGTTTTGACAACTGGGAAAGTTGTAAAAGGAATGAGGACATCTACATGTGTTCTTGTGATAGAATGCCAAAGTAGGAAGCACACACACTGGTGGAGCACTTTCTACAAAGGCCATGGTTGCTGGACAGCAAACGTGGGCAACATGGTCCTTTGGTTTGGTGTTGGAAGGATGAATTCACTCAGAAGAAGTGTCAGTGTGGTGCACTAAGAGTGTGTGAAAAGCAAAAAATGGAAAATCACAGCAATGAAAGTTTCATTGACACACAAGAGCTTGCTTGTTCTGTTTTTTTTTTTTTTTGAAGATTTACTTATTTTGATTGGAAAGGTAGATTTGCAGAGAGAATGAGAGAAAGAAAGATCTTCCATTCGCTGGTTCACTCCCCAAGTGGCTGCAATAGCTGGAGCTGAGCCAGTCAGAAGCCAGAAGCCAGGAGCTTGTCCAGGGCCCCCATGCAGAGTCCCAAGACTTTGAGCCATATCCTGTTGTTTTCCCAGGCCACATGCAAGGAACTGGATGGCAAGTGGAGCAACTGGAAATGAGTCGGCACCTGTATGGGATCCTGGTGGCACATGCAAGGTAAAATTTTAGCCATAGAGCTTTTGCACCAGGCCTGACAGCAGCTTATTCTTCCAAGATCAGATGAGATTGGGTGTGGCCAGGGTGTTATGGCTGTAGACAACAACAGCTTATTCTTTTAAAAACCTAATTAATTAATTAATTAATTATTTTATTCTCTTACATAGTTGATTAGGGTACAAAGGGTCAAGGGCTACAGGAAAGTGGGTAAGACCATTGTTTCCACCCCTGTATCTGGGGTCGGGGGGAAACAAAGGGAGAAGCCCTGCCCAACCTCCCACCCATCCCATATCCCCAACCGGAGGCATGCTCCAAGGGTCCTGCTCAAGCAGTTTTGATAGTTCAACAGATCTGGATTGCTGCCAATCTTGTCATTTCAGTCATGATGAAACCTATTCAGAGTACACTGGCTGACATAGTCTCTTCATGATTGAGTTTCTGAGATCAGCAGTTCAGTTGGAAGGATCTCCAAAGAAACTTTGTGTGAGATGATCCCAGACCTGATTCTTGTGTCTGCCTGCCAGTACAGTGTCTGGCACAATCTGTCGCCCCAATCAGCTTATGCACTTGCTGGTCATTGCTATTACTGGGTCAGTTCTATTTCTAGCCTTGTCATCCACTTGAACCAATGGGTGTTGCAGTTCAGCCCGATCCTGCGGACCTCATGTTTAGCCCTCATGCAAAGCAGTGGGAGCTACAGCCTAGTTGGGGCAACTCCCCATAACCCCCACCAGGCCTGCCCCTTACCCTGGTTCCCATGCATGCCAGTATGTACCGCAGACTTGTTCAGTCTGTCCCATATCCCATTTAGCTCTCCTACATGTCAATGGGCATTGAAGCCTAGTTCAACCCAACCAACCTACTATCCAGCCCACACACATACTGGCAGGTGCCTTTCTGTCTAGCCACCCCTGCCCCTGTCCTGGTTTTCATGCTCTCCAGTGAGAGTAGTAGTAACCCAAGAGGGAGGTGCCCACTATTTCCTTACTAGTCCACTCCAACTTCCAGATTATGCACTCTCCGGTGGTTCTGGCATTTAACTTGACAGAATTAACCCCCAGTGTCAGCCTCTGCCAGCTGATGCTGTGGCAAAGCCCAACCAACCCTCACCCATGCTAATTTATGCATGCTCCAGTCAGAACAGTCAGCCGAGCCTGGCTTTTCCCTGATCTAGCTCACATGAAGCCCACAGATGTTGTAGCCCTGCCCCATCCCAACCCATGCTCTCTAGTGGGAGTGGTTGTCCAGCAGAGGAGCCCACATTCTCCCTGCTTTGCCCCTCTCTCCCTGGTTCTCATGTGTGCTGTTGGGGTGCTGCGGCCACATCTGGTACGGCTCACCTTACCTTGGCATTCCATAATATGCACTGGTTTGTTTCGTTACCGAACCTGGCCCAACCCACTCTCTGTTCTGGTGCTCAGGTTTGCCATCAGGTGATGTGATCTGGTTCAGCCTGGTCTGCCCCCGACCTATGCCAAATGTATGCCTGCGGGTATCTTTTTCTGGCCTGGTCTGGGTTGCTCCCTGTCATGGTTCTTGCACTCACCTGCAGGGACTGTGTCCCGACAGGGGAGTTTCCCAAGCTCCTCCATCAGAACCTCTCCCTTTGCCAGATCTTATGCATACTGGTGGGTCCATGGGCCAGCCCTACTTAGTCCACCTCCTGTCCTGATAAGAACAGTGACCTTTCGTTGTTGGCCTTCAATCCATTCCGATTCTTACTGTTGAATGTTTCAACCCAGTCAAGGCTTGTCCATACCCAGACACTGCTCACACACGCTCAGTAGGTGCAGAGACCTAGCCTAGTCCATCCTGCATCTACCCATGTTCTCCAGAGCACCAGATGGTGCTGGCGTCTAACCCAGTTAGGTGTACCCAGCCCCAGTTCACACTTGTGCCAAGGGAGATAGCAGCCATATCCAGACCAGAATGCAGTCCCCACTCCAGCTCCCGCATTCTCCCGTGGGAACCCCAACCCACCAAGGGCGTACTCTCTTAGCTCCCCAACCGAGCCTATTCCCAGCCATAGATTATGCATGTGCCAGTGGTTGCTCTGATCCAGTTGGCAGAGCCCCTCACCTGTCTTGGCTTCTGCCTTCAATGCTGTGACCTAGTATCCTTGGCTCATGCAGATCAGTCGGTGTAAGAGCTTTGTTCAGCATGACCTGTGCTCCATCCTGGTTACTGTTCTTCCCTGTGAGTTAAGGTTTACTTGGCCCTGCCTGGTCTGCCCCCTTCCAGTTGCAACTCGGCCCACCCCACATCCTATTTTAGGATACACCTTCAGGTGCTGCTGCCTTGACCTGCTCAGAATGTTGTTGGTTCCTTTATCCATAAGTGATGGCAGGTTCCATGGTCACACCTAGCTCAGCCCATCACTACCCCAGCTTGCGAGTTGACCAGCGGGATTTGTATTTCCACAGGGTTGGTCGATACCTCCCCCACAGAATCTATCCACGAACTTGGTTCTCTTGTGTGCTGATTAGTGTCTTGACTCTGCCAAGTGTGATCCGTCCTCCGTTCCACCACTCAGTCAGGTATTGGTACCTAGCCCTGCCAGACAGGCCCTCAGCCATAGCTCTCATGTGGACTGGCATGTGGCAGTCAGTGATGCTCTATGCTAACAGCCCATGTCAGGATTCCCATGTGGGCTGGTCAATCAGTCTGGCCCAAATGGATCTTATGGACTGTACCCTCCAAACCACCAGGTCTCAGTCTCCATGCTTGCCAGAAAGTTCAGTGACCCCATTGCTGAGAGTCACACAGGATTCATTCCTCACCTACAATCATACTGGTCTTATCCATGAATGTCCCTAGGCAGCAATTACATATCCTAAAACCCCCAGAGCTTGCAGCCCCAAGCCTAGTACTTGGTTACCGCCTGGTGGCAGTGATTTTGGCCCTAGTCCCCAGCATTGGGTCTGGCCTGTCTGGGGCACCCCCACAGCCGCCACACTGCAGAGGGCTCCTTTTGCCTCAACCCACAGCTGAATCAACAACAGTTTATTCTTAAAGTCACACTCCCACAGTGAGGGAATTACCTGAATACATGGAAGTTTGGGACAACTCCCACCACTGAATTATGACTGATGTGTTCACAATATCCCCTTTTGTTTACAGAGGCACCCACACAAGACCTCCTTCTTACTAAGGCTGATACACAATAGCAGATCAGAGATTTCTCTATGGGAGTATAAGAGTCACAGACACTAGGAATGGTTCCCAGAGGGTTCCCATCACCCCCTGGCTGCATCAGCATACACAGAACACTTACCTTGATGCTTCTGAGAAGGGCAGGAAAGTGTGGCTGTGGCAAGCAGAACCTGGTGCAAATCAGGAAGGGTCAAACACCTGCAGAAATAGCACCAGGGCTGGGGCAAAAGGAAATCAAGGCTGTGCTTCCAACTCATGTGTGGAACAGGGCTTGCAGAGGTGGGAGTCAGAAGAGGCTGTATGGGTGTTGAGAGATCATCTCATGCCCTCCTTCTGATGCCTCCTAACTCTGGGTTTGGCCACACTTTTGATTTACCCAAAGGACATAAATGAAGAGTGTGCTATGATATCTGTGGGTTTGATAGGAGATAGAGAAGGTGGATCACAGCCTCAGCCAGCAAGGATCATGCGTGAGCAGCAGGCCTGAGAAGCACAAGTGCTTACATTGAGTGGAATGATCATGCTGTGAGAGTGGAAGGTTGGGCTTGGTAAGGGACCTGAGCCTAGGTGAGAAGCAAAAAAGCATGAACAAAAGAAAGAGAGAAAGAATCAGCTTTCATTTCCTGGAGTAATGCAGGCAAGAGCTCATGTTTATGAAGGATTTCCCCAGAACCACTGAACAGTTCACATGAACTCTTGCAGTCCTCACCATCAACCTCCAAAGGAGGTGCTCTTATATCTCCATTTTCCAGAAGCACCAACTGAGGTTTAGAGAGAATAGTCTTACTACATAGCTAGGTTGTGACAGGGCATGGCTTCACAGCAAAGGAGAGGTGAACAATCAGAGGTTTGCCAGGGCTTCCTGCCACGGCAAAGGTTTCCTATCCAGTCATCTACTGCCCCTGCTATTAGTCTGACTCATGACACAGGCCTCTTGAGTGCCCTCACTTCCCTCACTTGCTCTGACCCCATAAGGAAAGAATCATGCTTCTCTCAGCCCCGTCTGATTCTCTTTACAATCCCCTCCCTCCTTTGAAGGAATGCCAGTGTCAGGGAATAAGTTCTTAGGCCACATCCAGAGCTTAGTGGTGTGAGCATTCAGATGGAAAAGTTTCTGCTTTGAGTTGCATTGAATCGCATTATATTTGCCCACCCATCTATGCACTTCGTTGCATTTGTCTCAAAGCAGGCATCCACACGTTATATCAGATAAGGAGGACGTCAAAGTTAGATGTGAGAATGAACACACACAAAGGACAGGATCTGCACTGAATCCTGTAATATAGGAGAATGGATTTGGCATGTGAAGTGTTAGGATCCAAGAATGTCAGTGCTGCCAAATTAGAGTTAGCTGTAGCATCGTAAGATCCTACAGCAGGAAGAAGGTTAATTGGAGTGTGATAAAGCTTAGGATACTACTGATCTGAAACATCAGAATTGAAAGGAAGCTTATAGGCAATCAGGCAAATGGCTGACACTGGAAAATATGCTTAATGAGTAAGAAAAGGAAGCAATGATGGTTGAGGTATTGTGGTGGTCCAGCTATGCCAGGCATTTCCCATATTTTAACCTAACCACAAAGGAAGCACTTAGTCATTGGGACAAAGGGAAACCTGATTGGTTCAGAGCTGCAGAGGCTCATGGAAATGTCAGATCTTGCATGTGCCCCTGTAAAACATGTAATTGAGCGCGGGAGGGAAGTGCATATCTTTGAGTAAGGAGTGTCCATCATCAGCGAAGGTGATGGGCTTGCTGAGCTCTCTGCCAACACCTGGCTCTGGTGGATAGATTCTCAGTGCCTCCTTGATGCACATGGTGGTATAAGACATCTGGTCCAGGTGGTCCCTGAAACAATGCCGATGCAGGGGAGGGGCAGGGCTGGGCACACCAGGGCACCCCTCTCACACAGGCAGGGTCCTCCCACCTCTTGGGCCTTCACTCACCAGCTGAGAGAGGCTCCATCCCCCAGGACGCTCTGGATCTCCTCATGGCACCTCTGCTGATGCTCTGGGTGTGTGGCCAGAGCATAGAGGATCCAGGAGATGCCACTGGTTATGGCCGATCAGCCAAATTCTGCTCAAAAAAACGAATGCCTTTTCAGGGTTACTGCCTCAGCAATAATGGAAATGGAAGCAAATCCACTGAATAGAGCCTTATCTTTTGTCCTTCCAGTTACATGTGTGAGTTACTGACTAGCACAAAATGTATTCATCTTCCCTAATCCCACAATATTAGGAAATGGTTAGAAAAGTAAATAAAAGATTGTATTTTTCAAAAGCAAATTAATGCAGATTTTACTATGAGGTTGAAAAAAAAGAGAAAATGAACAGAAAGGTGTGGACTGGCTGCTTGGGGAGCCAGGATCACAGATCACTGTCTGTTAAGAGCACAAGCTGAGACATGATGATGCCAATCACCCTGTTTTGTTCTTTGGGGCTAAAGCCATGTATTACCAGTTTCAGTTGCTTTCAGATGTTCAGCTCCAGGAATCTTTTTTTTTTTCAGATACCAAAATTTAAAATATGTTTGATATACAAAATGTCATGAATACGTACAACAGCAGGACAAGGTCACCTATACCATATATTGTCAAACAATGACTAGATGTAGAAAAGATAGCAGATAGTGCAATGGAGATGCCAGTCATGTTTGATCAAGCTGTGCATCATCAGTTGTGGTCAATTTGTGGAACTTCGTCAGGCTACATGCATACAACACAGGTGCTTGTACCCTAATATTTTCTCAGGAATCTTTCTAAGGAAAAAACTAATCATACAGAAATTCAATATCTTAAAAACAGGAATATGAAGCTATGAATGACTTTTACTTATTTTATTAATTATTTTGCATTATGTGACAGTTTCATAGGCTCTGGGAATCCCTCCACTCCTCCCCCTCTCCCTCCCCTCCCCCCTGGTGGATTCCTCCACCTTGATGCAGTATTACAGTTCAAATTCAATCAAGATTCTTTCCTTGCAAACATATACCAAGCATAGAGTCCAGCTACTTATTGTCCAGATGGGTTGAACAGTTTCTTGGGGAGACCATTTCTGGTCCAAAGTTAGAGCTGGTAGAATATCATCACAGTCAATTAAGAGTCCCAATATAATATCAACAGCAATTTGCAATATTATGGAATTGACATGGTTTTGAGTAACCAGCATGTTAAAAAAAAAAAAAAGCAAGTCCTAACCACAACCTATGATTAGCTCATTGACATTTCAATTTTAGTTTATATACAGGACCGGCTGCTATATACCTTAAAATGGCTATAAGGTACCATTCAGCTGTCTCGTGTCTATTTCATTTTAGTATTTAGCCATTTGTTGTGTTGAAGTAAAATTTTGCTGATCTTGGCAGATTTTAGGATAATCTAGACTGGCTTGTAACTCTAACAAGACATTTGTCGACATTTAAGGTGCAGAACATTTTTTTTGGGGGGGGGGTTGTGCAGGAAAATCCTCAACACCATGGTGAGGAGTAACTAATCTTTGTGTCCCAGCCAACGAGGCATGAGCCAATCCATGCCAGCTCTTTCCTGTCAAATTTCAAGCTTTACTTTCTGTTGTTTGTCTATTTATTTTAGTTTTTTTTTTTTAGTTTGTATGATTGTTTGTTTGCTATGAGGGGTTTTCGAAGCGATCCCGATGGTCATTGCGAGGGAGGGCGGGGGTCCAGAGGTGGAGCCAGGCTCGGACCAGAGAAAGCTCTCCTCCCTGGTCCCGAAGGACATTTATTGTTCTTCTGTTTCTGCGAACTGCTCAGGGCTTCTGACTGTCTTTCTGATGATGTTGGTTTCTGCGCGGTAGTGTTTGGACTTCTTCCATCCCCTGCGGAAGCTCCAGTTGGGGGTGGGTGACCTCAGAGTACTTGGCCTCCGAGGACATCCAATTCCCTGTGGCCTCCTTGGCAGTTGGGATATAGTCCTTGTTGCTCATATTAATAGTTTGTGGTGAAGATCTGGGAGTCTTCATGGCTGGGATCCAAGCTTCCTCCTTACCACCTGCTCCACTCTGGAGTGCCCCCCTGCTCCACGCACATGACCTCCTGTTTAGAGGTTGTCAGGATTGCACCCGATTCCCCCCTCATGCATTGGTATAGCAGTTTTATTGTTGTTTAGTGCCGCTTTGAGTCTGTTGTCTATGAATTACCAGATTTGATCTTGATAGGCTATATTGTACTTTTTTCTCACTCTTTATGGTCCTGAAAGATTTCCCTGCACTCCCTCCCCATTACAGGTTAACTTAGCGTATTGAGGGTATAGTAGGTTTTACAGTTTTTCGATGTAGATCTTAAGTATTCTGACATTAATTGTTGGTTTATAGATTATATCGCGTTATCTTATTGCATTGGATACAGGTTGTTAGAGATTGCACTAATATTACAATATATAGGTACTATCTTCCAAGTTGTCATCTTTTCATCTCAGATTAAGGCAAACATGTGGTATTTAACCTTTTGGGATTGGTTCATTTCTCTTAGCATGATGGATTCCAGTCGATCCCATTTGACCACAAAGAACTGCATTTCATTTTTTTTAATAGCTGAGTAGTATTCCATAGAGTAGATGAACCATAGCTTTCTTATCCAGTCTTCTATTGATGGGCATTTTGGCTGCTTCCAGGTTTTTGCGATTGTAGATTGTGCTGCTATGAACATAGGCGTGCATGCTGGTTTCTTGTGTAGGAGATGTTTTGGATATATCCCTAGGAGTGCTATTGCTGGATCATATGGTATGTTGACTTTCAGTTGTTTGAGTATTTGCCAAACTGATTCCCATAGAGGCTGTACAAGTCTGCAGTCCCACCAGCAGTGGAGAAGGGTTGCCTTTTCCCCACATCCTCACCAGCAAGTGTTGGTGGTATTATGTATGTGTGCCATCCTTACTGGAGTTAGGTGGTACCTCATTGATGTCTTCATTTGGATTTCCCTTATTGCCAGGGAACTTGAGCATTTTTTCATATGCTAGTTTGCCATTTGGGTTTGTTCTTTTGTGAAATGTCTGCCCATTTCCCGTGCCCATTTCTTGAACAGTTTGTTTGTTCTGGTGTTTTGGTTTCTCTGGAGATCTTTGTATATTCTGGAAATCAGCCCTCTATCACCTATGTAGTGTTTAAAGATCTTCTCCCATTCTGTAGGTTGTTTTTTTACTTTGTTGATTGTTTCTCTAGCTGTACAGAAGCTTCTTAGTTTGATGAGGTCCCAATTGTTTATTTTGGTCTCGATTTCTACTGCTTTTGGAGTCTTTTTTAGGAAGTCAGGGCCTACCCCTAAGTGTTGCGACATTTTCTTCCAAAAGTTTGAAGGTTTCTGGATGTAGGTTTAGGTCTTTTATCCATTTAGATTCGATCTTAGTGTATGGAGAGAGATGTGGGTCTGTCTTTTTGTTTCTGCAGGCTCTCAACCAGTTGTCCCAACAGCATTTATTGAACAGACCTTACCATTTGCTTGGGTTGTTGTCTGTGTTTTTGTCAAAGATTAATTGACTGTATCTGTGTGGGTTTCCATCTGTTGTTTCTATTCTGTTCCACTGATCTTCCTCTCTATCTTTGTGCCAGTACCAGGCTGTTTTGATGACCACTGCCCTATAGTATGTCCATAGATCCGGTACAGTGATTCCCCCTGTTAAGTTCCTGTTTTTCAGAGTGGTTCTGGCTATTCGTGGTTTTTTGTGTTTCCAGATGAATCTGTGTATCATTTTTTCCAGTTTGAAGAAGAATTCTGTGGGTAATTTGATTGGGATTGCATTGAATGTATATATTGCTTTTGGTAGTATAGACATTTTAATGATATTAATTTTGCCTATCCAGGAGCATGGGATGTTGTTCCATCTTTCAAGGTCTTGTTCTATTTGTTTTTTGAGTGTTTTGTAATTTTCTTCATAAAGGTCTTCTACGCTTTTGGTTAAATTTATTCCCAGATATTTCATGCTTTTCTCTGTTATTTTGAATGGTAGCTTGTTGGTTAGATCTTCTTCCATCTTGCGGCCGTTTGCATACACTATGGCTGTTGATTTTTGTTCATTTATCTTGTATCCTGCCACTCTGCCAAATTCTCGTATGAGTTCTAGGGGTCTTTGTATTGAGTTTTTTGGTTCTTCTATGTAAAGAATCATGTCGGCTGCGAATAGTCAACTTCTTAATTTCCCATTTGGATTCCTTTGATTTCTTTGTCTTGTCTTATGGCTTCTGCAAGTACCTCTAGGACTATATTGAATAGCAGTGGTGATAGTGGGCAGCCTTGTCTCGTTCCAGATCTCAGTGGGAAGGGATCCAGTTTTTCTCCATTTAGTATGATGCTGGCATTGGGTTTTTCATATATTGCTTTGATTATATTGTGGATTGTTCCTTCTATCCCCACCCTGGTTAGGGTTTTTAACATGAAGTGGTGTTGAATTTTGTTGAAGGTTTTTTCTGCATCTATTGATACTATTATGTGGTTTTTGTTTTTCAGTTTTTGGATGTGATGTATCACATTTATGGATTTTCTTATGTTGAACCATCCCTGCATTCCCTGGATGAAGCCTATTTGGTCTGGATGGATGATCTGTCTGATGTTTTTTTGAATTCTATTGGCTAGGATTTTGTTGAGAATCTTAGCGTCAACGTTCATCAGGGAGATCGGTCTGTAGTTTTCCTTCTCTGTTAATTCTCTATTCGGTTTGGGGATTAAGGTGCTATTGGCTTCATAGAATGAGTTTGGAAGAGTTGCTTCTTTTTCTATTGTTTTGGAGAGCTTGTAAAGGATTGGGGTTAGCTCTGGTTGGAATGTTTTGTAGAATTCTGTGGTAAAACCATCTGGGCCTGGGCTTTTCTTTGTTGGGAGCTCTTTAATCACTGATTGTATTTCTGATTCGGTAATGGGTTTATTCAGGTCTTCTGTTGCTTCTGGGGGTGAGTTTTGGTAAGTGGTGGGAGTCTAGGAATCTTTCCATTTCCAAGTGGTTATCGGATTTGTTGGCGTATAGTTCTTTGTAATAATTTCTAATTATTTCCTTAATGGTGGTAGTGTCTGTTGTTATGTTGCCTTTTTCATCTTTGATGCTGCTAATTCTTGCTTTGTCTTGTTTTTTCTTTGTCAGTCGGGCCAGTGGGGTATCTATTTTGTTTATCCTCTCAAAGAACCAGCTTTTTGATTCATTTATTTTCTGAATGGTTTTTTCAAATTTCTTTCTGATTTAGTTCTTGTCTTGTTTTGATAATTTCTTGTTTCCTCTTGTTTGTGGGGTCCTTCTGCTGTTGCTTTCCCAGTTCCTAAAGGTGTGTGCTTAATTCCTGCATTTGTTGCCTTTCTTGGGCTTTAACGTGCACGCTAATTGGAATAAACTTACCACGTAACACTGCTTTGGCAGTGTCCCATAAGTTTTGGACTTTTGTATCTGGGTTTTCATTGGTTTCCATAAATTTTTTGATCTTATTTTTAATTTCTTCTCTAACCCATTGTTCGTTTAATAGCATATTGTTCAGCCTCCAGGAGTTTACATGTTTCCTGGGACATTTTGAGTTGTTGATTTCCAGTTTCACTCCGTGATGGTCTGAGAAGGTACATGGTATGATTCTGACATTTTTGTAGTTAGTTAAACTTGCTTTGTGTCCTATTATGTGGTCTATCCTGGAGAAGGTGCCATGCACTGCTGAGAAGAAGGTGTAGTCTGTGGGCTTAGGATGAAATATTCTATAGATGTCTACTAGGTCCAGTTGTTCTATTGTTTGTGTGAGTTCTGTGGCTTCTCTGTTGAGCTTTTGCTGCGTTGATCTATCTATCGGTGTTAGTGGGGTGTTCAGATCTCCCAGAATTATCGTATGTTCATCTATGTCTCCCTTTAAGTCCAAAAGTAGTTGTTTCACGTAGCTAGGTGCATCCGGGCTAGGAGCATAAATGTTAAGAATTGTGATTGGTTCTTGTTGGATCCTCCCTTTCAAGAATATGTAGCGCCCTTCCCTGTCCTTTTTGACATTCGTTACTTTGAAGTCCGTATCATCTGAGAATAGGATTGCCACACCAGCCTTTTTTCTCGTCCATTGGCATGGAATATTTGTTTCCACCCTTTCACTTTTAGTTTCCTGGAATTTCTTCTGGTTAGATGTGTTTCTTGCAAGCAGCATATAGTTGGGTCCTGATTTTTAACCCAGTCTGCTAATCGGTGCCTTTTGAGTGATGAATTTAAGCCATTTGTGTTGAGGGTTAATATTGAGAAATTATAATTTTGCCGTGCCATATGCCTGTGTTTTTGAGGTTGTTGGTAATTGATTGTCGTTTCTGTGGATGGACTTTATTGAGATCTCCCTGATTGCCATCCTTGCTTATGGCTTGCTTCCTTTTTCTCTGGGAGTAGCGCATTTCTAAGGAGATTTTGTAGAGTTGGTTTTGTGTTGGCATATTCTTCTAATTTCTCTTTGCTGTGGAAGTATCTAGTTTCGTTCTCATATACAAATGAAATCTTTGCTGGGTAGAGTATTCTTGGTTGACAGTTGTTCTTTTTCAGTACTTGAAAGATTTTGTTCCACTCCCTTCTTGCCTGGAGTGTCTGTTCTGAGAAGTCGGCAGTGATTCTGATGGTCCTGCCCCTAAATGTAAGCTTCTCTTTGGTTCGTGCTAACCTTAGGATTCTTTCTTTGTATTCATTGGAGGGTAGCTTGATTACCACGTGTCTTGGGGAGGATCGTTTTGGGTCCACCCTGTGGGGAGTCCTCTGGCCTTCCTGAATTTGGATTGGGTTCATGTTCCAGGTATTTTGGAAGTTCTCCTGCATAATTTCCTCAAGGACTGGTTGTATGCCTGTTTCTCTTTCCACTCCTTCTGGGAGCCCCATTATCCTGATATTTGACTTCTTGATGTTGTCGTTCATCTCCTGGATCGTCTTGGTTGCCTTGTGTAGTTGTGACTCTAGTTGGTTAATAATCTGCCTGCTTTCATTCTGGGAATCTTCCAAGTCGGATATCCTGTCTTCTGCTGCTGTAATTCTGTTGGCTAAGCTCTCAACTTTGTCCTTCAAGTCTAGGATCTCGTTTTTGAGTGATTTTGTTTCTGTGATTATGTGGTTTTTAAAATCTTTGAGCTCGTCCCATCGTTTTTCATTGTCTCTGAAGAGTTTTAGAATTATTTTTCTGAACTCCTTATCAGAGACGTCTTCAATTTCTTCATCTGTAATCTCTGCGATTGACCAGGCTTTATGGTGGCTTTTTGGGGTGGAGCAAACTGTGTCTACGTCACTAACTCTCTTATTCCGTCCCATATTTGTGGCCCAAGGTGTTGCTGGATTCTCACTCTTGACCTCTGCTGCCACCTAGTGGGTGGCCTGAGGTCTTGCTAGCCTAGGTTTTTGTTTGCCTTCTGGCCTAGGGAGTTTTTGTTTTTTTGTTTCCCTTCTGGATTTCAGGTTTCAGCGCCTTAGGTTTCAGTGCCTTAGGTTTGTTTCAGTGTCTAGGCGCCGGCCACCGCCTCTTTCCCCTGGCCTGGGTTGGCCCAGAATTTAGTTTAGCTGTGGTCCTGGGGATTTCACCCTTGCTGTCACAGCTGCCAGCTACCGCACTTCGGGGTCCTAGTGCCCTTCCGGTACCGCAGCATTTCGTTATGGGGGAGTGTGTGTTAGTTAGCTGTCCCTGTCTTTGCTGAGTCCCGCCAAGGTTACCAATATCGCCACCAGTGCTAGAGGTTTCAGCACTCCTGCAGTCTGTAGCTGCCACTGGAGGGGCTTTGTGCAATGACTTCCCAAAATGGCAGGCAAGTTTTTTTGAGTGGGCTCCTGCTGGGAGAACCTGTCAGGCCGATTCAGCTGAGCCGGCTCTGGTTTGGCCTCTCTAGCTGAGCCCAGCAGGGGATTCTGCCTGAGAGAAGCTACTTTCTCAGTTGCACTTTCTCAACGGTGGCAGCGGTCAGCTCCAGGAATTTGGCCAGGAATTGGAACAAGTGAGATGGAGCTGTTTTGGTCCTCAGGTTTCAGCCAGCGGTCCCTCAATCATCTCTTAACATTGGCCTTGCTGAGAATGAGCTGGAAGAATGAAAGGCACATTCAGAGAAGGAGAGAATTAACATAGAAAAATGAAGTCTCGAAGGATGAGTAAGAGCTTGCCAGGGAAAGAGTGCTAGATAGATGGAGAGGCACTAGTCATGGAGATCATATTTAAAGGGCAGAAAATGTTCACTTATGCTTGCACCTTCATCCCCCAAGGTCAAATCAAATGCCCATAATTCAAAGAATAAAACACAAAATGTATTTTGAGAACAAAAACTTTTGGTTCTTACAGAGAGCATGAATTTCCTCACAACTTTGTTCTATCTGCCTAAACCAGGAGTAGGAAATGTCTGGTTTGCAAGTCACAGAAAGCCTGTGACATCATTTGGGCTGGTCATGCCAATGCAACTGCAGATGAGATCTGAGTTTACGCAAAGTTTAATTTTTAAAGATGATTATTTTGTTTGGTGCACAAGTGGCGATTTTGGAGAGAGAGTTTCCCACTCCTGCTAAACCTCTTTTCCTGACGCCCTTCTCCTTTGGCTTGCCTCGTGATGGGTGGTGCATTATGTAACTTAAGGGACATGTGTTTATGTATACTCGATTCACTTTTCCCCTGATTATAGTTACTGCCATCCTGACCCTGACTCTTGCCCGACTTGGCTCAGCACCTGATTTTCACCTTGGCACGAAACACACTTGGAGTATGAGACTTTGGTTTTGCATGCTGGCTGTGACTCTGCTTCTGGTTCTGATTGTTGAGTTGTTTTTAAAGCTTGGGCTCATAAAGTGGTAACAGATAACATTTAGCTAGCACCCGCGTTGTTTCGGGCACCAAAAGAAGGACAAGGCATACTTTCTCTCAGAACAATCACACACACAAAACACCAAAAGTATGAAATGCTGGCTTCTGTTTGAAATCTTATTTTAATAGCCCTGTATGGACAGGAGAATTCAGATATGGAAAATTGAAAGATTGAAATGGAAGTATCAACCTGATTTCTTTACATAAGGTCCATAAATTTCAAGCCAGTTTTGTAAAACATGATACCAGCCATTTACTCATTCTGAGGAGCTGAGAGTCCTTGGAATGTAACCCTGTCAATGTGGTCTTTACATTTTTAGTTGGAGAAAAGTGGGAGCTTTGTAAGTGATTTTTAAGAATAGAAAGGAAAATAAGTTAACAAAGAAATAAGTCTGGACTGTAGAGTGGAGGTCTAATTATTTCTTCTAAAGTTCTTAGAAAATTGTTTTCATTAGACAAATGGATTGGAGCAATGTTGTGATGAAGAAAGGTTCTCTTGGTGTGATTTCTGCCAAAGCTTTGGCTAAGTCTTTCAAAGCACTCCCCCCATAAGCAGATTCTGTTTTCCCTGGACACTCCAGAAAGTCAGCAAACAAATGCCTGGGGCATCCCACAAATTTATTGCCACGACCTTTGCTCTTGACATGTCTGTCAACTTTTGCTTAGACAGGACCTTTTCCACCTCATGGTAGAACCACTGCTCTAATTGTGTTTTATCTTCAGTTGTCCTGGTGAAGTCACATTTCATCTCCTGTTATAATTCTTTAAAGAAATGTGTCAAGATCTTGATTTTACTTGTTTAAAATTTTCAATGAAAGGACTGGTGTTGTGTTGCCAGTGAATTAATTTTAGTGAAAGCAGTACAGGAGTGACTTTGAGCTAAGAGAGAGAGGTTGGGAGACTGGGAACAAAATGGTGTGTAGCATTTTGGTTCGAGGCATTGTGGTTTGTCTTTGATATAGACTGTACTAAAGTAATTATTATCTTTTAGTTTCCTCACATGATCCAGTTGCATTTTCATAGTTATTTATTTTTATCTAATCCTGGATGGTGAGAACTGATTCTAACTGCTTTATGGAGATTTTTATTTCTTTGTAAGGGCTGCTAGATCATATATAAGCTTCTATATTGCTTTCCTCTTTGTAATCTGTTACACTAAATTCCTGGAGCAGCTGAGATTCCCAAAGGCTAAACAATATATTCACTTTAAGACTTTGGGGATGACCTTAAGAAATTTGTGAAAGCTAACAAAAAAAATTTAAAGCATGTTTCAAAGTTAGTTCTCCTTAATCTCTATTAACTGAGTGAAAAGGGATTTTTACTTTACAATGAGAGTGGTGAAATGTACTTCCGTGTATTAGTTCCATGTTTTTGTATGTATGCATTATAAATGTTTGTTATTTTTCTACCATATAGTCATATGTTCACCAATTTTAGTTTGCTTAATGATAAATAGGTACTCACAAATTAAATGTATCTAAAGTTGCTGAAAACTCATGGCAACTGTCCTAAATACCTTTCAGTTTCTATGACTTAAGGAAATCATTGATAAATAAGCTAGTTTTAAGTTTTCAGGAAATGCAAATGTCTTCAGGATTGTTAGCATACATTTATTGCCAGGATTTGCGGACCAGAAATGGCTATATTTTTCTCTTCCAGGTGTTTTAGGGTGTCAATTGTGACACATAGTTCATAAACTATAAATGTAACTTAATAACAAAATGACCTCTATTTGTTTGTTTGTTTGTTTTTGATGATGTTTATGTAGTTGACCACAGTGGGAGGGGTCAAGGACTAGGGGAAAGTGGGTGTGATCATTGTTTCTAACTTTTCCCTTTCTTCTGCTTGCATCCGAGGAAGGGGGAGAGATGAGGAAAGAGGCCACATCCAGCGTCCCAACCCCTCCAGTACCTGTACATGGGCAACAGCCACCCAGTGTCATCCCAGAGCCCGAGGGTTCCGGTCAAGTGGTTTCAATAGTTTTGAGTTGCTGTTAATCTCGTTAACCCGAGGATGAGGTTATCCTTCCAAGGTCCATTTGTTGACATAGTCACCCCAGAGTTTCCATTCACCCAAATATTTGCTGTCAATGCTTGATTGAGGTAGTTGACCAATTTGTTATTTTGTTCCTTTGCTATGGTACCAGATGTCTTCTGCAGACCCCAGTATGTTCCCATATCCTCCATGTGCAGCTGCGTATGCCATCCACTGCTTTATCTTAGTCACTGTGGAGGCCCAGTTCTGACACATGCACTCCACGGTCAGACCACGGGGCCTGCTACTTTTCCTATGGCTGGAGTTATCAGTCCAGCAGTTTATTTGGGATCATTAAGGAAATCTTGTCTGAAATAATCCCAGACTTGACTTTTGCATGCACCCACCAGTATGGGGTCCAGCTCATTCTGTCACCCACATCAGCCTGCATACACATACTGGTAGCTGTAATTGCTAAGTCAGATTGATCTCCCACTTGGTCTCTTACACAAACCAACGGGTGCTGCAGCCCAGCCCAAACCTGCCCAACACACACTCAGCCCTCACATACACCAGTGCAAGCTGTAGCCCAGTCAGAGTGACCTACAATAAAGCTCTCCAGGCCTGCCCCTAGCCCTGGTTCCTGTGTGTTCCAGCATGTGCAGTGAACTGGTCCGGTTTGTCCCACATCCCATTTAACTCTAGTACACATCATTGGGCATTGGAGCTTAGTTCAACACAATCAAATCCACAATCCAGCCTACACTCATGTCAGTGGGTACCATCACCTGTTCAGTTAGGCCTGCCCCCAACTCTGGTTCTCATGCTCACCAGTGGGAGCTGCAGCCAATCAGAGAAGTTTCTACAGTTTCCTTACTGGACCTATTGCCTACCCCAGTTCTTGCACTCTCCAAGTGGTTCTGCAGTCTAGCTTGACAGTACTTGCCCCAGTTCCAGCAACTGCAGGCTGATGCTGTGGCAAGGCCCAAGCAACCTGCCCTTGCTCTGGTTCATCCATGCACTGGTGGATACAGTTGGTTAGTCCAGCCTGGCTCTTTCTCTAACCCAGTTCACCTGCAGGCCAACAGGTGTTGAAGCCCTGTCCGACATGGTCTGCCTCAATACCAGTTCTCGTGCTCACCAATGGGAACAGTAGTTTATCAGGGGCGACCCCGTTACTCCCCTAATTGGCTTGCACTCCACATCACCAGCGTGTGTGCTGGTGGGTGCTACAGTCCAGTCTGGCATGGTTCGCCTCACCTTGAAATTTGACCTTGGGTGTTGTAGCCTGGCCCAGCCTGGTCTGCCCCAGTTCCAGCTCACACTGGCGGGTGCTGCCATCCAGCCCAACCCAGCCAGCCCTCCAATCCTGGCCTTAATGTTTACTGGTGGTGTTGTAGCCTGACCTGGTCTGTCATGAAACTCACCCTAGCTCTCAGATCTGCCTGTGGGTTTTATGGACTGGCCCAGACCGGCTAGCCTCCAGACCTGACCCACATGCATGCTGGCAGGCACCATATCCTGGTCTAGTCTGGGCTGCTTCCATCCTTTGCTCTTACGCTCAGCTCAGGGACTACATCCTAACACAGCAGTTCTCCAAGCTCCTCTATCAGGTCTTTTCTCCCAGTAGGAGATCTCGCACCCACGAGTGGGTTATTGGTCCAGTTTGACTTATTCCATTTCCTGTCCTGACTGAAATGGTGACCTTGCCTTTCTAGCCCTCACCCATTCTGGTTCCTACTGTTGTGTACTACGGCCCAGGCACACCTGGTACTCAGACACAGATCTCGTGTGGTTCAGTAGTTACTGAGACTTAGCTCAGCCTGTCCTACACGCTCTCATGAGACCAGTGGGTGTTGGGGCCTAGCCCAGTCTGGCACACCCCAACCCAGCCCACATCCATGCCAAGGGACATTGCAGTCATGTCCAGCCCAGATTGTTGCCCCCATTCCAGCTCTCACACTAATCAGAAGGAACCGCTACCATGCCAGGGTGACCCCTTTGCTCCCTGACCAGACATGTTCCCTGCCACAGATCTTGTGTGTGTCAGTGGTTGCTCTGACCCAGCCTAGCATGAACAAAATGATGTTTATGTGATTAAAAAACTTTGAAAGAATATTGCTAATTTATGAAAAGAAAATAGATTAATGTGTGGGCATTAAATACAATGTAGGCACAAGAATGATTAATGAACAATTGTGTAAATGGAAGTGCCCTTTGCCTTTTGCAAATGAAATACAGCAATTTAACTTTTTGGGTTTTTGCTTTGACAAGAAGTAACTTAAACAGTTGCATATTCTTGTCTAATATTGCATTTTTCCCTAATCAATTTATGTATAATTAATAAAAATAAATCAGGTAAACAACTGAGATAAATATTTTTAAATTTTTACTTCTTCTTCTTCTTATTATTATTATTTTATGATACAGTTCCATAGGTCCTGGGATTTCTCTTACCCTCTCCCTAGTTCCCTCCCCCTTTACTGAGTTCCCCTATATTATTACAATAGTATAATTCTTCATAAACAGTCATATGTCCATCATTGCGGGCATGAACAATGGCAGTGAGTCCAGCATCCTATTGTCAGGATACAATTAACAGTTTCATTGGGAGTCCATCTTTGATCTGGAAGTAGAGATGCATACTGCATCGTATCCTCACATCTGGATATGATAGTCTCCACTACACAGTTACTATACATCCCCTCAAATGAAAAGCCACAAAACAAAATCAACAACAGGAAGGAAAATAGAAATTTACAATACCATGAAGTTAAATAACATGCTACTGAATGACTAATGTGTCGCTGAAGAAATTAAAAAGGAAATCAAGAACCTTATTGAAGAAAATGATGCTATTGTATGATCTATGAGTCATTGAATGATTTAATCAAAAGGAAGTGTTTTGAAGAGATGAAAACAACAGAAAACAACAAAACCCATGTGATAGAGTTTCCACTGATCTTTGTTGAAGTGTGTCTCCTCCAGACATTAAGCAGATGGGTTTTGTTTTTTAATCCAGTGCACTAATCTATGACGTTGACTGAGCTTAAGCCATTTACATTCAGAGTTTAATATACATGGGTGTTACTTTGGTCCTGTCATTTTAGCAATGGGTTGTTCATTGATTTAGTCTTCTGTTGTCATTTCACTGGGATGTTGTTCACATTTGCCTTTGGTTTTGGTAGGTACTATTCCTCTTTTCTGTCAAGAGAACATCTTGAAGTATCATTTGTAGGGCAGGTTTGGAAGAGGCAAATTCTTTTAGCTTTTCTTTACTGTGGAAGAATTTTATTTCATTTTCAAAGACAAAAGAAAGCTTTGCTGGATATGTTCTCCTAGGCCGACAATTTTTTTCTTTTAGAATCTGGAATACGTTGCTCCAGTCTCTTTTTGCTGTAGAGTTTCCTGTGAGAGATCTCCTGTGAGCTTAATTGGCATTCCTTTATATGTCAATTGATTTTTTTTCACGTGCACATTTAAGGATGTTTTCCTTATGTTCAATTGAAGAAAGCTTGATTATCATATGTCGTGGTCAAAATTGCTTTTGATCAAGCCTGTTGGGAGTTCTGTGCCCCTCCTGGATGTTGTTTCCCAATTCTTTCTCCAGATTAGGGAAATTTTCTTTTATTATATCATTAAATACATTTGCAAACTCAGCTTCTCTTTCTGCACCTTCTGGGACTCCCATAACTCTTACCTTTGGCCTCTTAATAGTGTCTTTCAATTCTTGAATCCTTTTTTTGGCCTGATCCAGCTCTGCTTCCAGCTTTTTGTTTGCTTCCCTCTGATGACAGGAAATACCTTCTAATTCTGAAATTCTTTCTTATGCTTGCTTCATTCTATTTTGGAGACTCTCCACTGTACTCTTAATTTGCTCTACTGTGTTCTTAATTTCTGATATACCAGCCTTGATTTGCTTTATTGCTTCCTTAAATTCTTTGAACTCTTGCATGAGCTTCTCATTGTTGATCAGAATCTTTAAAATGAGTCTTATGGATTCTGTATGCTCCATTTTCTTGATGTCTTCCTCAGTTAACTCTGAGGTTGGCATAGGGTTTTGCTCCTTTGCAGAGGAGTCTTTGGTAATATTCATTGTGCATTTGTCTCTTCTTTTGCTCTTGTTCATTGCACTTCTGGTTAGCAGAGTCTTGAATTCCTTGGGGCAGGTTTCTAAGCTTTGTCACCCACAGGTCTACAATGCGATTTTACTTATTGCCATTGGCACACAACTTTTTGGTTGCAGCCACTTGTGCCACAACCTCCAGCGAGTTCCAGGTCTGGGTTCTTATATCAGATTTCCACCATGCTCTCCGTAGCCCCAGCTTCTGGCTCACCACTCTCCACCTCCTGTGATACCGTGCTGAGGCTGCACTATTGTCACTGCAACCTTTCTCCCACTTTCTGTTGGAGCAGGTCCCAGGATTAGAGAGACATCAGGTGTCCTATATGATTAGGTTGTTGGTGACGCTGATCTTGTCAGAACCTGTTGGACGTTAGGTCTGGGTGCCACACAGACCTATTTTGACTGGTACGCTGCCAGAGTCAGTATTATTTTCCTGTGCGACCAGTGCAATCACGGATCTCAGCAAGTTCTTGTGAGATCAACACATGCGCAGTTCACTGTTGTCCCCTGCAGTCCCAAAGCTACTGTCACAGTGCCCAAAATGGCCCCTGATATACAACCACTACAGTTCTTGATCTGCTGGCTGTCAGATCTGTGGGCTACCCAGACCTGTCCTGGGTGGAATCTGTAGAATGCCACTTCGTTGCAGTTCACTGAGACAGAAATGAGCTCACTCCCAGCTCAGCGCTTGCTCCGTCCCTTCCCTTGCCCTTTTCTCCTTTCGCAAAATGGCGCCCAATTCAGCTCTAAGGAGCTGACTGGGCTGTGAAATCCACTCTGTTCTCGCACTGCCCTTCTGAGATCTGCTGCTCTGTCTCTGCTCCTGGTCAAATCAAACGGACCAGCAGAACGGAAAATTCTTTGTCTGGGTTCACCACCCAAGCTCCCAGTGAAAGTCCCTTCCCACCTGGTTGCTGGTGGAGTTCCGGATGCTGTTGAAGTTTAGATCGCTGTGCTGGAGTATCAGTCACTGCAACACCACACTATTGTTTTCGCTGCTTTCCTGTGTCGGTCAGTCTCCAGGTACCACTATGCTGTTGTTCTGTCCCTTCCTATTTCCTGAAATATGTCCTCTCTGCTTCATCCTGATTAAATGTTTTTCCGTCCACATAAACGTGTCCTTACCCTATTCAGCCATTTTGATTCTCCCCTAATAAATTTTAATATCAGGTAATGTAAAGTCAGCTTTATTCTTTTTTTTTTTTAAGATTTATTTTTATTACAAAGTCAGATATACATAGAGAGGAAGAGAGACAGAGAAGAAGATCTTCCGTCCGATGATTCACTCCCCAAGTGAGCCGCAACGGGCCTATATGCACCGATCCGAAGCCAGGAACCAGGAACCTCCTCCGGGTCTCCCACGCGGGTGCAGTGTCCCAAAGCATTGGGCCGTCCTCAACTGCTTTCCCAGGCCACAAGCAGGGAGCTGGATGGCAAGTGGAGCTGCTGGGATTAGAACCGGCGCCCATATGGGATCTTGGGGCTTTCAAGGCGAGGACTTTAGCCGCTAGGCCACGCCGCTGGGCCCAGTCAGCTTTATTCTTTGTGCTTAAGATTTTTGAAATCACTTTTTAAAATTGGAAAGGTGGATTTACACACAGAGAGAGAGACAGAGAGAGCTAGCTTCCATTCACTGGTTTACTCCCCAGATGGCCATAAAAGCCAGAACTGAGCCAATCAATCCAAAGCCAGAAGCCAGGAGCTTCATCCTGCTCTCCCTCATGGGCATGGGGCATCAATGAATTGGCCTTCCTCTGCTACTTTTGTAGATCATAAGCAGAGAGCTGGATGGAGAGTGGAATAGCTGGGACATGAACCCATTTGGGATGCCGGCATTTACAAGTGGAGAATTAGACTGTTGTGTAACCATGCTGGCCCCTCAAGATTATTTGGGCACAATATAAATTTGGCTGTTAAAAGCATGGGAGCGCAACTTTTTCTTTCATGCACTGATTTAATGCTGTTTTGATGGATATACTCCCAGAAGTGGGATGGCCAAACATATGGTAGCTCTACTTTTAGTTTTTTGAGGAGTCCTCATGCTGTTTTTCATAATGGCTGGCTTAACTTGCGCTCCATCCACAGTGTATTTGGGTATCCTTTCCTCTACAGTTATACCAACAGCTGTTATCTTTTTGATATTTGGATAATAAGCATTCTAACTGGAATTAGATGCTACATCATGGTAATTTTTATTTTCATCTCCATCATAATCACTGGTTCTGAGCATTTTTTCATGTGTCTATTGGTCATTTGTATTTCTTCCTTTGTGAAAAGTTTATTAATATCCTTTGCTCACTTTGAATAAGTTTTATTTGTTGGTGAGTTTCCTTAATTCCTTTTATATTCTGAATACTAACTCTTTACTAATTCTTTAGATGCATACTTTGCAAATATTTTCTCCCACCCTATTAGTCTTTTCTTTATTTTGTTGTTTCTTTCCTTTGCTGTGCAGAAGCTTCTTAGTTTCATATAATACCACTTGTTTATTTTTGCTTTTATTTTCCATGATTTGAGGATTTTATCCAAAGAATCCTTGTATAGGTCACTGCCTTGCATTATTTACTTTATGGTTTATGTTTTATTAGTGATTTTAGTCCTCAAATATAGATCCTTGATCCATTTGGAGTTGAGTTGTATATAGGAAGTAAGGTTATGTTTTGAACTTCGGTATATGGAAATCATACACTCTCTGTTGAGGTGCCTATCCCTTCTCCAGGAAATCTTTTTTTAGTGTGTTTGTCAGGGAATAGTTGGTTTAGATGTGTGGATTTATTTCTGGGGTTTCTGTTGTGTTCTGTTGGCCTACATGTTCATTATTATACCAGTATCATGCTATTTTAGTTATAGCAGCCCAGCAATATGTCCTGAAATTTGGTATTGTGATGCTTCTGTTTTCATTTTTGTTTCTTAAGATTGTTTTCATTATTCAGACCTTTCATGCTTCTTTATGAATTTTAGCATTGTTTTTTCTAGTTCCATGTGGGACATCACAGGAATTTTGAAAGGGATTCTACTGAATCTGTAAATTTCTTTAGGTAAGATGGACATTTTAATAATATTGATTCTTTTAATCCATAAACAATCCAATTTTTGGAAAATATTTAGTTTTTACTTCATTTTTTTTTTATTTGGAAGGAAGAGCTACAGAGAGGAGAGGGAGGGAATGAGAGAGAAAGAGAGAAAATCTTTTATCCACTGTTCACTCCTCCAAATAGCTACAATGGCCAGAACTGAACCAATCCAAAGCCAGGATGCAGGAACTTCTTCCAGGTCTCCCGTGTGGGTGCAGGGGCCCAAAGACTTGGGCCATCCTCCTTTATTTTCCCAAAAGATAAGTAGGGATGTGAAATGGAGTAGCCAGGACGCGAACTTGAGAATCTATATGGGAAACCAGTGCCATGGGGAGAGGCTTAGCTTACTATGCCACAAGGTTGGCCCCAGATTTTCCCATTATTATATTTATTATTTCTTTCATTAGTGTTTTCTAATTTCCATTGTAGATATCCTTCATGTACTTGGTTAAAATTATCCTAAGGTACTTGGTTTTTTGTAGCTATTTTGAATGGGATTGTTTCTGTCGTTCTTTCTCAACCAGATCATTCTTGATGTATAAGAATGCTGTTGATTTTTGTGTGTTGATTTTGTATCCTCAAACTTCGGTGGACTCTCTAATCAGTTATTGTAGTGTCTTGATGGAGTCCCTTGGTTTCCCTATGTAAAGAATCATTTCATTGTAAACAGTGATATTTTGACAACTTTCTTTCAATTTGAGTACCTTTAATTATTTCTTTTTCTTGTCTAATGGCTCTAGCTGAAACCTCCAGAACTGCAATGATTGCAGATCTTAGTGGAGATGCTTCCAGCTTTCCCCTGTTCTATATGATGTTGAGTGTGGGCTTCTCATATCTAGACTTTATTGTGTTGAGGCATGTTCTTTCTAAGCCTAATCTTCTAAGGATTGTGTTATAAAAGGATACTGCATTTTACCAAATGCTTTCTTTGCATCGGTTGAAATAATCATGTGACTTTTTATTCCAAGTATTGTTTTTTCCTAGTTTATTTATATTCTCTTGTATATCATAAATTTCCTCAAAATCATTATTTAGAATTCCTTTTCAGGCAGTATTTTGAGTTTTCCTTTTTTGGGGGTCTGTTGCTAAGATGTTATGGATGTCTTTGGAAACATTGTGTTACCTTTATTTCTCAAGAATGTCTTTATGTTGATATTTGTGCATTTGAAAGGTCAGTTGCCTCTTCTAATTGTGTAAGGTGGCCTTACTGTTAAAATATTTCTTTTTCTGGCAATGTATCTTAGTGTGTTGCTTCAGCTGACTATGTTAGCAGTATTTCAAAGTGGGTGTAATAGTATGTTCTCTATGTAACTTAAAAATTTTTTAAAAATAATCTTTGCATTGTTGCTTAGGCCTCAGAGGGTCAAGGGCTATAGCAAAGTGGGCAAGAACATTGTTTCCACATTTTTTTCCTTCCTGTATCTGGGGGAAAGGGAGAGACAAAGGGAAATGCCACGCCAACACTCACAACCATCCTAGGGTCCCTGATGTTGGGCATGCTCTGAGGGCACTGCTCAAGTGCTTTTGATAGCTCAACTGTTCTGAATTGCTGCCAATCTCACCATTCCAAGCATGGTGAAATCTCTTCAGAATTCACTGGCTGACATAGTTCACCTTAGCATCTCCACTTGCCCAGATTTTCACTGCCAACACTTGGCTGGGGTAGTTGATCAATTTGCTCTGTTCTCTGTTGTGGTGTCAGGTATCCTGTGCAGTCCAATGTACCACCATATCCTCCATGTGCACCTGGATATGCTGTCCACTGCTCTGTCTGAGCCTCTGAGGAAGTTCAGCTTTGACACATGCACTCCATGGTCAGACCATGGAACCTGCACTTCTCTTAATGGTTGGGGTTCTGAGTCTGGCAGTTCGATTGGGGGGATCACCAAAGAAACTTCATCTGAGGTGATCCCAAATCTGATTCTTGTGTGTATGCCTGTACAAGGTCCGGCAAAGTCTGGGGCCTAATCAGCCTATGTTGCTTGTTGCAATTGCTGGGTCAGTTCTGCTTCCAGCCCTGTCTTCTACAAAAACCAATGGGTGTTGGAGCTCATCCCAGTCCTGCCCACTGCACACTTGACCATGTAAACCAGTGGGAGCTGTAAGTTGGGGTGACCCCGCATAGCCCTCACCTTTTCCTGGCTTCCATACTTCTTGGTGAGTAGCAGACTGGTCCAGTCTGTCCCACATCTCATTCACTACTCATACGTGTCAATGGGCATTGAAACCTAGTTCAACCCTATCAGCCCCATTATCCAGCCCACACACCTGCCAAAGGGTGCCACTCTCTGTGTAGCCATGCCTGTCCTAGACCTGGTTCTCATGCTCATCAGACAGAGTGGCAACCAAGAAGGAAGGTCCTCAATGTTTCCCTACTGGTCCCACTCCCAGTCCCGGATCATGCACTGTTCAGGTTGTTCAGCAGTTTGGCTTGACAGAATGAGCCCCAGTGCTAGCATCTGCCAACTGGTGCTGCAGCAGGGCCCAACCAAGCCGTACCCACTCTGACTTAGTTTGCATCAGTAGGAACAGACAACCCAGCCTGGCTTTTCCCTGATCCAGCTCAAATGAGGCCAACAGGTGTTATAGCTCTGCTGGGTCTGGTCTGCCCCCATCTTAACCCATGCTCTCCAGTGGGTTGTGGTCCAGCAGGGGAGCCTTCCATATCCTCTCATCATCTTTGCCTCCTCACCCTCCTGGTCTTGCATGTGCTGGTTGAGTGCCCTGGCCCAGTCTGACATGGCCTGCCTCACCTCAGTTTTTTGCCGGTACATGTTATAGCCTGGCCTGGCCAGATCAACTTGCAATTCCAGCTCAGGTTGGTGGGGTTACAACCTAGCTGGCATCCAGTCCAAGTCCTCATGTATACGGGTGTGTGTTGCGACTGAACCTGGCCCAACTCACACTCCATTCTGGTGCTTGGATTCACCAGCGGGTGATATGAACTGGCCCTGCTTGGTTTGCCCCCAATCTGAGTCAAATGTATGCCGGTGGATACCATTCCCTGGCCTTGTCTGAGCTGCTCCTTATCGTGGTTCTTGCACTCACCTGCATGGACTGTGTCCCAACAGAGGAGTTTCCCAGGTTCCTCCATCAGAACCTCTCCCAATGTCAGATCTCACACACACAAGTGGGTCCATGGGCCAGCTCTACTTATTCTACCTCCTGACCTAGCAGGAACAATGGTCTTTTCTGACTAGCCTTCAATTCATTCTAGTTATTATTGTTGGGTGTTACAGCCCAGTCTAACCTGGTCCATTACCTGCTCATTACCGGGCTCAGCAGGGACAAAAACCTAGCCTAGCCCATCCTACACCTACCCTGGTCCTCCATAGCACCTGTAGGTGCTAGGGTCTAGCCCAGTATGGTGAACTCAGTCCCAGTCCACATTTTATGCCATGGTATGCTGCAGTCATTTCCAGACCAGAACGTGGCTCCCATTTCAGCAGTGGGAACCACAACCTAGCCAGGGCATCCCTTTAGCTCCCCAACCAAATTTGTTCCCAGCTGTAGATCTTGCACGTGGCAGTAGTTGCTCTGATCCAGTTTGGCCTAGTCCCTCACCTGTCATGACCTTTGCATTTGGATGCTATAGCCTGATCTGACCCGACCTTCCTATAGTCCCACCACTCACTGCTGGGTGCTGGAACCTGGCCCTGTTCTGTCTGTTCCCATCCCAGGCTCATGCAGATTGGTAGATGTGACAGCTTAGCTGAGCTTGACCTGTGCTCCAGCCTGGTTTCTGCTCTTGCCAGTGAGGTAAAGTTGGTTCAGCCTTGCCCTGTCCACTCCCCTCCAAAACCCACCCACACATTAACCAACAATTGGAGTTACCCTGCTCAAGGCTGCCCAACACCCAGGCCTGGAACACGTCCTCACCAACTGGTTCTTGCACTCACCTGCATGGACTGTGTCCCAACAGAGGAGTTTCCCAGGTTCCTCCATCAGAACCTCTCCCAATGTCGGATCTCGCACACATAAGCTGAGATCCCAATAGGAGAAGTTCTCAGGTTCACTCACTTGGCACACTCTCTGACCAAAATCTCACATGCTCCAGCAGGTTCTAGGCCCTTGCCTGGCATAGCCCGCCCCTCCATCTTGGCCATTGTATGAGCTGGAGGATGTTGTGGCCTGGCCCACCTCACACCCTGCTTTAGGATGCACATGTGGGTGCTGCAGCCTGGACCTGCCCAGTCTGTTTCCAGCCCCAGAACCCGTGAGTGTCAGCAAGTTCCATGGTTATTCGTAGCTCAGTCCATCATCACCCCAACTCTTAAGCTAACCAGCAGGACTTGTATTTCCACAGGCTTGGGCCAGCTTCTCCCTCACAATTCTACCCCCAGACCTGGTACTCTTGTGTGTTAGTTAGTGTCATGACCCTGCCTAATGTGGCCCATCACATGTTCTCACACTCAATCAGGTACTGGGATCTATCCCTGCCATAAAAGCCCCCACCATAGCTTTTGTGTTGGCTGGCATGTGGCAGTCAGCAATGCTCTGTGCTAATAGCCCCTCTCAGGACTCCCATATGGGCTGGTGAATCAGTCTGACCCAAACAGGCCTTATGGACTCTCCCCTCCAAACCACCAGGTCTCAGTCCCCATGCTTGCCTGCAAGTTCAGTGACCCATCGCTGGATGTCACACAGGATTCATTCCTCATTGACATGCACATTGGCTTTATGAATGGATGTCCCTAGGCAAGAATTACATAGACCAAAAACCCTAGAGTTCACCCCAGGTGGCCAGCAGATGGAGCTGGGTGCCACTTGCTGCTCTGTCCACTCAAAGCCCAGGACTTGCTCAACATATGGCAGCAGTGGCCCTGGACAGAGTCTTAAGCTTTGAGTCTGACCTGGCTCAGGTACCCTCACAGCCACTACACTGATGAGGGCTCTCTTCACCTAAGCATGGTGGCTGAACCTCTGTGTAACTTTTCAGTTGCAATAAACATCACCATTGCTGTCTAGGGACCTGTTTGTCTAGGGTGATTGCTGATCATGGCTAAGTATGGAGTGTCCAGCCTACACTTTTGCTGCCTCATAACCTGGAAGAACAAAAGCCTGAGGTGAAGGTCCTGGCTGCTGTTAATGACTTTGGGGGGAAATCTATCCTGAGAAGTGGAAGGTTAGAGTTATTGCAGACAGAGGTCCCCAGCAGGGTCTGTGTACAGCATCCACAGCCCCAGCTTTTGTTGGATAACTGTCCCTTCTGTGAGTTCCCCAAGAAGCTTGCAGGCCTGTGTGGAAGGCTGGTGATGTGGTCAAGCTCTTTTTATGTGTCTTTGGGGCTGTGATGAACTCTGTCCCATAGGAATTCCTATAAGGTGAAATCTGTAAGACCATCCTTATCAACCTATAAGAATTCCAGGTTTAGCCTTATTCTGAAGAATATTTTTTGCAGAAAAATGCATCTAAGCAGAGCAAGCAGGCCTGGTCCATGTTTTGCTTTAAATGATAAATAAATATGCATTAGTGGCACATGTCTTAAAGACTTGGTCCTCATGGTGATGTTGTTGAGAGGTGACAGAAACTTTAATAAGTGGTACTAAGCAGGGAAGTTAAGGAAACTTTAGATGGAGGTGGGACTACTGAGAGGCCCGTAGGCCATCCAGAATTTGTGCTATGAAGGTGACTCCAAGGAGTTTTTGTGGAATATTGAGTTTGGGCTGAGCCTGTCTTTCTGTCTCCTGGCTAGCCATGTAATCACATGCTTTCCACTCTCTGTCGTGGGAATGTTATCAAAGTTTGCAGTATGATGTTTGAACTTTTTTCTTTTAAAGATTTATTATTTTTATTGGAAAGGCAGATATACAGAGAAAGAGAGATAGAGAGGAAGATCTTCTCTCCAATGGTTCACTCCCCAAGTGACCGCAATGGCTGGAGCTGAGCCAATCCGAAGCCAGGAGCCAGGAGCTCTCTCAGGTCTCCCATGCGGATGCAGCATCCCAAGGCTTTGGGCCATCTTGTTGTGGGCTAAGGAGTTGATTAGTGCTGGTTGGTCTGAGCAGGAATAGGAACTGGGCTTGTGGCTAAAAACACTTAGACTAATTGGACTCATCTGTATCCAATATCCTGCTAAATGAGGATGTGGGGGGAAGAGTATATAAGGAGAGGTGATGGAGCAATAAAGCGAGACTTTGCAGACTTCTACTGTCACTGGTCTCCTGTCAGTGCTTCATCTCCAGACCCTCTCCCTGTCCACGTTACTGGCTCTGCTTCCCTGTCCACCTTACTGGCTCTGCTTGCTGGAGCACTTTCCCAGGCCACAAGCAGAGAACTGGATAGGAAGTGGGGCCGCCGGGATTAGAACCAGTGCCCATATGGGATCCCAGCGTGTGCAAGGCGAGGACTTTAACCACTACACCATCGTGCCAGGCCCGCTGTTTGGACTTTTAAACCTCAAGATTTGACACTAAATAAAGCTTCATTTCCTCAAAAATTTGTATGAAATATTTCATTGGAGCAACAATAACTAATTAATCCCGTCTTGTCCACTGACAGATGTGAGCATCTTTTTCTGTGCCCCTATGGAGGAGTTACAAGAACCAACCTTGGTCCACATGTGTGAAGTTATGTGGAGGCAGATAGGTTGGATCAGGACTGATTGATGTCTGACAGGGCAGACATCACCTCCCTCTCTTCCTAGAAGTGACTTGTTACCTTACCTATCTTCACTATTCATCTCTCATCTTTTCCCAAGAGAAAACATACACTACAGACAGCTTGTGACTTTTATCCCAAGCAAGAATATAGAAAGAGAAGTGAGTGCAAATGGTAGCACTACATGTATCCCAGAAGGGAGACATTGATTAATATGTTTCATGGCAGTAAGGAAGGGACTGTGTTGGGCACAAAGGGCCCCCAGTGAGGTCTAAGTTCTTAGCTAGGAGATCTATGGACAAGTGAGCATGATGTAATCACAAATATTCTCACAGCAGAGAAGGTGGTACAAAGACACAAAGTGGAGAGATTCTATCATATTGAATACGAAGGAAGACCCAGAAACCATGTGGTACAAAGAATGTAGCTTTTGATGAAGGGAAAGTTTAGAAGGATCTCACCCAGAGCCCTGGATGTTATGTGGTTTTGTGGTTCTTTCAATGCATTGGCAGTATACCACCATAGCTCATTCCAGACTTACAATCTACAAGATCGTAAGAAACTAAATTTATGCCACTGAAAGACAGTGAAACTGTGTGATTATGATAGTGGTAATAAAAAACTCACAACCAGGCAGATATAAGCAAGAACAAAAGGAAAATACAGGTAGAGGAGACGGCAATATGGGTGAGTGTTTGCAATGATTAGGGGTTGTGCGGCTATTCTGAGATAGAGGCAGCTAAGACTAAGGCAGACTGACAAGCCAGCTGACAATTCAGAAGTGAGAAGATCTGGAGGAGACAAAGTAGCACAGACTCAGGTGGAAGAAGCTCAGGTGGGCATAGAGAAAGCAGGATGTGGTCAGTTCTGCAGAACATAGCACCAGGGGACAGGAGGATCGGTGAGCAGTCAAGACACTTGCAGTTCCCAGTCTTATTCCTGCCAGTTAGTGAAGCTTTCTCAGACGGAGGTGGATCCCATTTCTGGACTTCAACACAAGTCGCGCTGCAGGCTGGGGAATCCTGGCAGGATCTGGCAACAGCTCAAAGCGTAGCAGGGTCAGGGCCACAGCCACCTTCATCTCATTCATGGCAAATTGTTTCCCGATGCAGTTCCTGGGATAGGTAGGGACAATGAAGTGAGATGTAGCTTTAGACACCCTTCAGAACTGGGCAGGCATTAGTTTCTAAGAATGAAACCAGGGCTGGTCATTGAGGGCCCTCCTTCATGTGGTCCAGCCTGACTTGTTCCCTCACCCATACTTCTGCTGCAAGCACTTGCCACACTGTCCTGACCTTGACAAAGCCTTCACTTTCCAGGGTTTTCCTGACCCCTCTTCTCCTCTCAGTAGTAGGAGATGTCTGCTGCTCAGCCATCTCTTACCTGCTCATGTCCTGTCCCTGGTTTACTTCATGGTGTTGTGGTCACTGAGAATGTCATCCTTCCACCTCTGACTGCCAGTTCCTCAAGGCTCAGACCAGTAACTGCTGAGCCCTATCTTGCTCCCAGTTGGGCCTTTCCCTCCTGTGTCTCCTACAGCATCATTTTGCTTTCTTTAAGGACACACCACAGTCCAGATAGTCCAAATTATATGGATGATTTCACAATTATCAATTGTCATATGACCCAGCAATCCCACTTCCAGGAATATTCAAGGGAAATGGAATTCATCTGTTGAAGAGATATGCTCACTCCCTTGTTCCCTGCAACGCTATTTATCATAGTCAATAAATGGAAACCACTAACTTGTCCATCCAGTGATGAATGGATACTGAAACTGGGAAATGTATGCACTATATGAAATGTTACATAATCATGAAAGAGCAAAAGCTTTTAATTTCCAACAACATGGACGGAACCAGAGGTCCATATGTCAAGTCAAATAAAGCCAAGCTCATAAAGACAAATATTCATGATCTCATTCATCTGTAGATTCTGAAGAATAGGTGGTCTCATAGAAGTCAAAAATATGATAATTATCAGCAACTGGGGAGAAGAACTGGGGGATGTAGAGAGGGATGTAGAATGGCTGATCGATGGGCACTAAGTATAGCTAGGCAGCTGTAAGATGCTTAAAGGTTCTGTTACATTATAAAGTATTTAGGGGTAATGTTAGTAACTTTATGTTTTTCTACTAAAACAAAGGTACAGGATTTTGGGCATTTTCACCGTGAAGAACTGTCTAATACTTGAAAGGGTAAATATATCTTGATTGGATCTTACACAGTATGTGCATATACTAAAGCATGACATAGTATACCACAGATGTGTATATCTGTTAAAATCTTTAAAATAAACTGTTTTTAAAATTAAAAAAATATCTCTACCTACAGTGTCAGGATATACTTAATTGCAGAATGATGTGCTTGGGATTGCTGTTGAAGAATTATACTAGTGTAATAATATAGGGGAAATCAGTGGGGGGAGGGGAAATCCCTGAGCTTATGGAACTATATAATAAAAAATACAAAACTTAAAAATTTAAAAAAAAATCAGCTCAAAGTAGATCAAAGTACTAGACTAAACTGTGAAACTACCAGAAGAAAAAAGGGTAACATTTCAAGACATTAATGGTCAATTATTTACTTATTTTTTTATATGACCTGAAGAGCAAAGGGAAAAAAAGCCAGAATAGATTAATGTGATTATATCAAACTAGGAGATTGGGCCAAATCCAGGCAACAATCAAGAGAGTGAGCAGACAGCCTACAGAAGGGAGACAATTAATGTAAGCTATGTATCTGACAAGGGATTAATATCCCAAATACATAAGGAAATAAATCAGTGTGAGACTGATGCACTGGTGGGGTACTTTCAATAAAGAATTGTAATCTTTCAAATATGTGACTGAAACTCAAGACATACAAGAACATTGGACAACAAGCAACCAAAAGCCAAAAACAATCTTTAGGCTCAGCTGTTGGAGGATTAGCAAGTTAAATAGAAATGGCAGTGGGCTCGATTTAGAAAGTGTGGGAGGAGGAGAGAGATCCATCCTTTATGAAATTTGGAGAAGCATAACAAAGTTTAGTATATCCAAGACTGTCTAAGTTATGATTGCACAATGAGGAAATCATGAGAACACAATGGATTCTGGAAGACAAGTTTACTGAATTTTGGATGGCCACCAGGAAGAGTAAAGAGCCAACGCCTCAGTGCTATGCCATGAAATGCCGTCTCTCTACTATACCTAGAGACACTCAGTTAAAACCTCTTTCCCATAAACATAAAGCAAGCCATATCTGAACATCCAACTAGAAACACAGGAGACTGCAAATCCTGACAAGGAGTCCAGTACACTATTTTACATTGCTCTAATGACTGCACGCAGGAGACTTACCTTGATCCTCCTGAAAAGGGTAGGAAAGCATGGCTGTGATAAGTAGCATCGGGTGCAAAACGGGTAGGGTCAAACACCTGCAGAGAAAGTATGCAGTCTGAAAGATGGAGTCAAGGAACTTCTTCCAACCCTCAAGGGCACAGGAGCCTAAAAGTGGGAGCTGAAAGAGATGCTCCTGAGAGATTGTTTCATACTCTCCTCAGGGGTGTTCATACCTCCGGGTTTGGCCACACGTTTGGGTTGTGGTGAAGACCATAAACGGAGAGTACAACTGTGATACCTGCAGGGTAGATAAAAGACCGAGAGAAGACTGATTATACCCACAGGGTAGGGTGCTGTTCCTTCAGCCACAAGCGGTCATGCAAGCACTAAATTTCTGGATGGCACAAATCCTCATTTTATACAGGATAATCCTCTACCAGGCAAGTGGGGTGAGCTTGACAAAACTCCTGAGCACAGGTGAGGAATAGGATACAGTGAACCCAAGAGTGAGAAGCAAGTAGAGGAAATATGCAGTTTGCAGTAACTAAAGTGAAAAGTGACATGATCAATTATTTTCTGTGAGTTTTGGAAAATACACATCAACCCAGTATTCACAAGAACCCTCTAGGAAAGACTACCTCTTGTGCTGTTTTGTAGAGGTACTGAAGTTTCAGAAAAATTTATTATCTCACCAAGGAGGAAGCAGCTAGAAGGTGATGTGGGTCAGACCCACTGACTGGTGTGCCAGCAAGTGGTGTTTTCCAACAGCTGGAATTAAAATCTGTTCATCAGTTGCTTTCCACTATCAACGTGACAACTTCTCATAGACTGGCCTAAATGTGACCCTCACACAAGGTTCCCTGATCTGCCTCCTACACCTTGACCCATAAGGACAGAAGCACATCTTCTTCTCTCCAAGTTGATTTTTTTCTACAGGCCTCCACACCTCTGGGAATTAGAATTTTCATGCTGCAAGCCCATGGATACAGTCAAGGGAATAACCTATATTTCTTGAGAATTGGCTTTGTTTAAGCACCATGCCAAGCTTTTTCTGCATGTTATCCAAATCGCCAAGTCAGCATCCTTCTTAATGACAAAGAAAGGAAGATCCAGAAAGGTTTAGAAGTATTAGTACCTGCTAGAATTTTCAATCCTCATGTATCCCTATAAAACATGTAGCTGAGTAAGGGCAGAAGTGCATACCTTTGGGTAAGGAGCGTCCATCAGGGAAGGTGACCGGCTTGCTGAGGTCTCTGCTGAAGTTTGGTACTGGTGGATAGATCCTCAGTGCCTCCTTAATGCACATAGTGGTATAGGGCATCTTGTCCAGGTGGTCCCTGAAACAATGCCAGTGCAGGGGAGGGGCAGGCTGAGCACACCAGGGCTCCACCTCTCACACAGCCAGGGTCCTCCCACCTCTTGGGCCTTCACTCACCAGCTGATAGAGGCTCCATCCCCCAGGACGCTCTGGATCTCCTCACGGCACCTCTGCTGATGCTCTGGGTGTGCAGCCAAAGCATAGAGGATCCAGGAGATGCCACTGGCTGTGGTGTCATGGCCCTCAAACATGAATGTGTCCACCTCGGCGCGCAGGTCCTCATCAGACAGGCTGCTCCCGTCCTCCATCTTGGGCAGACCACAGGGAGAGGGCAGGCTCAGTGCCTGCTCCCATGCCTCTAGACCAGCCTTGGGGCTGACCTGCACACACTGACCTTGGCAAAGAGGAGGATGTCCAGGAAATCCAAGCGCCTCTTGCTCCTGACCTTCTCCAGCTCTCCTTCTTCCTGCAGGCGAGCCTTCCTTAGTTTGATCACTTGGTCTGTTCCAGAATAGCAGAGGTTACCAGCTGGAGCTGAGAGCTCCTACCACCCCCAGGAACCCTACCTGTTCCTATACCATACCCTTAGGCATTAGAGTAAGTGTGGGAATAAGTGGATGTGTGGTTCAGTTATAAAAAGTGCTATTTCCCTTTTCTCAAAGTTATTTCTTTGAAACGAAAACTGACAGAATGACAGAGGTGTGTGTGTTTGAGAGAGGGAGCAAAATCTTCCATCTTCTGCTTTATTCCTCAAATGCCTGTAAAAGCTAAGATTGAGCCAGGCCAATGCTAGGAGCCAGGAACTCCATCTGCGTCTGCATCTCTAAAATGGGTGCAGGGACTCAAGTACTTTAGACAGAAAATGCTGTGTTTTTGGGTTCATTAACATGGTGGTGCATTTGAAGTGGAGGTGAGATCCAATCCCAGGCACTTAGATAAGGGATACTAAGTGTCTCTGGTGATTGCTTAACTCATTATATTCCAACTCCCACGCTACAGTATTGTCTGATACAGTGGACCTCTGTGTGCTAGCACTGCCCAGGAGCCTCAGCTAACATTGCTAGTTTGGGGCCTCATTCAACCATTACTAGTGTGATGGCACCGTGATCCTTTGCTCAGTACCTGGCATCACACCATCTCCACTCCTGACCCTTGCACCAGGAAGTACCCAGGATGAGTGTGTCCCATCTCCAACAAGGAGTCTAGCTCTGCCTCAGGGGTCCAGGCAATTTCTCTGTGCTCTGCCTGGTGAAGGAGGGAAAACAAGAGGAGGGGACAGAACCTGTGTGCTCATGGGCAAGCTGGCAGGCACGTTGTGACAAGCGGCCTTGAGGACTCAGCCTGTAGAGGGTGTCGCTGTGGTGAAAGACATTCCTCACTCGGGCAAACACCAAGGCATTCAGGTCCCCAACAGCCTGGATGTAGGACTTGGAATTCCTGAAGGAGAGGATATAGAAGAGATGAGAGCGGAGGGGCCTGTGATCTGGAGGCAGAGTGGGGCTCTGGGAGGAGATCTCTCACATAGTGGAGAGAGGCAGTATTGAGACACGTGTTGTGCCTATGTAAGTTGGCAGGGAGCCAGGCTTCCACCTGTGCTAGATCAGGGATTGTGGCTGAGGCAGGATAAGGTCTGGTCTGCAGACCTTATTGAGAGCTTGTTGTGGGGCTTGTCAGAATCTTACCTTGTGTGGAGGTGAGCATGGGAGCTGCCATACTTTGCTGTCAAGTGTGTGTACATTGGCTTGTGAGAACAAGGCACTGCATCTGAAGGGTCACCACTGACCTACTATCTAGCTGGATGCTGCTCTCGTGGCTGAAAGCACACTTCATGATGGTGTCCAGGGTCATCAAGGAAACGTGCTGAAAGATCTCCACAGGCGACGGCTGCTTCTCCCATTGGTCCTGTAGGAGAGGGCATTGAGCTTGATTTCCCTCTTGAATTCTGCTCCTGGCCAGCAGATAGTATGTTTATACTCCCAGATAGTATGTTTAGGATTGTTCACTTTGCATAACATATGGTTTAGAGGTAATTAAGACTGTAAAGCAGATGTTTGTAAAGTGATGCTTGTTTTTTTTTTTTAAAGATTTATTTTTTATTTTTATTACAAAGTCAGATATACTGAGAGGAGGAGAGACAGAGAGGAAGTGGAGCTGCCGGGATTAGAACCAGCAGCCATATGGGATCAAGGCGAGGACCTTAGCCACTAGGCCACGCTGCCGAGCCCTGTTTTTTTTTTTTTTAGACAACAGGATTCTTTGATGTTCTGATATCTTAGCTAGTTGTGAGGCACTGTTGGAGTCAATGTTAAAAGGCAATTGTGTTTCTGAGGACTGCTCAGGGCTCCTGGCTGTTGTTCTGATGATATTAGTTCCTGTAAGGAAAGATCTGGGCTTCTTCCATCCCGTGTGGGAGATCCGATAGGGGATGGATGACCTCAGAGTTCTCAGCCAGGAGCCTTGAGTGGTCCTCAGAAACAGAACAGTAAGATTCCTTTGGGACTTGAGGGAGGACTTTTTTTTTTTAATTATTTATTATTTAACTTCATTAATTACATTGTATTATGTGACACAGTTATATAGATACTTGGGTTCTCCCACCCCTCCCCAAACCCTCCCACCATGGTGGATTCCTCCACCTTGTTGCATAACCACAGCTCAAGTTCAGTTGAGATTCCCCCATTGCAAGCGTATACCAAACATAGAGTCCAGCATCTTATTGTCCAGTCAAGTTCAACGGCTTCTTAGGTATACCCTCTTTGGTCTGAAGACAGAGCCAGCAGAGTATCATCCCAGTCAATTGAAAGCTCCAACATACCATCAGCAAAAACTTACATCATTATGGAATTAATTGACATAGTAATGAGTAACCAATATGTTAAAAGTAAATGCGAGTTCCCAGCCACCTTCTGTGACCACCTCACCTACACTTCAATTTTAGTTTATACACAACATATAACATTCAAAACATAACATGTTATACATAACATCATATCATCTTAAATTAAGGCAAACATGTGGTATTTAACCTTTTGTGATTGGCTCATTTCCCTTAGCATTATGGTTTCCAGTTTGGCCCATTTGGCCACAAAGAACTGCATTTTGTTTTTTTTAATAGCTGAGTAGTATTCCATGGAGTGGATGAACCATAGCTTTCTTATCCAATCCTCTGTTAATGGGCATTTTGGCTGCTTCCATGTTTTTGCAATTACTGATTGTGCTGCTATGAACATAGGAGTGCATGTTGGTTTCTCATAAAACAAGTGTTCTGGATATATTCCTAGGAGTGCTATTGCTGGATCATACGGTATGTTGAATTTGAGTTGTTTGAATATTCTCCATACTGATTTCCATAGAGGCTGTACCAACCTGCAGCCCCACCAGCAGTGGAGAAGGGTTGCCTTTTCCCCACATCCTCACCAGCAAGTGTTGGTGGTATTATGTATGTGTGCCATCCTTACTGGAGTTAGGTGGTACCTCATTGATGTTTTAATTTGGATTTCCCTTATTGCCAGGGAACTTGAGCATTTTTTCATATGTTTATTTGCCATTTGGGTTTGTTCCTTTGTGAAGTGTTTGCCCATTTCCCGTGCCCATTTCTTGAGTGGCTTGTTTGTTTTGACATTTTGGTTGTTTTGTAGCTCTTTGTATATTCTGGAGATCAGCCCTCTATCACCTATGTTGTGTGCGAAGATCTTCTCCCATTCTGTGGGTTGCCTTTTTACTTTGTTGATTGTTTCTCTAGCTGTACAGAAGCTTCTTAGTTTGATGAGGTCCCAATTGTTTATTTTGGTCTTGATTTCTACTGCATTTGGAGTCTTTTTTAGGAAGTGAGGGCCTACCCCTAAGTGTTGCAGTGTGTTTCCAACATTTTCTTCCAAAAGTTTGAAGGTTTCTGGATGTAGGTTTAGATCTGTTATCCATTTGGATCTGATCTTAGTGTATGGTGAGAGAGGGAGGACTTTTTCCGGTCCTTACTTAGTTCCAGCTTTGGATTCCCACCCTCTCTTGCAATGACCATCAGGGTCGCTCCGGAGCGCCCCTCCCCCCCAAAAAAAACAAAATTAGAACAGATAGACAGAGACCAATAAGGAAAGCTTAGAACAGACAGGAAACAGTCAGCTCGGACTCATATACACCTTATTAGGTAGGACACAAAGATTAGTTACTCCTCACTAAGGTATTGAAGATTTCTCTGCACACCCCTTCTAAAACTGTTCTGCACCTCAAGTGTTAACATATCCCTTGTTAAGTTATAAGCCTCTTTGGACTATCCTATAATTCACCAAGTTCAGTAAAAATCATGCTTAATACTATAAGCTGCTAAATATAAAAAATGAAAATAGACATGAGACAGCTGAATAGTACCCTATAGCCATTTTAAGGTGTATAGCAGCTGGTTGTGTATAAACTAAAATTGAAATGTCAATGCAGTAGTCACAGGATGTGGTTAAGAACTTGCATTTTCTAGCATATCGGTTACTCAATACCATGTCAATTAACTTCATAATGGTATAAATTGTTATTGACGTTGTGTTGTGGCTTTACATTGGAGGGAATGATATTCTATCAGCTATACTTTCAGACCGGGGATGGTCTCCCAATGAAATTGTTGAATTTATCTGGACAATAGGATGCTGGACTCTATGCATGGTAAATGCCCACAATGAAGGAATTATGACTGGATATGAACTGTTCCACTAAAACAATGTGGAGGAATCCACCATGGGGGGAGGGAATAGGGAGGAGTTGGGGGACTCTTAGAGCCTATGAAACTGTGCCATAAAACGAAATTTAAAAAAAAAAAAGGCAATTTTGTCAAGACAGAAGGAGAAAGCTGTAGGCACTAGTGTTTGCAATCCTAATGGTATAGTGTTAGAAATCTCATTTCTTTTCCATCCATTAAACATTTGCTGGGCACAGATGAATGAGATATCAGATTTCTGACAAGAGGTGGTGGTATGGCAGATAAGACTGTATTTGTACATCTCTGGTGTCTATTTCACTTCACAGGTGGATCATAAACTCAAAATGACCTGGGTCCCAAACCATAGTGTGGGGAATGACATCATGGGGTGTTTGTCTTACCATTGATATTGCCATTGAGCAATTCACACAGTGACAGGCTCTTTTGCAGTTCTGTGGGAATGACTACTCCTCCAGCCCTCAGTGCTGAAGACTTAGAAGTGAGAAGAGAGATATCTGCATCCTCACTGTCCCAAACACTTTAGGGAGCCATCTTTCCACAGTAATGATCTAAGAGAGTTTTTCCATGTCTGATGGCTGTCTGTGGGACACATATGGTTATTAGAGGAGTCTGAATATATGCTGGGAGTGCTGTATGGAGGAGAGAAAGGGAGGCAGACTCACCAGCATCAGTTTGACAGACTCCACCATGAGCCCCACGTAGGGTTTCAGGATGTCATAGTGGAAGGCGGGGGTCAGCATGCGCCGGTGCTGGAACCACTTCTGTCCATTCAGCAGGAGCAAACCATACCCTGGACCAGAGATGTCATGTGGATATATGTTTGGAGATGAGATTTGAGAGATATTGGGAGGTAATTTGGGAAGAACAGGTGAGGGAAAAACAGAAGGTGAGCTATCTTACAGAAAGGCAGGAGAGGCACAGCACATTAAATAAATGTGATTTTCCTAGCCGGGCTGTTGTGGGAGATATGAATTACAGATTGAGAAGAGTTGAGGGACCTACTTGAATGCTGGGCTGAGAATGTTTGCAAAGAATTGAGAAGTATGTGAAGGAGCCTCAAGAAGGCTCATGCCAGCATTTGGAAAGAGTAAGTGTCTGTTTAGGAGGAAAATGAGACTTCATGATGTTCTGAACCAATTAGCTACTTGACAAAGCTAACTGGCAAATGCATGCAGCTCTAGTTTAGATGTACGTACCAATCCAGGGAACAACAAATCTGTAGGAACCATGAGCCTTTGGATCTGAAAGGATAAGTAAAAGCTTTATAGGAAACTTGCCATGACCAAATGAAGCAGCCCCCTAAGTAGCTGTCATTCAGAATATGGGCTACCATCTGCTCTTGAGGATTGTCACTTGGCAATTGGGGTTGGTCCCAGTAACTTCTCATTTGCTTCTCACCCCCTTCTATCTTGTCCTGAAAGTCTGTTGTGCTCAACAAGGTAGACTCAGGGCCCCAGCAGCACAGCTTCCCCAGGACCAAAATAACCTGACAAGAAATTCACGTTGTGTCCTCTCTCTCAAAGAATAAGACAAATCCTGCATATTAGTTTTCTATAATAGGTCTTGGCCTGGCCACCCTGTGACTAGGGTAGCCAATAGTTGGACATTTTAAACTTAGGTTGGGATGTATATGGAATTTGTTTTGAGATCTGGAGCAGCTTATATAATAGATCACTTAAATTTGCCTACAAAACCAAGAACAAAAAAGAGGCTGAGGCTAAGAAATTCAGCCCTACACAGGTGTTTTAAATATTCAATAGTAATTAAATACTTTAATCTTTAGGCTGTGTCATGAGAACGTTGGAGAGCTGATGGAGGGTTCACATAGTTCACTTTCACTGCCAGTGTCTTGCGAAATTCTATGGCCTCAAGGACACATTCTCAAGAGAGAACTGTTCCAGTTGCAATGTGGGTTTCATTCTCACCTGATCTCCCCAGTATCATCTTCACGTAGTCTGGGTCATAGAGATGGACACGGGCTTTGCTGCCTCCTAGCCAGAGAGGACAGGCCTTTGGGTACTTCTCCACCCATTTCACTATATGTTCAATCTCCTGGTCCATCTGGAACTGTCACCAATGGAAAGACAAACAATGACGACCTTCATTTTATTCTATTCCTCTTAATGAATACAAAGGATGTTCCAAGAGAGGCAGCGCTGGATCCGTCAGTAGAAGTGAGAGTTGTGGAGCTGTTTCTGGTGGTCTGGACTCCCCAGAACCTGATCCCGTGTTGGGATGCCTCAGCAGAGTTTTCTGCAAAAACTCAAAGCAACTGCCTTCTGAATATGGATCCAGTGATTGCCCATAGCCTTCTGACAATCATGGTTAACTTGGATGTATAAATATCAAAATAGTGTGGTCTGTGAATTTGAGATTTTGGATTTCACATTCTCATTTTCAATTTTTCATTGAAAAAATCTTTTGTGAGCTACCCACAGTCTGGAGCCATCTTTCAAAATTCTGCACAGATCACAAAGCCCTTTGCTTTCTGGCTTCTGCTCGTGTCTTCTTCCTCTCCCATGCTGGCAACTCCAAATGACCCACTCCTTCCATCCCTGAGGCTGTTGCTGTTCAACTGCTGACCCTCCCACAGGCAGACCTGCCTACTCAGCCTTCCCTTAGCACACCTCCCTCCAGCTGGGCCTGTCCACTCAGCCAGACCTTTGTACACCTCCCCACAGCCTGGCCTGCCCACTCAGCCAAGCCTTTGCACCCATCTCTACAGCCAGACCTGCCCACTCAGTTAGGCCTTTGCACCAATCTCTGAAGCCAGACCTGCCCACTCAGCTAGGTCTTTGCACCCCTCCCCATAGCCAGGTCTTTGCATGCACTCTTCCCTTAATCTGGACTGTCCCTCCTCTCTGCCACAGAGTAATAGCCTTTCTCCAGCTTTCAAGTCTGAATTTAGCTTTATCCAATCTGGAATTCTCAACAATCATTTGCTCCTTGAGATGTTCCATGTAGTCAGCTCTTCTTAACTTAGCTACTTCTGCAAAAACTCAAAGCAACTGCCTACTGAATATGGATCCAGTGATTGCCCATTGCCTTCTGACAATCATGGTTACCAGCTCTGAAGATTCTTGCTCTGCTGTGGGACAGTTTCCTTCATTCATTACATGCTTATTGAGCACCTGCCATGTGCCAAGCACTGGCTCAGGAATTTAATTAGGATTTAGTTTGGAATTGGCTCTATTGTTGGGCAGATAGAAGTTTGAGAGATCAAACAATAGAAGAAGCCCAAGCACCTAGAGAGACTGTGGGGAGGAGCCTGGCTAAGAACCGAAGGTTAGGGAACCCTTCCTCACTCACGCGCTCATTCGGTGACTGAGTCACCACTTACTAGGGGGCTCTTGGGTTGCAGAGATGAGTCAGATTTCTCCTTTAAGCACCCTAAAGGGAGGACACTACAAGAAAACACTGCTTATTTCAGAAGAAGGACAGTCCATAGGAGTAAATGTTGCCTCCTCCATTCCTTGGAGGTCCAAGAGAACTTGGGACTGGGTCTTGTCAGGTAGATGGGGGGACAAAGTTATTTCAGGCCAGCAGCACAGGGTAAGCAGAGATCCAGGGGTTAGAATGAACAGGCAGGTATTCAGGATAATGAATAGTTTAGCATAGACTAAGATAGTAAGAGGGAAAGTTGAGGGAGAGAGTTGTTGACAAAGGTCTGTGTAAGGCGGAATGTTTCCATTTGCCATGTTAGGCTCCATCCTGCTTGTATTCCTTTGGCCTTCTTCTATATAAACTGAAAAATGTCATCTTTCTGCAATCATCAGCCTCTCTCTCTCTCTTTTTTCTTTTATAAGGATTTATTCTTCCAGCTATCGGCAACTGCTTAGGTTGCCACTTACCCAGGAAAGGGTTACACTGCTGAGAGAAAACAAGCCAATACTGGCAGGCACTCTGAGCCTAGGTAATGCCAAATTTATGTAACTATACAGGTGTGCCAGTGTAGTTGTCTATTCTATTTTTTTTTTTTTAAAGATAGGTGGGGGGCCCAGGCACGGTAGCCTAGTGACTAAAGTCCTTACCTTGCATGTGCCGGCACCCTATATGGGTACCGGTTCATGTCCTGACTGCTTCACTTCCCTTCCAGCCCCCTACTTGGGGCCTGGGAAAGCAGTAAAGGACAGCCCAAAGCCTTGGGACCATGTACATACATGGGAGACTCAGAAAAAGCTCCAGGCTCCAGACTCCTGGCTTTTGATCGGCTCAGTTTCAGTCGTTGCTGTTGCTTGGGGAATGAACTAGCAGATGGAAGATCTTTATCTCTGTATCTCCTTCACTCTGTAAATTCGACTTTCCAATAAAAACAAAAAAAATTTGAGAAAAAAAGATATGTGGGGAAGGCGGGGAATGCCAGACTGACACATGTCACCCTGGCTCCCAGGCTTGGGATTTGGAGATTGTGTTAAGTGATCTGAAGACAGAATGAGAGTGGCTGAGGGCATGTTTGATCAGGGAGGAATGACTTCTGGTGTCTTCCAAGGAGCAGGCCTCTGGACTGGTGGATGAAATGGAGTGGTTTAAGAGGTGGGAAACCATAGGGCATGTCTAGGTCAGACCAAGGCAACCACTAATGTGGAGTCCTGGTCTGGGCTAAATAGCATTGCACACCAACAACTGACACATGCAAAAGCTGGGGCTAGAGAGCATGCATGGTTGAGCTAGGCTGCAGTAACCACCCACGAATGTCAGAGCAGGTGGCAGGTCACCTCAGGATGGGCCATAGCATCCACCAGAAAGTGAGAGAGACTGATCTGATCTGATCTGCGGGCAGATTCTGCAGGAGAATTGTGGACTCACCTTTGTAGGACTGCAGCACCTGCAGGTTTGCATAGAGAGTTGGGGCTAGTGATGGTCTGGACCACTGAACTTATCTGACACTTGCAGGAGCTGGGGCTGGGAAGAGGCTGAGCTGAGCTAGGCTATACCAACCACCTGCATATGCGAAGGTCAGGACTGAGGGTAAACCATGTCAAGCAGGGTCATGGCACCCGCTAGCATGCACAAGACCTAGGCCTGGGAGTGGACAGGGGAACTTTGGGGGATCCCTTCCAGGGCTGCTCCTTCCATTGGTGAGCATATAAGTGCTGGGACTAGGTACAGGCCAGTCTATGGATAGTCTGGGCTGGGCTAGGCTGCTGAACCCACTGGTGCACAGGAAAGCCAGAATGGATGATGGGTAGCTAGGCTAGGTCATAGCACCTGCTGGCTGAAAGTGATGAAACTGGGTGTAACTCATATCAGCCTGGAAACACACTACTCCCTGACTGGTCCAAGATCTGGGGCTGGGAGCAGCCCTGGTGGAGAACAATGTGGGCCCTCCCTGGTTGGGTTGCAGCTCCCACTGGTGAGCATGAGAGTCAGGGCTGGGAGTTAGGCCAGGCTGGTCAAGGCAGCAGCAACTGTCAGCATATGTGTGGGTCAGGTGTGGGAGAACGTGAGATTGAACTAAGCCGCAATACCCATGACTGTGCATTTGAGCCAGATAGGCTGTGGAATGGAATAGGCTAGGCTGCAGCACAAGCCAAAACATGGGTTTGACTGTGTCTGGTTGACCTTGTTGGGAGTCACCCCTACTAGGCCATGGCACTTGCTGGTATGCAAGAAAACAGCATGTGGTAGGCTGGGCTTGGGCTGGGCTGCAGCATCCATTAGTTTGTTTAAGAGATTAGGCTGGGGGCAGAACTGACCAGGTATGTGAATTGGCCGGTGCAGGAAGTTCACAGACTGAACCTGATCCTGCAAGGCCTTTTGCACCCAAACCCAGTCTGAGGTCATTCCAGGCAAAGTTTCTTAGGGGACTCCTCAACTAGATGGCTGAACTCAAATACTACCACTGGGAAAAAAATCACAATATATGTGGCCCAACCTTGGAGTGTAGGTGTCAGGATTGGGTCTCCTCAGTTGCTGATGCCTATGCAATAGACAGCATGTCCATATGTATGTGGGGCCATGACAGCCAGCTCATCTAGGCTAGCAGAGAATGGCAAATGCCTTGTCAGAGGATGGAAAGCAGAAAAGGTTGGACCATTCTCCTGGCCAGGCTATATGACATATTCCTAGACCTGTGGAGGAACCAAGGTGGAGTTGATCAGCCAACAGGCCTTGGAAGGATTTTCTCAATCCTTGTGCAATAAAGCCCATGAAGTCTCATACTTATTAAAACCACTCAAGTAACACCCTCAGAACACTCTTCCCCACACTGGGGCCTCTAAGGTGTTATTAAACAGCTGTCTCCCATACCCAGTTGCTAATGTAGTTTGACAGCAAGCAATGGCCTCATCTTTTTCACCCCTTGCACAGGAGAAAAAAATTGAAACATTTGTCCCACCCACCTTTCTTCATACTTCCCCACCCTAATTAAAGACCCCCATGGGTATGCATTTGTCTCAACTATGTAAATAATATTAAAAATAAAATAAAATTTAAAAATGAAAGGATTTATTTTATCTATTTAAAAGTCAGAGTTACAGAAGGAGGGGGAGAAATAGAGAGAGACTAGAACCCACACATAATTGATCCACTCCCCCAAATGGCCGCAGTAGCCACTGCAGGGCTGAACCAAAGCTGGAAACCAAGAGCTTCTTCTGTGTCTCCCAGTGGAAGCAGAGACCCAAGGACTTGGGTCATCTTCTGTTGCTTTTCCAAGGGCTCTAGCAGAAAGGTAGGTAGGAAATGGAGCAGTGAGATTTGAACCAGTGCCCAAATGGGATGCCGCCATTGCATGTGGTAGATTTGCCTGCTATGTCAAAACACCGATCCCAAACCTCCACCTCTTATGCTTGGCTCATCCACAATTTTCTACTATGAGACCCTCATCATACATTCCCGTGCCTACTTCTCTTTTCCCTATGTACAGGGTTGCAGTACAGGTTAGGGGCTAGAGTATTTGCTGTTCCTCCCCAGACCTTGACTTGCTCCCTTTCTTTTTTTGCTGTCACTCCACACATCTGAGCAGAGCACCCTGATGTCTGATTCTGTGCTGGGTCCTGTGGTGCAGAGGTGCATGTGGTGCTAAGGAGCTCACACTTCAGAGGGCACTGGAAAAAACTGGGCAGGAAATGTTCCTGGTTAATGTGTGATTCGGTGCTCCTGGTCTGAAAGACAGAGCACACCATCCCCTTCATGAATTCCCATTCTGGAAATTTCAGGTCTAAGGCCAATTGAGCTCTTTACTCTCTATAGCCGGTATGATCCACTCTCATCTGACAGAATGTGCTCTACCTGTGTCCCAGTTCCTTCTGAGACCAGTATCACCTTCAAACAGTGTGACCCTGCAGAGCAAAGATCCCATCAGACTGATGACTTTGTCCCCAGGAATGTTCAAGGCCAGGCGTGGAGGATGGGATTGAGTCACAGGGGCAAAGAAATCTCATGAAGCCTAGTTCTAGGAGAAACATCTGTAGCCTCTGGAGTAGAGGCAGGGAGGCACGGCCTCAAGGCTGGGTCAGGAAGGGCCAGTCAATGTCGTTCAAGTTTAGGGCTGCCAGGACAGAGGGCAGATGTGCCTGAGGAGAAAGTGTGTGCCAGAGCTGGGTCACAGCTGGATAGTTGCCAGTGACACTGGGAGTTATTCATTGCTAGGATGAGTGTAGACATATGAGGTCACCTTCACATTCCCTAGAGGCCACATGATCATCAGCCTGCAACACTGCATCCTGCAGACCTGCTGACCAGACTCCAAGAGCCCTGGCTGCCCCCACCCGCACACTCCCTTCTGCCCTTTGTTCCTACCTCTCGCCGGTTCCCAAAGAACCAGTGCGAAGGAGGGCTCGGGAAGTGCTGGAAGACTTTGAGCAGCCACTGGCGTTGCAGGTAGAACTGGCCTGCCTGGAACAGCAGCAGAAGCAAGCCCAGCAGGAAGGCCACTTGCAAGAGCCCAGAGATGCTGCCCAGGAACCTGGCAGGGCTCAGTGCAGAGACATTCATGGTTCAGCAGCTACCGGACCTGTGAGCATACCTCTGTCTCACTCCCAAAACAAAATTTATTCAGGTTCTGGGAGGATTGCACCATCTATTTGAGGGGAGGGTAAAGGTTGAGAGCAGGGATTGGATATCATCATGCAGAGTTGCTTAACACAGAAGAATGCAATTTGAGAAACAACAAAAGAAAAGTCTTAGCAAAGCACAGTGATAATACACACCTACTTTCCTCTGTATGTATTACTTAGAATTATTTTATAGATAACTTCTTTATGTCAGGCCCTGTGCTGGGTAGTGGGGCTTAGCTGTAAGAAATAGAGACATGAACCCCAACTTGAGGGAATCCAGTCTAGTTTACCAAGTTCATATTGGTTCTAGAGACTGTCTCCCTAAATTCAGGGATGAGAACCTGATTACCAAGAAGCAAAGAGACGAATTGTAGGGAAAACAGACATCCATACCTGGAACAGGATTTTAGTCATCCTCTGCTGGACCCTATCACAGCCTATCCTAGAAGCCTCTAAAAGTTCCCTGGGGCTTGCCCTGCACACTTCCCAGCTTTGCTCAAGTGTCTCTGCTGGCAAATGGATCGAAGGACATGACCTCAAGAAGTTCTAGCCCCAGATCAACCTCACTGCCTCTCTAGCCAGAAACTTACCTTCTCAGGTCCTCAATTTCTTCTTTAATAAAAGTAGGTTAATTCTCTCCCTATCCTCTGACGGACTGTTCATTCTTGGAGCCACTCATTCATCTGAAAAATCTTTATTGACGTCACAGCCAGGTAGATAGATACAGTAACAGAATCAGTGCAATGAAACTTTGAACATACTTCAAAAACTTTGAAGAAAGTAGAATGAAAATATGTTTATTTTGTTGCAAAGACTTTTGAAATACAGGCATGATATATATATTTTAAAATAACACATTTTTATTTATTTGAAAGAGAAGCACACACACAGAGAGAAATGCCTTTGTATTGTTGGTTCACACCCTGTCTACTTTGTCCCCAAGTCAGGATCCAGCAACTGCAGCTGAACCTCCCACAGGGATGGTGGGAACCCACACATGTGGGCCATCATCTGCTGCCTCTCAAGTGCATACTGGGAAACTGAATTGGGAGCATGGAGTAGCTGGGACTCAAAGTAGATGCTCTGTTGTGGGATGTGAGCATTCAAAATGGTGGTTTAACATTCTGAAGCACAATGTCTATCCTTGATTTTTTTCTTAATACACATCTTCCATGAACTTTTTATTACTCTCACTTGAAAATTTCATATTGGAGAAATAAAATGTCCAACCAGCAAAGAAGAGTATTAACACAAAATATAAGGATGTATAGGAGTCCATGGGGGAACAGTACTAAATAAGAACTCAATTGGGTCATGGCCATTATACAAAAGTGGACAAATGCAATATGTTCATCTTCAAGTTGCTCACCCTCACTTTTAACTATTTAAACTGTTTTAAAAATGTTTGAGATACAATACCTTTAATTATTTTTATAGTCGGTGGCTTTATGCTTCACTGACTAAAGGGTTCATTAAGCAAAAAGAAAAACAGTTCAGCAGGAGCATAAGCAAAGACCATAAATAATAAATGATTAAAAATATGCCAACTTTGCCAATGTGCAATAATATATACAGATATATGCAGTATATACATATTTCATGATATATATACAGATATTTGCAATATATATATTTAATGGTATATATATACAGATATATGCAATATGTATCATATGCAGATATATACAATATAAACAATATACAGACTTCATGAGAGTCGCAGAGCATCAAAATCATAGTAGTATATAACTTTAACAGCTTGCCCACCAAAGATTCAAAATAAGTTGGGCAAAATATTATACCTTTGGAAAAAGTGGTATACACAGGCATTTTTTTTCATTATTTGTTTCTGTTGTTTTATTTTTATTTTTTTAAATTGGCTCCCATGTATAAGGAAGAACATGTAGAATTTGTCTTATGGTGTCTGGCTTATTCCACTAAGCATGTTGTCATTCAGCTGCAACCATTTTGATATAAATTATAGACTTTCATTCCTTTAATAACTGAATAATATTTCTCTGTGTGTGTGTGTGTGTGTGTGTATGTGTATGTGTGTGTGTAATGCCTGAAATTCAGAGCATAAAACACAGAGGATGATTCAACTAAAATCGGTTGGGTGTCAGCTCTTGCAGGGGTGTGTCTTCTTTCATGTCTGGCTCTTTCACCAATCTAAACTCCTTCCAAACAGCCACCCCTCAGCATGTGTCATGTTATAGTGTCATTGAGGACAGACTTCTGTTTCCTTTAAATCTTAGGCCTTTTCTACATCATTGAGTGAAAAATACACAACTCTTCCTAGATAATGATTTGGGGGTGGAGTGGATGAACCAGCAAATAGAAGATCCTTACCTCTGCCCCAGTTTTGTATTTGGCTTCTATCCCCATGCCCTCTTGGACCCTGACTTCTGTCCCACTTGGCTCAACCTCCATTGTTTATCTACAGCCTGATGTATAGTCAAGGGAAGGACTTGGGAGTCAGCGAATTGGGCTTTGAATACCTGTGGAGACCTCCTTCTCTGGATCTTGTGTTCTCTATGGTTCACTCATAAATTCCTATTTGTTAACTTTAGTAGGCTCCTACCATATCCATGGAAGCAAAGATAAAACTTTACGTAGTTTCACAAACATACTACAGAAAAGTTTTTTTTTTTAATAAATACTCTTTAATTTATTAGCTAACAACAAAGAGATCAGAGCCAGTTGTGATGTGATTGCTTGACATAATATTGTCAAGGAAAAAAAAGCTAAGTTGACCAGAGAGGTAAATTACACATTCAAGCAGATGCATCAACTCTTTGCTTGTCACAGGCCCAGCTGTAAACAAAACACCAAACAGAGGAGAGAACTGGCAAAGAGCACAGTCATTTATCTCTGAAAGAGACATATTCAAGAGCAAGTGAAATAAGACAAAGTTCTTTTGGAGTTGGTCAGAGGCCAGGTTTTAACTGTTATAGATTAAATGTTTTGTGTATCGGATTTGGCAATTCTAGTTTCTTTTGTCGTGGTAGGGAGATGCTGGATTTTTCTGCCTGTTTTGAACTCATGCTTTGGTCAGCCAGCATGTTGTGTTCCTCCAGCTATGTTTTTTTGGAGGATCGGTGCCTTCTGATAATTAGAAGGAATAACACAAAGGTTTTTGTATTTGGCTTGTCACAGAATCAGTGGTTTTGAAACAGTGGTAGTCACCCCTTTTCCTGCGACTTCCTCCTTGTAGCAGTCACCCAGGGTCTCAGACTGGGACTGGGTTTTCATGTTGGAGTCCTGGGACCTTAGGGTTGGAAAAGCCTTTGTCCCTCCACCCACCCAGGATGTGCAGACAGACGTGCCTGGGCTGGAGACTGTGCAGGGGCGCCCAGCATCTGCTGTGAGTTACTGTAATGAAGCTCAGCCAGCCAGAGCCTGCTGGACTTTGATTGTTACATAAGCTACTGCCCAGGAAAACATTGCCATCCCTCACTTGGGAAGGAGAGCTTTCAGACCTAATTGGATACTTCAGCTTGTTTTAAGTTTTATTTGTTCAATTTTGTATCCTGTTGTTAGGACATAGATTTCTAGGTTTCGTGGACCGGCCTGGAGAACCGGGTGTAGTTTGAGGGGAAGGAACCTTCATTCTCAGTGACACCAATTTATCGATTCATGAGTCAACATTTATTTTTTTTTGATGGAATTCACTGATTTCTTGTAGATTTTTCTAGGTCTTTTTTGTCCCCCAGCCAATAATGTGAGAGATTTGCGTGTCTATGGTCTCACAGTTCTACTTTTGTAATAATGGTTTCCGAAGATAGGGGGTGAGTGAGTGAGATAAAGAGAAAGGGAGAGGTGTTTCGGCCTGTTCTTTTCTAGGTATAAAGGTCTGGCAGGTACAAGTTCCTTCCGTCTTTTTCGAGGGATTCATATATCCTGTACATAGTTTAATGTGCTACAGTTTGGCTAGAATCTTACTCTTGTTATGCACTTTTCATTCCTCCTGTTTAAAAAATGAGATAACACTTGCCTGAATCTACTTCATTTTTGGTTTTCCCAAAGATTAGTAACGGTATTGCCTTGGTCAGGTCTGTAAGAACTTTTGGTTGGTGTTATAATGTGAAATATTGCTTGAAATATGGACCAAACTTCTCCTGTGCCCCATTCATTCTTGGGGCAGGGAGGGAGTGGAGGTTCCTTCTTTTATTTCACATATCATTTCAGCTGCAAGACAAAATGTTATGTTGGAGAAAAACAGTAAAAGAGCATGAGTGTCATTGTTCCCTCTACTCCGCCATTTGAAGTTTTTCCCTATCCTTCTCCGATAGCTGGCCTGCTTTCTTTCTTGGGACATTGCTTTTATGAGTGATGGCTTAAAAAGCTCTGAGTTCATCTGAATGTCCCCTGTAAAATAATGTTACTTTGATCACCCTTCTAAAAACTATTAACTTTTTTTTTATTCATTGATTACATTGTATTATGTGATACAGTTTCATTGGAACTGGGAATCACCCCACTCCTCCCCCCGCCCTCCCCCCATGTGGAATATTCCACCTTGTTGCATGTCCACTGATCAAGTACAGTTGAGATTCCCTCTTTGCAAGCATAAACCAAACACAGAGTCCAACATCCCATAGTCCAATCTAGTTCCTCAGCTTCCTGGGGAGACCCTGTCCGGTCCAAGGGCAGAACCATCAGACTATCAACCCGATCAATTAAAGGCTCCAATGTACCCTCAGCAACAATTAACTTCGTTGTGTAACTAATAGTTATAGTATTGAGTAACCAGTATGTTAAAAACAATTGCAATTTCTTAACCATCTTCTGTGATCACCTCGTTGTCAATTCAGTTTTAGTTTATATACAACATATAACATAATATACATAAAATAACATGTTATACATAACATCATATCCTCTTAACGCAAACATGTGGTATCTGACCTTTTGGGATTGGCTCATTTCCCTTAGCATTACGGTTTGCAGTTTGGCCCATTTGGCCACAAAGAACTGCATTTTGTTTTTTTTAATAGCTGAGTAGTATTCCATGGAGTAGATGAACCATAGCTTTCTTATCCAGTCTTCTGCTGATGGGCATTTCGGTTGCTTCCATGTTTTTGCAATTAATGATTGTGCTGTTATGAGCATAGGAGTGCATGTTGGCTTCTCATAAAACAAGTGTTTTGGGTATATTCCTAGGAGTGCTATTGCTGGATCATACGGTATGTTGAATTTGAGTTGTTTGAATGTTCTCCATACTGATTTCCATAGAGGCTGTACCAACCTGCAGCCCCACCAGCAGTGGAGTAAGGTTCCCTTTTCCCCACAACCTCACCAACAAATGTTGTTGGTGCTTTTATTCATGTGGGCCAGTCTTACTGGTGTTAGGTGGTACCTCATTGATGTTTTAATTTGGATTTCCCTTATTGCCAGGGAACTTGAGCATTTTTTCCTATGTTTATTTGCCATTTGGGTTTGTTCTTTTGTGCCCATTTCTTGAGTGGCTTGTTTGTTTTGACATTTTGGTTATTTTGTAGCTCTTTGTATATTCTGGAAATTAGCCCTCTATCACCTATGTCATGCGCAAAGATCTTCTCCCATTCTGTGGGTTGCTTTTTTACTTTGTTGATTGTTTCCTTCGCTATACAGAAGCTTCTTAGTTTGATGAGGTCCCATTTATTTATTCTGGTTTTGATTGCTAATGCTTTTGGTGTCCTTTTTAGGAAATCGGGGCCTACCACTAGATCTTGCAGAGTATTTCTGACATTTTCTTCCAAAAGTTTGAAGGTTTCTGGATGTAGGTTTAGATCTTTTATGCATTTGGATTCGATCTTAGTGTATGGTGAGAGATGTGGGTCTATCTTTTTGTTTCTACAGGCTATCAACCACTTGTCCCAGCAGCATTTATTGAACAGACCTTCCCATTTGCCTGGGTTGTCATTTGTCTTTTTGTCAAAGATTATTTGGCTGTATTTGTGTGGGTTCCCATCTGGTGTTTCTATTCTGCTCCATTGATCTTCTTCTCTTTTTTTTTGCCAGTACCAGGCTGTTTTGATAACCACTGCCCTATAGTATGTCCAGAGGTCTGGGACTGTGATTCCCCCTGCTAACTTCCTGTTCTTCAGAATGGTTCTAGCTATTCGTGGTTTTTTGTGTTTCCAGATGAACCTTTGAATCCTTGTTTCCAGATCTGTGAAGAATGTTTTGGCAATTTGATTGGGATTGCGTTGAATGTATATAGTGCTTTTGGCAGTATAGACATTTTAATGATATTGATTTTACCTATCCAGGAGCATGGGATGTTACTCCATCTTTCGAGGTCTTCTTCAATTTCTTTTTTAAGCAGTTTGTAGTTTTATTCAAATAGGTCTCCTACATTTTTGGTTAATTTATTCCCAGATACTTCATACTTTTCTCTGTTATTTTGAATGGTATCTTGCTGGTTAGGTCTTTTTCCATCTTTGGGCTATTTGCATACACTATGGCTGTTGATTTTTGTTCATTAATTTTGTATCCTGCCACTCTTCCAAACTCTCGTATAAGATCTAGCAGTCTCTATATTGAGTCTCTTGGGTCTTCTATGTAGAGAATCGTGTCATCTGCGTATAGTGAAAGCTTGACTTCTTCATTTCCCATTTGGATTCCTTTGATTTCTTTTTTCTTGTCTTATGGCCTCAGCGAGTACCTCTAGGACTATGTTGAACAGCAGCGGAGAAAGCAGACATCCTTGTCTTGTTCCAAATTTCAGTGGGAAGGGTTCCAGTTTTTCTCCATTCAGTATGATGCTGGCATTGGGTTTTTCATATATTGCTTTGATTATGTTGTGGATTTTTCCATCTATGCCTACCTTGGTTAGGGTTTTCAGCAGGAAGTGGTGTTGGATTTTGTCGAAAGCTTTTTCTGCGTCTTTTGATACTATCATGTGGTTCTTGTTTTGCAATTTTTGGATGTGGTGTATCACATTTATGGATTTCCGGATGTTGAACCATCCCTGCATTCCAGGGATGAATCCTACTTGATCTGGATGAATGATCTGTCTGATGATTTTTTGAATTCTATTGGCTAGGATTTTGTTGAGAATCTTAGCGTCAATGTTCATCAGAGAAATAGGTCTGTAGTTTTCCTTCTCAGTTGGGTCTCTGTCGGGTTTTGGGATTAAGGTAATGTTGGCTTCATAGAATGAGTTTGGAAGAGTTGCTTCCTTTTCTTTTGTATTGAAGAGTTTGTAGAGGATTGGGGTCAGTTCTGTTTGGAATGTTTGTAGAATTCTGCAGTGAAGCCGTCTGGGCCTGGGCTTTTCTTTGTTGGGAGGTCTTTAATCACTGATTCAATCTCTGCTTCAGTTATGGGTTTGTTCAGGTCGTTTGTTGCCTCTGGGCTAAGTTTTGGCAGGTGGTAGAAGTCTAAGAACTTTTCCATTTCTTGGTGGTCTTCTGATTTGTTGGAGTACAGTGCTTTGTAGTAATTTCTAATTATGTTCTTAATGGTTGCAGTGTCTGTTGTTATGTTGCCTTTTTCTTCTTTGATGCTGTTAATTCTTGCTTTCTCTTGTTTTTTCTTTGTCAGTTGGGCCAGCGGGGTGTCTATTTTGTTTATCTTCTCAAAAAACAGCTTTTTGACTCATTGATTTTGTGTATAGTTTTTTTTTATTTCTATCTGATTAATTTCCTCACTTGTTTTGATGATTTCTTGATTCCTGTTGTGTGTGGGGCTCTTCTGCTGCTGTTTTTCCAAATCCTGGAGGTGTATGGTTAGTTCCCGTGTTTGACACCTCTCTTGGGCCTTGACATGGGCTCCAATTGCAATGAATTTACCCCGCAGCACTGCTTTGGCCATGTCCCATAAGATTTGGAATGTTGTGTCAGAGTTTTCATTGGTTTCCATAAATTTTTTGATCTCATCTTTAATTTCTTCTCTGATCCATTGTTCGTTTAATAGCAGATTGTTCAACCTCCAAGAGTTTCTGTATTTTCTGGGGCATTTTGAATTGCTGATTTCCAATTTCATTCCATGGTGGTCTGAGAGGGTACATGGTATGATTCCTATCCTTTTGAAGTTATTTAGGTTTGCTTTGTGTCCTATCATGTGGTTGATCCTGGAGAAGGTGCCATGCACTGCTGAAAAAAATGTATAATCTGTGGCCTTGGGGTAAAAAGTTCTATAGATGTCTACCAAGTCCAGTTGTTCTATTGTTTGTATGAGCTCTGTTGTTTCTTTGTTGAGTTTTTGTTTTGTTGATCTGTCTATTGTTGTTAGCGGGGTGTTAAGGTCACCCACTATTATTGTGTGCATATCAATGTCTCCTCTTAAGTCTGTAAGTAATTGCTTCATGTAGCTAGGTGCGTTGGAATTTGGTGCATATATATTCACAATGGTGATTACTTCCTGATGTATCAGTCCCTTCACCAATATAAAATGACCTTCCCTGTCTTTTTTGATGTCTGTCAGCTTGAAGTCTATATCATCTGAAATTAGAATAGCTACCCCAGCCTTTTTTTCTCGTCCATTGGCATGAAATATCTTTTTCCATCCCTTTACTTTCAGTTTCTTAGAGGCTTTTCTGGTTAGATGTGTCTCTTGTAGGCAACAGATTGTTGGGTTCTGTTTCATGATCCAGTCTGTTAATCTGTGTCTTTTGATTGGTGAGTTTTGGCCATTTGTGTTTAGAGATAATATTGAGAGAAATTGATTTTGGGCTGCCATGAGTGCGTGTAAGTGTGCAAGTGTGTATTTGCGACTATTAGAATATCTGCCTGGTTGACTATCCTCTTCTGGATTTTAGTAGGGGGTCTTCCCATTTGCCATCCTTGATTTTGGTTTTCATTTTTTCTCTCTGGGTTTAGCACCTTCCTGAGGAGGTTGTCTAGAGCTGGTTTCGTGCTGGTGTATTCTTCTAGTTTCTCTTTGCTGTTGAAATATTTAATTTCATTCTCAAATACAAATGAGAGTTTTGCTGGATACATTATTCTCTGTTGGCAGTTGTTTTGTTTCAGGATTTGAAAGGTTTTACCCCACTCTCTTCTTGCCTGGAGTGTTTCTTCTGACAGATCTGCTGTGATTCTGATTTGCCTTCCTCTGAAAGTAATCTTGTCCTTTTTTCTTACCTGTCTTAGAATTGTTTCCTTGTATTCGCTTGAAGGCAGTTTGAGGACCACATGTCTGGGTGAGGATTTGTTTGGATCGTATCTACTGGAAGTTCTGTGACCTTCCTGGATTTGTGCTGGATTTATATTTCCGGTATTCTGGAAGTTCTCCTGTATTATCTCATTGAGCACCCGTTGCAAGCCTATCTCCTTTTCCACTCCCTCTGGAAGGCCTATTATTCTAATATTTGATTTTTTGAGGTTGTCTTTCATTTCCTGTATGGACCTATTGGCTTTCTCCAGATTTGTCTCCAACTGTTTGATGAACTGCTGCCTTTCATTCTGAATGTCTTCCAATTCTGATATTCTGTCCTCTGCTGTGTTCATTCTGTTAGTTAGGCTTTCAATTTTGTGTTCTATATCGAGGATTCCCTTTTTGACTTGGTTTATTTCTGCAGTGACATGGTTTTTGAATACCTTGGACTCTTCCCAACGCTTCTCACTGTCTCTGATGAATTTCTTCACTAGTTTCTTAAAGTCCTTATCTGGTATTTCCTCTATGTCTTCATCTTGCATCTCAGATATTGAGATCAGTTTTTGGTTGTATTGGGAGGGAGTGCTTGATCTTTCTTCTGGGTCATTGCTTTTTCTGATACTTCTCCTCATTGTGTTTTGCCTCCTGTTGTTTTGGGATTTTAGCCTCTGACTTGCTTGTCTGGAGCCGTTGCCCTCAGTGCTGTAGCTTATAGGAAGTGCGACCCAGCAACTGCTGTATGGAGTGTTGGCTTAAGTATCCTTCTTCCTACTCTATTGGGGACAGCAGATGATGGTGAGGTGGGTGTTGATTAGCTCAACACCTCTGCGCTACTTCAGCCCACAGGTCCGTAGAGCCGCGTCTTGCGTCTTGCCTCTTGGGTTCGAGGCCTCTGTGCCACCTCAGGCCACAGGTCTACAGAGCCGCATCCTGCCTCTTGGGCTTGGGATGGGAGCCGCGTGTAGCTGGGGCCCCTGTGCCACCTCAGGCCACAGTTGTGCAGAGTCTTGTCTTGCCTCTTGGGCTCAGGGCCCCTGCGCCCCCTCAAGCTACAGGTCTGCCCAGCCATGTCTTGCCTCTTGGGCTGGGGACCCGTGCTGCACACTGCGGGGGTCTCTGGTCTCTGTCTTTGGCCCCTGCCTCCTGTGGTTTGGAATCTACACCCTAGGCTGGGTTGGAAAGATCCGTCAAGTTCTTCTCCCTGGAATTCCCACTCAAAAGAGTTGTCCCACTGGGAGATGTACTAAGCGGGTCCGCTGTCAGGCCAGCAGGCTTTGTTTAGCAGCCTCAGCTTCTATCCGCTGGGAGAACTTGCCCCATGGTTCTGCAGAACCAGCTTTGCTTCAGGGTCTCCTACTGAGCTGAGCACAGCAGGGGTTCTACTCGAATTCACAGTCCTGCCCTGCCCCCTTTACAAGGCTATTCTTTCTCTCTCTCTTTTTTTTTTTTTTTTTGCACTTTCTCAAAGGTGTTCTGCTGTTGGGAGCAGAGCCATAGGAGTCATGTAGCCGTGCTCCCACCAGCTTGCACCTCTGTCCAGGGAGGCTCTGCTCAGTGTTGCCCCGCTCCTAGTGCTCAGGCTGAGCCCAGCAACAGTTTCCACTGCAGTCTCTTGCAGCTAGTCAACCATTCGAAGCTGAGTTGGGGATTACTGTAACCCAGTCCCAGAGCGCAGCTCCAGTCCCCTCTGCACTCTCTCAAAGCTGCTGACCTGCTGGGAGGCACGTTTCTGGGCAACCCCCCCCTGCTTATCTTCGTGGGTTGATGCCCCCTTTGTTCAATCCAGTAGCCTCCTTTAGGGTCTCCTGCACTCCAGTGGTCGGTGCCCCTGTCGGTGTGGACTCCTGTCCTTCCAACCGCCTTTGTCTTCCCTAGAACGGCTGAGATTCCGCCGCCTTCCCCCTGGCTGGGATCGCGACTCGACAAAATTCTTGTGGCGTGCTGTCTCCTCTTTTTTCCTTTTTATGGTTGTCTCTCCAAGCTGTGTAGATCTTCTTACTTCAGCGAACTCCAGTGACCTTCCTACACCTATCCCCACAATTCTGTGTCTCCTGGTTTGTTTCTCTGCAGGATCGGTTCTCCTCTGTCCCCACTCTGCCCTACACCAGCTCTCTATGGTCGGCCATCTTCCTCCGTCTCCCAGAAAAGTTTTATATATTAAAAACAAACTGTGCTGCAGGTGCAAAATTTAAGGTGCAAAAAAGTTAGCTGTTTGCCTAGGGTCATTCAGTTTGTAAGAGGTGCAGCCAGGCTTCTAACTCAAGTATACTTGTTCCAGAGATGCTGTTAATGCTTGATGTGAAGGATTTGATGATTAGGTTGAGCCTCCAGTCAATATGGCAGTTCCCAGGATTTCCAGGGAAGACTTCATGTTTGCTGTGTCTTATTCAGTGTTTTCAGGTATCATGCAAATCTATGAATTTATCTGTTCTGCATATTTGCATGAACATAAGCTCCACAGTTGACATCAACTGCTGTGAGAAGATGCATGACAGGCCACATGGCCAAGTATAGCATAGTGTTAAAAAATAATGTTCATGGAGAATTTGGAAGCATATGAGTAAAGCTTGTAGCAAAGTGATCAAAGCAGAGCATAGAACCATATGCAGTGGATGATCTTAACTCTCAGAAATGCCATGTCTGGTATTGGCAAGATTTGTTAACAAGTAAAATTTCCCACTCACTTAGTACTTGGATCCCCACCAAGGAAGGCTAGGCATTCTACAGTCTCTTGCTGCCCATAGAATAGACCAGAGGAGTGTAGCTATTGATTCCCAACAAAAGCTTTATGATGAATGAAAGAGCAAGAAAAAGAATCAACATTGGACTGGGTAGATCATTGCTGTGCACAGACTAGGCTTGGTTGAGGTGTCACAAATTGAATCAGTTTATAAGCAAAAATAAACAAAACAACAAAACAAAATAAAACAAACATGCAGAAGAGGGCATGGTGATGCCATGGGACAACAGCTTGAATTGGTTAATCCTGTGAGTATATCACCCGAGGCCATTCTTGTTTTCTGAGTCCTGAAAAAGTTGAACTTGATAGTCATGACATTTTCTGTATTTTGGTTACTTTTACTTTTCCACAAGATTGAATCTCCCAGCTGGAGCTCTTGCCTCTTCCTTCAAATTACTTTATTTAAGGAAAGTTTACACACCATAATATTTACCCATATATTAATGAATGGTTGAATGATGTTTCATATTTTCTAATTGGAAAAATAAATAGAACATAAAGTTCAACACGTTAAGCAATGAAAAAGAGAGGGAAATAATAATTCCCATTGAATACACATTTATTGAAATGTCATACTGTATCTCATAAGTATGTACAATATTTGTTTATGAAAACTTAGAACAATCTTTCTTTGTTGGCTTTCTTTCCAGTGCCTGCAAATAGTGAGGGCTAGACTGGGCTAAAGTCATGAAACAGGTATTCAATTCAGATCTCCCACATGGGTGGCAGGAACCAAACTACTTGACCCATCACTACTGTCTCTCAAGGAGCAAAATATTACCAAGAAACTGGGATTGGGATCTAGAGCTGTGTCTCAACACAGATATTCCAAGATTGGATGAAGATATTTATTTATTTGCCCAAATGCCTGTCACTGTTTCTTATTTTATATGGTAGGATGATAATCCTTTTTCCAAATTTATCACAGTGCTGTTTTATTTTCTATTCAGTTTTTAAACAATACTGACTTTATAATCTAGTGGATGAAAGCACAAAACTAAAATTTTTTAAAAAGAAGAAGAGTTTATATTGGAGAAATGAAATTTTCATTCACAAAACAGAATGATCTGAGAAAGAATGGGGTGGAATATGGCAGCTGAGTGGTCACTACCTTTCCCCAGACATGATAATTTGAACAGCTACTCACACACCAATTCATTTTCACAGGGGCTAGAGAAGCCAGGTGAGAGATCAACATGCTGGCTTTTTGTGCATTGGTGGAAGTAATATGTAACAAACCTCAAATAGTGCAGTGTGAACAGAGGACACTTCCTACTTAGTCCACTGCAATAAGATTTAGGCTCACATCTGCAGACTAAATATTTGGTCGTTCCCTAGCTGGGTGGCCTCTTCCTCCTCTCCCCATATGTTATCACAAAGTGGATTAATGCTTCAGCTGTGTGGAATAGGCAGGAGAAGCTTAGGATTATGTCTTGGAGCTCAGAGTTTGGTCTGCTACCATGAGACCAATCACCTGATAAAGCCAAAAGGCTTGGCCCCAAGACTGATATTCATAGTCAGAGCCTCTGGACTTGTCTATATTGGGTAGGGACCTGTTCCTCTTGGGACAAATTCACTCTAGTACCTGTCATCAGCAACCCCAGGTGGACCTGGCATGCACTCCTGGGACTTGGTGGGGCCTGGTACCTGTGGGATCCAGGTGTGACCCAGCCTGGTGACAGTTTGGGTATCTCAAGGGCTGCCTTTACCACTCACTTCCAACCCTGGACAGACAAAAGGGACTGTGTTTGGGAAGCCAGTGTTAGACAAGTAAAGGCCAACACTGGGTAGCGTCTAATGATTCTAATGGTCACTATGGATGTCAGACCTACGACCAGGTAAAAGATTGGGGCTCTGGGGTGTGGACTTGCTTTGTCAGGCATCCTTGGTAGCCTCATATGATGCTCTTGTGCATTCTCCACAATTGAACAGGACCTAATGACTGTGAGATCTGGGAATCAACCACCTAGTGCCTGACTGGGAGACTGATGGCTCCTCTCGATCACTATCCAAACAACCATGGGCAGGGAGTAAGAAACTGCAAGACTGCATTGGAACTCAGTGTTAGGTTTGTAAAAGGCAGTGCCAGTGCACAGAGCTCTGGAACTGCTTCAATGCCAAATAGAGTTCCTTGGCCTCAGTCTGCACAGGTTTTAAAGGGTTATGAACTCTAGGTAGAATGAGGAATTCTGACATGGTGAACATAGCACTAGAATTCAGAACCTACTCCAACTCCAGGAATAGGATTGTTAAGGTTGAACTAATCTCTTCTAAGCACTTTCCCAGTTTATTCTGAACAAAGCTCCAATAAAGCTGAAGAATAGTAATTAAAACTGCAGGAGTGAAACATCAGCATCAGACCTAGGACAAAACTTGATTAAGGACACTATCCAGTATTGGAATAACAGAAGTGTCCAGAAAAAAACAGACCACCTAGGATTTTTAGAACAGCCACACAGACCAGATTAGTATCACAAATTATCCAACATGCAGATAATGTTGTGTACCAAGAGGCATCAAGAACTTCCTGAGAGTCCTGACCTCACTGAAAAGGTGAATTAAGGCATCAGAATACAATCATTGACAAATTAAAATTTTTTATTAATTATTTTGCATTATGTGACAGTTTCATAGGCTCTGGGAATCTCCCCACCCCTCCCCCCTGGTGGATTCCTCCACCTTGATGCAGTATTACAGTTCAAATTCAATTAAGATTCTTTCCTTGCAAACATATACCAAGCATAGAGTCCAGCTACTTATTGTCCAGATGGATTGAACAGTTTCTTGGGGAGACCATTTCTGGTCCGAAGTTAGAGCTGGTAGAATATCATCCCAGTCAATTAAGAGTCCCAATATAACATCAACAGCAATTTGCAATATTATGGAATTGACATGGTTTTGAGTAGCCAGTATGTTAAAAAAAAAAAAAAAGCAAGTCCTAACCACAACCTATGATTAGCTCATTGACATTTCAATTTTAGTTTATATACAGGACCGGCTGCTATATACCTTAAAATGGCTATAAGGTACCATTCAGCTGTCTCGTGTCTATTTCATTTTCGTATTTAGCCATTTGTTGTGTTGAAGTAAAATTTTGCTGATCTTGGCAGAAAAAATAAATAAATCTTAAAAAAAAAAAAAGAATGGATGAAGAAAATGTGACACACAGACACACTGGAATACTCCTCAGCCTGAAAAAGATGGATTCTTGTCATTTGCAACAGCTTCAGTAGAACTGGAGGTCATTATGTTAAGTGAAGGAAACCAAATGCAGGAAAACAAGAATCACATAATCTCATTCATATAGTCTGAAAAAATGATTTCATAGAAGTTAAAAAAAAACAGTAATTACCAGAGGCTGGAGAGGTGACATATATATAATAATATATGTATATTTTCCACAAAAAACTAGAAGATGAAGTTTGGATGCTTTCATCATAGGTACATATATGTTCTGGATATTCCAAATCAATAATTTGAATGGTTTTAAATTTTTAATATAATTTTATTTTAGTTGATGCTAACATTATTGATCAGAGTGTAGTGGGTCAAGGGTTAGGGAAAATGGATGTGATCTTTGTTTCCAAATTTCCTACTTCACCTTTCTGTTTTGGGAGCAGGGAGATAAAATGAGGAGCCATACCCAGCCTCCCAACCACCCCAATACCTAGGGATGGGGAACTGCCACCGATATCAACCTAGGTCCCAATGTGACACACACTCTAAGGGTTCTGCCCAGGTGGTTTTGATAGTTCTGAAATGTTGTCAGTCTTGCCAATCCAAGTATGAGGGAACCCTTTCAGTGTCCATTGGGTGACATAATCCAGCTGAGAATCAACATTCAACCTGATATTTGCTGTTATATTTGGGCTTAGGCAGTTGTCCAATTTGTTCTGTCTTCTTCCCTCTGGGATTGTACAGATGTCCCCTGCAGGGCTTAATGGGCTGCCATATCCTCCATGTGGATCTCGGCCAATGTCCACTATTCCATCTTTTCCAGTGAGGAGGACAAGTTCTTGCAGGTGGGCCAAGGTCTCAAACCAGTTGACCCCGGGCCCCACTGGACCCACACCCATGGGGCTGTAAAACTTTTTATGTTCCTATTTTGGCTTCAATGTCATAGAAAACCTTTCAAATGGACTTTGTTCTGTTTTCATTTCAGCTTTCTTTTAAGCCAATAAGTCAACAGATTCAAAATGGGCAGAGGAACAAAGAAAGAAAAAAAAAGAGCTAAAAATCTGCACATGTTAATTGTATAATTGCAGTTTAATATTTTCACATTACTAAAAAGTAGAATGTGTATGAGAATGGGCCATAATATATCAAGCTGTAGTCACCAAGAAGGGACTTTCTTCGCAGGTTCTAGAATATGAATTTCTCATTTTGTTTCCCACCAACCTCTCAAGTGCAGAGAAAATCATATAAGCCATATCAGGAAAAGTTAAGTGTTAGGTCAGTGTATTTTATTTTATTTAAAATTTTAAATTTTATTATTTTATGATACCATTCCATGGGCTCCAGGATTCCCCAAGTCCCCTTCCCCTACTGATAGCCCTCATATTAATATAATAGAATAATCCCTCATAAACAATCATAAGTCCATCAATCTGCTACTTAAGTGTATCCTGACCTTGTAGGTATGGACAAAAACAGAGAGTCCAGCATCATATTGTCAAAATATACTTAACAGTTTCATTGGGAATCCATCTTTGATTTGGAGTAGAGATGCATGCTGTGTTGTATGTTCACATCCGGATGTGATAATCTCAATTACACAGTTGCTATATATCCTCTTAAATGAAAAGCCATAAAGCAAAATCAAAAACAGCAAGGAAAATGGAAAATTTACAAGATGAAGTTAAATAACTTGCGACTGAATGACCAATGTGTCACTGAAGAAATGAAAAAGAAAATAAAAAACCTTCCTGAAGCAAACAATGCTATTGTGTGACCTGTCACTGAAGAAATTAATAAGAAAAAAACTTTTTTGAAGAAATGAAAATAAAAACAAAAATATCAAAACCCCTGAGATGCAGAAAAAACAGTATTGAAAAGGCTTGTATTTTGCCTGAAGGTGAGAACATAGGATATTTGTCTTTGGGGGATTGACTTATTTCAATGAGCATAATGGTCTGTAGTTGAGACCATTTGGTTGGAAATCGTAAAATTTCATTTTTTGAATGGCAGAGTAGTATTTCATGGAGTAGGTGTGCCAATTTCTTTATCCACTCCTCTTTTGGTGGGCATTTGGGTTGTTGCCATATCTTTGCTATTGTACATTGTGTCACTGTAAGTATAGGATTACAGATCCCTTTCTTGTATGCAGAGTTCATTTCCTTTGGATACATTCCCAGCAGTGGGATGGCTAGGTCATATGCCAGATCCATTTTAAGTTCTCTTAACACTCTCCATACTCTTCCATAATGGTTGTACTAGCCTACACTCCCACCAACAATGAAGGAGGGCACCTTTCTTCCCACATCCACACCAGCAGGTGCTGTTGGCAGAGTTCTGAATGTAGGCCAACTTCACTGGTGTTAGGTGGCACCTCCATGTACTTTTTTTTTATTACATTGCATTATATGACACAGTTTTATAGGTCTTGGGGTTTCCCCCACCCCCCCTCCCCAAACCCTTCCCCCATGGTGGATTCCTCCACCTTGCTGCATTGCCACAGTTCAAGTTCATTTGAGATTCTTTCATTGCAAGCATATACCAAGCACAGAGTCCAGCATCTTATTGTCCAGATATGTTCGACGGTTTCTTGGGGAGACCATCTCTGGTCTGAAGGTAGAGCGGGCAGAGTGTCATCCCGATCAATTAAAAGCCACAACATAACATCAGCAACAATTTATAATGTTATGGAATTGGTGGACATAGTATTGAGTAAACAATATGTTAAAAAATGCAAGTTCCATGTAGTTTTAATTTGTATTTTCCTGATGGATGGGGAGCCTGAGAATCTTTTCATATGTCTATTAGCCATTTGAATTTGTTCTTTCGAAAAATGTCATTTATTTCCTTTGTCCATTTCTTCACAGGATTGTTTGCTGTTGAGCTTTGAAGCATGATAACCCTGGGTATTAGTCCTCTATCAATTGTGCAGTGTGCCATTTTCTTTCTCATTCTGTTGGTTGCCTTTTCACTTTGTTAATCATCTCCTTTGCTGCACAGAAACTTTTTAGTTTGATGTAGTCCCATTTGTTCATTTTGGCTTTAACTACCTATGCTTTGGGTGGCTTTTCTAAGAAGTCTTTCCCAATTCCTATATCTTAAAGAGTGCTTCCAATGTTTTCCCTCAATAGTTTGATGATCTCTTGGTGCAATTTTAGGTCCTTGATCCATTTAGAGCTGATTTTTTTATACAAAGTGTTAGGGGAATGTTTTGATTCTTACTTCTGCAGACTGCTATCCAATTATCCCAACAGCGTTTGTTGAAGAGACCTGCTTTGTCCTGGATTATTTTCAGTTTTCTTGTCAAAGATTAGTTGGCTATATCTGTGTGGGCTCCCTTCTGGAGTTTTTAGTCTGTTCTATTTATCTCCTTCTCTGTGTCACCAGTACCAGACTGTTTTGATGACCACCGCCTTGCAATATGTCTTAAGGTTTGGAATTGTGATTCCTCCAGCTTGCTTTTTATTCTTCAGGATAGCTTTGGATATTCATGGTCTCTTGTGTATCCAGATGAACTTTTGTATCATCTTTTCAATTTCTGAGAAGAATGTTGTTGGGATTTTGATTGGGATCATGTTGAATCTGTGTATTACTTTGAGTTTCTGTCTCTTCAATCTGTCCATTGATGTTAATGGACATTAATGTCCACCATTATTGTTGTATTGGAGTCTATTTCTCTCTTTAAGTATTTGTTGTTTGATTTAGTCTTCTGTTGTCATTTTACTGGGATGTTCTCCATGTTTACCTTTGGTTTTGGTAGGTGCTATTCCTGTTCTCTGTTGGGAGAACATCCTGAAGTATCACTTGTAGGACAGGTCTGGAAGAGGCAAATTCTTTGAGCTTTCCTTTACTATGAAAGAATTTTATTTTGTTTTCAAAGACGTAGGAAAGCTTTGCTGGGTAAGTTATTTTGGGTTGTCAGTTTTTCACTTAAAATCTGGAATATGTCTATCTATTCCTTTCTGGCATGAAGTTTTCTCTGAGAAAATGGAGTAACATATGGAGAAACATATAGAGGAACCCTCACTGTGAGTATTATTGGGGTTCCTCTATATGTTAACTGATTTTTTTTTGATGTGCATATTTAAGGATTTTTTTCCTTATGTCCAACTGAAGAGAGCTTGACTATCATGTGTTGTGGTGAACATTGCTTTTGGTTAACCCTATTGGCAGCTCTGTGCCCTCCTGCGTGCTGTTTCCCAATTATTTCTTCGTATCAGGGAAGTTTTCATTTATCCTTTCATTGGGATACATCTTTAAGTCTAGCTTTTCTTTCTGCAACTTCTGGAACTCCCATAACTCTCTCCTCCGCCCCCCCCCCCCATGATCCCATGCTGTGGCGACACCATTGCCTGCAGTCTTTCCCACTCCTGGTTCAAGCAATGCCCACGATTATGGATACACCAGCTGTCCTAAAGTACAAGTTTTTTTTTTAATTTATTTATTATTTTTGATTCATTAATTACATTGTATTATGTGACACAGTTTCATAGATACTTGGATTCTCCCCACCCCTCCCCAAACCCTCCCACCATGGTGGATTCCTCCATCTTGTTGCATAACCACAGCTCAAGTTCAGTTGAGATTCCCCCATTGCAAGCGTATACCAAACATAGAGTCCAGCATCTTATTGTCCAGTCAAGTTCAACGGCTTCTTAGGTATACCCTCTCTGGTCTGAAGACAGAGCCAGCAGAGTATCATCCCGATCAATTAAAAGCTCCAACATACCATCAGCAAAAATTTACATCATTATGGAATTAATTGACATAGTAATGAGTAACCAATATGTTAAAAGTAAATGCGAGTTCTTAACCACCTTCTGTGACCACCTCACCTACACTTCAATTTTAGTTTATACACAACATATAACATTCAAAACATAACATGTTATACATAACATCATATCATCTTAAATTAAGGCAAACATGTGGTATTTAACCTTTTGTGATTGGCTCATTTCCCTTAGCATTATGGTTTGCAGTTTGGCCCATTTGGCCACAAAGAACTGCATTTTGTGTTTTTTTTTAATAGCTGAGTAGTATTCCATGGAGTAGATGAACCATAGCTTGCTTATCCAATCTTCTGCTGATGGGCATTTTGGCTGCTTCCATGTTTTTGCAATTACTGATTGTGCTGCTATGAACATAGGAGTGCATGTTGGTTTCTCATAAAACAAGTGTTCTGGATGTATTCCTAGGAGTGCTATTGCCGGATCATACGGTATGTTGAATTTGAGTTGTTTGAATGTTCTCCATACTGATTTCCATAGAGGCTGTACCAGCCTCTAAAGCACAAGGTTTTGACAGTGCTGGTTTTACCAGACCCTGCTGGTCATTAAGTCTGAGGATCACCCAGACCTATTTTGAATTCAATCCATAGGATGCCATGTCAGTACTTTTTTCCTTGTGGCACCAGTGCAATGTCCTGAACAGGAAGTGAGTTTACTCCTGGCTTAGCATATGTGCAGCTCTCTCTTTCCCTCCAGTCCCACAGCCTTTTCCTCAGTACAAAAAATGGCATCAGATGTGTCACTGCTGGGCATCTGGGCTGTGAAATCCACCCTATTTGTGTACCTCCCACTTGGGGCCTATCGCTCTGTCTCTGTTCATGGTTGAATCAAACAAATCAGCAGATTAGGTAGTTCTGGTTCACCTCCTGACTTCCCAGTGAACTCCTCTTCCCACCCAGCCAGTGGTGGAGCTCCAATTGCCACTCACTGACCACCGCTGGAGTATCTTGTTGCTACAACCACTTCATTGTTTCTACTGCTTCCTGTGTATGTGAATCTCCAAGTGTCCCTCTGCCACTGGCCTGTCCTCTCCTATTTCCTGGAATCTGCCTTTTCTGCTTCACCTTGGCTAATAATTCTGTCTGTTAAAACCTGTTCTCACCTGATACTGTCACCTTGTTCTCTCCCCAGCATATTTTATTTTCAATAATGTAGTGGGAATAGGATTCCCTCTCTCTTCTTTCTCTTCCCCCTACATTGTTCAACGTAGGCCCAAGTTTTCCTAGTTGCACAGAAATTGTCTGGTGCCTAACAGGCAACCCAGTAACAGCCTTTCTTGCCCATGTACAGATGACCTTCATACAGGAGGCTGTCTTTGGAGATTAGGGTCCCTCACAGATTGTGACAAGCTCCCTGGTGGCATTTCTTTGCCTGTCCAGTGCCTACAAGTTACAGTGTTTAATTTACTTTTAGAAGATTTTTGAAAACAACTAGTGAGGAAAAAAAACTGAAACAGACAAATTGTGGATCCATCTAATCAAACCCAAATAAAACCAAGCTTGTGTTCACAAATGTTTCAGATAGGCCATGCAGAGCACAGAGCAATCACAATATTAAACCAAGCATGAAAAGCCGAAAGAAAGTTTACCAGAAGAGGCACATATTCCTCAAAGAGTTTAACTACTACAGAAGTCCAAGTACTAAACATACAATGTCCTTATACCAGAATGGGACTGCCAGGAAAGATAAAATCTTTTATAATCTCCCAAAGGGATGCAAGGTCTCCTGTTGAGGTGGCCTTCCCAAAGCCAAATCCCCAATAAAGTCAGTAGGGAGCCTCTTAGAAAAATAGGTGCTTCAATTAACAACTGCAAAAACGTGGAAACAACATAGATGCCAATTGACAGAGGACTGGATAAAACAAAAAAAACTTGTTCATCTACTTTGTGGAATACTACTCAGCTATTACAAAAGAATTAAATGCAATCATTTGCAGCCAAATGGGCTCAACAGGAGACCATTATGCTAAGGGAAATGAGCTAATCCTGAAAGGTCAGTTATCATATGTGTAACCACACAAATGAAAGATGTAATAGAAACCAGACTATGAGGAATCAAGGAAAATCAGCGGAATGCATCTCTATTAAGGAATGAAGGTAGATTCCCAATGAAACCTCTGAATATACCTAGAGAAAGTATCCCCTGGTGATGCTCTGCTAATATGGCTAGGGATTGTTTTGCTCATCTTCTTAGGGAATGGCTCTTTCTTGTTTCAATTTGCAGTTTTGTGGTGCCAAATCTAAATATTTTTGCAATGAATTTTACCTCTTCATACTTCCTAGTTATTTGTATCTTTAATAAGTTATTGTGATTTATTAATTGACTATCTGTAAGAGACCGATTGCTTGTAAACACCTGAGATTGTAAATGTCCCTTTCAACACTGGTTTTACTATATTTTATGATTAATAGTGTTCCAGTTTTTAGTGTAATTTCTCCAGTGCCACATGGATCACACACTGCATCTATTCCTATAAAAAGGTTTTGAATTTCTTTTTCATCACTCTAATGATGCATTGGCATTTTTGTTGCATGTTCATTAACTTCATGTTGATGAAAATTTACTATTTTTTTTCCCTATTGTGGACTGTGTTCACTGACTCTGTATTTAAGGGGATGTACAATGAAAGTGTAATGAAGACTGATATGTTAAGATGTGAAGACAAAGTACAGTATGTCTCTGTGCATCCAGATGAAATATGGACTCTCAGTGAAAGAGTTGAAAATATCCTGACAGTAGGATGTTGGACTCTCCGACATTATCCATGCCTACAGTGTCGGGAAACACTGCAATAACAGCATGATGGACTTATGACCGTTCATTAAAGACACCCACTGTAAAACTACAGGGGAAATCAGTGGGGTGGGGGGAGGAGTCTGGGGAGGGGGACAGAAAATCCCAGAGCCTATTAAATTGTACCATAAAATAAAATAAAAGTATTTTTAAAAAGAAATAGGTTCAACCCATCTGGACAATAAGTAGCTGGACTCCATGCTTGGTATATGTTTGCAAGGAAAGAATCTTGATTGAATTTGAACTGTAATACTGCACCAAGGTGGAAGAATCCACCAGGGGGGATTCCCAGAGCCTATGAGACTGTCACATAATGCAAAATATTAATAAAAATAAAAAAAAGAAATGGGATTAGAGAGAAGCAGATACATGCATAGTACTGAGGAGAGACAAAATCCTCCAGAGCTGTGCTGACCACAGCTATGCTATGGTGGCAATTAGCTACTTGGGTTTTCTGAGCTCTTGAGATCTTGCTAGTGTGAACTTAGATGTACACACAATACATACCAGATTTTGAGGATTTGGTACAGGAAAATTAAAGTCTATCAGTATTAATTAAAAAAACCCAATGGCTATATGTTGACATGATATTTGGGCAACATTAATTTAAAGAAAATATATTATTAAAACTAAAAAAATTCATTCCATATTTGTATCTAATAAACTACAAAGTATGCTTTTTGAAAAAAATACGTGCTTGATTTGTGAGAAGACTTGGGGCAGAAAAAATGAGCCATGGGATCAGAGATTACAAAGAGTTAATTGTCAGGGCCCATTAGATTCCAGGAGGCCTCAATTCCTTCCAAAGTTTCAGGTCTGAATTATAGATATGAGAGATGTCAATCTAAATAATGACCAAAGAGATTTTCCAAAAAAAGAAAAATGGCATTTGCTTGAGTGCTGAAAGAGAATACATATGCCACAGTGAACTATGAGCTTATTCAAAGACGGAATGAAGCGGGGACTTTTCAACAGCAAGATGATGACTGTATATCATATTCTGGTATACAGTAATACATGATCACAAGGATTAATAACAGGGGTGGCATCAGCTCAAAGTTAAACACATTTGTCAAACCTGCTTGTCAAACCTTCCAACTTAGGCAGGGCAAAAGTACCCATTTACCCTTTATTTCCCCATTCTATTCAGCAAGCTGTGGTTGTATGGCTATGCACACACACTTATTTTATACTTTCCAGACATGTTTGGCTCATCCCACCTGGAAAAAAGCTACAATTAGCTGAGGCATTTGCTAAGGGTGTGGGGACGTGGGATGAGTTGTAGAAGAAAATAGTAGCTTTGATCACATGAATAGTAATTGGACAAGACTGAAATTTTTTCAAGCAAATGCTAGTTCACATTTTTATCCCTTTTCCTATCTACTTTACCTGTAGAGTAAGACATAGCAATAATATTTCACTTTAATTACACCACACTATTTAGGTTACAGAATATTAAGGGGAAGAGAGACCATAATCAATGATTCAGCAATGTGACTTTATTATGTTGCTTTAGGCCACTAAGATTGTGGTATTTTGTTATGTCAGCAACAGGAGGCTCACAGAAGCACAGTCATTAGCACAAAGTGTAGCCAGGCAGGCAGGCTGGAGGGCTGGCAACAACCAGGGATTATGTGGACAGATAGCAATGTTGACAGCTAGGAGCAGACAAGCAGGTCAACATCTTAGAGGAAAGTGAAAGAAGGAGAGGTAGACTGGAGGACAGAAGGCCAACTGGCAGGCAGCTGGAAGAGGGGCAGGTGGTCAGTTGGAAAGCAAGATGTGAGCAGAGGACAAGGGACATGGAAGCTGACAGGAAGAGAGGATGTCTGGCAGAGGCTCTCAGAACCATTCTTGTCACCATCAGGGTTAGTGGAACCTCCTGAGACGTAGATGAATCCCATTCTTGGACTTCAGGACAAGTCTTGGAATGGGTATAGGGACTTTGGTGGGATCTGCCAGCAACTCAAAGCGCAGCAGGGTCAAGGCCACGGCCACCTTCAGCTCGTTCATGGCAAACTGTTTTCCAATGCAGTTCCTAGACCGGGAAGGGAAAATGAAATGAGAAGTGGCCTCAGATCCCCCTCTGAACTGGACAGGCAATTGTCCTTGAGTTCTAGCCCAGAGTTGGCCAGTCAGAGTCCTTGTTTGTGTGGGCTAGCCCTGAACCATTTCCATATAGTCACGCACTGTCCCCAAGCCTCAGTCATGGTCTTCTTTTTTTTTCTTTTTTTTTTAAATCTATTTTATTGTATTGTTGTTGACAATCTTTATATAGTTAATTACAGTTAAAGGAAAAAGAAGAAGAAAAAAAAAGAAAAAAAAGGTTCAGGGGATAGGGAAGTGGGTAATGCTATTATGTCAATATTGTTTCCATCATGTATCTGAGGTAAAGGGGGATATTGAGGGAGAAGCCCCACCCGGTTTCCTGCCCACCCCAAGTCCCGGATGTGGGGCATGCTCTGAGATATGTGCTCAAGTGGTGTTAATAGTTCTCCAGTTATGAATCGCTGCCAGTTTCGCTCGATGAGGTCGTCCACTGATTGATATGGTCCACCATAAAGTCTCCGTTTGCCCCATATTTCGTTGCCAACATATAGCTGAGATGAATGATTGTCCTGTTCTGTCTTCCGTCTTTTCTTGGTTAGAGTTCTGAGTCCAGCAGTTCGATTGGGGAGATCTCCAAAGATACTTTGAGGTATTCCCAGATTAGTTTCTTGTATGTTCTAGCAAGCACAGGGCCCGGCACAGACCATCACCCTGATCAGCTGGTGGTTGCAATTGCTGTGTTGGTTCTGTTTTCGGTCCCGAGTTGCACTGGAACCGATGGGTGTTGCAGTCCAGTCTGGTTCGGCCCTTACATCAACCAGTGGGAGCTGCAGCCTAGTCGGGGCGACCCACAATAACCCCCACCAGGCCCGCCCCCTACCCTGGTTTGCCAGTATGTGTAGCAGAAGACCAGTCTGTCCCCCATCCCATTTGGCTCCGGTACTTGTCAATGGGTATTAAAGCTTAGTTCCATCTAACCAACTCAACCATCCAGCCCTCACAGATGTTGTTGAGTGCCTCTCTATCTAGCCATCCCAGCCCCTGTCCTAGTTTTCATGCCCTCCCGCGGGAGTAGTGACCCAAGAAGGGGGACCCCACTTTTTCCCTCCCAGGTCTCTCTGTCCCGGTTTATGCACTCTTTAGGTGGTCCTGTGATTTGACTCGACAGAATTAGTCCCCAGTGCCAGCTTCTGTCAGCTGATGCTGTGGCCCTGATCTAGTCCACATGCGGCACACAGGTGTTGTAGCCTTGCTTAGTCAGGTCTGTCTCTATCCCAGCCCACGCTCTCCATTGGGAGTAGCTGTCCGGCAAGGGGACCAGCCCCTTAATTCCCCCACCAGCTCTGCCCCTTCCTTCCTGGATCTCACGTGTGCTAGTTGGGTGCTGCATTCATATCCAGTACAGGCAACCACTCCCTGGCATTCCATAATGTGTACTGGTTTTGTCACAACCAAACCCGGCCCATCCCACACTCTGATCTGGTGATCGGATTTGCCAGTGGATGACATGAACTGATTGAGCCTGGTCTGCTCCTGACCCATGCCAAATGTATGCCAGTGGGAAACTTTTCATGGCCTATTCTGGGCTGTTTCCTATCATGCTTCTTGCGCTTACCTGCAGGGACTGTGTCCTGCCAGAGGAGTTGCCCAGGCTCCTCCATCAGAACCCTTCCCAATGCCAGATTTTGCGCTTGCCAGGGGGTTCTTGAGCCAACCCTACTCGGTTCACCTCCTGTCCTAGCAGGAACAGTGGTTTTTCCTGGCTGGCTTTCACCCCATTCTGGTTCTTGTTGTTGGATGTTTCAGCCCAGCCATGGCTCGTCCATACCCACATACAGCTCACACATGGCTCAGAAGGGGAGTGAGACCCAGCCTAGTCAGTCCCACATCTACCCTGGTTCTCCATAACACCAGATGGTGTTGGGATCTGAACCGGCCTGGTGCATCCAATCCCAGCCCACACTAGTGCCTCGGGTGACTACAACTGTTTCCTAGATAGAACGCAGCCCCCATTCCAGCACATACACCCCTTGGTGGGAACCTCATCCCAGTTGTGGTGTCCTCTTACCTCCCAGATTGGGCCTGTTCCTAGCCGTAAATCACGCACCTGCCCGTGGTTGCTCTGAGGACCATTAGGTGCAAGACTCAAGTTCATTTGGGATTTCCTCATTGCCAGCATTCTGTTTACTCCATTTTGATTGAAGGGATCCCCAAAGAGACTTTGAGGTGTTCCCAGATCAGGTTATTAGCAAGCACAGTGCTTCACGCCCCAAAGCACTGTGGGTTCAGGAGGAAGCCTCCCAGGCAGCAGGTCAAAGAACCAAAAGTCCAAAACTCTCTGGCCGGGCAGCCAGCAGGCGGAGCCTGGTGCCAAATGGCACACTGGCTGCCCTGGAGCAGCTCACCACGTGTACGTGGTAGCTACTGTGTGTTCCCAGGCTTGAGGCATGGCCATCCCAAGGCCCCCGGCAGGCAGCAAGGTGGCTGCCTGCCGGAGGTTCAAGTCCTTAGGCCCCAGTCCCCCAGTCATGGTCTTCTAACCTTGACAAACCCTACAGCTCTTCTGAGACTGTCCTGTCTCTACACTTGAAGACACAAAGTCTCCTAGGACAGAGTCAGTGCTGTAAGAAACAAGGTCTTATCACAGGAATTGCTTAATGCATTAATCATTATTGGGTCACACCCTCCTCTCCACAATGTCTGGTTCCTTAACATAGAGGTCACATGGTTTGAACCTTTGACAGGTCTGACAGATCTGATGTGTGCTCTGGGCTGAATAACAATTCAAAGGTTCATCATTGGGCCTGGAAGCGTGGCCTAGCGGCTAAAGTCCTCGCCTTGAATGCCCCGGGATCCCATATGGGCGCCGGTTCTAGTCCAGGCAGCTCCACTTCCCATCCAGCTCCCTGCCTGTGGCCTGGGAAAGCAGTCGAGGACGGCCTAAGGCTTTGGGACCCTGCACCTGCGTGGGAGACCTGGAAGAGGTTCCTGGTTCCTGGCTTCGGATCGGCTCAGCACCGGCCGTTGCAGTTACTTGGGGAGTGAATCATTGGATGGAAGATCTTCCTCTCTGTCTCTCCTCCTCTGTGTATATCTGCCTTTGTAATAATAAAAAAAAAAGGTTCATCATTTAGTAAGCAAGAAAATGGGAACCCTTTAGGTCAGAGTGATCATGAGGCCAATCCTGCCAGGTTCCTCAGCTGATCCTTCCGCCTTGTCACATGAGGGGAAGCTCCATGGAACCCAGTAATACTTTTCATGACATTCCAAAGGCTGCCTCTATGGTCTACTTTAACAGAGAGCAGGAGGAAGAGAAGCAAGCTGGGCAAAAGGAGCAACATAAGGAGAGGCAGCCTGGTCTGTCAGATGTATTTTTTTTTCATTAGACATAGCTGCTTTGATTACTACTATAAAACAAAACAATAACTTACATGAATACAAAGAAAATAAATATTAGTGCTGCTTAGAAAGTGCCTATCCAGCTCCCTTCTTATGGCCTGGGAAAGCAGTGAAGGAAGGCCCAAAGCCTTGGGACTCTGAACCTGAATAGGAGACCCAGAATAAGCTCCTGGCTTCTTGCTTTGGATTGGCTTAGCTCTGGTCATTGTGGCCACTTGGGGAGTGAACCAGCAGATGGAAGATCTTTCTCTGTCTCTCCTTCTCTCCATAAAAAATTGCCCTTCTGATAAAAATAAATCAATCTTTAAAAAAAAAGTGCCCAGCCCATGCTTTCCTGTTCTCCAATAGTAGTAATATCTATTTCAGACTATGTGAGGGAAGAGGTTCTCAGACCTGTGATAAACCTACAGCTGGAAAGCTGACTATGGATGAACTGTCCCCTTAAAGCCTATCAGGGAAATATTAACCTAGCTTTAAATAACTCACAGAAATATAAACTCAGAGATATTTTGGTCTTCATTTTTTCCTTACATTATGTATGGCAATTTGTATTCCACTGAAGGATTATTGCAAACCTTTTTATTTTCCACATCAGCCATTTATTTTTTAGAGTATAAATGTCTGGCCCAACAGGTAGCCCAAGGTGTTTTTTGTGTTTTAAGTTTTTTTGTGTTTTAAGTCCTGGGTTTTATGTTTACATGCCGGGAATCATTCAGATAATATGTGTTGTACACTAAGTAATAGTGTCTTTTACTCCAGATTCCAAGGACTCCTCATCACCCCCTGCCCTCCCCCAGCACACACAGAGCACTCACCTTGATCCTCCTGAGAAGGGCAGGAAAGCGTGGCTGTGGCGATCAGAACCTGGTGCAAACCGGGAGGGGTCAAACACCTGCAGAGACAGGACCAGGGCCAGGGCAAGAGGAGGTCAAGTGAGTAGACAGGAACCCCAGAGGGGGTATAAAACCCAAGAGGTCACCCCATGCCACCCTCACTGTGCCCCTGTACCTCTGGCTTTGGCCACACCTTCGGGTTGTGGTGAAGGCCATAAATGGAGACTGCAACTACGATACCTTTCGGGAAGGCAGGAGACAGAGAGAAAAAGCTGTTTTTACCCATGAATAGGAGGCTCCAGTCCCTCAGTCAGCGGTACACAGGTGCAAAACAGGAAAGGCATGGGTGCCACAAGCCTTCAAGTTGAACTAAATGCTCCTACTGCAAGAGTGCTAGGATGAGTTTGGCAAAGCACTAGAGCTCAGGTGAGGATCAGAAAACCATGAAGCCAGGGATGAGAAGTAAGAATGCAGTACTGCAAGGTATGCCCTTTTCCATTGTCATTTTTCTAAGGAAGCACTTGGAGCTCAGAACGGCTGAGTGACTTGACTCTGATTGCACAGCTAGGATGCAGCAGGACATCCATCAATGATGGGTCAGGAAATGCTGGCTCCTGAAGCAGGGGCTGCAGAGATCTGAGATCTGGTCTCCAGCTGCTCTCTCTTATCACCCTGAGAGTTCCTCAGAAGCTGAATCACATCTGATCCATATATGGGGTTCCCCAACCTTCCTCCCTTGCTTTGAACATACCAGAAAAGATGTTTATCTACCTCTGCTCCATCAGATTCTCTTCCCAGTTCTGTACATCTTAGAGAACAGGAGATTAGGGCACATTCAGAAGTTGTCAATGTGAATGCCCACATGGAAAACATGCTAAAGACTTAGTCATCATAGTGTGGGCCCACATGCACATTGCTTTGTGTTTATTTTCATGCAGTTTTCCATATATTACATCAAATGTGAACATTATTTTCAAAAGTGCCACTTGAGGTGCCTGAGTCGTGTATCAGTCCTTGAAGTAGCAGGTCCTGTCCCAGTTACTCCATATCCAAACCTATATCCTGCTGATGTGCCTGGGAAAGCAGTAGAAGATGGCCCAAGTACTTGGAACCCTGCTATCTACCTGGATGGAGTTGCTCCCTCCTGACCCTGTTCCTTTTGTGGTAGGCATTTGGGGAGTGACCAGTGGATGGAAGCACTCTCTCGCTCTTTCTTTGTCTCCATCATTCTGTCTCTAATAGCTAATTCTCTATTTTTTAGAGTGCCAGCGAGGACACAGGTATAATTTTTTAATAAGAAGTTAAATAGACAGGTCTTTAATTGCAAATGTTTTCATGTGTAGAGAGGTGAACTAATATTTACTGAACTTTTACTGCAGTCCAGCCATGTATTGGGCATTTTATATATCTCATTCCAGCTACAAAGGAACATTCACCTATTGATGAACAAAGGGAGATCAGATTGTTTCAGAGGAGCAGGAAAAATGGGGATGTTGGATCCTCCAGTTGGCCTCACACAGCACACAGGTGAGTTAGAGTGGGAAGTGCAAACCTTTGGGTAAGGAGCGTCCATCAGGGAAGGTGACCGGCTTGCTGAGCTCTCTGCCAACACCTGGCACTGGTGGATAGATCCTCAGTGCCTCCTTAATGCACATAGTGGTGTAGGGCATCTTGTCCAGGTGGTCCCTGAAACAATGCCAGTGCAGGGGAGGGGCAGGGCTGGGCACATCAGGGCTCCACCTCTCACACAGGCAGGGCCTTCCCACCTCTTGGGCCTTCACTCACCAGCTGATAGAGGCTCCATCCCCCAGGACGCTCTGGATCTCCTCACGGCACCTCTGCTGATGCTCTGGGTGTGCAGCCAAAGCATAGAGGATCCAGGAGATGCCACTGGCTGTGGTGTCATGGCCCTCAAACATGAATGTGTCCACCTCGGCGCGCAGGTCCTCATCAGACAGGCTGCTCCCGTTCTCCATCTTGGGTAGACCACAGGGAGAGGGCAGGCTCAGTGCCTGCTCCCATGCCTCTGGACCAGCCTTGGGCTGTGCTGCACACACTGACCTTGGCAAAGAGGAGGATGTCCAGGAAATCCAAGCGCCTCTTGCTCCTGACCTTCTCCAGCTCTCCTTCTTCCTGCAGGCGAGCCTTCCTCAGCTTGATCACTTGGTCTGTTCCAGAGCAGAGGTTACCAGTTGGAGCTGAGAGCTCCTACCACCCCCAGGAACCCTACCTGCCCCCATGTTGATGCCATTGAGGAGGGTGGGAGTGGGTGTATGGATCATGGTGGGATCCAGCTTCCTCTGAAGCAGGATGGGCCTCCTTGCAGTAGCACAGCTCAAGAACCTCAGCTGAATGTTGCAGGGATGTGGCCTCATTTTACTATCCCCAGTGTGATGATTCAGAGATCACAACTCCAGATCCCTGCACCAAGGAAGTACCTAGCATGAGTATGTCCCAGCTGCTATAAGGGGCAAGGAGGGTGCTTCTGCCTGAGGAGCCCAAGTAGTTTCCTTGGGCTCTGCCTGGTGGTGAATTGAACTCAAGAGGAGGGAACAGAACCTGTATGCTCATGGGCGAGCTGGCAGGTACGGTCCATCAAGCAGCCTGCAGGGCTCAGCCTGTAGAGGGTGTTGTTGTGATGAAACACATTTCTTGTTCGGAAGGACACCAATTGGCTGAGTTCCCTAACAGCCTGGATGTAGGATTTGGAAGTCCTGATGGGAAAGACAATAGTAAGAGTGGAAGGTGACCTTTCCTCTGGAGGTGCATTCGGACTCTTCTGGGAGATTCCTCACACAGTGGGGGCAGGCAGCACTGAGGCACACATCTCTTCCATGTAACAGCCCTTGGGACCCGAAGGCCTCTGAGCGAGGGCACAGAAAACAGGCTTTTCCCCACCCTGGGATTCAGGGATCTATGACTGAGGCAGGGTTAGCACTGCTATGAACACTTGTCCTGAAGTTGACACCTTACCTTTTATGGAGGTGAGCATTTAGGCTGATCTGTCAGCCTCCCAGGTGGCTCACAACAGTTGGCAAGCCCAAGGAACCCACAGCCAGAGGGCTGACACTGACCCGCTGTCCAGCTGGATGTTGCCCTCGTGGCTAAAGGCACTCTTCAGGATGGTGTCCAGGGTCATCATCGAGATATCTTCACAAACGTCTAGAGAGGAATCCTGGCTGGCGAGCTTCTCCCATTTGTCCTTATTGGGGGAGGGATGGACATTTGACTTTCTTTATATCCCCAGGAGCCCTGTACTAACAAGGTAAGGCTCTTTTCTCTATAAATATTATGGTGAAAATTCCTCATTTTAGGAAATTCAGTCTCCAAAGCTGGAGTTTGTAATGTAATGCCATTTTTAAAGAAAATATGATTAAGTTAAACATGCTTCCTCATAGCAATCTGAATTTTTCTTCACTTTTATGAAAAAAGGTTGTGAGAATCATGGTTTACTCAATGACAAAACATCAAGTTTTCGAAAACAAAGAGCAGTGGGACTCACTGTTCTAAGAACAGAGTTAGGTCTCTGGGTTAGGCAGGATCCCATTTAGCGATCAAAATGGCAAGGCAGAGCCCTAGGGTACAGGTTATGACTTCTAAGGAGCAAAAACATGGACTGCCATTCTTCCTCATTTGTTAAATGTTTGTTGATCACAGTTGGATAAGAAATTAAAATCCATAGGGCCAGGTTGTGATGTGGTGGGTAAGGCCCCCATCTATGATGCCAGCATCCCATGTGGGCATCAGTTTGTGCCACAGTTGCTCCACCTCTAATCCACCTTCCTGCTAATGGCCTGGAAGAAGCAGTGGAAAATGACTCAAGTGTCACCTCTACTCAGGTGGGAAATGCGGATGAAGCTCCTGAATCCTGTTTATGGTCTGGTCCAACCCTGGGCACGTTGGTCGTCTGGGGAGTGAACCAGAGATGGAAAAATTTCTCTCTCTCCCTCTCTCTAACTTAGAGTGCCAACTAACCAACTAAATAAATCTCTTACACGTTTCTCCAGGTGGCAGAGGGTGGCATGGCAGCAGGTAGGGCTCTGAGAACATAGACCTGATACCCATTTCCCTACCAGTATGACTCGAATCCATGAAGAATCCCTGAATTCAGGCCAGAGCCTGGTTGACTGACATGCTGTAACAGAAGCTGCCACTGTACAGGCCAGCCAAGTGCAGATTGTGCTGGTGTCTGATGGAACTTACTTTATCTCCAGTCCACTAATGCGGAAGACTTGGAGAAGGGGACTAGATCCAACAGAATCCTCCTCATTGGATGGTGAGAAGAGGGTGGATCCATTCTGATACTGGGATACTCTCTGGCTTACTCACTTTTTAAAAAGGTTATTGGTTATTTATTTTAGAGGCAGAGAGAGACAAAGAGATAGCTCCCTTCTGTTGGTTCACTCTCCAAATGTGTACAATGCTGTACTTGGGCCACGCAAAAATTGGAAATCAAGAACTCCATACAGATCTCCCATGCAGTTGACAGCAAAGTGAGCCATACCCTGCTGCCTCCCAGGGTGTGTCCATCTGCAAGAAACTGGAGTTAAGAGCAGAGCTTGGGTTTGAACCCAAGCACACTAACACAGCATGTGACCATCTTAGTTGGTGTCTGAACTTCTAGGCTAAATACTTACTCTCTGGCCTCTGGTGGCTGAGACATGCTTCATGGTGGTGTCAAGGCAATGAGAGAAATGTGTTTGAAAGCCTCCAGGAACAGTCATAAGTTTATCATTCTGCTATGTAAGTGTATCCTGACATTGTAGGTAGGTATGGACAATGGCAAACAGTCCAACATCCTATTGTCAAGATATATTTAACAGTTTCACTGGGAGTCCATCTTTGATTTGGAAGTAGGGATACTTATGACTATTTATGAAGAACTATACAATTATAATATTACAGGAGAGATCAATGGGAGGGGGATTCAGGGATGGGCAAGGGGAAATCTCAGAACCTATAGAAAAAAAATCATAAAAAAATCTTCAGTATGGGTCCCGGCACAACAGATCAGCGGCTGAATTTTTACTTTGCATACGCCAGGATCCCATATGGGCACTGGTTCATGTCCCAGCTGCTCCACTTCCCATCCAGCTCCCTGCCTATGGCCTGGGAAAGCAGTAAAGAATGGCCCAAAGCTTTGGGGTCCTGTGCCCATGTGGGAGACCTGGAGGAAGCTCCTGGCTCATGGCTTCTAAAAAGTCCCCAGAATGGAGTCCTGTTGGAGGAGCTCCTCCTATTTGTCCTGCTGGGATTCTGCTCTGGGAGAGGTTCCAGTGGCAATGATGTCAGAAGAATAGGGTTTGAGGACTGATGTTGTGGTGCAGAGTTAAGCTACTGCCTGGGATACTGTCATCCCATATAGTTTGAGTCCCAGGTGTTCTACTTAAAATCCAACTCTGGGGAAGTAATGCATGATGGCTCAAGTACTTGGCTTCTTGTCACTGTGTAGGAAACCCAGATGGAATTCTGAACTCTTTGACTTTGGCCTGGCCCAGCCCTTACATTGCTGCCACCTGGGGAGTAAACCAATGAGTGGGGGAATCTCTCTCTCTCTCTCTCTCTCTCTCTCTCTCTCTCTCTCTCTCTACCTTTGCAATATATATAACAAAGAGGGATAGGGTTTTATTCACAGCTATCATTATTCACAGAGGATATATCTCTCCATCTCTACCCCCAGGAATACCATGTTTTATACAATATGTACATATTGAAGAGAAAGTTAACTTATGAAATTGGCATAGTAAGACATTAACAACAGTTAATAGTAATACATTGCAATGGTTGCAACAATGTACTATGATAAGTCCATGAGTCATAATTTAGTATAATAAAAACATGTGAATGTGTTCTCTTAAGCTATCACACTGCACTGTGCTAACCTTTCTCCTTGTGATTTTTTTTCTAAAGATTTATTTATTTTATTACAAAGTCAGATATACAGAGGAGGAGAGACAGAGAGGAAGATCTTCTGTCCGATGATTCACTCCCCAAGTGAGCCGCAACGGGCTGGTACGCGCCGATCCAAAGCCGGGAACCAGGAACCTCTTCCGGGTCTCCCACGCGGGTGCAGGGTCCCAATACATTGGGCCGTCCTCGACTGCTTTCCCAGGCCACAAGCAGGGAGCTGGATGGCAAGTGGAGCTGCCGGGACTAGAACCGGTGCCCATATGGGATCCCAGGGTGTTCAAGGCGAGGACTTCAGCCGCTAGGCCATGCCGCCGGGCCCTCTCCTTGTGATTTATACTGATACAACGCCCATGTAATGAGCTAAGGTGAAGGGAATGGCCATCTGACAATGTGTATTGCTTGACCTCAGGTAACAAACTACAGAGGGGAAACAAGTGTGTATGAGGGACCAGCTGCATAGCAATAGGGAAGGAAGCTTCCTTCTGAGTCCTGGAAAGCCATATATTTGGACACATGCACGTGTGTTAAGGCAAGATTGTGTGTCTGCCAGGCATGCTTAACTGTATCTGACTATGTGTGTACGTGTGCCAGTACCAGTGTCTAGAAATGTATTTCCACAGAACACTGAGCCTGTGTGAGTCACTGTTTCAGGGTGTCTGAGCCTTGAGAATGAATGTCTATACTTCAAAGGGTGGGATGAACATTTCTGGGTGGCATCCCATGTGTCAGTATCTGTGACTGCAGATGTGTGTTTGAGAGTGGCCTTTGTGTGAGTGCATGGGGTTAGGGAGTGCATGGAGGTGAGAGAGAGGAGGACTTACCAGCATCACTTGGACGGAGTCTGCCATTAACCCCACATAGGGCTTCAGGATGTCGTAGTGGAAAGCTGGGGTCAGCATGCGCCGGTGCTGGAACCACACATGCTCTTCCAGCAGGAGCAAGCCATTGCCTGGGCCAGAGATGGGCATGTGTTTGTATCAGGGTGTCAGGGTTAGAAGGATATCAAGGAATAACTTGGGTTGGACAAAAGAAGCCCAGACATGCATGGTGTGGCCCATAAGAAGGTGAGTTTCACAATGAGTTTCAGAAATGTGAATTTCCCGAGCGGGTTGATGTATCTGATGTGATTATGACAGCAGTGGGATACATATTGAAAAGGTGTTAGGAAGTGGATGTTATATTAATATCAGGCTAAGCATGTTGGAGAGAAACTGAAAAATGATGTATCAGAAGTCGAGCCTCAGGAGCATTTACACCAACAGTAATAAGGGGTGAGGGTCTAGTTAGAAGCAGAGAAAGGAGGCTTGATGTGTAGTTGGAGTCAAGAGAGTTAAGTGTGCATCTTTGACATTCAAAGAGGTGATCTTGGCAAATCTACCTGGACAGTGAGTGAAGTTCTAGTTTAGACATACATACCAATCCAGGGAGTCAGGAAACTGTAGGGAAGAGCAGACTTTGGGTCTGAAAGATAAGAAAGGACTTACACAGGAAACTAGCAGTGTCCAAACAAGGCAGCTTCCAGGAAAGCTGGAGTCCACACCACAGGCTACCATCATTCTTGATGACTTCATTTGCGTTTATTTCCAAGTTACCTCCCATAGCCTCCCACCCCCTCCTATGTTGCCTTGAAAGTCAGCTGGACTTGGGAAGGTAGATTATCAAAATCTGAACACCAAAGGATCAGCATGGTGAGTTGGCAAGAAATGTTGGCCATGTAATCATGCCAAAGAAGACAGGTAGGTACTTGGTTATGTAATGACCCAGGCAATTCCAGCTTAACATGGCTATGAATTTTGTTTGATAGTTGGAGAAATTAATGTAACAAATCACATCAAAAACAAGTGATAGAAGCTATCAAAATCTAATAAATGAAGACATAAAAATGAAAATGAGGAGGGAAATAGAGAAGAATAAAGGAAGAAAAGGGGAAAAAAGGAAAGCAAGGAATGAGGGAAGAAAGGCAGGGAGGGAAGAGGGATAAAGGAAAGGAAGGGAAGGGAAGGGAATACGAGGCATGAGAAGGGAAGGGATGGGAAGGGGAGGAAGGAAATTTAAGGGAAGGGAAGGGGAAGGAAGGGAAGAAGAGAGGGAGAAAGGGAAGGAAAGAAAGGAAGGAAGTAAGAAAAAGAAGGAAGGAAAGGAGTAAGAGTGGACAAGAGGCAAAAGAGGAAGGGATGGAAGGAAGAGGAAGGAAAAAAGGAAGGAAGGAAGAGAGAAAGAAGGAAAAGAGGAAGAAAGGAAGGGAAAGGAAGGAAGGAGAGAAAACAGAATAATCAGAATCACATAGCTGTTTTGAACTTTCAGTATTCTCAGTAAACATTGTTGGCTTTGGGCTGGGCTGGTAGCTGGTAGAGGGTATCCATACAGCTTTAATTTGGAACTGCCACCTTCTTTGGAGTTTTCCAGACCAAGGACGATGTACTCACAAGGGAAAAACTGCTGCAGATGGGATGTGATTTAACTCACCTGATCTCCCTAGAATCACCTTTATATAGTCAGGGTCATAGATGGTGAAAAGGAGCTCACTCCCCCACAGCCAGCGAGGACAGGCACTTGGGAATTTCTCTACTCGCTTCAGCAGTTGTGGCAGCTCCATATCCACTGGAAACTGGAACCCAAGGAAATGAAATCAGTAGTGTCTTTCTTATCAGACTTGACTGTAATGATTCAGATTCTGATCAGATCTCTTGCCTGGTCCTCAAGGTCATGACCCAAAGTCTGATTCTGTCTCCCTCCTGTGCTATCTGTGTTTCCTCATTCAGAAGTGGTTTTAGAAATGTATACGTAGTAGGAGCTCAACTGTTCAGGGATTGGGTCTCTAGTGTCTGAAACCTTTTTATGGAACCTGTTATGCAATGCTCTAGCCAGACCTGTGATCAGAGAAGGATTACTAGTCTACCCTGTTTATACTGAAGAATAAGGCAGCCACTGTTAGTGATACACTCACGTGATCTCTATTAAACACAGCCTTGTTCACCTTGCCTCTGTTTCCCTGGGTTTCCATGGCTCCTTGGGTGTCTCATGTTTCAATCAAATGCCTTAATCATTGGGCAACAAGTTAGCATACTCACTTTCATATTTGTAATCTCTGTGTTCTTAAATCGCAGCACAGAGCATAGCTCACAGCAATCATATCTTATTTTTATTTTAAAGAATTTTCCATGTCTTCACTATATTTACCAACTGGTGTTTTTAATAGAAAAATAAGGACATTTAAAGCTCAAAACAGCAAACAACCATGATTCCTCCAACAATACCAGGAAATTTTGTCTTTCATACCTTAATACAAAAGCATGACTTCATTTTCCTACATCTTTAATTAAGTTTCACCCATGCTGATGAAGCTCTATGAGGTTTTAAGTCACCTCCAAATGCCATCTCAGGAAGGCATTACTATCTGAAATCCTAAAATCATTCATTTGCAATTTCTTAACAGAAACCAATGAAAACCACATAAATTACACCCCTACCTTTTGGATTATGATGGCTAAGTGTAAAATCAATTCATTAACATTTTGTAAGTCGTTAGTGCTATACTTAAAAGCACACAAGAGTCACAATGCATTGCAAGTTGACTCTTAAGAATGTATAAAAAGTTAACCCGAAGACATGAAACATGATGAAGCCCCCACAACTGTTCTTCTCACCAAAAGGGCTCCAAAGAAACACTCAATAAGTATTGCATGCTCTGCACACTCCTTTGTCCCTCACTTGCTCTCCTCAAATAATGCCATTGTTTTGCAGTGAAGAAAACCAGTTCTGTGCTGAGCATGGCATTTCCCACGCACACTGCAGAGGAGGAAGGACAGCGGGCCCAGACCAAAGATGTGTACCTTGCCCATTCCCTGCACAGTTCAGTCACATACCCGCTCTCACAGCTCTTCCCTCTGCTTGCCTACTAACTGCATCCCAGCTGTATCCCTGCTGTGATGAAGACCATGCCGTCCTTGGAAAGTGCCAGTACCACTAGAGGCCACATGTGTGGAAACTAACACAAATCTCTGTTGCTTTAGTATTGAGAGCTGGAAAATCCAACTCCATCAGCACCAGAAAGACTGACCAAAACATTCATTGAGAAATAAAACACTGGCAATAAAGGGCTGGAAATAATTCATTTGCTGGACAAACTAAGTTTTCATTCCTTTAACAAACTAACAGGATTGTATGGCTCAATGAGATCCAAGGAAAGCAGCCACATTTCTGAAAAAGACAATCATTCTGCTCCCTACAAAACAAAGACCATGGAAGGATTCACTATCAGAGTAAAAGATGCAGGATTCTGGATAAACCAGTTGTAAATATTGCTGTCATTTTGAGTTCTCCTGCTTAGCACCTAGAGGGTGACACTTGTCTTTTAAGAACTAAATCAAGCAAAATAGATGTGTTGTGATATATCTGTTATTCTTAGCAATGTTTATACGCCAACGGAACTGTGGTCTTCCCACTTTTCACTTGTTGAATATATTGATAAAGCCTGTGATTATAGAGTGGGACAAAGAAGGATAATAGAATGTAATTACGTAATTAGGTTAATTACCTAATTACAAGCATTATACCTAAGTATAATGCTTGGAAGCAGCTGTAAGGAACAATCGGGCTCTAAAATAATTTTTATTACTCAAAAGCAAAAATATTAAAGACACTTCCACATGGGTAAATAATTCAAATCCCAAAGATTTGTAAAACTATTTACAAATAATTTTTTTTTTAAGATTTATTCATTTTATTGGAAAGCCGGATATACAGAGAGGAGGAGAGACAGAGAGGAAGATCTTCCATCCGATGATTCACTCCCCAAGTGAGCCGCAACGGCCAGTGCTGTGCTGATCCGAAGCTGGGAACCTGGAACCTCTTCCAGGTATCCCACGTGGGTGCAGGGTCTCAAAGCTTTGGGCCGTCCTCGACTGCTTTCCCAGGCCACAAGCAGGGAGCTGGATGGCAAGTGGAGCTGCTGGGATTAGAACCGGCACCCATATGGGATCCCGGGACTTTCAAGGCGAGGACTTTAGCTGCTAGGCCACACCGCTGGGCCCCTACAAATAAATTTTATGCACTAAAAAAACTAAAACAAAGTAGTAATTCCATGTGAATCCCTTCAAAATGCTCCCCTTTTCAAGCATATTTATTACTTACCATGATAAAGTTCTGTAGGTATAGAGTTCTTCCCTCTCCCTCCCCTTCCTCCCTCTTGGTTTTATCCTCCCACTGTTTTTCCAGAATTATCACAGTAGTATAGTTCTTTAGTAACACTTACAAGGGTAATTTTTTGCTATTTAAATGTATCATAATATGGATGGTAAAGGCAAAGGTAGAAAATGTAGTATCATACTGCACAGGTATTTTTACATGTTTCAATGGGAGTCTTACTTTTATTCAGCAGTGGAGACATGTACTGAAATGTAGCCTTACTCCTCAGTATGCTAGTCCAGCCTTACTTTTCAAAGACTCATGGGGTAAGAAGAGCCCCTATCGATAGACGACCTGCACAGAATGAAGACTTCTCCAGTAATTTTTATAAGCAGAGATGTACTTTATAGATAGAATTTGCAAAAGCATTTCTAAACCCACATAATAGCCACACAGACATGCACACATTCAAACTCAAACACACCCAAGCTTCCATGCTCCACCCCAGCCAAGAAGTGTTTTTTATGAAGTCAGATGCAGCCAAAACACTAAAGCTCCTTAAGGTTCTGGTGATTATCCTCTATGACAGCCAATATCCTCTGTAAAACAGGCACTGCTGTCCTTACTTGGCTCTCAATCCTGAAGGAACAAAACACACAACACTGTGTGTGTGTGTGTGTGTGTGTGTGTGTGTGTGTGTGTGTGAATGTGTGTGTGAATGTGACCTTGGTGTTCCAACCCCACCTGAGGCATATTCTGTACTCAGGTGCACCTTCTCTGCAGATGCATCATGCAGGGCTTCAGCATGCCAACAGAAGCATGCCTGTCCCTGTTGTCAGAATATCAGTGTGCAGAGATCAACACAGAACAGTACTATAAAGTCTTGTTAGTTTTCCACATGTTTATGCAGGAGAAATTTTCACAAAAGCAAACTGTGTGACACTAAAGGATGGGACACTAAAGGATGAGAGGCAAGAGAGAGCAGATAGGACCCAGCAAAAGTGCTGGGTCCAGGCCTGTGTGCTCTCTGCTGGGGCACTCCCAGACCCATTGACTGCACACGGCATGACTTGCAAATATAACCTTTACCCCATCACCTCACTCCCTCTTGTGACCACAGACTTTGTTCTTGGAGATGTGCTAGGAGTTCACCTTCATGCCTTGGTTTTAAAGAAAGGGGGAAAAACCATGAAGGAATAAATGAGGACAGGTTAGACAGTGACTGAATGAGTGCTCATAAAAATGATCATTTCTGATGCCTCTTGACATAACATAAGATAAAGAAAAGAAAAAAAAAATCACCTGAGCAATAGCCTAGTGGTTAAATCCTTTCCTTGCAACCACCGGATTCCATATGGGTGCCAATTTGTGTCCTGGCTGTTCCAATTCCCATCCAGTCCCCTGCTTGTGGCCTGAGAAAGCAGTGCACAATGGCCCAAAACCTTGGGACCCTGAACCCATGTGGGAGACCTGAAGGAAGCTCGTTACTCTTGTTTTCAGATTGGCTCAGCTCTGGCCATTGAGGCCACTTGGTGAGTGAACCAGCAAACAGAAGATCTTTCTATCTTTCCTCTCTGAAAATTTGAGTTTCCAAGAAAAAAAAAAAAAAAAAAAAAGGAGGGGGCGATGCTGTCAGCATAGAGGTATCTCTGGGAATCAAGAACAGGGCCAAGATAGGATACAGAAAGGGCAGAAACAAACCCCCAGAGAGTTGCCATGACTCGGAGTTTCTCCTTTCTCCTGTCTATCAGTGCATTAATTCACTCAGCAAATATCCACAGGCTGTGCTGAGTGGCAAGCACTTTCTAGAAGCTGGGACCCAACCATGACTCAAGAGAAACAATCCCTGCCCTTGCATGCCTAAAATCCTGGTGATGGACATGGAAGTTCTGCTGCTATTTTATTGATACCTTGTCATGTTATCAAACATCATGTACCTCCTCCTCAGAGAATCAGACCATGACAGCCTTTGCAGGTGTCCCCCTGACCTGGCACACCATGACTGGGCTTAAGAAGAACTTTCAGGGACCAGTCTTTGAAAAAAAAAAAGAAGTCTGAGCCCAGCAGTGATTTGAGAATGTGAGGGAATCCAAGAATGAATAGAGGATGGATGGAGACACTCACTGATTCATCAAAGAGCTGCTTATCAAGTACTCACCCTGTACTGATTGTCTTCTCAGGAGCTAGGAACTTTCAGGGAATAAAGTCCCTGTAGCTGTTACACTGACATGTTAGTGAATTAGGGGCAGCACGGACAGGCCTGTCCTGTCTTGAGAAATATCCTGCTCCCATTACTTAGGGGGCTGCTCTATAATCCCTGCAAACATCCATCTTATATGCAGTTCTTGGCTTTGATCTGGTGCAGCCATGACCTAGAGAGAGTCAGTAACACCTGTCTCTTGCCTCCTTCTCCAGCATCTACCCATGCTGGCCCATCCCTGGTGTGATCCCTGTTTTAACACTGTTGTCATGCCTGATGCCTGACTGCTTGGTGCCCAAGCCAGTCAGCTGTCTGAAAATCCTGCCTCCTGGCACTGCTGCGGTTCAAACTAATTACACGTGGTTTTCCATTCTTGATATAGCTGATAACAGCAGCATTAAACAAAATAAAATCTTCAGATCTTGGGAGAGAAAAAAATGGCCGACCATGGAGGGTTGATGTAGAGGGGAAAGCAGAGAGAGAGGGCCAAAGAGTGCCAGAAGAAGGAGCAACTTTAGTTAAAAATAGTATAAGCAGGTGTGCGAACCTCCCAGGACACTGCGGAATCAACAAGATCCACGCAATCTGGAGAATCAACCAAAAATAACAACAACAAAAAACCAAGGCAGCGCTCGGCGGTCGGCTTAGCGGCACCTCGAAAAGGGTGAGTTGGGAACTGCAGGGCCCGGCCCCCCAAGGGTTAACCTCACAGATATGCCTGCTGTACTAATCTTGCTTTTTCTCATACCAGTTGCGCTTGAGAAAGCTTGAGAAATTGCGGCCAATCAACAGGGCACAATGTCCCCCCCCCCGCATGACTGATGGGTTCATGTTGGCCTAACCGCAAGCTTCCTCAACATGCGAGACATACAATGGCCAAGAGCTGGGAAGAACTCCCCAAGAGGAACTACTCAGGGTTTATTAAGACAACCTGGATTTCAATAAATGGCATTCTTACATGAATGGCCCTGTGTGTGTGTGTGTGTGTGTGTGTGAGAGAGAGATTTTCTTTTCTTTTTATTTTTTTCCTTTTAACCCTAGTCCCTCCGCTCAGCTTGGGGTACACGGCAACGCGGGTGTTGCCGGCAGGGAATCCAGCAGGGGAAAGGCCGAGGAGAATTTTGACCAGAGAATATACAGGCAACTCTGGGAAGTCATTGCACAAAGCCCCTCCAGTGGCGGCTAGAGACTGCAGGAGTGCTGAAACCTCTAGCACTGGTGGCGATATTGGTAACCTTGGTGGGACCCAGGCAAAGACAGGGACGGCTAACTAACACACATTCCCCCATAACGAAACGCTGCGGTACTGGAAGGGTGCTAGGACCCTGATGTGCGGTGGCCAGCAGCTGTGGCAGCAAGGGTGAAATCCCCAGGATCACAGCTAAACTAAATTCTGGGCCAACCCAGGCCAGGGGAAAGAGGCGGCAGAGCGGCAGAGCGGGGCAGCCAGATCCCGTACCTCAGACAAAAAAACAAAGCAAAAAAAAAAAAAAAATCCAAGAGTCGAGACCCGGGTGCCTAGGCACTGAAACCTAAGGCACTGAAACCTAAGGCGCTGAAACCTGAAACCCAGAAGGGAAACAAAAAACCCCCCAAAACTCCCTGGGCCAGAAGGCAAACAAAAACCTAGGCTAGCAAGACCTCAGGCCAGCCACTAGGTGGCAGCAGAGGTCAAGGGTGAGAATCCAGCAACACCTTGGGCCACAAATATGGGACGGAATAAGAGAGTTAGTGACGTAGACACAGTTTGCTCCACCCCAAAAAGCCACCATAAAGCCTGGTCAATTGCAGAGATTACAGATGAAGAAATTGAAGACGTCTCTGATAAGGAGTTCAGAAAAATAATTCTAAAACTCTTCAGAGACAATGAAAAACGATGGGACGAGCTCAAAGATTTTAAAAACCACATAATCACAGAAACAAAATCACTCAAAAACGAGATCCTAGACTTGAAGGACAAAGTTGAGAGCTTAGCCAACAGAATTACAGCAGCAGAAGACAGGATATCCGACTTGGAAGATTCCCAGAATGAAAGCAGGCAGATTATTAACCAACTAGAGTCACAACTACACAAGGCAACCAAGACGATCCAGGAGATGAACGACAACATCAAGCAGTCAAATATCAGAATAATGGCGCTCCCAGAAGGAGTGGAAAGAGAAACAGGCATACAACCAGTACTTGAGGAAATTATGCAGGAGAACTTCCAAAATACCTGGAACATGAACCCAATCCAAATTCAGGAAGGCCAGAGGACTCCCCACAGGGTGGACCCAAAACGATCCTCCCCAAGACCCGTGGTAATCAAGCTACCCTCCAATGAATACAAAGAAAGAATCCTAAGGTTAGCACGAACCAAAGAGAAGCTTACATTTAGGGGCAGGACCATCAGAATCACTGCCGACTTCTCAGAACAGACACTCCAGGCAAGAAGGGAGTGGAACAAAATCTTTCAAGTACTGAAAGAGAACAACTGTCAATGAAGAATACTCTACCCAGCAAAGATTTCATTTGTATACGAGAACAAAACTAGATACTTCCACAGCAAAGAGAAATTAGAAGAATATGCCAACACAAAACCAACTCTACAAAATCTCCTTAGAAATGCGCTACTCCCAGAGAAAAAGGAAGCAAGCCATAAGCAAGGATGGCAATCAGGGAGATCTCAATAAAGTCCATCCACAGAAACGACAATCAATTACCAACAACCTCAAAAACACAGGCATATGGCACAGCAAAATTATAATTTCTCAATATTAACCCTCAACACAAATGGCTTAAATTCATCACTCAAAAGGCACCGATTAGCAGACTGGGTTAAAAATCAGGACCCAACTATATGCTGCTTGCAAGAAACACATCTAACCAGAAGAAACTTCAGGAAACTAAAAGTGAAAGGGTGGAAACAAATATTCCATGCCAATGGATGAGAAAAAAAGGCTGGTGTGGCAATCCTATTCTCAGATGATACGGACTTCAAAGTAACGAATGTCAAAAAGGACAGGGAAGGGCGCTACATATTCTTGAAAGGGAGGATCCAACAAGAACCAATCGCCATTCTTAACATTTATGCTCCTAGCCCGGATGCACCCAGCTACGTGAAACAACTACTTTTGGACTTAAAGGGAGACATAGATGGAACATACGATAATTCTGGGAGATCTGAACACCCCATTAACACCGATAGATAGATCAACGCAGCAAAAGCTCAACAGAGAAGCCACAGAACTCACACAAACAATAGAACAACTGGACCTAGTAGACATCTATAGAATATTTCATCCTAAGGCCACAGACTACACCTTCTTCTCAGCAGTGCATGGCACCTTCTCCAGGATAGACCACATAATAGGACACAAAGCAAGTTTAACTAACTACAAAAATGTCAGAATCATACCATGTACCTTCTCAGACCTTCACGGAGTGAAACTGGAAATCAACAACTCAAAATGTCCCAGGAAACATGTAAACTCCTGGAGGCTGAACAATATGCTATTAAACGAACAATGGGTTAGAGAAGAAATTAAAGACAAGATCAAAAAATTTATGGAAACCAACGAAAACCCAGATACAAAAGTCCAAAACTTATGGGACACTGCCAAAGCAGTGTTATGTGGTAAGTTTATTCCAATTAGCGTGCACGTTAAAGCCCAAGAAAGGCAACAAATGCAGGAATTAAGCACACACCTTCAGGAACTGGAAAAGTAACAGCAGAAGGACCCCACAAACAAGAGGAAACAAGAAATTATCAAAACAAGACAAGAACTAAATCAGAAAGAAATTTAAAAAACCATTCAGAAAATAAATGAATCAAAAAGCTGGTTCTTTGAGAGGATAAACAAAATAGATACCCCACTGGCCCGACTGACAAAGAAAAAACAAGACAAAGCAAGAATTAGCAGCATCAAAGATGAAAAAGGCAACATAACAACAGACACTACCACCATTAAGGAAATAATTAGAAATTATTACAAAGAACTATACGCCAACAAATCCGATAACCACTTGGAAATGGAAAGATTCCTAGACTCCCACCACTTACCAAAACTCACCCCAGAAGCAACAGAAGACCTAAATAAACCCATTACCGAATCAGAAATAGAATCAGTGATTAAAGAGCTCCCAACAAAGAAAAGCCCAGGCCCAGATGGCTTTACCACAGAATTCTACAAAACATTCAACCAGAGCTAACCCCAATCCTTTACAAGCTCTTCAATACAGTAGAAAAGGAAGCAACTCTTCCAAACTCATTCTATGAAGCCAATAGCACCTTAATCCCAAAACCCGACAGAGACCCAACTGAGAAGGAAAACTACAGACCGATCTCCCTGATGAACGTTGACGCTAAGATTCTCAACAAAATCCTAGCCAATAGAATACAAAAAAACACATCAGACAGATCATCCATCCAGATCAAGTAGGCTTCATCCAGGGAATGCAGGGATGGTTCAACATAAGGAAATCCATAAATGTGATACATCACATCCAAAAACTGAAAAACAAAAACCACATAATAGTATCAATAGATGCAGAAAAAACCTTCAACAAAATCCAACACCACTTCATGTTAAAAACCCTAACCAGGGTGGGGATAGAAGGAACAATCCACAATATAATCAAAGCAATATATGAAAAACCCAATGCCAGCATCATACTAAATGGAGAAAAACTGGATCCCTTCCCACTGAGATCTGGAATGAGACAAGGCTGCCCACTATCACCACTGCTATTCAATATAGTCCTAGAGGTACTTGCAGAAGCCATAAGACAAGACAAAGAAATCAAAGGAATCCAAATGGGAAATTAAGAAGTCAAGCTTTCACTATTTGCAGACGACATGATTCTTTACATAGAAGAACCAAAAAACTCAATACAAAGACTCCTAGAACTCATACGAGAATTTGGCAGAGTGGCAGGATACAAGATAAATGAACAAAAATCAACAGCCATAGTGTATGCAAACGGCTGCAAGATGGAAGAAGATCTAACCAACAAGCTACCATTCAAAATAACAGAGAAAAGCATGAAATATCTAAGAATAAATCTAACCAAAAGCGTAGAAGACCTTTATGAAGAAAATTACAAAACACTCAAAAAACAAATAGAACAAGACCTTGAAAGATGGAACAACATCCCATGCTCCTGGATAGGCAAAATTAATATCATTAAAATGTCTATACTACCAAAAGCAATATATACATTCAATGCAATCCCAATCAAATTACCCACAGCATTCTTCATCAAACTGGAAAAAATGATACACAGATTCATCTGGAAACACAAAAAACCACGAATAGCCAGAACCACTCTGAAGAACAGGAACTTAACAGGGGGAATCACTGTACCGGATCTATGGACATACTATAGGGCAGTGGTCATCAAAACAGCCTGGTACTGGCACAAAGATAGAGAGGAAGATCAGTGGAACAGAATAGAAACAACAGATGGAAACCCACACAGATACAGTCAATTAATCTTTGACAAAAACACAGACAACAACCCAAGCAAATGGAAAGGTCTGTTCAATAAATGCTGTTGGGACAACTGGTTGAGAGCCTACAGAAACAAAAAGATAGACCCACATCTCTCTCCATACACTAAGATCGAATCTAAATGGATAAAAGACCTAAACCTACATCCAGAAACCTTCAAACTTTTGGAAGAAAATGTTGGAAACACACTGCAACACTTAGGGGTAGGCCCTGACTTCCTAAAAAAGACTCCAAAAGCAGTAGAAATCGAGACCAAAATAAACAATTGGGACCTCATCAAACTAAGAAGCTTCTGTACAGCTAGAGAAACAATCAACAAAGTAAAAAAAACAACCTACAGAATGGGCGAAGATCTTTAAACACTACATAGGAGATAGAGGGCTGATTTCCAGAATATATAAAGATCTCCAGAGAAACCAAAACATCAGAACAAACAAACTGCTCAAGAAATGGGCACGGGAAATGGGCAGACATTTCACAAAAGAACAAACCCAAATGGCAAACCAGCATATGAAAAAATGCTCAAGTTCCCTGGCAATAAGGGAAATCCAAATGAAGACATCAATGAGGTACCACCTAACTCCAGTAAGGATGGCACACATACATAATACCACCAACACTTGCTGGTGAGGATGTGGGGAAAAGGCAACCCTTCTCCACTGCTGGTGGGACTGCAGACTTGTGCAGCCTCTATGGGAATCAGTTTGGCGAATACTCAAACAACTGAAAGTCAACATACCATATGATCCAGCAATAGCACTCCTAGGGATATATCCAAAACATCTCCTACACAAGAAACCAACATGCACGCCTATGTTCATAGCAGCACAATCTACAATCGCAAAAACCTGGAAGCAGCCAAAATGCCCATCAATAGAAGACTGGATAAGAAAGCTATGGTTCATCTACTCCATGGAATACTACTCAGCTATTAAAAAAAACGAAATGCAGTTCTTTGTGGACAAATGGGATCGACTGGAATTCATCATGCTAAGAGAAATGAATCAATCCCAAAAGGTTAAATACCACATGTTTGCCTTAATCTGAGATGAAAAGATGACAACTTGGAAGATAGTACCTATATATTGTAATATTAGTGCAATCTCTAACAACCTGTATCCAATGCAATAAGATAACGCGATATAATCTATAAACCAACAATTAATGTCAGAATACTTAAGATCTACATCGAAAAACTGTAAAACCTACTATACCCTCAATACGCTAAGTTAACCTGTAATGGGGAGGGAGTGCAGGGAAATCTTTCAGGACCATAAACAGAGTGAGAAAAAAGTACAATATAGCCTATCAAGATCAAATCTGGTAATTCATAGACAACAGACTCAAAGCGGCACTAAACAACAATAAAACTACTATACCAATGCATGAGGGGGGAATCGGGTGCGATCCTGACAACCTCTTAACAGGAGGTCATGTGCGTGGAGCAGGGGGGCACTCCAGAGTGGAGCAGGTGGTAAGGAGGAAGCTTGGATCCCAACCATGAAGACTCCCAGACCTTCACCACAAACTATTAATATGAGCAACAAGGACTATATCCCAACTGCCAAGGAGGCCACAGGGAATTGGATGTCCTCGGAGGCCGAAAACTCTGAGGTCACCCACCCCCAACCGGAGCTTCCGCAGGGGATGGAAGAAGTCCAAACACTACCGTGCAGAAACCAACGTCATCGGAAAGACAACCAGAAGCCCTGAGTGGTCCGCAGAAACAGAAGAACAATAAATGTCCTTCGGGACTAGGGAGGAGAGCTTTCTCTGGTCCGAGCCTGGCTCCACCTCTGGACCCCCACTCTCCCTCACAATGACCATTGGGATCGCTCCGAAAACCCCTCACAGCAAACAAACAATCATACAAACTAAAAAAAAGCCTAAAATAAATAGACAAACAACAAAAAGTAGAGCTTGGAATCTGACAGAAAAGAGCTGGCGTGGATTGGCTCATGTCTCGCTGGGTGGGACACAAAGATTAGTCACTCCTCACCATGGTGTTGAGGATTTTCCTGCACACCACCCCCCCAAAAAAATGTCCTGCACCTTAATTGTCGACAAATGTCTTGTTAGAATGACAAGCCAGTCTAGATTATCCTAAAATCTGCCAAGATCAGCAAAATTTTACTTCAACACAACAAATGGCTAAATACTAAAATGAAATAGACACGAGACAGCTGAATGGTACCCTATAGCCATTTTAAGGTATATAGCAGCCGGTCCTGTATATAAACTAAAATTGAAATGTCAATGAGCTAATCATAGGTTGTGGTTAGGACTTGTTTTTTATTTTTTTTTTAACATACTGGTTACGCAAAACCATGTCAATTCCATAATGTTACAAATTGCTGTTAATGTTATATTGGGACTCTTAATTGACTGGGATGATATTCTACCAGCTCTAACTTCGGACCAGAAATGGTCTCCCCAAGAAACTATTCAACCCATCTGGACAATAAGTAGCTGGACTCTATGCTTGGTATATGTTTGTAAGGAAAGAATCTTGATTGAATTTGAACTGTAATATTGCATCAAGGTGGAGGAATCCACCAGGGGGGAGGGGAGGGAGAGGGGGAGGAGTGGGGGATTCCCAGAGCCTATGAAACTGTCACATAATGTAAAATAATTAATAAAAATATATATATATAAAAAATAAAATCTTCATAAGCACTAGAAATAGTCGTTACTACTCAACAAAAGAAGAGTGGTGGTTCAGTACTATGAGTAATGTTATTTAAGGAAAAGAATATATTCTCTACTGATGAGTCCATATGTCATCTCATGTCTATCAGTATTAAGATATTAGTGCCTCTTAACATCAATTCCTAGCTCTGAAAGGGGCATTGTTATATTGTTACCTAATGACAACTGCATTGTACAAAAGGTCACAATCTCTCAGTCAACAAATAATCTCCAGTCCACAGTCCAATTTGCTTGAGTGAATTTGGCTTTGGCTGTTTGTCTGTAGTCAGTCTGAAGAGTTCCCACCTTTGTTTCCACTGCTGATCATTGACTGTCCTTCTCTGAGAAAAGAGAGGCCCAGTTTTATGCCCCATTGCCAGGACTCAGTGCTGCCAATACAGAGGAGGTACAGTGACACCTTGCATCCCCAGACACCAAGGCGACTCTTTTTCTTTATCTTGGCACTCCTCACACCTGGTCCAAGTGCTCCTTGTACCACACTCTGGCTGAACACTGAGGTTCAGGGAGAAAATGCTATGCTTGACCACAAGGCGGACAAAGTCCAAGGTACGTATCAGAGGAGTGGGGTCTATTTAATACACAATTCAAACATGGACATGCTTGCCCGAGGACACTGTACAGACTTCTCTCATGTGCACCCAGGACCATCAGAGTTCCACCCCTAGATCATCTCCTTGCAGAGTCCTTCAGACTCGAGCACGTGAAGCCAGGTGGTCCGCAGCACCACACGAAGTCCATCCAGCCCAGCTGAGTGAGCTCTTCCCTGAGTCTTGGACTCCTTCTGTGAGTCCTGCCTGTCATCTCCACACGCAAACACTCCCTGGCTGAGATTCCTTCATATTGCTGTCCGGCTTCCCTAGCAAGTCCAGGGCCACATAAGGAGGATAGCTCTGAGTCACTGTGGCCAAGGACACCTCTAGAAGCTGATGTTTTGAGAACAGCTGGAGCTGCAGGGATGCTCAGCCTGGAGATGCAGAGACTCAGAAAGAGCAGTCATTGCCTCCAAAGTGCAAGGCCTCAAACAGAGCAGATCTACATGAGGAGGAATATGTGACAGCTGAGTCATGGCAGGTGAGCTTCCTGTGAGGGGGTGAGCTCCCTGTCACTGAAATGAGTCCAGGCCTGAGATGAGCTTCGTGTTTCTTGCAGGCTGTGCATTTGTCACACAGCAAACTGTGCCCTGTGGATCTGCTGAACTGACTCCAAGAGCCATGATCACCCGCTACCAACCCACTCCCCTGTCCTCCTTCCTACCTCTCGCAGGTGCCCAAAGAGCCAGTGAGATGGAGGGCTTGGGAACTGCTGGAGAGCTTTGAGCAGCCATTGGCGGCGCAGGTGGTGCTGGGCTGCCTTGAACAGCAGCAGAAGCAGGCCCAGCAAGAAGGCCACCTGCAAGAGCCCAGAAAAGCTGCCCGGGAACCTGGCAAGGTTTAGCGCAGAGACACTCATGGTTCAGCAACTGCTGGACTTGTGACCGTTCCTCTCTGTCACTGATTGCCCCTATGTACCCTTACAGGAGTCCAGGGAAGATTGCTCCACCCAGCTGAAGGGCGGGTACATGGTGAGGCTAGAGCTTGAAACCACATAATCCCCAATTTATTAACCCTGAAGAATCCACCTGGAGAAACAAAGAAAAGCTGTCTCGAGAGACAATAGGAACACCCCTGCATCCACCAGTTTTCTGCTTTCTACGATATCCATGGATATTTAGTGGGTTCCTACTACGTGCCAGGCAGCGTGGAAGGTGGTAGGACACAGTTGTAAGGAAAACAGGTTTGAGCTTTAACCTCAAGGAACTCACAGTCTAATTTACCAAATGTTGTATAAGATTGTTGGTTTTACTATTACTCAGGTTTTAGTGATAAGAACCCGGATTACAAAGAGGCAAAGTGGTGTGTTAAAGAGCTAAGAATTCTTCTATGTTCAACTCCCAAACTGCCTACCCCAGATACTTATGGAATATTCCCTAAGTCTTGTCCCAGATGGCTGTTCTGTTATAGCCTGGGATGACTGTGGGTGGAGGCAGCACTGGAGTTGAATTCTCAGGTCAGCCTCACTGTTGTCGTAGTTAGGAACCCAGCAGAAATCCTCAGCATCTGCTTTCACGAGGTGGTATAGTGATACCTGTCATAAGTAACTCATAAGACTGCCTGTTCTTTCAGTCATTCATTTGCTCAGCAACTATTGTTTTCAGACAATCTAGTGGCAGAAAATGAAATCAGAGCCATGGACCATAATTAGGCTGTCTTGGAGGAGTGGAATTTCTAACCAGGGAAGGAGAAGATTATTGCAGAAGAATGGACTCTTGAAAGATGAACAGCAATTCACCAAGTGGAGAGCAGGGCAACAATGACACACGAAAGAACAACAGTGTGTTCATCTCTATGCTCTTTACTCTCACGTTTCTTCATGACCATCTGCCCCAAGGCCAAGTGCAATGCTCAGGATGCACAGCATGAAACACAAAAGATAATTCCTTAGCGGCAGGGTCTTGCAGCGGCCATGAATTTTCTCCTCACTCGGTCCCTCAACCATCCAGCTTTCCACACTCTTGTGACCTGAAGTGTTTATGTAAGTCATGGGCCAGAGTTCTTTCCTTTACGCCTGAACCCCAGTGCTGACCAAAGCAAAGTGCAGAGGGTCTTCAGCCTCTCGCCTGCAGCCTCCTGTTTCCCAGACTCCTCCCCTTCCCTCCCTTCCCTGCTTCTTCAGTCACCCATTCATCTGAGAGGGAGACACCAAGAGCCGTCCCTTGTGTGCCCCACCACACCCCAATTCTTAGGCTAAAACCTCACTAACCTGATATATTAGGAGAAAGTGCCTTTTGAAAATCTGGGGAAGGAGGACATGAAAATTCATTAAACACATGAAATTCATTCCCTTTATATAAATAGACCCCCCTGCCCCGGTTCTCACGTGTGCTAATAGTAACATTTTAATTTAGTAAAATTTTGTACCACTTGGCATTGGCAGTACTTCTAAATATAATACAAAAGCCTAATCAGTTGTCTCTACAAAATGAAAGATAAATCCTTTGGTATTTTCAGAGGTCTCGGTTTATAGAAACATCAAATTTTTGAATTTTAGGATCCCTGCCAAAAAGGCTTAAAATATTTGATAGAAATAGTAATTTTTAAATAAGTTGTTTTATAGAATATATTATAGATTATGTTTAATTAGACGTGATGCCATCACTCAAATATTTCCAAAGCAAAAACATTTGCTAATTTTAAACCGTGAGAATTTAATGAGACAGAGAACACAAAGATTACCTTAGTATAAAAATTTGAACCTAAGAATTAGAATATTGGTTAAGAAATGCTGTTTAGGGAAAATTGATATATGAATAATATGTATTTGCTACAATTGATTGGAATTTCATCTTCCAGGATATATACTTGCAGGGTGAGGAGCACAGATGGGTATTAAGTCTGTAACTGTTTTGCAAACACAAATTGAATAGAGTATTGTTGTTTTGTAAACCTCTATTTGGGACCTTGGACTGGCCCTGCCAGGAGTTTCCTGGCCACAGTTTCCAGCCAAAGCAATCAAATTTAATTCACATTTATGGGCCCGGTGCAGTAGCCTAGCAGTTTAAGTCTTCTTCTTGAATGTACTGGGATCCCATATGGATGCCACTTCTCATCCCAGCAGCCCCGTTTCCCATTCACCTCCCTAATTGTGGCCTGGGAAAGCAGTAGAGGACAGCTCAAAGCCTTTTGATCCTGCACCTAAGGGGGAGATCCAGAAGAAGCTCCTGGCTCCTGGCTTTGGATCAGCGCAGCACTGGCCATTGTGGTCACTTGGGAAGTGAATCATTGGATGGAAGAACTTCCTCTCTGTCTTTCCGCCTATCCGTGTATCTGACTTTCCAATAAAAATAAATAAAACTTAAAAAGGTTTAATTTGCATTTACATTCTTTTGTATGATCAGGGGAGTGACTGTTATAAGTATTAGCTGGTATTTTTGAATTAAAGGAGGCAGTCTGCACTGTTTTTAAAGATGTCCAGGCTTGTCACATTAAAAACGTTTGGCACTAATTTGCTTTTTTAAAAAAAGATTTATTTATTTTTGTTGGAAAGGCAGATATACAGAGAGGAGGTGAGACACAGAGGAAGATCTTCCCTCTGATGGTTCACTCCCCAAGTGACCGCAATGGCCGGTGCTGTGCCAATCCAAAGTTTGGATTCAGGAACTTCTTCCGGGTCTCCCACGCAGGCACAGGGTCCCAAGGGTTTGGGCCGTCCTTGACTACTTTTCCAGGTCACAAGCAGGGAGCTGGATGGGAAGAGGGGCTACCAGGATTAGAATTAGCACCCACATGGGATCCCTGCGTGTTCAAGGTGAGGACTTTAGCCACTAGGATATTGCACCAGGCCCTCATTTGTGTTTAAATCACAAAGGTTTCAGGATGTTTAGATGGCCCTGCCTTATGGCTGACTAGTTTTTCTCTGAAGTCAACCAAAAGTCCTGTGAAATCAGCATAAGATTCTCCGGCTCCTAGGATGACTTTTATATAACTTCCCGCAAATTCAGACCCAATTTCAATCTTTTTCCAGGCCCACCGCACTGCATGCCCTGTGGGTGAGAGCAGCTTGAAGCACCTGTTCCGCTGTAGTACTGCACTGCCCATCTCCAACCAACACGAAGCACAGCAACAAAAACACTGTTACAGACCTGTAGTAACACTGTAAGTTAACTGCTCACACTGAGGCAGTTGTCAACATGCTCTTCCTAAGGATCACAGCTTTTTCTTCGCAAAATCATAGGGAATCCAGTTTGCTCCCTGGCTCCAATTGTCTAACTATCCCCACACACTTGAAGAAGTGGGTCCATAGGACACGCAAGCTTTTAAAAGCTTTGATGATGTTAAAAATCTCGATTATGATATAAAATTGGTTATTTTGTTATCTGAGTGCAATTGGAAGAAACGATCGCAATTCGTGAGAGCTCTGGAGAATATCAAGCATTTGGAAAGTGTTTCGTCAGATTTAAGGGTGAGATGGTCTAAGACGTACTTATCTTTTTTCTTCTATCTCATTCTTATCATCCTTACTCTAGAAATCGTGTGCTTAAGCACGAAGTTTTCTTCTTAGCTCTAATTTCATTTTCAGCCACATCACGAAAGCATCTTCCATTAGGAGAATCTCATGAGTTCTCCTTTTCTTTCTTTCTCGTTTGCACTGTGTTCAATTTCCTTGTTAGACATTTTATGGCAGTTTCTCCTTTTAGGGGGGCTTCTCGCGGGGCCCCTTTCTCTTTCTGCCTCATCTGTATTGTGAGGGGTTTCCTCCCCAGTTAGAGGGACCTTTGGCAGGTTCCCTGTCTTCCTCATCTGTATTGTGAGGGATTCCCTTTCTGGCCAAGTAGCGGTGGCCTCCCGTTAGGAGGGTCTATCACAGGTTCCCCTTCGTCATTGTCCTTATGTATATCGTGGGATAGCGAAGGAGGAAGGGCTGAGTCGGAAAGTGGGGGTGCAATAGGAAATAGGAAACATTTTCTTTCATTCTTTTTTTTCCTCTTGGGCTTTTCCTACATTTCCCCATCTAACTCACAGTCATCAAAGGAACTCGTGACAGCCTGTTGGAGGGTCTCCTCCCTGTCTTCCCCTTCTATAATTGTGATAACAGCTCTAATTAAAGACCATGTATTCCAACAGTCAGCAGGAATATCTTCTGTCATTCGGGCCTCCTCTCCATGTTTCCAGGCACGATCCCAGACTTCAGTTTCTAGTGTGTCTTCATCTGAAATCCAAGGGTTATATTTACAAATAACCTCCAAACAAGAACACAAGTACTGTCTAGTTACATCTCTACTTTTCAGTTAAAATTTCTGCATAAGAGAGATAAAAGGCTGCACTCGGCACTGTTCTGGCCCCCTTTCCCACTCACCTCTTTCTGTGGGGGTCTCCATTACACTTTCTTTTCTTCTTTCAAATCCCTGTTCACGGGTGCCACTTGTTTGCTGCCCTGCAGTGACGGACTTGGTGCATAGTCTATAATAGCACTATCATGATGGTAAGATCGCCAAAGTTTATTAACAGCATCAGATTTTTAAGGACTGAGGGTCACATAGACATCAGGGGAGGGGAGTCCGATCTATTTGCATTTCAGTCAGCAAGGGACAGCTCCCCAATACAAAGTCAGTTGTCTAGCAAGTCCTTTGTCTAAATCTGCAGACCAGGAGGTTTCCTCTACATTCATCTCCTTATCAACTTCTCCTGGACCCTGATTTTTTTTTGCAAAAGATTCAGGATGTCTTCCCACAGAGGCCCAAGGAAGTATGAGGAACAGAACATTCTGTGGTGAAGGAACAGCTGAGGATGAAGAGGGATTGATGTGCTGGTCTGAAGTATGGGTACTGATTCCACAGAACCCATTTTTGTCACATTCTGTGAACGCCTGGAGAAAGCGAGGCTAGTGTCTATCGCTGTGTTCCATGACACTGCATAGGACTAAACCTACCAATTCAATTAACAACAACAACAACTGTTAACTCTCATCTGTGTATTATGCATTTGCAGATTCAAACAAGGCTATATTAAAAATATTTAGGGAAAAAAGCAAGAGGCAATAAAATAACAATATAACATAGTAACTCCATGTACCATTTACTTTATATTACATATTGTAAGTAATCCAATGATTTACAATATTTGGGAGGATGTGCACAAATTAAATTGAAATACTATGTCTTTTATCAAAGGAATGAGAGGATTTCTAGATTTTGATACCAACAGGGGTTCTGTAACCAATTGCATGTGGATAATGAGAGATAGTCAATTTCCATATTTGAAATAAGTCCTTTCAAATCCAGTTAAAATGAAATAACATGAACTACGTTGAATGTCCCAGCAAAATAGCTGATAATGTCCTAACTGTTGGTTGTTGGACTTTCTGACATTGTCCGCACCTACAATGTTGGGAGACACCTCAGTGGCAGCATGATAGCGACTTGTAAAAGTTCATGAAATACACCCACTCTAAAACTCAAGGGGAAAGCAGTAGGGAGGTGAGGGAACTTGCCGAGGGGGAGGGGAAACCCCTGTGCCTATTAAATTGTGTCATAAAACATAATAATAATAATAATAAATTTCAAAAGAAGATTTAAAAAAAAAAAGCCAGTATTTCTAAGCCAGACCCTAACATCCTCCTGCCCTCTGGTGGCAGCAAAGTGACTTGCAGCTGTTTTCCAAGGCAATATCAACCCTGGGATAAACTCTGTTTGAAAAGCAACTCAAGCAAGAAAATTTTGCTTAAGATGTTTTCTGAGGAAGCTGATTTATCATACGAAGGATTCACAGGATCACCGACCCGGAAACTCTTTGTCTTCTCTAACTTCTTACACAGGTTATTGCACTTTATATTCCCTTAAATAAATCAGTTTTAACAATGACCACTTAAAATGCCATTGTTCAGCTCAACAGCATTTTCAAATGGGTTCTACATTTTAAGTACTAGGAATCTTTCACATGCTGCATATTATACACTGAAAAGTGGGTTTTTCCTTACAGAGCATTTATTGCATTTCTTTCTTTCTTTCTCTTGTTTTTGCCAATGTTGAATGATATGAATATAGATTTATGCTATGGATATCCCACTTCATATACCAAATCTTACCAACATTCATGCATCTACAACCAATTTTCTTCAACAAAGATGGTAAGAACACACACGAAATAAAGGACAACCTGGATGCCTGCATGCTGGAAAAAGAGACTAGGACTTTGTGTTTTACAAAGCACAAAATTCAAGTCAAAATTAATTGGACTTAATGAAAGACCACAAATTATGAAACTGCTGAAAGGAAGCACAAGAGAAATGCTTTAGAACATTGGCATTCTTGGATGTAGCTCCAAAAACAAAGACAACAAAGACAAAGATAAAAAAAATGGAATTACATAAAACTGAAAAGCTTGGGCTCAGTGCAATAGCTCAGTGGCTAAAATTCTCACCATACACATACTGTGATAACATGTGGGTGCTGCTTTATGTCCCAGCTGCTCCACTTCCCACCCAGCTCCCTGCCTGTGTCCAGGGAAAGCAGTAAAGAATGGCCCAAAGCTTTGGGGCCCTGCGCCCATGTGGGAGGCCTGGAACAAGCTCCTGGTCCCTGGCTTCAGATCGGTTCAGCTCTAGAGATTGTGACCACCTGCGAAATGAACCAGGAAGTGGATGATCTGTTCATTTCTCCTTCTCTCTATAAATTTGCTTTTCCAATAAAAATAAATAAATCTTAAAAAAAAAACCCTGAAAAACTTCAACACAGCAAAAGAAACCACCATCTAACTAAAGATCTATACACCACTTAATTTCTACACTAAGCAGAAAATATCTGTAAACTCTTCATCCTGTGAGATTGGTATCCAGAAAATGTAAGGAACTCAAACAATTCAACAGAAAGTAATCATTATTACCATTATCCAATTTAAAAATGGCTCCAGTTGTAGATAACACCTGGGTTGCCTTGTACCTAAGCATGTGTTACATTGCTGAGAGAGAAGCAGCCCGCAGCTAACAGACATTCTGGACCTGGTTAATGTCAAATTATTGTTAACCACACCACAATATTAGCAAAGTTCCTTGTGATTTTTTTTAGGCATGTGGGTAAGACAGGTAACACTGGGCCAGAATACTCCACCTTGATGTCTGGGTGGGGGAAAGAGAGAGGGTAGAGATGGCCTGGGGATGTATTGGAGTAGGAATGGCTGAGGGCATGTTTGATAGGGGAGGAATGACTTCCGGGAGCTTCCATGAACTGGGTCACGGCACTTTCAGATAGGCAAAGGACCTGAGATGAAGTGGATTAGAGAGGGAAAAATGAAGAGCATGTCTGGGTCAGGCCAAGTCACCCACCCATGTGGGAGACCTAGACCATGCTAAATAGCATTTCCTGTGGTCTGCTGACACACTCAAAAGCTGGGGCTGGGGAATATGCCTTGCTAGACTAGACCATTGTATCCACCCAGGAGAGAACCAGATCTTGGGAAAGATCACATAGGGACTTGGGGGCAAAATCTCTATGGGACTGTAGCACCTGCTGGTTATGAGGAGAGGTGCGGGTGGGGTAGGCCAAGCAAGGCTAGACCACAGAACTCACCTGACAGGAACCCACTTTGCATTCATGAAGACTGGGACTGGAATAAGAGGGCGGGGCCAGGTTGAAATACCCATCAGCACATGCAAAAGGCCAGGAGTGAGGGCAAACCATGTCAAGCAGGGCTGCTGCGACTGCCATCACGCAGATCTGGAGCTGGGAGTAGGCTTGAAAGAGGAACTTGGGGGACTTTCCTATTAAGCTGCAGCTCCCTCTGGAGAGCACAAGAACGGCAGCTGAGAGTGGGCCAGGCCAGGCTAGCCTGCAATACTTGTTAGCATTTGTGTGGGCCTGGACTGGAGACAGGACATGCTGGGCAAGGCCTCTGCACCTACTGGCATGCATGAGAACTGTACCCTAAAATTCCCCTACCAGACCCTCTCCGAGCCCCAGATCTCAAATGTGCCAGTAGGTGCTATGGTCCAGCCTGGCATGGTGGTGCGGACCTTCCTGACCTCTGCATGTGCTTGCTCATGCTGCAGCCTGGCCAAGCCCAGCCTGCTTTCAGCTCTGGCTCTCACGAGTATAGGAGGGTTCAGCAGTTTTGCTTGACCTGTCCTGCCACCAACCCCAGATCTTGTGTACATCAGTGGGTGCTATAGTCCAGAAAGGAGAGCCCACAAATCCCCTACAGAACCCAAGCCTGAGTTCTCTCACATGCTGGTGATTGCTGGTGCCCAACTTGACATGATCAACCCCCAATTCCAATACCCACCAGCGTGTTGCAGCTTAGCTCTGCCAGGCCTATTCCTACTGCCCCACCACCCCAAGCTTCAGGGTTTTATTAGGCAATGCTACCTAGCCCAGTCCAGGTCACCACATGGGCATTTGTCTTGCAGACATGCACTCTGATTTCCCATTTCTGAACCACATCATCTTTTTTCTACTCAGTTACCTGCAAGTGTAGTGGTCCGGTCCATGGAAGCACCCATGTCATTGGACACCTGTCAAACACGTCCTTACTGACACCCCACTCTAGTGTATCCTTAAGCCTCCTTCCCTGGTCAACCTGAAGCCCCCCTCAATGCTGTGTAACATGGCACAAACTGGGGCCAAGGCAGCGTGGTCCCATCTGGTACCCTCTCCTGCCAGAGTACACCATATGGCCCCTCAATGTAATTATTTTAGCAATTATATCTAGGTGAAGTTAATTGTGAAAACTGAAAGAGTAGACAAGTACAGTCATTGCATTGTTCTGTTTCTCTGTCAAAGGCAAACCCTAAAAGATTTCTGTATTTGATATACAGAAAGCAATAGAAAATGTATTGCTCTGTCATTTCACATTTGTTCTTAGGTCAAATGTAAGTTTCTATGCTTGAGATCATCTAGCAGATGTAAATACATATCTGCATGCCCAGCAAACCTAGGCAAGAAGTAGATGTGGGGAGGGAGGAAGATGGCGGACCGTGGAATGTTGGTGTTGCTGAGTGTGTGGAGAGATAGGGACAGAATTTCAGGAGCAGAGATCAGGAAGAGCAGAATTGCAGGGAAAGGTGTCCAAGGCTCCCTGGAGTTGGAGGAACCAAGGTAGGTGCCACACAGGCAGGATAACTGCAAAAACTCTCAAGATGGCAATCTGCAGCTGAGTAGGTGGAAGCAGACACCATCCAGGGCAAACAGGGACTTGGACAATACCTAGTGAGTCACAAATCCATACAGGGAAAATATCAGTGGGAGTCTTAGCCTACCCATAGGAGACAGAGGGAGGTAGAAGGGCTCTTAAACCAGGACATTGGTGAGAGAAAAACAGCCTGAGGAGGAAACCACAGGCACAGAACTGAGCAGCTCCTACTAAAGGAAGGAATGCCATTGGGGAAAGTAATGCAGGAGTGAAGCGTACGGGTCAGAGACACGCACAGTGAGATCTGAGCCTACCCTCAACCGAGGGCTCTCAAACCTGGGCCACCCACAGGGACACCAGAATCACCCAAAATGGAGAAGCAGGGTCCCTCAGGATCAGAGGTGTCTCTTGGTGACCCAGCAACGTGAGGGCAGGTTCCAAGGGTGCACAGGAGTAACAACAGCATCAAACAACCACCAGGCAGACCGACCACAGGGGAACCCAGCAGTAGAGGTACGTATTTTGGAGTAAAACAAAGGCATCCAAACACCTGCTGTCGCTTGCCTGTTGGGGTAAGGGAAGGGGTGATACTGCCAGAGTGTGGAGAGTCTATCTGCTGATTGCACACTGTGCAGCAACAGGTAGGCCAATCTCGCTCTGGATGACTGCATAGTGGGCAGAGGTCATGAAGGTGCCCAGCGGCAGGGAGCTTGCACACAGAACTGTAACATGCAGCCCCTGGGTAGCAACCCTGTGCTCAGAAGTCGCAGAGCTTTCCCAGCACATACCTGCTCCATCCAGCTGAGCCAGTAGCATGGACAGGGAGAGGGTATGAGGATGAAGCACGGACAAGAGACCAGTGATGGTAGAAGTCTCTATTACTCCTTCACCTCACCTTATATACCTTTTCCAAAAAATTCCTTTAGCGAAGAAATTGCACACAGCTGGGCCCAATTCTTCTCAGTCTGAAAAATGAGTCCAGGAGAAATGGAAGAGAGCCCGACCAGAGTGGGATGCAACGGGGCCTCCTCACTCAGTGTCCATGCCCTGAAAGGGCAGGAGCCCCATGGCCCTCTGCAGCTCCACATCCTTCTCAAAGGTAAAGGTGAACTGCTCCAAGCCAGCAATAACATCCTGCATTTTCCTCCTCCGGATCCTGTTTTGCAGGGTCAACAGTTCAACCTGTGCTTCTGCTGTAGCCATAAGTCCAGTTCCTGTTACTGTTCAGCCTAACCAATGGTATTAACTTTTTAGCCCCCCCCCCCCACCATACCTGCCTGAGACTGGGAAATGCGAGTGCTGAGGAGAGTGGAAGCACTGGATGCCCACAAGGTGGCAGCAGCTGGCAAACATCCTGGTTGCCTGGCCATCTGACGGACCTCACAACCCCCAGATCAGCATTCAGACACAGTTGTCCCAGAAACCCCCAACAGCACATCAGAGGCTAAAATCTGAAAATGACAGGAAAGCACATAGCCATGGGAAAAGGCAGCAGAAAAAGAATTGATTCAAATGAAGGAGCCAGAGCTCATCACTGAAGCCAGTTGCAATAACACAGAAAAACCTTGATTTAGCACATGAACATATCATTAATAACAGTGAGATACACCACAAAACAAAAGGCACAGAATGAAATACTCCTAGTCATGGGCAGAGGAAACTGCAGCAAAAGGGAAAAAAATTTCACAGGCTAGAAAGGGTTAGTGGATTTTAAGTTCTCCCCAGTGGGGGTGGAGAGTCTGGGGAGAGTCAGGGGTCTGGCAATATTCCCATTTGTTTCTGAGATCAGTGGCCAGCGAAAGACAAAACGAACCTCCACTTCTTGCTAGGTATCTCTAACTATTAAGGATACAATAGGGAGACTTTGGCTAAGACAGAACTGGGAAGGGCCAAGGTAAAATTCAGTTGTGTGCTTCACGTGGAGGATGAGCCAGCACAGCACAGCACAGCAGCATCGTTATGCGAAAAGAGCCCAATTAGGCTAACTCTCTCCACTCTAAAACTCAAAGCTGCCAGCCAGGCTGTGGCGTCTCAGAAGAATTCCTGTGTTTGCGGAGGCACTCCAAAGGAAATCTCCATTCAGCCCCACATTCCTGCTACATGCTAGCTCTGGGACTCCTGCCAGTACAAGTAAATCCTGGTTTTGTACCAGGACATACTCGTCAGAATAGCATGTGCTGGGAGTAGTGAAATGAGGATAAAAGCCATAAGTGTCCCTCAGTTTCTATCTCTCCTGAGTCTAAGATGTCTCTTAGGACTCCTATAGCTCACGCGTGGTGTCCAGGTGCACACTGCTGAAGACCACAGAAGAAGGAGAAAGGTGGGAGTGACGTCAGCACACTTGACTCATGTCGCTCAACCTTCCATGCCTTGGGGGAACAGCATGTGCCAGAAGTAAACAGTCCGCTCCTGTTTCCTGCGCCATGCTAGACCTAGGCCTCTGTCTGGTCCAATATACTCTGATATTCCAGAGAACATACAAGTTTTAGCACGTGCTAAAAACATCCCCTGCACCATGTTGCATCTGGGATTTCTGCCAGACAAAATATGCTCTCCCTTTGAAATCTGTTCTAACCTCGAGTTGACAAGCCTGACCTCAAACTTCGGCTAGATTCCATAGGCCTGTGTAACGATGCTCTTAGCTAGAGCCGAAGAAGTGCATGTGTTGACACTGGCTTTTCACTCACATTAGCAACTACACTCGTTAAGATCTATACTGGAGGAACTGTCCCTGCCGCCTGCGTTGTGAAGGTATTAAAGCACCTTCCTCATTAAGTCTATCTCCATTACTTAGATCTCATCATAGAAGGGACTGCCGTTTTCCTTTCCCCATCACAGACCAATTGATATTTAGCACATACTGACCAGATAAAGAAAACCGAAACATGAATCCATAAAGACTGAGGAGACTTAGTTGGTGAGAAAGAGCTTTTTAGAAGATCCTAACAAAGAAAAGGTAGAGGAGGGTTTGTCAGTACCTGGGGCAGTTTGGAAATTGAGGCATGCAGCGCAGGGATCGTGACTTTGCTGTGGGTTGTGCCCATTCTTATTGACCACTGGATCTCCGCGGAAGGAAGAAAAGAGTGCAGATATCAGCCCTTCAGCCCGACACCGTGATGGTCTGTCAGAGTCTGGGGTGCAGTCCAGAGGCCTTTCAAAAAACATTAGGGAGTGGCCCTGACCAGGATTTCTGAGGCTCCCTAAGACGTCCCCCAGTCTCACGAGATGGGCTTAGTCCGCGCAAGGAAACTGAGTTCAGACAAGACCAACATTTCCGGAGCTGAGGAGAAAGAAAAAGGTAGGCTCCCCACTTCCATGGAGATACCAATGGAAAGGTTAAGCATCCGGGTGCCTTTCACACTAAGAAGTGCTTCCCAGTCCTCTGCTTGCTAGGGACCTAGGATCAGGCCGATGGACTTTCAGGGAATGCCAGGGAGTGCCCTGGCCAGATTACCTACTCAACCAAGCCTTCTCCCATGTCATTCATGAAAGGCCAGTCCGCCAGAGCAGTGTTTCATGGCGCCTTGCCTACTGGGCTTTTTGGGGACTGGGATCAGCTAACTGGCTTTCAGGGAATGCCAGGGAGTGCCCTGGCCAGATCCCCTACTCGTCCAGTCCTTCCCTCAATGGCCTTCCTGCAGCACTGATCCACAGAAGCCAGGGGAGCCATTTCCCAGTGCCTTGCCTACCGGGCATTTTGGGGGACTGGGGTCAGCCAAGAGACTGTCAAGAAAGACCAGGGAGTGCCCTGACCAGAATCCCTACTCATCCAGGCCTTCTCTGTCCTTCCTGCAGCATTGATTCACGGAAGCGAAGAAAGGTCAGAAGAGTGTCCCAGTTCCAGGGGATTGTTCAACCCAATCTCAGCAAGCCTCGCCCCTGAGTCTTGAGAGTGGCAGCCGCACTACACTCATTTAACTGGCCGGCAGGAACCCGGTGTTTCTTTTCTGCGGGACTTCCTAATTGTGAAGAGCTAGTGTCTAAGGAAGACAGGATAGAAAGTAGTCCACTTTGCTCACCGTCCAATGAGATGGATGACCAGAGGCAGGACAGAGATAAACTCAAATCTCACTGGGAGAATCTGAGTCACACAGCACCAACACTGTTGTAGGGTTTTTGACTCCGAATGTGGCAGCAACCTGAATATTGTCTCCTAGGAAAAGAATTTTCTTTTCTTTTCCTTTTTTTAAATTTTATTTTTTACAACAAATTTGATTATTATTATTATTATTGTTTCATGATGCAATTATGATATTATTATTATTATTATTATTATTATTATTATTATTATTATTATTTCATGATACATAATACGCTCCTGGTATTTCCCTTATCCCAGACCCAATTGCCGCCCCCCCCAGTTCCTCTATATCAATACTAAGGTATAGTTCTTCATACTCAGTCATATGTCCTTCATTGCGAGCATGGACAACAGCAGAGAGTCCAGAATCCTATTGTCAGGATAGAGTAAGCAGTCTCATTGTAAGTCCATCTTTGTCTGGAAGTAGAAATGCATACTGCATTCTATCTTCACATCTGGATATGTTAGTCTCCATTTCACGGCTACTGTACAGCCCCTCAAATGAAAAGTCATATTACAAAATCAACAATAGAAAGAAAAATAGAAATTTACAATGCCATGAAGTTAAATAACATATTACTAGATATGATAGTCTCTAGTACAAAACTACTATACATCCCCTTAAATGGAAAACTGCAAAACAAAATCAACATCAAGAAGAAAAAAGAAATTAACAACACCAAAAAGTTAAATAACATGCTAATAAATGACTAACGTGTAGCTAAAGAAATGAAAATCAAGAAACTTCTTGAAGAAAATGATACTACTGTATGATCTATGAGCCACTGGAAAATTTAATCAGAAGAAAGTGTTTTGAACAGATGACACTAACAGAAAACAACAAAACCCATGCGATATAGTTTCTGCTGATTTTTTTGTTGGTGAACTGTGTCTCTTCTAGACAATAAACAGATGGGTTATGTTTTTTAATCCAGTCTTCTAATGTATGATGTTTGATTGAACTTAAGCCATTTAAAATCAGGGTTAATATGTATGGGTGGTAATTTGGTCCTGTCATTTTAGGAATGGGTTGTTCATTGGTTTTGTCTTCTGTTGTCATTTTACTGGGATGTTCTTCCTTTGGAAGATGTTTGCCTTTGTTTTTTTTTTTTTTTTAAAGATTTATTTTTATTACAAAGTCAGACATACAGAGAGGAGGAGAGACAGAGAGGAAGATCTTCCGTCCGATGATTCACCCTCCCCAAGTGAGCCGCAACGGGCCGATGCGCGATGATCCGATGTCGGGAACCAGGAACCTCTTCCGGGTCTCCCACGCGGCTGCAGGGTCCCAATGCATTGGGCCGTCCTCGACTGCCTTCCCAGGCCACTAGCAGGGAGCTGGATGGGAAGTGGTGCTGTCGGGATTAGAACCGGCACCCATATGGGATCCCGGGGCTTTCAAGGCGAGGACTCTAGCCGCTAGGCCATGGCGCTGGGCCCTGCCTTTGGTTTTGTTGGATGCTATTCCTCTTCTCTGTCAAGAGAACATGTTGAAGTATCATTTGTAGGGCAGGTTTGGAAGAGGCAAATTCTTTTAACTTTTCTTTGCAGTGGAAGAATTTTATTTCATTTTCAAAGACGAAAGAAAGCTTTGCTGGATATGTTATCCTAGGCCGACAATTTTTTTCTTTTAGAATCTGGAATATGTCACTCCATTCTCTTCTTGCCTGTAGAGTTTCCTGTGAGAGATCTCCTGTGAGAGATCTCCTGTGAGTTTAATTGGCATTCTTTTATATGTCGATTGATTTTTTCCCTTATGTTCAATTGAAGAGAGCTTGATGATAATGTGTCTTGGTGAAGATTGTTTTTGATCAGGCCTGTTGGAAGTTTTGTGTCCTTTCTGGATCTTGTTTCCCAATTCTTTCTCTAAATTAGGGAAATTTTCCTTTATTATTTCATTGAATATATTTGTAAAACCAGCTTCTCTTTCTACACCTTCTGGGACTCCCATAACTTTTATATTTGGCCTCTTAATAGTGTCTTTCAATTCTTGAATCCTTTTTTTTGGCCTGATCCAACTCTACTTCCAGCTTTCTTGTTTGCTTCCCCCTGATGACAGAAAATATCTTCCAATTGTTAGATTCTTTCTTCTGCTTGCTTCACTCTACCTTGGAGACTGTCCACTGTATTTTTAATTTGCTCTACTGTGTTCTTAATTCCTGATGTATCAGCCTTGATTTGCTTTATTGCTGCTATTGCTTCTGTAAAATATTGCTTAAATTCTTTGAACTCTTGTATGTGCTTCTCATTGTTGAACAGAATCTTTAAAATGAGTTTTCTGAATTCTGTGTCCTCCATTTTCTCGATGTCTTCCTCAGTTAACTCTGAGGTTGGCATAGGGTTTTGCTCCTTTGCAGGGTAGTTTTCAGTAATATTCATTGTGCCTTTGTCTCTTCTTTTGCTCTTGGTCATTGTACTTCTGGTTATCAGATTCTTCTCCTTGTGGCAGGTTTCTATGCTGTGTCACACACAGGTCTGCTTTTTGATTTTACTTATTGTTGTTGGTACACAACTTTTTGCTTACAGCCAATTGTGACACTCCCTTCAGTAGCCCCAACTCCTGGCTCACCAATCTCCAACTCCTGTGATACCGTGCTGAGGCTGCACTGTTGTCTGCACAAACTTTCTCCCACTTCTAGTTGGAGCAGGTCAAAGGATTAGTAAGACACCAAGTGTCTTATGTAGCTAGGTTGTTGGTAGCACTGATCTTGCCAGAACCTGTTGGACGTTAGGTCTGGGTTCCACACGGACCTATTTTGACCCGTACAATGCCACAGTCGGTATTGTTTACCTGTGGGACCAGTGCAATGCCCTGAACTCAGTGAGTTCTTGCTGAACTCAGCACATGCGCAGTTCACTGTTGTCTCCTGCAGTCCTAAAGCTTTTGCCACAGTGTACAAAATGGCGCCTGATGTACCACTACTTGACTTCTTGATCTGCTGGCCATCAGGTCTGAGGGCTACCCAGAGTTGTCTTGGGTGGAATCTGTAGAATGCCACATTGCTGCAGTTTGCTGAGTCAGAAATGAATTCACTCCCAGCTCAGCGTATGCTCAGTCCTTTACCTTGCCTTTGCCTCCTTAGGCAAATTGCGCCCAATTCAGCTCTAGGGGGATGACTGGGCTGTGAAATCCACCCTGTTCTCCCACTGCCTGTCTGAGATCTGCTGCTCTGTCTCTGCCCCTGGTCAAATCAAACAGACCAGCAGGATGGACAGTTCTTTGTCTGGGTTCACCTCCCAAGCTTCCAGTGAAAGTCCCTTCCCACCTGGTTGCTGGTGGAATTCTGGCTGCTGATGGAGTTCAGATAGCCATTAGCTGAATGCCTCTGGATATCAGTCACTGCAACACCACACCGTTGTGTCCACTGCTTTCCTGTGTCTGTCAGTCTCCAGGTACCTCATCTGCTATTGTTCTGTCCTCTCCTATTTTCTGGAATTTGTCCTCTCTGCTTCATCCTGATTAAATGTTTCTCCATCCATTTAAACGTGTCCTTACCCTATTCTGCCATCTTGATTCTCAGGAAAGAAGAATTTTCATGCATACACAGTTTAGTTTTAAAGCAAGATTTATCAGAATAGCTGAGAAAGGAGGCTCCTGTCCTAGGGACGGGAGGGGACTTTGAGATAGAAAAGACCCATACCTCTTGTCACAGTGGCAGAAGGAGGAAAAAGAGAGATACCCTAGACCTCTGCCATAGTGGCAGGTGGAAAAGTGGAAAAGAAAAACCCATATTAGTGGTGGGGAAAGCATCTTTTCAAGGTTTACTTCAAAGACGTTTCTCCATAAACAAGGATAATTCCTGGTTTTCATGGTACCTTGCCTTGGGACAAAAGGTCCAGAAAGGTGTCACCAGCCAACTTCCTTGGTCCCATTCTAGTGTTAACACACCAGTCTGAGGCCCTCCCCTTTGGCAATGGCCAGAGACAGAACTGGGTTGACACTTCTGGTGGGGAATTTGTATGTTAATGTCACCCTTGTCTCTTGGGAATCCTGTTCTTTGTTATGTTAATATTCATTTGTCTTGGGAGAGATGTGCTCTGGTGAATCCAAGATATGGTAGGGAAAATATCCTTTTATATTTGAGGAAAAAAAATGATGACTTGGGGACCCAGGATACCCTAACTGCCTACTACCCAGTCTAATTCCTCTCTAAACATGAGACTTGGGGAAGGTTTTGGAGCACTTCAGGAATTCAGGTCAGGGTTACTCTCTGATGTTTTTCAGAAGGCTCCTTGAGTGGATCTCAGACTCCTACACCCAGTCAGGGTATTGGGCTGAAATCCACACTCTGTCCTTCCTTCTGCAGACATTCACAGTGCACAGTTTACAGTGAGGCCACAAGACCTGCATACCTCAATGAATCTCCAGTTCGCCCAAGACACTGACAAGTTCCCCATCTCTTTCTCTTCTCGACATTCCTAAAAGTCTTCACTCACTACAAGGAAATCTCAGTTCCTGCAGATTCAGATTCTGGGTTTTTACTAGCCAATATTTGCTAAGTATCTCTTTAGGTCTGTGACAGGGCTTAACACTTCCATAGGCAGGCAGCCTGTTCATCTATGCTCCTCAGTAGGTAAGATCACCAGGTGACCTGCACTTATGGAGATAGGTCCTCCAGCAGGACCCCTAGTGTCCCCTTTCCTTCATAGATTTCTCCTTTGGGTTTACTTTATCAGGTCCTTTTGTGTAGCCTATATCTCAAAGGAAGCTTATTGGGGGGAGTTTATTCTCCAATTATGTTCCTTAATCCCTTTAACCATCTAGTCACTTATTTGAGCAATAGCCAAGACCAATATTCTCTCTACAAGCTCTGAGTAAAAATACCTTTGCTATGATTCTTGCTGGGAAGACTTGTTGAAATGTAGCTCAATGTTGAAATTAGGCTTGTTTTTGCTAAAGCTTAGAAAAACTTTTAGAGACGAAGAGGTGATATATATGAGTAGGCAGAAGCCCAGTTCTAGCATGCCAAGGGAAATAGGAACTGATCACTCCCTGAGCATGCTGTTCTGACAAATATATCACTAAAGGCATGGAAGACTGAATAAACCTAGGTGACACGTGCTAATCTCACTGTCACCTTCCTCTGGTTCCTGTTGTCTTCAGTGCATGTCTGGATGCCACACGCTGGATATAGGAATCTTAAGAGACTCAGGAGAGATAAGAACTGAGGGACACATCTGTTTTTACCTTTATTGCAGTACTCCCTGCATATGCTGTTCTGAAAACACCAGGCAGAGTCCCAGTTCTGTTTAGTTCTAAATAGAGGGAACTAAACAGAGACACCCACTTAGGGTGCCACCTTAGATATTGGAATTCCTCTGACCACCAGAGCTTAATGAAAGCTGCTTGATTTTTCTTCTACACCACTGCATGACCTTCTTATAAGCTAGAGAATGGAAAGAGTTTGCCTAAATGGGCCCTTTTTGCATAGCTTGACTGGATTGACTCAGCTTCTGTACCAGCATTACTTCTATGAGAACCAAAGAACCAGCTTTCTGAATTCACCTTGGCCTTTCCCTGTTTTGTCTTGCTTTTAGCCAAAGCCTCTTGGCTGAACCCTTGCAGGCATTGTTAGAAATATCTAGCAGGTAGTGTACTTGGGACAGCAGGAAAGGATGGTCCAAGTGCTTGAGCACCTGCACAGAAGTGGGAGACCTGGAGGAAGTGCACCCAGCTCCAGACTGGCCAAGCTCCATTAGTTGTGGCCATTTATGGAATAAAAAAAATGGTTATATGAGGACATAGTGAAGATCCACTCATTGTCAAGCTAGGAAGGGAAGTCAGAAGCGGCCAGTCCTAAAGGCAGCTTGATCTGGGACTTATTGGCATTTGAACTGTGAGAAACTAAATGTACAGGTTTCCCAACCTGTGGTGATTTGCTATGGCAGCCCAAACAGATGAATGTAAGGACACATTTAGAAAAGTTGTGGAAAAGTTGAAATAAGAGGCAATTTTATTTGCTGCCAAGAAAAAAAAACAACAAAATATCTAGCAGGAGATAGAAGCTCATTTTGTCTCTGCTTAGTTAACTGATACCCAGGATAAAAGATAATGCTGGGGCCCTGTGCAATAGCCTAGTTCTTAAAGTCCTCACCTTGAACATACTGGGATCCCGTATGAGTGCCACTTCTAATCCTTGTGGCTCTACTTCCAATCCAGCTCCCTGCTTACGGCATGGGAAAGCGGTAGAGGATGTCCCCAAGCCTTGAGAATTTGCACCCCTTTGGGAGACCTGGAAAAGGCTCCTGGCTCTTGGCTTTGGATTGGCTCAGCTCCAGCTGTTGCAGCCACTTGGGGAGTGAACCTTTGGATGGAGATCTTCCTCTCTGACTCTCCTCCTCTGTATATTTCTGCCTTTCCCATAACAATAAATATTTTTTTTTTAAATGAAGGTAATGCCTCTGCTTACATCTGGTCAGACAAGACTTTGTTCCAGCTGAGGAAAGACCTGAGTTCATTAAACCTCTCTAACGTGGGAGACTTTTTCCCACTTCTCTGCAGTTTATGCTAGGTTTTTCCCTCTGACTCCCAATGATAGGAGTATGTGATTCTCTGTCTCTTTGTCTCAGCATGTATAATAGGCAAATCAGTCTGGCCTACACATTTTTTTGAAAAACTTTTTGATGATCTTTACATAATTGATTAGGGCTCAAAGGGTCAAGGGCTATAGGAAAATGAGTAAGACCATAGTTTCCACATTCTCTTTTTCCCTTCCTGTATCTGGGGAAAGGGGAGAGACAAAGAGAGAAGCCACACCCCTCTCCCAACTATGCCAAGGTCCCCAAGGGGCATATTTATGCTCTGAGGGCACTGCTCAAGTGGTTCCAATAGTTCAACTGTTCTGAATTGCTGCCGATCTCACCATTCCAAGCATGGTGAAATCTCTTCAGAATCCACTGGCTGACATAGTTCACCTTAGCATCTCCACTTGCTCAGGGTTTTCACTGCCAACACTTGGCTGGGGTAGTTATTCAATTTGTTCTGTCCTCTGTTGTAGCAGGTTCTTATACAAGTTCCAATGTCCTAACATATCCTTCATGTGCTCTTGGATATGCTGTCCACTGCTCTGTCTGAGCCACTGAGGAGGCTCAGCTTTGACACATGCACTCAACGGTCAGACCAGGGAACCTGCAATTCTCTTCATGGTTGAGGTTCTGCGTCTGGCAGTTCGATTGGGGGATCACCAAAGAAATTTTGTCTGAAGTCATCCCAGACCTGATTCTTGTGTGTGCTTGCCAGTACAAGGTTCGGCACAGTCCATTGCCCCTATGAGCCTATGCTTATGCTGGTGGTAGCAATTGCTGGGTCAGTTCTGCCTCCTGCTCTGTCTTCTACAAAAACCAATGGTGTTAACCATGAAGACTCCCAGACCTTCACCACAAACTATTAATATGAGCAACAAGGACTATATCCCAACTGCCAAGGAGGCCACAGGGAATTGGATGCCCTCGGAGGCCGAAAACTCTGAGGTCACCCACCCCCAACCGGAGCTTCCGCAGGGGATGGAAGAAGTCCAAACACTACCGTGCAGAAACCAACGTCATCGGAAAGACAACCAGAAGCCCTGAGTGGTCCGCAGAAACAGAAGAACAATAAACGTCCTTCAGGACTAGGGAGGAGAGCTTTCTCTGGTCCAAGAGCCTGGCTCCACCTCTGGACCCCCACTCTCCCTCACAATGACCATTGGGATCGCTCCGAAAACCCCTCACAGCAAACAAACAATCATACAAACTAAAAAAAGACCTAAAATAAATAGACAAACAACAAAAAGTAGAGCTTGGAATCTGACAGGAAAGAGCTGGCGTGGATTGGCTCATGTCTCGCTGGGTGGGACACAAAGATTAGTCACTCCTCACCATGGTGTTGAGGATTTTCCTGCACAGCCCTCCCCCCCCAAAAAATGTTCTGCACCTTAATTGTCGACAAATGTCTTGTTAGAGTGACAAGCCAGTCTAGATTATCCTAAAATCTGCCAAGATCAGCAAAATTTTACTTCAACACAACAAATGGCTAAATACTAAAATGAAATAGACACGAGACAGCTGAATGGTACCTTATAGCCATTTTAAGGTATATAGCAGCCGGTCCTGTATATAAACTAAAATTGAAATGTCAATGAGCTAATCATAGGTTGTGGTTAGGACTTATTTTTTGTTGTTTTTTTTAACATACTGGTTACACAAAACCATGTCAATTCCATAATATTACAAATAGCTGTTGATGTTATATTGGGACTCTTAATTGACTGTGATGATATTCTACCAGCTCTAACTTTGGACCTAAATGGTCTCCCCAAGAAACTGTTCAACCCATCTGGACAATAAGTAGCTGGACTCTATGCTTGGTATATGTTTGCAAGGAAAGAATCTTGATTGAATTTGAACTGTAATACTGCACCAAGGTGGAGGAATCCACCAGGGGGGAGGGGTGGGGGGATTCCCAGAGCCTATGAAACTGTCACATAATGCAAAATAATTAATAAAAAAAAGTCAAAAAAAACCATACTGGTTACTCAAAACCATGTCAATTCCATAATATTGCAAATGGCTGTTGATTTTATATTGGGACTCTTAATTGACTGGGATGATATTCTACCAGCTCTAACTTGAGACCAGAAATGGTCTCCCCAAGAAACTGTTTGACCCATCTGGACAATAAGTAGCTGGACTCTATGCTTGGTATATGTTTGCAAGGAAAGAATCTTGATTGAATTTGAACTGTAATACTGCATCAAGGTGGAGGAATCCACCAGGGGGAGGGGAGGGGGAGGAATCCACCAGGGGGAGGGGAGAGGGAGGGGTGGGGGGATTCCCAGAGCCTATGAAACTATCACATAATGCAAAATAATTAATAAAAAAAAAAACCAATGGTGTTGCAGTTCATCCTGATTCTGTCCACTTCACACTCAGCCCTCATGCAAACCAGAGGGAGCTGCAGCTAAGTTGGAGTGACTCCCAATAACCCTCACCAGGCCTGCCCCCTGTCCTGGTTCCTATGCTTGCCAGTATGTACAGCAGACTATTCCAGTCTGTCTCACATTCCATGTAGCTCTCATACATGTGAATGGGTGTTGGATCCTAGTTCAACCCAATCAGCCCCACTATCTAGCCCACACACCTGCTGAGGGCAGGTGCCACTCTTTAGCCACTGCTGCTCCAGCCCTGATTCTCATGCTCACCAGACAGAGTGGCAACCCAGGAGGCAGGTGCCCACTGTTTCCCACTCCCACTCTTGGATCATGCACTCTCTAGGTGGTTCTGCAGTTTGGCTTGACAGAATGAGCCCCCCGTGCTAACATCTGCTTGCTGATGCTGTTGTCAAGCCCAACCAAACCACACCCTCTCTGACTTACTTTAGCACCAGTAGGAACAGTCAATCCAGTCTGGCTTTTCTCTGGTCCAGCTTACATGAGGCCAACGGGTGCTGTAGCTGTGCCGGGTCTTTTCTGACCCATCCCAAACTCACGCTTTTCCAGCTTACCCCCCGCCCACAGCCTTCCCACCACCACCCGTCCCCCCCACCCCCCGGTTCTTGTGTGTGCTGTTTGGGTGCTGCAGCCCAGTCTGGCATGGCCTGCCTCATCTCAGCTTTTCCCAGTGAATGCTGTAGTCTGGTCCGGCCCAGCCCACCCCCAATTCCAGCTCAGTTTGGTGGGGGCCTACAGCCAAGTCCAGCCCAGCAGGCATGCAATCAAGCCCTAATGTATACTGAAACCAGCCAGACTCACACTCCATTCTGGTGATTGGATTCGCCAGTGGGTGATGTGAACTGGCCCTGTCTGGTTTGCCTCCAACCTGTGCCATAAGTATGCTGGAGGCTACCATTCCCTGGCCTGGTCTGGGCTGCACCTCTTGTGCTCACCTGCATGGACTGTGTCCCCACAGAGGAGTTTCCCAAGCTCCTCCATCAAGAACACTCCTGTTGGACTGCCCTTGTAGGCAAAGAACTCTGAGGTCATCCACTCCCTTTCGGACCTCCCACTTGGGATGGAAGATGCTCAGATCCTTCCTCACAGGATCTAATGTCATTGAAACAATAGCCAGGAGCCCTGAGCGATCCTCAGAAACAGAAGAACAGTAAACTCCCTTTGGGACTTGGGAGGGGAACTTTCTCTGGTGCTTACTTAGTTCCAGCTTTGGATCCCCACCCTCTCTTGCAATGATATCAGGGTCACTCCAGAGGCCCCCCCCAAAAAAAAATTAGAATAGATAGAGAAATACAAGGAAAGCTTAAAAGCAGACAGGAAATGGTCAGCGTGGATCCACATACAACTTACTAGGTAGGATACAAAGATTAATTACTGCTCACTAAGGTATTGAATATATCTCTGCACACCCCTCCTAAAACTGTTCTGCACCTCAACTGTTGACATATGGTTTATAAAAGTTATAAGCCTGTTTGGACTCTCCTAAAATCCACCAAGTTCAGTAAAAATCATGCTTCAACAGTATAAACTGCTAAATATAATATAAAAAATGAAAATAGACACGAGACATCTGAATAGTACCCTATAGCCATTTTAAGGTGTATAGCAACTGGTTGTGTATAAACTAAAATTGAAATGTCAATGAAGTAGTCACAGGATGTGGTTAAGAACTTGCATTTTCTAACATATTGGTCACTCATTTAACTGCATAATGTTGTAAATTGTTATTGATGTTATGCTGTGGCTTTACATTGGAGGGGGATGATACTCTGCCAGCTCTGCCTTCAGATCAGAGATGGTCTCCCCAAGAAACTGTTGAATTTATCTGGACAATAAGATGCTGGACTCTATGCATGGTACATGCTTGCAATGAAAGAATCATGATTGGATTTGAAGTGTAATACTGAAACAAGGTGGAGGAATCCACCATGGGGGGAGGGCATGGGGAGGGGTTGAGGAATCCCAGAGCATATGAAACTTTGTCATAAAATGAAATGTAATTTTTAAAAGAAACTCTCCTGATGCCAGAACTCGCACACACAGATGTGTCCATAGGCCAGCTCTACTTAATCCACCTCTTGACAAAGCAGGAACCATGACCTTTCCTGACCGATTATTCCGGTTACTATTATTGGATGTTACAGCCCAGTATAGCCTGCTCTACATGCAGACACAGCTCATACCGGGCTCAGTAGGGGCAAAAACCTAGCCTAGCCCAAACTACACTTATCTTAATAGTCCAGAACACCAGTCAGTGCTGGGGTCTAGCCCAGTCTGACATATTCAACCCCAGTCCACACTTGTGCCAAGTTATGCTGCAGCCATTTCCAAACCAGAATGCTTCCTTTCCATCCCAGTGCTTACCAGTGGGAAACACAACCCAGCCAGGGCGTCCATTTAGCTCCCAAACCAAATCTGTTCCCAGCTATAGATCTTGCACATGAGCATAGGTTGCTCTGACCCAGCTTAGCCCAGCCCCTCTCCTGTCTTGGCTTTCACCTTAGATGCTGTGGCCTGCCCCTAATCTGCCTGCCGCTAGTCCCACCACTTGCTGGTAGAGTGCTGGAACCTGGCCCTGCTCCATCTGCTCCCATCCCAGGTTCATACAAACTGGTAGATGTGACAGCTTAGCTGAGCTTGACCTGTGCTCCAGCCTGGTTTCTGCTCTTGCCAGTGAGGTAAAGTTGGCTCAACCCTGCCCTGTCTGCTCCCCTCCAAATCCAACCCACACATTAACCAACAATTGGAGTTACCCTGCTCAAGGCTGCCAAACACCCAGGCCTGGAACACATTCTCACCAGCTGGAGCTGAGATTCCAATAGGGGAAGTTCTCAGGTTCACCCACTTGGCACACTCTCTGACCAAGATTTCACATGCTCCAGCAGGTTCTAGGCCCTTACCTGGCATAGCCCGCCCCTCCATCTTGGCCATTGTATGAGCTGGAGGATGTTGTTGCCTGGCTCACCTCACACCCTGTTTTAGGATGCACATGTGGGTGCTGCAGCCTGGACCTGCCCAGTCTGTTTCTAGCCTCAGAACCCGTGAGTGTCAGCAGGTTCCATGGTTATTCATAGCTCAGTCCATCATCACCCCAACTCTTCAGCTAACCAGCGGGACTTGTATTTCCACAGGCTTGGGCCAGCTTCTCCCCCACAAGTCTACCCCCAGACCTGGTACTCCTGTGTGTTAGTGTTATGACCCTGCTTAAATTGGCCCATCCCATGTTCTGACACTCAATCAGGTACTGTGATCTAGCTCTGCCATACAAGCCTCCTCCCCACCATAGCTTTTGTGTTGGCTGGCATGTAGCAGTCAGCGATGTTCTATGCTAATAGCCCCTCTCAGGGTTCCCATAAGGGCTGGTGAATCAGTCTGACCCAAACAGGCCTTATGGACTCTCCCCTCCAAACCACCAGGTCTCAGTCCCCATGCTTGCCTGCAAGTTCAGTGAACCCATTGCTGGGTGTCACACAGGATTCATTCCTCACTGACATGCACATTGGCTTTATGCATGGATGTCCCTAGGCAAGAATTACATAGACCAAAAACCCTAGAGTTCACCCCAGGTGGCCAGCAGGTGGAGCTGGGCACCACTTGATGTACTGGTCACCCAAAGCTCAGGACTAGCTCACCTTGTTGTGGTGGTGTCCATGGCCAGAGTCCCAAGCTTTGAGTCTGACCTGGCTCAGGTACCCTCACAGCCACTACACTGCTGAGAGCTCCCTTCACCCAAACCTGGTGGCCGAACACTCCCTAGGCCCCTCCCTCCGCAAGGTTAACATCAATAGCTCTATTAATCATGATTGTTCCATTGTGCATCTTAAATGAGAAATGCATTCTTTTACATAATGCAAAGATGGGAATTGTCAAAATTAAATTAATGAAGAACTTTGGAAAACTTGCATGTATATTGTGTTTGTATTAATAATCTCAGCAAATCTCCAGAAGTATTCATTCTTTGAATTTAAGTTTTAAATATGTTATATTCAAAGCATACTCGTATTGTTAACAGTTCTGTTTTTTCTGTAACTTTTATGTTTTTATCAGTAGATGCTCCTCCTCTTGCTATAACTGGTCTAGAAGAAGAAATGTATTATATTGGCATCTTTAGCTCAATATTTGAAATAGTATGATAGCTAAGTGACTACTCCAGCAATTTAACAAGAAAAAAAGGTGCTTTATAATCTCTTTGCATAAAAAAATTCACTTAGAGTTAACAAAGTGTCATCTGGATTTCAGCTACTGAGAAAATAAAACAAGGAGAATCTAGTTTCTGTCTTGCTCAATCTCCCTTCAAGCACTGAGCCTTCTTAAGTGCAACAGCAATGGATGAAAATCAGAATTCTCAAAATATTACTCCATCTTGTGTTGAATACATCCACAAATCAAAACTGCTGAGAACTTACTTGCCAGATGCAACTTCTTAGTGGCATGGATTTGACTTGGGAGGAGATAGTCACAAATATAGTGAGGGCAAGGAGTTGAGAGGAGGCCGTGTCCTGATTGCTTGTTTTGGAATGTATGATTTTTTCCTAATGGGCTCATTGTCAACTCTGTAGCTAACACAGTCCATCTGCTAACTCTCATTCACTCATTAAGACTCTGCCCCTTGGGCCTAGTGGCTAAAGTCCTTGCCTTGCACATGCTGGGATCCCATAATGGTGCTGGTTCTAATTCCAGTGGCCCTGCTTCACATCTAGCTCCGTGCTTGTGGCCTGGGAAAGCTGTCAAAGATGGCCCAAAGTCTTGGGAGTCTGTACCAAAGTGGGAGACCAGGAATAACCTCCTGGCTTCTGGTTTCGGATCGGATGAGCTCTGGCCTTGAAGCCACTTGGGGAGTGAATCATCAGATGAAAGATCTTCTCCTTAATCTCTTCTCCTCTCTGTATATCTGACTTCCCAATTAAAAATAAATAAATCTTTAAAGAAGACTCTGTAGGCATTCCATGGATGAAGTAACAGCAGAGTATTTTTAGCATGTTGTGAACATGAATATGGCAAATTGGCAGTCTCCGTCAGTTGCTGGCAATAGTTTAGAGTGGTGACAAATATTATTTTGATATTTTTGTGTGTTATTTAGTTATTTTTTATTAATTCATTAATTACATTGTATTATGTGACACAGTTTCATAGGTGCTTGGATTCTCCCCACCCCTCCCCAAACCCTCCCACCATGGTGGATTCCTCCACCTTGTTGCATAACCATAGTTCAAGTTCAGTTGAGATTCCCCCATTGCAAGCGTATACCAAACATAGAGTCCAGCATCTTATTGTCCAGTCAAGTTCAACGGATTCTTAGATATACCCTCTCTGGTCTGAAAACAGAGCCAGCAGAGTATCATCCCAGTCAATTAAAAGCTCCAATATACCATCAGCAAAAATTTCCATCATTATGGAATTAATTGACATAGTAATGAGTAACCAATATGTTAAGAGTAAATGCAAGTTCTTTTTTTTATTAAATTTATTCATTAATTACATTGTGTTGTAATTGCATAGAATCTGGGATTCTCCCCCTCACCCTCCCCCCATGGTGGGTTCCTCCACCCAGCTGCATAACCATAGTTCAAGTTTAGTTGAAGTTCCCTCCCTGCAAGAATTTGCCAAGCATAGAGTCCAACATCCCATAATCCAGACAAGTCCATCTACTTATTGGGAAGACCCTCTCTGGTCTGAGGGCAGAGTCAGCAGAGCATCTTCCCGGTCAAATAAAAGCACTAATATACCATCTGCAACAATTAACATCATATGGATTGAATTGACATGATATTGAGCAGTCAACATGCTAAAAATAAATGCGATTTCTTAACCACTTCTGTGACCCCCCATTCACAGTTCAATTTTAGTTTATATATTACAAATGACATAATATCCATAACATAACATGATATGCTTAACATCATATCATATTAAATTAAGGCAAACATGTGGTACCTAACCTTTTGGGATTGGTTCATTTCCCTTAGCATTATGGTTTCCAGTTTGGCCCATTTGGCCACAAAGAACTGCATTTTGTTTCTTTTAAGAGCTGAGTAGTATTCCATGGAGTAGATGAACCATAGCTTGCTTATCCAATCCTCTGCTGATGGGCATTTTGGCTGTTTCCATGTTTTTGCAATTACAAATGCAAGTTCTTAACCATCTTCTGTGACCACCTCATTGACATTTCAAATTTGGTTTATACACAACATATAACATACATAACATAATATGTTATACATAACATCATATCCTCTTAACGCAAACATGTGGTATTTAACCTTTTGGGATTGGCTCATTTCCCTTAGCATTATGGTTTCCAGTTTGGCCCATTTGGCCACAAAGAACTGCATTTTGTGTTTTTTAATAGCTGAGTAGTATTCCATGGAGTAGATGAACCATAGCTTTCTTATCCAATCCTCTGTTGATGGGCATTTTGGTTGCTTCCATGTTTTTGCAATTACTGATTGTGCTGCTATGAACATAGGAGTGCATGTTGGTTTCTCATAAAACAAGTGTTCTGGATATATTCCTAGGAGTCCTATTGCTGGATCATACAGTATGTCGATTTTGAGTTGTTTGACTATTCTCCATACTGATTTCCATAGAGGCTGTACCAGCCTGCAGCCACACGAGCAGTGGAGTAGGGTTCCCTTTTCCCCGCAACCTCACCAACAAGTGTTGTTGGTGCTTTTATTCATGTGGGCCAGTCTTACTGGCGTTAGGTGGTACCTCATTGATGTTTTAATTTGGATTTCCCTTATTGCCAGGGAACTTGAGCATTTTTTCATATGTTTATTTGCCATTTGGGTTTGTTCTTTTGTGAAGTGTTTGCCCATTTCCTGTGACCACTTCTTGAGTGGCTTGTTTGTTTTGGTGTTTTGGCTGTTTTGTAGTTCTTTGTATATTCTGGGAATTAGCCCTCTATTGCCTATGTCGTGCGCAAACATCTTCTCCCATTCTGTGGGTTGCCTTTTTTACTTTATTGATAGTTTCCTTTGCTGTACAGACGCTTCTTAGTTTGATGAGGTCCCAATTGTTTGTTCTAGTCTCAATTTCTACTGCTTTTGTTGTCCTTCTTAGGAAGTGAGCGTCTATCCCTAAGTGTTGCAGTGTGTTTCCAACATTTTCTTCCAAAAGTTTGAAGGTTTCTGGATGTAGGTTTAGATCTTTTATCCATTTGGAATTGATCTTGGTGTATGGTGAGAGATGTGGGTCTATCTTTTTGTTTCTGCAGGCTATCAACCAGTTGTCCCAACAGCATTTATTGAACAGACCTTCCCATTTGCCTGGATTGTCATTTGTCTTTTTGTCAAAGATTATTTGGCTGTATTTGTGTGGGTTCCCATCTGGTGTTTCTATTCTGCTCCATTGATCTTCTTCTCTATTTTTGTGCCAGTACCACGCTGTTTTGATAACCACTGCCCTATAGTATGTCCACAGGTCTGGAACTGTGATTTCCCCTGCTAACTTCCTGTTCTTCAAGAGTGGTTCTGGCTATTCGTGGTTTTTTGTGTTTCCAGATGAACCTTTGGATCATTGTTTCCAGTTCCATGAAGAATGTTTTGGGCAATTTGATTGGGATTGCGTTGAATGTATATATTGCCTTTGGCAATATAGACATTTTAATGATATTGATTTTACCTATCCAGGAGCATGGGATGTTACTCCATCTTTCGAGGTCTTGTTCAATTTCTTTTTTAAGTAGTTTGTAGTTTTCTTCAAATAGGTCTCCTACATTGTTGGTTAGGTTAATTCCCAGATACTTCATACTTTTCTCTGTTATTTTGAATGGTATCTTGCTGGTTAGATCTTTTTCCATCTTGGGGCTATTTGCATACACTATGGCTGTTGATTTTTGTTCATTAATTTTGTATCCTGCGACTCTACCAAACTCTCATATAAGTTCTATGAGTCTCTGTGTTGAGTCTCTTGGCTCTTCTATGTAAAGAATCATGTAATCTGCATATAGTGAAAGCTTGACTTCTTCATTTCCCATTTGGATTCCTTTGATTTCTTTTTCTTGTCTTTTGGCCTCAGCAAGTACCTCTAGGACTATGTTGAACAGCAGCGGAGAAAGCGGACATCCCTGTCTTGTTCCAAATTTCAGTGGGAAGGGTTCCAGTTTTTCTCCATTCAGTATGATGCTGGTGTTGGGTTTTTCATATATTGCTTTGATTATGTTGTAGATTTTTCCATCTATGCCTACCTTGGTTAGGGTTTTTAGCAGGAAGTGGTGTTGGATTTTGTCGAAAGCTTTTTCTGCGTCTTTTGATACTATCATGTGGTTCTTGTTTTGTAATTTTTGGATGTGGTGTATCACATTTATGGATTTTCTTATGTTGAACTGCACCTGCATTCCAGGGATGAATCCTACTTGATCTGGATGAATGATCTGTCTGATGTGTTTTTGAATTCTGTTGGCTAGGATTTTGTTGAGTATCTTAGCATCAATGTTCATCAGAGAGATAGGTCTGTAGTTTTCTTTCTCTGTAGGGTCTCTGTCGGGTTTTGGGATTAAGGTAATGTTGGCTTCATAGAATGAGTTTGGAAGAGTTGCTTCCTTTCCTATTGTATTGAAGAGTTTGTAGAGGATTGGGGTCAATTCTGTTCGGAATGTTTTGTAGAATTCTGTAGTGAAGCCGTCTGGGCCTGGGCTTTTCTTTGTTCGGAGGTCTTTAATCACTGATTCAATCTCTGCTTCAGTTATGGGTTTGTTCAGGTCGTTTGTTGCCTCTGGGCTAAGTTTTGGCAGGTGGTAGAAGTCTAAGAACTTTTCCATTTCTTGGTGATCTTCTGATTTGTTGGAGTACAGTGCTTTGTAGTAATTTCTAATTATGTTCTTAATGGTTGCAATGTCTGCTGTTATGTTGCCTTTTTCATCTTTGGTGCTGTTAATTCTTGCTTTCTCTTGTTTTCTCTTGTTTTTTTCTTTGTCAGTCGGGCCAGCGGGGTGTCTATTTTGTTTATCTTCTCAAAAAAGCAGCTTTTTGATTCATTGATTTTGTGTATAGTTTTTTTTATTTCTATCTGATTAATTTCCTCCCTTGTTTTGATGATTTCTTGTTTCCTATTGTGTGTGGGGCTCATCTGCTGCTGCTTTTCCAATTCCTGGAGGTGTGTGGTTAGTTCCCGTGTTTGACACCTCTCTTGGGCCTTGACATGAGCTCCAATTGCAATGAATTTACCCTGTAGCACTGCTTTGGCCGTGTCCCATAAGTTTTGGAATGTTGTGTCAGAGTTTTCATTGGTTTCCATAAATTTTTTGATCTCATCTTTAATTTCTTCCCTGACCCATTGTTCGTTTAATAGTATATTGTTCAGCCTCCAAGAGTTTCTGTATTTCCTGGGGCATTTTGAATTGCTGATTTCCAATTTCATTCCATGGTGGTCTGAGAGGGTACATGGTATGATTCCTATCCTTTTGAAGTTATTTAGGTTTGCTTTGTGTCCTATCATGTGGGCAATCCTGGAGAAGGTGCCATGCACTGCTGAAAAAAATGTATAATCTGTGATCTTAGGATAAAAAGTTCTATAGATGTCTACTAAGTCCAGTTGTTCTAATGTTTGTATGAGTTTTGTTGTTTCTTTGTTGAGTTTTTGTTTTGTTGATCTGTCTATTGTTGTTAATGGAGTGATAAGATTGACCAGTATTATTGTGTGTATATCTATGTCTCCCCTTAAGTCTGTAGGTAATTGCTTCACGTAGCTAGGTGCATTGGAATTAGGTGCATATATGTTCACGATTGTAATTACTTCCTGGTGGATCAATCCCTTCACCAATATATAGTGTCCTTCTCTGTCCTTTTTGATGTCTGTCAGCTTAAAGTCTAGGTCATCTGAGATTAGGACAGCTACGCCAGCCTTTTTTTCTCGTCCATTGGCATGAATTGTCTTTTTCCATCCCTTTACTTTAAATTTCTTAGAGGCTTTTCTGGTTAGATGTGTCTCTTGTAGGCAACAGATTGTTGGGTTCTGTTTCATGATCCAGTCTGTTAATCTGCGTCTTTTGATTGGTGAATTTAGGCCATTTGTGTTTAGAGATAATATTGAGAGAAATTGATTTTGGGCTGCCATGAGTGCGTGTAAGTGTGCAAGTGTGTATTTGCGACTATTAGAATCTCTGCCTGGTTGACTATCCTCTTCTGGATTTTAGTGGGGCGGTCTTCCCATTTGCCATCCTTGATTTTGGTTTGTATTTTTTCTTTCTCTCTGGGTTTAGCACCTTCCTGAGGAGATTTTCCAGAGCTGGTTTCGTGTTGATGTATTCTTCGAGTTTCTCTTTACTGTTGAAGTATTTAATTTCATTCTCAAATACAAATGAGAGCTTTGCTGGGTACATTATTCTTGGTTCGCAGTTGTTTTGTTTCAGGACTTGATAGGTTTTATCCCATTCTCTCCTTGCTTGGAGCGTTTCTTCCGATATTTCGGCTGTGATTCTGATTTGCTTTCCTCTGAAAGTAATCTTGTCCTTTTTTCTTACTTGTCTTAGAATAGTTTCCTTGTATTCACTTTAAGGTAGCTTGAGGACCACATGTCTGGGTGAGGATCGCTTTTGGTCATATCTACTGGGAGTTCTTTGTCCTTCCTGGATTTGTGCTGGATTTATATTTCCGGTATTCTGGAAGTTCTCCTGTATTATCTCATTGAGCACCCGTTGCAAGCCTGTCTCCTTTTCCACTCCTTCGGGAAGGCCTATTATTCTGATATTTGATTTTTTGAGGTTGTCTTTCATTTCCTGTATGGACCTATTGGCTTTCTCTAGATTTGTCTCCAACTGTTTGATGAGCTGCTGCCTTTCATTCTGATTGTCTTCCAATTCTGATATTCTGTCCTCTGCTGTGTTCATTCTGTTGGTTAGGCTTTCAATTTTGTGCTCTATATCGAGGATTCCCTTTTTGACTTGGTTTATTTCTGCAGTGACATGGTTTTTGAATACCTTGGACTCTTCCCAACGCTTCTCACTGTCTCTGATGAATTTCTTCACTAGTTTCTTAAAGTCCTTATCTGGTATTTCCTCTATGTCTTAATCTTGCATCTCAGATATTGAGATCAGTTTTTGGTTGTATTGGGAGGGAGTGCTTGATCTTTCTTCTGAGTCATTGCTTTTTCTGATACTTCTCCTCATTGTGTTTTGCCTCCTGTTGTTTTGGAATTTTAGCATCTGACTTGTTTGTCCACAGCTGTTGCCCTCAGTCCCCTGAAGCGCCTCCCAGCTGCTCAGCAGCTCCGAGAGAGTGCAGAGGGAACCGCAGCAGCGCCATGGGGCTCAAAAGTCCCTACACCAGCTCTGAACAGTGGAACGGCTGCTAGAGAATCCACTGGCTCTTACCGCTGGGCTCAGCCTGAGCTCCAGAGGCCGGGCAACACTCGGCAGAACCCCACAACCTGGGCAGAAGAGCAAGCCAGAATGGGCACGGCTGCGTGCCCCTGACAGCCCTGCACCCCCCAGGGCTCCGCTTCCGCCGTTGAGAGAGTGCAACTGAGAAAGTAGCCTCTCTCAGGCAGTATCCCCTGCTGGGCCCAGTGGGAGAGGCCAAACCAGAGCCGGCTCAGCGAGACGTGTTCTTCCAGCAGGAGCCCGCCCAGAAGAGCCTGCTTGTGGTAGCGGGAGGCGGAGCAGCAACCCTGAGAGGGAATTCCGGAGCAGCACTACCTGAGCGGGAACTCCGGAGAGCAGAGTCGGCGCTGAGGCCCGCGGAAATCTCCAACACAGCCCGGGGCTGGGGATCCCAAGCCTCGAGCAACAGAGGCCCCCCGCGGAGGAGGAAGTCCTCAGTGGGGCAATGCCCCCAACACGGTAGAGAAAGTCAAGCTGGGCAAGTCTCCTTGGCTGCACCACTGGGGGGCTTCGTAGGAGCCCTACGCCCCAGCTCCCACACAAGTTGGAGTGTTCAGTTCTCGCACAGCTTCAGACTGGGAGAATTCCGGGGGAGAGGGGACACTGAGCAGGGTCAGTCTCAGTATGGTTCTCTCAGGGAGCGAAGAGCCCAAAAATTGAGGGTTTTTTTTTTTTCACCCCTGGCACATTCCACCTCTCTGGGTTCCTGTGCGTCCCGGCATCACCTGTGCTAGCGCCACAAAGCTGTTAAGCCAGGTGCCTCCAGGGGCCCATGTTGCTCACAGCGCCAAGCAGTCTCACAGCTTTGGTTGCTGGAAGTTCCGCCAGGAGGGGAGTGGTTGCTGTGGCTGGTAGGGGCCTTCGCAAAAGGCAACCCATCCTGCTGTCTCCTGTTGCCCTGGGTCCTCTGGGCTTCGCGCTGATGCGCCCCTTTCCAGGGATGACTCACCACGTTTTAACTGGGTCTTTGTGTTTCCTGCATTCCTTCTCTGGATTTCTTCCGAGTTATGTGTTTCTTCTTGGATGCTCGATGTCCAGGGAGCTTCTGGCACTCCTTCCTGTGGTTGTTTGGTCTGCAGATCTCTCTCCAGCCACGCCCTGTCTCACTTTCAGCGCTTCCCTTTCTATGCCCGTCCTCTCAGGTGGGCCATTTTTTCCGGTCCCTCATGTGTTATTTAGTTATGAGGAAAGTGTATGGTAAGCAGTCCATTTGATGGTTTACTAATTTCCGCGTTGTTGAGAAGTCTGAGTTGATTATGTATTTAATATGATAACCATTTGTGTGCTGTGACTTGCATTAAGAGTTATGTAGGGCAGAGTTGATGCTTACTAAATATACAAAATGGATTGATGAGATTAGCCAGTTAAATCTTTTCACCAGTAAGGCACTCAACAGCCCATGAGATATTTATTAAAAATGTCAAGTAAATCCTCTTATTTTTGTATCATAGTGTCAAATAGCAGTAAACCAAACATGTTAAGATCCTTAATCTACTGCCATGTTTCACTGTAAAATTTACCTTTGTTAAAATTTGCTTCTGTTCAAATTTGTTGAGACCGTACGTAAAAGTTTCCTAATATTACTTTGGCTGGTATTTTCTAATTACTGTATAATATTTTGGGAATGCAAATTTTATTTGAATGTCAACTACAGTTAAGACTGTGCCGTTTGCTTTTCTTACTCAGGTTTTGTAATTTGATGGAATGTTTTATCACAATTTAATAAATGTTTGCTTTATTTTTAAAATAAATTTAAAAAAAAGACTCTGCCCTTTTCTATTAGTGTTCTCCTACCTGAATGCACATTTCGTTCTCCCAGTACAGCCTTATCCTATTCTGTTGTATTAATTTTATTTTTGGCTTTTAGCCACCCTGAGCTCAAGAAATATGTGCTGAACAAATGAATGACTGATCCAATAATCAGGATCATGAGGTATTTTGAAATGGATTTTTGTAGATGAGAAAACTTAGGTGCAGAAAGGTAAGTCACTGGCTATGGAATAAGGATGATCAGCAGGCTGGATCTCCAGAGTTAAAGTTCAGGTTTTTATGCTACAACACAGCAATCAAGGGGGAACCTGGAGAGTGAACTTTGACAAGCTGCAGGGATACACCAAAGGCAGATGACGCATACAGATTTGAGATGCAAATTTAAACTCCCTTGGAACACATTGCTGTAATTAGTTTCTCCTCAGTGACGTTGGAATGATAGTTCAATCAACTACACTACCAGATACATAATAAATGAGAGTGTGAATTTCTTGAAGTTGGTGTTCATATCTGCTTTGACTGTAGCTTGGTCCCATTACCTCACACATTGCATAGCATGCAGTAGGTGGTCATTAAGTATTTTTGAGTCATTTGTATGGGGGCAAGTGGGTGACCATGTGCACTGTCCGCTGATAAAGCTTTTGTCTCGCTTTCCCCCAATATGAGCGCTTCAGAAAACGATAGGCTCTAACCTCCAGTGTCAACACCTGCCTTCTTCCAAACACATCTCTACCTCTGCAAACAGTTCCGTTCCACTAAAATTGAGACCGTGGTATAATCAATCATGTCTACTGGACATGCGGTAAGCAAGTCTGGGAACTTGATGTTAAAGCTCATGCGTGATTTCTTTGCAGTTGTGTCCCCTCCCACACTCACTGTGTGACACATAGCAGGTACTTATTAAGTATTTCTGGGTAAAAAGGAGAGGGGGAAAGTGGATGTGTGCATGGTCATTGCCACTACCAGCTGAAGAAACTTGATGTTTTTTCCCCAGATGGATCAATCAGAGTTAACTAACCATGGATTGCGTGGCCAGGGTCAGTCCTCCCCGTATCCTTTCCCACAGCTGGATTGGGCAATCCTCCCAGGACTTGCATAAATTTCCTCAAGGGGGAGAGAGAGAGAGAGAGAGAGAGAGAGAGAGAGAGAGAGAGAGAGAGAGACTCACAGGTTCAGCAGCTACTATACAATGGGTGTTTCTGCATTGAGCCCCACCAGTCTTATGGGCAGCTTCTCTGGGCTCCTCCAGGTTGTCTTTTTGCTGGGCCTACTTCTGTTGCTGTTCAAGATAGTTCAGTTCTACCTGCAACGCCTGTGGCTGCTGAGAGCCCTCCAGCAGTTCCCAAGTCCTCCTTCAAACTGGTTCTTTGGGCACCTGAGAGAGGTAAGAAGGATTGGGACAGGGGAGTGGGCGGGTAAGGGTGTCTGGGCCTCTTAGCATCTAGGGAGCTCGTCCACAGGGCACAGCCTGTTGTGTGATGAGCAAAGAACTCACGGCTCACCTCATTCCCCCTATAGAAAGTCTGTCTGCTGTGACTCTGCTGTCACACATTCCTTCCTCATGCTCTTGGTCCTGCAGCCCTGCACCTGGAGGGCAATGACTGCTCTTCCCGGGTCTCCCCTTTTCCAGGATGGCCATCCCCTGCAGCCTGACCTAAAAGCGTGAGCTACTGGAGGTGTTTTTGCCCCAGTTATTCTGTGCCTGGCCCTGGGGTTTTCCTGGGAACAAACATCAGTCTGAAGGAAATCTGCTCTGTGGGCTCATGGTGTGTGGAAAAGGCAGTCAGGAGTCTCAGAAAGAATCAGGATACAGGAAGAGCTTGCCTTACTGAGATGTGTGGATGGTGTCAGTCATAGAGATTCACCAGAATGGTGTGCATAAGAATGACAAAATTTTCATGATAGATGGCTTCATGGATGAAACCCTAAAGGTTACAAGTACAGATACCCATGACCTTCATCTGAGGAGTACTGATGCTTGAGCTGCACCCTGAGCAGGGTCTGTTTTCCTCCCGACTCTTCTGCACACCTTGGAAAGTGAGCTCCTTGGAGCTGAGTGCATCATCCCCTCCCTGTATCCTCGTGCCCAGCACAGGTGTCTGAAGTGATAGGAAAGAGAGAAAGAAGCAGTGTGAGGACTGCAGAGGGACGGCGTCTCTGCTGCATTGCCAACCCAGGGGTGGGGATGCAGAGTCAGGTAAGGAGCCTAAAGGAGAGGGGCTCATCCAGGGATAGTACATTGAGCAAATGTTAGGAGTTGGGAGTTTTCAGACTGGCAGCTCTTGTTTCTCTTGTTACCAGAGAGTGTTGCCAAACACTGCAACTGGAAATGCTCTGCCCTTCACCTTTCCGTACCCCTTGATCCTTTTCTCTTCTACTCTCCTCTTTTGTAATACATTGTTCACTATTATCCTCATCTGTCTGTGCTTTCCAACCTCAGGTTCTCTGTTCACCCTGTGCCCCTGGTGTGGAATAACCTTGCTCCTCAGTGTCCAACCTTCCACTGCCCAAGCCCAAGCCACCTCCTCCAAGATGCTTTCTAAATCTTCCAGAATAGAGAGGGAAATTTTTTTTCCCATGGACTATCTTTCTCATGAGTCCTAGCAGGGAAAATTTGATTCAGGGATTCCGCTACAGTGTCCTAGCTGTGAGATCCTTCTGAGAGAGATCACCTGACTCATCTCTGTAACCCAAGACTTCTTAGTCAATGGAGACTCAGTCAATGAATGAGCATATGAGTACAGGAGGGCTCTCCAACGTCTGGTTCTGAGTCAGGCTCCTCCCGACAGCTTCCCTACACACTTGGGATTATTTCTTGTCCAGTAGTTGTCTTCTACTGGTAAACCAAATTTCCTATGTACACAACTAGACTGTGAGCTCCAGACAATTAGGGACTCACAAATATCCGTGCCAGAACCAGAGAACCAGAGAACCAGTGCTTGGTATTCCTTGGCAAGCATGTGCTGGATGAGGGCACCCGAGATGACCATGGTTGTGAGAAGGCTGCAAGCAACGACTGGACATACATGTGGCAGACAGTTGCTTTGAGATCTGCAGAAGCAGCTGAGAAGAGCTGATTACATGGAACATCTCAAGGATTCCAGATGAGCTGTGTCTTGAAAGCTGGGGAGAGGCTTTGTGGCAGAGAGGAGGGACAGTCCAGGCTAAGAGAAGAGCATGTACAAAGGCCTGGCTGAGTGGGCAAACCTGGCTGTGGGGAGAGGTACAAAGACCTGTCCAAGTGGGCAGGCCTGGCTGTGGGATGGAGTGCAAAGACCTGGCTGAGTGGGCAGACCTGGGTGTGGGGAGGTGTGCAAAAGCCCGGCTGAGTGAGCTGACTTGCTGTGGGAGGGTTGACAGCAGAACTGCAGAGGTCATGTGAAGTCAACATGGAGGAAGAAGGAAGAGAGGAGTGAAAGCCACAAAACAAAGGCTTTGTGATCCACATTGAAGAGTTTTGGAAGACTGTGTGAGCACACAAAAAATTATTTTCAATGAGAATTGAAAATGAGAATATGAAACCCAAACCTTACAGTCAGACTGTGCTTTGATACATATATGTACAAATTATGCTTTAGATATCTCAACATTTAATTTGGCAAATCACAGTCAATGCACAATTTCTATTTAATTATTCTTTTCACTTAGAATTATGCAACCCCAAGCCTATTTCATCTTAACAAAGTCTTGCAAATGTGCTGGGGTAACACTGGTATTGTAACAGTCAATACAGTAATACAAGTTTAATATAAATGTTTTAAAATTTAGATATAACCCATTTTAGTCAGACCGTAGACTAAATTATCTTACCAAGATGTCATCAAGTTATGATAGTTGTCATAAAATTATTCATGGAAATTTTCGTACTGATCATTTTCATGGTTTTTTGCAGCATGGAGACAATGTGTGACTGAAGTTTCTGAAAGTAGCATTGAGAAAGACTCATGGTTCTTCCCCAGTTCTGGACTAAATTTTATGTGAGGTCGAATTTTGTCTGGACCACCCTACACCACAGCCCAGGTCGTTAGAAACAATTCCAAAGTTACGATTTCTACTGACAGATCCAGAACTCTCTCCCTGCGGCCATTCTGCCTTCCTGCAGCAAGAATTAGAATTAAATTTAGTCTGCATTGATTTATTCTTTTCTTTATTCACAGTTCCAGAAGGATCAGGATCTACAAAAGATTCGGCAATGGGTAGAAGAATTCCCTAGCGCCTTTGTGCTGCGGCTACAGGGGAATGAAATTCGTCTCATGCTCTATGACCCTGACTACATGAAAGTGATTATGGGAAGATCAGGTGGGAGTGAGCCTCATCTCAACCACAGCAGCCCTTCCCTTTTAAGTTTATGCCTTTTACAGCCATAAACTTCCAGAAGAAAATGACAATAGAGCCTCGTTATCAGGAACTTGTACCAAATCCATAACCCAACCCAGGTCAGAGCAAATGTATGGAGATGAATATCCTCTTTCTACTTTGATTATTTAAGTTCTTGCCTTTTTAAGGGAGTTGAGGCGATCTGTTATGTCAATTGTCCTAGATATTATCGACCAATTTGATATCAAAGCTAACTTGGATTTGGATCTTTTCATTGTTACTATCCTGAGTGTGGGATGACCAAGCCATTACTCACAGTACAAAAGTCATAGGCTATGTCTTGTTCTTGGGCAGGGAAGATATAGCCTGTTGTTTTTTTTTTCACAATTCACCTTCTTATCTTCACATATTGGGGTCCCATGTCTGTTGGTTTGCAGAAGAAAGAGGAGGTAATGAAAGATGACATGGGACCATTAGCAAACTAACGGTCAACAACTGATGGCAACCCGTGGGCTGAACCACTGCTCCTTGGGTGACTGTCTTGTCACCCCCATATTCTTATAAAGCCCTTATTTACCTTTTAGATCCAAAGGCTCCTGGCAACTACAAATTCCTGGCTCCTTGGATTGGTATGTATGTATAAATTAGAATTGCATTCTGCACCCTAGTTATGTTTTTCTTAAAACCACAACTGGGTTCTCTTCTCCTGAACTCTCCCATGCATTCTCCGTGTGATCCTGCCAGTTCCCTCTATTCCCACTAAACATCCTCATACCCATCTCTGCCCAGGGTATGGTTTGCTTTTGTTGGAAGGGCAGAAGTGGTTCCAGCACCGGCGCATGCTGACCCCAGCCTTCCACTCTGACATCTTGAAGCCCTACGTGGAGCTCATGGTGGACTCTGTCCAGATGATGCTGGTAAGTCCATCTTTCCTTCTGTCCCCTCCACACACTCCCTCAGAGTTCTCATGCACAGACTTCACTCTCAAACACATGTTCCACAGACAGCCCTCAGACACAATCACCAGGAACAATATTCAGGTCATACCTGTGGTAGTATGATTCCCCAAAATGGAGGAGACAGAATTCCCAGTTTTTACATGATTGCACCCTGCTCAGTGTCTAAGGAAGAGACATCTATGCTGGCTGCAGATCCTTCTTCCCCCACTTGAAATTCATTAAGACAATGGATATTGGTATTAGTCTTCTGGACAGCACCACGGTCTGCCTCCTGTTGGCTGGCACAGTCTCAGTGGCAAGGTGAACATACTAGTTAGCTTTTCATTGCTACAACAAAATACTTAAAATAAAATCATAATGAAGGAAGGGGAGGTTTAGTTATGTCATAGTTTGGGCGTTAGAAATCCAAAGGGCTTTTATACTGCTATCTCTGGCAAAGGACCCAGGATGGATGTTAGAGCATGAATAGAAGAAGGGTCACATGACAGTACAGAAAGCTGGAGATTTTAACTTGGATCACTCTCAGGCTTTTACAACCACCCAATGGTGAAAACTAGTTTACAAAATCACACCCATAATGACTAAAGAATCTCCCAGTATACACAGTTACTGACGGTTTTGCAACCTCTCAATTGTGCCACTTTTGGGGGATATACAAGGTTATAAGCAATCCATGGTGGTAGACACTCTGGAGTTTCACTTAGTGAGGCTCTGGCCTTGGGGTCTGGGACTTTTCTACAAGTTTGAGTGACCCATAGAGAGAATCGGACACTTTGTCAACATTCTAGGAACTATCCATGCTAGGTCCTTGTTTTCCATCAGTATTCTCATTTCTCCCCAAAATTTCAAGGAAAAGAAATCTGTGATAACTCTCTATTGGGAGTGTCCCAACATATCTCATTGCTTCCTTTAGTCATGACACATTTGTTTTCTAACTGAGCTTCTATGATTTCTCATGCTTTATTTATTTCCAAAAATAGAAGGATTTCCATAAGACCTTCTCATCCACCAATCTCAACATTGAGAAAGAACACTTATATAATACACATGAACAAGAAATCGGCCTCATCTTGCCCACATTGGGTTCACAGTCTTAATTTGCTGAAAGGTGTCTGTTCTCTAAAGGGAGAGGTTCTGAACAGAAACTCTGGAGATGTAGTGGTGATGGTTAGTTAGCACCAGGCTATCATGGAAATCAAGGTCAATAGCCCATCTGTGTTCCCACAGGACAGATGGGAGCATGTCAGTGAGGATTCTCCCCTGGAGATCTTCCGTCACATCTCCTTGATGACCCTGGACACCATCATGAAGTGTGCCTTCAACCACCAAAGCAGTGTCCATCTAGACAGGTATGTGACAGCCCTTCCACTGCTGGGTCCTGGGCATTTCCAACTGACGTGGGCTCACCATAGCCAGGTGGGGCAGCTCACATGCTCAGTGCCACGCAAGGCAGGACTAACAGCAACCCTATGCCAACTTCTAAGTGTAGACCAAACCTAACCCTGCCTCAGCCACAAATCCCTGATGCCCAGCACAGGTGGTAACCTGGCCTCACACCATCCTGCGGAAGCCTGAGGGTCACCAGGGCCACTTGGAACATGTCTCATAACTGATTATTTCCACTGAATTAGCGATCTCTTCCTAGAACACTCGGCTTCCAGATAGGAGACTCCTCCACTTTGATCTCTTCTATGTTCTCTCCCTCAGGAACTCCCAGTCCTACATTCAGGCCATCAATGATCTGAACAACTTGGTGATTTACCGATTGAGGAATGTCTTTCACCATAACAGCATCCTCTATAGGTTAAGCTCCAAAGGCCGCTGGTTCTTCCATTCCTGCCAGCTCGCCAAGAAGCACACAGGTTTGGTCTCCTCTTCCTATGTCCCCTCTCTCACAGTCATAGCACAGAGGAACTGACCTTGGCTCCTCTTGTTCTATTACCTCCTGGGGGCAGGGACTGGGAGCTGAAATGATGGGGTTTCAGGTGCTAGTAGGGGTTGCCTGCATCATCACACTGGTGAGCAAGACCCCATCTCTGCAGCATTCAGCTGAGGCCCCTGGACTGTGCTACTGTGGGAATCCTGGATCCCACCACTGATCCACACACCCAGTCGAACCTCTGAGGTCACCCAGTTTGTGGGCAGTGGAGTTCCTGTAGTTAGCTGGAGCTCTCAGCTCTGCCTGTAACTGCTATTCTGGAACAGACCGAGTGATCAAGCTGAGGAAGGCTCATCTGCAGAAAGAAGGAGAACTGGGGAAGGTCAGGAGCAAGAGGTGCTTGGATTTCCTGGACATCCTCCTCTTTGCCAAGGTCAGTGTGCAGGTCAGCCCCAAGTCTGGTCTAGAGGCATGGGAGCAGGCACTGAGCCTGCCCTCTCCCTGTGGTCTGCCCAAGATGGAGAACGGGAGCAGCCTGTCTGATGAGGACCTGCGCGCCGAGGTGGACACATTCATGTTTGAGGGCCATGACACCACAGCCAGTGGCATCTCCTGGATCCTCTATGCTCTGGCCACACACCCAGAGCATCAGCAGAGGTGCCGTGAGGAGATCCAGAGCATCCTGGGGGATGGAGCCTCTCTCAGCTGGTGAGTGAAGGCCCAAGAGATGGGAGGACCCTGCCTGTGTGAGAGGGGTGCCCTGGTGTGCACAGCCTGCCCCTCCCCTGCACTGGCATTGTTTCAGGGACCACCTGGACAAGATGCCCTACACCACTATGTGCATCAAGGAGGCACTGAGGATCTATCCACCGGTGCCAAGTATTACCAGAAAGCTCAGCAAACCTGTAACCTTCCCTGATGGACGCTCCTTACCCAAAGGTATGTGCTTCCCACCTTCACTCACCTGTGAGCTCCATGTGGACACATGGGATCTGAGATCTGTGCTTCTGAACCTTCAACATCTGGTTTCCTCCTCAGTAATTGAGTGCTTACTTTGTAGTTTGTTTAAGGTGCCTGAGTCTTTAACCACAAAGTTCACTAAAATGTGAGAAGTTTCAAAAGGTTCATGGAAACATACATGAGGAAAACTTATGCAGTCATTTAATTGTTTTTGCACCAAAGTAAACTTCTAATTTCATTTTCCATGAATTGTTGGAAATGCCCTTGTAAGTGTTAGTTTCTGATTTTATCCTAGGGACATTAACACTAAAATTAGATTCCAAGGTATTAGGGCTACAGAAAATAATCAGACAGTGGCAGGGGGAGATATGCTTTTTTCCTTGGGTTAAGATAAATGAGGGATATTAAGGAAATCTGAGTTGTGGATATAATGGAGTTCATTGTGGAGAAGCCTGAAGTCATTAGCAGACAATTGGTGAGGTGATTTGAGACCCCTGAGGTAGTAGCGAGACACTTTGGTGCTTCCACTGGTGACTGATTCCTGCTCTGATCTCTGGCCTATGAGGTCGTTCACAAGTCACTCAGCCCCTCTGAGCCTTAGGTGCCTTGTCGGAAGGACGGTGAGGAGAAGCTTGCTGTGAGGTGGAGTGAAACACAGATGTTCCCCAGCTGCCCAAGGAAGGCTTGGGGGGAGTGCATTGTCACCTGGCTGGTCTGCATAGCATGCCCCTGATTCCTTCTTGCTTTCATTCCTGCGTTTGTGCTCTTCTGCTCCTTAGCTCTGTGCTTGGACTTTCCAAAGCCCATCCTGCTTCCTGTAACAGGCCATCCTGCTCAACGAAGAATTTGATGATCTAGACCTTTTGAGCCCAAACACTTCTTGGTGGTTTAAAGACGGTGTCTTATCCCATGGGTATGATCAATCTTTTCTGTGTCTTCTACCTGCCCCACAGGTATCGTACTCCTGCTGTCCATTTATGGCCTTCACCACAATCCACAAGTGTGGCAAAATCCAGAGGTATGTGGAGGACATGGGAGCTTCTCTTAGGATAAGCACTTTCTCATTCCCTCTAATTTTGGTGTGGATTTTGCTTGACCCTTGTCTTGGTCCTGGCGCTGTCTCTGCAGGTGTTTGACCCCTGCCGGTTTGCACCAGATTCTGATCGCCACAGCCATGCTTTCCTGCCCTTCTCAGGAGGATCACGGTGAGTGAGCTGTGTGTACTAACGAGGTGGGGGGAAAGGAAGGCCTGTGGTCCCACACATGGTGCTGTGATTCTGTGTTCCTGTGTGATTTTTTGAGCATTGTGCTTGCATGTCATTATTGGGAAGGCAGCTTTGTGTGGGTGTCTCTTGTGTCAAAGAAAGGTGACATTTCATTACCAAACCTCAGAGGGTTGGTCCACTGCCCCTTGCAATGGCTAGCTACAGTTCAAATTTGGGGCATAAGAAATTTCAGTGTAGTCAGGACTATTTTTCCCATACAGGAGTTAGGTTTTTCCTCTGCAAATTGAACTTCAGATATTCACCTTTCCGGATTGTAATGAATTTTTTTCTTTTTCTTTTCCCACACTTATTATTATAGTACATGGCATTTTCTACCTGATTCACTAACATAACTTGTTGCTGAACTGTGAGAGATGGCACATGCCTTAGGGGGTCTCATTGTCTAAGCCACACTGTCCTGAAAGGATACAGGAGCTCCCATGGGAATGTTTATGCCAATATCTCAGGCATTTTGCAGTCTTTCTTGACAAAACTTTCACCTTATGTTAATGTTCAAATATCAGTAGAGGGGGATGACTTACCATAATCCCAACAAGGACAAACATGTGGAAAAGAGGACAGCACACTACCTGTGAGAGAAACTCTGCTGCTTAGCATAAGATGCGCAGCGTGGGCAAGATTCCTGCTGTGCAAAGTGCAAAGCCCATGCAAACAGCTGTTGAGCTGGACAGCTGTAATTCTAAACAGCTGCCATGGAGATCGTGACAACAGCAGGAGAGGTCCTGGGAAACCAAAACACCAGCGTCATAACTGATTACTAGAAACCAGGTTTTTCTGAATCAGTGATTCTGCAAGTTCTTGGAAGGCTCCACTGATTTTCACAGAACAGGTGCTCGCTTCGGCAGCACATATACTAAAATAAGATTTTCACAGAACGGGCCTTTAGCTAGTCATTGTTTGAGGAACTTGCTTTCTATTGTTTACCGCAGGATGGATAACTTCTACTCACTTCTTATCTGCAAAACCTGTTGGTGCTACCAGAGGGCTGGTGGGAACAAGTAGCTAATTCCAGTTCAGAACTCATATTTCCCATCAGTGGATTCCATTCTTTTGTATCTATTGTAAAACTTAACTTAGTTCTAGTACAGTATAATTGCTAATTGCCTTTCTTGGTGTTCAGTCCTGTGACTTGGAAATAGGTAAGTGAAAGTTACTGTTCCTGAACCCAGGGCTTCAGAGATAGGAGCAGAATGTGTTCTTGAATGTGTTTGACAGAGTGTGTTGAAGAACGCACTGGGAAAGAATGCCTATACTTACAAAGACATCATATCTTCCTTCTTTCACTCACTCATTCACATGCTCAATAGACTCCAGATTGTCTTATGTTCCTGACAATGTACTAGACATTCCTAGAGAATGATGGATCTCTTGGGAGACTGGAAGGAGAGAGATTGCTGGCAGAGGGGTGGGTCATTGGCCTGAGCCTTGAGGAGGTGACAGGTAGAGGAGGGAGCTACACCAGCTCATCAGCCCCGACAACAACAGCTGGAAATTGAGGCTGGACAGAGGACAGGTGGATTACCAGCAGTCCCCAGGGGGCTTGAAGCAGCTGAGGCATCTGGGCACTATCCCATGGGAGAAGCTGGGTGGTGGATTCACTGTGGATGGAGGAGGGAAGAGAGGGCTCCCTCCAAGGAACTCAGTTCCTGCAATCCTCAGAGAATGAGTGCCTGAAAATGTAATTAAGCTCTCTCCTGTGGGCATGAACCTTGACTGCAGCACTGAAAAGCAGACCCTGTAGGGCTGAGGGTGGAAAGACCTAACAATGATGAACTCTTTATACAATCCCCATGATGAGATGGAGTCCCAGTGGTAGAGATTTTCTGCTTTTTAAGAGCAAAAGTAGTCAGGATTAGCCCCAGAAGAATGGTAGGCTTTGTCTAGGTCAGGAGACTATGACCAAAGCTTAGGGTTAATGGATGACTATAAGGACAGGAATCAGACTGGGCCACATGAAGGAGGGTATTGTATGGCTGGCTCTGGGACTGAGGCTCAGGGAACAATGCCTGCCCAGTTCAGGAGAGGATCTGAAGTCTCTTCTCATTTCACTGCCCCTTCCTGGTCTAGGAACTGCATTGGGAAACAATTTGCCATGAATGAGCTAAAGGTGGCCGTGGCCCTGACTCTACTGCGCTTCGAGCTGCTCCCAGATCCCACCAGAGTTCCCATCCCCATTCCTCGGCTTGTGCTGAAGTCCAAGAATGGGATTCATCTGCATCTTAAGAAGCTCCAATGAACCTGGCAGGAATAAGAACAGGCTCTGAGATCACCTACCTGGCATCCCCCCTTTGAATCACCTGCCGTAGCCTGCTTTCTGTCTGCCCACCTGGCCCTCTTCCACCTGCCTGTCCTTCAGTGTGTCTCTCCTTTTCCCATCTTTCTCCAGGCTTCCAAACTGCTTGGGTTTCTGCTTGTCTACCTCTCTGTGCAAGCACCTCCTGGTCACTGCCTGCCTGTCTACCCTTTGTGTTGCTTCTCTGGCCTTTCGGGAGCCAGAGAAAAAAATGATCACAACCTTAGTGGCTTTAGTGACAATAATTATTTTTTGGTTTGGAAGAACAGAAGTTTGAGATGGGCTTCCCTGGGACACAACCCAGGTATGATGAATAATCCCCAATTACTATTATTAAAGATTTTTGGACTTTACCATTGCTGGATGGTCCTAGACACTTGAGATTGATCACTCCCTTGGGTGGTGATGTGTGGTGCAAAGCTTGCTTACAGTGTTGAGTGGTGGCTGCAAGTTGTTGTTCCCTGCCAACTGCAGGCTCATGGGGTGGAAGCAACACAGGCTTGTTTGGTGCTGCAACATGAGGCAGTTTGGCTGTATCAAGTGCAACCTAGGATGAGTTCACTTGGTGTGAAATCCTGTGGTCCCAGGAGAAGTTTCTTTTGGTGCAGGACCACTGTGCCTCCAGCTTTCTTCCTGTCCTGTTCCATTACCTAAGCTGCTTTCCCTGCAATCTCTGGCTTCTGGACTCTTCCTCTTCATTCAGATTTAAGGGCATCTTCATATCTCTCTGCTTCTGTCTTTGTTTCACCTTTAGTATCCTATGGCCCATCACGACTACATTACATGCACCCAGACAAGAAGGGACAAGCTCACAAACCTGCTGAGATTAAGCCTTGAGCCAGAAAGGGTACATTTTTGTGTCTAGCTTGTGTCACCAAATCAGTGTCCCCTGAAAGTTGCCTGTCTATGTGACTGTCTTCTCTTTTTCCTGAGGCAAATTCTTCTGTTAGATGGAAAAACTGGCATGAGGAAGGCTGACAAGGGAAGGTTCTGATTAGAGGGGCTTATGACCAACCATTTACAGTAGGCTTTAACAAATGAGTTCCAGCAGGCTTCTGACCAGCAGACCCTCCTAGTCAATGGACACTCTCTTCTGAGAGCATTTCTGTGCATAAGGTCTGGCCAATTCCCTTTTCTTTTGTTTCTTAGGCTAGATTTTCTTCTGTAATTGACCAGTTTGCATAGTTTGCAGTTTTTGCCTTTGTGCTTTCTCTGCACCTAAAGTACTAAGTTTTATGCAATTTTGCATAGAAAAAAGAGGAAGCATGAACCAGGGCAGGTGTTTGGTCCCCTGATTAAATGCCCATTCAGATATCTGCTTCTCATATTGGAGTGCTTGGATTCTCTTGCTGGCTTGAATTCTCAATTTCAGCTTCCCTTCAATGAGGCCCTATGAAGAGGTAAAATATGGTGGGAGTAGTTGGGTTTTCCACTCACAAGGGAGACCTGGATTGAGTGCCTGTCTCCTGGCTTTGGTTTCAGTCCAGGTTCAGCTATTGTGTGTATCTGTTGGGTTAATCAGAAGTTGGGGGTTCTCTGTGTACTTCCCTTAATCTTTCTCTGTCTCTCAGGTTAATTTCCAAAATTCTGAGAATATATCCCTTCAAAGATACCATCAGACTTCTCATTAAAGCATAAGGCAGGGAAACTGTTGCAAAGGAAGAGAGAAATAAGCAAAAGCTCCAAATTCAAGAGTTTAAGGGGAAAGCTGGCAAATATAATTTTGGGGGCTAAAAATAGACCTTTCTGGCAAACCTTCTCAGGTCTAAGACCTAGAGCTGGTTTGTTCCATGTCCAGCATGGCATGAACAGGCTTGGAGAGAGTATCAACATGAAATTGAGGAAAATAATAAATGAGACAGACACAAGCTAAGCTATGAAAGTAGACAGCCAAAGGGAAGCCTTCTTCTCTGAGGAAGAAAGTTGACCTAGAAATCTCATTGCCTCAATCTTTTATTGAACTGCCTAGGAAGTCAAACTACAGGAATTTGTGTGGCACAATCATTGGTAGTTATGCCTCATGTTGATATTAACCAGCCAGTGCTTAATGATTGAGAAGCAGCAGCATGGCCCAAGTACAGAATTCAGTATGTGACTGTCAAGGATATCTTAAAGCAAACAATTCTGTGGCCTTGGATCATTGCACAACTGCAGACCCTCTCCCTGAGGCCTCAACCTTTGTCTTGAACTTCTGCACACTCTTGGACCATTGCCGACAGTTTGATTTTGGTCCCCTGCACCAGCAGTCCGTGAACTCAAAATTCCAGACACAGTTTGTCCTGCTTTTCTTTACCAAGTCACACCGTTACCTTTTATAAACTGCCTGTGGCAGTTTGAGTACCCGGATTTCCAGAGAACAGATATTCTTGGAGAACTTTAGGCAGTTCTACATATCTAGTTTAGTATTTGGTCAGACCTACACAACTAATTTAAAGTTTTGGTGAGCTTTCCCATTTTGTTTGTTGGTGTACAGGTGGTTTTGATGAAGCTGGGGAACATAACCTTTCTTTGGGGTCTGCTGATATTTTTTCTTTTGTGGTTCGTTTTTGTGCGTACTTTTTAAAGGTAAAAATTTGTTGTTGTTTTTTTTTTAGTCTGTAATAGATTCTATGTGTATTGTAGAAGCAATTCTAAGGACATACTTGTATTCCTTTTCTTCATCCCTTCCTCCTTCTCAGATTTCCTCACATTTCTCTCCCACCCTCCTTGCGTTTTCCTCTGTTGTTGTTTTTTTTAAATTTTTGTTTTATGACACGGTTTAATAGACACTGGGGTTTCCCGTCCCCTCTGCAAGTTCCCTCTCCTCCTACTGATTTTCCCTCCAGTTTTACAAATGAATGTCTTTCATGAACTTTCATAAGTCCATCATGCTGCCACTGAAGTGTCTCCCAACAATGTAAGTATGGATAATGTCAGAGAGTCCAACATCCAACTGTCAGGACCTTATCAGCCATTTCACTGGGAAGCCATGAGATAGCATTTTTAATTCACCTTATAATAAAAGTCTTTCTAATTCACCAAATAAGATGCTGAACAAGTAAAGAGCAAAAAGTGGGAATATAGTCAACAACTAAAACCAATAATTGAATGTAACAATAACCATTTCACCCAAGCACAGCACATTTTAAGTAATCACAGATCATTAAAGCTATAGCAGTATCATGTTGCATCTTCTCCCTTGTCTGTGGGAGCTAAAAGGAAACCGAACCAAACCAAATAAAACAAAAGAAAGCAAAACAAAAACCAAAAAGAATGAAATGTCCTGTGCACATTTGTAGTGGAAGGATGACACCAAGGATAATTTATGGCCATCCTACAGTCATCCCTCTCCAATCAGAATTCTTGTTTCTCCTCACAAAGATCCTCTGTGGCTGTATGAGCTCCTGTTTTGTTTTTAGTAAATCATGGAGAAGATTCCAAAAGAAGAGTTGAGTTTGGCTTATGTGTCTTGAAGTGCAAGTGAGTGATGACTGTCTTGCTAGCCAAGCCCTGAGGAGGAGCAGGACACCATACAGAGAGAAGCAGCAGCTGTATATGTCCCCTGCCTCCATTTCCTACAAAAATTCAATCATGTGGCCCCATCTAGGCTTTGTCGCTTCTCAATGCCCCACCTTTAACTCCACAGTTGACTACCTCACAATGAACATCAACTCCAATGTGCATTTGCAAGAGGACAAACCCTACTCAGCCCATACCAATTGCTCACCTGATTCTTCTCTTCCCCGCAAGTATTAATACAAAACATTCAGGGAAATTCCAGATGAAAAATGCAAAAATAAAATGTGCTCTTCTCGCATGTTAAATCATTCACTTAGAGACACTTAAAAACCAGTTTGTGATATTTATTGCAAATCAAAGATAAAGTTGCAGTGCGAAGGATACTCTTGGTGTTGGAGAGAAAAACAATGGTCTTGACCTTAGTGATGAAGAGTTGATACCAACAGCATATGCAGAGTCAAAGTTGTCTCTTGCCTTCCTGGCCTCCTCACAGAGCACACCCACATATCCTCAGGTGCTGTTCTTAGTGCGCTTCCCTGTGGGGTTTTCATGCCGTTCCAAATATGGGCTGCCACACTGCTAAACTTGTGTGTGATGCTTTCTGTGTTCTAAGTCTCAGACCCAGTCAGGACTCTAAAAGACTGTATAGCCTTAAAAATGATATATATATCATCTTTTTATATATGTACATATATATATACTTTTGCATTTGTATGCATATATACTTTTGTGTGTGTGTATATATATATATGTATATATATACGCAAAAGTCACTTCTCTTGGGTCTCCATGTATTATGCTAAATGGGAGAATAATGTTTGTAAATTTTCTAGGTGTTTACACCTAGAGCAGTGCTTGCTGTAAAGAGGAACAGATTCTGCATATGAGCTTGTGTGCTCTATTAAAGTGATTGAGTATTTGTATGGTTACAAAGATTCTTGGTAAAGTTTCAAAAGCTGCTAATGCATTTACTGGTGGTTATGTTTATTGGTCAAGTTGTCTTTTAATTGTGAAGCTGTACCAAGTTGTGGGATTATTTGTGTTTTTGCACTGCCATTATTCATGTTCTAATTTGCAAAAAGCAGTGTTTTTGAGATTTAGTCTTACAGGAAGACTGCAAATTCTTAAAGGATGTATGGTATGATTGAACATATTGTGTCCAACATTTTCTAAATGTTCATCTTTGGTACAATGGAATTGAAATCTGAGTCTTTGTTTAAGCAACAGTTCTTTTTAGTATCTTTTTAACTTATTTTCATCTTATTGGTGACTAAATCTGCTAGCTAGCTCCAGTATAATAATGAAATGTTAACAATATAACACTGCTATTGGTTCAGATGCCAAAACATCACTAAAGTCTAATGATCTTATTGCATTATTGTTCACAGTTGTTATCCTAACGAACAAGGACTAGAGGCCTATACAGTACAAGTGTGTGTAAAGTCCTATAGGTAGTTCTACAGTGTGCTGTGTGAAGCAAACAGATGCTTATATTTGCTGATTAATAGCTTAATAATTCTAAAAATGAATGCTTAATTTTCTAGGTTCCAACAGACCTATTGCATCCATTGCAGATAGAGCTAAAGTTAAACAGTAAGCTACTTGGGTTACTAAAAGCAAGATGTAATTCCAAATAATTGGTACCTTTAAACACTTAAGAGATTTTTCAAGAAACTGTTACAAAAGCTACTTTGTTTTATAGTGTATGTTATCTGGTATGCATGTACATGCTTATGTGGCAAGCTGTGTAGTCTATTTTAATTGGCTTATAGATGAAAATGTTTGTAAATGAGAATTGCTAAGTTAGATTTTTTAATTTGATTTAAATAAATCTCTGAGATTAGGTCCACAGAGAAATCCCCAGCTTCTTAAAATGCTTGAGGAATGACTTTTGAATATATTCTTTTAGATTCTATGTAGAAAAGAATAGGTGGTATACAGATGACAGGTTCTTAACTGCCCTGGACATTAAGAAAGAGCTTTAGAGACTTACAAATGGGACCTGAAACCACCCTGCTACCCTCTTAAAGGGGTCACCATGGTCTTTTACCTCAAAGACCAGTAGGGGAACCCATGGCAAGGCAGGATAAGACAGGTGTGTGCTCCTGATTCCAGTGAGACCCCTAGAGACCTCCTAAGTACTCTTATAGAAGCAACGGACACTTCAACAGGGATCATCAGAAAGGACACCCACGGCCACATCCCAACAACCAAAGAGGTTATTGGAGATCTGCCTGTCCTCGAAGGCCAAGTACTTCAGGTTAGTCATTTCCCATTGGATCTCCCAAATGAGACGGAAGCAGCCCAGGAACCTGCACATGCTCAAGACCATGCACAGGCTTCAGTGACACCTTGGAACAGCACCCAAGAACTCCAGGTGGTTCTCACAGTGAAAGGAAATACTGCAAGTTTCCATCCAGACACACTGGTTTCTCTGTCCTAGCTTGCTGGAGCTTCTTCCCTCTCTTATGATGACCATCAAGGATTCTCAGGAGCCCCAAATTAGCTTAGGTAACAGACAGACTAATCTAGAAGCTCAGAAAAGAAACTTTTCTAGGGAAAAGATAGTAAGCCTGTAATGCTCGGCATGCATCACTCACCAGGCTCCTGAGGGCACGGTTGCCATCTCCCTCTTCAGTTTTTCCTAGACATCACTGGGATAGGACAGTCTTACTACTCTGAGGCAGGGTTCATGTCTTCCTCATTTACTCAATTATTGGGGATTTCTCTGTCCATCTATTTAAGATTCTTCTGTTCTTCAATTGTCAATATGGGGTTTGTTACAACTATAGGATTAGTTCATTACTTGCATTTGCCTTAAGGTGGAAAGTTTTGTGACTTCTTACTAGAATGTCATAAACTGCTGGGCTATTGTAACTCACAACTAGTTTAATTTCTTCCCATCTAGGCTATGATCTAGATAAGTCTTTTGTTTTCAGCGTTGTGCTTTATGTTCTAGGCTCAATGTCTCCTGACACTCTTAGGGTTTCCAGCAACTGGTACAGTACAATTGTTATTTTAGAAAAATTAACACTTGTATACAAAACAGCTATAGCATTTTCAAAAGTCAAGAAGTTTAAATCTTAATTCAGAATGGTCAATGCCAGACAAAATTGTAACTCCATGAGCACTTAACATTTACCTGCCCTGTATGGGTTCATGTCCAATTCTTTCATTGTTTCTGTGTCTTCTAAGTGACCTAGGTAACAATTTCATATAGCTCAAAAAGTTTCATGTGTTCTATTACGTTCATTGAGTTTAATTGTTTCAAAATTTGAGCTTTAAATGAGTTAATTTATTTTTTTTTAAATGAGTTAATTTAAACTGATAAATCTAGTTTATAGCCTTAAACTAAACTGCTCAAGTCCAATGTTTATTCTTACAAAATGTTTCTCATATCTAAGCTCTAAAACTTAAATATTCAAATTGGTGTTTCCCACTGAACCCATTACACACTAGGTTGGGAGAGAGTATAATTGTCTTTGTTTTGTCATCTAGACTTCAACAACAAGGAAATTCAGAGCCCAAACAACCTGCCAGGCACCTCTGATGACTTCTGCCAGGAACCTCTGATGACTTCTGCCAGGCACCTCTGATGACTTCTGTGTTCTACTGGGGCCCTCTAGACCACTCTCTAAAGAAGCCCTTGCTGTTGCATCTGTTTCTCAACAATGTCCCCTGTCAGCAGGAATCAGCTAAGAGTGGTCACCATCCTATTTCCCCTAACAACAGTTAGGGTTCCTTCTTCTGGGGGAGGGGATGAGGAGTTAGACTGGGTAGTAGGCAGTTAGGGTATCCTGGGTCCCCAAGTCATCATTTTTTTTCCTCAAATATAAAAGGATATTTTCCCTACCATATCTTGGATTCACCAGAGCACATCTCTCCCAAGACAAATGAATATTAACATAACAAAGAACAGGATTCCCAAGAGACAAGGGTGACATTAACATACAAATTCCCCACCAGAAGTGTCAACCCAGTTCTGTCTCTGGCCATTGCCAAAGGGGAGGGCCTCAGACTGGTGTGTTAACACTAGAACGGGACCAAGGAAGTTGGCTGTGGACACCTTTCTGAACCTTTTGTCCCAAGGCAAGGTACCATGAAAACCAGGAATTATCCTTGTTTATGGAGAAACGTCTTTGAAGTAAACCTTGAAAAGATGCTTTCCCCACCATTAATATGGGTTTTTCTTTTCCACTTTTCCACCTGCCACTATGGCAGAGGTCTAGGGTATCTCTCTTTTTCCTCCTTCTGCCACTGTGACAAGAGGTATGGGTCTTTTCTATCTCAAAGCCCCCTCCCGTCCCTAGGATGGAAGCATGAAAATTCTTCTTTCCTGAGATAAGAATTCAGGTTGCTGCCATATTTGGGTTCAAAAACCCTACAACAATGTGAAGGGATCAGTCCACAAAAGGAGACAGTTCAGACAGGACCAACATTCCTGGGGTTGGAATGAGCTCAGCTCCTGAGGATTGAGTTAGCCTAGTCAGCAAGCCTGATTCCTGAATCTTAAGACTGACAGCCATGCTAATCACATTTAAATGGCTGAACAGAATCTGGTGTTTTCTGAGAGTACAACGGTCTCTGAAAAACAAGCTAGAGAAAGCAGTTTGCTTGCTCACTATCCAAGGAAATGGTACGATGCTAGCTGGAGTTAAGTTTAAGTTGCATTGGGCTTGATCCAAGTGATGTTGGTGTTATCTGAGTCACATTGGCATTATCTGAGGCATGGCACTAAAATTATTGCACAGGATTTGATACAAAAGATGACCTCAACCTAATTTTTCATATTTTTTTCTCACATGAAAGAATATTTTTCACATGGACAACTTTAGGATGTAGATCAGTATTCATTTAAGAGAAGGAAAGAGAGGTCACCTGCCACAGTAGTGTTGTGCCGGTTTCTGAAATCCCCAGATAATCATCAAGTCTGAAGTCGGTGCTAAGGCATAAAAGTGGTTTATTCAGATCAGCCCAGGTCTCCCAGCCACCTCCCCTAGCCACCTCCCCTAGCCCAGCATGGCCGGGCGGGGAGGGGCAACCACTGCAGAATCCGCAGGGCTAGCAAACAGCAAGCCCACAAGCCAGAGAGAGACCCCGAGAGAAAAGAAAGACCCCGAGAGCCCAAGCTCCCCAGTTTTTATACATTTCAGGCTATTAATTATACAGTCATGATCTAGCAGGCTTCTATTGGTGGGTTTGAAACTAGCAACTTTCAAAAAGTACAAATCGATGAGCTATAGGGCGGTGGATCTTATCAAACACCAGGTACCTCCTTCCTGAGGAGTGGTCTGCCTACGTGACCTGCCACATGTCCTGCTGGGTGTCAGGCCTAGAATCCACACAGCCCCCAGCCAAGCCATCAAGGCGGGATCACAAAGGGCAGAAAACTTCCAGGCTCTTCAGTAGCAGGAGGGCATTCCGAGGAAGGAAAAGACCTGAGAACATGGTGGAAGTGGTGCCTTTTATGCACCATCTCAGTGAGGGGGACAAAAGACAGGGAAAAAAAAAAAACCACGGAAACTCATTTTCCTTGGGCAACAATGTCTAGCACTTTGATCAGGACAGAATGGACATCATAAATGTGTTACTAATGGCTTCTTCCTCCTATTCTGATAAGATGAAATCTCTGGCACCATCTTCCTGGCAGCAACTCAGAGATGGGCGTTGCTTTAGGCCATCTCCTTGCTTTTGTGAGGATAGAAATTGGTATGTTGATTATTTCTTTGTTCTCCCTCAAGGGGACTGGAGGTGAAACTGGGGATGATGTACTTTTGAAAGAGTAAACCATGGGGAGAAACAAGCTTTTATGTTTTACAAAGGTAACTTCATCAGGAATGAGAGACTCAAACTGGCTCTTAGCCCATCTGACTCCTTATACCAGCAAGATGCTATCTTCAGCAAAGTAAAGAATTGATATCCGCAGTATATAAAGCTCTTTAAAAACCTCTGCAACAGTAATGACAATAAACTAATTCAGTTAGGAAGTGAACAAAGGAAGGCCAGTGCAGTGGTGCAGCAAGTTAATCCTACATCCCGTGGTACCATTAGCCCGTGGACACTGGTTTATGTCCCAGAATCTCTGCCTCTGGTCCATGTGAGGAGCGATTTGAAGGTCATCACAGAGACTGATACCCTGCCTGGCACCATTTCTTCTTCCTCACAGCTCATGAAATTCGCGCCAGTCCAGCCATCCACCAATCAGATGTAACCTGGCATTCCATCTGAATCCCACCCCCAATCTTCCAGCCCCTTCCCCAACCCCGCCCACTCACAAATCATCCCCAGGCACTAATCCCTGGGGCCTGCCCTCAAGCTCTCCCAATCCCCACCCCCCACATCTTGCGGGTCTACCTGCATAAAAAGGCCCCAGGTGCTTCCTTTTCCCCTTTTTTTCCCTGATCTCCACTACCTCCACCCTGTTCCTGCCCCGCTGGAATAAACCTCTTAAGATACCTCATTGCGTCTGGTGTTTTCAGCTCACAGTAAAGAACCAGGTTGCGGGGTTAGCTGCGTGTAATAATATAGTACATAATAATATCGTACTATCTTATGAACTAGAACTCTACTCATTTTTTTTTAAATAACTAACAGTCCAGAACTCTGTTTGTGTACTGGTAGAGCAATAGAGGATGGCCCAGACCTTGGAACCCTTAATCCATGTAGGAGACCCAAAAAAACTCCTGGCTCCTGGCTTCAGATCAGCTCAATTCTGTCCATTGTTGTCAATGGAGAAATGAACCAGTGGATGTAAAACTTTCTCTTTTTTGCTCCTTCTTTCTGTAAAATCTGTCTTTTGAATAAAAATAAATCTTAAACAAAGAAGTGAGAAAATGGTCTGAACAGGTATTTCTCAAAAGAAGAAATGCTGGGGTCAGCATGGTGACTCAGGCTGACCACCTGCAAGTACTGGCATATCATAAAAGCACCAGGTTATGTCCTAGTTGCTCCTCTTCCAATTCAGCTTGCCCCCATTAACCAAAAGTAATCCTTGCCATGACACATCATAATGAAGCACTCTTCAGTTCCATACATGGAAAACGATGCTTAAATATGCATGAGGAAAAAATCAATTAAATAATGAGAAACCCCAATTCAACACACAGTTATCCCCTCAGAAGAAACAATACAGATGAGGAGAGAATGGAGTGACATACTCTAGATCCTAAAGTAAAAAAAGTGTCAGCCCCAAATAACATACTCAGCAAATCTTTTCTTTGTCTCCAAAAATGAAATCAAATTCTTTCTTTTCATTTATTAGAAAGGCTAATATACAGGGAAGACACATAGAGAAAGATCTTCCTCCCACTGGTTCACTCTCCAAGTGACTGCAATAGCCAAATCTAAGCTGATCCAAAGCCAGGAACCAGGAGCCTCCTCCAGGTCTCTCACATGGGTGCAGGGTCCCAATGCATTAGTTCATCCTCCATTGCCTTCCGTGACCATAAGCAGAGTGCTAGACTGGAAAGACAGCAGCCAGAGCACGAACTGGTGCTCATATGAGATATTAGCAGATGCAAGGCAAGGATTAACCTTGATCAAAATAGAATTCTTTCACAGCAAACAAAAAATAAAGGCTTCACACTTACCAGATTTGCCCTACATGTGCTATTAGAGATGTTTTATTGACAAGTAAAAGAAATAGCACTTGCCAAAAATAAGGCCAAATGTGGAGACCATCTTATTAAAAGCATAAAAGAAGAATAAAACAATGGAAAACCCATTGCTAAAATCACAGGACCCAGTTCAGCTGGGGGCTGCAGTGAAAGGAGCCATTTGCAGTGTGGCAGCTGCAGGAGGTGCCCGAGCCAGGCCAGACCTCAATGCTTGGGATCAGGCCATGGTCACTGCTGCCACACGGTGAGTGAGTCCTAATCATTCCCAGGCCTGAGAGATTTCTTCCCTCAGGGTAAGTACAGGGAGAGAACCTCAGGGAGATGTTCAGGCCATGGTCATTACTTCCAGGCAGTGAGCTAGTTCTAGGCATTGGGCAGCTAGCGCATCTATTGGGCCCCAGGCTCTGCCTGTTGGCCACCCGGCAGTGAGCTCTAGGTATTTTAGAGTATGTAATTGCTGCCTGTGGACATCCATGGATAAGGCCAATGTGAGTGTAGGTGAGGGATAAATCCTGTGTGACTTCCAGCAACAGGGTCACAAAACTTGCTGGCAAGCGTGGGGACAGAGACTTGGTGGTTTGGAGAGCAGAGCGTGAGGAGGGATTTGAAAGTCATCATGGAAACTGGGACTCTGCCACCCTGGACCTGGTGCCATTTGCTCTTCTTCACCATTCATGAAATTCACTCTGGTCCACCTGTTCACCAATCAGACAATCTGGCATTTTACCTGAGAATCTCACCCCCATCTCCAAACCCTTTCCCAAACCTTACCTACTTACCAGTTATCCTTAGGCATTCACCTGCAGGCACCAATTCCCTGGGGCCTGCCCTCAATCCCTCCCAAACCACCCCCAATACACACACCTTGTGGACTCACCTGAACGTAAGGAGCCCCAGGCATGTTCCTCTGCCCTTCCCCTCGCAGCCTTTCCACCACCTCAGTCCTGTTCCTGCCCTGCTGGAGTTGCCTCCATATTCCTTTTTCCTCGATGCTCTTCCCACCACCTCTATCCTGTGCCTGCCCTACTGGAATAAAAATTTTAAAATGTCTCGTGGTGTCTGGTGTTTTCGGCTCATGGTGAAAGAACCAGGTTGCGGGATTTAGCTGCACTTAATAACGTTAGAACCAGAACTTTTAACAGTTTTAAATAACTAACAGAGAGTCCATAAGATCTATTTGAGCCAGACTGACTTACTAGCCCACATGGGAATCCTGAGATGGGCTGTTACCATAGAGCATCACTGACTGTCAAACACCAGTCCACACGAAACACCAGTCACACTTGGCAGGGTCATGACACTAACCAGCATGAGAGAGAACCAGGTCCAGGAGTAGATTCTATAGAGGATGTGTGGGCCCAACCCTGTGGAATACAAGTCCCACTGGTTAGCTCAAGAGTTTGGGTGGTGACGGACTGAGCTAGGTGTGACCATGGAACCTGCCATCACTCACAGGTAAAGGAACCAACAAGAGTCTGGGCAGGTCCAGGCTACAGCACCCGAATGTGCATCCTAAAAGAGGGTGTGGGGTGGGCCTGGCTGCAACTGGAAGGGGGTGGCCTGGGCAGGACTGAGGTAACCTTAGCTCAAAAGGAAGAACAGACTTCAGGCTGGAGCACAGGTCATGCTGAGCTAGACTCTTATACTAACTGGTCTGCATAAGCCAGGGATTCTAGGCCACAACATTGAAGGCAAAGGCCAAATCAGGTGAGTCTAGTTGTTTAGTTGGAGAGACCCTCAAAGAAATCTCATTTGAGGTGATTCCCATACCTGACACTCATATTTTTCTACCAGTTTGGGGTCCAGCTAATTCTGTCACCCACACCATCCAATGCACACATTGGCAGTTGCAATTGCTGTGTCAAATCTATATCTGGCTGTGTCTCTTAAACAAACCAATGGGTACTGCAGCCCAGCCAAACCCTGCCCCCCATACACTCAGCCCCCACATACACCATTGGGAGCTGTGGGCGATCACTTCAGGCCCCTACCTTGCTGCCTAGAAGGCGTGGCTTAAGCCTATCCCTCCCCTTGGCCTGAAGCAGAGCCTTCAGGCCCACATGTGGAGTGTGACCTTCAACATAGCTAGAAGGTTAAGGGTAGTATACCTGAACATGACCTCTAACATCACCAGAAGATCTAAGGTGACAGATGTGTCATACAGCCAATTACAGCCTTTTTATTGGTTGTGGGGTCTGCCAGAAGGCTCCCTCCTGCCATCTCCCTTCTTTACTCTTTAAAACCTGTAACCTGTGCATAATACAGTGGACATTCCTCACCAGCTTGTCTCCGGTGATTCTTGTGGCTGAAGGCCACTGTCTGCCTCACCCTTGGTGACCATGGGACCTGCTGGCAAGCCTAAGCCCTGAGAACTGGTGCCATGAACAGGGACCTCAGAATTCCAAGACATAAGACCTCAGGACTTTGTAACAGGAACTTCCAGACAGCAGAACGTCAAGATTTCAAAACCTCAGAACTTTGGAACAGGCACATTAGAACTTCAGGAGTTTGGGTCCGGCAGCATGGCCTAGCGTCTAAAGTCCTTTCCTTGAACATGCCGAGATCCCCTACGGTGCCGGTTCTAATCCTGGAAGCTCCTCTTCCCATCAGCTCCCTGCTTGTGGCTTGGGAAAGCAGTGAAGGACGACCCAATGCTTTAGGATCCTGCACCCGTGTGGAGACCTGGAAGAAGTTCCTGATTCCTGTCTCTGGATCAGCACAGTGCCGGCTGTTGCGCTCACTTGGGGAGTTGTGGGGAGCCATGCAGTTGGGTCGGATGGCATGGGTGTGTGATGAGCACCGCTCCTCGGTTAGCAAGGCTATGAGGAGTTTCTGGCAGCGAGGCAAGGCCAGGCGGAATGTCTCTGGTCACCTCATTGCTGCCTCACCCCATAGTATGGATAATCACTTCTCTGATGTTTCATAGAATTCTCCTGAGGGTATTGTTGTTGTTTTTCTGCTAATGTGAAGTGATTCCTGTAACTGGTATGACACCTCAAATTGATCAATCATGTTATAATAAAAACATCTTTAGAGATATAAGGCTATGACACACAACTAAAGTATACAATAGTACAATTGAGCCCACTGTTTCTAAATATCCTTTATGTGCCCACTTTTGTCCTGGAATTTGCCTTAGTACAAGTAATGTTTTCCTTAAGAAATGGCTTGATTAATATCTTGCAACTGATGGCAATCATGGAGGTACAAAGAGTTTGTTTACCATGCACCTCGAACTGTTACCACACATGATATGACGCATTTTAGTTTCTCACCACAGAAAGCAAAAGTATATGGGGCATCTTCTAAAGGGAAACAAATGTGAACTCCTCAAAATGGCTTAAAATCTCAATCTTATATTGGCACTTATGTTTAGGGAAAGAAAACAGTTTATAAAGATAAAAGGAAGTTTCTTGTAAAAGCCCTCTGTTTGTAGTTTGGCTGAGCTGCCTTGATCCCTTTCACTGCCCTTTAACAAAAGAACAAAAAACAATTGAATCAGCACTAGGTGAAGGTGACGGTAATTAATGCATGACTTGATTATAAGATTTAGCAAAGAAGCTATGTTATATGCTTTTATAAGATCCTTTTATGATATTTTAATTCTGTACTCTTAGTATTCTAAGCAATATTAGTTTGTTTGTGTTTAGTAAAAATTGATTTTAAGTATAAGTAAATCATTTGTCACTATGTAACCACATGCACCGCCAACCATGGAGTTCCTGGCTTCAGCCAGGTAACTGCAGGTTTCAGTGAGTAATGATTGTTGAAAATGATTTCCTTAGGATTGTTTTTTGTATTCTCTTAATCATGATGTAAAAATGAAACAATTGTATATTGTGCAAAAGCTTTTGATGATTTGTGTATAAATAAAGAAGGCATCTTTTCTGAGTTGTCCATTATGAGCATCAAGCCATAGTGGTCCATGTCTTATCTCTTCTTCTTATTGTCTCACTGATCCATGCATCCTTTGCAAGCTCTCAGTCATCCGGAGCTGGTCTCTGGCAGGGAGTGAATCACTGGACGGAAGATTTTCCTCAATGTTTCTCCTCCTCTCTGTATATTTGACTTTATAATGAAAATAAATAAATCTTTTTTTTTTTTTTCAAAAACAGGACTTCAAGATCTCCGGTAAAATTGGGTGAGGCCCCAACCTCAGTTTGTAGGCTCTGCGTTTTTCGCCTTAACCAATAGGCTCTGAATTTTCTGCCCTAACCATTGGACTCTGAGTTTTGTGTCCTAACAGTGGACTCGGAGTTTGCACCCTAATCAGTGGGTTCAGATTTCACCCAGAGGTGAGCACCCCAGTTTGTGCTTTTGAGATTTTTACCCTTTAGTTTGGTTTCTGTGTAAGAGGATGTTTGGCTTTTTGTGCAGCTTCTAGCATGTTTAGTGTTTGCTGGAATGTGGCCATGAGGCATAGGAATTCCAGAGTCTCAGAATCAGATGTTGGGCTTGGCAGCGTGGCCTAGTGGCTAAGGTCCTCATCTTGATCCCATATGGCCGCTGGTTCTAATCCCGGCAGCTCCACTTCCTCTCTGTCTCTCCTCCTCCCAGTATATCTGACTTTGTAATAAAAATAAAATAAATCTTTAAAAAAAATAAATAAAAGAAGCAGATGTATAAAGTCAAGCTGCCCATTTTGAATTTGAATGGGAGGAAGGTGAGACTCCACCCATTGGAAGTTTGGCTGAATGCTTTGCTCTGTTAGCAATTCTTGGGATGCTGATTTTATTATCCTGGCCTTCTATTGCCTATACCTGGCTGCTTTTGATTCATTCAGATTTATATTACCTGACCTTAAGTTTTCTATTGCCTGGTCACCTTTATGAAATGATAAAGAAGTAAAAATCAAGGAAAAAACGGATTTTACAGAACTTGTTGCCTGGGCTTGCAAATTCTAGCTTGGAAGGTCTCTTGTTGTGGTAAACTTTTAGCAAACTGACTGACTTCATCTGCATGTCCATGGCAAATTTGGGAACTTTAGAATTCAAAGTAGATATCTGTCTCTTATAACTCTTGAGGTTTAATTTGTGGGCATTTTCAAAAATATAAAATTTTATCATTAATAATTTGGCATAGAATTAAACTTTAATGTGTTATTGAACTAGTTCAAGGTATAAGTTAAAATAATGTGCTTGTGTACAAAGCATTTTTATATATTAAAGTAATTCTTGTGTTTTTGGCCGGTTATCAAATTTCTCACTACTTTAAATTTGTAAAGATTTTGTATTTGTTTTAAAGCTATTTGAGTGATGATTGCACATCAATAACCAAGTGTAATATACAATTTGTTATTCTAACTTCAACAACAAAACTTGTTTCAAATATTTTTAGCTATCCTTGAAAAAGCACCCAAGAATTCAAAAGTTTCAAATTCTAGGGCTTCTCTTGGTATTCTTACAAGGCCTCATAAATCCTAACAGATTTATCTCCTGTCTTGTGGAGACAGCAGATCAGGTTGATTGGATTATATTAAGGTTTTTGTCAATGGAATAAAATTCTGTCGTGTCAAAATGTTGTATACATCCATGGAGTTACAAATGTTTGATTTTAATTCATGCATCTTTCATGATTTAGCTCTACAGTTGTGCCTGGTTGTTCATTATTTATTCTTATAGCTATATTACTGGGAAGACTGAAATTCAGGTTTTTGTATTGATGGAGGGATTTCATAGTGGTGACTATTTTCTCTCAGGGTCTTGATTCAAGGTTGTTGAATTAATGGCTTCTCATGTATTGTTTTCCGGTGAACACTATTATTACTAAGCTTGGTTGAGAATAATTTTTTTAAGTCTCCAAAAGTACGTGTTTGTGTGTGTGTGTGTGCGCGTGCATGTCACATATATGTCTTAACATTTGTGTTCTGTACAACTTGTTTAACATTGCTATCATGTGTTACTGTCTGTCTATTGGTCAAAAAATGTTCTAGCATTTGTGAGCTAAGTTTTTTTTCCCAGTAATGGTTCCTTTATTTTGTTTTTAAAAATTACAGATTTTCCCTTTGCTTCATTGCTAAACAATGCCCGGATGTCTTGCCAAATTGTCCATGTCCTTGAGAACTTGAGTGTTGTTGCTGTTATTCTACTGCCCCACCTCCAGTTAAAGCGGCACATATGCGTTTCCATGTACTGACCACTGTTCTTCCTTTTATTTGTTGTTTTTTTTTTTTTACACATAAAGTTTCTTTTTTTTAAATTATATTTTTGACAATGTTTACATAGTTAATTAGGGTAAAAAGATTCAATGGCTATAGGAAAGAGGGTAAGACTATTATTTCCATATTTTTCCTTCATGTATCTAAGGTAAAGGGAGGCAATGAGGAAGAAGCCCCACCCAGTTTCCCACCCACCCCAGGTCCTGGATGTGAGAAATGCTCTGAGATTGTTGCTCAAGTGGTTTTGATAGTTGACCAATTATGAATCACTGCCAGTCTCGCCACTCCAAACATGATGAAGTCGTTGAAGAATCCACTGAATGACATAGTCCATCATAGAGTCTCCATTTGCCCAGTATTTCACTGCAAACGTATAGCTGTGATCATCCCCAAGTGGTTTTAATAGTTCTTCAGTTATGAATCGCTGCCAGTCTCACCACTTCCAGCTCAATGAGGTCATTGAAGAATCCACTGATTGACATAGTCCATCTTAGAGTCTTCATTCACCCAGTTTTCGCTGCCAGCATATAGCCGAGGTGGTTGATTGACCCGTTCTGTCCTCTGTCTTTTCTTGGCTAGGGTTCTGAGTCCAGCAGTTCGATTGGGGAGATCCCCAAAGAAACTCTGAGGCATTCCCAGACCAGATTCTTGTATGTTCTAGCAACCACAGGGCTCGGCACAGTCCATCACCACGATCAGCTGGTGGTTTCAATTGCTGGGTTGGTTCTGTTTTCAATCCAGACTTGCACTGGAACCAATGCTGTTGCAGTCCATCCTGGTTCTGCCCAGCACACACTCGGCATTTACATAAACCGGTGTGAGCTGCAACCTAGTCAGAGCAACCCACAATAACCCCCACCAGGCCCGCCCCCTACCCTGGTTTGCCAGTGTGTATAGCAGACTAGTCCAGTCTGTCCCACATCCCATTTAGCTCTTGTATTTGTCAATGGGTTTTAAAGCTTAGTTCTAACTAACCAACTCAACTATCTAGCCCCAACAGATGTTGTTTTGTGCCTCTCTGTCTAGCCACCCCAGACCCAGTCCTAGTTTTCATGTCCTCCCACGGGAGTAGTGACCCAAGAGGGGGGAACCCACCACTTCCTTCCCGGGTCTCTCTCAGTCCCGGTTTATGCACTCTTTGGGTGATTCTGTGATTTGACTTGACAGAATTAGCCGCCAGTGCCAGCTTCTGCCAGCTGTCTGAGGCTAAGCCCAAACAGTCCCTCTTTTGTCCTAGCCTCTGCCTTAGACACTGTGGCTTTGCGTCCTTTATTCAAGCAGAGTAGCAGTTGCAATAGCCTAACTTGGCTTGAGCTGTGCTCCCTCCTGGCAGGCCCGGGCACAGTTCACCATGAGCACATGGTGGCTGGAGTTGGGATCTGAGCAAGATGCCCCATCCTGCGGCCCCCCAGCAACCTCCCAGCTGCCAGAAGGTTAAACCCCTGGGCCCAAGTGTTGTGGGCTAAGGAGTTGATTTACATTCCTTAAGCTGAGCACTCAGGAATCGGGCCTAAGGCAGTAGCACCTAGCCTTTGCAGACTCATTGGCATCCTATTGTCCTGTTGATGGGCTTGGGGGAAAGAGGAGATAACATGGTAATAAAGAGGCTTGTGGAGGGACGGCTCAGAGACGACGGCTCCCAGCACTTCTAACACCATCATGGTCTCCGTGTGCCGGTGCTTTTCGCTCGGACATTCGCCGTGCCTACTATGCCAGCTCAGCTAGCCGCAACAAATGGCGCCGTAACGTGGGGCATGGCACAGCGCAAAGGACGTCCGAGGGACCCCTGGAACTACGAAGGTAAGGAATTAAGGAATTAGGAATTAAGGGATTTTGAATTAAGGATTTGGAATTTGGGAATTTTGCAGGGGCATAACTGATTTAATCCCTGTGCTAGGGCACGAGGGACAATCTGAGGGACCCCTGGAACTCTGGAGGGGCAAATTTATCTCATCCCCAGACCTTCTCCCCATTCAGGGGCACGAGGGACAATCTGAGGGACCCCGGAAATCCGGAGGCAAGTTTAGGATTTAGCTCTAGAGGGGCATAATTAATTTCATCCCCAGACCTTCTCCCTGTCTTGGGGCACGAGGGACAATCTGAGGGACCCCGGAAATCTAGAGGCAGGTTTTAAAATTTTTGCAGGGGCATAAGTAAAATTTATCATGGGGCAAGAACTCTCTAAAATGCAGGTAATTAAGGGAATCCGAGATCTGCTCCAGTCACTAGGCACCGACACTAAGCTTAAGGCCTCGCAGAGTTTTTTTGAAACTGTCTGCGACGTATTCCCATGGTTTGCTTTCATTGTAGTCATCCTTTTTCTCTGGTGCTTGCTAAATATTGCTTGGTCATCCCGTCAAGCAGTGGTGGAAGCCCGCCATAAGAAATTGTCTGTTAAAAGTAGGAGACAGCTACAAACCAGGGTAAATAAGGAGAAGGAACCCCAGACAAGTCTGGAGAAAGTGCGTGAAGGAGATTTGTGGTCCTCTTCTGAGGAGGCTGAGGAGGAAAAGGATGGAAGTGAGTTTGTTGAGGATCCTCCACCTGTAGAGCGTGTGCCAAACAAAAGTCCCTCTTGGACAGGCACAGAGCTCTCTGCGCCACCTGAGCCATTGGCGCCATCATGTCTGAGCACAGTTGTAAAAGGTTTACAAGAACAACTTCAGCGCCTCTCCCTTCAGTTGAGGCAGGAACAGAGTGGATGCACTGTTAGGGCTCGCGCTGGACCCCCTGCTTTCAACTTCTCTTTCAGCTGTGGAACGTGCGGTAAAGCAAGCACAGGAGCAGGGAGACCCTGAGGCGGCTACCCTTGCTAGGCGCTTTACCTTCCCGGTAGTTGAGGTAGAGAATCAGCAGGGGCAGAGAATTAGACAGCACCTGGCACTGTCCTTTAAGGACATAAAGAGTCTGAGGGATGCTGTTGCCACATATGGTCCATCGGCCCCCTTTACTGTTTCCATGATTGAAGCCTTAGCACCTAACAATTTGACTCCAGCCGATTGGAAACAGCTCTGTAAGGCTACTCTGGATTGGGGCGATTTTCTAATGTGGAAATCTGAGTTCTATGAGCTTTGCCTTGACACAGCACGGCAAAATACCCAGGCAGGCTTTCCTGAGAGAAATCATGATATGTTGACAGGACAGGGGAATTTTGCTAATGTACAGGATCAGATTAATTATGACCCAGGAGTTTATGCACAGACCGCTGCTGCTGCAGTAAGGGCCTGGAAGTCTTTATCACCTAAGGGCTCGCTACATTCACATCTCTCTAAAATTGTCCAAGGCCCGGACGAGCCTTACCAGGCATTTGTAGATCGCCTACTGGTAACTGCAGATAGGGTATTTGGTGATGCAGATCAAGCCATGCCTTTTGTAAAGCAACTAGCATATGAAAATGCCAACAAGTGGTGCCAGGAAGCAATTAGACCTTGGAAGCATGAGCCCCTTAACACGTATCTTAAACTTTGTAAGGACATTGGGGAAGGACAGATAATGGGTGCAGCCATTGCAGAGGCATTGCGTGGTGGCACAACCATGGGCTTGGGAGCTCGCCCAAAACAAGGATGTTTTAAATGTGGCCGGCTAGGGCATATCCGCCGGAACTGTCCACTCCAAGGTTGTGCACAGGCTGCTAATATGGACAGGCAGTCCCCAGGAGTTTGCCCTCGATGCCAACGTGGGAAACATTGGGCAAATGAATGCAGGTCCAAGACAGACATCTCCAGGCAGCCATCTGTGCCGGGAAACGGGAGCAGGGGCCAGCCCCGGGCCCCGCAAGCACCAATGTATGGGGCAGAGATTCAGTTTGTTCCTCAGGGACAAAGGCCATTTATGACCTTGCCCGGGGGAGCCCAGGCAGTGGGGGATGGGACCTCCATACCACCTCCTACGTCGTATTGACACCCCAAATGGGGGTACAGGCTATTCCTACAGGAATTTATGGGCCACTACCCCCTGACACTGTAGGGCTTCTGCTCTGATGTAGCAGCACGGCCTTGAAAGGAGTTCATATTACCCCAGGAGTGATTGATGCAGACTATACAGGAGAAATTAAAGTTTTAGCCAGTGTTCATGCTGGAGTTGCAGTTTTGCCCCAGGGGGCACAAATAGCACAGTTAGTGCTGCTCCCCACAGTGAAGTCAGATAATGCTTGCAGGCCTGGACAGAAGAAAGCAGGGTTTGGTTCCAGTGGTGAAGCCTCTGTTTATTGGGTCGCTGATATGGCAAGCCGCCATACTTTGGAGTTAAGTATAGAAGGAAAGAAATTTACTGGGCTTTTAGACACTGGTGCTGACACCACTCTTATTTCACAGAAATATTGGCCCCCAGGTTGGCCTGTTACACCCACCATGACCACTCTGCAAGGATTGGGGATTACCCAAAGCCCCCTTGCTAGCTCCAGGCCTCTAGCCTGGAGGGATAAGGAAGGAAATGGTGGCCATGTTACCCCCTATGTAGTACCAGGTCTGCCAGTTAATTTGTGGGGGAGAGATGTTTTGCAACAAATGGGGGCAGTATTATGCATGTTTTTCCATCTTGGGAACTCTTAAAGTTATCAAAACTGATAATGGTCCTTGCTATACTAGCAGCAAGTTTCGTGATTTTGCTGCCTCCCACCATATACAACTAATTACAGGTATTCCTTATAATCCTCAAGGACAAGGTATTGTGGAACGTGCCAACCGTACTATTAAGGATTACCTTATTAAAACCAAAAAGGGGGAATATAGCACTCCCCGAGATCATTTGAATCTTGTATTATTTATTTTAAATTTTCTAACATTGGATGCTGAAGGACGGTCTGCTGCAGATCGTCATTGGAATCCGTCTCAGAAGCAGAAAGGTTATGTTATGTGGAAAGACCCCTTGACTGGTAAGTGGCTAGGCCCAGATCCCGTCCTCATTTGGGGGCGAGGATCAGTTTGTGTTTTCCCAGAAAATGAAAACGGTCCGAGGTGGATTCCTGAAAGGCTTGTCCGGCAAGCTTCTGCTGCGGAGTCTTGTGAAAGCTCAGATACTAGCCAAGATGATAGCATTTGAGTCGGAAGATCGACGGGACAAGCAAGTATATTAGGCCTTTATATATAACATAAGTATATCAGTATTTTGTCACTGTTCTGCAGCATGTTCCCTGACTGATGGCAAAGCCGAAGTTTATCGGTGGCTTTGGACTTTGTTCTCTGAGAGGCATGTGGGATGGGGGAGGAAGTATTGAGCCTTGCTATTACCCATCCGTGCTTTGATTTGAAACTCCTTTTGTTAGGTTTATATTTTCCCCACCTTGTCTTGGATTCACCTGAGCATGTCTCTCCCAGGACAAATGCATATCTTTACAGGTACTTACTTCCCCAACAGACAAGGGTAACATTTGCATTTCTATTCCCCACCTGAAGCCTCAGCCCATTTCTCCAGGCATTGCCAAGGAGGAGGGCTTCAGACTGGCCTCTTTATCATTTGAAAGGGACCAAGGAAGTGGGCCAGTGACACCTTTCTGGCCTTTTGTCCCAGGGCCAGGTACCTTGGATACCAGCAATTTTCTTTGTTTTTGGAGAAACAGATTTGAGAGGAAACTTTAAAAAATGTTCTTCCCACCATGAATACAGGTTTTTCTCTCTTGTTTTTCCTCCTGCCACTATGGCAGAGAATTAGTTCCTTCTTTCCTCTGAACCTGAGGACTCGCTCTTGTGAGTGAACCTTAGCTCTTGAATTTGAAGCTTGTGTTTGCTTGTGTTATCCCTATGCTTCTTTCTTAAGTACAGGACATGCCTCTGAAAGGAATGACACCAAGTTCCAGTGCACCTTGACAGCATGCTGGAATGGCTATTGCGATTCTGCTGTTATCCTGCAGCTGCCCTGAATCCCGCCTGTGTCTGTTGGGACTGACGGAGAGGTCTATGTTGGCCTGATAAGTATAAAAGAGACTTTGGCATAATGGCGTCCATCATAGCCAGTACATCAACAGCCACCACCGCCAGCTACCGTGGTGACTGTGAACAAGGTTGCAGAACAGACTGTCAGAGTTATGGAACAACAGGACTTTACTGATGAACATGAGTGGGTGGGCATGATTATGCTAGACTATGGGTTGATTTGTTAGAAAAGGAATAGCAAATGTTGTTAGATTTAGTATTGGCCTCCTGTACCCCATCGTATGCCTTTCTGTTGTATTGTATGCATTTCTGTTTTATCATCTGTGCAAGTGCAAATTGTTTTCCCAAGCCTGGGAACTGCTGTCTGCTCATTGTTACGAGCTAAGTTACTCCTAAGATCATGGCCTCTTGCCTCCCATTGTGCCTTTAATGTATGTTTCACCTGTGAAGTGCTTTGTTTTCCCAAGCCCGAAAACTGTTGTTTGCTCATTGCTACTGAGCTGTTATTCACTCCTGGCCTTGGAACAGGGTTACCAGCTTCCCCAAGTATGGTTTGAGCAGCTGCAGCAGACAACGCGTTGAATGGCAGCCAGTGACGGGTGAGATGGACCGGGAACTGACCAACCTAAGACAGGGTCTCCATCATGCTACGGAGGTTCCCGATGACGGGTAAGGCTGATAACCTGAGAGTCCACAACCTAAGACAGGCGCATTCAAGTCTGCTTTAATACAGAAGGGGGAATATGTTGTGGGCTAAGGAGTTGATTTACATTCCTTAAGCTGAGCACTCAGGAATCGGGCCTAAGGCAGTAGCACCTAGCCTTTGCAGACTCATTGGCATCCTATTGTCCTGTTGATGGGCTTGGGGGAAAGAGGAGATAATATGGTAATAAAGAGGCTTGTGGAGGGACGGCTCAGAGACGACGGCTCCCAGCACTTCTAACACCATCATGGTCTCCGTGTGCCGGTGCTTTTCGCTCGGACATTCGCCGTGCCTACTATGCCGGCTCAGCTAGCCGCGACACCCAAGGTCTTGCCACTCCCCAATCCCGTTCACTGCCCAATGAGGGCAGTGAGTGTGTTGTCCTAAAGTTTCAAGCCGCTGTTCCTAGATACTACAAGGAATACTGTCGCCCCTACACTAAAGTTGGGCCTATTGATGGGTGTCCCCATACAGCTTTTCATATCATAAAAACCTCAGAGCTCGCCACCGGGCAGCCAGCAGGCAGAGCCTGGCACCACTTGGTGCACTGGCAGCCCAGAGCTGAGGACTCGCCCATGGCCTCAAGGCTGCGGGTTTGGCGCGAGTCCCCAGCCGAATTCCACCTAGCAGGGTCACCCCTTGCAGGCAGCCACCCTGCCAAAGTTTTAATCTGCTCCCGCCCTAAGAATGGAATTCACCCGAGTTGCCCTGCCTCCACTAATGGTGGCAGGGCGGAGCTCGGACCTTAGCCCGGCTCTAAAGTGGCCCTCATGGCTGCTTACCTGAGGTCCTTGTTGCTCCTGGGTTTGGGGAGCCGAGGACTCTGTGAGCTAAGTTTAAAGCAGATAAATGTATTCATCTGTTTGTCTCATCAGTTATCTGGATGCTCAGCTGCAAACACAGGGCACATCATTTGCATATCAACAGCAATAGTAGGTTGCCTTGGGACTGTGGCAATAATTGGATTCTGCAGCCACTCCCAAGCTTTCTGCCAGGATTGTAAAAGTATCTACATGATTTTTTTTTAAAGATTTATTTTATTTTTATTACAAAGTCAGATATACTGAGAGGAGGAGAGACAGAGAGGAAGTGGAGCCGCCGGGATTAGAACCAGCGGCCATATAGGATTAAGGCAAGGACCTTAGCCACTAGGCCACGCTGCCGAGCCCCTATCTACATGATTTTAAACTGTTACTAAAACTGCTTTACCTTGTCCAGTGATAAGATTACTAGTTAACACAGATTTCTTTGATTTATGCAGCTGAAGCTACTAATAGGCTGTTTTTAAAATACGTTAAGTCATTGGTATTTATATTTAAATTTATTGTTAACCTGTACTTCTGTCTTATTTATAACAGGCAATAGGTCTTTGGGATAAACTTTTTGTAAAGCTATCATTTGTCAGTTTTCACTTCATACTGTTCCTTATAAGATTAAGCAACGTGGTAGCTTAGATCTCAAGCTCCCGCTTAATATCCTTAAGGCAAGGGCATAGTTAGAAGACACCAAGATCTCTAGAACGCACTTGAAAAGCACAGGGGGAATATACTACCCCTTGTGAACCTCTTAATTTGGCCTTATTCACCCTAAATTTCCTCCATATTTCACCTTCTGGCGAGCCACCAGCTGTGCATCACTGGAGGCCGTTTGCAGGCCCAATGCAGATACCTTTGGTTCAATGGAGGAACTCAGCCACCCAAAACTGGAAAGGTCCTGACCCCTTGCTAACTGTGGGAAGAGGGTTTGCTTGTGTTTTCCCAGAAACTGAGCCACACTCTGTGTGGGTGCATGCTTGTAATGTCAAACCCTAGATCCCAACTACTAAAGAATGCCCCTCTAGCAAGGCAACGTTGCAATCTCATCCTGAAAGATCCATCACCATCAAGGAGACAATGGAAGAGGAGGTGAGACCCCACCCAATGCCAGGTGATATGGGGGATTTTATCACCTTAATTTGAGATGAAAAGATGTCAATCTGGAACATAGTACCTGTATATTGTAATATTATTGCAATCTCTAACAGCCTGTATCCAATGCAACAAGATAATGCGATGTAATCTATAAATCAACAATTAATGTCAGACTGCTTATGATCTACATCGAAAACTGTAAAATCTAAAAACCCTCAATACTCTATGTTACTCCGTAATGGGGAGGGAATGCAGGGAAATCTCCCATTACCATAAAAAGAGTGAGGAAAAAGTACAATATAGCCTATCAAGATCAAATCTGGTAATTCATACACAACAGACTCAAATTGGCACTAGACAATAGTAAAGCTACTATACTAAGGCGTGAGGGGGGAATTGGGAGCGATACTGACAGCCTCTTAACAGGAGGTCATGTGCGTGGAGCAGGGGTGTACTCCAGAGTGGAGCAGGTGGACAGGAGGAGGCTCGGATCCCAACCCTGAAGACTCCCAGTTCTTCGCCACGGACTATTAATATGAGCAACAAGGACTATATCCCAACTGCCAAGGAGCCCACGGGGAATTGGAGTGCCCTTGGAGGCCGAGAACTCTGAGGTCACCCACCCCCAACCGGAGCTTCCGCAGGGGATGGAAGAAGTCCAAACACTACCGTGCAAAAACCAATGTCATTGGAGTGACAACCAGAAGCCCTGAGCGGTCTGCAGAAACAGAAGAATAATAAATGTTCTTCAGGACCAGGGAGGGGAGCTTTCTCTGGTCCTAGCCTGGTTCTGGCTCTGGACCCCCACCCTCCATCGCAATGACCATTGGGATCACCCCGGAAACCCCTCAAACCAAACAAACAAACATACAAACAAACTAAAAAAACCTAAAATAAATAGACAACAAAAAGTAAAGCTTAGAATCTGACAGGAAAGAGCTAGCATGGATTTACTCATACCTCACCAGGTAGGACACAAAGATTAGTCACTCCTCACCATGGTGTTGAGGATTTCTCTGCACACCCCTCCAAAAACAAAATGTTCCGCACCTTAATTGTCGACAAATGTCTTGTTAGAGTTATAAGCCAGTTTAGATTACCCTAAAATCCGCCAAGTTCAGCAAAATTATACTTCAACACAACAAACAGCTAAATACTAAAATGAAAATAGACACGAGACAGCTGAATGGTACCCTATAACCACTTAAAGGGATATAGCAGCCAGTTCTGTATACAAACTAAAATTGAAATATCAATGAGCTAATCACAGGATGTGGCTAAGAACTTGCATTTTTTATTTTTTTAACACACTGGTTACTCAAAACCATGTCAATTCCATAATGTTGTAAATTCTTCTTGATGCTATGTTGGGACTCTTAATTGATTGGGACGATATTCTGCCAGCTCTACCTGGCAGAAAGGTCTCAGCAAGAAACTGTTCAACTTATCTGGACAATAAGATGCTGGACTCTATACTTGGTATACGTTTGCAAGGAAAAAAATCTTAATTGAATTTGAATTGTAATACTGCAACAAGGTGGAGGAATCCACCAGGGGGGAAGGGCATGGGGAGGGGTTGGGGGAAACCCAGAGCCTATGAAACTGTCACATAATGCAATGTAATTAATTTTAAAAAAAGAGATTGGCAGATCAAGAACAATAACTAAGAGAATCAAGATGGCAGAATAGGGTAAGGACACGTTTAAACGGACAGAAAAACATTTAATCAGTATGAAGCAGAGAGGACATATTTCAGGAAATAGGAAAGGACAGAACAACAGTAGAGGGGTACCTGGAGACTGACAGACACAGGAAAGCAGCAGACACAGCAGTGTGGTGTTGCAGTGACTGATACTTCAGCACGGCGATCTGAACTCCACCAGCAACCAGGAAAATAATACCGACTGTGGCACTGTACCGGCCAAAATAGGTCCGTGTGGCACCCAGACTTAAAGTCCAACAGGTTCCGACAAGATCAGCACCAACAACAACCTAATTATATAGGACACCTGGTGTCTTACTAATCCTGGGACCTGCTCCAACTGGAAGTGGGAGAATGGTTACAGAGACAACAGTGCAGACTCAGCGCGGTATCACAGGAGGTGGAGAGTGATGAGCCAAGAGCTGGGGCTGTGGAGACCACGGTGGAAATCGACATAAGAAGCCAGACTTGGAACTCGCTGTAGGCTGTAGCACAAGTGGCTGCAACCAAAAAGTTGTGTACCAACCACAATAAGTAAAATCGCATTGTAGACCTGTGGGTGAAACAGCTTAGAAACCTACCCCAAGGAGAAGACTGCTAAACAGAGGTAGAATGATCAAGAACAAAAGAAGAGACAAAGGCACAATGAATATTACCGAAAACTCCCCTGCAAAGAGCAAAACCTTTTGCCAACCTCAGAGTTAACAGAGGAAGACAGAGAGAAAATGTGGGACACAGAATCCATAAGACTCATTTTAAAGATTCTGATCAAAAATAAGAAGCTCATGCAAGAGTTCAAAGATTTTAAGGAAGCAAAAAAGCAAATCAAGGCTAGTATATCAGAAATTAAGAACACAGTAGAGCAAATTGAAAGTATAGTGGAAAGTCTCCAAAATAGAATGAAGCAAGCAGAAGAAAGAATCTCAGAATTGGAAGATATTTCCTGTCACCAAGGGGAAGCAAACAAAAAGTTGGAAGCAGAGCTGGATCAGGCCTAAAAAAGGATTCAAGAATTGAAAGACGGTGGGAATCAGGATGGGGTGTCTCGGATCCCCACTCCAGCCACCACATGCACATGGTGAGAGGTGAGCTGTCCCCAGGCCGGCCTGGGTTCAGGGGCTGCTTCCTTTGGGGTAAGTACATAGAGGGGGGAAGTCTCCATGACTGGGTAGGTCTGGGGCCCACCCACTGCCCTCATTGAGTGGTGAATGGGATTGGGGAAGGGCACGACCTTGGGCCTGGGGGTTTAAACTTCCAGCAGCCTTCTGGCTGCTGGTGGGCCCCAGGATGGGGCGTCTTGCTTGGATCCCAACTCCAGCCACCATGTGCAGGTGGTGAGCTGTCCCTGGGTGGCCAGTGCACCATTTGGCGCCAGGCTATGTTTGCTGCCTGCCCAAACAGGGAGCTCTGGAGTTTTGGTTCTTTGAGTCACTGCTTAGATAGCTCCAGGTTGATCCCACTGTGCTTCTGAAATCTGAGTCAATGGTAAAGATTCCCAATGGCAGTAACTCTTCCTTTGAAGAGCTTGTAATCACTGAATAAAGCTGAGCACCGTACAACAGTTCATGCAAAACCTAAGGGTTGGGGCTTGTCCAGCAGGTTATCCTATTACCTGACATGATGATGGATCGGCAGACTGGTCACATTACGCCGGGTCATAACATTAACTAACATTCAAGAGAACAATATCCGGGTGTATGTTCTATGGGGGATGAGTGGGCCACACCCTGTGGAAATTCTAGACCCACTGGTTAGCTCAAGAGTTGGGGTGGTGATAGACTAAGCTGGGTGTGACCAAGGAGCCTGGCATCAATCACAGGTAAAGGAACCCGCAACAGTCTGGACTGGTCAAGGCAGCAGCACCCAAATGTTCATCCTGAATAGGGTTGTGGATGGACTGCGCTACAACATTCATCAGCTCATATATGGCCAAATGCAAGGCCAGACTGCGCTGGGCACTGGCCTAAAACCCACTGGCATGTATGAGAACTGGGTCAGGGAGGGGATCAAGTGGAAGAACTTGGGAAACTCCCCTGGGGAGTCATAGCTCCCGCTGGTGAATCTTGTGGTCCAGACCTGGGGGTTGGACAAGCTGGGCAAAGTAGCTCCAACAGTTGGCTAATGTGTAAATTGGTAATGGAACAGGATGTACTGGGCAGGACTGAGCAAACCTTGGCCTACAAGTGAAACTAGAAACCAGGATGGAGCATAGGTCATGCTGAACTAGGCTGCTCTTGCACCCACTGGTCTACATGAGTCAAGGACGCAAAGTCACAGTGTCTAAGGCAGAGGTCAGGACAAGTGAGAGATTGAGCCAAGCTGAGTCAGAGCAACCACTGGCATGCACGTGATCTATGGCTGGGAACAGGCCTGGTTTGGGAGCTAAGGGGACACCCTAACTAGGTTGAGGTTCCCACCAAGGGGTACGGGTGCTGGAATGGGGGCTGCGTTCTAACCAGAAAGCAGTTGTAGTCTCCCTTGGCACAAGTGTGTACTGGGATTGGATGCACCAGACCAGGCCAGATCCCAACACCGTCTGGTGTCCTGAAGGACCAGGGTAGATGTGGGATGGACTAGGCTAGGTCTCAACCCCTACTGAGCCATGTATGAGCTGTATGTGGGTATCGATGAGCCATGGCTGGGCTGAAACATCCAACAACAAGAACCAGAATGGGTTGAAAGCCAGCCAAGAAAAGCCACTGTTCCTGCTAGGATAGGAGATGAACTGAGTAGGGCTGGCCCATGTACCCCCTGGTATGCACAAAATCTAGCACTGGGAAGGGTTCTGATGGAGGAGCCTGGGCAACTCCTCTGGCAGGACACAGACCCTGCAGGTAAGTGCAAGAAGCATGATAGGAAACAGTCCAGAATAGGCCATGGAAAGTTTCCCACTGGCATACATTTGGCACGGATCAGGGGCAGACCAGGCTGAATCAGTCCATGTCATCCACTGGCAAATCCGAACACCAGAACAGAGTGTGGATCGAGTCAGGTTCGGTCGCATCAAAAACCAGTGAACAATATGGAATGCCAGGGTGAGATGACCTGTACTGGATTTGACTGCAGCACCCAACCAGTATGCGTGAGAAACTGGAAGGGAAGGGCAGAGCTGGCAGAGGGATTAAGAGGGTGGTCCCCTTGCCAGACAGCTACTCCCACTGGAGAGCATAGGCTGGGTTGGGGTCAGACCAGACTAAGCAGGGCTACAATACCTGTGCGCATCATGTGAGCTAGATTAGGGAAAAGCCAGGCTGAGCTGACTGTTCCTACAGGTGCAAGCATAAGTCAGAGTGGGTGAGGGATGTTTAGGATTTGCTGCAGTATCAACTGGCAGAAGCTGGCACTGGGGACTAATTCTGTCAAGTCAAACCACAGAACCACCGAAGAGTGCATAAACCGGGATTGAGAAAGACCTGGGAAGGAAACATTGGGCTCCTCCCTCTTGGTAGGAGGGCATGAAAACTAGGATGGCCTGAAAACTAGGACGGGGGCTGGGGTGGCTAGACAGAGAGGCACAAAACAACATCCGTGAGGGCTGGATAGTTGAGCTGGTTACATGGAACTAAGCTTTAACACCGATTGACATGTACGAGAGCCAAATGGGATGTGGGACAGACTGGACTAGTCGGTTTATGTGATGGCCTAGTGTGTGCTGGGCAGAACCAGGATGGACTGCAACACCATTGGTTCCAGTGCAAGTCTGGACTGAGAACAGAACCAACCCAGCAATTGAAACCACCAGCTGATCGTGGTGATGGACTGTGCTGGGCCCTGTGGTTGCTAGAACATACAAGAATCTGGTCTGGGGATTACCTCAAAGTTTCTTTGGAGATCTCCCCAATTGAACTGCTGGACTCAGAACCCTAGCAAAGAAAAGACAGGAAAGAACAAGTCAACCAACCACCTCAGCTATATGTTGGCAGCGAAATGCTGGGCAAATGGAGACTCTAAGATGGACTATGTCAATTAGTGGATTCTTCAATGACCTCATCGAGCTGGAAGTGGTGAGATTGGCAGCGATTAAAATCACTTGAGCAAGTATCTCAGAGCATCCCCCACATCGGGGCGAGGGGTGGGTGGGAGACTGCGTGGGGCTTCTCCCTCAATATCCACCTTTACCTCAGATACATGAAGGAAACAATATGGAAATAACAGTTTTAACCACTTTGCTGTAGCCCTTGAAACTTTTTACCGTAATTAACTATGTAAAGATTTTCAAACAAACAAACAAACAAGCAAAAGAATTGAAAGACACTATTAAGAGGCCAAATATAAGAGTTATGGGAATCCCAGAAGGTGCAGAAAGAGAAGCTGAGTTTGTCAATGTATTTAATGAAATAAGAAAGAAAAATTTCCCAAATCTTCAGAAAGAATTGGGAAATAAGACACAGGAGGGGCACAAAACTCCCAACAGGCTTGATCAAAAGCAATTTTGACCAAGACATATGATAATCAAGCTCTCTTCAATTGAACATAAGGAAAAGATCCTTAAAGTGCATGTGAAAAAAAATCAATCGACACATAAAGGAATGCCAGTTAAGCTCACAGGAGATCTCTCACAGGAAACTCTACAGCAAGAAGAGAATGGAGTGATATATTCCAGATTCTAAAAGAAAAAAATTGTCGGCCTAGGATAACATATCCAGCAAAGCTTTCCTTCGTCTTTGAAAATGAAATAAAATTCTTCCACAGCAAAAAAAAAAGTTAAAAGACTTTTCTTCTTTCAAACTTGCCCTACAAATGATACTTCAAAATGGTCTCTTGACAGAGAAGTGGAATAGTACCTACCAAAACTAAAGGCAAATGGAAAGAACATCCCAGAAAAATGACAACAGAAGACTAAACCAATGAACAACCCATTCCTAAAATGACAGGACCAAAGTAACATCCATGTATATTAAACTCTGAATGTAAATGGCTTAAGCTCAATCAAACGTCATAGATTAGAAGACTGGATTAAAACCTATAACCCATCTATTTCTTGTCTAGAGGAGACACACTTCAACAAAAATTAGCAGAAACTATATCACATGGGTTTTGTTGTTTTCTGTTAGTTTCATCAGTTCAAAACACTTTCTTCTGATTAAATCATTCAATGACTCATAGATCATGCAGTGGCATCATTTTCTTCAAGAAGGTTCTTGATTTTCGTTTCTTCAGCTACACATTAGTCGTTTAATAGCATGCTATTTAACTTCTTGGTGTTGTTAATTTCTTTTTTCTTCTTGATGTTGATTTTGTTTTTTGGTTTTTCATTTAAGGGGATGTATAGTAGCTGTGTAATGGTGACTGTCATATCTAGTAACATGTCATTTAACTTCATGGCATTGTAAATTTCTATTTTTCTTTCTATTGTTGATTTTGTAATATGACTTTTCATTTAAGGGGATGTATAGTAGTTATGTAATGGAGACTGTCATATCTAATAACATGTCATTTAACTTCATGGCATTGTAAATTTCTGTTTTTCTTTCTATTGTTGGTTTTTGTATCATGACTTTTCATTTAAGGGGATGTACAGTAGCTGTGAAATGGAGACTAATATCCAGATGTGAGGATGCAGTGTGGTATGCATTTCTACTTCCAGACAAAGATGGACTTACAATGAAACTGTTTACTGTATCTTGACAATAGGATTCTGGACTCTCTGCCATTGTTCATGCCTGCAATGATGGACATATGACTGAGTATGAAGCACTATATGTTAGTAATGATGTAGAGGAACTAGGTGGGGGGGAAGCGAATTGGGCTGGGATAAGGGAATATGGAGCTGTATCATAAAATGATAGCAATAATAATAAAATTTAGAAAAAAGAAAGTACCATGAAAAATGATATTGTGCTTTAAAAAGTCAAGACTTTAAAAAAATAGGGAGCGGAGAGACTCGCAAGATGGCCGACATAGGAGGATGGATGTGAGGGAGCTCACAGACAGAGAGGGATAGAACGTGACAAAAGCATAAGTGGAGCAGCTTAGAGCTGCAGGGAGAGGAGCGTGAAGTTCCCTGGACAGTGTGGAGCTAAAAAAAAATCCACACAACTCGGAAGAGCAACCAGGAAAAAAGAAAACCAAATAAAACAAAAGGCAGGGAAGACGGCATCCCGCTAAAGACCTGCTGAGTCACGTTTAAGTGCAGCCGCCAGGAGCCGCAATCCCAGGAGACGCAGGAGACGCAGAAACCTCCGACAGCCGCCGCAGATGCCACACCCACCAGGAGACCCAGCCAGACCATAAGGAAGGTTGGAGGGATCAACACTGGCGAAAGTCCTCACCAGCGGAAGAGGCAGACTGCAAGAATCTGAGGTTTGGGTGAGCTGAGTAGGGGCAGCAGTGGATCGGAGGCTCCCGGAGTTCACCCTCAAGGGGCACGCACAGAGCCTGAACATCCTTGATGCTTATCTCCCCACCCCTCCCCTCCCTGGAGATTCCAGCATCTGGGGACACAGGGCAAGTGCCTTGAAACTACCAAAACTCTCTTGGAGGTGATGCACAGCAGTTCAGTGCACTGAGGAGAAATGCAGAAGGCGCACTGAATACTCCCCCGTGCCTTGCGGACTGGCACACAGCTAGGCGGTACTGAACCACAGGAACTCGCGCACGCCTCTGGGCTGTGTGGACCTGGGCATGCACTGGTCTGGGCAGTCCCCTGCGAGCACTGGGGTGGGCGGTCCCCTGCGAGCACTGGGGTGGGTGGTCCCACGCTGCTGCGGTGGGGGGATCTGCACGCGGGAGGCGTTCCCAGAGAGCACCTGGAACCTCCACGCCCTGCCGTCCCTGGCACTGCAGACACACTGAGAAAGCACCTAGAATCCTCCGAGCCCTGTGATCCCGCGCACAGGGGGCGCACACAAAGAGTGCCTTCATTCCCCCATGCCCTGTGGTAGCACACCTGTAGGGGACGAGCTGAGAGTGCACTATGAATCCACTGGACCTTGGAAGTGGCGCCCTGAGGTCCATTGTACTGGAGACGCACCAAAAGTGCCTTGAAAATTCCCACACCCTGCTACTCTACGCCTGCAGGCTCCGATCTCTGCAGGATAGTACTTGGAGACCCCTCAGCACGCTGGTACCTGGGTCTCTCAAAAAGAAACACTAACACAATGGGAAGAAATACCAGAAAAGGTAATGATCCAGATGAGAGAGCCAGCACCCCACCAATAAAGGATCAAAAGCCAATGTCTATTTCGGAGATGTGGGATGAAGACATGGAAGATCTACCAGACAAGGAATTCAAAAAAATAATGTTAAAATCTGTCAGAGACAATGAGAAGAATTGAGAGGACTTCAAGGATTTCAAGAACCACATACTCACAGAAATACAACAAATGAAAAGTAAAATCCTTGACTTAGAGCACAAAATTGAGAGCCTAACCAACAGAATAAATACAGCAGAAGAGAGGATCTCTGAAACGGAAGACACACAAAACGAACATGCCCAGCTCATTAAACAGCTGGAGACAGGTCTGAACAAAGCCAATAAGACCATACAAGAAATGAAAGACAACCTCAGAAAATCGAATATTAGGATTATTGGCCTTCCTGAAGGAGCAGAAAGACAGTCAGGAATGCAAATGCTACTCCACGAAATTATACAGGAAAACTTCCAAAACACTTGGAACATGAACCCATCCCAAATCCAGGACGGTCAGAGGACTCCCAGCAGATATGACCCAAAGCAATCTTCACCCAGACATATGGTGCTCAAGTTCCACTCCAACGAAGACAAAGAAAGAATCCTGAGACAAGTGCATAGCAGAGAAAAGATCACATATAGGGGAAAACCAATCAGAATCACTGCTGACTTCTCTGAAGAGACCTTACAAGCAAAAAGAGAATGGACAAAGATCTTCCAAATCCTGAATCAGAACAACTGTCAACCAAGAATAATGTACCCAGCAAAAATCTCATTTGTATTTGAGAACGAAACCAGATACTTCCATAGCAAAGAGAAATTAGAAGAATATGCCTGCACAAAACCAGCTCTACAAAATCTCCTTAGAAATGCACTAAATCCAGAAAAAAAGGAGGCGAATCATAAGCAAAGATGGCAACAGGAAAGTCTCCTCACTAAAATCCACACAAGGAGGGGCAATTACACAGATATCAACATCCACAAAAGCACATACGTATGACAGGGCGAAATCGCAACCTCTCAATTTTAACTCTTAACACAAATGGCCTAAACTCACCAATCAAAAGACATAGATTAACGGAATGGATCATCAAACAGCACCCAACTATCTGTTGCCTACAAGAGACACATCTAACCAGAAAAGACTCCAAGAAGCTGAAAGTGAAGGGGTGGAAAAAGATGTATCATGCCAGTGGAGAGAAAAAAAGGCTGGGGTAGCTGTCTTAATTTCAGGTGATACACACTTCAATCTTACAAGCATCAAAAAGGACAGGGAAGGTCATTATATAGTGGTGAAGGGATTGATCCATCAGGAAGTAATCACCATCGTGAACATATATGCACCAAATTCAAACGCACCTAGCTACGTGAAGCAATTACTTACAGACTTAAGGGGAGACATTGATATGCACACAATAATTGTGGGTGATCTTAACACCCCGCTAACAACAATAGACAGATCAACAAAACAAAAGCTCAACAAAGAAACAACAGAGCTCATACAAACAATAGAACAACTGGACTTGGCAGACATTTATAGAACTTTTTATCCTAAGACCACAGATTATACATTTTTTTCAGCAGTGCATGGCACCTTCTCCAGGATCGCCCACATGATAGGACGCAAAGCAAACCTAAATAACTTCAAAAAGATAGGAATCATATCATGTACCCTCTCAGACCACCACAGAATGAAATTGGAAATCAGCAATTCAAAATGCCCCAGGAAATACAGAAACTCTTGGAGGCTGAACAATCTGCTATTAAACGAACAATGGATCAGAGAAGAAATTAAAGATGAGATCAAAAAATTTATGGAAACCAATGAAAACTCTGACACAACATTCCAAAATTTGTGGGACACTGCCAAAGCAGTGCTACGGGGTAAATTCATTGCAATTGGAGCTCATGTCAAGGCCCAAGAGAGGTGTCAAACACGGGAACTAACCACACACCTCCAGGAATTGGAAAAACAGCAGCAGAACGGCCCCACACACAATAGGAAACAAGAAATCATCAAAACAAGGGAGGAAATTAATCAGATAGAAATAAAAAAAACTATACACAAAATCAATGAATCAAAAAGCTGGTTTTTTGAGAAGATAAACAAAATAGACACCCCGCTGGCCCGACTGACAAAGAAAAAACAAGAGAAGGCAAGAATTAACAGCATCAAAGAAGAAAAAGGCAACATAACAAGAGACACCGCAACCATTAAGAACATAATTAGAAATTACTACAAAGCACTGTACTCCAACAAATCAGAAGACCACCAAGAAATGGAAAAGCTCTTAGACTTCTACCACTTGCCAAAACTTAGCCCAGAGGCAACAAATGACCTGAACAAACCCATAACTGAAGCAGAGATTGAATCAGTGATTAAAGACCTCCGAACAAAGAAAAGCCCAGGCCCAGACGGCTTCACTACAGAATTCTACAAAACATTCCGAACAGAATTGACCCCAATCCTCTACAAACTCTTCAATACAAAAGAAAAGGAAGCAACTCTTCCAAACTCATTCTATGAAGCCAACATTACCTTAATCCCAAAACCAGACAGAGAACCAACTGAGAAGAAAAACTACAGACCTATCTCTCTGATGAACATTGATGCTAAGATACTCAACAAAATCCTAGCCAATAGAATTCAAAAACACATCAGACAGATCATTCATCCAGATCAAGTAGGATTCATCCAGGGAGTGCAGGGATGGTTCAACATAAGGAAATCCATAAATGTGATACACCACATCCAAAAACTGAAAAACAAGAATCACATGATAGTATCAATAGATGCAGAAAAAGCTTTCGACAAAATCCAACACCACTTCCTGCTAAAAACCCTAACCAAGGTAGGCATAGATGGAAAAATCTACAACATAATTAAAGCCATATATGAAAAACCCAACACCAGCATCATACTGAATGGAGAAAAGCTGGAACCCTTCCCACTGAGATCTGGAACAAGACAGGAATGTCCACTTTCTCCACTACTATTCAACATAGTCCTAGAGGTACTCGCTGAGGCCATAAGACAAGAAAAAGAAATCAAAGGAATCCAAATGGGAAATGAAGAAGTCAAGCTCTCACTATACACAGGTGATATGATTCTTTATGTAAAAGAGCCAAGAGACTCAATACAGAGACTCCTAGAACTTATATGAGAGTTTGGTAGAGTGGCAGGGTACAAAATTAATGAACAAAAATCAACCGCCATAGTGTATACTAACAGCCCAAAGATGGAAAAAGATCTAACCAGCAAGATACCATTCAAAATAACAGAAAAAAGTATGAAATATCTAGGAATAAATCTAACCAAAAAGGTAAGAGACCTATTTGAAGAAAACTACAAACTACTTAAAAAAGAAATTGAACAAGACCTCGAAAGATGGAGTAACATCCCATGCTCCTGGATAGGTAAAATCAATATCATTAAAATGTCTATACTACCAAAAGCAATATATACATTCAATGCAATCCCAATCAAATTGCCCAAAACATTCTTCATGGAACTGGAAACAATGATCCAAAGGCTCATCTGGAAACACAAAAAAACACGAATAGCCAGAACCACTCTTGAAGAACAGGAACTTAACAGGGGGAATCACAGTACCGGATCTATGGACATACTATAGGGCAGTGGTCATCAAAACAGCGTGGTACTGGCACTAAGATAGAGAGGAAGATCAATGGAGCAGAATAGAAACACCAGAAGGGAACACACACAAATACAGCCAAATAAGCTTTGACAAAAAGACAAACGGCAATCCAGGCAAATGGGAAGGTCTGTTCAATAAATGCTGTTGGGACAACTGGTTAATAGCCTGCAGAAACAAAAAGATAGATCCACATCTCTCACCATACACTAAGATCAGATCTAAATGGATAACAGATCTAAACCTACATTCAGAAACCTTCAAACTTTTGGAAGAAAATGTTGGAAACACACTGCAACACTTAGGAGTAGACCCTGACTTCCTAAAAAAGACTCCAAAAGCAGTAGAAATCGAGACCAAAATAAACAATTGGGACCTCATCAAACTAAGAAGCGTCTGTACAGCAAAGGAAACAATCAACAAAGTAAAAAGGCAACCCACAGAATGGGAGAAGATTTTCGCGCACGACATAGGTGATAGAGGGCTAATCTCCAGAATATACAAAGAACTACAAAACAACCAAAATGTCAAAACAAACAAGCCACTCAAGAAATGGGCACGGGAAATGGGCAAACACTTCACAAAGGAACAAACCCAAATGGCAAATAAACATATGAAAAAATGCTCAAGTTCCCTGGCAATAAGGGAAATCCAAATTAAAACATCAATGAGGTACCACCTAACACCAGTAAGACTGGCCCACATGAATGAAAGCACCAACAACACTTGCTGGCGAGATTGCGGGGGAAAAGGGAACCCTACTCCACTGCTGGTGTGGCTGCAGGCTGGTACAGCCTCTATGGAAATCAGTATGGAGAATAGTCAAACAACTCAAAATCGACATACCGTATGATCCAGCAATAGCACTCCTAGGAATATATACAGAACACTTGTTTTATGAGAAACCAACATGCACTCCTATGTTCATAGCAGCACAATCAGTAATTGCAAAAACATGGAAGCAACCAAAATGCCCATCAACAGAGGATTGGATAAGCAAGCTATGGTTCATCTACTCCATGGAATACTACTCAGCTATTAAGAAAAACACAAAATGCAGTTCTTTGTGGCCAAATGGGCCAAACTGGAAACCATAATGCTAAGGAAAATGAGCCAATCCCAAAAGGTTAAATACTACATGTTTGCTTTAATTTAAGATGATATGATGTTATGTATAACATGTTATGTTATGAATGTTATGTGTTGTGTATAAACTAAAATTGAAGTGTCAATGAGGTGGTCACATAAGGTGGCTAGGGACTCGCATTTGCTTTCAATATTTTGGTTACCCATTACTATGTCAATTAATTCCATAATGATGTAAATTTTTGCTGATGGTATGTTGAGGCTTTTAATTGACTGGGATGATACTCTGCTGGCTCTGTCTTCAGACCAGAAAGGGTATAGCTAAGAAGCCATTGAACTTGACTGGACAATAAGATGATGGACTCTATGTTTGGTATATGCTTGCAATGGGGGAATCTCAACTGAACTTGAGCTGTGGTTATGCAACAAGGTGGTGGAATCCACCATGGTGGGAGGGTTTGGGGAGAGGTGGGGAGAATCCAAGTACCTATGAAACTGTGTTACATAATACAACGTAATTAATGAATTTAAAAAAAAGAACTTGACTGGACAATAAGATGCTGGACTCTGTTTGGTATATGCTTGCAATGGGGGAATCTCAACTGAACTTGAGCTGTGGTTATGCAACAATGTGGAGGAATCCACCATGGTGGGAGGGTTTGGGGAGGGGTGGGGAGAACCCAAGCACCTATGAAACTGTGTCACATAATACAATGTAATTAATGAATTAAAAAATAATAAATAATTAAAAAAATAATAGGATCAGACATGAAAAAGGAAATATAGCAACGGACAACTCACTAATACATAGAATACTCAGGAACTATCGCAAGCAAATTTACTGCCACAAATCAGAAGACAGAAGAAATAAACAGATTTCTGGCACATACAATCTACCAACATTGAATCATGAGGCAATTAATAAAGTAAACAGACTTATAATTTTGGGGGTATTTGTCCCCTGAATCAGACCACTGAATGCCCGATGAACCTGAGTCTCAGACATTCTCAGCAGACTAAGAATGCTACTGGAAGCAGGATTCCTGCTAGGACTACGGATAGCCTTGCTGGCAAAGCATGACTGGGGACAGATGTGGCACTTCACTATGCCTTCCTCTTTTACTGCTTGTGGCCTAAACACATCTGTGTACAAAGTTTTGTTATGTTTCTTTTCTTGTCAAATCTGTTTGTTCACAGGTATTGATTCCTGTAACTCATGTTTGCTATACTGTTGCCTGAAACCTTATGATTGTTTCCCATATCCCTTGTGATCTATCTCTAGAGTGGCTTGTATGCTATTGTTTAGTAACTAGTGACTTTCATCTGCCTGCCTGCCCTGGAAAAAATATTTTAGTATAAACATGCCAAGGGGGCCCAGCAGCGTGGCCTAGCGGCTAAAGTCCCTGCCTTGAAAGCCCCGGGATCCCATATGGGCGCCGGTTCTCATCCCGGCAGCTCCACTTCCCATCCAGCTCCCTGCTTGTGGCCTGGGAAAGCAGTCGAGGATGGCCCAATGCTTTGGGACCCTGCACCCGCATGGGAGACCTGGAAGAGGTTCCTGGTCCCGGCATTGGATTGGCGCGTACTGGCCCGTTGCGGCTCACTTGGGGAGTGAATCATCGGATGGAAGATCTTCCTCTCTGTCTCTCCTCCTCTCTGTATATCCAGCTTTCCAATAATAATAAAATCTTTTAAAAAAAAACATGCCAAGGAAAACTCAATGAAGCGTGCTTTGGTTCATCTTGCTTTGCATCCCCTGCATCATGATTCTTCTCAGTGCATTCATCACAATTCGGGTCCAGGTCCTCCCACAAGAACCCCCAACATATAATGAGGACAGAGATTGAGTTAGTAATTAAATTCTTCCTAATAAAGAAAAGCCCTGAACCATGAAGCTTCACTATCGACTTCTAAAAAATGATTCAAGAATTTACCCCAATCCTCCACAAGCTAATTAAAACAATAGAAAGAAGGATAATCCTCCCAAACTCTTTCTATGAAGCTAATATCACCTTGATTTCAGAGTCCAGTATTCTATTGTCAAGATATAGTAAACAGTTTCATTGTAAGTCCATCTTTGTCTGGAAGTAGAAATGCATACCACACTGCATCCTCACATCTGGATATGTTAGTTTCCATTTCACAGTTACTGTTCATCTCCTTAAATGAAAAGTCACAAGAGAAAAATAACAATAGAAAGAAAAACAGAAATTTACAATGCCATGAACTTAAATGACATGTTACTAGATATGACAGTCTCCATTACACAGCTACTATACATCCCCTTAAATGAAAAACCACAAAACAAAATCAACAAGAAGAAAAAAAGAAATTAACAACAACAAGAAGTAAAATAACATGCTACTGAATGACTAACGTGTCAGTGAAGAAATGAAAAAGAAAATCAACAACCTTGATGAAGAAAATGATGCTAGTTTGTTCTATGAGTCACTGAATATTTATTCAGAAGAACATCTTGATTAATCTAACAATAACAAAGGATCAAAATCCATGAGATACACTTCCTGCTGATTTTTTGTTGCTGAAACGTGTCTCTTCTTGACAACAAATAGGTGGGTTATGTTTTTTAAACCAGTCTACTAATCTATGATGCATGATTGAGGTTAAGCCTTTTACATTCAGCAAAAATTGAAGCTTAGGGTGCCCCAGGCCAGGCCAATCTATAGCATTTGAAGGCAAATGCTAATCTTGGAGATGGGTCATGCCAGGATGGTTTGAAGCAACCACCAAGATCATTGGCTGGGGGCAGGCCTCGTTGGGAAGCTAAAGGGATGCCCTAGCTGCACTGTGGTTCCCACTAGTGAACACAAGAGCTAAAATGGAAGCAACAAACTGGGCTGGACATGGCTGCAGTATTCCTCAACATGGATGTGAAAACTGGGTCTTGGGTACGCTAGACTGGACTAGATTCCAGCACCAACTGGTGCTCACAGAAGCCAGGGTCGGTATAGGATGGACTGGACTAGGTCTCAGCACTTACTTAAATATGTGAGAGCTGTATCTGGTGGTGGGCAAGGCAAGGCTTGGCTGTAGAACAAAACAATAAGAGCCAGAATGGGTGTGGGCTGGTCAGGTAAGGTCATTGTACCTGCCAGAATAGGAGGTGGATCAAGTCAGGCTAGAGCAAGAACCTACCAGTGTGTGTGAGATCTACCAATGAGAGGTACCTGAGAGATTTGCTTGAGAAACTCTGTCAGGATGCAGTCCTACAGGTGAGCACAGAAATCATTGAAGCCAAGCAGTAAAACAATGCACACGTCTTTTTTTTTTTTCCAGAATACATTTTAGAAGACTGTAAGAGTAAAATTTCAACTAATTTTGACAAAAAGACACACATCAACATAGACATAGGTGGCTACCACAATCACTCAATTTTAAGAACCCAATGGGCCACAACAACGTCTTGTATGGACTCTGACTCAAGAAGTTATGCTACGTCCAGCCCTCTGGAATCCCAGAAGAGTACTCAAAACAAACACATCAGATGGTGAGATGTCTGCACATGGGCAGAGTTCAGTGCAAATCCTACAAGCCAGAAAGCCAGGAATGGCAGCTGGGGCCATGTAAATCATCACGGTGCCCCCCACCCCAGACTACCAAGCCAGACTCCAGAACACAGGATGACCACTGGCCTTTAGCTGAGGCCTCCAATATGTTGCAGGGTGCAAGAGAGAATCATGTCAGACAAGTGTAAGATATACTAAGGACTCTTTATTAATCAAGCTTGGTGACAGCAATGTCCATTAAAACTTAGTAAGTGAAAATCCAACCATGATATCCAGTCTGAATTGAAATCTTGAAAGGAGAATATGGTCATTATGGTGAAATCCACCTATTACACTGAAGACCTATATTTCAACTTTTCCAGTAATATAAATTATCCTAGGCAATGCATAGTGAACAACCTCGACACATTTACAAAACTATAAACATTTTCCTTTTTTTTTTTTTTTTTGGCTTTTGGTCTACATTCCATTATCACTAGGCATCATCTGTTGTGGAACTGTTAATATATTTAAAAATTGCAGATAAAATTTAATTTATTGGTTTAATTCATTAACCAACTACTAATGTGCTGTTTAGAAAAAAAGAGAGAGAGATGAGCAATGTCCATTTGCCACAACTAGTTAGAACTTTGTCCTTGAGGATTTCCACCTGCAGGATGAGAATTACAAGGTAAAAAGGCATGAATGGGGCATTGAGAAGGAGTGACAGTGAGATCCTGATAGATATCAACCTTTAATTAGCACTTCCAATAGTAGCAGATTTTAGGTCTGTTACTCTTCTGTAGGCACAAATTGGATAGGATATTGGTGTTCTGCAAACCTCTGATTTTTTCAGACTTGGGATTGGCTCTACCAGGAGTTTCCTGGCCAGAGGTACCAGCCATCATGATCAGTTTTAGATTTACATAATTTTGCCCAATAAAGGACTCTATGGTATTTAGGCCACATTTTTCTAGTTAAAAAACATGATTGGCATTGCTTTTGAAGGTAGTTGAGATTATCACAATTGAAACATTCAGCATTCAATTATTTTTGGACAACAAACGTTTTAAGCCCTTCCAGGTGGGCAGGATGTTTCAAAATTTCTATGTTATGGCAGGACTTTAGATAACCCATAACTTGTTTACCAGATTTTGGGGTATTTCGTTTCCTCCAATCTTTCCCAATTTGCCACAATTATAGCGTTTAAGTCTATTTTGCTTTAACCCGGTGCTTAAAACAGGAGCCCTCAATTTAATTTGGTACCCCTCAGAGCTGATATTCAAACATGTCTTCATATTTTGGAGGGTCTGGGACTGGGCCCGCCTCCCGTTTCCCTGAATCTGACCCAGTACATGCTGATTACTCAAATTGGATTGACTCTGAGGTGATAGTACTGTTCCATTCTTCTGGAATTTAGGCAGACAACTCTTTTGCTAATGAAATCCCTTCTCACACTGCTGACAGACAGTGAAAGGAGTATTTAAATTGGGTTTAAGAGTGTCCATCTAAGTTTTTTTCCCATTTGGAATTTGAGAGGAATTTCTGGGGGGACAGTTGTGGCTGAAATGCCCTACTCTGCCACAGGAATAACAATTGTTCCTTGTTTTGATTTCCTTGATTACCTCTTATGATTTTCAAAATCTGAGTGATGGCTTGGCCTTGAAGAGCAGCAGCAATAGTTAACCATTATGTAAAATGGAGTTACCTCAGCACAAGCTTGAACATAGTCTGACAAGTCTCCTGTTCTTCTCAATGGTTGAAGTAAGGTTTGGCAAGTGGAGTAGCATTTTCAAAAGCTAACTGTTCAACTATGAGATCCATAGCTGTATCATCAGTTACTGTCCAGCTCACTGCTTCAGTGAGTCAAGCTACAAAGTTTTCAAAAGGCTCCTCAGGCTTTGCTTAATATTTACAAAACCTGAAGACTTTTGATCCAAAGATGGCAAGTGTCTCCATGCTCCTAATGCCAGGGAGGAGATAAGTTGTAATGTCTCCTCAGGTAGAGTAAGTTGTTCTGAAACACCAAGATGAGTGTCCTGTCCTAAAAGCATGTCTAAAGTAAAAGATTTGCCACACCTCACAGATATGTGAGACTTTACTTCTGTGTTAGCTAATTCCTCAAATCCCATTTTCAACAGAAGAAGTTTCCTCCAGTGAGACAAGCTTCAGCATCCTGAAACCTAGCGTATGGAGTCATCCACTTTGCTGCTAGTCCCCCCACCATTGTCATAGCATATGGGCAGTTCGACCCATAGTCAGAGACAGCATGCTTTAGTTCTTTCATGTTTATTTTTTGTTGTTTAATTTTTTATTTTTAAGATTTATTTATTTTTATTGGAAAGGCAGATATACAGAGGAAGAGAGAGAGGGGAAGGTCTTCCATCGATGGTTCACTCCCCAAGTGAGCACAATGGCTGGATTGAGCCAATCCCAAGCCAGGAGCCAGGAACTCTTCCAGGTCTCCCACATGAGTGTAGAGACCCAAGGCTTTGGGTCGTCCTCGACTGCTTTCCCAGGCCACAAACAGGGAGCTGGATGGGAAGTGGAACTGCCGGAATTAGAGCCGACTCCCATATGGGATCCCGGGGCATTCAGGGCAAGGACTTTAGCTGCTAGGCCACACCATCAGGCCCTTTCTTTCATAAGTTTATAAGGCAATGGTTCCCACTCAGGTTCATCCCATTCATAAACAACAGGAAAACAGAAAAAAATCACCTTCATTATGTGCCTGCTGCATTGCTCCCCTAAAGCCAATTTTTGCTGGAACTGAGTCTAGCAGGAAATGTCTCGCACAGTTTTGCAGATGCTCTTGGAGGCTCATCAACAACAGGAGACTGCCTATCATGTAATTCAACTGTCTGCCCCTTTTCACAATCCCTAACCCCTAATATAAATATTTCTGATTTTAAAAAATCTCATTCTTCATCTGTAAAACCTTCCCAATCATTTTTACAATATTTTATGTCATCTTTAGGTAGAGCATTTTCCATAGAGCCATAATTAGAGCCTGAGCCTCCCTTTTTGCAATAAATCAAGAAAGTTTGATCCTGAGGTAGAGCAGTTGGGGAGGATGGGCATATCCACCTGTCCCCTTGTCCAGGGTTTGCCTCAATACTGTCCAAATAGCATAGGCTGAGGAAGGCATGTCAGCCCTCCCGCCCCCTGCCCCATGGCTCTGATATCACCTCTTCATCTCATTCCCTTCTTGATCCTGTGTTTGTCAATATAAAGTCCCCTCCTCTGAGAACCAGGGGCTAACTGTCTGCACAAAATGCAAAAATCCTAAAAGCTGTTTTTCACTGACCTTTAATGCCTTTCTTTTGTAAAATATGTTTAATAATATTAGTGTACAGGCTTCTGGCACTGGATGCACGCTCTCCCATTTTAATTTTATAGTAATAGAGGGTACAAACTTCTCAAAAAATGTTCTGACTATTCATTCCACCTAACCTGACCTTCTTTCAGGGGTCCAGCAGCACCCTGGATGAAGTCCTATCCACACCACAAAGAGCAAAAGAGAAAAGACCTGCCTTCATTGAGCTCTCACATTGGACGCTACTTGCCAGAGGCCAGTTCCAGCTGAGTTATGAGCTCAAGAAGGGTGTGTGGAGTCTGAGAAAACAAAAGAAACAAACATTCATTTTGCTGCCCTCCTGTAACAGCTCAAGTAGCTGTTCTTTTTATTTACTCAGCCACATCACAAGCCTCTGCACAAATGTTTGATTGGCACTTCATGACTAAGTGGGTGTGCACAGATGTTTTATTATTTAACTTTTGCTTCATGGTTAACCTGGTGCTCTTAAAGATAATTCTGTAACTTATCATAATCATTTTCTTCAAAGCAAGCCATTATTCATTCTTCAGTAGTAGCCATTGGGCGACACCCAGGACTCCAAGGCCAAGGCACATACGATTGCCTACTAATCAGTAATACATTCCTACTACATTTCTATTCCCACAACTTGCCCATCATTTTATGGGAGAAATATGTCACAAGGAGAAAAACAAAAATACAAGGCAACAATTTCGAATATTAAATCCCTCCACACCTACAGGCTCTCCAAAACCATAAGCAACCAAACAATAATTAAAAGCATAACACCATAATATTATTAACAGCAGCCGTAATTCCTCCAGCCAAAAATTATAGAAGAGGCTAAAACAGATGCATTTCCTATGCACCAGAGAAAATAAAAAGACAGGGTAGTATTTATCACCATAGCAGTTTCAGCCCATACTACCATCACTTTTATTAATATTTAGGATACGTATCAAGCCCTTTCCCAGAAGGTGTGCTTCGTGTCCGGGGTATGAAAGTGAGATTCTGAGGCAATAGATGTTGTTGTAAGAGTTCCTAAGAATGATACCTTGTGTCAAATCTTCTCTGTCCTGGATATCACATCTTTTTTGTTCTGATTAATTGTATTAAATTTATGAGTAGTTTCTTTGCAGGAAGAGAATGAACCTTAGGCAAAGTTTTTAAGCTCTTGAGTGGTTAAAAATGTCTTTATTCTCATTTCAAGCTCATTTGGCAGTTTGCCTAAATATGAAAGTCTACTTTGGCAACTATGTGCTCTCCAACTTTGAATATTTTGTTTTATTGTCTCTGGTTTACACAACAGCTGCTGAAAAGTCTGGTACTTTCTCATTCTTTTATGTTTGCTTTTCATTGTATATTTAAAGTGTGCAAGGTGGTATTTTGATGTTCTTATGTTAATACACATAAGTGTGGTGAAGTCAATCTTCACAATCACATTGCTTAGTATCAAATTCATCTTCTTGGCCTCGGGTCTCTAATGAGAAGGGCAGAGCATGTGACTCCCAATCTACTAGAAACTCCATTTGGTGTCTGCCATGCCCCACCTGTTGCAAAGCTCAGCCATGGATTAGGAAGCTCTTGGTTTGTTGCAAGATAATAGCCCCTATAGCTCCCCTACCAGGCTAACCCCTGACCCTCAGGTCTTACATGGGCTGTGGCCAAGTCTGGCATGGAAGGCCATACCTCGGCACTTTCTGGTCTGTGTTGCAGCTGAGTTTAGCTGTTTCAGTTCAATGCAGCAGATGCTGCAGCGTAGTCAATCCAGCCAGCCGTGCAATCACAGCACTAATGTGAACTGGCTGGTGTTGTGATCTGACCTGGCCTGGCCTGCACCCCATCCTGCTTCTCATATCTGCCAGTGAGTGCTATGATGTGGACCTGCCTAGCCTGTCCCCAGACCTGACCCACACACATGCTGGCTAGTACTATAATCTGGCCTGGTCTGGGCTGCTCCCAGCCTTGATTCTTGCACTCACCTGCAGGCACTGCATCCTGACAAAAGAGTTTCCCCAAAAGCTCTAATAGATCTCCCAGTGACAAATCTCACACACACCAGTGAGTGCCTATCCCAGCCTGACTTGGCCAACCTCCTACCTTAACAAGGACAGCAACCTTGTCCAACAAGTGCATACTCATTCTGGCTCTTACCATTGAGTGCTACAGCCCAGGCTTGCCTGACCCACCCCCAGATCCAGAGCTCATATGGTTCAGCAGGTGCTGAAACCTAGCCCAGCCCATTCTATACCTATCCTAGCTCCTGTGAATACCAGCAGGTGCTGGAGTCTAGCACAGTCTGGCACACTCAAGACATAGTCCACATCGATGTTGAGGGATGCTGCAGCCATGTCCAACCTATATTGCTCTTCTGTTCTTGTTCTCACATTCACCAGTGGGAGCCACAACCCAGGCAGGATAACCTTTTCGCTCCCTGATGAAGCCTGCTCCCAGCCACAGATCTTGTGCATGCTGGTGGTTGCTGTGACCCATCCCCCATCTTGGCCTTGGCCTTCAGATACTGCAGATTGGCCTGACCAGCCTGCCTTCAGTCCCAACTTCCTCTGGCCGGTGGGTGCTGCAGCCTTGCTCTGTTCAGTCTGCCCTGCAAACTTGTAGGTGTGCAGATCTAGGCTGGAATGGCCTACATCCCATCCTGGCTCCTGCATATGTCCGTATGCTAAGGTTTGGCCTGGCCCTGCCCTGTCCTCCACCCCTGCCCCCATGAACCAGCCCACATATTTGACAACAAGTGGAGCTGCCTTGCCTGGTCTGACCAATACCCAGGTCTGACTCATGTGCGCACCAGCAGGAGCTATGACCCACCAGAGGAGTTCCCTAAATTCTCTCACCAAGCCCACTCCCAGATCTAGATCTCACTCATGCCAGTTGGTGCTAGGCCCTTACACACTGTGGTCTGCTGTCTCCATCTCAACCTTTGTGTGTGCTGGTGGATGGTGCAGCCCAGCCAGCCCCACACTCAATTCTTGGGAACATCTGTGAGTGCTACAGCCTGGACCAGTCTAGCCTGTTGTTTTCAACTCCAGCACCCATGAGAATTAGTGAGTTCCCTGATCATGCCTAGCTTAACCCTTCCCCACTCCCAGCTCTTGAGCAGTTCAGCAGCTATTAAAGTCCCAAGGAATGAACGCACATTCCCTACAAGATCTGTCCCCAAACCTGGTTTTCTCACATGTTGGTTAGTGTTATGACACAGCCTAAGGTGATCCATCCCCCTCTCCAGCACTCACAGGTGGGTACTGTGGTCTAGCCCTGCCAGGTAGGGCCCTCAGCACTAGCTTTAGTGTACCCCAATAGACAGTAGGAGTTATTAACTAGCCCAGCTCAGGTCTCCCACATGGACAGGTGCACTGTTCTTACCCAGAAAGCTTCTCCTATTTCCCTCCTTGAAACTGCCCATTCTAGTCCCCCTACTTACCTGCAAATACAATGGCCTTGTTGGTGGAAGTCCCCCAGGTCATTCCTCACCTGCAGTGTATTCCCTTAGTGATCTCCACTCTCCCACATTACATACCCCCTTCCTTGGGTGATCCACAGGCCCCATGTCTGTGAACACATGGGCTCCTCAGCCAGGTCCTCTAGCCGGGTAATGTGCTGGTGTGGAGTCTGCCCACCCTCTCAGAACCCCAGCGCATGCCTACCCTGGCCAGATCCTGCCCAGATTCCATCCATCCCATGATGGATGGAATTGACAGATTTTTAAAAAGAAGTATTAGGAGAATCAAAATGCCAGAATAGAGTGAGAACACATTTTAACAGATGGAGATTCATTAAGCACGATGAAGTAGACAGGGCACATTCCAGGAAATAGGAGAAGACAGGCCAACAGCAGAGGGGCACCTGGAGACTGACAGACACAGGAAAGCAGCAGAGACAACCAGGCGGTATTTCAGATACCCCATAGCAGTCAGCAAGTGGCACTCTGAGTTTCACCATTGTCCAAAGCTCCACCAGCAAGCAGCCAGGTGGGAAGTGGAGTTCACCAAGGGCTCAGGAGGTGAACCCAGGCAAATAACTGCCTTCTTGCTGATTTGTTTGATTTGACCAGGAGCAGAGAGAAAGAGCAGCAGATCCCAAACAGGCATTGTAGGAACATGGTGTCTCTCACAACCCAAATTCCAACCAGAGCTGCACTGGATGCCATTTTGGGCAGGGAGGCAAAGGTTAGGGACAAGACTGTGCATGCACTAAGCTGGGAGCAAACTCATTTATGGCTCAGTGAAAGACAATGATGTGACATTCTATAGGTTCTACCTAAAATAGGTCCAGGCAGAACAAGACCTATAGGCCAGCTGATTCAGAACTCCACCACTGGCACATCAGGTGCCATTTTGTACACTGCACTGTGGCAAAGGCTAAGAGACTGTAGGGGACAACAGTGAGTGACACATGTGCTGAGCTGGAAGCAAAATCACTGAGTTCAGTGCATTGCACTGGTCCCACAGGGAAAATAATACCAGCTTTGGAACTGTACAGGTCAAAATAGGTCAGGGTGGCCCTCAGACCTAATGGTCAGCAGGTTCTAGCAAGAACAGCACTACCAACAACCTAGCTATTTAGGAGACCTGGTGTCTCCCTGATCCTAGGAACTGCTCAAGTAGGAAGTTGGAGGAATGTTGTGCAGACAATGATATAACCTCGGCATGGAATCACAGGCAGTGGAGACTGGTAAGCCAGGATCTCATCAGAGACCATGGTGGAAGTCTAACATAAGAACCCAGATCTGAAACTCACTGGAAGGAGTGGCACAAGGAACTGCAAACAAAGAGCCATGTACCAACCACAATAAGTAAAACTGAATTGAAGACCTGTGAATGAGACAGCTTAGAAAACTACCCTAAGGAGAAGAATCTGCTAGCCAGAAGTACAATGACCCAAGAGCAAAAGAAGAGACAGAGGCACAAGGCATATTATTGAAGACTCCCTGCATAGGAGCAAAGCCTCTGTCATCATAAGAGTTAATTGAGAAACGCATCAAGAAAATGGGGGATAAAGAATTCAAAATACAAGTTATAATGCACATGCAGGAAATAAAGGAATATGTCACAAAGGACATAGCAACACTGAAACAAAATCAAAAGGAATATTGGAAATGATGAATGCAATGAGCAAACTAAAAATTCAGTGAAAAATCTCAATAATACAATGAATGAGACAGGAAAAAGAATCTCAGAATTTGAAGATATTTCTTCTCACAGTAGGGAAACAATCAAACGCTGGAAGCAGATCTGGGCCAAGCTAAGAAACATATTTAGCAACTGAAAGATACTAATAAAAGGTCAAATATAAGAGTTATGAGAGTCCCGGAAGGTGCAGAAAGAGAAACAAGGTTAAAAATTTATTTAATGAAATAATAAAGGAAAACTTCCAAAATCTGGAGGAAAAATTGGGAAATAACACCCAGGAGGGCCACAGAATTCCCAACATTGCTCACCAAAAGTGATCTTCACCATGACACAGGAAGATCAAACTCTCTTCAGTCTAACACAAAGAATAGATCCTTTGTCCTGTCCAGCAGGACAGTCAACGGGGTCACAGCCAACCTAGGAGAGAATGAAGGGACAAGAGACACAAAGAGTGGACAGCAAGACAGTAGGTCTGATCAAGCTGTCAGTTTATTGATTTCAACTGAGGGTTTTTATATTCTTCAGTAACTAAGGCTCAGGGAAAGAGAAGCTGGGATGCAAGCCATGGTCTCAAGACCGATTGTTCTTGAGCAGCCACCATATCAACAATAGTAACCAACATATCGACAATAGCATAGGTAGTAACAAGATGTTGGTAAGTACAGCATCAATCACATTCTGAAACAGTTGCTAGGAACAATTGAAGCTAAGCGTGTGATTAGTTTCATAACTTCTTTCCCAAGCATCTAGCCAACTGGGGGTTTTCCACTGTCCCATAGGTCTATATTCAAAATGGCTTCAGTGTGGCTATAGTGCATGGCTCCTGACATCTCCCCCTTTTTTCTATATATCAATGAAAGAGGCGAAAAGAGAAAGGTTCGTGAAGCAAGATAAGCGCTGCCTGTCTTAGGTTCATTCTGAGGGACCCTCAGCTCTTACCCGTCTCTGGGCAGCCCTGCCAGTCATCCAGGGCTCCCTGTCTTAGGTTGGCGGGGTATCAGAAAGGTGCCCGTCATTGGCTAAACACTTATCTGGCAAAGGCTGTGCCCCATTATATTAGACAAGCCTCTTTGAAGACTGGAGCCGCATGGCATGATGTGGGGGGTTATCACTTGGAGAGTCCTGTCAGATCTTATCCGTCTCTGATCACCTATTAACACATCATGCTCAGCCAAACTTGAGCGCTAGGATTTTCCACAGCCAGTGCCATCATGGCTTGCCCAATGACAACTTGCTCCCAGGCCTGCTGTTTGTGCATGCAGTACAGGAAGAGCATGGCAACTACTAGTGCAGCAACCATCGAGGTTTCTAAGGCCATCATCCTGCTCCATTCCTTGAACATGCAGGCTGCCAGTTTAATGGCATTTAGAATAACTTCTCCTGACATGAGTGGAACTCGGGTCTCATTTACTTTAATTATACTGGTGGCTAACTGGTGAAATTTAGGAAGGCGCTAGACCATTGTCCCTGGAGGTATTGATTGATTTTTATCACTCTGGCCAAAACATTGTGGACTTTTACTGGAGTGACACATATATGATGGTATATTGGGGAGTAGCTGGCTGGTGAGATTCAAAAGGACATACTTAACAATACATAAGTATTGTTGAAACTACTAACATTCAAGAATCTCATAACACTAACATTGTTACATGTACACAAGACAGTTTTACCAGGAACCGGAGACCCTAACTGCCCATTATCCCATCTAGCTCCTACATTTCCAAACACAGAAATGGACCCCAGCTGCTTTTAGGGAAAAGGGACGCCGTCATCTGTTCTTAACTACTTCCTGCTGAGGGGGGGCGCCATTGGGTAACAGCAGCTGTAGGGGATCCATCTAGTGGTTCCTGATAGAAGGCAGAAGTCATTAGGTGTTCGATGTACATTCTGGCACTAGAAAGGTTTCTCTTTCTTGAAGTCTAAATAACAAGACATAACATAGTTAACTTTCCCAGCCTAGCAGGTTGTGAGTTCGGTTAGCAGTTTGAATACTTGAGCTTCAGAACTTAGATGTAAAAGAATTGTTAGCTTTCAATCTTTGTCAGAGTAAACTTTAATTTAAGACTGTGGATTAGATTTACATCTGTCTAAATTAACTCCTTGAAGTCTCAAATTTTGGAACATATTCAATGAGCTCAATGGAACACATGAACCTTCTTTCAGCTGCATGAAATTGCTAACCTAGATCAATCAGAAGGCACAGTAACAATGCAAGGATTAACATACAGCATCAGGCTATAAGACCATCACAGGACAGGTAAATGCAAACTGACTTCTTAGAGCAAAAGAGTTAAATATTCAGACCTAACCAAAACTGAGATGATAAATCTTTATACTAAAATACAGCAAGATGTACTATTACTTTTACTATAACTCTAAATATATGGTCCTGCATGGGAAGTCAGTGTACACAGTGACTCTAGTGGATTTAACAAATTAGCACTCTTATATGTGACGTCAGTTATCACCTGAGGCTCCAGACACGCAATGTTTAGGCTGTGGAAGCCTCTTGAATCAACAACAACCCCATCAGACCTGGCAACACACAAAGTGGAAGTTCTCTCCTCCATTGAGAGAAGAGCACAACCATCCTCGGTGATTGCTTCTTTGCACTGGGGCGTGGACCACTGAGCTCCTTCACGGAGGGACACTCTTAGCAGCAGTGTCCTGGCATTTCACACCTGATATGCTTGCTCTCTTGCTGGCTCTCCTGTCAGATCAGAATGCCTTTTGGGCTGATTCTGAGGCCACTGAGTGCTTCTTAAAATTGACAGTCTATGAGTCTGCTGTAAGAGCTGTTTCCCATGTTGGAGCATTTTAACATTCTCTGACATCTGAGTTATCATTAAACACTTGCATACATATACCCATATATTTTCCATCTAGCTTATGAGGATTTGGGCTCCCATGGCCAATCTTGAAACTGTACGCTAGCAGTAAGTCCATTTGAAATCATGCAGAACTATTGAGCTAAACAGATCTTGTAGGTCCTGAGAAAACAGTAACAGACATGACTCTCTAAGAGCCTAATTATGCATCTATACATTATTTTATAAAAGGATTTAGCTTAGCAATTCTCATTCATAAACATATACATGCATATCAGATAACACACATAAAACAAAACAGCTTTTGTAACAGCTACTTGAGAATTCTGTTAAGTATGTTCAAGTTACCAATTGTTTAGAATTACATTTTGCTCTTAGTAATCTGAATAAACCATACCTATAGTTTACAATTAAACTTTAGCTTTAATGGATGCGATAGGCTTGCTGGAATCCTAGAAAACAAAATATCTATGTTTAGCTCTGATACCACCTGTAGGATTTTACACACTCTTGTACTTTTTTAGACTTAGCCGTCCTGGCTCCCCACTGGCAAGGTTTCCCAATGTCTTTTCTGCAATTGCCCCCTCCCCCACCATTTTTTTGTTATAGATCTAATTAATTATCTGTTCTATAATTAATCTAACTAACCGAAAGATGCAACCTTTAAAACACATTCTTCTGACTTTGAGACTACTAGGGGCCTATTTAGAAATTCCAGAACCAGAAGAGTTAAACCTATTAAATATGCCAAGAGTTCTTAAAGTATCTGATCAAAGATTCCTCATTATAATATCCATTCATTTAGTCAGACTGATTCAAACAGCAACACATCAAAAAAATTTTTTTATCACTTATAAATGATCACCCAAACATTTTAAAGTAAATACATACCAGAAAATACCCTTAAACACAGTTCTTTTAAATCATGAGAATTTAACAAAGACAATATATACAGAACACAAGGGATTACCTAACTGAAAAGCAAAATGTATATTTCCTTAGTCAATCACCAAAAGGGAAATACAACCTTAAACACAGGATTAGTGCATAAAATCAACTCATAACTTTTTAAGAACTTTAATAAATTTAAAGATTGGAACAAGAATAGAGCTTACTGAAGCTGGATAGGCAATTGACAAAGTCACCAATTAAACGGAGGCTATTTAAAGTTCAATGCTTCAATTTCTTCTTTTTTTTTTTTTTTTCTTCAATGCTTACATTTTTTAACAGTTTTCACAATTGAAGATATTTTTACTTTTAGGTATTTACTAGCATTGCTATGTATGCACACTTCAAAAACTTTTTTTTTTGAACACAGATATCAATTTTAACGTCAGCATGTATTAGGTATTAATGTTAAAGACTTACACAATGTTGTAATAGTATCTTTAAAATTATAGCCAATTATACGCAAAGCTTACAAGATTCATTCCTCAACTTTTCTTAAAACATTTTCTTAATAAAAGCATACCAACTTTTAAATACAATGGCTTTAAGCAATCTTCAATCATTTCTCCTAATTCATGGAAACACATTTAGCACAAATCCTCCTCAAAACCGGGAAAGAGAAGTTTTTTCAGTCTTCTTGTAGCTGATTTGGGAATTTCCCCCTTTTAAAATGAAGGCAGATAAGAATCACCACAACAGGGACAAAGTCAAAGTCCCAAATTCTTCAAAGGGCAGACTCCAAGCATGCCCCTTCCTTGTTTTATGGCTGATGGGCCTGCAGCTTCCCCTAAGCTTCTGTTTTTATTGAAGTCAAGATAGCTGAAAAAACTTAAATTTAGCTGTTGTCTTGAGAGACTACCTTGGAATTTACTGAAGTTAGTTAACAGGTTTGGTTATCAATAAGATGAAAATTACTTAAAAGAAGATGTTAAAACACTGTTTTTCACAAAGAATCAGACTTCAACTCCATTGTTTTAAAGGCAAACATTCAGAAAATGTACACATTATGACCCGTTTTACTATACATCTTTAAAGAATTCGTTGTTCTCCTGCAAGACAAAATTTCACATATTTCCTTGTAAGTAAGAACACAAGTAATTTACAATCTGGATCAATTTCATGAGTAGGAAACATTTTGACCAATGAACATAAATGCTCTTCTATTTTAACAGCATATATGATGCAATAAATTTAGCATAATTTTGTAATATTGTGAGATTATAATCCAAATGATTTTAAATGACAAGTACATTATTTAAATTTTGTCTCAATCTTTGAGAGTTCCAGGGATCCTACTAGAACCCTCAAAGTCATGAGACTTGGTTTAGAACTCTGAAGGATTTAGAGGTCTAAATGAGTTAAACAAAAAGTACCTTTAGCATTTAACTGAGCATGTTGAATACTGTTAGACCTAATCAATGCCAGGACAGCACTGTAAGCTAAAGACCAAACAGCAAGAAAATGACACACAAATTTTTTCCCAGTGGAGGTGGGGAGTCTGGTCTGGCCAGGTCCTGTTAAATTTGTTAGACCTCTCTATAATTATTTACCAGGAGAGAGAAAAAGGGTTAGTCATGGTCCATCCCATCTCGTCTGTCAGTCAGTCACACACGCACCAATTCAGAACAAGAACAACAACTTAACAATTCAAGACAAAGACACAACTGGAGAAAGAGTATTAAAACAAAATTTAGTTTTGTCCGGACAAAAATAATAGAACACCAAGAATATTGACAAAACAAACATAAGCACAAACACCAAACATGTCAGAACAGAGAAATATAAGTCTCAAACCTGTTGCAACTTCCAGACTCTGCTTCAAAATACTTTAACCTGGAAAGATTTTGCAAAACAAGCACACATAGGTTCATCTCATGCTTTAAATTATTTTAACAGTGGATTTAGACCACCCTGTATCAGATTACTTTTGTTACATCAAGTTACAGAACATATTTTTCTTTTCTTTTCTTTTCTTTTCTTTTTTTCTTTTCTTTCTTTTTTTTTTTTTAAATACACCTTAAGTGGCTTATCTTACCCCGCCTCTCTCAGCCAAGGGGTTGGGTAAAGAAGTGGGAGATGCATGCCTGAAAAGGACTCAATAAGAGCAAGGGTAAAAGGTGCCTGAGTACCATAATCTTTCACCGCTTGCTTAATATTTTTTAGATCTTTAAACTGCAGAGGTTGATGTTCGCGGCATGGTGTTCACTACCTCGTGCAGGGATGTGAATAACAGGGCAGCATATTACACTCTTCTTGGGGAGATCTGAAGCCTCACTCTTACGGGGTTCTATTACAGGCTCCTCTTCTAGTAATGAGGCACGGGCTGAAGGAGCTGCTGCTTCTGAAGCATAAGGTGGAGGTGGGTGAGAGTCGTCATGATTGACTATTAGTCTGAGAGCGTATAGTTTCTGGGGCAGATTGATCAAGGGGCTTGGCACTGGACTCTGCCTCAATATCTATAATGACAGAAGATGGTCGAGAACCAGGGGAAGGTGAGGGGACAGGTGTGGACAGCGGAGAGTGACTTTTTTTTAAGAGATCATTCTCCCTCAAAAGCCAGATCCTGTAAATCTGGATGTTGAGACTTAATCTTTAAAATATCATAAATCAAAGTCCAATAATTAAAAGCAGTAACAGGAATTTTCTCAGATCCAAAAACCTCATAATAATCTTTAAAACAATCACCTACTCTACACCAAGTTTTCTCATCAATAGAACCGTCCTGGGGATGCCAGGAACAAATCAGACCAACAAAATCCAAAAAGGTTTTGAGGTCTTTCTTTTTCACCCTAATTCCTCGTGTCTTGAATGAATCTATAAGACCTTGCAAGAATAGGTCATGTTATGATAATGCTTGTCCCATCTTATCTTGGCTCCGTAAGATTTGTGCCGTGAATATTTCCCACGAGCTCGACTTCCAGCGGGTCAACCGTGAAACTGCTCAACCGGTGTTCCTTTCAACACCACGAGAGGCCGCTCCATGAATGATGGCATGGCGTTCTCTCTGTCGGTGGTCTGCACACATCCACATTGGGCGCCAATTTGTCCTGTCCAGCAGGACAGTCAACAGGGTCACAGCCAACCTAGGAGAGAATGAAGGGACAAGAGACACAAAGAATGGACAGCAAGACAGTAGGTCTGATCAAGCTGTCAGTTTATTGATTTCAACTGAGGGTTTTTATATTCTTCAGTAACTAAGGCTCAGGGAAAGAGAAGCTGGGATGCAAGCCATGGTCTCAAGACCGATTGTTCTTGAGCAGCCACCATATCAACAATAGTAACCAACATATCGACAATAGCATAGGTAATCAGTAACAAGATGTTGGTAAGTACAGCATCAATCACATTCTGAAACAGTTGCTAGGAACAATTGAAGCTAAGCATGTGATTAGTTTCATAACTTCTTTCCCAAGCATCTAGCCAACTGGGGGTTTTCCACTGTCCCATAGGTCTATATTCAAAATGGCTTCAGTGTGGCTATAGTGCATGGCTCCTGACAATCCTTAAGTGTGCACATTAAAGAAAATCAATTGACATATAGAGGAATGGCAATGAGTCTCACAGCTGACCTCTCATGGGAAACTACAGGCCAGGAAAGAACTGCATGACATATTCCAGTTTCGGCCCAGAATAACTTGCCCATAAATGGTTTCCTTTGTCTTTGAAATTAAAATAAAATTCTTTAACAGTAAAGAAGGGTTAAAAGAATATGCCTCCTTCAAACCTGCCCCACATGGATACTTAAAGATGTTCTTATGACAGAGAAGAGGAGTAGCATCCACCAAAACCAAACACAAATGTGCAGAACACCTCAGAAAAATAAAAACAGAAGACTAAATCAAAGAACAATCTACTGCTAAAATGACAGGTCCAAATTATGACCTGTTCGTATTAACTCTAAAGACAAATGGCTTAACCTCATCATTTGCTGCTTACTTGAAATTTGTGCTTTGTTTCCTCTGCTTAATTCTGCAGGTCCCAAATCCCAGTACCTATCCAAGTTCATGACTCCATGTCTTGCTATGTATGCATAAATTAAAAGGTGTGACCCACTCTCCCTTGAAATCCGTTTTTCATACTGCAGCATTCCAAAGAAACTCAAATCTCAATTGATTAGGAGTAAGGTACAGCTGTCCTGGACCTTATGTGGGTTTGGGAGAAAGAAGGATAAAAGAGACCTTTAAGATGAAAACTAGTTTTTGAAAGCTGCTAATCCATTTCTGCCTGTAAGGTCCCATTCTGAAGGCAGCTCATAAGTGAGCATGCCCTCTTCAGTGACAGCCTCACCTGCCTATTCTTTTCCTCTCTTTTTATCTTGAATCTTTTCCTTCTATTTTCAAGTTCTTGTATTTCCACATACAAATGAATACAGTTTTATTCTACAGGACAGCTTGGTAATGATCTGTGAACAATTAAGCTTCTTAGCCATGTAATTGGAATTTATGGTAGAAAAGAAAGGAATTAAATGAAAGAATGTACATGTTGAGTTCAGAACCACTTAAATTTCCATCCTGCCCACACCCAACAGGCTGGTTGAGTATGATCTTTGAGAGATTATTTTGTCTTTCCGAGTTTCCTAGTCTTTGAAAATGAAGATGAGAAGCACAGCTCTAGGACATAGTGAAGATTAAGTGAAATAAATACCTGTTTCAGCGCTTAGACTATGGTTCAATCATTGCACCAGCACCAGACCATTCATCTTGAACCTAGCACCCTGAGAATGCTGCCAGCAGTGTAAAGTCCTTGAAAACCAAATATTTAATGACTAGCCTTTCAGTAAAAGATTGTGCAACATTAGCCATGATCCACATTTCTACTTTGTACCATTCACAAAGCAGGACTCAAGAAGGGAATAACGGGAAGGGTAGACACTGTTCTCTGGTTCCATGTGTGCAACATAGCTAATGGGATGGTTTGGAGTGGAAAGCAGGAGATGAATACTTGTGTGGTAATTTTATGGGGTACCTTATTATGCACCTTCATATACTGTGCACAGCAATATGACAAAGCAGGTATTTATTACCATACTTCTTTGTTGAGACAACCAAGTCTCAGAAAGATTAAGTACCCTTCTCAATTACTACATGCTAGTAGTTGGTATTTTCTACTCTGGCTAGATTTTTAAACTTATCATCCTTAAAAACTCTCACTGTACAAGAACAGAAACTCACCCCCAATCTAAGATATCAGCAATGCCTTGCTTTTCAAGTGAGCACTACCTCTGGGTCCCAGTCATCCATCTGTCTCTTCCACATCACTCCTTCTTCATCTCACCTAATACATGGCAAAAGGTTTTGTACCTTCTGTCTCTCAAGGAAAAGGACTAGTCAATCTAAATGGACCCAAGTGGTTCCAGCATCGTCGCCTACTGACTCCAGGATTCCACTTTGACATCCTGAAAACATACATTGAGGTGATGACTTACTCTGTGAACACAATGCTGGTAAGTGAGAGAAAGAAAGTACTGATGTGGTGCAAAATACTGCTAGTGGGGATCATCTGAGACATACATTCAATGATAGCAAGAATCAAGCATCAATTTGTATGAATTAATCAAGGTAGAAGTATCCATTATCTATGTGTCTATTGTAAGCCTTTGCTACTTTCCTGGGGAGGTTAAAACAAGCTGTTTAAAATACATATTTTGAGATCCTATGGCAATAAACCAGACAGTGCTGCAGATGAGAGGGAAGAAGCCTAGGAAGAACCACTGCAGCTTCAAATTCCAGAGAACGCTGACCTTAACAGGAACTGTAGGCTGGACTTGAATATGTAGATATATGAATTCTAAGCAGAGTGAGTCTGCACAAAGGAAGCCTTGGGAGCTGGGAAGGATTTTCCCCAGGACCAAAATAGACCAGCAGAGGTTGTGGAGAAACACTCCCAGAGATCGTCTCTGATTGTAATTTGACGTTATCCAAAGCTCTGCTTGCACAAATATTTCAATTTTAAAGTTGTATTTATTTTAAAAATCAAGTAGTCCATTAATAGGTCTACTGTAAACACTCAAAACACTACAAATAAGCCCAGAATTCTTCTCCTCCAGAAATGTGCCCCTTTCCTCAGAGGAAGCACTGTGACCAGTTCTTTGGTTGGGTTCTTAGCCAAGCTCTCAAGCGAACTTAACCTAAAGTCCACCAAGACTGTGGTGACACTATCTGTGTGAGTTGTGCTGGCTAAGCCCTAGAGACCGGGATGCAGATGCAAGCAGAGAGGCAAACATCTTCCTCCAGGCCTGGTACTGTTCAGTGTTCAACACAACTTAAAATCTGCCAGGGACTGTGTGTCAATTCTACCAGCCTGTCCAGGAGCCATATATGTTCCCCGCATTCCCATTCTTGCATTTCCCTCAGATTGCTCTCATAGATCCACCCTTCACTGAAGGTTCTAGAGTGTTTCTTTTTTTTTATAATCTATTTTATTGTGTTGTTGTTGACAATCTTTTCATAGTTAATTACAGTTAAAGAAAGAAAAAGAAAAAAAAAGGTTCAGGGGGATAGGGAAGTGGGTAATACTATTGTGTCCATATTGTTTCCATCTTGTATCTGAGGTAAAGGAGGATATTGAGGGAGAAGTCCCACCCGGTTTCCCGCCCACCCCGAGTCCCGGATGTGGGGCATGCTCTGAGATATGTGCTCGAGTGGTGTTAATAGTTCTCCAGTTATGAATCGCTGCCAGTTTCGCTCGATGAGGTCGTCCACTGATTGATATGGTCCATCATAAAGTCTCCGTTTGCCCCATTTTTCGCTGCTAACATGTAGCTGAGATGAATGATTGATCTGCTCTGTCTTCTGTCTTTTCTTGATTAGAGTTCTGAGTCCAGCAGTTCGATTGGGAGATCTCCAAAGAAACTTTGAGGTATTCCCAGACTAGTTTCTTGCATGTTCTAGCAAGCACAGGGCCCGGCACAGTCCATCACCCCGATCAGCTGGTGGTTTCAATTGCTGGGTTGGTTCTGTTTTCAGTCCTGAGTTGCACTGGAACCAATGGGTGTTGCAGTCCAGTCTGGTTCTGCCCAGCACGTACTCGGCCCTCACACTAACCAGTGGGAGCTGCAGCCTAGTTGGGGCGACCCACGATAACCCTCACCCGGCCCGCCACTGGTTTGCCAGTATGTGTAGCAGAAGACCAGTCTGTCCCCCATCTCATTTGGCTCTGGCACTTGTCAATGGGTATTAAAGCTTAGTTCTATCTAACCAACTCAACCATCCAGCCCTCATGGGTGTTGTTGAGTGCCTCTCTATCTAGCCATCCCAGCCCCCGTCCTAGTTTTCATGCCCTCCCACGGGACTAGTGACCCAAGAAGGGGGAACCCACTTTTTCCCTTCCAGGTCTCTCTCTGTCCCGGTTTATGCACTCTTTAGGTGGTTCTGTGATTTGACTTGACAGAATTAGTCCCCAGTGCCAGCTTCTGCGGCTATGCCCAAACATCCCTCACCCACTCTAATTTATGCTTGCACCAGCAGGAATAATCAGCACAGCCTGGCTTTTCCCTGATCTATTCCACATGCAGCGCAGAGGTGTTGTAGCCTTGCATAGTCTAGTCTGTCTCTATCCCAGCCCACGTTCTCCATTGGGAGTAGCTGTCCGGCGAGCGAACCAGCCCCTTAATCCCCCCACCAGTTCTGCCCCTCCCTTCCTTCCTGGATCTCACGTGTGCTGGTTGGGTGCTGCATTCATATCCAGTACAGGCAACCATGCCCTGGCATTCCATAATGTGTACTGGTTTTGTCGCGACCAAACCCGGCTCATCCCACACTCTGTTCTGGTGATCGGATTTGCCAGTGGGTGATATGGACTGATTGAGCCTGGTCTGCTCCTGACCCATGCTGAATGTGTGCCAGTGGGAAACTTTCCATGGCCTATTCTGGACTGTTTCCTATCATGCTTCTTGCGCTTACCTGCAGGGACTGTGTCCTGCCAGAGGAGTTGCCCAGGCTCCTCCATCAGAACCCTTCCCAATGCCAGATTTTGCACATGCCAGGGGTCCTTGAGCCAACCCAACTCAGTTCACGTCCTGTCCTAGCAGGAACAGTGGCTTTTCCTGGCTGGCTTTCACCCCATTCTGGTTCTTGTTGTTGGATGTTTCAGCCCGGCCATGGCTCGTCCATACCCACATACAGCTCACGCATGGCTCAGTAGGGGGTTCAGACCCAGCCTAGTCAGTCCCACATCTACCCTCTTGTTCTCCATGACACCAGATGGTGTTGGGGTCTGAACTGGCCTGGTGCATCCAATCCCAGCCCACACTAGTGCCTCGGGTGACTGCAACTGTTTCCTAGATAGAACGCAGCTCCAATTCTAGCACATACGCCCCTTGGTGGGAACCTCAACCTAGTTAGGGTGTCCCGTTACCTCCCCGATTGGGCTTGTTCCTATCTATAAATCATGCACCTGCCCGTGGTTGTTCTGAGGACCAGTAGGTGCAATAGCCTAGCTCGGTATGACCTGTGTTCCATGCTGGTTTCTAGTTTTGCTTGTAAACAAAGGTTTGCTCAATCCTGCCCAGTACATTACGTTCCATTACCAATGTACACATTTTGGAGCTACTATGCCCTGCTTGTCAGACCCCCAGATATGGGCGGCGTGTTCAACAGCGAGAGCTATGACTCGCCAGGGGAGCTTCCCAAGTACCTCCACTTGATCCACTCCCAAACCCAGTTTACATACATGCCATTGGTTTTTAGGCCAGTACCCGGTGTACTCTGGCCTCCCATTTGGCCTTGTATGAGCTGGTGAATGTTGCAGCCCGGCCCACCCCACAACCTATTCAGGATGCACATTTGGGTGCTGCTGCCTTGCCCAGTCCAGTCTATGGCGGATCCCTTTACCTGTGATTGATGGCAGGCTCCTTGGTCACACCTAGCTTAGTCCATAACCACCTAAAATTTAGGTTTACCAGTGGGGCTAAACTTTCTACAGGGTGTGGCCCACACATCCTGCACAGAGTCCACCCCAGGATAAGGTTCTAGAGTGCTAGTTAAAATTATGGACCTGCCTAATGTGACCAGTCTCCCAAACCAACATCATGTCAGGCAAAAAAACTATCCTGCTAGACAAGCCGGGGCTTATATTTGCATTATAGGTGTTCAAAGCTCAGCATTATTGAGTGATTAGAAGTTCTCCAAAAGAAGAGCCACTGGCGTTGGGAATCTTTAGGATTGACTCAGAACCCAGAAACAGTGGGGTCACCCTAGAGCTATCTAAGCAGCAATTCGGACATCCATTACCCCAGAGCTCCCCAGCCGGGTAGCCAGCAGGCAAAGCCTGGCACCACATGGCGCACTGGCCGCCCTGGGTGAGGCCGAGGACTCGTTCACTGCCTTGCGGCAGTGTCTTTGGCGTGAGCCCCCAGCATTGGGTCCGACCCTGCAGGGGCACCCCCCACAGCCGCCACACTGTGAGGAGCGGCAGTTGCCCCCGAATCCCAAGGCCCGAACCCCACCCAAACTCACCTAGCTGCCAGATGTTAGCAGCTGGGTAGAGCTAGGAATTTTAAGCCAGTTCCCAAGTTCCCTCATGGCGCACTTACCCAAGGAATGAGCTCTCTTGGGTCCTGGATGAGGCCGAGGACTCGTTCACTGCCTAGTGGCAGTGTCTTTGGCGTGAGCCCCCAGCATTGGGTCCGACCCGGCAGGGGCACCCCCCACAGCCGCCACACTGTGAGGAGCGGCAGTTGCCCCCGAATCCCAAGGCCCGATCCTAGAGTGTTTCAAGACAACATTGCTTTTATTTCTTTTAAATTCACCTTTTGTGCTCAGTAAAATTACCTGTCTGATCAGATGTTAAGTTACTGGAGTGAACAATGCATCCTTAGATAAATGTTTTTACAATCCTTTGCTTTTCATTTGAGGTCTCCAAGTCCTTAACTTCTAGGTTAGCACCTGCAAATGTGCAACAAATGTAGGTTGACCTCAACTTAAACATTTTTCAATTGACTTTTATTTCTACAAAAATAAGTACAATAGCAGGTACAGTCCAACTGGAGACTTTTTGATATATTTTAAAAGTCAAGCCAAGTGGGTTGGGCCAGGTTTGGTCGCAACAAAAACCAGTGCACAATATGGAATGCCAGGGTGAGATTGCCTGTACTGGATTTGAATGCAGCATTCAACCAACATGCATGAGAACCAGGAAGGGAGAGGGCAGAGCCAGCGGGGGGATTGAGGGGCTGGTCCCCTCACCAGACAGCTACTCCCACTGGAGAGCTTGGGCTGGGATGGGGACAGACCAGAATGGGCAGGGCTGCAACACCTGAGCACCGCATGTGGACTAGATCAGGGAAAAGCCAGGCTGGGATGATTATTCCTGCCGGTACAAGCATAAATTGGAGTGGGTGAAGGTTGTTTGGGCTTAGCTGCAGACAGCTGGCAGAAGCTGGCACTGGGGGCTAATTCTGTCAAGTCAAACCACAGAATCACCCAAGGAGTGCATAAACTGGGACTGAGAGACACAGGAGGAAGTGGAGGGTTCCCCCCTCTTGGGTCACTACTCCCGTGGGAGGGCATGAAAACTAGGATGGGGAATGGGGTGGCTAGACAGAGAGGCACTCAACAACATCCGTGAGGGCTGCATAGTTGAGTTGGTTGGAGGGAACTAAGCTTCAATACCCATTGACAGGTACGGGAGCCAAATGGGAAGCGGAACAGACTGGACTAGTCTGCTATACATACTGGCAGGCCAGGGTGGGGTGCCGGCCTGGTGGGGGTTATTGTGGATCGCCCCGACTGGGCTGCAGCCTCCACTGGTTTATGAAAGGATCGAGTACATGCTGGGCAGAACCAGACTGGACTGCAACACCCATTGGTTCCAGTGGAAATCAGGACTGAAAACAGAACCAACCCAGCAATTGAAACCACCAGCTGATCGTGGCGATGGACTGTGCCGGGCCCAGTGCTTACTAAAACATACAAAAATCTGATCTGGGAATACCTCAAAGTTTCTTTGGAGATCTCCCCAATCGAACTGCTGGACTCAGAACCCTAGCCAACAAAAGACAGAGGACAGAACAAATCAATTAACCACCTCAGCTATATGTTGGGCAGCGAAATACTGGGCAAATGAAGACTCTATGATGGACTGTGAAAATCAGTGGATTCTTCAATGACCTCATCTAGCTGGAAGTGGTGAGATTGGCAGCGATCCATAATTGGAGAACTATTAAAACCACTTGAGCAAGTATCTCAGAGCATGCCCCACTTCCGGGACTTGGGGCAGGTGGGAAACTGGGTGGGGCTTCTCCCTCAATATTCCCCTTTACCTCAGATACATGAAGGAAACAACATGGACATAAAAGTCTTACCCACTTCCCTATAGCCCCTGAACCTTTATACCGTAACTAACTATGTAAAGATTGTCAACAATAAAAAAAAAGAATTCAAGGAAAAAAAAAGTCAAGCCAAATATTTTAGAAAATACCAAGTGACTAGTTCTCTATGGATGCAGAAGTTAACTAGACACAGTGTGACCAACTAGGAGCTAGCTCCCTGTAGCTGCTTCTCTTTCCAGCTCTTCTGTCTGCTAAAATGAATCTAAAACACATTTTAAAATATCCCAAGTTTTAACGTGGTTGTGGTGGTTGAGAGCAATGCTGTATATCTGGCAATTTGGGGATTGAAAATAGAAGCAACTCTTGGGAAACCTCTTGTAATTATATCCCTTGAATCACAGAGGATCTGTTTTAATGGACAGGTTGATGTTACCCAAAAGACCACAGATCCTTACACCAGCCATTTACCAGATGTGCAGCTTGTTCCATGTTCTCTGTCATTCAGCTGAGTGCGTGCCCCAGATCAGTGTGCTATTTATTCACCTGAACTTTGGTTACTGTGAGGTCAAGCTTGTCTCTCTCGGGTCCTAAGTGCAGGGTCAGAGAAGTATCCTCACCTCCACGCAGACTGATGATGTTTATGGTGTTGATGTTGATCTTGACCTCCCATGTCAGGGCAAGTGGGAGAAGATTCGCAGTGCTCAGGACACGACCTTGGAGGTATATGAGCACATCAGTTTGATGACCCTGGACATAATCATGAAATGTGCTTTTAGCCAGGAGACCAACTGCCAGATAAACAGGTCAGTGACAGAAGAGCAAAAAGATCTATTTGTTTAACAGTATCTAGATCAACTACTAACATACTGTCCCATCTTTCTCTTCTAGCACCTGTGATCCTTGTGTAAAAGCAATGCTTGAAATGGGAAAAATAGTATTTCACCGTTTGTACAATTTCCTACATCACCATGACATAATTTTCAAATTCAGTCCTCAGGGATACCGCTTCCAGAAGTTAAGCCAAGTGCTGAATCAGTACACAGGTATTTCTTGGGTATGGGTTGTCCAAGTCCGTATACTGTTCTGACTATATTGTGGCTCTTGAGAGAGATAAACTTCACTGTGAATAGAGAATCCCTGTTCTTTTTTTTTGGTTATGTGATTTACTCACCTTGGAGGCAGAGAGAAAGAAAAACAGAAAGATGGAGATAAAGTGTTCATATACTGGTTCACTTCCCACAAATATCTGCACTGGAGTCTGGAGAGTGCAAAACCAGAAATAGAAAATCCAATCCAAGTCTCCCACATGGGTGGCAGGAACTCAACTATTGGAGTCCTCATCCCTGAATAGCAGTGTTCACATTACTAGGAAGATGGACTCAGGGGCCAGAAAGCCAGTCTCAAACTCAGACACCCCAAAGTGGAATGCAGATATCTCAACTGCTCTGTTGACTCTCTTCCCTGCTAAATCACACATTAGACCCAAAAGGTTTCATTTATTTGAGAGACAGACTTGACAGAGGCATAAAAAGATAGAGAGCTTCAATCTGCTGGTTCACTCTCTAAATGCTCTCAATAGTCAGTGCCTGGCCATGCTGAATCCAAGAGACAGAGACTCAATCCAGGTTTTCCATGTCAGGGAACCAAGTACTTGAACCATCACCCAGTGCTGCCCAGACTATACACTAGCAGGAAGCAGAAATAGGGGACAGGTCTGAGACTTAAATTCACATGTTCTGATATGAGATTTAGGCTTCCAAACTTGTGTCTTAATCACTAGCCCTAATGCCCACTCCCCAACCCAAAATTATTCTTCTTAAACAAATTTTTGAGTGGACACTGCTCAAATGAAGTACAATTTGAGTCCCTTTGGAGATTTTACTACATTATAGTAACAATTTTATCAGAACCTTTTGCTATACCGGTCCTTTGTTTACAAGTATTATTAGCATAATATGACAAGAGAGTATTTAAGATTTCAAAGGATATAGGACATGTGACTTTTTGCATCGTAATTGCAGTAATACTGACAAGCTAAAGATATGTAACATAGGAATGAAAAGGGATACAGAGTAAACGTGGACATGAATTCAATAAGTTAACTCAGCAATGCTTTTTACAGAACATAAATGCAAAACATGAAATAGATTAAGCTTTCTTAGAAATTCAACATTGTTTTTCATTAATGCCTCCATACAAAATACTTACCAAACAGTTCATTGATACTTTATCAGGACCAGTGCCTAGTGTAAGAAGTTGAGCCTGCACCTGTGTGGCTGGCATCCCATATGGGCACTATTAGAGTCTCAGCTGCTCCACTTCCAATCCAGCTTCCTGCTAATGTGTCTGGGAAACCAGTGGAGGTTGGCACAAGTCTTTAGGCCCTGGAACCATGTTGGAGACCCAGAAGAAGCTCATGGCTCCTAGATTTGGTCTAACTCAACTCCGGCCATGTGGCCATTTGTGGAGTGAACCAGTGATGAAACACCTGTATCTTTCCTCTCTGTAAATCTGTCTTTTAAAGAAAACAAATTAATCTCTACAAAAGATAAGTAATACTTTATCAATTCTAAAACTTTCTAGCTAGCAGTGATTTTTGACAAATTACTGCTTTTCTGCTGTGTCATCCACAAAATGGAGCTATCTTTTATAGGTTTGTGTGGGTTATAAATATGCTAACAGAGTCATGAGTCATTAAATAAAAATGATAGAGTCTGAGAAATGTATCCTGAGACAGTTACACTGATGTGCAATATATGTGCTAGCACAAACCTATTGGTAAGTATAATCTACTGCACACCATGGTTGTATGTTAAACATGCTCCCATCTGTACTCTGTGTTTGACAGTGAGATCATTATGATTGTATATGAAAAGTGCTTTGAGCAGTATCTGGCAATGAATAAATGTTAAAATACAAGAAATTTTTCAAACATTCATGGAAAATGCATGTTATGAAATAGTTGGGCATAGATTTCTATTTCTTGGCAATGGAATAAAATTGCTGTGGTCACCAGATTCCAAGCATCACATGGAGACCTGTATCCCACCGGGATGGACTGATTCTGAGCTTGTCACCTCCAGCTTCATGTGGGTTAATGTGCAGCCCCATGACTTCACAAGACCTTACGATGATGAGACCAAGTGTGTCCCAGGATAGTTACAGTCTGTCTGGCCAGGAGCTGCCTTTATCACCCCTCCCCCAACCTTGGGCAGATAGCAAGGAGCCACAGGATTATGTCTCAAGGCTCAGTGCCTGGCTGGAAACAAACCAACACTGAACACATTTTTATGGTCCTTGCCCCATATCAATTCCTGCAGTTGGAACTTCCCTAGTGCCAAGTGAAGTCTCCTGTCCCCAGATGATCACACTTTTATCCCATCCAGCTTCACCTGTGCATCCACCTCCACAGCAGACATCCTATAGATCCTACCCTCCAGCTGTGATAGCCTAGTTGGACTGTGGGCCTCAGGAGTGCCCCTAGCAATGTAGGGTTTTGGGCCATGGGACTAAGTACCTGGGCCTATCCTTGCCCCAGGAGAAGGTTTTTAGGCACAGATTATTCTGTTTAAATATCACCAAATTCAATCTCAGTAACATACCACTTAGATATTTGTGAAAAATCTGGGCTTGGGTATCCCCTGAGACTGAAATCATGACAGCACAATGGTGTGCTAGCAATAAGTCTAGCTTTAGGATGCCACCTAGTGTTGATGTGGCCCCACACAGGTTCAGAGATTCTATGTAATTACAACACAATGTAATTAATGAATAAATTTAATAAAAAATGAAAAAAATAAAAGAAAATAAACAGCTCAGCTAGGTTTTTTGAAGGATAGCCATTAACAAACCCGATTAAAAATATTGAGAAACAAACCTAGTCTTCAAATGTGCATGTGCTATCAGATGCCAACAATCATCAAGAACTTTCAGAAAGTCTTTTAGTGGCAAATTTCCAGCACTCAGAAGAATTCAGATATCACTATTTTAATATTTTAGGGAATCTCAACAAGGCAATGATTGAATTCTGTAGCAAACACATGGTTTAATTATATGCCATCTTATAGTTATATATAGATTGAACAAATAAACTCAAATCATTTTTTTAAATTAACCAAAAATTATAAAGCAAGGGTTCACTAAGAAAAGTAGAAAATGTGATATAAGGCATTAATACCAATAGGTTTAACACTGAGGATATTTTTAGGAAGGTGAAACTTTTGCATAATGGCGCATTGATTTTTGTAATAAGAAATACATATCCTAGCATGCTTGTCAAAATTTATAGAGTGTACAACAGAGAAACCCAAAGTAAACTATGGGCCTAGGTTGATCACAATACAGGCTCATCAATCATAGCAAATATACTACACAAATCAATGTTGATTCATCACTTGTAGCAAATATACCACACAAGCCACTGTTGGTTCATCAATTGTAACAAACGTACCATACTAACACAAGATAATATTAATAAATGGAACAGTATGGAGAGTGACGGACCAGGAGGTATATAGGAACTCTTTCACTCTCTTCTGAATGTTTCTGTGAACTACTCTAAAAGTAAAATATGTAAGAAAACGTACTCTAACAGCTGGACCAACAGAATACAAAACAATGTCCAGAAATAGATCCACATGTATGCATTAGCTTAGAATAAAATGAAAGCAGTTATCTCAGCTCCCTGGAAAGGATGAACACTTTTTCTCTTTTTAAATTTTTGAAAAACCATTTTTAATTTACATTTTAATCAAAACAATCTGCTCCACTAAGAGTTCAACAAATAAAAATAAAAACACAGTGATTCAAACAGCCAGGAGCCTTGAGTGGTCTGCAGAAACAGAAGAAGAATAAACTCCCTTCGGGACTAGGGAAAGGAGCTTTCTCTGGTCCTTACTTAGTTCCAGTAAGGATCCCCACCCTCTCTTGCAATGACCATCAAGGTCACCCCAGAGCCTCCCCCCCAAACAAAACAAAACAAATAACAAAAAATTAGAATAGACAGAGAACAACAAGGAAAGCTTAGAACTAGACAGGAAACGATCAGTGGGGACTCACACATACCTTACTAGGTAGGACACGAAAATAAGTTACTCCTAACTAGCGTATTGAGGATTTCTCTGCACACCCCTCCTAACAGTGTTCTGTGCCTCAACTGGTGACATATGCCTTGTCAAAGCTATAAGCCAGTTTAGACTATCCTAAAATCTGCCAAGTTCAGTAAAAATTATGCTTCAATACAATAAACTGTTAAATACTAAAATAAAAATAGACACGAGACAGCTGAATAGTATCCTATAGCCATTTTAAGGTAGACAGAAGCCAGTTGTATACAAACTAAAATTGAAATGCTAATGAAGTGGTCACAAGATGTGGTTAAGAACCTGCATTTTCTAACATATCAGTCACTCAATACAATGTCAACTAACCCCATAATGTTGTTGATGTTATGTTATGGCTTTTTTTGGTCAGAACGATATTCTGCCAGCTCTGCCTTTAGACCAGAGGTGGTCTCCCCAAGAAACTGTTGAATTGAGCTGGACAATAAGATGCTAGACTCTATGCGTGGCACATGTTTGCAATGAAAGAAACAAGACTGGATTTGAACTGCAATACTGCAATAAGGTGGAGCAATGCACCATGGGGGAAGGGCACGGAGGGGAGTTGGGGAAACATCAGAGCCTATGAAACAATGTTGTAAAATGAAATGCAATTTAAAAAAACCACAGTGGTTCAGTAGGAACCTTTGAATACACAGTGATAAGAAAACCAAATAACCATTAGAAACATTATATTCATACCTTCCACCAGATATGGAATAACTCTAGATGATTCAGAAATACAAATGCAAAAATAACGACATCACACAAGCACTGGAAGAGAACATGAGCAAGTCTCTTGAAACCTGGGATGACACAGTGGTAACGTTTGACTCTGAGGAACATCTATCTGGCTGCGTTTTGGATTGCCACAACTATCAGAATTCTGCCATTGATGGGCAGGTATTAGGGACACAGCTAATCACCTTACACTCTTCTGGACAGTTAGACACACATAGGCTTATAAAATTGATGAAATCACTATTGCAAAGGGTTGAGAAACTAATTACTACAAATTCTGATAGAATAAAAGAAACTACTGCATCTTTCCATATCAAGTATCCCATAACATACTTTGGTTATTTTGTGTTTTAGTCATGATACTAAAGCTATGTCTATAATGTTACAGCATTATGAGTTTGTATAGTTATTATTAACAATACATTTTTAATCTTATGATGCATTACTTTTCCTTGTTAGCATCTCTTTCAATTTAAAGAACATCTTTTAGCATTTCATATAACACAGGATGGATAATGATTAATTCTCTCAGTTCTGTTGTTGATGTCAGGGAATATCTTTATCTCTTTCATATTTAAAGGAAATATTGCTAGATGTAGTATACTCTTATCTCTTCAATTTACCTTTTCGTTTTATTTTTAAATTTTATTTTTGATATTGTTCACATAGTTGACAAGAATGCAGGCCCATGAGAACCACTGAATTGGGTGGGAATGGTTGAAGTATGGGAGAAGGTGGGTGAGGCAAATGCTTCCAATTTTCCTTTTCTTCCATAAGGGGAGTGAGGATGGAGAAGGGGCTGCTCCCCACTGCCAAACTGTATCAGTACCTGGGGATGAGGGATGTCTACTTGATGCCATCTTAGAAACCCCAGTGTGGAGAAGAATATTCTGAGGGTGTTGCCTGAGTGGTTTATATAGTTCTGAGATGCTATCGGTTTCACTGCTTCAAGGTTGAGAAAATTCTTGCAAAGTTCATTGGTTGACAGAGTTCCACCGCAGTGAGTCCACTCACCAGACTCAGCCAGAAGAATTGTCCAACCTGTTCTGTTCTCCATCTTCCGACATGGCACTTGACGTCCTCTGCCAGGCCCAAATGAGCTGGCCTTCATGTCCCCCTTGTGTACCTAGGCATGCCATGTACTGCATAGGCATCAGCAATCGAGGAAGTCTAGTCCACACACATGCATTCCAAGGTTAGACCACAAATCCTGATTCTCCTTGTGGCCAGAATTTCAAGTTCAGTGGTCCAGTTGGGGATTTCCCTAACAAACCTCACTTGGGTGACCCCAGTGACCCCAGACCTGACTGTTGCATGTGCTAGCCAGTACAGAGTCGAGTTAAGTCTGTCACCTGTATCAGCCTATACACACACTGTGTATATATAGAGTTGCCTGTTCAGTTCCACACCTAGCCCCACATATTATGCAAACCAGTGGGTGTTGGGTTCCTGCCCAGCGCAGCATGTCACAGCCCTGGCCCTTGAGCACACCAGCAGGAACTGCAGCCTATTGGAGCAACTCCCAATAACTCCCACCAGGTCCAACCCCAGCCTCGGTTCCTGTGCATGCCAATACATTCAGCAGACTAGTCCAATCCATGCCGCATCCCAGTCAGGCTCTCCTTTTCACCTATTGTTGGTGCAGCTTAGCTCAGCACACCCCACCCCACAAACCAGTCCACACTTATGCCAACAGGTACTAGCGCCTTGTCTAACCTGGACCGCCCCCAGCCCTGACTCTCATGCACATCAACGGGGGCTAAAGCCCAGCGTGGGAGAGTCCACAGTCTCTGTACTAGGCCCAGTCCAGTCCCAGAACTTGCACTTTCCAAGGAGTACTGGGATCCAGTATGACACAGCTTGCCCCCTATCATGACTCTTGCTAGCAGACGCTGTGGCAAAGTCCAGCCAGTCGGGATTTATCATGGCCATTGCCTTTTGCATCAGCAGATGCAGTGGTTTTGTTAGCCCAGCCCTCCCCCAAACCCAGCTCCTATGCAGGTCAACAACTGTTGCAGCCCTGACCAGGGACTGCTGCAGCCCTTTCTGCCTCCAGTCCCAGCTCTCATGCTCAGCAGTGGGAGCACTGGCCTATCAGAGAAGCCACCGTAGCCTCCCTACTAGGTTTACTTCTGGCCGGGGTCTTGCATGTACTGATGGGTGCTGCAGACCAGCCAGGCATGGCCCATCTCACCTCAGCATTCACTGGTGAGTGCTGTAGCCTGGCTCCACCCAGCCTGCTCCCAGTCCCAGCTCATGCTGGCAGTGCTACAGCGTAGTCCAGCCAGGCCATCCCCCAGTCACAGCCTTAATGTGAGCTGGCAGGTATTGCATTCCAACCTGGCCTGGCCTGCACCCTGTCTTAACAATTATACCTGTCAATGGGTGTGGCAGACTAGCCCAGCCCAGCCCAGCCCAGCCCAGCCCAGCCCACTCCCCGACCTGACTCACATGTATGCTGATAGATACCATAGCCCAACCTGGTCTGAACTGCCCCTAGCCTCAGTTTTTGTGCTCACCAGCTAGGGCTGCATCTTAACAGGGGAGTTCCCCAGGATTCCCTATAAGACTAGCTCCCAGCCACAGATCATCAGCAGATACAGGGTGGTGTTTCTGTGAGGCCGGGCAGGCACGAAGCGGGTGGGAGGCCTGCGCCCGGCATCCACTCAGCCGCTCGCCCGGGCCGCGCCATGGCCTTGGGGGCAGAGGGCTCGGACTGCTTCGAGGTGAAGCTCAAAAGAGAAGACAGCGAGGAGGAGGACGATGAGGCAGTGGTCGTGGCCGTGATCCCACGCCGAGCTGAGGCTCAGAGTCACCCAGTGGGAGAAGACCCCTAGCCACGGCCCAGCCTGCTGGAGGCCGGCTGCGAGGAGCCCAGGCAGCAGGTGTCCTGGGAACAGAAGTTTCTGGTGGGAAATAGCCCGGAGGCAGCGGGCGGGCTCTGTGCATGGTGTTTGGCGCTGAGATCCGGGCTTCCTCTGCTGACACGGCCCCGGGCACACATTCTGGAGCAGCACCCTCACATCCTGGACTTGAGCCTTTCTGAAAAGGGCAACATCCTGGAGGCCTGGGGCGAGGGGGTGGCCCTGCTACACGACGTTGGTGCGGAGCAGCCAAGTTCTCCCGGCCCAGGGCAGGACGCGCAGCCGGACCAGGCCCCCTTCCCGGACCCTTCTGAGACACCAGCAAAGATTGTCATCCTCCTTGATCCTGAGGACAACACAACACTCCCTCGGAGGATCCGGAGATCAGACCCAGGGGACGCCGCCCCCTCGAGCTTCCTGCCGCTGAGCCAGCCAGCAAGAAGCCCGGCGGCCTGAGGTGGAAGCAGCCAGCCCGGGAGAGGCCGGTCCAAAAGGCCGGACCTAGACCCACGCATAGCCCGAATCTCCCACTGAGACGTTCGCACCGGCCGAGGTTCCACACTTCACCAAGGGCAGCTTTCCCTCTCCACCCCCTCCCCCGCTTCGTCCTTCAGCTGTTCTCCCACACGCAGCTCAGAGCTGCCCACACCAAGGGCTCGACTCAGCAGGGCCGGACAGCGGGGGCTGGCCTTGCCCAGCCAGAGGATCTCTCTTCAGCTCCCCAGCGGCTCCATGGGACACTGGATCTCCAGGTTATCTGTGTGCGGATGGAGGAACCTCCGGCCCTCAGCCTCCTGAAAGACTGGTCCAAGCGCCCCAGGGCTCCAAGACCGTGGGAGTAGGTGACACTGCAGACTGGCCCATGGTTCTATCAGGACCCAGCACTGCTGGGTCAGGGCCGCCAGAGGCGGGGAGGGTGGAGTGTAAATTCTTGCTTTCCTGGGTCTGGTGGGAGGGCAGACACGGTGTCCCGCCTTTGGCTTTTAACTTGGAGCAGTCCAGCTTGGTCGTCTGTTGGGCAGTATCTGCTAGAACCTTGGGGCGCTGGAAAATGTCAACCCCAGGTGTCGGAGGCTGTTGTGCAATAGGGCACTGGGCCTGTGGAGAACACCCACCCCATCCTTTGCTGACCCGCACCTCCGCACCTCCATCCCCACCTCCTCCCGCCCTCTAACTCCCCAACCTTCTCCAGCACAGTGCCTTGCACAGAGGAGGTGGTCAGAACGGGGTTGATCCGAGTCCCACTACCTCAGGGGGCACCTCTCCTCCCCCACCTGTTCAGGCTCCTAGCCAGGAGGCCCTCATTACCTCTTCCCACTTCATCCCTGCACGGGCCCCGCACCTGCCTGGGGCTCTGGTCACTCCCCTCACCTTGTTCACCTGTTCTGTTGTATATATATCATCTTTGTTGACAATAAATTAGCTCAGTCCACCCCACACCCACTTTGGCTCTCACAACCACCAGCAGATACAGAGCCTAGCACCATCAACAAAATATACTCTTTAAAGATTTATTTTACTTAAATATGAGAACCAGCGGGTACTATGACCTAGTCCAGTCCAGCCTGTAACCCATCCTGGCTCCCGCAGATGCCATCAGGTGCTGCAGCCTGGCAAAGCCCTGGCCACCCCAGACCCATACACACACAGCCCACATGCAGGCTAAAGGATGCTGCAGCCTGATCTGCCTGGCCCACCTCCAGCCCAATCTCTCACACTCATCTGAAGGACCTGTGGTCCAGCAGTAGAATCCGCAATGTTCCCCCTACGTGGTCTGCTCTTACCCCTGAATCTCATGCATGCCAAAGAGTGCTACAGCCCAGCCTACCATGTTCCATCCCCAGTCCTGGTCTTTGCGTTGGCAGCATGCTGCGACCTAATTCAGCCTGGCCTTTGCATGTGCCAGCATACTGCAACCTAGCCCAGTCTGACCTACTCCTAACCCTAGCTCTTGTGATTGTTGGTGAATTTCATGGTCTTGCGTGGATTTGCTCACCATCAATCCCAGCATGGGAACACAGACCAGCAGATGCTGTAGTCCCACAGTGGTGAGCCCACAAATCCCCTACAGAAGCTGCCGTCACTCGTGGTCCTCTAATGTGCTGCTGGGTGCTTTACACACTCCCTGACTCCAACACTTGCAGGTGAAAACTGTGGCCTAGCCTTCCTAGGCCTTCTCTCTACCCCAGCTTTTGCGTGTGCTGGTGGGCAGTGGGCAATGGGACTTGGACCAGGTTTCTCCGTTCTCTACTATTCTTGTCAGAATCCTATTTCTGACAAGAAATCAGCTTCTTAGTTTAATTGAGGATCCTCTGAAAGTAATCTGGCATTTCCCTCTTGCACATTTTGGAGTCTTTAGTCTTACTATGGAATGTTTGATGTTAATATGTCATGGTGAAGACCTTTTCTGATAATGTCTATTAGGAGTTCTCTGTACTTGCCATACTTGAATGTCCCTCTCCCCCAAATTAGAGAAGATTTCTACCATTATTTCACTCAGTGGACCTTATAATCCATTCTCTCTCCCAAAGTTTTCAGGAGCTCCTGAAACACATTTTGACAGTATGCCATAAATCTCAAACACTATTTTCAATTTTTCTCTTTTTTTTTCTAAAATATTTCCAGGTTTGTCTTTTGCCTCAGCTAGTCTTTCTTCAGCTCCACTAAATCTGTTGTTAAGGTGTCCACTTTTGACATTTTGAATTCTTCATTTCTAATATTTCCATTTCATTTCTCTTTGATATCTCTGTCTTTTGACAAAATTTTCATCCAGAACATGCATTCTTTGTCTTATGAATTTCTTTCTGTTATTTTTAATACTAGAAAAACTACTTTTTTGTTCTACCTCCATTTTTGGCTGCAGCTACGCAAAGATCTGAGTCTTTACTGAACTTGTTTGGTGTGATTTTTAATGATTATGGTAGTGAGGAAAGTAACCTCAGAAAATGTGTTGTATCTGTACCATCCCTATTTAAAATCAAGTAGTGTACTTGGAAGCCATGCATTTTATTACATAAATTTAGATTATGATACTTTTGAATCCTATTCCTGTAATAAATGCCATCTGATCACGGTCTTCTGCCCTTTTTACACATCCCAGGAATTGATTTGCTAAAAATTTTTTCTTAAATGCTGCAACTGGAGCAGGCATTTTGCGCAATGACTTAAGACACTGTTTGGGAAGTCCACATCCCATACTGGAGTACCTGGATTCAAGTCCTAGCTATACTTCTCATTTCATCTCTAACTAGGGCACACACCCTTGGCAGCACTGGGTGTGACTCAAGTTTTTGGGTCCCTGCTACCTAAAATCCAAGTGGAATGCTTTTTGCCAGAATCGGGCTGGCCAAGCCCAAGATGTCACATGCATTTCAGGAGTGAAGCAGCAGATGGAAGCTCACCCAAACTAATAATAAAACGTTTTGTAAAATTATGCTAGGTTTTGGTGAAATGGTACAGAATAGTTCCCCCATCATTCACACAACACACACACACACACACACACACACACACACACAAGAATTATTCTAATGGAAATACCTGTTGTGGCTCATTAGAAATGAAAAACAACTATTATTCTACACATGGAAGACACTAAACATGACTACTACACACTAAAAGAATAGTACTTTCATCTTGACTCATGGTAGATAGTGATCTATTGCCTCTCTCAAGGTTTACTATCAGAGAGATGTTGACCTCATTTAGCAGTTTGGTAAGCATATTTCAATTTTCTTTAAGAATTTGAATAGACAGCCCAGCGTGGTAGCCTAGTGGCTAAAGTTCTTGCCTTACATGCCCCAGGATCCCATATTGGCAACCAGTTCATATCCAGACTACTCCACTTCCCATCCAGCTCCCTGCTTATGGCCTGGGAAAACAGTAGAGGATGGCCCAAAGCCTTGGGACCCCGAAACCCTGTGGGAGACCTGGAAGAGGCTCCTGGGCCCTGTCTTCAACTCATCTCCAGCCAGTCATCGTACCCACTTGTGGAGTGAACCAGCAGATAGAAGATCTTTTTCTCTGTCTCTCCTGCTCTCTGTAAATCTGGCTTTCAATAAAAATAAATGAATCTTAAGAAAAATTTAAAAATTAAAAGAATTTGGATAGAACTAATACTGTTTCCTCCTTAAACATTTGGGTTTTGGTGATTTTTTAAAAATATATATAACATTTTTTAACGTTTATTACTTAATTTGCAGACCCATTCAGGCTCTGAGAAGAATGGAGAGGAATGGCAGTGGGAGGTAGGTAATAACCAGGCATGGAAAAGTTAAGCCACTCCTTGCTGCCAGATCACATCAGTGCCAGGAGACACAGATGGTTCCCTAATGTTGTCCCAGGGACCCAGTTGGAGGAAGAATGTCCTGAGGGTGTTACTTGAGTAGTCTTGATTGTTCTAAGATCCTGTTGGCTTCCATTGTGCCAGAGGTCAGATCTGCTGCCAAGGTCTGTTGGCTGTCCGTGTCTGTTTCAGTAGGTCCGTGGCCTTAGGCCTTGCTCAAGAACTTGGCCTATAATGTTGTTCAACCTGCTTTTCTTTCTCTGTACACATTTCTTTAAGTTAGCATTATTCACAGCACTTAAGATATGGGGTTAACCTTGCTGTCAGAGTGCTGCAGGTGCAGAGCTGAGTGACCCTCCGGAGGAGGCAGCACCATTTGCGAGAGGGCACCCAGATGGTAAAACAAAGGAGCCAGGGAGAAACTAGGGACAGATTGAAACCCTCCCACAGTTGAAGGATCTCATACCTGTGCTGCTCTGAGGGCCACAGCAAATACACAAAGGGGAGACCCAGAGTCCGCCAGGGACAGAAGTCTCCCTAGATCACAGAACTGCAGGAGTGAGAAAAGAGGGGAGTGAGTAGAAGTTACGCTGTACAGCCTCTGGTAAGTAGAACAAGGCATGAGCACACTACTGGAGACGAGGAAAAGGTGTGGGGCACCCCAGAGATGGACAGCAACGAACAAGGAGAGTATCTGCTGGGTGTACACACAGGAGCACTCTTTCAAACATACTGTTATGGACTGCTGAGACACCAAATGGTGGGGGGTAATTACAGCAGCCTACCTCAAGAATCTCATCTGCAGTCTGAAGTTACGAAGCCATCCCCTCATCATTCCTGCTAGACACTAGCAGCAAGAGTACTCTAAAATCAAGAAGAGCAAAAACACGGGTCACCCACAAGGTGGCAGCAGTGGAAATGCAGTTCAAGGGTTAGAAAATCAACTCCCCAGGATGCAACTGACATCTAAACAAAGCAGGTCCAAAAGAAACGCTCACACCCACCTACTAACAGGGTCACAGCATGAGTATCTCTACCATAGTAACTACCAGATCTTTGAACAGCCACAATTGCCACAAAAAAACCCCAACAAGGCAACAGACACTAATACTGCAAGGTGACAAGACAATACACAAGCATGGGCAGAGGCTGCAGGAAAAGAAATGAGTCAGACAAAGGAGCCAGAGCTTCCTCCACAAATGACCAGAAGATCATGACAATCTCAGAGATGCAAAGTGAAGATATTGATGAACTACCAGACAGGGGGTTACAAAAAAATAATCATGAAACTCTTTTGAGACAATGAAAAGCAATGGGACGAGCTTACGGAATTAAAAAATTACATTGTCACAAAAATAGAAAAAGTTGAAAATTAAATCCTTGGCTTAAAAAACCATACAAGAAAGAACTATGACATAAAAAAGTCAAATTATCAGAATCATAGGCCTTCCAGAAGGAGTGGAAAGAAAGACAGGATTGTAGCAGATATTCAATGAAATTATGAAGGAGAACTTCAGAATCAAAATGGCAGAATAGGGTAAGGACACATTTAAACGGACACAAAAGCATTTAATCAGGATGAAGCAGAGAGGACACATTCCAGGAAATGGGGAAGAACAGAACAGCACCAGAGGGGTACCTGGAGAATGACTCACACAGGAAAGCAGTGGACATAACAGTGTGGTGTTGCAGTGACTGATACTCCAGCAGCATTCAGCTAATGGGTGATCTGAACTCCACCAGCAAATGGGATTCCACCAGCAACCAGGTGGGAAGGGACTTTCACTGGAAGCTTGGGAGGTGAACCCAAAGAACTGTTCCATCCTGCTGGTCTGTTTGATTTGACCAGGAGCAGAGACAGAAAGACATTTCCCAGATGGGCAGTGCGAGAACAGGGTGCATTTCACAGCCCAGTAATTCCGCTAGAGCTGAATTGGGAGCCATTTTGCTTAAGGAGGCAAAGGCAGGGGAAAAGACTGAGCATACACTGAGCTGGGGGTGAACTCATTTCTGACTCAGTTAACTGCAGCAATGTGGCATTCTACAGGCTCCACCCAGGACAATTCCACCTTAGACCTGATGACCAGCAGCAGATCAAGAATTCTAGTAGTGGCATGTCAGGTGCCATTTTGTACAGTGTGGCAAAAGCTTTAGGACTGCAGGAGACAACAGTGAACTGTGCATGTGCTGAGCTTGCAAGAACTCAATGAGTTCAGTGGATAGCACTGGTGCCGCAGAAAAATAATACCAACTGTGGCATCGTACAGGTCAAAATAGTTCCTTGTGGCACCCAGACCTAACGTCCAACAGGTTCTGCAAGATCAGTGCCAACAACAACCTAATCCTGGGACCTGCTCCAACCAGAAGTAGGAGAAAGGTTGTACAAACAACGGTGCAACCTCGGCATGATAGCACAGGAGGTGGAGATTGGTGAGCCAGGAACTGGAGCAATGGAGACCATGGTGGAAATCTAACATAAGAACCCAGACTTGGAACTCGCTGGAGGGAGTGACAAAATTGGCTACAAGCAAAGAGTTGTGTACCAACGGCAATAAGTAAAATCACATTGTAGACCTGTGAGTAAAACAACTTAGAAACCTGCCCCAAGGAGAAGACTCTGCTAACCAAAAGTACAATGACCAAGAGCAAAAAAAGAGACAAAGGCACAATGAATATTACTGAAAACTCCCCTGCAAAAGAGCAAAAGCCTTTGCTAACCTCAGAGTTAACAGAGGAAGACATTGAGTAAATGGGGCACACAGAATTCATAAGACTCATTTTAAAGTTTCTGCTCAACAATGAGAAGCACATAAAAGAGTTCAAAGAATTTAAGGAAGCAATAAAGCAAATCAAGGCTGATATATCAGAAATTAAGAACACAGTAGAGCAAATTAAAAGTACAATGGAGAGTCTCCAAAATAGAATGAAGCAAGCAGAAGAAAGAATCTCAGAATTGGAAGATATTTCCTGTCATCAGGGGAAAGCAAACAAAAAGCTGGAAGCAGAGCTGGATCAGGCCTATATATATACATACATAGAGAGAGAGAGAGATTGATTCAAGAATTGAAAGACACTATTAAGAGGCCAAATGTAAGAGTTATGGGAATCCCAGAAGGTGCAGAAAGAGAAACTGGTTTTACAAATAATTCAATGAAATAATAAAGGAAAATGTCCCTAATCTGGAGAATGAATTGGGAAACAAGATCCAGGAGGGACACAAAACTCCCAAAAGGCCTGATCAAAAACGATCTTCACCACCAAACATGATCATCAAGCTCTCTTCTATTGAACATAAGGAAAAGATCCTTAAATGTGCATGTGAAAACAAATCAACTGACATATAAAGGAATGCCAATTAAACTCACAGGAGATCTCTCACAGGAAACTCTACAGGCAAGAAGAGAATGGAGTGTCATAGTCCAGATTCTAAAAGAAAAAAATTGTCGGCCTAGGATAACATATCCAGCAAAGCTTTCTTTTGCCTTTGAAAATGAAATAAAATTCTTCCACAGTAAAGAAAAGTTGGAATTTGCCTCTTCCAAACCTGCCCTACAAATGATACTTCAAGATATTCTCTTGACAGAGAAGAGGAATAGCACCTACCAAAACCAAAGGCAAATGGGAAGAACATCCCAGAAAAATGACAACAGAAGACTAAACCAATGAACAACCCATTCCTAAAATGACAGGACCAAATTACCACCCATACATATTAACCCTGAATGTAAATGGCTTAACCTCAATCAAACATCATAGATTAGAAAACTGGATTAAAAAACATAACCCATCTATTTCTTGTCTGGAGGAGACACATTTCACCAACAAAGATTAGCGGAAATTATATCACATGGGTTTTGTTGTTTTCTGTTAGTTTCATCTCTTCAAAACACTTTCTTCTGATTAAATCATTCAATGGCTCATGGATCATACAGTAGCATCATTTTCTTCAACAAGGTTCTTGATTTTCATTTCTTTAGCTGCATGTTAGTCATTTAGTAGCATGTTATTTAACTTCTTGGTGTTGTTAATTTATTTTTTCTTCCTGATGTTTTGTTTTGTGGCTCTTCATTTAAGGGGATGTATAGTAGCTGTGTAATGGAGACTCTCATATCTAGTAGCATGTTATTCTACTTCATGACATTGTAAATTTCTATTTTTCTTTCTATTGTTGATTTTGCACTCTGATTTTTCATTTGAGGGGCTGTACAGTAGCTGTGAAATGGAGACTATCATATCTAGATGTGAGGATACAATGTAGCATGCATTTCTACTTGCAGGAAAAGATGGACTTGCAATGAAACTGTTTACTATATCTTGACAATAGGATGCTGGACTCTCTGTCATTGTCCATGCCTGCAATGAAGGACATATGTCTGTGCATGAAGAACTATACTTTAGTAATGATATAGGGAAACTAGGTGGGGGGAATGGGGCTGGGATAAGGGAAATACCAGGAACCTATGGAACTGTGTCATAAAATGATAATAATAATAATAACAATAATAATAATAAAAGAAATTATAAAGGTGAACTTCCAAAACACTGGGATGATAAGGATAACCCAGGAAGGGCAATCCAGGAAGGACAGAGAACCCCAAACAGATTCAACCCAAAAAGGACCCAAATTTTTATATATAGATATAGATAGATAGATAGATAGATAGATAGATAGATAGATAATTAATTATTTTGCATTATATGACAGTTTCATAGGCTCTGGGAATCCCCCCGCCCCTCCCCCTCCCCTCCCCCCTGGTGGATTCCTCCACCTTGATGCAGTATTACAGTTCAAATTCAATCAAGATTCTTTCCTTGCAAACATATACCAAGCATAGAGTCCAGCTACTTATTAAAAGGACCCAAGATTTAAACAGAGACACTGACACACATACAGACACACATACACGTACACACGCATGACAGACCAAAATCACAACCTCAGTATTAACTCTAAACACGAATGGCGTAACATGATCAATCAAAATACAGAGTGAAAGAATGGATCAACAAACAGGACGCAATTATCTGTTGCCTAGAAGAGACATATCAAAACATTTCTTGAACCAACATACCAAAACTTGTGGGATATTGTCAAGGCAGTGCTACGTGGTAAGTTCATTGCAACTGGTGCTTATGTCCAGAAACAAGAAAGACACCAGATAAATAAACTAAGCATACACCTGAAGGAATTGGAAAAGTGACACAACGTGACCCCTAAAACAACAGAAAACAAGAAATCATCAAAATAAGGGAAGAAATAAACCAAAGAGAGATAAAAATACACAAAATTAGTGAATCAAAAGGTTGGCTCTTTGCCAAGATAAATAAATGAGACACCCCGCTGGCCCAAATGACAAAAAAAAAAAAAATGCAGCAGAAAACAAGATTTATAGTATGAAAGATGAACAAGGGAGCATAACAACAGACACCGCAGCCATAAAGAGAATAACTAGAAATTACTACAAATTGTACTCCAACAAAGCAGAAGACATCCAGGAAATGAAAAGGTTCTTGGACTCCCACCACCTACCAAAACTCAGTCACGAGGCAACAGAAAACCTAAATAAACCTATAACTGAGGCAGAGATTGCATCAGTGATTAAAGCTCACTCAACAAAGAAAAGCCCAGGCCCAGATAATTTCACTGCTGAATTCTACAAAATGTTCCAAGCAGAGCTGACCCCAATCCTTCACAAACTCTTCAAAACAGTATAAAAAGGCAACCCTTCTAAGCTCATTCTATGAAGTAAACATAGTTTAATACCAAACCCGAGTAGAGAATTAACAGCAAAGGAAAATTACAGAACAATATCCCTGATGAACATAGATACTAAGACCCTCAACAAAATCCTAACCAAAGGAACACAAAAATACACCAGATAGATCATTCATTCAGACCAAGTAGCATCCATCCTGGGCATGCAGGGATGGTTCAACATTCGTAAATCTATAAATGTAATACATCACATCAAAAAACTGAAGAACAAGGATCATGTGATAGTCTCAATAGATGCAGAAAAAGCTTTTGACAACATCCAACACCACTTCATGCTAAAAATGCTAAATAAGGTTGGCATAGAAAGAATGATGCTCAGCATAATCAAAGCAATATATGAAAAACCCAATGCCAGCATCATATTGAATGGGAAAAGATTAGAAGCCTTCTGGCTGAGATCTGGAACCAGAAAAAGATGTCCGTTATCACTACTGCTATTTAACATAGTACTGGAGTACTCACAAAAGCTATAAGACAAGAAAAAATCAAAGGAAATCAAATTGAAAATGAGGAAGTCAAGCTATCACTGTTTGCAGTTGACATGATACTATACATAGCAGAACCAAGAGACTCAACAAAGAGAACTTGTATGCTAGAACTTGTATGAAAAGTTTGGTAGAGTGGCAGGGCACAAAATAAATGAACAAAATCAGCAGACATAGTGTATGCAAACAACCCTAAGGCAGAAAAGGAACTAACCAGCATGGTGCAGTTTAAAATAACAAAGAACAAAATGAAGTACCTGGAAATAAACCTAACTAAAGATGTGAAAGATCTCTATGAAGAAAACTGCAAAACACTAAAAAAAAAAAAAAAAGATGACTTTAAAAAGTGGAGAAATAGGAATTCGGGCCTTGGGATTCGGGGGCAACTGCCGCTCCTCACAGTGTGGCTGCTGTGGGGGGTGCCCCTGCAGGGTCGGACCCAATGCTGGGGGCTCACGCCAAAGACACTGCCGCTAGGCAGTGAACGAGTCCTCGGCCTCACCCAGGGCGGCCAGTGCACCATGTGGTGCTAGGCTGTGCCTGCTGGCCGCCCCGCCGGGGAGCTCTGGGGTAATGGATGTCCGAATTGCTGCTTAGATAGCTCTAGGGTGACCCCACTGTTTCTGGGTTCTGAGTCAATCCTAAAGATTCCCAACGCCAGTAACTCTTCTTTTGGAGAACTTCTAATCACTCAATAATGCTGAGCTTTGAACACCTATAATGCAAAAGATAAGCCCCAGATTGTCTAGCAGGATATTTTTTTGCCTGACATGATGTTGGTTCAGGAGACTGGTCACATTAGGCAGGTCCATAATTTTAACTAGCACTCTAGAACCTTATCCTGGGGTGGACTCTGTGCAGGATGTGTGGGCCACACCCTGTAGAAAGTTTGGCCCCACTGGTAAACCTAAAGTTTAGGTGGTTATGGACTAAGCTAGGTGTGACCAAGGAGCCTGCCATCAATCACAGGTAAAGGGATCTGCCATAGACTGGACTGGGCAAGGCAGCAGCACCCAAATGTGCATCCTGAATAAGTTGTGGGGTGGGTCGGGCTGCAACATTCACCAGCTCATACAAGGCCAAATGGGAGGCCAGAGTACACCGGGTACTGGCCTAAAAACCAATGGCATGTATGTAAACTGGGTTTGGGAGTGGATCAAGTGGAGGTACTTGGGAAGCTCCCCTGGCGAGTCATAGCTCTCGCTGGTGAACACGCCATCCAGATCTGGGGGTCGGACAAGCAGGGCATAGTAGCTCCAAAATGTGTACATTGGTAATGGAACGTAATGTACTGGGCAGGACTGAGCAAACCTTTGTTTACAAGCAAAACTAGAAACCAGCATGGAACACAGGTCATACCGAGCTAGGCTCTTGCACCTACTGGTCCTCAGAGCAACCACGGGCAGGTGCATGATTTATAGCTAGGAACAAGCCCAGTCGGGGAGGTAACGGGACACCCTAACTAGGTTGAGGTTCCCACCAAGGGGCGTATGTGCTAGAATTGGGGTTGCGTTCTATCTAGGAGACAATTGCAGTCACCCGAGGCACTAGTGTGGGCTGGGATTGGATGCACCAGGCCAGTTCAGACCCCAACACCATCTGGTGTCATGGAGAACCAGAGGGTAGATGTGGGACTGACTAGGCTGGGTCTCAACCCCTACTGAGCCATGCGTGAGCTGTATGTGGGTATGGACAAGTAATGGCCGGGCTGAAACATCCAACAACAAGAACCAGAATGGGGTGAAAGCCAGCCAGGAAAAGCCACTGTTCCTGCTAGGACAGGACGTGAACTGAGTTGGGTTGGCTCAAGGACCCCCTGGCATGCCCAAAACCTGCCACTGGGAGGGGTTCTGATGGAGGAGCCTGGGCAACTCCTCTGGCAGGACACAGTCCCTGCAGGTAAGCGCAAGAAGCATGATAGGAAACAGTCCAGAATAGGCCATGGAAAGTTTCCCACTGGCACACATTCAGCATGGGTCAGGAGCAGACCAGGCTCAATCAGTCCATATCACCCACTGGCAAATCTGATCACCAGATCAGAGTGTGGGATGAGCCGGGTTTGGTCGCGACAAAACCAGTACACATTATGGAATGCCAGGGCGTGGTTGCCTGTACTGGATATGAATGCAGCACCCAACCAGCACACGTGAGATCCAGGAAGGAAGGGAGGGGCAGAGCTGGCGGGGGGATTAAGGGGCTGGTTCCCTCGCCGGACAGCTACTCCCAATGGAGAGCGTGGGCTGGGATAGAGACAGACTAGACTATGCAAGGCTACAACACCTGTGCACTGCATGTGGAATAGATCAGGGAAAAGCCAGGCTGGGCTGATTATTCCTGCTGGTGCAAGCATAAATTAGAGTGGGTGAGGGATGTTTGGGCATAGCCGCAGAAGCTGGCACTGGAGACTAATTCTGTCAAGTCAAATCACAGAACCACCTAAAGAGTGCATAAACCGGGACAGAGAGACCTGGGAGGGAAAAAGTGGGTTCCCCCTTCTTGGGTCACTATTCCCGTGGGAGGGCATGAAAATTAGGACGGGGGCTGGGATGGCTAGATAGAGAGGCACTCAACAACACCCATGAGGGCTGGATGGTTGAGTTGGTTAGATAGAACTAAGCTTTAATGCCCATTGACAAGTGCCAGAGCCAAATGGGATGGGGGACAGACTGGTCTTCTGCTACACATACTGGCAAACCAGGGGCGGGCCTGGTGAGGGTTATTGTGGGTCGCCCCAACTAGGCTGCAGCTCCCACTGGTTAGTGTGAGGGCCGAGTACGTGCTGGGCAGAACCAGACTGGACTGCAACACCCATTGGTTCCAGTGCAACTCGGGACTGAAAACAGAACCAACACAGCAATTGCAACCACCAGCTGATCGGGGTGATGGACTGTGCCGGGCCCTGTGCTTGCTAGAACATACAAGAAACTAGTCTGGGAATACCTCAAAGTTTCTTTGGAGATCTCCCCAATCGAACTGCTGGACTCAGAACTCTAATCAAGAAAAGACAGAAGACAGAGCAGATCAATCATTCATCTCAGCTACATGTTAGCAGCGAAAAATGGGGCAAACGGAGACTTTATGATGGACCATATCAATCAGTGGACGACCTCATCGAGCGAAACTGGCAGCGATTCATAACTGGAGAACTATTAACACCACTCGAGCACATATCTCAGAGCATGCCCCACATCCGGGACTCGGGGTGGGCGGGAAACTGGGTGGGACTTCTCCCTCAATATCCTCCTTTACCTCAGATACATGATGGAAACAATATGGACATAATAGTATTACCCACTTCCCTATCCCTCTGAACCTTTTTTTTTTCTTTTTCTTTCTTTAACTGTAATTAACTATGAAAAGATTGTCAACAACAACACAATAAAATAGATTATAAAAAAAAAAGTGGAGAAATATACCATGTTCCTGGATGGACAAAATCAATATCATCAAAATGTCTGTATTACCAAAAGATATAGATAGATAGATAGATAGATAGATAGATATTCAATGTGATCCCAATCAAATTACCAAGAACATTCTTCATAGAGCTGGAAAAAAATGATACAAAGTTTCATTTGGAAACACAAAAAAGCACAAATAACCATAACTATCCTGAAGAATAAGAACCTAGTGTGAGGGGCCACAATCCCAGACGTTCATACATGTTACAGGGTGGAAGTTATTAAAACAGCCTGGCATTGGCACAGAAACAGAGAAGAAGACCAATGGAGTAGAATAGAAATACCAGAAGGGGACCCACACATGCACAACCATCTAATCTTCAACAAGAAAACAGAAAACGATCCGGGGAAAAAAAGAAAAGTCTCTACAATAAGTGTTGGAATAACTGGCTAGTAACCTGCAGAAATAAGAAGCAAGATCCACACCTTTCTCACACATAAATATCAAATCTAAATGGGTAAAAAAGATATAGAAACCTACACCCAGAAACCATCAAATTCTTGGAAGAAAAAGGTGAAAACACTGTGCCAGATACAGATGTATGCACTGACTTTTAGAAAAGTCATCAAAAGCAAAGGAAGTCAAGACCAAAATAAACAAATGGAACTACATTAAGTTAAGAAGCTTCTGCACAGCAAAGGAAACAATCAACAAAGTGAAAAGGCAACCAACAGAATGTGAGAAAATCTTTGCACACTACACAGGAGACAAAGGGCTAATTTCCAGAACATACAAAGAACCTCAGAACAACCATAACATCAAAACCGACCAGTCAAGAAATGGGCATACGAAATGGGCAGACACTTTGCAAAGGAACAAATGCAAATGACTAACAGGCACATGAAACAGTGCTCAAGCTTCATGGCAATAAGGGAAATTCAAATAAAAACAACACTGAGCCAATAAGAGTGGCCCACATACAGAAAACTCCAAACAACACCTGCTGGCAAGGTTGTGGGGGAAAAAGCAACCCTACTCCACTGCCGGTGGAATTACAGGCTGGTGCAATCACTAGGGAAGTCAGTATGGAGAACACTTAGGGAGCTAAAAATCCACCTACCATATGTCCCAGCAATACGACTTTTGGAAATATATCCAAAAGACATGTTACATGAGAAAGCAACATGAATCCCAATGTTCACTGCAGCACAATCAACAATTCCAAAAACATGGAAACAACCTAAATACCCATTGGCTGAAGAATGGATAAAGAAACTGTGGTTCATCTACACTATGGAATACTACTCAGCTATTTAAAAATGAAATACAATTTTTTTGTGGCCAAATGGGCCTAACTAGAGACTATTATGCTAAGGGAAATGAATCAATTCCAAAGGGTCAGATATCATCTGTTTAGTATAAGACAATTTGATGTGAAATCTAAGGACATTACATGTGAGTTTTACTTATGTCACTTTGTAGATACTTGTACCTTTTGTAATAAGACTTTATGATGTAATTCATTAGTCAGCCATCCATCAGAGACTGAATGTTTATAATCACCTGAGATTGTTAATTCCCTTTTATCACTGTTAGTGCTGCTGCCCATAAATAATGAGAATCTAGTCTTTGTCGTATCTTCATTGGTGCCTTGGGACACACACTGAAATTTATTCCTATGCAGAGATGCTGAACACTGTTTTTCACCACCCTACCACCACATTGACACCTTTCTTATATGTTCATTAACCTCATATGGATGAAGGCTCAATATCCTTTTTTTTCTTTTTCTTCTCCCATCGGTGGACTGTACTCAAGGGAATACATCATGGAAATGTAGTGGAAATTAGTATGTTCATAGGTGGAAACAGAGAAATAAGTCTTCACGCATGCTCTACAAGGATGGACTCACAATGAAATGACTGACAATCTCCTACATTGGTAGAAGACATCCCAGTTGCAGCATGATGGACTTGTGAAAATATATGAAAGACACCCATTGTAAGACTGGAGGGGAGAAAAGAGTGGAGGAGAGCATACGTAGGAAGGCAAAAGAGAGACTCCAGTGCCAACTAAACTGTACGAACTGTATCAACTAAAAAAAGGTGGATGTTAAGAATTCCGAAGACATTTCCATTTTTATTTTATGAACAATTTTAAATCAGCTTACTTATCAAGGATTTACATATGTCACGAGATCTCCCCAGTGATTAAGTCTTTGCCACACGCTTTCAGACAGTTTAAATATATTTCATTTATGGAAAACTCAGACATTTTCAATCAAAAATAATGTCCTATAACCCACAAAAAGAAAACATCACACAGTTATAATGTATATTTACACAGGCAAGAAACACACACATGGAAGCATATTTCATTATTATTTTAAAACTTTACTTATCTGCTTTGGAGGCACAAAGACAGAGACAGAGACAGACAGAAAGAGAGCTCCCATGAACTGGTCCATTCCCCAAACACCTACAATGGCTGGATCTGGGGCAGGTTTTATTGTAAATCAGTTACTCAATCATGATCTCTCATGTGGGAGGCAGGGACTCAGTTACTTGAGCCACTACCTGTTGTTTCCCAAGGTACCCAACATGAGGATGCTGAAGCCAGGGATGAGCTGGGACTAAAACCTAACTAATCTGATATGGAATGTTGCTGCTTCAACTGGCATCTTACCACCTGGCCAATTACCCCCTCCTGCTTGAAAGTTTATATTTTAAAGTTATAAATATTTATCTCCCATTTAGTCTAACATATGGACACCCAAGAGAAGTGACTTTTGTAAATACATAAATATATTTCTATATGAGGAGCTAATCTTCAAGGTTGTGCAGTCTTTTAGAGTCCTGACTGGATCTGAGACTTAGAACACAGAAAGCATCACACACAAGTTTAGCAGTGTGGCAGCCCATATTTGGAACGGCATGAAAACCCCACAGGGAAGCGCACTAAGAACAGCACCTGAGGATATGTGGGTGTGCTCTGTGAGGAGGCCAGGAAGGCAAGAGATAACTTTGAGTCTGCATATCCTGTTGGTATCAACTCTTCATCACTAAGGTCAAGACCATTGTTTTTCTCTCCAACACCAAGAGTATCCTTCGCACTGCAACTTTATCTTTGATTTGCAATAAACATCACAAACTGGTTTTTAAGTGTCTCTAAGTGAATGATTTAACATGCTAGAAGAGCACATTTTATTTTTGCATTTTTCATCTGGAATTTCCCTGAATGTTTTGTATTAATACTTGCGGGGAAGAGAAGAATCAGGTGAGCAATTGGTATGGGCTGAGTAGGGTTTGTCCTCTTGCAAATGCACATTGGAGTTGATGTTCATTGTGAGGTAGTCAACTGTGGAGTTAAAGGTGGGGCATTGGGAAGCGACAAAGCCTAGATGGGCCCATCAGCGTGGGGCCACATGATTGAATTTTTGTAGGAAATGGAGGCAGGGGACATATACAGCTGCTTCTTCTCTCTGTGTGGTGTCCTGCTCCTCCTCAGGGCTTGGCTAGCAAGACAGTCATCACTCACTTGCACTTCAAGACACATAAGCCAAACTCAACTCTTCTTTTGGAATCTTCTCCATGATTTACTAAAAACAAAACAGGAGCTCATACAGCCACAGAGGATCTTTGTGAGGAGAAAAAAGAATTCTGATTGGAGAGGGATGACTGTAGGATGGCCATAAATTATCCTTGGTGTCATCCTTCCACTACAAATGTGCACAGGACATTTCATTCTTTTTGGTTTTTGTTTTGCTTTCTTTTGTTTTATTTGGTTTGGTTCGGTTTCCTTTTAGCTCCCACAGACAAGGGAGAAGATGCAACATGATACTGCTATAGCTTTAATGATCTGTGATTACTTAAAATGTGCTGTGCTTGGGTGAAATGGTTATTGTTACATTCAATTATTGGTTTTAGTTGTTGACTATATTCCCACTTTTTGCTGTTTACTTGTTCAGCATCTTATTTGGTGAATTAGAAAGACTTTTATTATAAGGTGAATTAAAAATGCTATCTCATGGCTTCCCAGTGAAATGGCTGATAAGGTCCTGACAGTTGGATGTTGGACTCTCCGACATTATCCATACTTACATTGTTGGGAGACACTTCAGTGGCAGCATGATGGACTTATGAAAGTTCATGAAAGCCATTCATTTGTAAAACTGGAGGGAAAATCAGTAGGAGGAGAGGGAACTTGCAGAGGGGACGGGAAACCCCAGTATCTATTAAACCGTGTCATGAAACAAAAATTTAAAAAACAACAACACAGGAAAAAGGAAGGCAGGTGGGAGAGAAATGTGAGGAAATCTGGGAAGGAGGAAGGGATGAAGAAAGGGAATACAAGTACGTCCTTAGAATTGCTTCTACAATACACATAGAATCTATTACAGACTAAAAAAAAACAAACAAAAAAAACAAAACAAAACAAAAAAAACCAAATTTTTACCTTTAAAAACTACGCACAAAAACGAACCACAAAAGAAAAAATATCAGCAGACCCCAAAGAAAGGTTATGTTCCCCAGCTTCATCAAAACCACCTGTACACCAACAAACAAAATGGGAAAGCTCACCAAAACTTTAAATTAGTTGTGTAGGTCTGACCAAATACTAAACTAGATATATAGAACTGCCTAAAGTTCTCCAAGAATATCTGTTCTCTGGAAATCCGGGTACTCAAACTGCCACAGGCAGTTTATAAAAGGTAACGGTGTGACTTGATAAAGAAAAGCAGGACAAACTGTGTCTGGAATCTTGAGTTCACGGACTGCTGGTGCAGGGGACCAAAATCAAACTGTCGGCAATGGTCCAAGAGTGTGCAGAAGTTCAAGACCAAGGTTGAGGCCTCAGGGAGAGGGTCTGCAGTTGTGCAATGATCCAAGGCCACAGAATTGTTTGCTTTAAGATATCCTTGACAGTCACATACTGAATTCTGTACTTGGGCCATGCTGCTGCTTCTCGATCATTAAGCACTGGCTGGTTAATATCAACATGAGGCATAACTACCAATGATTGTGCCACACAAATTCCTGTAGTTTGACTTCCTAGGCAGTTCAATAAAAGATTGAGGCAATGAGATTTCTAGGTCAACTTTCTTCCTCAGAGAAGAAGGCTTCCCTTTGGCTGTCTACTTTCATAGCTTAGCTTGTGTCTGTCTCATTTATTATTTTCCTCAATTTCATGTTGATACTCTCTCCAAGCCTGTTCATGCCATGCTGGACATGGAACAAACCAGCTCTAGGTCTTAGACCTGAGAAGGTTTGCCAGAAAGGTCTATTTTTAGCCCCCAAAATTATATTTGCCAGCTTTCCCCTTAAACTCTTGAATTTGGAGCTTTTGCTTATTTCTTTCTTCCTTTGCAGCAGTTTCCCTGCCTTATGCTTTAATGAGAAGTCTGATGGTATCTTTGAAGGGATATATTCTCAGAATTTTGGAAATTAACCTGAGAGACAGAGAAAGATTAAGGGAAGTACACAGAGAACCCCCAACTTCTGATTAACCCAATAGATACACACAATAGCTGAACCTGGACTGAAACCAAAGCCAGGAGACAGGCACTCAATCCAGGTCTCCCTTGTGAGTAGAAAACCCAACTACTCCCACCATACTTTACCTCTTCATAGGGCCTCATTGAAGGGAAGCTGACATTGAGAATTCAAGCCAGCAAGAGAATCCAAGCACTCCAGTATGAGAAGCAGTTATCTGAATGGGCATTTAATCAGGGGACCAAACACCTGCCCTGGTTCATGCTTCCTCTTTTTTCTATGCAAAATTGCATAAAACTTAGTACTTTAGGTGCAGAGAAAGCACAAAGGCAAAAACTGCAAGCTATGTAAACTGGTCAATTACAGAAGAAAATCTAGCCTAAGAAACAAAAGAAAAGGGAATTGGCCAGACCTTATGCACAGAAATGCTCTCAGAAGAGAGTGTCCATTGACTAGGAGGGTCTGCTGGTCAGATGCCTGCTGGAACTCATTTGTTAAAGCCTACTGTAAATGGTTAGTCATAAGCCCCTCTAATCAGAACCTTCCCTTGTCAGCCTTCCTCATGCCAGTTTTTCCATCTAACAGAAGAATTTGCCTCAGGAAAAAGAGAAGACAGTCACATAGACAGGCAACTTTCAGGGGACACTGATTTGGTGACACAAGCTAGACACAAAAATGTACCCTTTCTGGCTCAAGGCTTAATCTCAGCAGGTTTGTGAGCTTGTCCCTTCTTGTCTGGGTGCATGTAAGGTAGTCGTGATGGGCCATAGGATACTGAAGGTGAAACAAAGACAGAAGCAGAGAGATATGAAGATGCCCTTAAATCTGAATGAAGAGGAAGAGTCCAGAAGCCAGAGATTGCAGGGAAAGCAGCTTAGGTAATGGAACAGGACAGGAAGAAAGCTGGAGGCACAGTGGTCCTGCACCAAAAGAAACTTCTCCTGGGACCACAGGATTTCACACCAAGTGAACTCATCCTAGGTTGCACTTGATACAGCCAAACTGCCTCATGTTGCAGCACCAAACAAGCCTGTGTTGCTTCCACCCCATGAGCCTGCAGCTGGTAGGGAACAACAACTTGCAGCCACCACTCAACACTGTAAGCAAGCTTTGCACCACACATCACCACCCAAGGGAGTGATCAATCTCAAGTGTCTAGGACCATCCAGCAATGGTAAAGTCCAAAAATCTTTAATAATAGTAATTGGGGATTATTCATCATACCTGGGTTGTGTCCCAGGGAAGCCCATCTCAAACTTCTGTTCTTCCAAACCAAAGAATAATTATTGTCACTAAAGCCACTAAGGTTGTGATCATTTTTTTCTCTGGCTCCCAAAAGGCCAGAGAAGCAACACAAAGGGTAGACAGGCGGGCAGTGATCAGGAGGTGCTTGCACAGAGAGGTAGACAAGCAGAAACCCAAGCAGTTTGGAAGCCTGGAGAAAGATGGGAAAAGGAGAGACACACTGAAGGACAGGCAGGTGGAAGAGGGCCAGGTGGGCAGACAGAAAGCAGGCTACGGCAGGTGATTCAAAGGGGGGATGCCAGGTAGGTGATCTCAGAGCCTGTTCTTATTCCTGCCAGGTTCATTGGAGCTTCTTGAGATGCAGATGAATCCCATTCTTGGACTTCAGCACAATCCGAGGAATGGGGATGGGAACTCTGGTGGGATCTGGGAGCAGCTCGAAGCGCAGTAGAGTCAGGGCCACGGCCACCTTTAGCTCATTCATGGCAAATTGTTTCCCAATGCAGTTCCTAGACCAGGAAGGGGCAGTGAAATGAGAAGAGACTTCAGATCCTCTCCTGAACTGGGCAGGCATTGTTCCCTGAGCCTCAGTCCCAGAGCCAGCCATACAATACCCTCCTTCATGTGGCCCAGTCTGATTCCTGTCCTTATAGTCATCCATTAACCCCAAGCTTTGGTCATAGTCTCCTGACCTAGACAAAGCCTACCATTCTTCTGGGGCTAATCCTGACTACTTTTGCTCTTAAAAAGCAGAAAATCTCTGCCACTGGGACTCCATCTCATCATGGGGATTGTATAAAGAGTTCATCATTGTTAGGTCTTTCCACCCTCAGCCCTACAGGGTCTGCTTTCCAGTGCGGCAGTCAAGGTCATGCCCACAGGAGAGAGCTTAATTACATTTTCAGGCACTCATTCTCTGAGGATTGCAGGAACTGAGTTCCTTGGAGGGAGCCCTCTCTTCCCCCCTCCATCCACAGTGAATCCACCACCCAGCTTCTCCCATAGGATAGTGCCCAGATGCCTCAGCTGCTTCAAGCCCCCTGGGGACTGCTGGTAATCCACCTGTCCTCTGTCCAGCCTCACTTTCCAGCTGTTGTTGTCGGGGCTGATGAGCTGGTGTAGCTCCCTCCTCTACCTGTCACCTCCTCAAGGCTCAGGCCAATTACCCACCACCTATTACCCCTCTGCCAGCAATCTCTCTCCTTCCAGTCTCCCAAGAGATCCATCATTCTCTAGGAATGTCTAGTACATTGTCAGGAACATAAGACAATCTGGAGTCTATTGAGCAAGTGAATGAATGAGTGAAGACTAAAGATATGATGTCTTTGTAAGTATAGGCATTCTTTCCCAGTGCCTTCTTCAACACACTCTGTCAAACACATTCAAGAACATATTCTGCTCCTATCTCTGAAGCCCTGGGTTCAGGAACAGTAACTTTCACTTACCTATTTCCAAGTCACAGGACTGAACACCAAGAAAGGCAATTAGCAATTATACTGTACTAGAACTAAGTTAAGTTTTACAATAGATACAAAAGAATGGAATCCACTGATGGGAAATATGAGTTCTGAACTGGAATTAGCTACTTGTTCCCACCAGCCCTCTGGTAGCACCAACAGGTTTTGCAGATAAGAAGTGAGTAGAAGTTATCCATCCTGCGGTAAACAATAGAAAGCAAGTTCCTCAAACAATGACTAGCTAAAAGCCCGTTCTGTGAAAATCTTATTTTAGTATATGTGCTGCCAAAGCGAGCACGTGTTCTGTGAAAATCAGTGGAGCCTTCCAAGAACTTGCAGAATCACTGATTCAGAAAAACCTGGTTTCTAGTAATCAGTTATGACGCTGGTGTTTTGGTTTCCCAGGACCTCTCCTGCTGTTGTCACGATCTCCATGGCAGCTGTTTAGAATTACAGCTGTCCAGCTCAACAGCTGTTTGCATGGGCTTTGCACTTTGCACAGCAGGAATCTTGCCCACGCTGTGCATCTTATGCTAAGCAGCAGAGTTTCTCTCACAGGTAGTGTGCTGTCCTCTTTTCCACATGTTTGTCCTTGTTGGGATTATGGTAAGTCATCCCCCTCTACTGATATTTGAACATTAACATAAGGTGAAAGTTTTGTCAAGAAAGACTGCAAAATGCCTGAGATATTGGCATAAACATTCCCATGGGAGCTCCTGTATCCTTTCAGGACAGTGTGGCTTAGACAATGAGACCCCCTAAGGCATGTGCCATCTCTCACAGTTCAGCAACAAGTTATGTTAGTGAATCAGGTGGAAAATCCCATGTACTATAATAATAAGTGTGGGAAAAGAAAAAGAAAAAATTCATTACAATCCGGAAAGGTGAATATCTGAAGTTCAATTTGCAGAGGAAAAACCTAACTCCTGCATGGGAAAAATAGTCCTGACTACACTGAAATTTCTTATGCCCCAAATTTGAACTGTAGCTAGCCATTGCAAGGGGCAGTGGACCAACCCTCTGAGGTTTGGTAATGAAATGTCACCTTTCTTTGACACAAGAGACACCCACACAAAGCTGCCTTCCCAATAATGACATGCAAGCACAATACTCAAAAAATCACACAGGAACACAGAATCACAACACCATGTGTGGGACCACAGGCCTTCCTTTCCCCCCACCTCATTAGTATACACAGCTCACTCACCTTGATCCTCCTGAGAAGGGCAGGAAAGCATGGCTGTGGCGATCAGAATCTGGTGCAAACCGGCAGGGATCAAACACCTGCAGAGACAGCGCAAGGACCAAGACAAGGGTCAAGGAAAATCCACACCAAAATTAGAGGGATTGAGAAAGTGCTTATCCTAAGAGAAGCTCCCATGCCTTCCTCATACCTCTGGATTTTGCCACACTTGTGGATTGTGGTGAAGGCCATAAATGGACAGCAGGAGTACGATACCTGTGGGGCAGGTAGAAGACACAGAAAAGATTGATCATACCCATGGGATAAGACACCGTCCTTAAACCACCAAGAAGTGTTTGGGCTCAAAAGGTCTAGATCATCAAATTCTTCGTTGAGCAGGATGGCCTGTTACAGGAAGCAGGATGGGCTTTGGAAAGTCCAAGCACAGAGCTAAGGAGCAGAAGAGCACAAACGCAGGAATGAAAGCAAGAAGGAATCAGGGGCATGCTATGCAGACCAGCCAGGTGACAATGCACATCCCCCCAAGCCTTCCTTGGGCAGCTGGGGAACATCTGTGTTTCACTCCACCTCACAGCAAGCTTCTCCTCACCGTCCTTCCGACAAGGCACCTAAGGCTCAGAGGGGCTGAGTGACTTGTGAACGACCTCATAGGCCAGAGATCAGAGCAGGAATCAGTCACCAGTGGAAGCACCAAAGTGTCTCGCTACTACTTCAGGGGTCTCAAATCACCTCACCAATTGTCTGCTAATGACTTGAGGCTTCTCCACAATGAACTCCATTATACCCACAACTCAGATTTCCTTAATATCCCTCATTTATCTTAACCCAAGGAAAAAAGCATATCTCCCCCTGCCACTGTCTGATTTTTTTCTGTAGCCCTAATACCTTGGAATCTGATTTTAGTGTTAATGTCCCTAGGATAAAATCAGAAACTAACACTTACAAGGGCATTTCCAACAATTCATGGAAAATGAAGTTAGAAGTTTACTTTGGTGCAAAAACAATTAAATGAATGCATAAGTTTTCCTCATGTATGTTTCCATGAACCTTTTGAAACTTCTCACATTTTAGTGAACTTTGTGGTTAAAGACTCAGGCACCTTAAACAAACTACAAAGTAAGCACTCAATTACTGAGGAGGAAACCAGATGTTGAAGGTTCAGAAGCACAGATCTCAGATCCCATGTGTCCACATGGAGCTCACAGGTGAGTGAAGGTGGGAAGCACATACCTTTGGGTAAGGAGCGTCCATCAGGGAAGGTGACCAGCTTGCTGAGCTTTCTGGTAATACTTGGCACCGGTGGATAGATCCTCAGTGCCTCCTTGATGCACATAGTGGTGTAGGGCATCTTATCCAGGTGGTCCCTGAAACAATGCCAGTGCAGGGGAGGGGCAGGCTGGGCACACCAGGGCACCCCTCACACAAGCAGGGTCCTCCCATCTCTTGGGCCTTCACTCACCAGCTGATAGAGGCTCCATCCCCCAGGACGCTCTGGATTTCCTCACGGCACCTCTGCTGATGCTCTGGGTGTGTGGCCAGAGCATAGAGGATCCAGGAGATGCCACTGGCTGTGGTGTCATGGCCCTCAAACATGAATGTGTCCACCTCGGCGCGCAGGTCCTCATCAGACAGGCTGCTCCCGTTCTCCATCTTGGGCAGACCACAGGGAGAGGGCAGGCTCAGTGCCTGCTCCCATGCCTCTAGACCAGACTTGGGACTGCACTGCACACTGACCTTGGCAAAGAGGAGGATGTCCAGGAAATCCAAGCACCTCTTGCTCGTGGCCTTCTCCAGTTCTCCTTCTTTCTGCAGATGAGCCTTCCTCAGCTTGATCACTCGGTCTGTTCCAGAATAGCAGTTACAGGCAGAGCTGAGAGCTCCAGCTAACTACAGGAACTCCACTGCCCACAAACTGGGTGACCTCAGAGGTTTGAGTGGGTGTGTGGATCAGTGGTGGGATCCAGGATTCCCACAGTAGCACAGTCCAGGGGCCTCAGCTGAATGCTGCAGAGATGGGGTCTTGCTCACCAGTGTGATGATGCAGGCAACCCCTACTAGCACCTGAAATCCCATCATCTCAGCTCCCAGTCCCTGCCCCCAGGAGGTAATAGAACAAGAGCAGCCAAGGTCAGTTCCTCTGTGCTATGACTGTGAGAGAGGGGACATAGGAAGGAAGACCAAACCTGTGTGCTTCCTGGCGAGCTGGCAGGAATGGAAGAACCAGCGGCCTTTGGAGCTTAACCTATAGAGGATGCTGTTATGGTGAAAGACATTCCTCACTCGGTAAATCACCAAGTTGTTCAGATCATTGACAGCCTGAATGTAGGACTGGGAGTTCCTGAGGGAGAGAACATAGAAGAGATCAAAGTGGAGGAGTCTCCTATCTGGAAGCCTAGTGGTGTTCTAGGAAGAGATCGCTAATTCAGTGGAAATAATCAGTTATGAGACATGTTCCAAGTGGCCCTGGTGACCCTCAGGCTTCCGCAGGATGGTGTGAGGCCAGGTTACCACCTGTGCTGGGCATCAGGGATTTGTGGCTGAGGCAGGGTTAGGTTTGGTCTACACTTAGAACTTGGCATAGTCTTGTCTTGTGTGGCGTTGAGCATGTGAGCTGCCCCACCTGGCTATGGTGAGCCCACGTCAGTTGGAAATGCCCAGGACCCAGCAGTGGAAGGGCTGTCACACACCTGTCCAGCTGAGCACTGCTTTGGTGATTGAAGGCACACTTCATGATGGTGTCCAGGGTCATCAAGGAGATGTGATCGAAGATCTCCAGGGGAGAATCCTCACTGACATGCTCCCATCTGTCCTGTGGAAACACAGATGGGCTATTGACCTTGATTTCCATGATAGCCTGGTGATCCAATTTAAAATCTTCAGCTTTCTGTACTGTCATGTGACCCTTCCTCCATATATGCTCTGACATCCATTCTGGGTCCTTTGCCAGAGATAGCAGTATAAAAGCCCTTTGGATTTCTAATGCCCAAACTATGACATAACTAAACCTCCCCTTCCTTCATTATGATTTTAAGTATTTTGTTGTAGCAATGAAAAGCTAACTAGTATGTTCACCTTGCCACTGAGACTGTGCCAGCCAACAGGGGGCAGCCCATGGTGTTGTCCAGAAGACTAATACCAATGTCCATTGTCTTAATGAATTTCAAGTGGGGGAAGAAGGATCTGCAGCCAGCATAGGTGTCTCTTCCTTAGACACTGAGCAGGGTGCAATCATGTAAAACCTGGGAATTCTGTCTCCTCCAATTTGGGGAATCATACTACCACAGGTATGACCTGAGTATTGTTCCTGGTGATTGTGTCTGAGGGCTGTCTGTGGAACATGTGTTTGAGAGTGAAGTCTGTGCATGAGAACTCTGAGGGAGTGTGTGGAGGGGACAGAAGGAAAGATGGACTTACTAGCATCATCTGGACAGAGTCCACCATGAGCTCCACGTAGGGCTTCAAGATGTCAGAGTGGAAGGCTGGGGTCAGCATGCGCCGGTGCTGGAACCACTTCTGCCCTTCCAACAAGAGCAAACCATACCCTGGGCAGAGATGGGTATGAGGATGTTTAGTGGGAATAGAGGGAACTGGCAGGATCACACGGAGAATGCATGGGAGAGTTCAGGAGAAGAGAACCCAGTTGCGGTTTTAAGAAAAACATAACTAGGGTACAGAATGCAATTCTAATTTGTACATACATACCAATCCAAGGAGCCAGGAATTTGTAGTTGCCATGAAACTTTGGATCTAAAAGGTAAATAAGGGCTTTATAAGAATATGGGGGTGACAAGACAGTCACCCAAGGAGCAGTGGTTCAGCCCACGGGTTGCCATCAATTGTTGACCGTTAGTTTGCCAATGGTCCCATCTCATCTTTCATTACCTCCTCTTTCTTCTGCAAACCAACAGACATGGGACCCCAATATGTGAAGATAAGAAGGTGAATTGTGAAAAAAAAAAAACAGGCTATATCTTCCCTGCCCAAGAACAAGACAGAGCCTATGACTTTTTTTTTAATCTATTTTATTGTGTTGTTGTTGACATTCTTTACATAGTTAATTACAGTTAAAGAAAGAAAAAGAAAAAAAAAGGTTCAGAGGGATAGGGAAGTGGGTAATACTATTATGTCCATATTGTTTCCATCTTGTATCTGAGGTAAAGGGGGATATTGAGGGAGAAGCCCCACCCGGTTTCCCGCCCACCCCGAGTCCCGGATGTGGGGCATGCTCTGAGATATGTGCTCAAGTGGTGTTAATAGTTCTCCAGCTATGAATCACTGCCAGTTTCGCTCGATGAGGTCGTCCACTGATTGATATGGTCCATCATAAAGTCTCCGTTTGCCCCTTATTTCGTTGCCAACATATAGCTGAGATGAATGATTGATCTGCTCTGTCCTCGGTCTTTTCTTGATTAGAGTTCTGAGTCCAGCAGTTCGATTGGGCAGATCTCCAAAGAAACTTTGAGGTATTCCCAGACTAGTTTCTTGTATGTTCTAGCAAGCACAGGGCCCGGCACAGTCCATCACCCCGATCAGCTGGTGGTTGCAATTGCTGGGTTGGTTCTGTTTTCAGTCCCGAGTTGCACTGGAACCAATGGGTGTTGCAGTCCAGTCTGGTTCTGCCCAGCACGTACTCGGCCCTCACACTAACCAGTGGGAGCTGCAGCCTAGTGGGGGCGACCCTCAATAACCCATGCCAGGCCCGCCCCCTACCCTGGTTTGCCAGTATGTGTAGCAGAAGACCAGTCTGTCCCCCATCCCATTTGGCTCTGGCACTTGTCAATGGGTATTAAAGCTTAGTTCTATCTAACCAACTCAACCATCCAGCCCTCATGGGTGTTGTTGAGTGCCTCTCTATCTAGCCATCCCAGCCCCCGTCCTAATTTTCATGCCCTCCCACGGGAATAGTGACCCAAGAAGGGGGAACCCACTATTTCCCTCCCAGGTCTCTCTGTCCCGGTATATGCACTCTTTAGGTGGTTCTGTGATTTGACTTGACAGAATTAGTCCCCAGTGCCAGCTTCTGCGGCTATGCCCAAACATCCCTCACCCACTCTAATTTATGCTTGCACCAGCAGGAATAATCAGCCCAGCCTGGCTTTTCCCTGATCTATTCTACATGCAGCGCACAGGTGTTGTAGCCTTTCATAGTCTAGTCTGTCTCTATTCCAGCCCACGCTCTCCATTGGGAGTAGCTGTCCGGCGAGCGAACCAGCCCCTTAATCCCCCCGCCAGTTCTGCCCCTCCCTTCCTTCCTGGATCTCACGTGTGCTGGTTGGGTGCTGCATTCATATCCAGTACAGGCAACCACGCCCTGGCATTCCATAATGTGTACTGGTTTTGTCGCGACCAAACCCGGCTCATCCCACACTCTGATCTGGTGATCGGATTTGCCAGTGGGTGATATGGACTGATTGAGCCTGGTCTGCTCCTGACCCATGCTGAATGTGTGCCAGTGGGAAACTTTCCATGGCCTATTCTGGACTGTTTCCTATCATGCTTCTTGCGCTTACCTACAGGGACTGTGTCCTGCCAGAGGAGTTGCCCAGGCTCCTCCATCAGAACTCTTCCCAGTGCCAGATTTTGGGCATGCCAAGGGTCCTTGAGCCAACCCAACTCAGTTCACGTCCTGTCCTAGCAGGAACAGTGGCTTTTCCTGGCTGGCTTTCACCCCATTCTGGTTCTTGTTGTTGGATGTTTCAGCCCGGCCATGGCTCGTCCATAACCACATACAGCTCACACATGGCTCAGTAGGGGGTTGAGACCCAGCCTAGTCAGTCCCACATCTACCCTCTGGTTCTCCATGACACCAGATGGTGTTGGGGTCTGAACTGGCCTGGTGCATCCAATCCCAGCTCACACTAGTGCCTCGGGTGACTACAATTGTTTCCTAGAGAGAACGCAGCTCCAATTCTAGCACATACGCCCCTTGGTGGGAACCTCAACCTAGTTAGGGTGCCCCGTTACCTCCCCGATTGGGCTTGTTTCTAGCTGTAAATCATGCACCTGCCCGTGGTTGCTCTGAGGACCAGTAGGTGCAAGAGCCTAGCTCGGTATGACCTGTGCTCCATGCTGGTTTCTTGTTTTGCTTGTAAACAAAGGTTTGCTCAGTCCTGCCCAGTACATTACGTTCCATTACCAATGTACACATTTTGGAACTACTATGCCCTGCTTGTCCGACCCCCAGATCTGGATGGCGTGTTCACCAGCGAGAGCTATGACTCGCCAGGGGAGCTTCCCAAGTACCTCCACTTGATCCACTCCCAAACCCAGTTTACATACATGCCATTGGTTTTTAGGCCAGTACCCGGTGTACTCTGGCCTCCCATTTGGCCTTGTATGAGCTGGTGAATGTTGCAGCCCGACCCACCCCACAACTTATTCAGGATGCACATTTGGGTGCTGCTGCCTTGCCCAGTCCAGTCTATGGCAGATCCCTTTACCTGTGATTGATGGCAGGCTCCTTGGTCACACCTAGCTTAGTCCATAACCACCTAAACTTTAGGTTTACCAGTGGGGCTAAACTTTCTACAGGATGTGGCCCACACATCCTGCACAGAGTCCACCCCAGGATAAGGTTCTAGAGTGCTAGTTAAAATTATGGACATGCCTAATGTGACCAGTCTCCTGAACCAACATCATGTCAGGCAAAAAAAATATCCTGCTAGACAATCTGGGGCTTATCTTTTGCATTATAGGTGTTCAAAGCTCAGCATTATTGAGTGATTAGAAGTTCTCCAAAAGAAGAGTTACTGGCATTGGGAATCTTTAGGATTGACTCAGAACCCAGAAACAGTGGGGTCACCCTAGAGCTATCTAAGCAGCAATTCGGACATCCATTACCCCAGAGCTTCCCGGCCGGGCGGCCAGCAGGCACAGCCTAGCACCACATGGCGCACTGGCCGCCCTGGGTGAGGCCGAGGACTCGTTCACTACCTTGCGGCAGTGTCTTTGGCGTGAGCCCCCAGCATTGGGTCTGACCTGGCAGGGGCACCCCCCACAGCCGCCACACTATGAGGAGCGGCAGTTGCCCCCGAATCCCAAGGCCCGAACCCCTCCCAAACTCACCTAGCTGCCAGACATTAGCAGCTGGGTGGAGCTAGGAATTTTAAGCCAGTTCCCAAGTTCCCTCATGGTGCACTTATCCTGAGGAAAGAGCTCTCTTGGGTCCTGGGTGAGGCTGAGGACTCGTTCACTGCCTAGCGGCAGTGTCTTTGGCGTGAGCCCCCAGCATTGGGTCCGACACGGCAGGGGCACCCCCCACAGCCACCACACTGTGAGGAGCAGCAGTTGCCCCCGAACCCAAGCCCGAACCCCTCCCAAACTCAGAGCCTATGACTTTTGTACTGTGAGTAATGGCTTGATCATCCCACACTCAGGATAGTAACAATGAAAAATCCAAATCCAAGTTAGCTTTGATATCAAATTGGTCGATAATATCTAGGACAATTGACATAACAGATCACCTCAACTCCCTTAAAAAGGCAAGAACTTAAATAATCAAAGTAGAAAGAGGATATTCATCTCCACCCATTTGCTCTGACCTGGGTTGGGTTATGGATTTGGTACAAATTTCTGATAACAAGGCTCTATTGTCATTTTCTTCTGGAAGTTTATGGCTGTAAAAGGCATAAACTTAAAAGGGAAGGGCTGCTGTGGTTGAGATGAGGCTCACTCCCACCTGATCTTCCCATAATCACTTTCATGTAGTCAGGGTCATAGAGCATGAGATGAATTTCATTCCCCTGTAGCCGCAGCACAAAGGCGCTAGGGAATTCTTCTACCCATTGCCGAATCTTTTGTAGGTCCTGATCCTTCTGGAACTGTGAATAAAGAAAAGAATAAATCAATGCAGACTAAATTTAATTCTAATTCTTGCTGCAGGAAGGCAGAATGGCCGCAGGGAGAGAGTTCTGGATCTGTCAGTAGAAATCATAACTTTGGAATTGTTTCTAATGACCTGGGCTGTGGTGTAGGGTGGTCCAGACAAAATTCGACCTCACATAAAATTTAGTCCAGAACTGGGGAAGAACCATGAGTCTTTCTCAATACTACTTTCAGAAACTTCAGTCACACATTGTCTCCATGCTGCAAAAAACCATGAAAATGATCAGTACGAAAATTTCCATGAATAATTTTATGACAACTATCATAACTTGATGACATCTTGGTAAGATAATTTAGTCTACGGTCTGACTAAAATGGGTTATATCTAAATTTTAAAACATTTATATTAAATTCGTATTACTGTATTGACTGTTACAATACCAGTGTTACCCCAGCACATTTGCAAGTCTTTGTTAAGATGAAATAGGCTTGGGGTTGCATAATTCTAAGTGAAAAGAATAATTAAATAGAAATTGTGCATTGACTGTGATTTTCCAATTAAATGTTGAGATATCTAAAGCATAATTTGTACATATATGTATCAAAGCACAGTCTGTGACTGTAAGGTTTGGGTTTCATATTCTCATTTTCAATTCTCATTGAAAATAATTTTTTGTGTGCTCACACAGTCTTCCAAAACTCTTCAATGTGGATCACAAAGCCTTTGTTTTGTGGCTTTCACTCCTCTCTTCCTTCTTCCTCCATATTGACTTCACATGACCTCTGCAGTTCTGCTGTCAACCCTCCCACAGCAAGTCAGCTCACTCAGCCAGGCTTTTGCACACCTCCCCACACCCAGGTCTGCCCACTCAGCCAGGCCTTTGCACTCCATCCCACAGCCAGGCCTGCCCACTTGGACAGGTCTTTGTACCCCTCCCCACAGCCAGGTTTGCCCTCTCGCCAGGCCTTTGTACATGCTCTTCTCTTAGCCTGGACTGTCCCTCCTCTCTGCCACAAAGCCTCTCCCCAGCTTTCAAGACACAGCTCATCTGGAATCCTTGAGATGTTCCATGTAATCAGCTCTTCTCAGCTGCTTCTGCAGATCTCAAAGCAACTGTCTGCCACATGTATGTCCAGTCGTTGCTTGCAGCCTTCTCACAACCATGGTCATCACGGGTGCCCTCATCCAGCACATGCTTGCCAAGGAATACCAAGCACTGGTTCTCTGATTCTCTGGTTCTGGCACAGATATTTGTGAGTCCCTAACTGTCTGGAGCTCACAGTCTAGTTGTGTACATAGGAAATTTGGGAGTTTGCCAGTAGAAGACAACTACTGGACAAGAAAGAAGCCCAAGCATGTAGGGAAGCTGTAGGGAGGAGCCTGACTCAGAACCAGACATTGGAGAGCCATCCCACACTCATGTGCTCATTCGCTGACTGAGTCTCCATTGACTAAGAAGTCTTGGGTTACAGAGATGAGTCAGGTGATCTCTCTCAGAAGGATCTCACAGCTAGGACACTGTAGTGGAATCCCTGAATCAGATTTTTCCCTACTGGGACTCATGGGAAAAATAGTTCATAGGAAAAAAAAATTTCCCTCTCTATTCTGGAAGATTTAGAAAGCATCTTGGAGGAGGTGGCTTGGGTTTGGGCAGTGGAAGGTTGGACACTGAGGAGCAAGGTTATTCCACACCAGGGGCACAGGGTGAACAGAGAACCTGAGGTTGGAAAGCACAGACAGATGAGAATAATAGTGAACAACGCAGTACAAAAGAGGAAAGTAGAAGAGAAAAGGATCAAGGGGTACGGAAAGTGTGAAGGGCAGAGCATTTCCAGTTGCAGTGTTTGGCAACACTCTCTGGTAACAAGAGAAACAAGAGCTGCCAGTCTGAAAACTCCCAACTCCTAACATTTGCTCAATGTACTATCCCTGGATGAGCCCCTCTCCTTTAGGCTCCTTACCTGACTCTGCATCCCCACCCCTGGGTTGGCAATGCAGCAGAGACGCCGTCCCTCTGCAGTCCTCACACTGCTTCTTTCTCTCTTTCCTGTCACTTCAGACACCTGTGCTGGGCACGAGGATACGGGGAGGGGATGATGCACTCAGCTCCAAGGAGCTCACTTTCCAAGGTGTGCAGAAGAGTCGGGAGGAAAATAGACCCTGCTCAGGGTGCAGCTCAAGCATCAGTACTCCTCAGATGAAGGTCATGGGTATCTGTACCCGTAACCTTTAGGGTTTCATCCATGAAGCCATCTATCATGAAAATTCTGTCATTCTTATGCACACCATTCTGGTGAATCTCTATGACTGACACCATCCACACATCTCAGCAAGGCAAGCTCTTCCTGTATCCTGATTCCTCCCAAGACTCCTGACTGTCTTATCCACACACTATGAGCCCACAGAACAGATTTCCTTCAGACTGATGTTTGTTCCCAGGAAAACCCCAGGGCCAGGCACAGAATGACTGGGGCGAAAACACCTCCAGTAGCTCACGCTTTTAGGTCAGGCTGCAGGGGATGGCCATCCTGGAGAAGCAGAGACCCGGGAAGAGCAGTCATTGCCCTCCAGGTGCAGGGCTGCAGGACCAAGAGCATGAGGAAGGAATGTGTGAAAGCAGAGTCACAGCAGACAGACTTTCTATAGGGGGAATGAGGTGAGCCGTGAGTTCCTTGTTTGTCACACAACATGAGGACAGCTCCCTAGATGCTAAGAGGCCCAGACACCCCTACCTGCCCACTCCCCTGTCCCAATCCTTCTTACCTCTCTCAGGTGCCCAAAGAACCAGTGTGAAGGAGGACTTGGGAACTGCTGGAGGGCTCTCAGCAGCCACAGGCGATGCAGGTAGAACTGAACTATCTTGAACAGCAACAGAAGTAGTCCCAGCAAGAAGACAACCTGGAGGAGCCCAGAGAAGCTGCCCATAAAACTGGTGGGGCTCAATGCAGAAACACCCATTGTATAGTAGCTGCTGAACCTGTGAGTGTCTCTCTCTCTCTTTCTCTCTCTCTCTCTCTCTCTCTCTCTCTCCCCCTTGAGGAAATTTATGCAAGTCCTGGGAGGATTGCCCAATCCAGCTGTGGGAAAGGATGCGGGGAGGACTGACTCTGGCCACGCAATCCATGGTTAGTTAACTCTGATTGATCTACCTGGAGAAAGAACATCAAAGTTTCTTCAGCTGGTAGTGGCAATGACCATGCACACATCCACTTTCCCCCTCTCCTTCTTACTCAGAAATACTTAATAAGTACCTGCTATGTGTCACACAGTGAGTGTGGGAGGGGACATAACTGCAAAGAAATCATGCATGAGCTTTAATATCAAGTTCCCAGACTTGCTTACCGCATGTCCAGTAGACATGATTGATTATACCACGGTCTCAATTTTAGTGGAACGGAACTGTTTGCAGAGGTAGAGATGTGTTTGGAAGAAGGCAGGTGTTGACACTGGAGGTTAGAGCCTATCGTTTTCTGAAGCGCTCATATTGGGGGAAAGCGAGACAAAAGCTTTATCAGCTGACAGTGCACATGATCACCCACTTGCCCCCATACAAATGACTCAAAAATACTTAATGACCACCTACTGCATGCTATGCAATGTGTGAGGTAATGGGACTGAGCTACAGTGAAAGCAGATATGAACACCAACTTCAAGAAATTCACACTCTCATTTATTATGTATTTGGTAGTGTAGTTGATTGAACTATCATTCCAACGTCACTGAGGAGAAACTAATTACAGCAATGTGTTCCAAGGGAGTTTAAATTTGCATTTCAAATCTGTATGCGTCATCTGCCTTTGGTGTATCCCTGCAGCTTGTCAAAGTTCACTCTCCAGGTTCCCCCTTGTTTGCTGTGTTGTAGCATAAAAACCTGAACTTTAACTCTGGAGATCCAGCCTGCTGATCATCCTTATTCCATAGCCAGTGACTTACCTCTCTGCACCTAAGTTTTCTCATCTACAAAAATCCATTTCAGGGCCCGGCGGCGTGGCCTAGCGGCTAAAGTCCTCGCCTTGAAAGCCCCGGGATCCCATATGGGCGCCGGTTCTAATCCCGGCAGCTCCACTTCCCATCCAGCTCCCTGCTTGTGGCCTGGGAAAGCAGTTGAGGACAGCCCAATGCATTGGGACACTGCACCCGCGTGGGAGACCTGGAAGAGGTTCCAGGTTCCCGGCTTCGGATCGGCGCGCATCGGCCCGTTGCGGCTCACTTGGGGAGTGAATCATCGGACGGAAGATCTTCCTCTCTGTCTCTCCTCTGTGTATATCTGGCTGTAATAAAATGAATAAATCTTAAAAACAAAAAAAAATCCATTTCAAAATACCTCATGATCCTGATTATTGGATCAGTCATTCATTTGTTCAGCACATATTTCTTGAGCTCAGGGTGGCTAAAAGCCAAAAATAAAAATTAATACAACAGAATAGGATAAGGCTGTACTGGGAGAATGTAATGTGCATTCAGGTAGGAGAACACTAATAGAAAAGGGCAGAGTCTTCTTTAGAGATTTATTTATTTTTAATTGGAAAGTCAGATATACAGAGAGGAGAAGAGATTAAGGAGAAGATCTTCCATCTGATGATTCACTCCCCAAATGGCTTCAGGGCCAGAACTGATCCGATCTGAAACCAGGAACCAGGAGTCAGGAGTTTCTTCCTGGTCTCCCACATTGGTACAGTGTCCCAAGGCTTTGGGCCATCTTTGACGACTTTCCCAGGCCACAAGCAGGGAGCTAGATGGGAACCAGGGCCACTGGAATTAGAACCAGCACCATTATGGGATCCCAAAATGTGCAAGGCAAGGACATTAGCTGCCGGAGACAAGCTCCAGATGACTGAGAGCTTGCAAAGGATACGTGGATCGGTGAGGCTATAAGAGGAAAAGATAAGACACGGACCACTATGGCTTGATGTTCATAATGGACAATTCAGAAAAGTTGCCTTCTTTATTTATACACAAATAATCACAAATTTTTGCACAATATCCAATTGTTTTATTTTTACATCATGGTTAAGAATATGCAAAAAACAATCCTAAAATATTATTTACTTTAAAGAAATCATTTTTGGCAAACCATTACTCATTGAAATCTGCAGTGACCTGGCTGAAGCCAGGAATTCCCCGGTTGGCAGAGCATGCAGAAACATAGTGAGAAATGGTTTACTTATACTCAAAATTAAGTTTATACTTAAAATCAATTTTGACTATACACAAACTAATATTGATTTAAAAATTAAGAGTACAGAATTAAAAGATCATAAATGAAAGGATTTTATAAAAGCATATAACATAGATTCTTTGCTAAATCTTATAATCAAATCATGCATTAATTACCGTCACCTTCACCTAGTGCTGATTCAATTGTTTTTTGTTCTTTTGTTAAAGGGCAGGGAAAGGGATCAAGGCAGCTCAGCCAAACTACAAACAGAGGGCTTTTACAAGAAACTTCATTTTATCTATATAAACTGTTTTCTTTCCCTAAACATAAATGCCAGTATAAGATAGAAGTTTTTATATAAACTGTTTTCTTTCCCTGAATATAAGGGCCAGTATAAGATTGAGATTTCAAGGCATTTTGAGGGGGTTCACATTTGTTTCCCTTTAGAAGATGGCCCATATACTTTTGCTTTCTGTGGTGAGAAACTAAAATGCGTCATATCATGTGTTGTAACAGTTCAAGGCACATGGTAAACAAACTCTTTGTACCTCCATGATTGCCATCAGTTGCAAGATATTATCAAGCCATTTCTTAAGGAAATCATCACTTATACTAGGGCAAAATTCAGGACAAAAGTGGGCACATAAAGGATGTTTGGAAAGATAGTGGGCTCAATTGTACCATTGTATACTTTAGTTGTGTGTCATAGCCTTACATCGCTAAAGATGTTTTTATCATAACATGATTGATCAATTTGAGGTGTCATACCAGTTACAGGAATCACTTCACATTAGCAGAAAAACAACAACAATACCCACAGGAGAATTCTATGAGACATCAGAGAGGTGATTGAGTGTCCATACAATGGGGTGAGGCAGCAATGAGGTGACCAAAGACATTCTGCCGGGCCTTGCCTTGCTGCCAGAAACTCCTCGTAGCCTTCCTAACCGAGGAGCGGTGCTCATCACACACCCGTGCCATCCGACCCAACTGCATGGCTCCCCACATCTGCCCCTCTTTTATAATTGAGTTGAAGGGTGCGAAGTTCTCTGTGTGTGGTTTGAAGTATTATGCTTAGCTGTCTGATGAAGACTGGGACAAGAAATAATACAAGAAGATGAACAATTAGTGTGCTTCCTGAATTAATAAAAAATGAAGTAAATGTTTTTCCAGAAACAAAGAATGTAATAGACTGTAAAAATTGATTAGTAACATTTCCTGAAGAAAGGGCTTGAAGATGAGAATGTGAGATGGCAGAAATTTAAGAGTGTAACTGTTGAATACTAAGAGTAGTTGAGATACTATTCCATATATCTTGAAGATGAGTTTTAATATCATTCCCCCCCCCCCGGTGGTTATAGCTCCCACAGGTCGTTCGGACCTAGGGGGCAGACAGGCTGGGCAAAGTTGCACCAACGGCTCATCAATGTATGAAAAGGTGATGTAACGGGTGCACCGGGCAGCACTGAGCAAACCCTAGCCCACAAATAAGATTGGAAACCAGGATGGACCACAGGACAGGCCCAGCTAGGTTTTTGCACCAACTGGTCTGTATGAGCTCCGGATGCTGAGCTACAGTATCTAGGACAGGGGTCACGACAGGTGACGGGTTGTGTCAAGCTGAGTCAGAGCAACCACTGGCATGTGTATGATCTATGGCTGGGAACAGGCCCAGTCGGGGGGGCTAAGGGGACACCCTAGCTGGATGGAGGCTCCCACCAAAGGGGCACACGGGCTGGAATGGGGCTGCGTTCTGGTCAGGATACAGTTGTAGTCTCCCTTGGCACGAGTGTGGACTGGGAAAAGATGCACCAGGCTGGGCCAAACTGCAACACCTTCTAGTGTTCTGGAGGACCAGGGTAGATGTGGGACAGACTGGGCTAGGTCTCAACACCTACTGAGCCATAGATGAACTATATGTGGGTATGGATGCACCGTGGCTGGGCTGAAACATCCAACAGCAAGAGCCAGGATGGGTTGAAGGCCAGTTAGGAGAGGCCACTGTTCCTGCTAGGACAGGAGGTGAACTGAGTAGTGCAGGCTCATGGACCCACTGGTATGTGCGAAATCTGGCACTTGGAGGGGTTCAGATGGAGGAGCCTGGGCAACTTCTCTGGCAGGACACAGACCCAGCAGGTAAGCGCAAGAAGCATGGAAGGAAACAGCCAAGAGGCCACAGAAAGTGTCCCACTGGCAGACATTTCGCATGGGTAGGGGCAGACCAGGCTGAATCAGTTCACGTCACCCACTGGCAAGCCCGAATGCTGGAACAGAGTGTGAGTGGAGCCAGGTCTGGTCACGACAAAGCAGTTCACAGTGCGGAATGCCAAGGTGAGGTTGCCTGTGCCAGACGTGACTGCTGCACCCAACCAGCACATGTGAGAGCCAGGAAGGAAGGGGGCAGAACCGGCAGGGAAATTAGGGGTGGTCCCCTTGCTGAACAGCTACTCCCACTGGAGAGCGTGAGCAGGGATGGGGGCAGACCAGACCAGGCAGGGCTACTGCACCTGTGTGCCTCATGTGGACCAGATTGGGGAAGAACCAGGCTGGGCCGATTGTTCCTACTGGTACAATCTACAATTAGAGTGGGTGAGGGTTGTTTGGGCTTGGCCGAGCATCAGCCGGCAGAAGCTGGCACTGGAAGTTAAACCACAGAACCACCTGGAGAGTGCATAATCCGGGAGTGGGAGTGGCCTGGGAGGGAAACAGTGGGCTCCTCTCTCTTGGGCTACTACCCCCCATGGGAGGGCACGAAAGCTAGGGCAGGGGTTGGGGTGGCTAGACAGAGAGAAACCCAACAACATCCGTGAGATCTGGGTAGTTGAGCTGGTTAGAAGGGACATGGTTGTCATGCCCATTGACATGTATGAGAACAGAAGGGGATGTGAGATAGACTGGACACACATATTGGCAAACCAGGGCAGGAGGCGTGCCTGGTAGGGTTATTGTGGGTCGCTCCAACTGGACAGCAGCCCCCACTGGCTTATGCGAGGGCCAAGTATGTGCTGGGTAGAGCCAGTCTGGACTGCAGATACCCATTGGTTCCAGTGGAAGGCGGGGCTGAAGACAGAACCATCCCGGCAACTGCAACCGCCAGCTGATCGGGGCGATGGACTGTGACGGGCCCGGTTCTTGCCGGTACATACAGGAGTTCGGTCCGGGAACATCCCAGAGAAAGGCTCTATGGGGATTTCCCCAGTAGAGCTTTCGGACTCAGAACGCTAACCATCAGTTGACAGAGGATAGAGCAGGTCGATCAACCACCTCAGCTATGAGTTGGCAATGCAAGTGCTGGGCAAATGGAGACTCTATGATGGACTATGTCAATCAGTGGATTCTCCAGAGACCGCATTATGCTTGGAGTGGTGAGAATGGCAGCAATCCAGATCCTTTGAAATGTGAAAAACACTCTGCCAGCTCTACCTTCAGACCAGAGATGGGCTCCCCAAGGAACTGATGAACTTATCTGGACAATATGATGCTGGACTTTATGCCTGGTAGATGCTTCCAATGAAAGAATCTCAGCTGAATTTGAACTGTGGTAACGCAACAGGGTGGAGGAGTCCACCGTGGGAGGGACTGGGGGATTTGGGGAGGGGTGGGGGGAATCCCACTGCCTGTTAAACTGTGTCACATAATGCAATGTAACCAATTAAAAAAATAGTATAAGTTTTTTTTTAAGATTTATTCATTTTTTATTACAGCCAGATATACACAGAGGAGAAGAGACAGAGAGGAAGATCTTCCGTCTGATGATTCACTCCCCAAGTGAGCCGCAATGGGCCGGTGCTGCGCCGGTCCGAAGCCGGGAACCAGGAACCTCTTCCGGGTCTCCCACGTGGGTGCAGTGTCCCAAGGCTTTGGGCCGTCCTCAACTGCTTTCCCAGGCCACAAGCAGGGAGCTGGATGGGAAGTGGAGCTGCCGGGATTAGAACCGGCACCCATATGGGATCCCGGCATGTTCAAGGCGAGGACTTTAGCCGCTAGGCCATGCCACCGGGCCCAAAAATAGTATAAGTTTAAAAAAAAAAAAGTTCCTGGCTCCTGCCTTTGGATCAAAGCCGCACCAGCGTTGCAGTCACTTGTGAAGTGAATCATTGGACAGAAGATCTTCCTCTCTGTCTCTCCTCCTCTCCGTATATCTGACTTTGCAATAAAATAAATAAATAAAGTAAATCTTAAAAAAAAATATCATCCCAAGACATATGTGAATCATTATAATAAAGAGGGGTAACACAAATCCATTTATAATTGCTATGACAGGCAGTACTAAATCTAGTTTTAAGTGTTGAATTTCATTGGCAATATAAATTACCGCCTCTTCTAATGCATTAATCTTGGCTTCTAGATTTTTATCAATACTTTCTTGAGTAAACAAAGCAAGACTAACATTACGAGATAAGGAATTAACATGATCAGCTGTATGAACTTGTTATACTAGGGCAGTAGTGGAAGCTGTAAGAGATCCTATGAGAGTAATAAATGCAGTAATACTTAAAACTAAAGAAACTATAAAATGTTTAGAGCGTGACAAGGCTGTGGAAACTGATTCTAAAGCATGAAGGACAGCATCATCATACCAAGGTTCAGTTAAATTAACAGGTAATAATACATATGAAGGTTTTCTCAAAATAACAAAACTCCCAGGAGTTAAGGAAGAATTAAGGCAATTAGTAACAATACAATTGGTGCATTTAATAGTATACATAGAACCATATTGAAGAATAGAGAGAGAGCCTAAAGATCTTTCAACGAGAAGAAGAAAAGGGGGGGGGGGAAGGCAAGCTCGAACATTTTTAGAAACTGGTGATTTAAAAGGACACTGAAAAATGACAGAATCTGTAGCTGCAAAAAGTTTATATAAATGGGGTTGAGGGACAGGGTTAGTAGATGGAAAAAGTGAAAAGATGGGAGATACCCACCTGGGTGTGTACCAGAGAGTAATAACAATTTGTGGTGGAATAAGGTTATCAGACCAACTATAGTGAATTGACCAGATATTTAAGTCAGAACGATGATCAGAATCAGGGCTAGAAACAGACCAATCACAAATAAAGGTGGTTTCATTAGGTAACGTGTAAAAAACTGTTTTTTTCAGAGAATACACAAGAATGCCAGGTAGGGTATCCAGAGAATGGATTAATATGATCCCACGTATGTAAAAGTTCTGAGGACAGTTGGCAAGGGGAAAGAGAAGGAGGGACAGGAATAGACGGGCCAATAGTGACATGATTAGGTTCAGGCGAAGTAGCAATAGAAACAAAATCAAAGGCCCAAAGTAGACAAGTTGCTTCTGTGCAGTTTGAGCCTGAAGTGCCCAAGAATACCAGGACTGTTAAGAGTCAAGTAATGGGGAATCAGTTAGTAGAATACAATGAGCTAGGGTAGCACAGCCAAGAGGCGGAGTAACACCTGGAGATGAAAAACAAATGGGCAGACTATGAGCATGTCCATAATAGTCAAAGGGTTGACCTGGCGGCGTAGCCTAGTGGCTAAAGTCCTCGCCTTGAACATGCCGGGATCCCATATGGGTGCCGGTTCTAATCCCGGCAGCTCCACTTCCCATCCAGCTCCCTGCTTGTGGCCTGGGAAAGCAGTTGAGGACGGCCCAATGCATTGGGACCCTGCACCCACGTGGGAGACCCGGAAGAGGTTCCTGGTTCCCGGCTTCGGATCGGCGCAGCACCTGCCCGTTGCGGCTCACTTGGGGAGTGAATCATCGGAAGGAAGATCTTCCTCTGTCTCTTCTCCTCTCTGTATATCTGACTTTGTAATAAAAATGAATAAATCTTAAAAAAAAAAATAGTCAAACGGTTGAGAAATTTTATGATTAACAAAGGAATCTTGGCTTCCTCCTAGATGGAAGGAGTCAGATGTAAATACGTTAACTTCCTGATAATTCCAAGTAGCGGGATGTAATAAAGGGGGACCGGGGACGTAAGCCCTATATTGATATGCCGAAGCCACTGGTAAAAGACATACCTGAATAGTGATAATTGCAAGCATGGCAATGAACAGATTCTCAGAGGTACAGGGATGCTGTTGGGAATTTACTAATCATTCGGCTGAAGAAGTAAGAGCCTTAATTTGACCCCAGGAAGGTGGAGGAGCACAACGTGTGGAAGCTCCCTGGTGGCACCCAACAGCAGGAGGATGAATATGCAGATCAGACATAAGTGTTGGTAGAACATTTTCAACAGGTGTAGACTCGTCCAGCACGTTGCTTTCTGAAGGAAGCTGTTCGGATGGATGTCTTTTAGATGTCTGGATTGGAGATGTCGGAAGAGGCAGTAGAGGATGACGTCTCTTGCGTGACAGGCGTGCTGTTTTCAGTAGGGGGAGTGGGGTCTGAGGATGATGAGACATGGTGTCTAATCAGCCGATCTGGAATCCAAATTGGCGAATCTGAGTCCTGTGGGAAGACACAAGCATATCCTCTTCCGGAAGTTAGGAGGAGGTCAGGCCCCTTCCACTGTCCTGTGAGAAGGTCCTTCCATTTCACTAAAAGTTTAGGGGAGGGTCTAGTATGTGAACAATGTCGAGAGAATGAGTTCTCACCATGTTGGTCCAGATTGAGATGATTAAACACAAACAAGGCATGATTTAAAATATGGTGAGGAGATGAATGTTTAAATTCACCCTGTTGTAATTTAGAAATCTGGGTTGTTAGTATTTGGTTAGAACGCTCAACTATAGCTTGGCCTTGGGGTTTATAAGGAATTCCAGTGGAGTGTGAAATAGAAAACATGAAACAAAATGACTGGAATGCCTTAGAAGTATACGCTGGAGCATTGTCTGCCTTTATAGCCTTGGGACAACCGAGCACTGCAAAACATGCGAATAAATGCTGTATGACATCCTTAACTGCTTCTCCAGTATGAGCTGTAGCCCAAATTACATGAGAAAAGGTATCAACGGTAACATGCACATGTGCCAATGGCACAAGGCTAACAATATGAGTAACGTCCATTTGCCATAAATCATTAGGCCGCAAACCTCTGGGGTTAACTCCCATCTTAGGGACAGGGTGCATTTTAGGACAAATTGTACATTCTCGCACAATAGCTCTAGCTGTTTCATGAGGGAGGTGAAACTGAAGTTTAAGTGCAGTAGCATTTTGATGATGAAGTGTGGGGAGCCATGCAGTTGGTCGGATGGCATGGGTGTGTGATGAGCACCGCTCCTCGGTTAGGAAGGCTACGAGGAGTTTCTGGCAGCAAGGCAAGGCCAGGCGGAATGTCTTTGGTCACCTCATTGCTGCCTCACCCCATTGTATGGACACTCAATCACCTCTCTGATGTCTCATAGAATTCTCCTGTGGGTATTGTTGTTGTTTTTCTGCTAATGTGAAGTGATTCCTGTAGCTGGTATGACACCTCAAATTGATCAATCATGTTATGATAAAAACATCTTTAGCGATGTAAGGCTATGACACACAACTAAAGTATACAATGGTACAATTGAGCCCACTATATTTCCAAATATCCTTTATGTGCCCACTTTTGTCCTGAATTTTGCCCTAGTATAAGTGATGATTTCCTTAAGAAATGGCTTGATAATATCTTGCAACTGATGGCAATCATGGAGGTACAAAGAGTTTGTTTACCATGCACCTCGAGTTGTCGCTGTCCCGCAGCGATGGACTTGGTGCACGGAGCCGATAATAACACACGTGGACCCCTGACTGATGGTCAAAAGCCGTAGTTTATTAGTAGCATCAGACTTTATACACTGAGGTTCATACAGGATAAGGGAGGAAGTGCTGAGCTTATCAACAAAACCATTAATGCTTGTTTGGAACTCTTTTTGTCTTGTATATTCCACCAGGTGTTCTCATATACATATGCAGATGATATCCAATAAGGTATACAAAATTAGCCATTTGGTTATTCTCCTCCAAATATTATCCAACCAACTGTAGTCCTGTGCTCACTGACCTTTTCGGGTCACAATGTCCTCCTACAAACTCGAACTGTTACCACACATGATATGACGCATTTTAGTTTCTCACCACAGAAAGCAAAAGTATATGGGGCATCTTCTAAAGGGAAACAAATGTGAACCCCCTCAAAATGCCTTAAAATCTCAATCTTATACTGGCCCTTATATTCAGGGAAAGAAAACAGTTTATATAGATAAAATGAAGTTTCTTGTAAAAGCCCTCTGTTTGTAGTTTGGCTGAGCTGCCTTGATCCCTTTCCCTGCCCTTTAACAAAAGAACAAAAAACAATTGAATCAGCACTAGGTGAAGGTGATAGTAATTAATGCATGATTTGATTATAAGACTTAGCAAAGAATCTATGTTATATGCCTTTATAAGATCCTTTTACGACCTTTTAATTCTGTACTCTTAGTATTCTGAGCAATATTAGTTTGTTTGTGTTTAGTAAAAATTGATTTAAGTATAAGTAAATCATTTGTCACTATGTAACCACATGCACTGCCATCTGTGGAGTTCCTGGCTTTAGCCAGGTCACTGCGGATTTCAATGAGTAATGATTGTTGAAAATGTTTTCCTTAAGATTGTTTTTTGTATTCTCTTAATCATGATGTAAAAATGAAACAATTGGATATTGTGCAAAAGCTTGTGATGATTTGTGTATAAATAAAGAAGGCATCTTTTCTGAGTTGCCCATTATGAGCATCAAGCCATAGTGGTCCGTGTCTTATCTCTTCTTCTTATCGTCTCGCAGATCCACGCATCCTTTGCAAGCTCTCAAGTCAGCCGGAGCTGGTCTCTGGCAGGTGGCACCCAATGTGAATGCTCTATGAAGGTAGGTCTTTTCTTTCTTTCTTTGCGGTGTGGCTAGGACTTCACCCAAGGGTGCTGCAGGCCCCCTGACAGAGGCCAAGTTAGGAGGGGTGAATAGTCAGAACTTATATTGAGAAGTTGTGTGCCCTCTGTGCTGTAAACATGGGCCAGAGTGATTCTATTGAAAGAAGTTTATATGCTGATAGTATTAAACATACCTCACATAAGAAGGGCATTAAAATTAGCAAGAAGCAATCATTAGAATTTTTACAATTTGTACAAAAAGTTAGCCTGTGGTTTATTGAGCAGGGCACTTTAGACTTACACACATGGGATCAGGTAGGGAATGACATGAAAATGTGGTATCGGAATAATGAACGAGTTGGCATGCCATTTTCTGCATATGCCATTTGGAATGTTTTATGGCAGGCACTAGATGTGGAACCTGAGCCTTATCCTGTGCCTTCAGCTCAGCAGAGAGAACATACTCCCCTTCTTGATCCTGAGAAGGGAGGCTTAGGCCTTAGTTATGGCTCAATGGAAAGTATCCTTCTTGAAAATAATGTAAAATTTCATAAAACTGATCAGGAAGGTTTAATAGATGAGGAAGAAGATTTTTTTAAAGCCAGAAATATTTAGATCAGGAATTAGAGATTGTGAAAAGGGGCAAATGGCTGAATTACATGATAAAAGGTCTCCTGCTGTGAATGATATGGCTTCAAGGTATTCCACTAAGCAGTGTGAGCCCTTTCCAGCTAGACCAGATCCAGCCAAGATTGGCTTTAGAGGGGCAATATAGCAGGCACATAAGGAAGGTGATTTTTTCTGTTTTCCTGCTATTTATGAATGGAGTGAACCTGAATGGGAACCATTGCCTTATAAGCTTATTAAAGAACTAAAGCATGCTGTCTCTGACTATAGGCCAAACTCCCCGTACACTATGACAATAGTGGAGAGCCTAGCAGCAAAGTGGATGACTCCATATGATTGATTTCAGGTTGCCAAGGCTTGCCTCACAGGAGGAAACTTCCTTTTGTGGAAAATGGAATATGAGAAATTAGCTAAGGCAGAAGTAAAGTCTCAGGGATCTGTGAGGCATGGCAAACCTTCTTTTACCTTAAACATGCTTTTAGGACAGGGCACTCATCTTGGCGTTTCAGAACAACTTACTCTGCCTAAGGAGACTCTACAGCTTATCTCCTCCCTGGCATTAGGAACATGGAAACGTCTGCCATCTCCAGATCAAAAGTCTTCAGGTTTTGTAAATGTTAAACAGAAGCCCGAGGAGCCTTTTGAAGATTTTGTAGCTCGACTCACTGAAGCAGTGAGCTGGACAGCAATTAACAATACAGCTACAGATCTCATAGTTAAACAGCTAGCGTTTGAAAATGCTACTCCAATTTGCCAAACTTTACTTCAACCAGTGAGAAGGACAGGAGGCTTGTCAGACTATGTTCGAGCTTGTGCTGAAGTAACTCCATCTTACATGCAAGGGTTAACTATTGCTGCAGCTCTTCAAGGTCAAACTGCCACACAGATTTTAAAGAACATTAGAGGTAACCAAAGAAATAAGAAAAGGAACAATTGCTATTCATGTGGTGGGGTAGGGCATTTCAGCCACAGCTGTCCTGCCAGAAAATCATCCCAAAATTTCAAACAGGAAAAAACTTATATAGACAATCCTAAATCCAACTTGAATATTCCTCACACCATCTGTCCACGGTGTGAGAAGGGATTTCATTGGCAAAAGGCTTGTCACTCTGAATTCCACAGGAATGGAACCATTCTATTGCCTCGAAATCAATCTAATTTGAGTAATCAGCCTGTACAGGGTCAAATGCAGGGAAACAGGAGGCGGGACCAGTTTTGGGCCCCCCAAGTAATGAGGACATGTACAGATATCAGCTCTGAAGGGTACAAAATTAAAATGTTGACTGCTGCATTAAGTACTGGATTAAAGCAAAATAGAGCTAAGTGTCATAATTGTGGCAAATTGGGACATATGTGGAAAGATTGTAGAAAACGAAACACCCAAAAATCTGGAGAAAAGTTATGAATTGTCTAAAGGCCTGTCATAACATTGGGACTTTGAGACATCCTGCCCACCTTGCAAGGTTTAAAACCATTGCTATTCAGAAGCAAATGAATGCTAAGTGTTCTAATTGTGGGAAGCCCAGCCACCTTCAAAAACAATGCCAAGCAGCATCTCTTTTAGCTTAAAAATATGGTACTAATACTACTAAGGATCACTGCCCTAAAATATGTCCTAAATGTCATAAAGGCGTATATTGGGCAAAAATATGTAAACATAAATCTAAAATTGATTGTGATGGCCAGCGTTTGTGGTCAGAAAACTTCTGGCGGAGCCAGTCCCAGGCCCTGAACAATGAGAGGTTTACAAAACACCAATATCCAATCCAAGCTGTGCCTATAGAAGAGTAACAGACCTAAAACCTGATACTGATAGAAGAAATGCTAATTAAAAGTTGATATTTTCCTTGGCAATTAATTATACTACCTACTGTTCATACCCCAACTGGATGCTTGTGATGACAAGGGCCTTTAGAGTGGCTACATCTCCCTTCCATGCATAAAAACGTTATTACTTCTTATCGTGCTTTGGTCTCCACCTTAATTATAGAGAGATTTCATAGGAATAAGCAGCCTTTTTTTTTTTGGTAAGGATGTAAATAAAATAATTATTCCTTACAGCTCTAGACAGCTTACATATTTAGTATCCAAGAATAGGACATGGCAAATAACTCTATTAAACCTTGTGAGTGCAATTTCATATCGCTTACCCCAATAGCCCCTAAACCTCTAGTAAAATTGAAAGATGTCCTTACAATCCAATGAAAAGGACCCAATTTCCTCTTAACTTCTGGAAGAGGGTATGCTTGTGTTTTTCCACAGGGCTTGGACTTGCTGACGTGGATTCCAGATCGACTAATTAGACATTCTTGTCCAGTTTACATTTCCACCCCTCTGCCATTTCGAAGCAGCAAGCAGCCTCTACATAAGTCCCTCCTCCTGCTCAGCAACTTCAGGGTTAACTCTCACTTTCTCCTTTCCAGCAGGTACACTCTCTCTGACCTCCTCCCGCTCCTCTTTGTTAGGCTACTCAGCTCACCAGTGTGCTTTCTCCAGGACATTTTACCATTTTTTTCCTTTTTCAAGTCTCCCACCCCCAACCTATCTTAGCCAAGAGAGGTGGGGTAGAAGATAAACTAAACTGGGCCTACAGAAGAATAAATAGCTTCTTGTGCTTCATAAACAATGTTTGTACAAAATTGATGCCTCTTTTTTTAACTCTGTTAAATTTTTATCTTGGATTTTTGAATTTTATGAATATAATTCTTAAGGTATTGTTTAAGGCATTGCTTTAAAAGTGTAACATTTACGCCAAATATAAACTGGTATAAAAGTAACATCTAATTCATTGTTAAATTTTTTCCAGGTATGGAATGCACCCATGTGCTTTTATCTGCTAGTCTTTCTATTTAGATAAAGAATAAATGCAAGTATACAAATGTGTTCTTCATGGAAATGATTATAAAGGAGAGTTTTTTGAATAAAAGAGAAAAGAACATGGCTTGTGAAATATTCTGTCCTACAGGAGTATGGCTATGTTAGATTACAGCGCTGAAGAAAAAAAAATATTTACAGGATAAAGTTCGTTGAAGAAGAGATGGGAAAGCCACAGAGGGTGTGAAAAGAATACATCTTGCATGATTTGTATGCAATATAATTAAGCATCACCTTTAAATACTATTTGCAGTATTTCCCAAAAGATTCATCACTGATTTATGGAATTAAAATCTGATCCTCTGTCACAGCAACAAAGTTTTAAAATCACATGTTATTATAACATCTCCTCTTAAATGTTTTTATCTAATTAATGATTAACTTTCTAGTTAGCTCCAGCCAACTCCAGACCTGACTTTTGAAGTGTCTCAGAATATGATAAGATTCTTTATCAAGGTGATCTTTGTGTTTTCTGCCTTTCAGTGTGTTCACATTGCTTAAGATTGATAAACGTTATGTACTTATCTTATAGTTATTTAAGTAATCACTTGATGCCAATAATTTAATCTAATCTATATTATTTTATATAGAGATTCTATTTCAACTAGATATTATAAGTCTTGGCATCCTTGATATGCATCTAAAAATTGAAAAGTTTGATTTAGTAGATATAATGACTCAATAGGCTTTTGGATTATATTGAAGATTATATTGAAGATACTAAAGTTTTGTCTCAAAATGCTACTACAAAAAAAAATTTTTTTTTACAAAAGCCTAACTCAAATTTCTGCATTTCCAAAAGTTTTAGGACAGCTAATACTTAACAACAATCAAATACAAGCCAAAAAGCCAAAAAAGGATAAATGTTTACAGTTTTGTAAATATGTCCAGGCTGTTAACTGCATATCTTATAGGCTAATTTGTATTATTCCGATAACTAAAATCAGGATTTCTAATAATACCAAATTTTTATTTTTCTCTCAAGGTTTCAATTCAGACTGAATTATGAGTGTTGACTCTTCATTTATTAATTTTTAATGGGTACTGCTATCATCAAGCTTGGTTTACAAAGAATTCTTAGCAAATCCTAAATTTATGTGACATTATCTCTTTTGTTCTCTACAACACTTTTTGAGGCATCAGTCAGAGGGTAGTAGCCATCCCGTGTTCTGAAGCCTGGCTTGGTAGTCTGGGGAGACCACTGTGATAATTAACACGGCCCCAGCTGCCAGTCCTGGCTTCCTGGCTCACAGGATTTGCACTGACCTCTGCCTATTTACAGGTATCTTATCATCTAAATTTGCTTGCTTTGAGTACTCATCTGGAATTAAAAGGGCTGAATGCAACACAACTTCTTGAGTCAGGGTCCATATAAGATGTCTTAATGACCCATTAGCCTTTCAAAATTTGAGTGAGTGTGGTGGCCACCTATGTCTGTCTTACTATATGTCTTTCTGTTAAAATTGTTTGAAATCTTACTCTTACAGTTCTCCATTAAAAAAAAAATAAGAAGAAAGAGTGTCTGTGTGTGTGTGTTTGTTGTTTTATTATTTGGTCTCAATGTTCCTTGAGATCAGATGAGAAATGGGCACATGATAGGTCTTAGATTTATGCCGCTTTTTCCAGCTAGAGTTATTGCAAAAATTGTTTTAAATGTTATCATACATTACTGTCTGTGTGTAATAGTTAGGAAATGCTATATTTTTAACTGATTTTTGACGTTTTTGTAACAGAAAAATTGTTTCAAAAACAAATGTACTTGTCTGATATATGTTCCCTAAGTCATCTTGGTAAAATCTTTATCATAATCCACTTTGTATTCTCCTCCATCTATATTTGTAAACCATCTGAAAAACCATGCTAAACTTATGTTATTACTAATAAGAGGTAATTCAAGCCAACTTATAATTTTAACATGTTTAAACATCTTAGATCATTATTGAAACTACTTTATTGTTCTGTCCTAAACTAAGATTGTTTTTTGGCTCACATATTTAAATTTCAGACTATCGTTGAAAATGTTTCAAGTCATCCATATGCTTGTGCTCAAGTTCACTTAATAACCAGGTTACTCATGTTACATTCTCATCACCTTTTCTATGTATTATTTAAGGCTGCAGCTTTACTTTAAATTCATAGCAAACATTAGACCTTTAGGTAAATATTTTCTAAAGCTGTTATTTAATAGTTTTCACCTGCTGTTGTTACTGAGAGTGATCATTATAATTTTTACCTTTTTCTTCACTTTTCTTCTACTTCCTCTCTAAAACTCCAAAAGGCCTCTCAGAATATACAGTTAGAACTCCAGAATTAATATAGCTATGGCTATCTTATAAACCTACATCCTAAAGCCTGTCTCTATAGCCCACTTTCCCAGAGACCCAGAGGAAGAGCAACGAGCTGTGTTTCCAGGAAGAACCCTGACGCCATTTCACCTTCTTGCCTCCCCTGGGCCAAAACAACAGAAAGAGTTTCACTAGCCTCAGTGCTACCTTTCCTGTGGTCTACAGACACTTCCACCTGGAAATGTTTTAAAGACTGAGTCTGTGCAGAAGATCAATTTCTACCATAAAGACACGTCACAAATACGTCTTCTGATCTACTCTCTACCACCAAAGACACCCCCGTGCAGGACTCAAGCTACTTTCCAAAAGGGGCTGCTGATAAATAACTTACAGATGGACCCTTAGGTTCCATCTCCATTATCAGAGATGGCTCTGAATACATTGTAATTTGTATGGGATGTATTGTTACTAATTGTCTTAGTACTTCCCTGATGTCTGATACTTTTGCTATCTTGAGAAAACCCTCATATTTAATGTTACCTGTAAACTTGATTGAATCTTGGTATGATGATACTGCCTTTCATGCTTTAGAATCAATTTCCACAGCCTTGTCACACTCTAAACTTTTTATGGTTTCTTTGGTTTTAAGTATTACTGCATTTACTACTCTTATTGTATCTCTTGCAGCTTCAACGACTGCCTTGACACAACAAGTTCATACAGCTCATCATGTTAATACTTTCTCATAACGTTAGCCTTGCCTTATTTACACAGTAAAGTATTGATAAAGATTTAGAGGCTAAATTTAATGCATTAGAAGAGGCAGTGATTTATATTGGCAATGAAATTCAACACTTAAAAAAACTAGATTTAGTACCGCCTGCCATAGCAATTATAAATGGATTTGTGTTACTCCTCTTTAATATAATGATTCACATATGTCTTGGGATGATATTAAAACTCATCTTCAAGGTATATGGAATAGTATCTCAACTACTCTTAGTATTCAACAGTTACACTCTTAAATTTCTGCCATCTCACATTCTCATCTTTAAGCCCTTTCTTCAGGAAATGTTACCAATCAATTTTTACAGTCTATTACATTCTTTGTTTCTGGAAAAACATTTACTTCATTTTTTTATTAATTCAGGAACCACACTAATTGTTCATCTTCTTGTATTATTTCTTGTCCCAGTCTTCATCAGACAGCTAAGCATAATATTTCAAACCACACACAGAGAACTTCGCACCCTTCAACTCAATTATAAAAGAGGGGCAGATGTGGGGAGCCATGCAGTTGGGTCGGATGGCATGAGTGTGTGATGAGCACCGCTTTTCAGTTAGGAAGGCTACGAGGGGTTTCTGGCAGTAAGGCAAGGCCCGGCGGAATGTCTCTGGTCACCTCATTGCTGCCTCACCCCATTGTATGGACACTCAATTACCTCTCTGATGTCTCATAGAATTCTCCTGAGGGTATTGTTGTTGTTTTTCTGCTAATGTGAAGTGATTCCTGTAACTGGTATGACACTTCAAATTGATCAATCATGTTATGATAAAAACATCTTTAGCGATGTAAGGCTATGACACACAGCTAACAGTATACAATGGTACAATTGAGCCCACTATCTTTCTAAATATCCTTTATGTGCCCACTTTTGTCATGGAATTTGCCCTAGTATAAGTAATGCTTTCCTTAAGAAATGGCTTGATAATATCTTGCAACTGATGGCAATCATGGAGGTACAAAGAGTTTGTTTACCATGCGCCTCGAACTGTTACAACACATGATATGATGCATTTTAGTTTCTCACCACAGAAAGCAAAAGTATATGGGGCATCTTCTAAAGGGAAACAAATGTGAACCCCCTCAAAATGCCTTGAAATCTCAATCTTATACTGGCCCTTATATTCAGGGAAAGAAAACAGTTTATATAGATAAAATGAAGTTTCTTGTACAAGCCCTCTGTTTGTAGTTTGGCTGAGCTGCCTTGATCCCTTTCCCTGCCCTTTAACAAAAGATTGAAAAACAATTGAATCAACACTAGGTGAAGGTGACGGTAATTAATGCATGACTTGATTATAAGACTTAGCAAAGAATCTATGTTATATGCTTTTATAAGATCCTTTTATGATCTTTTAATTCTGTACTCTTAGTATTCTGAGCAATATTAGTTTGTTTGTGTTTAGTAAAAATTGATTTAAGTATAAGTAAATCATTTGTCACTATGTAACCACATGCACTGCCATCTGTGGAGTTCCTGGCTTTAGTCAGGTCACTGCGGATTTCAATGAGTAATGATTGTTGAAATATTTTCCTTAGGATTGTTTTTTGTATTCTCTTAAAGATGATGTAAAAATGAAACAATTGGATATTGTGCAAAAGCTTGTGATGATTTGTGTATAAATAAAGAAGGCATCTTTTCTGAGTTGTCCATTATGAGCATCATGTCATAGTGTTCCTTGTCTTATATCTTCTTATCGTCTGCATTGTCTGTACATCTTTACCAAAGAGCTCCTTGCTTCTGTAATGTCCCTTCATAATTAAGGTGGAAATCAAAGCACAATAAGAAGTAATAACCTTTTTATGCACAGAAGGGAGATGAAGCCACTCTCAAGGTCCTTGTTGCCACAAGCATCTAGTTGGGGTATGATTAGTGGGAAAAATGATTAATTTGCCAAGGAGAATTATAAACAATTCTAAGAACTTTATTTTGAGATAATCTAGATTCAAACAGTTGCAGTGCCTTTTTGCCTCCTCTGTTAATTGTCGTGGAGACCGTGGATTAGAATCTTCACTTAGTATATTAAACAAGGGTTGAAGGTCAGCAGTAGTTAGTTTCAAATAGGGGCATATCCAATATATGTCAGCCAGAAGTTTTTGAAAATCATTACGAGTTCTTAAATTGTCTATTCTAAGTTGTAAGGTTTGGGGTGAAACAAAATCAGAATATATCTGTCACCCTAAAAAATTATAAGGTGGCTGTACTTGGATTTTCTCTGGTGCTATTATTAAACCATGACTATTTAAAATTTCAATTAATTTTTCAAGAGTTTCTTGTAGGAAAGCTCTATCTTTGTGAGAAATCAAAATATCATCCATGTAATGAATAACATAAAGAGATGGGAAACATTTTCTAAACTTTTGTAAGGCTAAGTCTACAAATTTTTGACATAAAGTGGGGCTATTTTTCATGCCCTGGGGCAAGACTTTCCACTGAAATCATTGGAAAGGTCGTTTTAGGCTAATTGAAGGGAGGCTAAAGGCAAATTTAGGCTTATCATCTGGGTGAAGAGGAATAGTAAAGAAACAATCTTGTAGGTCTACAACAATTATACTATCTCCTAGTGAATGGCCACAGGAGAAGGCAATCCTGTGTGGCTCCATAACAGCATTAACTTTCCTCAAATCCTGAAGTAATCTCCATTTTCCTGATTTTTTCTTAATGACAAAAATTGAAGTGTTCCAAGGACTAGTGGAAGGCTCTAAATGTCCTAACAAAAGTTGTTCCTCAACTAGCTGAGACTCTGACTGGAATTTTTCTGAGGTTAGGGGCCACTGTTCCTCCCATACAGGCGTGGAGGAGAACCATATATAGGGTCTGCTGTTACTCGGACAGTGGCCCCAATACAAAATCCTGGTATCCTAGGCCTTTTTTATCATATTTTGGTTGTATGGGTACAGAAAGTGTTTGTCCCTGAAGGGATTTGCCCAAGCCTTTATTAGGGTGAAAACCCATTTGGAACATTTGTGAGGTTACAAGTTCATTTGGACTTACCAATTAAAGACCCATTTGTGCCATTACATCCCTGCCCCATAAAGAAATAGACAGAGAAGGCACAACATAAGGACAAAATGTTCCTTGTTGTTCCCCATCTGACCAAGGCAGGACTTGGGAACTTTTAGTCACATTAGAAGCATGACCAAGTCCTATAAGATGTGAGGGGATTATTTGAGTAGGCCAGGAGGAGGGCCAGTCTTTTCCAGCTATACAGGAGACATTGGCTCCCATATCCATCAGTCCAAGGAACTTTCTGCCTTGAATTTTTCAATGTCTTAGTGGGTCTCTTAGCTTGAATCTCTTGAATCCAAAAGGCTACATTGCTGGAGCCAAATGCATTTTTACCCCGTGGGTGAGGAGAAACCAAATTACTCATGCTAAAATAAGGCATAATGATTAATTGAGCAATTCTTTGACCAGGGTGTATGATAATTGTTTTTGTTGGTGGTCCTACCATAACCTGTATTTCACCAATACAATCAGAATCAACCACACCAGGAATAACTTGGATTCCTTGTAAGGAGGTGGAGCTCCTTCCCAGAATGAGTCCCACTGTGCCTTCTGGTAAAGGTCCAAAAACTCCTGTGGGCAGACAGACAACTGGCAAGTCAGAGGTTAATATTGTTGAGGTGGAGGAACAGGTCCAGTCCTGCACTGCCTGGCATGTCGGAGGTCTGAGACCATCCTGGCTGTAGGAAGGGATTGAGGGAGGTTTGTAGTGTCCCTATTATTTGGGGGGCCCAGGACTGGGCCCACCTCCCGTTCCCTGCTTCTGGGGCTGTGTGGGCTGATCACTAGATTTTGGTGGATATTGAAGAAACAAAGCTGTCCCATTTTTGTGGAATCTAGACCGACAGTCCTTTTGCCAATGAAAGCCCTTCTCGCATCGTGGACAAACAGTACGAGGAACACAAGTTACACTATTATTCTCTTGTTTGAAATTTAGAGAGGAATTTCTACTTGGACAGCTCTGGCTAAAATGTCCTGCCCCACCACATGAGTAACAATTGTTTCCCTTATTAACTCCTTGAAGACCTTGAGTATTCTTTAAAAGTCGAGTAGTGGTCTGGCCCTGAAGAGCCGCAGCAATAGCCAAACCTTGTAAATAAGACGGAGTTACTTCAGCACAAACTCGAATATAATCTGATAAGTCTCCTGTTTTTCGCACAGGTCTAATTAAGGCTTGACAAGTTGGAGTGGCATTTTCAAAGGCTAATTGTTTGACTATTAAGTCTGTGGCTGCAGGACTAGCCACCACTGCCTCAGTAAGTCTAGCCACAAAATCCTCAAAGGGCTCTTCAGATTTTTGCTTAACATTTGCAAACCCTGGAGTTTTTTGATCTGGAGAAGGAAGACACTTCCATGCCTTTAACACTAGAGATGAAACAAGCTGAAGTGTCTCCTTAGGTGTATTAACTTGTTCTGTCACTCCAAGATGAGTACCTTGTCCCAAAAGCAGGTCCATAGTGATGGAGGGTCTGCCACATCTACCAGGGGTACAAGACTTTATTTCCTCTTTAGCCAATTCTTCATATTCCATTTGCCACAAAAAAAAAATTACGTCCTGTTAAGCAAGCATTTGAGACTTGGAACCAATCATAAGGAGTCATCCATTTTGCTGCCAGTCCTTAAGCTAAGGTCATAGTATATAGGAGTTTGGACCATATTTGGAGACAGCATGTTTTAATTCTTTGATGAGTTTATAAGACAATGGCTCCCATTGATTTTCCTCCCTCTCATAAGACACAGGAAAACAGAAAAAATCACCATCATTTTGAGCCTGCTGGATTGCTCTCCTAAAGCCAATCTTTGCTGGGTCTGGTCTAACTGAAGGGGCCTCCTGTGGCCTAACTGAATATCCTGGAGGTCTATCAGCAATAAGAAACCAATCCTCACGTAACTCATCGTGCAATTTAACTGTTTGTTTCTCTCCTAAGTCCTCTTCTTCTGATAAAAATGCTTCTGGTCTTAGAAACTCTCCTTCATCATCCATTAAACTTTCTTGATTGTTTCTATAACCTTTTGTATTCATGTTGGGAGAAATCTCTTCCTTAGAGCCATAAGTTGAACCCCTGTGTTGCTTTTCAGGGTTGATTAAAGGAGCATGTTCTTGAGGAGGAGCACTTAGAGAGGATGGGGCATATGTATCCATTCCCACATCCAGCGCCTGCCTTAGTACTGTCCAAATAGCAAAAGCTGGAGGGGGCATGTCAGCCCCCCCCCCCATGGTTCTGATGCCACCTTTTTATATTATTTCCTACCTGATCCCATGTATGTAAATCTAGAGTCCTTTCTTCTGGGAACAAGGGACTAACTGCACAAACTGTAGTTGTTTCTTGCTAACTTTGATGCCTTTTTTCTGTAGAGTATGTTTGATGATATCAGCATATAAACTTTTCTCACTGGATGCACTCTGTCCTATTTTGTAGCTGACAGAGGGTACAATGCTTCTCAAAATAAATATTCTAACTATTCACCCCCACCTGATCTACACTCTTATCAAGGGGCCTGCAATGCCTTTGGGTGAAGTCCGATCCAAACCACAAATACAAATATCAATATCAATAGAGAGTAAAGAGGTTTACCTTCGTCGAGCACTCACGTCAGGCGCCACTTGCCAGAGACCAGCTCCAGATGACTGAGAGCTTGCAAAGGATGAGTGGATCGGCAAGACTATAAGAGGAAAAGATAAGACACGGACCACTATGGCTTGATGCTCACAATGGACAACACAGAAAAGCTGCCTTCTTTATTTATACACAAATCATCACAAGCTTTTGCACAATATACAATTGTTTCATTTTTACATCATGGTTAAAAAAATGCAAAAAACAATCCTAAAATATTATTTACTTTAAAGAAAATGTTTTTGGCAAGCCATTACTCATTGAAATCTGCAGTGACCTGGCTAAAGCCAGGAATTCCACGGTTGGCAGCACATGAAGAAACATGGTGAGAAGAATTAAATCAATTTTTACTATACACAAACTAATATTGATTAAAATATTAAGAGTACAGAATTAAAAGATCATAAATGAAAGGATTTTATAGAAGCATATAACATAGATTCTTTGCTAAATCTTATAATCAAATCATGCATTAATTACCGTCACCTTCACCTAGTGCTGATTCAATTGTTTTTCAATCTTTTGTTAAAGGGCAGTGAAAGGGATCAAGGCAGCACAGCCAATCTACAGAGGGCCTTTACAAGAAACTTCCTTTTATCTATATAAACTATTTATTGGCCTGATCCAACTCTGCTTCCAGCTTTCTGTTTGTTACCCCCTGATGAAAGGAAATATCTTCCAATTGTTAGATTCTTTCTTCTGCTTGCTTCATTCTATTTTGCAGACTCTCCATTGTACTTTTAATTTGCTCTACTGTGTTCTTAATTTCTGATATATCAGCTTTGATTTGCTTTATTGCTGCTATTGTTTGTGTAAAATATTGCTTAAATTCTTTGAACTCTTGTATGTGCTTCTCATTGTTGAACAGAAACTTAAAAATGAGTTTTCTGAATTCTGTGTGTCCCATTTTCTCAATGTCTTCCTCTGTTAACTCTTAGGTTGGCATAGGATTTTGTTACTTTTCTGCCTTTGTATTTTCTTTTGCTCTTAGTCATTGTACTTCTGGTTAGCAGAGTCTTCTTCTTGGGGCAGGTTTCTAAGCTGCATCACCCACAGGTCTACCATGCGATTTTACTTATTGCCGTTGGTACACAACTCTTTGCTTGCAGCCAATTGTTCCACAACCTTTACCGAGTTTCAGCTCTGGGTTCTTATGTGAGATTTCCACAAAGACCTCCACAGTCCCAACGTCTGGCTCACCAATCTCCACCTCCTCTGCTACTGCGCTGATGTTGCACTGTTGTCTCTGCAACCTCTCTCCCACTTTCGGTTGGAGCAGGTCCCAGGATTAGGGAGACACCAAGTGTCCTGTATAGATAGGTTGCGGGTAGTGATGATCTTGCCAGAACTTGTTGGACGTTAGGTCTGGGTGCCACAAGGAACTATTTTGACCTGTACGATGCCACAGTTGGTATTATTTTTCTGCGGCACCAGTGCTATCCACTAAACTCAGTGAGTTCTTGCTGAGCTCAGCACATGCACCATTCACTGTTGTCTCCTGCAGTCCTAAAACTTTTGAAATCCTGTACAAAATGGTGCCTGACGTGCCACTACTAGAATTCTTGATCTGCTGGCTGTCAGGTCTGAGGGCTACCTAGACCTGTCTTGGGTGGAACCTATGGAATGCCATTTTGCTGCAGTTAACTGAGTCAGAAATGAGTTCATTCCCAGCTGAGCTTATGTTCAGTACTTTCCCCTGCCTTTGCCTCCTTAAGCAAAATGGCTCCCAATTCGGCTCTAGGGGGATGACTGGGCTATGAAATCCACCCTGTTCTCGCACTGCCCATCTGGGAAATGCCGTTCTGTCTCTGCTCCTGGTCAAATCAAACAAACCAGCAGGATGGACGGTTCTTTGTCTGGGTTCACCTCCCAAGCTTCCAGTGAAAGTCCCTTCCCACCTGGTTGCTGGTGGAGTTCCAGTTGCTGCTGGAGTTCAGATCGCCATTACCAGAATGCCTCTGGAGTATCAGTCACTGCAACACCACACCATTGTGTTCGCTGCTTTTTTGTGTCTTCCAGTCTCCAGGTACCCCTCTGCTGTTGTTCTGCCCTTTCCTATTTCCAGGAATGTGTCCTCTCTGCTTCATCCTGATTAAATGTTTCTCCATCCATTTAAACGTGTCCTTACCCTATTCCTCCATCTTGATTCCCTCAAGAAAACATTTAAAGATGGAGAAATTAACCGCTTTCCTGAATCAGCAGGATCAGCATCATCAAAATGTCTGTATCACTGAAAGTGACATACAGGGTGCAGCGTGACATCCTAGTGGCTAATGTCCTCACTTTGAAAATGCCAGAATCCCACATGGGTGCTGATTCTAATCCCAGCAGCCCCGCTTCCCATCCAGCTTCCTGGATGTGGCCTGGGAAAGCAGTTGAGGATGACCCAAAGCGTTGGGAACCTGCATCCATGTGGGAGCCCAGAAGAGGCTCCTGGCTCCTGACTTTGGATTGGCTCAGCCCAAGCCATTGCACATGCTTGGGGAGTGCACTATCAGACAGAAGATCTTCCTCTCTCTCCTTCTCTGTATATCCACCTTTCCAATAAAAATAAATAAATCTCTTTTTAAAAAGTTACATACAGATTCAATGCAATCTCAATAATATTCTTCTCAGAGCTAGAAAGGATGACACAGACATCAGCTGGAAACACAAGACACCATGAGCACCTAAACATCCTGAAGAATAAAAACCAAGCTGAAGTAATTGTAATTCAAGACCTCAAACATACTATAGGGCAATGGCAAAAAAAAAAAAGAGTGTGTGTGTGTGTGTGTGTGTGTGTGTGTCTCCAGTACTGGCACAGAAACAAGAATCAACAGAGCAGAATAAAAAAATAAATAATTAAAATTTTTAAAAAGTCCAGAAGTGAGTGCACACATGCACAGCCAACTAATCTTCAACAAGAAAACTGAAAATGGCCCAGGGAAAAAACTTGGTCTCATTAGGAAATGCTGTTGGGACAATTTGATAGCAGTGTGCAGAAGTAAGAAATAGGACACTCATCTGTAACCTAATCCAAAACAATTCAGCTCTAAAAGAATAAACAACTTAAAATGCACCCAGAAACAATCAAAGTATTAGAGAAAAACACAGGAATCACTCTATAAGATATAGGCATTGGTAAAAAGTCCCTAAAAAGTCACCCAGAGCACAAGGTCAAACAAATGGGACTACATCAACACCAGAAACTTCTGAACAACAAAGGAAATGATCAACAAAGTGAGGGAGCAAACAACAAGAAGTAAGAAAATCTTTACACACTACACAATCAATGGGGGACTAATATCCAGAATTTACAAAGGGCTTCAGAAACTCAGTGACAGCAAAACAAACCATCTTGTAGGAAATAGGAAATAGACCCAGTTGTAGGCAACTGCCTAGGTTGCATTGTACCTAAGCAAGTGTTACACTGCTGGAAGCAAAACTGGCAGGCATTCTGGGCCTGGTTAATACCAAATTAGTCTTAATTGTACCAGTGTGCCAACATAGTTGACCATTCTTTTTAAAAAAAGTTATGTGGGCTGCAACCATCACCTCAATGGTAGAAGTGGTCTGGTGACACACACCTGAGCATGTGTTGGCCATGGGCAAGTGAGCAGGTCTTCAAGGTGGCATGACACATGGTCAGTGGTCTGGGCTTGGGGATTTGCATACTCACAGGCACAGGAAGCTGTGGATTGCTGAGAGAATTGGGTATGGGGGTGTCTAGGAGGGATGACTGCTGAGAGAGAATAACAGGTTTCGAGTGACTTCTAGGGGACTCCCACAAGCCTGGCTACTGCACTCACCAGTAAACAAGGGGGCTGAGACTGGGTAGTTTAGAGGAGGGAAACTGGAAGACTTCTTGGGACCAGACTAATACATCTGCCCACGTGGGAGATCTGAACTGGGCTTGTTGCTATCAACTACTACCTACTGGCACATGCAAAAGCCATGGCTGGGGTCCTGCCTGGCAGGAATCAACCACAGTAATCACCAGTATCAGGGCAGGGAGTGGACCAAATCAGGCTGGGCCAAGACACTAACCAACATGTGAGAGAACCAGGTATGAAAGCAGATTCTGTGGGGGATTGGTGAGCTCACCCTATGGGATGGCCATACCAGCTGGTTTGTTTGAGGGTTGGGGGACTCATAGGTGCTAGGGTTGGGAACAGACTGGGCATGTCCAGGCCATAGCACCTGTAGACACACCTACAAATTGGGTATGAGGCAGGTTGGGCTGCAACATCTATTGGCACACACAAAGGCTGAGACTGGGGGACAAACTTCCAGAAAATGCCTTAACACCTGCTGGCATGCATGAGATCTGGGTCTGGGAGTGGACCTGGTGTGGGAACTTGTGGAAGTCCCATGATGGGCCATTGTTCCTTCCGGTCAGCATGTGAGTCAGATGGATATTGGTCAGGCCATGTAGAGCTATTTCATTCTGCAAGTGTGTATATTGGCTCTTGGGACAAAATCTGGCAGAGCTAGACCAAACTGTAGTGCCCTGGTATGTGCAGGAGCCAGGAGGGGTTTAAGTCATGGTGGGCACAGCTAGACTATCACACCTATTGGTTTGCATGAAAACCAGGATGCAGACAGACAGGGCAGGGCTAGGCTACAGCATTCACCAGCAAAAATTGAAGCTTAGGGTGCCCAAGGCCAGGCCAATCTGCAGCATTTGAAGGCAAATTCAAATCTTGGAGATGGGCCATGCCAGGCTGATTTGAAGTAACCACCAAGATCTTTGGCTGGGGGCAGGCCTCGTTGGGAAGCTAAAGGGATGCCCTAGCTGCACTGTGGTTCCCACTAGTGAACACAAGAGCTGAAATGAAAGCAACAAACTGGGCTGGACATGGCTGCAGTATTCCTCAACATGGATGTGAAAACTGGGTCTTGGGTACGCTAGACTGGACTAGATTCCAGCACCAACTGGTGCTCACAGGAGCCAGGGTCGGTATAGGATGGACTGGACTAGGTCTCAGCACTTACTTAAATATGTGAGAGCTGTATCTGGTGTTGGGCAAGGCAAGGCTTGGCTGTAGCACAAAACAATAAGAGCCAGAATGGGTGTGGGCTGGTCAGGTAAGTCATTGTATCTGCCAGAATAGGAAGTGGATCAAGTCAGGCTAGAGCAAGAACCTACCAGTGTGTGTGAGATCTACCAATGAGAGGTACCTGAGAGATTTGCTTGAGAAACTCTGTCAGGATGCAGTCCTACAGGTGAGCACAGAAATCATTGAAGCCAAGCAGTAAAACAACGCACACATCTTTTTTTTTTCCAGAATACATTTTAGAAGACTGTAAGAGTAAAATTTCAACTAATTTTGACAAAAAGACACACATCAACATAGACATAGGTGGCTACCACAATCACTCAATTTTAAGAACCCAATGGGCCACAACAACGTCTTGTATGGACCCTGACTCAAGAAGTTGTGCTACGTCCAGCCCTCTGGAGTCCCAGAAGAGTACTCAAAACAAACACATCAGATGGTGAGATGTCTGCACATGGGCAGAGTTCAGTACAAATCCTACAAGCCAGAAAGCCAGGAATGGCAGCTGGGGCCATGTTAACCATCACGGTGCCCCCCACCCCAGACTACCAAGCCAGACTCCAGAACACAGAATGACCACTGGCCTTTAGCTGAGGCCTCCAAAATGTTGCAGGGTGCAAGAGAGAATCATGTCAGACAAGTGTAAGATATACTAAGGACTCTTTATTAACCAAGCTTGGTGACAGCAATGTCCATTAAAAATTAGTAAGTGAAAATCCAACCTTGATATCCAGTCTGAATTGAAATCTTGAAAGGAGAATATGGTCATTATGGTGAAATCCACCTATTACACTGAAGACCTATATTTCAACTTTTCCAGTAATATAAATTATCCTAGGCAATGCATAGTGAACAACCTCGACACATTTACAAAACTATAAACATTTTCCTTTTTTTTTTTTTTTTTTTTTTTGGCTTTTGGTCTACATTCCATTATCACTAGGCATCATCTGTTGTGGAACTGTTAATATATTTAAAAATTGTAGATAAAATTTAATTTATTGGTTTAATTCATTAACCAACTACTAATGTGCTGTTTAGAAAAAAAGAGAGAGATATGAGCAATGTCCATTTGCCACAACTAGTTAGAACTTTGTCCTTGAGGATTTCCACCTGCAGGATGAGAACTACAAGGTAAAAAGGCATGAACGGGGCATTGAGAAGGAGTGACAGTGAGATCCTGATAGATATCAACCTTTAATTAGCACGTCCAATAGTACCAGATTTTAGGTCTGTTACTCTTCTGTAGGCACAAATTGGATAGGATATAGGTGTTCTGCAAACCTCTGATTTTTTCAGACTTGGGATTGGCTCTGCCAGGAGTTTCCTGACCGTAGACACCAGCCATCATGATCAGTTTTAGATTTACATAATTTTGCCCAATAAAGAACTCTATCATATTTAGGACATATTTTGGGTAGTCATCCTTAGCAGCATTAGTGCCATAATTGTTTTTTTGTTTTTTTGTTTTTTTTTTTTTAGTTAAAAGACATGCTGGGCATTGCTTTTGAAGGTATTTGAGATTATCACAATTAAAACACTTAGCATTCAATTATTTTTGGACAACAAACGTTTTAAGCCCTTCCAGGTGGACAGGATGTTTCAAAATTTCTATGTTATGGCAGGACTTTAGATAACCCATAACTTGCTTACCAGATTTTGGGGTATTTCATTCCCTATAATCTTTCCACATATGTCCCAATTTGCCACAATTACAAAGTTTAAATTTATTTTGCTTTAACCCAGTGCTTAAAACAGGAGCCCTCAATTTAGTTTGGTACCCCTCAGAGCTGATATTCAAACATGTCTTCATATTTTGGAGGGTCTGGGACTGGGCCAGCCTCCCATTTCCCTGAATCTGACCCAGTACAAGCTGATTACTCAAATTGGATTGACTCTGAGGTGATAGAACTGTTCCATTCTTCTGGAATTTAGACAGACAACTCTTTTACCAGTGAATCCCTTCTCACACTGCTGACAACAGTGAAAGGAGTATTTAAATTGGGTTTAAGAGTGTCCATCTAAGTTTTTTCCCATTTGGAATTTTGAGAGGAATTTCTGGGGGGCAATTGTGGCTGAAATGCCCTACTCTGCCACAGGAATAACAATTGTTTCTTGTTTTGATTTCCTTGATTACCTCTTATGATTTTCAAAATCTGAGTGATGGCTTGGCCTTGAAGAGCAGCAGCAATAGTTAACCATTATGTAAAATGGAGTTACCTCAGCACAAGCTTGAACATAGTCTGACAAGTCTCCTGTTCTTCTCAATGGTTGAAGCAAGGTTTGGCAAGTGGAGTAGCATTTTCAAAAGCTAACTGTTCAACTATGAGATCCATAGCTGTATCATCAGTTACTGTCCAGCTCACTGCTTCAGTGAGTCAAGCTACAAAGTTTTCAAAAGGCTCCTCAGGCCTTTGCTTAATATTTACAAAACCTGAAGACTTTTGATCCAAAGATGGCAGGTGTCTCCATGCTCCTAATGCCAGGGAGGAGATAAGTTGTAATGTTTCCTCAGGTAGAGTAAGTTGTTCTGAAACACCAAGATGAGTGTCCTGTCCTAAAAGCATGTCTAAGGTAAAAGATTTGCCATGCCTCACAGATTTGTGAGACTTTACTTCTGCTTTAGCTAACTCCTCATATCCCATTTTCCGCAGAAAGAAGTTTCCTCCTGTGAGACAAGCTTCAGCAACTTGAAACCAATCATATGGAGTCATCCACTTTGCTGCTAGTCCCCCACCATCGTCATAGTATATGGACAGTTCGGCCCATAGTCAGAGACAGCATGCTTTAGTTCTTTTATAAATTTATAAGGCAATGGTTCCCACTCAGGTTCATCCCATTCATAAACAACAGGAAAACAGAAAAAAATCACCTTCATTATGTGCCTGCTGCATTGCTCCCCTAAAGCCAATTTTTGCTGGAACTGAGTCTAGCAGGAAATGTCTCGCACAGTTTTAAAGATTCCATTGGAGGCTCATCAACAACAGGAGACTGCCTATCATGTAATTCAACTGTCTGCCCCTTTTCACAATCCCTAGCCCCTAATATAAATATTTCTGGTTTTAAAAAATCTCATTCCTCATCTGTAAAACCTTCCCAATCATTTTTACAATATTTTATGTCATCTTTAGGTAGAGCATTTTCCATAGAGCCATAATTAGAGCCTGAGCCTCCCTTTTTGCAATAAATCAAGGAAGTTTGATCCTGAGGTAGAGCAGTTGGGGAGGATGGGCATATCCACCTGTCCCCTTGTCCAGGGTTTGCCTCAATACTGTCCAAATAGCATAGGCTGAGGAAGGCATGTCAGCCCTCCTGCCCTCTGCCCCATGACTCTGATGCCACCTCTTCATCTCATTCCCTTCTTGATCCTGTGTTTGTAAAATTAAAGTCCCCTCCTCTGAGAACCAGGGGCTAACTGTCTGCACAAATTGCAAAAATCCTAAAAGCTGTTTTTCACTGACCTTTAATGCCTTTCTTTTGTAAAATGTGCTTAATAATATTAGTGTACAGGCTTCTGGCACTGGATGCACGCTGTCCCATTTTAATTTTATAGTAACAGAGGGTACAAACTTCTCAAAAAATGTTCTGACTATTCATTCCACCTAACCTGACCTTCTTTCAGGGGTCCAGCAGCACCCTGGATAAAGTCCTATCCACACCACAAAGAACAAAAGAGAAAAGACCTGCCTTCATTGAGCTCTCACATTGGACGCTACTTGCCAGAGGCCAGTTCCAGCTGAGTTATGAGCTCAAGAAGGGTGTGTGGGGCCTGGCAGCGTGGCCTAGCGGCTAAAGTCCTCGCCTTGAATGCCCCGGGATCCCATATGGGCACCGGTTCTAATCCCAGCAGCTCCACTTCCCATCCAGCTCCCTGCTTGTGGCCTGGGAAAGCAGTTGAGGACGGCCCAATGCATTGGGACACTGCACCCGCGTGGGAGACCCGGAAGAGGTTCCAGGTTCCCGGCATCGGATCGGCTCAGCATCGGCCCGTTGTGGCTCATTTGGGGAGTGAATCATCGGACGGAAGATCTTCCTCTCTGTCTCTCCTCTGTGTATATCTGGCTGTAATAAAAATGAACAAATCTTTTAAAAAAAAAAAAAGACTCTAAGGTGGACTATGTCAACCAATGTACCTTGGAAGGATTTCCTCAACCTTGCATCAATGAAATCAACATCTCAGAACTATTAAAACCACTTAAGCAGTACTTTTGGAACATGCTTCATATCAGGCACCCCGGGATGACATTGGTTGCTGCTTCCTCCCCGGGCATTTACGCAATTGGGCTGCTGGGAGCAGCCTTCTCCCCTTCTCTCTCCACTTCCCCAGATGGCAGAAGAGAAAAAGAAGACTGGAAACAGTTGTCTCATCAACCTTCCCCCATTCCTCGACCCTCCCTACCCAGATCAGTGGTCCACACAGGCATGCATCCCTCTCAACTATGTAAACATCATAAAAAAAATAAGTTTATTATTTCTAAAAAAGCATAGAAAGAAACAGGTGAAGGAAGTGAGCAGGCATTTTTCAAAAGAACAAATTCAAATGGATAACAGACATGGGAAAAATGCTCAGGTTCTTAGCTATCAAGGCAGTACATAAAAATCACATTGAGATTCCACCTAACTCCAGTGAGGTTGGTCTAAATCTGGAACTCTACTAACAACACCTGCTGGTGTGGATGTGTGGAGAAAGACACTCTACTTCACTGTTGGTGGGAATGTAGGCTAACACATCCTCTATGGAAGTCAGTCTGCAGAGTGCTAAGAGGCCCAGTGTAATGGATCAATTGGCTAATCTTCCACCTTGCAAATGCCATAATCCCATATAGTCTCTAGTTCATGTCCAGGATACCCCACTCCCTATGCTGCTCCCTGTTTGTGGCCTAAGAAAACAGCAGAGCATGGCTAAGGACCTTGGGACCCTACACTCAAGTGGGAGACTTGAAAGAAACTCCTGGCTCCTGACTTTGGATCAGCTCAGCTCCGACCATTTTAGCCATTTGGGAACTGAACCAGCACATGAAAGATCTTTCTGTCTCCCCTTCCCTCTGTAAATCTGCCTTCCCAAAAAAAGATTAATTATTCTTTTTTTAAAAAGTTGCTATCACACTCCTGGGAATACATCCAAAGGAGATGAAATTTGCATGTGAGAAAGTGACCTGCAATTCTATATTACAGCAGTGAAATGGAAACAACCCAGACACTCATCAAAAGGGGAATGGATAAAGAAACTGTGCTACATCTACTCCATGAACACTATGCAGCCAGTAAGAATTAAATTCTTCCATTTTCACAGGACAGTCCCAACTTGAGACCATCATACTCAGTATTATAAACCAATTCCAAAAGAATAAATACCATAAGTTGTTTCTGATAAAGGCAATCTTCATACAAAATATAATATCAATAGATATATAGATAAACATGTATATGCATATATTCTCACTAATGAACTATATACTGGAAATTAGCATACCAGGAAGTGAAGACACGTTGGAGTATGCATGTACTCCTGAAAAAAAAAAAAAGACTCCCAATGAAAATGTTGAGTATCTTGATAATAGGATTCTGGACTCTCTAGCATTGTCTATACCAAAAATGAAGAGATGCACTGAAATAGCAGAATGATGGACTTGTGAGTGTTTAACGACCATACTATTATAATAATATAGGGAGAAACAGTGGGGAAGAATGTGGTGGGTAAGGGGAAAATCCATGAACCTATGGAACTGTATAATGAAAAATAAAAAATAAATATAATTTAACATTTTTAAAAAAGGAAGAAGTTAGGTGTTTATGGCAAGAAGCAGAACAAGGAAGCAGCAGCTATTGTTCAATTCCCAGGCTCCCCAAGGCATTAGGGATGAAGGTTCTTATGGACAGAAACTGGGCTGAGAGGCACGTGTGTGCAAGGCTCCTGGTTAGTCAGTGAAGGTCATGACCTTTCCTTAAATCCATTTATGATGCTGTGCCCTTTAGAGAATTTATGATGGTCAGGTGGGCTCCAGCCCCTCTGGGAGCTACATGAGTGGTAGTTACATGATCTCCAGGACTTCCCTAGATAGAAGCTCTCCAGACATTACTGGCCATGAAGGTTCCTATCTACAAAGGAGAGAATGACTCATCAAGTGTAGTGTTTAGAAGCTTGTAAGGTCAACTGGATCGCTCCCTTAAGTCAGTGAATTTCTTTTGATAAAGGGAGACAGACAGGAAGTTGGGTCCTGCCTTTATCTTATGGAGGTTGGGTTTCAACCTGAAAATGAATAAAGTGCTAATCCCCATGTTCAGTTTGCTTTGGGATCCATCAATGGCACAACAGGACCTGACTGCAGCTATCTCAGAGAATTCCATTTAATGTTTTGCTGCTATCTACCTCCTCCCAATTCTGTGTTCAGTGCCACAGCTGGTGTCCAAGCAACAGGGCAGCCTGAGCTGAGCTGGGGCAGATGCCAGCTCACACTGCACCTCAACAGGAGAGTTCTCAAGCGTTTTCCGACACACTATTGCCCATCTGCAGCTCCTGTGGCTTTTCATGGCATTTCAGAGCGGGAAAGGGGGCTTTTGTGCCTATTACTTATTTGTGATAGCCTGGGCTGCATGTTAAGATCTAAATCAAGCTCTGTGGTGATTCAAAAGTGTCACACCTGAATTCTCACACTGTCAGAGGGTCTAGACACACAGCCTGAAAACAGGCACGCGGCCACGACTGCCAGCTACAAAGCCTGGAACGCGCGGCTGCCTCCCGTCTGGGGTCCTGACAACCACTCCCGCCGCTCTTTCCTGTTTGCCAGCTGCAGGAGGCTTCGTGGAGGCCCGGGAGGGCGGGCGTTGTGGGTGGTGTCCCTGCGCAGGGGGCTGGGAGCCATCTGCGGTGAAGGATCTGCGGCGCCCTGAGCCTGCGGGCAGCGATGGAGGCCTGGCTGGAGACGCGCTGGGCGCGGCCCTTGTACCTCGCGTTCGTGTTCTGCCTCGCTCTGGGGCTGCTGCAGGTTATGAAGCTCTACCTGCGGAGGCAACGGCTACTGCGGGACCTGCGACCCTTCCCCGCGCCCCCAGCCCACTGGTTCCACGGGCACCAGAAGGTAGATGAAGGGAGGGGAGACGGCGGACACTGCAGGGCTGGGTGGTAGGCAGAGAGGTGGCCGCTTCCTCCCCTGCTGCGAGATCGTTGGTCTTCACAGGTCTCTAATCCAACCAGCAGCTGCTGGCAGCATCTTTTCTAGGATCGTTCTCGCAGGGCTACAGGGAGAGGTCATCAGAGGATGTTGTGGGGGTTGGGAAGAACTGTTTAGCAGCCTGGGTAGTGACAAAGAAAGCCAAGTGTAGATCGGTTCTGTCTGTGATTCTTTTTTTATATATATAGCAAACAGGTAATAATTTTCTTTAATGAAATACATCAGCTCAATTTTTTAAATTTTAAATTTGAGAGGTAGTGAGACACAGAGAAAGAGAGCTCCCACAGGCTGGTTCACTGCCCAAATTGCCCACAAGCCAGAGGCTGGAGCACAATCCAGGTCCCCAATCTCTTGAGCTTCTCACTGTTTTGTTTCTCAATCCACACAAACAGGATGCTGGTGTTAGGAGCCACAGCCGGGCCTTGAACCCAGGTCCTCCTATGTAGGCTACAGTCTGTCTGTGATTCTTGCAGTCTCTTGAACGTTCTAGTGTGAACTGCATTTAAAAAGAAAAAAAAAAGCTTTCCACGTGTATTGCTCTAAAATTGTATGTTATTCTAAGTAATGCAAGGAAGAGCCTTAGCTTTTCCTATCTCTTGTTCTTTGAATCCACTCCCACCCTTGATTCCTTATTCATTCCTTATTCATGGTAGCTATGTGATACAGTAGGATTGCTGGGGTCCCTGCCCTCCAGAGTCCACGAGAGAAGGATAATACAGGATAAAGGGTGTTGGGCTCTAGGGACTTGAGTCTAGGGACATGTGAGTCTTGAACCCCTAGCAAACAGACCACGGCTGCCAGCAGAGCTGCTTCAGAATCCTTCAGCTACCCCATTTCCTAATTCTTCTTCCCATGAGGAATTCCCTCCAACTATTTTATCTGCTTCTTCTGGTATGTAAATCCTTACTTGTAAAATGATGTATTATTTGCATAATTCATCAATTGTAGGCTTAATGAACTTGTTATGACAGTCACTTATGTATCATCCCTCAATATCCCGATGTAGCCACATTATAACTTTCTTGGTTAAACACAAAAATAAAGGCTTATATTATTTTATTATGTTAATTAGGATTACTGCTAATCTAAGCTGTTCTCTTTTATTTTGTTCATTTTCTTTTTCTTCTTTATTTTTACTTGCTTTTGAGATAACAGTTTTAATATTAGAAAGTTTAACAAATAAGAATAAAAAACTCTAGTTCAGCAGGGATATATGCAAAGTATAAACTATCAATAAAAAGATCTGTGTGTCACTCATATACAGTGAACTTTAAAACAATCATAGCTCATACTATATCATTCTTAACAATTTGTAGGACCAAGATTTTAAACAAATTTTGACAAAACATATTTGGAGCAAAACTGATGCATATAAGCATTTCTTTTTGCTTTCATTGTTTGATTTAAAACAAAAAAAGATCTAGTTCCCATATGTAAGAGAATATGTGGTACCTGTTCTGTGTCTGGCTTATTTCATTCACCAAGTGTCTCTCCTGTTAGAGCCACTCTGATGAAAATGATAAAATTTCATTTTTTTGTAGCTGAATAACATTCCATTATTTAAACCTGTGTGTGTGTGTATCACTTTATCCACTCATCGAATGATGAACATCTTGGTTAATTTAATATTTGATTATTATAAAGAGTGATGGCATAACCATGGTGGTACAGGTATCTTTTTGATACAGAGTGTTCATGTTTTTGTTTATATACACAGCAGTAAAACTGCTTGGTCATATGGCAGGTCTATTTCAGTTGTTTAGGAAATTTCCATGTTTTTCTACAGTAGCTTCACTAATTTACCTTCTCATGAACAGTATTTAACAATTTCTCTTTCTCCACATAGTCTGCAGAATGTTTTCTTCTGTCTTTTGAAGAATAGCTATTCCAATAGTGTTAAGCTGATGTCTCATTATAGTTTTGATTTGTATTTCCCTGATGGCTAATGATCCTGAGTATTTTTTTCATTAATTTGTTGGTCATTTGTATTTCTTCTTCTAAGAAATTTTGTTCCTTTTCTTATAGAGCTGTCCTCTGCCCCATGTGTCAACTTCCTCATTTTCTCATCTGTCTACTTTTTCAATGACTATTATTTCTAAACTATTCTTCTAAACATTTCAACAAATCTGTCTAAAGTCTCTGAATCATATTTCCAGGTGTTCAAACATACCATATAACTCAGAGGTCCCTATACATTTCTCCCATGGATCTCTGCTCCTGTTCAATCTAGTCTGACTACATTTTAGGCCTGATGCACAAATGTTGTTGTAAGAGTTCCTAAGAATGATATCCTGTGTCCAATCTTCTCTGTCCTGGATATCACATCTTTTTTGTTCTGATTTATTATATCAAATTTATGAGTAGTTCCTTCAGAGGGAGAGAACAAACCTTAGGCAAAGTTTTTAAGCTCTTGAGCGGTTAAAAATGTCTTTATTCTCATTTCAAGCTCATTTGGCAGTTTGCCTAAATATGAAAGTCTACTTTGGCAATTATTCGCTCTCCAAACTTTGAATATTTTGTTTCATTGTCTCTGGTTTACAAAACAGCTGCTGAAAAGTCTGGTACTTTCTCATTCTTTTATGTTTACTTTTCATTGTATATTTAAAGTGTACAAGATGGTATTTTGATGTTCTTATGTTAATACACATAAGTGTGGTGAAGTCAATCTTCACAATCACATTGCTTAGTATCAAATTCATCTTCTTGGCCTCAGGTCTCTAACGAGAAGGGCAGAGCATGTGACTCCCAATCTACTAGGAACTCCATTTGGTGTCTGCCATGCCCCACCTGTTGCAAAGCTCAGCCATGGATTAGGAAGCTCTTGGTTCTTTGCAAGATAATAGCCTTACCTCTCAGCTATCCCTTGAAATCAGAACTTAACAGTGAAAGCAAGCAGTGTAAGATATTACCCTGAATGACAATACAGAAGAGATGTGGGATAGATGGTATAGCACTGAGTTTGTTTAAGAGGCAGCATTTCATGTTATCTTGGACACAGGAACAACCTGCTTTCTCAGGATCTGGGAATAATCAAACTGATCCCAGTTAAGGCACCTTTACTCACCCTTCCAACATCAGGTTGTTTGAGCCAGGATGGTTCCAAATGGAGTGATTTCCCAAAAAGGAGTTGAGGCTTAGGATTATTAAACATGTTGAAAGGGAGCAATAAAGCATGTAGGAAAGTCAGAGGCTGACTGGCTGGCTGCTACCCATTCAAATTAGGAGGCATGCTCACAACATAGCAACCCAAGCTCCTCTAAACTCCTCCAAACTCTATCCAACTCCAGAGTCTCCTCCAGATCTTTAGACACCATTAATGCTAAAGACTTTCCAATTCAGGACCAATTTTCTATACTTTTTGTTGCTGTAAAATCACTGAGAAGAACATCTTGGGAAAGAACAGATGCAATTTGGAGGTTAAAGTTCAGATTCAGGGAGCCTGGTAGGCTGGTGTCTAGTGAAGGCTGATCATGCAGATGCAGAGGCATGGATGCAGTGGCCCAGTCCAATCCTGCCCACAACACACCAGAAGGAACTGCACCCTAGTCAGAGTGAACCCCAGAAACCCCACACACACAAGACCCATCCCCAGCCTTGGCTCCTACTGATATGTACAGCAAGGTGGTCCAATCTGTCCCACATCCCATTCAGCTCTCACACACATCAACAGGTGCTGCAGCCTAGCTCAGACTGGCCAGCCCACTATTCAGCCCACACTTATGTTGGTGGGTGCTGCCACCTATCCAGCCAAGCCCACCCCAGCCCTGGTTCTCATGCTCAGCAGTGGGGGTTGCAGCCTCAGAGGAGCACCCACAATTTCCCTACTAGCTTCACTTTAGGTTCCATATCTTGCACTTGTCAGGTGGTTCTGCAGTCTATCCTGAAGGATGTGGCTCCCTTCCTGACACTTGTCAACTGATGCTGCAGCAAAACCAGACCAGCCTGCAACAACCTTTCTCCTGAATGCCCCAATGGATACAGTCACTTAGCTCAGGCTGGTTCCCTCACAACCAAGCTCACATGCAGGCCAACATGTGTTGTAGTGCTGCCCAGCCTGGTCTTCCCCCAGTTCCAGCTCTCATGGTCATCACTGGAAGAGGTAGCCCAGCAGTGGAGCCCCTACAGCTCCCCTACCAGGCTAACCCCTGACCCTCAGGTCTTACATGGGCTGTGGCCAAGTCTGGCATGGAAGGCCACACCTCGGCACTTTCTGGTCTGTGTTGCAGCTGAGTTTAGCTGTTTCAGTTCAATGCAGCAGATGCTGCAGCGTGGTCAATCCAGCCAGCCGTGCAATCACAGCACTAATGTGAACTGGCTGGTGTTGTGATCTGACCTGGCCTGGCCTGCACCCCATCCTGCTTCTCATATCTGCCAGTGAGTGCTATGATGTGGACCTGCCTAGCCTGTCCCCAGACCTGACCCACACACATGCTGGCTAGTACTATAATCTGGCCTGGTCTGGGCTGCTCCCAACCTTGATTCTTGCACTCACCTGCAGGCACTGCATCCGGACAAAGGAGTTTCCCAAAAAGCTCTAATAGATCTCCCAGTGACAGATCTCACGCACACCAGTGAGTGCCTATCCTAGCCTGACTTGACCCACCTCCTATCTTAACAAGGACAGCAACCTTGCCCAACCAGTGCATACTCATTCTGGCTCTTACCATTGAGTGCTACAGCCCAGGCTTGCCTGACCCACCCCCAGATCCAGAGCTCTATGGTTCAGCAGGTGCCCATGCTATACCTATCCTAGCTCCTGTGAATACCAGCAGGTGCTGGAGTCTAGCACAGTCTGGCACACCCAAAACCCAATCCACATCTATGTTGAGGGATGCTGCAGCCATGTCCAACCTATATCGCTCTCCTGTTCTTGTTCTCACACTCACAAGTGGGAGATGAAGCCTGCTCCCTGCCACAGATCTTGTGCATGCTGGTGGTTGCTGTGACCCATCCCCCATCTTGGCCTTGGCCTTCAGATACTGCAGATTGGCCTGACCAGACTGCCTTCAGTCCCAACTTCTTCTGGCTGGTGGGTGCTGCAGCCTTGTTCTGTTCAGTCTGCCCTGCAAACTTGTAGGTGTGCAGATCTAGGCTGGAATGGCCTACATCCCATCCTGGCTCCTGCATATGTCCGTATGCTAAGGTTTGGCCTGGCCCTGCCCTGTCCTCCACCCCTGCCCCCATGAACCAGCCCACATATTTGACAACAAGTGGAGCTGCCTTGCCTGGCCTGACCAATACCCAGGTCTGACTCATGTGCGCACCAGCAGGAGCTATGACCCACCAGAGGAATTCCCTAAATTCTCTCACCAAGCCCACTCCCAGATCCAGATCTCACTCATGCCAGTTGGTGCTAGGCCCTTACACACTGTGGTCTGCTGTCTCCATCTCAACCTTTGTGTGTGCTGGTGGATGGTGCAGCCCAGCCAGCCCCACACTCAATTCTTGGGTACATCTGAGTGCTACAGCCTGGACCAGTCTAGCCTGTTGTTTTCAGCCCCAGCACCCATGAGAATTAGTGAGTTCCCTGATCATGCCTAGCTTAACCCTTCCCCACTCCCAGCTCTTGAGCAGTTCAGCAGCTATTAAAGTCCCAAGGAATGAACGCACATTCCCTACAAGATCTGTCCCCAAACCTGGTTTTCTCACATGTTGGTTAGTGTCATGACACAGCCTAAGGTGATCCATCCCCCTCTCCAGCACTCACAGGTGGGTACTGTGGTCTAGCCCTGCCAGGTAGGGCCCTCAGCACTAGCTTTAATGTACCCCAATAGACAGTAGGAGATATTAACTAGCCCAGCTCAGGTCTCCCACATGGACAGGTGCACTGTTCTTACCCAGAAAGCTTCTCCTATTTCCCTCCTTGAAACTGCCCAGTCCCCCTACTTACCTGCAAATACAATGGCCTTGTTGGTGGAAGTCCCCCAGGTCATTCCTCACCTGTAGCGTACTCCCTTAGTGATCTCCACTCTCCCACATACCATACCCCCTTCCTTGGGTGATCCACAGCTCCCATGTCTGTGAACACATGGGCTCCTCAGCCAGGTCCTCTAGCCGGGTAATGTGCTGGTGTGGAGTCTGCCCACCCTCTCAGAACCCAGCGCATGCCTACCCTACCCAGATCCTGCTCTTTTCTCAGGGCTTTAGCAAAGAGCTGGATCAGAAGTGGAGCAGCCAGGACATGAACTGGTGTCCATATGGGATGCCAACACCACAGGCAGAAACCTAGCCTATTCCACCATGCTGCTGGCCCCAATTTCCACTACCTTATGATTTCCATTACCTTATGATTTTGAGGTTTAAATGTCTATATAAATGCAGAAGCCAAATCATGTTCAGATTGTATCCCTGTGGGTATAGTTGGTGGGCACTTGTCACTGATTTTATTGTGAAGACATTAGCAAAAAGAGTCTGCAGTAGTTCAGGAAACAGATTTCAAACATCAGTATGCTAGTGGCCTACACTCTCCAGAGGATACCTCCTGGATTTCAAGTTCAAAGTGATAACAGATGAAATTGGGAGCCAGAGCTTCCCTTCTCTTGTACAATCATACCCAACAGTGTGGGCAGGCACACCCAAGCATGCACATATAGTGACTACCATTTCATACATGAAGCAGATGTAAATTAAAGTTGTTTTTCAGTGATTTAAGATATATTTGAAATGTTCAATCTGCAAACTGCTTCTAAAAGGAGAAGGGTCTTCTCTGGAGACAGTATTTGCACTCTGATTTATAAATATCAAAAATTTGAATTTTGCATCTCAGTTTATGTCAAGCTTCACACATCCATAGAAATGGGGATGCTACTACCATAGGAGAAATTGATTGTATTCCCATGATGGATGGAATTGACAGATTTTTTTTCTTTTTTTTTTTTTTCTTTTTTTTATTGTATTTTTGTTGACGATCTTTACATAGTTTACTATGGTAAAAAAAAAAAAGGTTCAGGGGGTACAGGAAAGTGGGCAATAGTATTATGTCCATATTGTTTCCATCATGTATCTGAGGTAAAGGAGGATATTGAGGGAGAAACCCCACCCAGTTTCCCACCCACCCCAAGTCCCGGATGTGGGGCATGCTCTGAGATCCTTGCTCAAATGCTTTTAATAGTTCTCCAGTTATGAATCGCTGCCAGTTTCACTCGATGAGGTCGTCCACTGATTGACGCAGTCCATCATAGAGTCTTCATTTGCCCAGTATTTCGCTGCCAACATATAGCTGAGGTGGTTGATTGACTTGCTCTGTCCTCTGTCTTTTCTTGGCTAGGGTTCTGAGTCCAGCAGTTTGATTGGGGAGATCTCCAAAGAAACTTTGAGGTATTCCCAGACCAGATTCTTGTATGCTCTAGTAAGCACAGGGGCCAGCACAGTCCGTCACCACGATCAGCTGGTGGTTTCAATTGCTGGGTTGGTTCTGTTTTCAGTCCTGATTTCCACTGGAACCAATGGGTGTTGCAGTCCTGCCTGGTTCTTCCCAGCACACACTCGGCCCCCGCATCAACCAGTGAGAGCTGCAGCCAAGTCGGGGTGACCCACAATAACCCCCACCAGGCCCGCCCCCTACCCTGGTTTGCCAGTATGTATAGCAGAGTAGTCCAGTCTGTCCCACATCCTATTTGACTCTTGTACTTGTCAATGGGTATTAAAGCTTAGTTCTATCTAACCAACTCAACTATTCAGCCCTCACGGATGTTGTTGGGTGCCTCTCTGTCTAGCCACCCCAGCCCCCGTCTTAGTTTTCATGGCTTCCCGCGGGAGTAGTGACCCAAGAGGGGGGAACCCACCACTATTTCCCTTCCAGGTCTCTCTCAGTCCCGGTGTATGCACTCTTCGGGTGGTTCTGTGATTTGACTTGACAGAATTAGCCCCCAGTGCCAGGTTCTGCCAGTTGATGCTGTGGCTAAGCCCAAACATCCCTCACTCACTCTAATTTATGCTTGCACCAGCAGGAATCATCCGCCTAGCCTGGCTTTTCCCTGATCTAGTCCACGTGCAGCGCACAGGTGTTGCCGCCTTGCTTAGTCTGGTCTGTCCCCATCCCAGCCCAAGCTCTCCAGTGGAAGTAGCTGTCTGGCGAGGGGACCAGCCCCTTAATCCACCCCCGCCGGCTCTGCCCCTCCCTTCCTGGATCTCGCGTGTGCTGGTTGGGTGCTGCAGTCAAATCCAGTACAGGCAACCTCACCCTAGCGTTCCATATTGTGCAGTGGTTTTGTCACGACCAGTCCCGGCTCGACCCACACTCTGTTCTGGTGTTCGGATTTACCAGTGAATGACATGAACTGATTCAACCTGGTCTGCCCCTGACCCATGTCAAATGTATGCCAGTGGGAAACTTTCCATGGCCTATTCTGGGCTGTTTCCTATCATGCTTCTTGTGCTTACCTGCAGGGACTGTGTCCTGCCAGAGGAGTTACCCAGGCTCCTCCATCAGAACCTCTCCCAATGCCAGATTTTGCGCATACCAGGGGGTCCTTGAGCCAGCCCTACTCAGTTCACCTCATGCCCTAGCAGGAACAGTGGCTTTTCCTGGCTTGCTTTCACCCCGTTCTGGTTCTTGTTGTTGGATGTTTTAGCCCAGCCATGGCTCTGGAACTGACAGATTTTTAAAAAGAAGTCTTAGGAGAATAAAAACACCAGAATAGAGTGAGAACACATTTAACAGATGGAGATTCATTAACCATGGTGAAGTAGACAGGGCACATTCCAGGAAATAGAAGACAGGCCAACAGCAGAGGGGCACCTGGAGATTGACAGACACAGGAAAACAGCAGAGACAACCGTGTGGTATTTCAGATACCCCATGGCAGTCAGCAAGTGGCGCTCTGAGCTTCACCATTGTCCAAAGCTCCACCATCAAGCAGCCAGGTGGGAAGTGGAGTTCACCAAGGGCTCAGGAGGTGAACCCAGGCAAATAACTGCCTTCTTGCTGATTTGTTTGATTTGACCAGGAGCAGAGAGAAAGAGCAGCAGATCCCAAACAGGCATTGTAGGAACATGGTGTCTCTCACAACCCAAATTCCAACCAGAGCTGCACTGGATGCCATTTTGGGCAGGAAGGCAAAGGTTAAGGGACAAGACTGTGCATGCACTAAGCTGGGAGCAAACTCATTTATGGCTCAGTGAAAGACAATGATGTGACATTCTATAGGTTCTACCTAAAATAGGTCCAGGCAGAACAAGACCTATAGGCCAGCTGATTCAGAACTCCACCACTGGCACATCAGGTGCCATTTTGTACACTGCACTGTGGCAAAGGCTAAGAGACTGTAGGGGACAACAGTGAGCGACACATGTGCTGAGCTGGAAGCGAAATCACTGAGTTCAGTGCATTGCACTGGTCCCACAGGGAAAATAATTCCAGCTTTGGAACTGTACAGGTCAAAATAGGTCAGGGTGACCCTCAGACCTAACGGTCAGCAGGTTCTAGCAAGAACAGCACCACCAACAACCTAGCTATTTAGGAGACCTGGTGTCTCCCTGATCCTAGGAACTGCTCAAACAGGAAGTTGGAGGAAGGTTGTTCAGACCATGATACAGCCTCACATGGAATCACAGGCAGTGGAGACTGGTGAGCCAGGAGCTCATCAGAGACCATGGTGGAAGTCCAACATAAGAACCCAGATCCGAAACTCACTGGAAGGAGTGGCACAAGGAACTGTAAACAAAGAGCTATGTACCAACCACAATAAGTAAAATTGAATTGTAGACCTACTATTAAAAGGTCAAATATAAGAGTTATGGCAGTCCCAGAAGGTGCAGAAAGAGAAGCAGGGTTTAAATATGTATTTAATAAAATAATAAAAGAAAATTTCCATAATCTGGAGAAAGAATTAGGAAACAACACCCAGGAGGGCCACAGAACTCCCAATAGGGTTGACCAAAAGTGATCTTCACCATGACACATGATAAACAAGCTCTCTTCAGTTGAAAATAAATAATAGATGCTTGAATATGCACATGAAAGAAAATCAAGTCACATATAGAGGAATGGCATTGAGTCTCACAGCTGACCTTTCACAGGAAACTCTACAGGCCAGAAAAAAAGGAGCAACATATTCCAGATTCTAAAAGCAAAAAAAAAAAAAAAAAATTCAGCCCAGAATAACTTACCCAGCAAAGCTTTCCTTTGCCTTTGAAATTAAAATAAAATTCTTTCACAGTAAAGTTAAAAGAATAAGCCTCTTCCAAATCTGCCCTATAAATGAGACTTAAAGATGTTCTCTTAATGACAAAAGGTATTCACCAAAGGACAAAAAAATCCACCAAAAGCAAAGGCAAATATGAAGAGCATCCCAGTGAAATAACAACAGAAGACTAAATCAATGAACAACCCATTACCAAAATGACAGGACCAAATTACCAGCTATTCATATGACCCCTGAATGTAAATGGCTTAAATTCATCAATCAAATGTCTTAGATTAGTATACTGGATTAAAAAAAACAAAACCCATCTATTGTTGCCTACAAGAGACACATTTTACCAACAAAGACCAGTGGTAATTATATTTCATGGATATTGATGTTTTTGTTTTTAATCTTCATTTCTTCAAAACAATTTTTCTGATTTCTTCACTGACTCACAGATCATACAGTAGTATCATTTTCTTAATTTTCTTTGATTCTTAATTTTCTTTCCATTTCTTCAGTGGCACATTAGTCATTCAGTAGCGTGTTATTTAACTCATGGTGTTACAAGTTTCTTTTTTTCTTCCTGTTGTTGATTTTGTTTTGTGGCTTTTCATTTAAGGGGATGTATAGTAACTGTGTAATGGAGAGTGTCATATCCAGATGTGAGGATACGATGCAGTATGCATCTCTACTTCCAGACAAAGATGGACTCACAATGAAACTATTAATTGTATCTTGACAATAGGATGCTTGACTCTGCCATTATCCATACCCACACTGATGGACTTATGACTGTTTATGCAGAGCTATACTATTGTAATAGTGTAATGAAATAAGTGGGGAGAGGAGGGAATTTGGGAAGGGGCTAAGGGTAATCCCAGAGCCTATGGAACTATATCATAAAATAATAATACAAAAAAATTTTAAAAAGAGAGAAGTTAGTTCCTAGGTCTTAAGAATCAGTAAAGAAAATATAGAGAAGGAATGGTGAGTTAGATGGTGGGCTGTGTTTAGGATACCAAATATCGACAGTGGCCTCCCAGATAGCAAAGAAGTTTCCGTCCTTTCAATCCCACTTCCAATCTAACATGTGTGATGTTAGCAGGTGAGAGAGAGAATGTTAGAAGAGCTGTTACTATAAGTAACTTGGTCTGGAAGTGCAACAAATATTCACCTTGGAAGCTATATGCACTAAACTTTCCTAGAAAATCATGCCCTAGAATTTGAAATTCCAGAGAAAACAGTTCCACTTCCAGATTAGGATCCAGGTTCCCCTGCCTGTGGCGCCTCAGGCAGGCTTTTCACCCAGCTGGTGTCTATGAGAGAGGAGAGGTCCTGCTTGGCTGGTTCTCTAACTTCTTTTACTTTTTTCATCACAGTTTCTTCAGGACAATAAAATGGAGAAGCTGGAAGAGTTTGTCGAAAATTATCCCCGTGCTTTTCCTTGTTGGGTTGGACCCTTTCAGGCATTTTTCTTGATCTATGACCCAGACTATGCAAAGACATTTCTGAGCAGGACAGGTAAGGAAGGCAGCAAATTGGGCCCGGCGGCGTGGCCTAGCAGCGAAGGTCTTCGCCTTGAATGCCCCGGGATCCCATATGGGCGCCGGTTCTAATCCCGGCAGCTCTACTTCCCATCCAGCTCCCTGCTTGTGGCCTGGGAAAGCAGTCGAGGACGGCCCAATGGCCCAATGGCACAGCACCAGCCATTGCGCTTACTTGGGAGTGAATCATCAGACAGAGATCTTCCTCTCTGTCTCTCCTCCTCTCTGTATATCTGACTTTGTAATAAAAAATAAATAAATCTTAAAAAAAAAAAAAAAGAAGGCAGCAAATCTCACAGACCCAGTCACACCCAGGAGTGAGATGTGCACCATTTGCAGGCAGGGTTCCATCATAAGGACTTACTCTCAGGCCTCCAAGAGACCCTGGTGCAGATACTGACAGGAGAGAGATTTCCTCCACACACTGAAGTGACTCCCATCTTCTCCCCCAACACTGATTACTTTCAGAAACTAGGGCCATTTGTGCTGGCATGTATTAAAGCCCAGCTGGTATTACAAGAATGGCCAGGGACTTCCTTTGCCTCAGTGTTAGCAGCACATCCTGTCTCCAGGTCCTGTCTTGAGCCTTAGTCCTCAGGACACAGCAGAAGGAGTTGTGCCTCTGAGGCTTTGGTAGATCAATCTGAATGCTAGATATTCATTCACAGTTCAACCTTTTGGTTGCCATTCAAGTTTTATTTTTTGTTTCTGCCTAATTTTTCAATACATGCTCTTTGCAAATATAAGTCATCTACTTCCCCAGCCCAGTCCTTTCTCAAGGTTCCCACCATGGATTATTCCACAGCACAAAACCAAAACATCCAGTTTTTGTTCTGTCAACTTTGCAAACCAAAGACCTCATGTTCTTTTTTTAACATTTATTTATTTTGATTGGAAAAGCAGATATACAGAGAGAAGGAGAGACAGAGAGGAAGATATTCTGTCCACTGTTTCACTCCCCAACTGGCCGCAATGGCCGGAGCTGAGCTGATCTGAAGCCAGGAGCTTTAGACCTAGAGAAACTCTTCCAGGTCTCCCATGCAGGAGCAGTGTTCCAAAGCATTGGGCCATCCTGTACTGCTTTCCCAGGTCACAGGCAGGGAGTTGGATGGGAAGTGGAGAAGCAGGGACACAAACCAGTGTCCATATGGGATCCTGGCAGATGCAAGGCAAGGACTTTGGGACTAGGCTATCTTTCCAGGCCCAGCTTCATGCTCTTAAATCTTCTTTCCCCCAGCATCGTCTCCATCCCCTTAATAAAAACTAACAAAAGAAAACAACTTTTCCCTGGGTTCCCGTATTTCCCAGGCATTCACTCTGATCTTGAAAACACTACTTAAGGGCAAGAACTGAAAAACACTTCTGTGATAGAAGGAAACCAATAGTTATTCTTGCTTCATTCTCTGATGTCCCCCAGCCCCTGCCACAATAATTTATCTGCCTTCCAAAGCAGATATATGCTGTTCCAATTTGTATTCTTAAAAATCTGCAACCTTCAAGCAATCTCTGTTTCTGCTAGAGGAAGTGAAGAACCCAGGTAGTGTATCTGCTTGCCTCCTGAGGATTGCTGCTTTCTGGTATCTGGATGGAGACCTGGGAGAGGAAGTGTTGAATGGGGGGTGGGCACTGAACCTTGGCTTTCCTTTTGCTCACACTTTGTGCTTAGTGCAGGTGAGTAAAGAAGCCCTTTACCAACTTTCACTGATAACTTGCACTTTGTCTTTTGTTTCCTCTGCTTAATTCTGCAGATCTCAAGTCCCAGTACCTGTCCAAGTTCATGACTCCATGCCTTGGTATGTATGTGTAAAATGAAAAGTGTGACCCACTCTCCCTTGAAATCCCTTTTTCATAATACAGCATTCCAAAGAAACTCAAATCTGAATTCATTAGGAGTAAGGTACAGCTGTCCTGGACCTTATGTGAGTGGGGGACAAAGAAGGATAGAAGAGAGCTTTAAGGTCAAAACAAGTTCCTGAAAGCTTCTAATCCATTTCTGCCTGTAAGGTCCCATTCTGAAGGCAGCTCATATGTGAGCACGCCCTCTTCTGTGACAGCCTCACCCGCCTATTCTTCTAAAGTCTCTTTATTTCCACATAAAAATGAGTACAGTTTTCTTCTACAGGACAGCTTGGTAATTATCTATGAACAATTAAGCTTCTTTGCCATGTAATTGGACTTTGTGATTTAAAAAAAAGAAAGGAATTAAATGAAAGAATGTACATGTTGAGTTCAGAACCACTTAAATTTCTATCCTGGTCACACTCAACAGGCTAGGTGAAGGTAATCTTAAAGAAGTCATTTTATCTTTCTGAGTTTCATTTAAAAAAATAATAATAATCTTACTTAGTTGATTAGGGTACAAAGGGTCAAGGGCTACAGGAAAGTGAGTAATACGATTGTTTCCACACTAATATCATCATTTTTTCCCTGTATCTGGGGTCAGGGGAGAAACAAAGGGAGCAGCCCCATCCAACCTCCCACCCATCACAGGTCCCCGATATGAGGCACGCTCCAAGTGTCCTGTTCAAGCAGTTTTGATAGTTCAACAGATCTGAATTGCTGCCAATCTCACCATTCCAATCACAATTAAATCTCTTCAGAATCAACTGGCTGACATAGTCTCTTCATGGTTGGAGTTCTTCGGTCAGCAGTACAGTTGGAGGGATCTCCAAAGAAACTTCGTCTGAGGTGATCCCAGACCTGATTCTTGTGTGTGCTTGCCAGCACAGGGTTCAGCACAGTCCATCATCCCAATCAGCTTATGCCCATGCTGCTCATTGCAATTGCTGGGTCAGTTCTGTTTCCAGCCCTGTCTTCCACATGAACTGATGGATGTTGCAGTCCAGCCCGATCCTGCCCACATCATTCTCAACCCTCACGCAAACCAGTGAGAGCTGCAGCCTAGTTGGAGCGACTCCCCAAAACCCGCACCAGGCCTGCCCCCTACCCTGGTCCCCATGCATGCCAGGATGTACCGCAGACTTGTTCAGTCTGTCCCACATCCCATTTAGCTCTCATACATGTCAGTTGGCATTGAAGCCTAGTTCAACCCAACCAACTCTACTATCCAGCCCACACACATACTGGCAGGTGCCTTTTTGTCTGGCTACCCCGCCCATGTCTTGGTTTTTGTGCTTTCCAGTAGGAATGGTAACCCAGGAGGGAGGTGTCCACTATTTCCCTACTAGGCCACTCCAAATTCCAGATTATGCACTCTCCAGGTGGCTCTGGAGTTTAATTTGGCAGATTTAACCCACAGTAACAGCCTCTGCCAGCTGATGCTACAGCAAATCCCAACCAGTCCTCAACCACTCTAATTTATGCATGCTCCAACCTGGCTTTTCCCTGACCGAGCTCACATGAGGCCCACAAGTGTTGCCCTGCCTGGTCTGGTGTGCCGCCATCCCAACTTATGCTCTCCCATGGGAGTGGTTGTTCCGCAGGGGAGCCCACATTCCCCCTGCCGGCTTTGTCCCCTCCCTCCCTGGTTCTCACATGTGCTGGTCGGGCACTGCAGCCACATCTAATACAGCCCACCTCATCTTGGCATTCCATAATGTGCACTGGTTCGTGTCGCAGCCGAACCTGGCCCAACCATTACTCTATTCTGGTGCTTGTATTCACCAGCGGGTTATGCGAATGGGTTCAGTCTAGACTGCCCCCCACCTATGACAGATGCATGCCAGTGGGTATCTGTCTCTGGCCTGTTCTGGGCTTCTCCCTATTGTGGTTCTTGCGCTCACCTGTAGGGACTGTGTCGCCACAGAGGAGTTTCCCATGCTCCTCCATCACACCTCTCCCTATGCCAGGTCTTGCACGTACTGGTGGTTCCATGGGGCAGCCATCCTTGTTGGCCTTCAATCTATTCCAGTTTCTACTGTGGAATGATTCAGTCCAGCCAAGGCTTGTCCATACCCAGACACTGCTCACACATGGATCAGTAGGGGCAGAGACCTAGCCTAGTCCATCCTACGTCAACCCAGGTTCCCCAGAGCACCAGATGGTGCTGGTGTCTAGCCCGGCTCGATGCAACGAGGCCCAGTGCACACTTGTGCCAAGGGAGATTGCAGGCATATCCAGACAGAGCGCATCCCCCACTAGAGCCTCCGCACTCTCCCATGGGAACCCAACCCCAGCAAGGGTGTACTCTCACAGCTCCCCAACTGAGTCTATTCCCAGCCCGAGATTACTCGAGTGGCACTGGTTGCTCTGACTAAGTTGGCTTAGCCCCTAACATGTCTCAGCCTTTGCCTTCGATGCTGTGGCCAAAGCCTAGTTCGGCATGACCTGTGCTCCATCCTGATTTTTTTTCTTCCTTGTCAGTTCTGATTTGCTTGGCCCTGCCCAGATTTTCTCATCTTTGAAAATAAAGATGAGACACACATCTTTAGGCCATGGTGAAAATTAAGTGAAATACCTGTTTCAGCACTTAGACTATGGTTCAATCATTGCACCAGCACCAGACCATTCATCATGAACCTAGCACCCTGAGAATGCTGCCAGCAGTATAAAAACCCTGAGAACCCTGAGAATGCTGCCAGCAGTGTAAAGTCCTTGAAAACCATATATTTAATGACTAGCCTTTTAGTAAAAGATTGTGCAACATTAGCCATGATCCACATTTCTACTTTGTACCATTCACAAAGCAGGACTCAAGAAGGGAATGACAGGAAGGGTAGACACTATTCTCTGGTTCCATGTGTGCAACATAGCTAATGGGATGGTTTGGAGTGGAAAGCAGGAGATGAATACTTGTGGTATTTTTATGGGATACGTTATTATGCACCTTCATATACTGTGCACAGCAATATGACAAAGCAGGTATTTATTACCATAATTCTTTGATGAGACAACCAAGTCTCAGAAAGATTAAGTACCCTTCTCAATTACTACATGCTAGTAGTTGGTATTTTCTACTCTGGCTAGATTTTTAAACTTATCATCCTTAAAAAATCTCACTGTACAAGAACAGAAACTCACCCCCAATCTAAGATATCAGCAATGCCTTGCTTTTCAAGTGAGCACTACCTCTGGGTCCCAGTCATCCATCTGTCTCTTCCACATCACTCCTTCTTCATCTCACCTAATACATGGCAAAAGGTTTTGTACCTTCTGTCTCTCAAGGAAAAGGACTAGTCAATCTAAATGGACCCAAGTGGTTCCAGCATCGTCGCCTACTGACTCCAGGATTCCACTTTGACATCCTGAAAACATACATTGAGGTGATGACTTACTCTGTGAACACAATGCTGGTAAGTGAGAGAAAGAAAGTGTTGATGTGGTGCAAAATACTGCTAGTGGGGATCATCTGAGACATACATTTAATCGATAGCAAGAATCAAGCATCAATTTGTATGAATTAATCAAGGTAGAAGTATCCATTATCTATGTGTCTATTGTAAGCCTTTGCTACTTTCCTGAGGAGGTTAAAACAAGATGTTTAAAATACATATTTTGAGATCCTATGGCAATAAACCAGACGGTGCTGCAGATGAGAGGGAAGAAGCCTAGGAAGAACCACTGCAGCTTCAAATTCCAGAGAACGCTGACCTTAACAGGAACTGTAGGCTGGACTTGAATATGTAGATATATGAATTCTAAGCAGAGTGAGTCTGCACAAAGGAAGCCTTGGGAACTGGGAAGGATTTTCCCCAGGACCAAAATAGACCAGCAGAGGTTGTGGAGAAACACCCCCAGAGATCGTCTCTGATTGTAATTTGACGTTATCCAAAGCTCTGCTTGCACAAATATTTCAATTTTAAAGTTGTATTTATTTTAAAAATCAAGTAGTCCATTAATAGGTCTACTGTAAACACTCAAAACACTACAAATAAGCCCAGAATTCTTCTCCTCCAGAAATGTGCCCCTTTCCTCAGAGGAAGCACTGTGACCAGTTCTTTGGTTGGGTTCTTAGCCAAGCTCTCAAGCGAACTTAACCTAAAGTCCACCAAGACTGTGGTGACACTATCTGTGTGAGTTGTGCTGGCTAAGCCCTAGAGACCGGGATGCAGATGCAAGCAGAGAGGCAAACATCTTCCTCCAGGCCTGGTACTGTTCAGTGTTCAACACAATTTAAAATCTGCCAGGGACTGTGTGTCAATTCTACCAGCCTGTCCAGGAGCCATATATGTTCCCCTCATTCCCATTCTTGCATTTCCCTCAGATTGCTCTGATAGATCCTCCCTTCACTGAAGGTTCTAGAGTGTTTCAAGACAACATTGCTTTTATTTCTTTTAAATTCACCTTTTGTGCTCAGTAAAATTACCTGTCTGATCAGATGTAAGTTACTGGAGTGAACAATGCATCCTTAGATAAATGTTTTTACAATCCTTTGCTTTTCATTTGAGGTCTCCAAGTCCTTACCTTCTAGGTTAGCACCTGCAAATGCGCAACAAATGTAGGTTGACCTCAACTTAAACATTTTTCAATTGACTTTGATTTTTACAAAAGCAAATTTATTTGTACAATAGCAGATACAGTCTCACTGGAGACTATGTGAGTTTCTAAAGGTCAAGCCAAATATTTTAGAAAATACCAAGTGACTAGTTTTCTGTGGATGCAGAAGTTAACTAGACACAGTGTGACCAACTAGGAGCTAGCTCCCTGTAGCTGCTTCTCTTTCCAGCTCTTCTGTCTGCTAAAATGAATCTAAAACACATTTTAAAATATCCCAAGTTTTAACGTGGTTGTGGTGGTTGTGGTGGTTGAGAGCAATGCTGTATATCTGGCAATTTGGGGATTGAAAATAGAAGCAACTCTTGGGAAACCTCTTGTAATTATATCCCTTGAATCACAGAGGATCTGTTTTAATGGACAGGTTGATGTTACCCAAAAGACCACAGATCCTTACACCAGCCATTTACCAGATGTGCAGCTTGTTCCATGTTCTCTGTCATTCAGCTGAGTGCATGCCCCAGATCAGTGTGCTATTTATTCACCTGAACTTTGGTTACTGTGAGGTCAAGCTTGTCTCTCTCGGATCCTAAGTGCAGGGTCAGAGAAGTATCCTCACCTCCACGCAGACTGATGATGTTTATGGTGTTGATGTTGATCTTGACCTCCCATGTCAGGGCAAGTGGGAGAAGATTCGCAGTGCTCAGGACACGACCTTGGAGGTATATGAGCACATCAGTTTGATGGCCCTGGACATAATCATGAAATGTGCTTTTAGCCAGGAGACCAACTGCCAGATAAACAGGTCAGTGACAGAAGAGCAAAAAGATCTATTTGTTTAAAAGTATCTAGATCAACTACTAACATACTGTCCCATCTTTCTCTTCTAGCACCTGTGATCCTTGTGTAAAAGCAATGCTTGAAATGGGAAAAATAGTATTTCACCGTTTGTACAATTTCCTACATCACCATGACATAATTTTCAAATTCAGTCCTCAGGGATACCGCTTCCAAAAGTTAAGCCAAGTGCTGAATCAGTACACAGGTATTTCTTGGGTATGGGTTGTCCAAGTCCGTATACTGTTCTGACTATATTGTGGCTCTTGAGAGAGATAAACTTCACTGTGAATAGAGAATCCCTGTTCTTTTTTTGGTTATGTGATTTACTCACCTTGGAGGCAGAGAGAAAGAAAAACAGAAAGATGGAGATAAAGTGTTCATATACTGGTTCACTTCCCACAAATATCTGCACTGGAGTCTGGAGAGTGCAAAACCAGAAATAGAAAATCCAATCCAAGTCTCCCACATGGGTGGCAGGAACTCAACTATTGGAGTCCTCATCCCTGAATAGCAGTGTTCACATTACTAGGAAGATGGACTCAGGGGCCAGAAAGCCAGTCTCAAACTCAGACACCCCAAAGTGGAATGAGATATCTCAACTGCTCTGTTGACTCTCTTCCCTGCTAAATCACACATTAGACCCAAAAGGTTTCATTTATTTGAGAGACAGACTTGACAGAGGCATAAAAAGATAGAGAGCTTCAATCTGCTGGTTCACTCTCTAAATGCTCTCAATAGTCAGTGCCTGGCCATGCTGAATCCAAGAGACAGGGACTCAATCCAGGTTTTCCATGTCAGGGAACCAAGTACTTGAACCATCACCCAGTGCTGCCCAGACTATACACTAGCAGGAAGCAGAAATAGGGGACAGGTCTGAGACTTAAATTCACATGTTCTGATATGAGATTTAGGCTTCCAAACTTGTGTCTTAATCACTAGCCCTAATGCCCACTCCCCAACCCAGAATTATTCTTCTTAAACAAATTTTTGAGTGGACACTGCTCAAATGAAGTACAATTTGAGTCCCTTTGGAGATTTTACTACATTATAGTAACAATTTTATCAGAACCTTTTGCTATACCGGTCCTTTGTTTACAAGTATTATTAGCATAATATGACAAGAGAGTATTTAAGATTTCAAAGAATATAGGACATGTGACTTTTTGCATCGTAATTGCAGTAATACTGACAAGCTAAAGATATGTAACATAGGAATGAAAAGGGATACAGAGTAAACATGGACATGAATTCAATAAGTTAACTCAGCAATGCTTTTTACAGAACATAAATGCAAAACATGAAATAGATTAAGCTTTCTTAGAAATTCAACATTGTTTTTCATTAATGCCTCCATACAAAATACTTACCAAACAGTTCATTGATACTTTATCAGGACCAGTGCCTAGTGTAAGAAGTTGAGCCTGCACCTGTGTGGCTGGCACCCCATATGGGCACTATTAGAGTCTCAGCTGCTCCACTTCCAATCCAGCTTCCTGCTAATGTGTCTGGGAAACCAGTGGAGGTTGGCACAAGTCTTTAGGCCCTGGAACCCATGTAAGAGACCCAGAAGAAGCTCATGGCTCCTAGATTTGGTCTGACCCAACTCCGGCCATGTGGCTATTTGTGGAGTGAACCAGTGATGAAACACCTGTATCTTTCCTCTCTGTAAATCTGCCTTTCAAAGCAAATAAATTAATCTCTACAAAAGATAGTTAATACTTTATCAACTCTAAAACTTTCTAGCTAGCAATGACAAATTACTGCTTTTCTGCAGTGACATCCATGAAATGGAGCTATGAAAGAGTCTATGTTATAGGTTTGTGTGGGTTATAAATATGCTAACAGAATCATGAGTCATTAAATAAAAGTGATAGAGTCTGAGAAATGTATCCTTAGACACTTTCACTGGTGTGCAATATGTGTGCTAGCACAAACCTATTGGTAGGTATAACCTACTGCACACCATGGTTGTATGTTATACATGCTCCCATCTGTACTCTGTGTTTGACAGTGAGATCATTATGATTGTATATGAAAAGTGCTTTGAGCAGTATCTGGCACTGAATAAATGTTAACATACAAGAGATTTTCAAAAGTTCATGGAAAATGCACATTATGAAATAGTTAGGCATAGATTTCTATTTCCAAGGTCAGACCACAAATTCTGATTCTCCTTGTGGCCAGAATTTCAAGTCTAGTGGTCCAGTTGGGGGTTCTCCTAAGAAACCTCACCTGGGTGATCCCAGACCTGACTGTTGCATGTGCTAGCCAGTACAGAGTCGAGTTAAGTCTTTCATCTGTATCAACCTATACACACACTGGTGATTATAGTTGCCTGTTCAGTTCCAAACCCAGCCCCACATATTATGCAAACCAATGGGTGTTGGGTTCCTGGCCAGCGCAGCATGTCACAGCCCTGGCCCTTGAGCACACCAGCAGGAACTGCAGCCTATTGGAGCAACTCCCAATAACTCCCACCAGGTCCAACCCCAGCCTCGGTTCCTGCGCATGCCAATACATTCAGCAGACTAGTCCAATCCATGCCGCATCCCAGTCAGGCTCTCCTTTTCACCTATTGTTGGTGCAGCTTAGCTCAGCACACCCCACCCCACAAACCAGTCCACACTTATGCCAACAGGTACTAGCGCCTTGTCTAGCCTCGACCGCCCCCAGCCCTGACTCTCATGCACATCAACGGGGGCTAAAGCCCAGCATGGGAGAGTCCACAGTTTCTGTACTAGGCCCAGTCCAGTCCCAGAACTTGCACTTTCCAAGGAGTACTGGGATCCAGTATGACACAGCTTGCCCCCTATCATGACCCTTGCTAGCAGATGCTGTGGCAAAGTCCAGCCAGTCGGGATTTATCATGGCCATTGCCTTTTGCATCAGCAGATGCAGTGGTTTTGTTAGCCCAGCCCTCCAAACCTTGCTCGTATGCAGGCCAACAACTGCTGCAGCCCTGACCAGGGACTGCTGCAGCCCTTTCTGCCTGTCAGAGAAACACCCTATCCCCACTACTAGGTTTGTTTCTGGTTTGGGATCTTGCATGTGCTGATGGGTGCTGCAGCCCAACCAGACATGACCAAGCTAACCTTAACATTCACCAGTGAGTGCTGCAGCCTGGCTCCAACTGGCCTGCCCCCAGTCCCAGCTCATGCTGGGGTTACTACAGCTTAGTACAGCCAGGTTAGCCCTCAATAACAATCTTAATGTGAGCTTGTTCCAGCTCTAGGCTGTGGGTGCTACAACCCAGCCCTGCCTGGCCTACACATAGATCTGGCTCTCGTGCAGATCAGTGGGTGCTGCGACCTAGCTCAGTCCACCTCACACCCATTTTGCCTCTTAGAACCACCAGCAAATACAGAGCCTAGCCCTATCAACAAAGTATACTCTTTAAAGATTTATTTATTTTACTCAAATATGTGAACCAGCAGGTACTATGACCTAGTCTGACCCAGCGCGTACCCCATCCTGGTTCTTGCAGGTGCCAGCAGGTGCTGCAGCCTGGCAAAGCCCTAGCACCACCAGACCCTTACACACACATGTTAACAAGTGCCATACCCTTGTCCAGTCCAACCCACTCTCAGATCCAGCCCACCTGTCAAATATTCCTTGGTGGGCCCTATTCCAATATGTTCTCAGATGCCTTTCCCCATGGCAATGCCACACTGCTGGGTGGAATCCTGAGCCAAGGTGCTATGTTCCAGCCCAGTGCCCTCCTCCCCCTGCTGGGCATGCTGTTAGACCTTATTCACTGCTTGCTTTCTCCTTTGGTCTTCCCCCTCACTATCTACCTCCTGTGGTTTCATTAACATTTTCTAAGATTACACCTCACTTAGTGTATCAATTATATATTTAGTGATTTCCCTTGAGTTCCAAAAGCACATTTACAACTAATCTATGCCCAGTTTCAAATAACACTATATTATTTCACAGGTAGTTCATTTATATTTTTAACGAAGTGTTCCCAACTTCCCTCTGTTACAGTTTTTAGCATTACTATACTTATTTCATTTATTAAGAAGATATAATCATTGAATACATGGTTGCTTTCTTAGTTTGAACAACATGCTATCTCTTAGATGATTTACAAATAGGAAAAGTCGGGCCATCATAGTACAGCAAAGTAAGCTGTGCCTGGAGCACCAGATTTATGTAAGGGCACCAGTTCATGTTGCAGCTGCTGTACTTCCAATCCAACTCCCTGCTTACCACCTGGGAAAGTAGCAGACGATACCTCAAGTCCTTTGGACCCAGCAACCACATGGGAGACCCAGCAACCACCTGGGAGACCCAGCACCCACGTGGGAGACCCAGAAGAAGCTCCTGACACATGGCTTCAGATCAGTTCAGATCCATTGTGGCCATTTGGCGAGTGAACCTGTGATTGGAAATTCTTTATCTGTGTCTCTCATTCTGCTTGTAAATCTGCCTTTCAAATAAATTTTTAACACACCTCTCTGTGAAAATATTAGACTGGGGAAGAACAGAATGTTTGATCAGTTATGTATAACTCATATTCATAAAATTGGACTGCCTGCTGAAATAATCTTTGTTTTCCATCTCTCATGTTTGTCTTTGGAGTTTTGGGCTGAAAGCTGTGCATTCCCATAAGAAGATAAACCATGTGTAAAAACCAGATATTTTAGTACCTACCCTGTCCTCCTGAACTCACACAAGATTTGTAGCTGCTCTTGGGTCAGGGCTTCTTTGTCATCATTTATTTGACTTTGACAGACTTTTCTATCCGTTTGGTAACAGTGAACTGTTATTCTACCCAGAAAAGGTACTGAAGGACAGAAGGATATCAATCAAGGAGGGGGTGAAGCAGGATGGCACTCAGAAGAGGGAGTACCAGGATTTCTTGGATATTATCCTTTCTGCTCAGGTGAGTCTTACCAACTTAACAATCGACACCAAAAGCCAGTTAATGTGAGGGTACATGGATATGTGGGGATAGAGTGGGAAGACAAAAACAAAATAGAGTAATTTGTTGCTTCCCAAAGAATTGCGGTTAGATTTCACCTGCTAGTCGGCCTGCAGATATTGGATTCTGGATTGGGATATCAACTGTTTGCAAATGTTCTAACCTTTTGGCTTTGACATGTTTCCCAATCATGTGATCCAATTCTTTAAATAAATCTCTGTCTAGCTATACCAAAAAAAAATCAGATTAATTAAATTTTAATAGTGCTTTGACTTGACGGATTGGCTCCATGTAGATTGGGATAAAAGATGAGATTCTGTGACAGTCACTGGGAAGCAACTGGTGAAGACTTGGCAGGGTTTGGAGGTGATCAAACATGCACACAGTTTGGGGGAAATGTGTGAAATCATGAAGGGTGCTTGGAAATTGCATAAAGGTGAGAGCTTGAAGGTTCCAGATCCTGATGACTGGACACTTCTTTGCAAGGCCTGCTTTTCTTATCTCACCTTGGTTTTCCTCTGTGCTCTGCAAAAAGTGCAACTCAGTGTACACAAGAGCCCATCAGGAAGTTCACAGGAAAATTGAATTCGAAGGTAAGGTTATCTCAGTACCAGAAACTTAAAACTCATGCCAAGTTCTTTCATACAAAATACCTCCTCCATGAACTTTTTGAAATTCCCCTGTGTATTTGTTGAACTGAGTTAAAACTGAAGCTCATTTGAAACATTATTTGTCTTAAAGCATTCTTTTGCTTGGATCTCTAAAAATCTATTACTAATTCTTCATGCACGTGTCTCTACAATATATCACAGAGTGAGAGTGAAGACAGCTTCTCAGATGCCGACCTACAGTCTGAGGTGAACACATTCCTATTGGCAGGGCACAGCACCACAGCCGCAAGCCTCTCTTGGCTCCTCTACTGCCTGGCTTGGAACCCTGAGCACCAAGAAAGATGCCGGGAGGAGATCAGGGACATCCTGGGGAAAGGGTCTTCCATCACCTGGTGAGATCCACATCCCTAAGCTTTTTTGTCTAGTTCCACTCGGATTTTACTTTAGCTTTTTCCCTGATATCTTTGTAACCATAGTGCCTGAAGATGGGTGCACATAGAAGCTGCAAAGGCAGTCAATTCTGTATCAGGAGAGCCTCAATTTATCCTGCGTCTTTTGCAAAAGAATCACACTCATCCATAAATCATGGTTGCTTTTCCCATTATTAGTGCGTACAATGTCCCATTTTTTATTTCTTATAAGCTCTGGTGCCTTGAAAAGGAGAGCCATGATCCTTAGGCTTGCACCTAGAGCTTGGCTGGTAGAACTTAGGAATTGACACTTGTGTTCTAAGAGCTGCTCAGACAGCTATAGCATTTCAGTACTCTCTTTTTTGTATTTTTCATATTTTAAATAAATTGTGTGTATGTGTGTGTATGTGTATGTGTGTGTGTGTGTGTGTGTGCAGTAAATTCATGTGAGATGACTAAACCAACCAATCAATTGATGATCTCAACCACTGTGATGGAGAAATTAAAAATCTATCCTCTTAACAAGTTTCAAATATACAGTTAATCCCTCATAACTATAATTAGTGCTCTTGAACTTATTCCTCCTTTCTAACTGGAATTTTACATTCTTTGACCAGTATCTTTCCCAATTATTGCCCCACCCTTGCCCCTGGTGATCACTATACTACTGTTTACTTCTGTAAGCTCCACTTTCTTGGATTCCATGTGTGAGATCATGTGCATTTGTCTTTCTGTGCCTGGCTTATTAGCATAATATCCTTCAAATTCATTGTTGTCACAAACAACAGATTTGTGTGTTTGTGTGTATTTGTGTGTGTGTGTATGTTTCCTACTTGTTACCCATGTATCTGGAGATGAACATTTAGGTTGGTTCAGTACCTTGAATTTATGATTGATGCTGCAATAGATATGAGCATAAAGATAAACTTCAATATACTGATTGTATTCTTGTTTGGTTTTATCAGAATATTTTTTAAAGTTCATAGAATGTAAAATCAAAATATGAGCTTATTTTTGGTGTGAAAAAATGGAAGTCCATGAATATTTTTACATAATATGCATAAAGAACTTTCATATGTCCAGAAATAGAATTGCTGTATCATACAGTAGTTCTATTGTTCACTTTGTACACGACATAAGTGTTTAAATAAGATGATAAAATAAGTGAAAGCAGGTATACACTTATACCTGTGGGTTTGCTCTATTTATTTTCTGTTTAACTTTTAGAAACAGATGTCAATGTTTACATCTGATGCTAGGGAACACGTTTCAATTGCCAAGTGATTACTACAGAGAAGTAAATTTAATATCTGTCCTCTTACTAGTTACCTATCTTGAGCATGGCAAGAGTAGTTGAGATCTATTTCTGTAGAAGTCCCTCACACAGGGGAACTGCATTAACTTTTGTGCTGCTTACTGGCTGTTTGAGTCCTCTGAGCCACAGTCCCCCTGCTCTTGCACGTGCTTGCCCAGGTAATAACTGCTCTATTTTCCGTCTCGATGTGCTTGACCTTTGTTGAGATTCTTCATGTCAGTGAGATTGCATAATATTTTTTCCTGTACTTGAATTACTTCACTTGGTATGAGCTCATATCCATCTGGGTGGTGAGAAATGACATGATAATTTTTAACCCTGAATAATATTCCAAGGTGCATACATACCACATTTCCTTATTCATTTGTCCTTCAATACACACAAGTTATTTTCATCTTGTCGATTCTGTGTAAATAATACTAGAATGAACATGGACGCCTGAATATCTTAATGAGGTGGTAATTTCATTTTTTTAATTGTATAATCAGGATAGAGATTGCTGAATCAAATGACAATGTTCTCCTTAGTGGCTATATTAATTTACATTCCCAACCATAGTATGTAAGAATTTCCTTTTCTCCATATTGTTGCAGCATGTTATGTTTTTATAACTATGATAACTAAAGTGAGATGGTACCTCGTTGAGGTTTTGATTTCCATTTCCCTAAAAGCCAGTAACATTGAAAATTTTTTTAATTTATTTGTTGGCTATTTATAAGTCTTCTTTTCAGAAATTCAACTCAGATCCTTTGCCCATTTCTTAACTCAATCATTTTCAGGTTTGTTATTGACTTTATTTAGTTCCTTATATATTATGGATATTAATTCTTTGTCAGATAATAATTTGTAAATATTTTCTCCCATTCTGTTGTTTACCTCTTCACTCTGTTGATGTCCCTCATGCTGTACCCAAACTTCTTAATCTGATATAACCTCATTTATCTAGTTTCACTTTGGTTACCTGTGCTTTGGGGGTCCTATTCAAAAAATCTTTGCTTATACTGATTTCTTAGTTTTCTTCTAGTACTTTCATAGTTTCAGGTCTTATATTAAAACAATCAGAAAAGAGAAGGAAATTAAATACTTACAGATCAGAAAGGAGAAAGTCAGATTATCCTGGTTTGCAGACTGTATTGTTCTACACAGAGAGAAACCTAGGGACTCTGTCTGCCATGAGATGATTCAAATTAGTAAATGAGCTCAGTAAAGTATGTAGAATACAAAACACACACACAAAAGTCAATAGCATTTTACACACCAAGATGAACTCATTGAGAAACACATTATAGTATGAATCCCATTCACAATAGCTTCACCCAGATAAAATATTCCGGAATTTCACCAAAGCCTACACAACTAGCTTTCAGATGCCTGCTTAGCATCTCCTTTGCTGGCAGCTCAACATGTCACTTTCTTATTAGGATATCTGACACCTGTCTGCTTCCTCTGTCTCTGGGACAGCTTTCTCATTTCAGACAGAGTCTTGCTTTAATATTCTGATACATAAATTGATGGCAAACTAGTTTGCCACTAGTTTGGTACTTACCAATAGTTTGGTGTTTACCATGAGAAACAATCAAATTGAAGAGAAGATCAATATTTACAAACTGGATAAGAGTCTGAGGTCCCTCGTTCCTTTTCTCCCTCTCCCCACAGGGACCAGCTGAGCGAGCTGTCGTACACTGAAATGTGCATCAGTGAGGCATTTCGCCTGATTCCTCCTGTCCCATCCATTTCCAGAGAACTCAACAAGCCCCTCACCTTCCCAGATGGATGCTCGTTGCCTGCAGGTCTTTGCATTATTTTCCTAAATTCCTCCTAAAGATCATGGGTTCCTAGGGCCCACACTGAAAAAGACTGAAAGATTTCTTAGCTCTTGGAGAACTCAAAAGACAAGCTCAAGGCAGCTGGCTTAGGGCTGGTCACAGAACATGTGAATTTCAGTAAGTGTCCCAACTGCACATAACCAGGTGCAGCAATACTGAGCCCAATATTCACATCTCTAGTATCCCAGCCCAGAGTTAATTCCCTGGAGTTAATTGCTTCTGGGACATAGTTTCTGAGGTCATCTTTGACCAGGTTTGAAATTGAGATGAAACATCATATGAGATGAGCATTGTCTCTCATCTCTCATTTTTAGCTAGAAGACCCAGGAAGGGAGAGAAGTGTGGTATACTGTGGGAGTGAGGGGTTCTTAGGCCTCATCACCAGTGTCACACTCAGTAGTGTTCAGGAATGTACATTCTACACAGAGCTTTCAAACACATTAGCTCATTTACTTCTAGCACGTGATATTAAGATGTGTATGTAATTCTTTACAGTGTATGGAGCATTTCAAACTTTGTTGATTAACCAAAAACCCACTGGGGGAGCCCAAAGTGCAACAGGTTGACTGATGTAAGCAGAGCTGTCAGAGGGCAATGCGTGGAGCCAGGGTTGCTCAGAACACCGAGTTTCTGAGAGAGTCCCTGGCAGGCATGCAAGACACACTTTTTCCCCTGTTCTGTTAACTCTTGCTTAAAAACAAGCCAAGAGGACTACTTAAAGCAAATGACCGTCACTAGACGATTGTTCACAAACCCAAAATCAGTTTATCGGAATAACTTGCGTTCTCAAAGTAATCCTCAAATTCTCTCCCCTTTTCCTATTTTTTATGCTGGAACCAAATGGATATTTCCTCAAATCTCACCTTCCACATGTAAATAGCACCAACAGGAACTTTTCCCTGGATCTGAATAATGGAACTAAAGTCTGGTTCTTTGTACCCAGATTGTCTCAAAGGGTGTTTTAGAGTCCATTAACAGAAATTTAAGTAATTGCCAAACATAGCAAAAAACATAAGCATGGTTTATGATTTTGACATGCTACAACCACTTCTTAAAACAGAAACACAAGTTGAAGTAAACCACTGTTTGAAAACTAAGATGCCAGCCAAAGCTCTTTTTCTCATATGTTCCTCTGTGTGGCATCAAGTAAGGCATACACAGCTCCCCAAGGAACTGAATCTTCCCAGTAAGAGGAAAAATTTTGTTAAAGAGCAGGGTAACAGTGCCCAATACTTGTTCTTTCTTTTGTAGCTTCTTTTGTTTTCCTCCTTTCTCAGGAATGATCGTGGTCCTCAGTATTTGGGGTCTTCACCACAACCCTGATGTCTGGAAAAATCCAAAGGTATGACCCTTACACACACTTCAAAAACCTAATGTGCTATTTACGTTTTGCAAACGAAGCATTGGAAATGGCTGTACAAATAAGGAAAATGATACAAAAGAGAAACAAAAATTTGTGCTTGGGGCAGGCATTTCACGCAACAGTTAAATTGCCACTTGGAACTCTCCTGTCCCGTGTTAGAGTTCCTGGGTTCAGTCCTAGCTCTGCTTCTGATCCAGCTTCCCATTGTTGGACACCCTAAGAAGCAGCAGACAGCAAGTCAAATTCTTGGGTCCATGCTATGCAACTGGGAGACTCAGACTGAGTTCCAAGCTCCTGATTTCAGCCTGGCCAAACCCTGGCTGTTGCAGGCACTTGGGGAATGAATCAGCAAATGGAACATCTTCCCCCCAGTTTCTCTGTCTTTCAAACTAAATAAATAAATAAGTTATCCCCTTCTCCTATTCCTATTCTTTCTTCTGAGTGAACAGGTGGACATAATACCCCATGATCTGCTGTCAATTATCACAGTCTGTTCTTCAGTGATTCACCTGTCAAGCTCTTAGCAAAAGGCTGTGAGTCATTAATAGTGCACTCCAGTCATCTCACTTTTGCTGGATGGAACAGTCAGATCCTAGCAGGAAGTCAATGACACACTCATTTGAGTAATGGGTTTAAGGAAAGGTAAAGCTGAGCAAATACACATCTCAAGTGCTAATCCCTTCTAGGCCACAGGGCCTAGGAGAGAGGAGTAAGAACCAGGGAGTGTCCTGGGTAGCCATCAAACAGGAGCCGGGACACAGTCACACTGAAGCATCCTGTGAGAAAAAGCACCCTCTGCTCTTCCTCTCTCCAGATGCCCTGCCAGTGTCTCTTTGGGGCTAAACCCAACAGGACACCATGTCAGTCAGGTTCCAGGAGTCCTGAAAGGGTGGAAAAGAAAGGAGAGGGGATCTAGGCAGGCAAAAAGACTGAAGTAAACATGAGAAGTTTGATCCAATGGTGCTAGTATTTTTTGTGCTACGTTGACTCCAACAACTCAGCTTTTTATCTTAACTGCCAAGAGGTATTGCTTTCTTTTTTCAATTTATAAATTTTTTTAAATTGCTATGAAAAGACTGGATTTTTAAAATTTTTTACATTTTTTAATATTGATATGAAGAGATTGGATTTCATGTATTTCATAGGTATAATTCTAAGAAATATATCTCACACAATCCCTCTCTTTCCTTTTTTTTAAGATTTCTTTCATTTTATTGTAAAGTCAGATTTACAGGGAAAAGGAGAGAAGGAGAGAAAGATCTGTGCTGGTTCACTCTCCAAGTGGCCACAAAATGATTGGAACTCAGCCAATCCAAAGCCAGGAGTCTAGAACCTCTTCTAGGTATCTCGCACAGGTACAGGGTCCCAAGGCTTTGGGCTGTCCTTGACTGCTTTCCCAGGTCACAGCTGGGAGCTGGATGGGAAGCAAAGTGGAGCAGCCGGGATATGAACTGGTGTCCATATGGGATCCCGTCACATGCAAAGAGAGGACATTAGCCACTGGGTTACCACGCCAGACCTCCTCCATTTCTTTTTATTTCTCTTTTTCCTTTTGTGTTTACAATATCATAATTTCATTTACTTTAGTTCTTAAACCTCAAAGCCCTCACAGGATGTAGCTGTTCTTCTGTTCCTTGTAATAGAAAGCTGGACCGCATGTCCCAGTAGCAACTAACCTCATAATCATTTTGATATGCCTTCTAGGTGGCTAACACCCTTACCTCCTCCAATTGTCATAGCATGAATTTCAGTTCTCCCTTATTCTGAATAGCAGACAAGGCCCTTTGGAGGCAGGCCAGGGTTTGCAAGTCTGGTGGCACAATGGAGTAGCTGTAAGACACAAGTGGCTATTGAGCACTTGAAATGTGCCTACTTGGAATTGAGACATGTTTTCAGTGTAAAACACACATGAAATTTTCAAGATATGAGGCCAAAAGAACCATCTCCTTCATAAGTATTTTGATTACATGTGAGAATAATTTTGGTTAAATAAATTACATTCCCAAAATTAATTTTGCCAGTTGAAATGTGGTTACCAGAACACTTTAAACTTCACACATGATTCACATTATACTCCTATTGGTCAGCACTAAGTAGCAGCTGAAGAAGTGTCTTAAATGTTCTTTGGGGGGGTTATTGGTGGTACTGTCCTCTCATTTCAGGTGTTTGACCCTTTGAGGTTTTCTAAGGAGAATTCTGATCAGAGACACCCTCATGCCTTTTTACCATTCTCAGCTGGACCAAGGTGAGAACCATTTGAAGTTGTTGAAAATGCACAGAACGGGAGCCAGCACCGGGTGTAGTAGGCTAAGCCTCCCGCTGCAGTGCTAGCATGCAATATGAATGCCAGTTTGTATCCTGGGAGCACCACTTCCAATTCCTGCTTATGGCTTGGGATAGCAGGGGGCGATGGCTCAAGTCCTGGGGTCAGAGACCTAGAAGAAGCTGAGTCCTGGCTCCTGACTTTGGGTCAGAACAGCTCAACTGCAGCTTTTGCAGCCATATAGGGAGTGAGTAGCAGATGGGAGATTTAACTCTGTCCTCCTTGCAATGTTACCTTTCAGATAAAAGTAAAATAAATCTTTAAAAATGCACACAGAAGTGTTTAATTAGGGGTCTAGCTAACTCACTTTAGCCTCTCAGTTCTATACATTTTTCACAGAACTCTGTCTTCTCACCTGACCATGAGGTGGATAGCAGTGCCCGTCTAGGCCATCAGTGGGTCAATTAAATTCACAAAGGATAGTCCCTTCTCTATTCACACACTGCAGCTACACCTTCAAAGGTAATCTCATGATCTGCATGACTGTTCACAGGCTCTGTGCAGTCCACCCCCTGGGGCAGAAGAAGCAGTTCTTTGACTATCTGAAATACCTTGTTGTTCCAAGGAGGACATCACATTGGAGCCTCCTAACTAGGCAACAACGTCAATCAGAAGTCTGAAAGTGTCCACAGTATAAATGGTGCTTTATTGTGAACTTCACTCTTGTTATGCCAGTACTAAAGATTCAGAGAATCCTTTCTCTCAACATCTCCTTCTCCCCCGATGTCTGCAGGAACTGCATAGGGCAGCAGTTTGCCATGCTCGAGTTGAAGGTGGCCATCGCCTTGATTCTGCTCCGTTTCAAAGTGACTGCAGCATCTCCCACACCTCTGCTCTTCTTGAACAACGTCATCCTCCAACCCAAGAATGGGATCCACTTGCACTTAGAGAAACTGCCTGAATGTCCAATCCTAAAGCACAATGGCTAAATTATTTCTAGCTAAATGTACAACTAATTACGAGGGTGAATGCAAAGGATTCAAAGTGTTGAAGCGGACAAAGATGGGGGGTGGGGGGTGGCCCTTTGGAACTGCCCATAATCCAAAGATATTTTCAAGTCACATGGAGTGATGCCTGTTACTGTTTCTGTCTGACTTTGGAAGATTAGAGGATCTTTGTTTGACTCTGCCATGAATCTATATAGCAAGCATTTGGCCAGGTGACTTTTGAGTGTTTCTGTTATTATTAAAATATTTTTCAGGGCTCGGCAGCATGGCCTAGTGGCTAAGGTCCTCGCCTTGATCCCATATGGCCGCTGGTTCTAATCCCGGCAGCTCCACTTCCTCTCTATCTCTCCTTCTCTCAGTATATCTGGCTTTGTAATAAAAATTCAAAAAAAAATAATTAAAAAAAAATTTTTTCAAAATTACACAGGTATTTGGTGGATGTATGAAAGCTTATGCAAAATTTTTGCAATATTAGAAAAGCATGTAGAAAACTAATAATTTCACTTCACAAAGCTTGCAACCCATGCCCTGGTCAATCATTTTCCTAAAATCAATGCTTTCTTGGGCCCGGCACAGTAACCTACCAGCTGAAGTCCTTGCCTTGCAAAATAAATCAGAAGTTAAAAGAAAAAACTCAATGCTTTTCCTGAAACAGAATGGTTTGATGTGCAGCTTCAGACGTTTTCCTATATGTTTTATTCTTACTCATATGTATGTATGTATTCTTATAAAGGCAAACAAACAACTCGGCAGTCTCATCCTACTGCATCAACTGTTTATTGAAGTTCTTAGAGAATCAAATCACATGAATTGCTGCCGGACAGATTTTGACAGCCATGTTCTGTACTCAGGTTAACAAGCTTATGCTTGATGATCAGGAAACAACAGCATGATGCAAGTATAGAAGTCAGTACATGACTGTTTCAAGGCTATCCTTAAATCACAGAATCTTGTGACCTTGGACTGTTGCCCAACTGTGGACTCTGACCTGAAGACTTCCACCTAGGTCTCAAAACTTTAGCCACCTGAAGATCACTGCCTGAAAGGTTTGACCTTAGTCTCTAGCACCAGAAGTTTGTGAATTGAAGAATGCAGTTGCATTCCACCCTGATCTTCTTTATCAAGTCACGCTGTTTATGTAGACTGCCTGCGTCCCTCACCCTTTAGCATCTGTTTTAAAACCCAGGCACCCCTGACATCCAACAGCAAGAACCAGAATGGGTTGAAGGACAGTTAGGAAAAGCCACTATTCCTGCTAGGACATGAGGTGAACTGAGTAGTGCTGACTTATGGACCCACTGGTATGCACGAAACCTGGCACTCGGAGGGGTTCAGATGGAGGAGCCTGGGCAACTCCTCTGGCAGGACACAGACCCCGCAGGTAAGCGCAAGAAGCATGGAAGGAAACAGCCAAGAGGCCACAGAAAGTGTCCCACTGGCAAACATTTCGCATGGGTGGGGGCAGACCAGGCTGAATCAGTTCACGTCATCCACTGGCAAATCCAAACGCCAGAACAGAGTGTGGGTCAAGCCAGGTTCAGTCGCGACAAAAGCAGTACACAACACGGAATGCCAAGATGAGGTTGCCTGTGCCAGATGTGACCGCAGCACTCAACCAGCACAACTGAGAGCCAGGAAAGGAGGAGGCAGAACCGGCAGGGGAATAAGGGGTGGTTCCCTTGCTGGATAGCTACTCCCACTGGAGAGTGTGAGCTGGGATGGGGGTGGACCAGACCAGGCAGGGCTATGGCACCTGTGCGTCTCATGTAGACCAGATCAGAGAAAAACCAGGCTGGGTTAATTATTCCTACTGGTGTGATCTACAATTAGAGTGAGTGAGGATTGTTTGGGCTTAGCCACAACATCAGATGGCAGAAGCTGGCACTGGAAGCTAGTTCTGTCAAGTTAAACCACAGAACCACCTGGAGAGTGCATAATTCGGGAGTGGGAGTGGCCTGGGAGGGAAATAGTGGGCTCCTCCCTCTTGGCGTAGCACCCCTCACAGGAGGGCACAAAAACTAGGACAGGGGCTGGGGTGGCTAGACAGAGACACTCAACAACATCCGTGAAGGCTGAAGAGTTGAGCTGGTTAGATGGAACAAGGTTTTAATACCCATTGACATGTACAAGAGCAGAAGGGGATATGGGACAGATTGGACTAGTCTGCCACACATACTGGCAAACCAGGGTAGGAGGCGGGCCTGGTGGGGGTTATTGTGGGTCGCTCCAGCTGGGCTTCTGCTCCCACTGGCTTATGTGAGGGCCAAGTATGTGCTGGGCAGAACCAGGCTGGACTGCAAACACCCATTGGTTCCAGTGAAAGACAGGGATGAAAACAGAACCAACCCAGCAACTGCAACCACCAGTTGATGGGGCAATGGACTGTGCCAGGCCCTGTTCTTGCTAGTACATAGAAGAATCTGGTCTGAGAACACCTCAGACAAAGTTTCTTTGGGGATCCCCCCAATCGAGCTTCCGGACTCAGAACCCTAGCCATGAAAAGACAGAAGACAGAACAAGTCAATCAACCACCTCAGCTATATTCTGGCAATGAAAATACTGGGCAAACAGAGACTATATGATGGATTATGTCAATCAGTGGATTCTCCAACGACTGCATCGTGCTTGGAGTGGTGAGAGTGGGAGCAATTCATAACTGTTGAACTATCAAAACCACTTGAGCAAGACCCTCGGAGCATGCCCCACATCTGGGACCTGGGGTGGGTGGGAGACTGGGTGGGGCTTCTCCCTTAAAATCTCCTTTACATCAGATATATTAAGGAAAAAATTAAAAATTTTTTTATTCTTAAAAAAAAAAACAGGCACCGCTGGCACTGGACATGTGCATCTGTTACTTTGATTCCATAATCCTGTAACGCCCTTCTTTGTCTCTTTTACCAGTTTTTTTTTTAATTAAAATCTGTCTTGTCTGGTATTAGGATGGCTGCATGTGCTCATTTCTGCTTTCTCTTAGAATGGGATATACTTTTCAATCCTTCAATGATATCTGGAAGCTTTCATTGACTAAGTCACTGCACCTACCAGTAATTGAAGGATTGAGAAAAGTGGACCATAAGGGAGAATCCAGAAAGCCACCATGAGTCAAGCCAAAGCACCAGCCTGCACACACAGAAGTCAGGACTAGGAGCAGATCAGGCCTGAGTAGGTCACAGCACCCACTAGCACTCATAAGAGCCATGTTTGGGAATGTGTCTAGTAGGAGTTTGGGGAGGTTGCACCGACTAGGCCACAGCACTCACTGGTGAGTGTCAGGAACAGGAGTGGGTTATTTTGGGCTGGGCCACAGTTCCTGCCAGTATGCATGAGAACCAGGGCTGAGTACTGGCCAGGTAGCATAACTTTGGGGACACCCCTTCTAGGCTGCAGCACCCGCTACAACATGTGAGAGCTGGGGCAGTTGGCAGGCCAGGTTGGGTTGAGTTGCCCAATTTACTAGCACATGTGGGTACCAGAGCTGGAGGCAGACTAAGTCAAATTGAACCACAGCACCCACCAACATAAATGAGAGCCGAGGCAGGGGGATAGTCTAGGCGAGGTTAGGCTACAGCACCTGCTAGCAAATGTGAGAGCTGGGTCTGGAGGAAGGGGAGAGTCTTCAGGGGCCTTCCCACCTAGGCTTCAGCACCTGTCAATACAGATAACAGCCAGCTTCTGGGGACAAGTTAGACCAGCCCAGAGTGGGGACTTGGGGAGGTGGAAGAGGAAATTCCAGAGCCTATGGAACTGTACCATTTTTTAAAAATTAAAATACTGGGATACACACAAAGCACAGAACTGCTGGCCTGTCTGATTCAAAGAGGAACTTGAGTGTCTCACCAAAGAATAGAAAGAGGAGTGATACCACCAAAAAATAGAAAGGACAATGTTACAGTCCAAGTTTTCCGCTGAACACCTAAGATCATGGAATACCAAAGCATAAACAGCTGCAAAGTATTGAAAGTGATATCTCATACCTGATCAACAAAGCCAACACCATCTCAGAACAATTGAGACTACCCAAGGAACACCCTCAAAACATTCTTCTACACATCAAGGTCCCTGGGACAAAACCAGGATACCATTGCTGTCCCCTGGCGCTAATGTGAGCTGATGTTAAGGAATAGCACAACATTTCCCCCTCTTCCTTAGGCCCCATAGTCATGGGAGGGAGGGCAAAGTCTTTTCCCCCACCCACCTTCCTGCACCATCACTTCCCATCCCACCAAGAGATCTGCATGGGTATGCAATCTCCTCACATCTGTAATAAACATTTCAAAGCATTTTAAATTTTTTTAAAAGATAGAAACTATATTTGTTTTTATAGGTCTGATTTATTTCACTATGCATAATTATCTCCAGTTCTAAACATTTTCTTGCAAATGCCAAGGCTTCATTCTTATATATTCTTTTTTTTTTTTAAAGATTTTTTTTTTTTTTATTACAAAGTCAGATGTACTGAGAGCAGGAGAGATAGAGAGGAAGTGGAGCTGCCGGGATTAGAACCAGCGGCCATATGGGATCAAGGCGAGGACCTTAGCAACCAGGTTCTAATCCCGGCAGCCCTGCCTCCCATCCAGCTCCCTGCTTGTGGCCTGGGAAAGCAGTCAAGGACGGCCCAAAGCCTTGGAATCCTGCACCCACGTGGGAGACCCAGAAGAGGTTCCTGGTTCCCGGCTTCAGATTAGCACAGCAGTGGCCGTTGCGGCTCACTTGGGGAGTGAATCATCGGACGGAAGATCTTCCCCTCTATCTCTCCACCTCTCTGTATATCTGACTTTGTAATAAAAAATAAATAATAAAAAAAAAAGAACCCAAATATGGAACTCACTGGAGGGAGTAGCACAAGTGGATACAAAGAGCTGTGTGCAACTGCAATAAGTAAACTTGAATTGTAGTCCTGTGGGTGACACAGCTTAGAAACCTAGCCCAAGGAGAAAATTCTAACACATAGACGTACAATGACCAAGAGTGAAAGAAGAGACAAAGGCAAAATGAATATTATTGAAGATTCCCCTGCAAAGAGGCAAAACCCATTGCTAACCTCAGAGTTAACTGAGGAAGACATCGAGAAAATGAGGGATACAGAATTCAAAACATTTGGTATAAAACTTCTGATCAACAATGAGAAGCATGTAATACCGGAGTTCAAGAAGTTTAAGGAATATGTCACACTGGAAATGAATCAAATGAAACCTGATATATCAGAAATGAAGCATACAGTGCAGCAAACTAAAAGTACAATGGAGAGTCTCAAAAATAGAATGAAGGAGACAGAAGAAAGAATCTCAATATTGGAAGGTATTTCCTGTCACCAGGGGAAATCAAACAAAAAGCTGGAAGCAGAGCTGGATCAGGCCAGGGCAAATATTCAAGAATGGAAAGACACTATTAAATTTTTTTAAAATAAAAATTTTAAAAACATTATTAAAAGGCCAACTATAAGACTTAGTGGAGTCTCAGAAGATGCAGAAAGATAAGCTGGGTTTACTGATGAATTTAACAAAATAGTAAAAGAAAATTTCCCTAATATGGAGAAAGAATTGGGAAACAACATTCATGAGGGGCACAGAACTCCCAACAGGCTTAATCAAAAACAATTTTACCATGATACATAATAATCAAGCTCTCTTCGGGCCTGGCACGATAGTGTAGTGATTAAAGTCCTCGCCTTGAACACTTTGGGATCCCGTATGGGCGCTGGTTCTAATCCCAGCAGTCCCACTTCTCATCCAGCTCCCTGCTTGTGGCCTGGGAATGCAGTCGAGGACAGGCCAAAGCATTGGGACCCTGCACCCACATGGGAAACCTGAAGGAAGCTCTTGGCTCCCTGCTTCAGATTGGCTCTGCTCCAGCCATTGTGGCTGTTTGGGGAGTAAATCACCGGACGGAAGATCCTCCTCTCTGTCTCTGCTGCTCTCTAAATATCGGCCTTTCCAATAAAAATTAAAAAAACATATTTTAAAACAAATGATTAAGCTCACTTTAATTGAACATAAGGAAAAGTTCTTGAAATGTGCACGTGAAAAATCAATTGACATATAGAGGAATGGCAATCAGACTCACAGCTGATCTCTCACAGGAAACTCTACAGGAGCAACATATTCCAGATTCTAAAAGCAGAAAGAAATTAACAGAGAATCAAGATGGCAGAATAGGGTAAGGACACTTTTAAACAGATGGAAAAACATTTAATCAGGATGAAGCAGAGAGGACACATTCCAGGAAATAGGAAAGGACAGAACAACAGCAGAGGGATACCTGGAGACTGACGGACATAGGAAAGCAGCGGGCACAGCAGTGTGGTGTTGTTTTTTTTTGGGTTTTTTTTTTTGGTTTTTTTTTGTTTTTGGTTTTTTTTTTTGAAAAGACGTGCTTGTCATTCTAAATAAACAACTAGAGTAAGAATACATAAGAGAAACAGAGTGGTATCTCTATATGATACACGAGTGTATGTTACAAGAATTCCATCAGGCACGGGGCCCCAAGTTTAAGGCCTCATTGTTAGGCCAAAACAAAACAAAAAAGGCATGGTAAAGTTTTTACTTTTACAGCTAAAATGTCACTTGTCATCAAGGAGGGTGTAATAGAAATTGTCTGTAATAAATCATAATTGAAGATCTCCTCATTTTTCTTCATTTAAGATGCTAAGTTTATATTTGAGCATGAAGAAAGAAAAGAACTTGGCTCCTCTGGGGTGGGTGCCACCTGCCAGTCCAGCAAACAGGTGGGAAGGGACTTTCACTGGGAGCTCGGGAAGAGAACCCAAAAATCTGTCTGTCCTGATGGTCCGTTTGATTTGACCAGGAGCAGAGACAGAGCAGCAGATCACAGACAGGCAGTGTGAGAACAGGGCGGATTTCACAGCCCAGTCAGCCCTCTAGAGCTGAATTGGGCGCCATTTTGTGTAAGGGGGAAAGGACAAGAAAAAGGATGGAGCATGCGCTGAGCTGGGAGTGAGCTGATTTCTGACTCGGTGAACTGCAACAACATGACATTCTATGGGCTCCACCCAGAGCAGGTCTGGGTAGCCCTCGGATCTGACGGCCAGCAGATCAAGAACTGTAGAGGTGGTACATCAGGCACCATTTTGCGCACTGTGGCAATAGCTTTAGGACTGCAGGGGACAACAGGGAATTGTGCATGTGCTGAGCTCGCGAGAACTCGCTGACATCAGTGGATTGCACTGGTCCCGCAGGAATATAATAATGACTGTGGCATCATACTGGTCAAAATAGGTCTGTGTGGCACTCAGACCTAACGTCCAACAAGTTCCGACAAGATCAGCACCACCAACAGCCTAATTATATAGGACACCTGGTGTCTCTCTAATCCTGGGACCTGCTCCAACCAAAAGTGGGAGAAAGGTTACAGAGACAACGGTGCAGCCTCAGCACGGTATCACAGGAGGTGGAGAGTGGTGAGCCAAGAGTTTGGGCTGTGAGACCACGGTGGAAATCTGACATAAGAACCCAGACCTGGAACTCACTGGAGGTTGTGGCACAAGTGGCTACAACCAAAAAGTTGTATACCAACCATAATAAGTAAAATCGCATTGTAGACCTGTGGGTGAAACAACTTAGAAACCCGCTCCAAGGAGAAGACTCTGCTAACCAGAAGTACAATGACCAAGAGCAAAAGAAGAGACAAAAGCACAATGAATAATACCAAAAACTCCCCTGCAAAGGAGCAAAACCCTATGCCAACCCCAGAGTTAACTGAGGAAGACATAGAGAAAATGCAGGACACAGAATCCATAAGACTCATTTTAAAGATTCTGATCAAAAATGAGAAGCTCATGCAAGAGTTCAAAGAATTTAAGGAAGCAATAAAGCAAATCAAGGCTGGTTTATTAGAAATTAAGAACACAGTAGAGCAAATTAAAAGTACAGTGGAGAGTCTCCAAAGTAGAATGAAGCAAGCAGAAGACAAAATCTCAGAATTGGAAGATCTTTCCTGTCACCAGGGGGAAGCAAACACAAAGTTGGAAGCAGAGCTGGATCAGGCCAAAAAAAGTATTCAAGAATCAAAAGACACTATGAAGAGGCCAAATATAAGAGTTATGGGAATCCCAGAAGGTGCAGAAAGAGAAGCTGAGTTTGCCAATGTATTTAATAAAATAATAAAGGAAAATGTCCCTAATCTGGAGAATGAATTGGGAAACAAGATCCAGGAGGGACACAAAACTCCCAACAGGCCTGATCAAAAACGATCTTCACCACAACATATGATTATCAAGCTCTCTTCTATTGAACATAAGGAAAAGATCCTTAAATGTGCACGTGAAAAAAAAATCAATTGACATATAAAGGAATGCCAATTAAGCTCACTGGAGATCTCTCACAGGAAACTCTACAGGCAAGAAGAGAATGGAGTGACATATTCCAGATTCTAAAAGAAAAAAATTGTCAGCCTAGGATAACATATCCAGCAAAGCTTTCTTTTGTCTTTGAAAATGAAAGAAAATTCTTCCACAGCAAAGAAAAGTTAAAAGAATTTGCCTCTTTCAAACCTGCCCTACAAATGATATTTCAAGACATTCTCTTGACAGAGAAGAGGAATAGCACCTACCAAAACCAAGGGCAAACGGGAAGAAGATCCCAGTAAAATGACAACAGAAGATTAAACCAAGGAACAACCCATTCCTAAAATGAGAAGACCAAAGTAACATCCATGTATATTAAATTCTGAATGTAAATGGCTTAAACTCAATCAAACGTCATAGATTAGTAGACTGGATTAAAAAACATAACCCATCTATTTCTTGTCTGGAGGAGACACACTTCAACAAAGCTCAGCGGAAACTACATCACATGGGTTTTGTTGTTTTCTGTTGGTTTCATCTCTTCAAAACACTTTCTTCTGATTAAATCATTCAATGACTCTTAGATCATAGAGTAGCATCATTTTCTTCAAGAAGGTTCTTGATTTTCATTTCCTCAGCTACACATTAGTCGTTTAATAGCATGTTATTTAACTTCTTGGTGTTGTTAATTTTTTTCTCCCTGATATTGATTTTGTTTTGTGGCTCTGCATTTAAGGGGATGTATAGTAGCTGTGTAATGGAGACTGTCATATCTAGTAACATGTCATTTAACTTCATGGCATTGTAAATTTCTATTTTTCTTTCTGTTGTTGATTTTGTATTATGACTTTTCATTTGAGGGGATGTAAAGTAGCTGTGAAATGGAGACTAACATCCAGATGTGAGGATGCAGTGTGGTACGCATTTCTGCTTCCAGACAAAGATGGACTTACAATGAAACTGTTTACTATATCTTGACAACAGGATGCTGGACTCTCTGCCATTGTCCATGCCCACAATGCTGAACATATGACTGAGTATGAAGAACTGTACTTTTATAATGATATAGAGGAACTTGGTGGGGGGGAGGGAATTGGGGAAGGGATAAGGGAATATGGAACTCTATCATAAAATGATAGCAATAATAATAAAATGTAAAAAAAATAAGTAAAAAAAAGAAGATGTGCACCCTAAGTCTTTAATTGCTGTTTCCTACTTATTAGAATAAAGGAAATTGATTTGAAAAAAGAAATTAATAGCCCAGGATAATGTACCCAACAAAACTTTCCTTTGTCTTTGAAAATGAAATAAAATTCTTCCACAGTAAAGTTAAAAGAATATGTCTCTTGCAAACCTGTCCTACAAATGATACTTTAAAATGTTCTCTTGACAGAGAATTAGAACTCACCAAAACCAAAGGCAAATGCAAAGAACATCCTAGTAAAATAACAGTAGACTAAATCAATGAACAACCCATTGTTAAAAGGACAGGACCAAATTACCACCTTTTCACATTAACTCTAAATGTAAGTGGATTAAACTCATCAATCAAACGTCATAGATTAGTAGATTAGTTGCCTACAGCAGAAGCCATATCTAACATATTTTGATGTTTTTGTTTAGTTTAATTTCTTCAAAACACCTTTTTTTTCTCATTGAATTTTTCATTGACTCATAGAAGATCATACAATAGCATCATTTTCTTCAGGAATGTTCTTAATTTTTTTTTCATTTCTTCAATGACACATTAGTCATTCAGTAGCATGTTATTTAACTTCATGGTGTTACAAGTTTCTTTTTTTCTTCCTGTTGTTGATTTTGTTTTGTGGCTTTTCATTTAAGGGGTTGTTTAGTAACTGTGTAATGGAGAATATCATATCCAGTGGCATGTTATTTAACTTCATGGCATTGTAAATTTCTGTTTTGTTTCCTGTTGTTGACTTTATTATAGCTTTTCACTTGAGGAGTGACTGTGTAATGGAGACTTTCATGTCTACATGTGAGGATATGGTACAGTGTGCATCTCTACTTTCAGATCGATCATGGGCTTCCAGTGAAACCTTTGGAAGTGTCTTGATAATGGGACATTGGACTCTCTGCCATTGTCCATGCCTGCAATGATGGACTTATGACTGCTTGCGAGAAACTATGCTATTCCTCATCATATGGGGGAACTCAGTGATATGGGAGAACTCAGAGCTTGAGGAGGGGGTAGCAGAAATCCCAGGACCTATGAAACTGCATCATAAAATAGTAATCATAATGGTAATCATAAAAAAGAATTTTTAAAAAGTAAAAATAAAAAAACCTTCCAATCGTTCTCTGTTCAGGATGATGCTGGAATTAGGCTTTTTGTGTGTTGGTTTGATTGTGTTGCAGAATGCTCATCTTGTCTAAGGTTTTTAGAATGAAGTGGTGTTGGATTTTATCAAATGCCTTCTCTACATCTATTAACATGATCATATGGCTTTTATTCTTCATTTTGTTGACATAATGTATCACATTTTTTTATTTGTTTATGTTAAACCATCGCTGAAAGCCAGGAATAAATTCCTCCTGGCTCAGGTGAATGAGCTATCTGATGGATTCTATTGGCTAGTATTTTGTTGAAAGTTTTTGTGTCTGTGTTCATCAGCAATGTCAGAGAAAGGTAGTTCCCTTTCTCTGTTGAACACCTATCTGGCTTTGGCATTAAAGCGAAAGAGTTTGAAAGGCTTGCCTCCCTTTCTATTTTTTTTAAAGATTCATTTATTTTTATTAGAAAGTCAGATATACAGAGGAATGTCTTCTTTCCCTGGTCACAAGCAGGGAGCTGGATGGGAAGCTGGATGAGAAGCAGGGCCTCTGGGACACAAATCAGCGCCCGTATGGGATCCTGGTGTGTGCAAGGTGAGGACTTTAGCCACTAGGCTACCATGCCAGGACCTCTTCCTATTACTTTTAACAGCTTTTGGAGGATTGGGGTAAGTTCTTGAAACACTTGGTATAATTCAGCAGTGAAATCACCCAGTCCTGGTTCTTCTTTGTTGGGAGTGATTTGTTTACTGATTTGATCTCCATCCTGGTTCTAAGTACATTTATATTATTAATTATCTCATGATTCAGCTTTGGTAACTTGTATGTGTCCATAAATCTACCCATTTTTTCTAGGTCTTCTGATTTGTTGGCATAATAATTGCTTATAACTGCTGTTGTTCATTATTCCTATTGATCCATATCTTTTCCCTCCTTTTTGATTAATTTGGCTAGTGGGGAATCCATTTTGTTGTAGCCTGTAATGTCAGCATCCCCTATGGGCACTGGTTCATGTCTCCGCTGCTCTACTTCCAATCCACTTCCCTGGGAAACTAATGGAGAACGGTCACTTTTTTTTAGTGGAGGATGGAAACCTTGGGCCCTTGCACCATGTGGAAGACCTGGACTTAGCTCCTGGCTTTGGATCAGCTCAGCTCTGGACATTATTGCCACTTAGGTGGTGAACTAGTGGATGGGAGATCGCTCTCTCATCTCTATAAATATACATTTAAAATAAAAATAAATAATTTTTCTTAAATAAAATCTCTTTCAAGAAACTGATTACAGAGATAGTGAGACAGACATCTCAGTGAGCACATACAGCAAGGAATAAAATGTTTGGAAAAATTAGACTGGACTGGTGATTGCAGTCCTCAGCAAGCAGCAGTCATACTTCCCGGAAATAGAGAAAAATCTGATTGCTGGAGTAACTCCTTTGCACAACTCAAACTATCCAGTTCTTAGTGCAATACCTAGTGCTCAAAGCACCAAGAAAGCCTATGTACAGGGGTAGAAAGAAACGGATACAAACCATCCCCTAAAGGAGCCTGGGCATTAGAATTACAAAGGCTGTTTTAAAGCAGTGTCTTCAACATGCTGCAAATGCAGAAGGAAACCACGAACAAAGACTGAAGATGAGGATAGTGATGTATAAACCAGTAAGGAACATCAATAAGTTGGGGAAAATATATGAGACTAGAGTTAGATGCTAATAGTAAGGGAAATTGGACAAAGGGAATATAGGAATTTGATATTCTACTTCATAATTTTTGTTTTATACATTCAGAACTATTAGGAAACTAAGTCTATTAAAATGTGTTAAAGGAATAACCACAGAAAGTTACATAGTAAAAAATCTAGATCTAGAAATGCACAACAACTTAGATGAAATTGGGATGGCAGAAAAAAATAAGCAGTAAACTCTAAGGAATGGCAATTAAAAGTACCCAGTCCAAAGAGAGAAGGAAAGAAAAAATAAAGTAAAATGGACAGAGCCTAATGGACTTATTGGATTCCATCAAGCATACCAATAAACACGTTATGGAAGTCTCAGCATGAGAGGTCAAAGTAATGGTAAAAACATAGTTAAAGAAATGATAAATAAAATTTCAAATTTGAGGAAACACAGGAGTCAACAGATCTAAAGTTCAGTGATGTCCAAATTGGATAGCCTCAAAGTCACCCAAATTGTGATGCGTTGTAATCAAATTGCTGAAAGAGAATTTTGAAAACAGCAAGAGAAAAGTGACCTGTCACACATAAGAAATTCTTGACAAGACCTATGCCTGGGGTCTAGCATGATACCCTAGCAGCTAAAGTGCTCAACTTACACACGCTGGGATCCCATATGGGCACTGGTTCTAACCACGGCACCCCCATATCCCATCCAGCTCCCTGTTTGTGGCCTGGGAAAGCAGTCAAGGATGGCCCAAAGCCATGGAACTCTGCACCCACGTGGAAGACCCAGAAGAGGCTCTGGGCCCCTGGCTTCAGATCAGCACAATTCCGGCCATTGTGGTCACTTGGGGAATGCATCAACGGATGGAAGATCTTCTTCTCTGTCTCTCCTCCTCTCTGTATACCAATAAGAAATAAATAAATCTTAAAAAAAAAAACTATAGCTGGTTTCTTACTAGGGACCATGAAAGTGAAAAGGCATGAAAACATATGATTTTAAAAATCTATTTGGTTAGCTACATAGGTGAACAAATACGTGTGTGTGTGTCTTTGTGTGTGTGTCTGTGTCTGTGTATTCTCATAAATTAACTGCATAGTGGAGATCAGCATACTAGGAAGTCAAGAGACATTGCAGTAGGCACGGCTACTCCAGAATCAAAGCAAGACTCCAGTGAAACATACCTTGACAATATGATACTAGACTCTCTGCCTTTGCCCATACCTACAATGCCATGACACACATGAATAACATGTTAGACTTCTAACTATTGCTGAAAGACTATAATGCTGTGTAATACGGGGGGAAAGAGTGGAAGCGCAAATGGAGGGAAGGAGAGGGAAAGGCAGGAATCTGTGGAACATAATAAAAACTACTTTAAAACATAAAACAATGAAATATTCATTCGGCTCCCTCACAAGAATAAGCAGAGCAAGAGGAGGAGAAGAATCACAACTATAGTGGATGATGTGTGTGAAGGGGAATATTAGCGATTCTTTGTTGTCCTAACCCTGAAGAACATAAAGTTCTCTTTGCAGGCCAGAGTCCCATGCTGCAACATTACTGTCAGCAACAGGATCCAGTCTGAAGAGTCCAGGAAGGAGACAAGTGCTTTAACTGTGGGAAAAGAAAAGGTGAAGACAAATTCCAGAAGTTACCACAGAGTCTTTGAAAACTCCAAGTTACAATGGCTCCCAGGATCCCCTGGTTCCTTAAACAGGAAACACTGCTTGAAGCACTAGGGAAGCCCCTCCCACGAGCAAGAACAACAGAAAACCCCTGAGATCCACCCCACGTGAAGACTTCACCAGCCCTTTCTGCTGAGCACCAAATCTCTCTGAGCTCAAATGTCCTGCAAGAATATACTACCTGGGAAGCCAAGTCCTAGGGACAGGTCTATGTGATTCTTCTTTTATCGTGCTTTTTATTTTTAATTTTAAAACTTTGTTTTTATTTTTTCAAGTAATATTTATTTAGTTCAAAAATAATATTTAATTTTTAAAACAGAAAGAACACTTTTGTATTTTTGTAACAAAATTGGTTGTAACTTTGAAGACACAGGTCTGACACACAGGGAAAGAAGTTAAAGGTCACAATGTAGAAGGCTTCCTCATTCCATGGCCCTCAAGAAGACTCTGGAAAACTTTGCTGCATCCTGAACATGAAATATTAGAACCTGAAGTGCAAGCTTCAAGACTAGCACTCTATCTTTGTTATGGCTCTGCCCTGTAATAGACTGTCTTATGAACATTTCTTGGGTTTTGGTCGATTGTTTCTCCCAAAAGGGAAAAAAAAGAAGCATGTCTCCAGCCTTTGAATTTTTCCAACACTTTTTAAAAATATTTATTCATTTATTTATTTATTTTTATTGGAAAGGCAGATATACAGAGAGGAGAGACAGAGATCTTCTGTCTGCTGACTCACTCCTCAAACAGCCGCAACAGCATGCAAGGTAAGGATTTAGCCACTAGGCCATCACACCAGGCCCAATTTCTGCAAAACTTTTTAAGATTCCTTTTTCTCTAATCTCACTAGCAGGCCTCTCACAGCTACTCAAAAGAGATTTCTAAGAACCAACCCGATAACTCTTAATTGACTGTGATGATATTATACCAGCTCTGACTTCGGACCAGAAATGGTCTCCCCAAGAAACTGTGCAACCCATCTGGACAATAAGTAGCTGGACTCCATGCTTAGTATATGTTTGCATGGAAAGAATCTTGATTGAATTTGAACTGTAATGCTGCATCAAGGTGGAGGAATCCACCAGGGGGGAGGGGAGGGGGAGGGAGATTCCCAGAGCCTATGAAACTGTCACATAATGCAAAATATTAATAAAAATATAAAAAAACTGAAAGAAAAAAAAAGAACCAACCCGATAAGGTTACATGCTATCTAATCCTGACTATGTAACATTCAGAAAAAGGCAAAATAATGAACACAGTAAGAAGAGCAGGGGCTGCCAGGAGATGGAAGGAAAGGGAGATGAATAGACAGGACACGGGAATTTTAGGATTATCAAACTGTTCTTTTAGAGTATTATCATGGTGGAGCTATGTCATCATCCATTTATCAAATACACGGAGGAAACAATGCAAGAATGAACCCCAATATAAAGTATGGGCTTCGGGTACTAATGACGTGTCATCGTAAGTCCCCTGATTTTTAACAAATATGTCACACTTATGAGGAATGTTTATAGTGGGGGATACCCTGCACCTGCATGGGAGACCCAGAAGAGGCTTCTGGCTCCTGGCTTTGGATTGACTGTGTTCAAGCTGTTGCAGCCACTTGGGGAGTGGGCCAGTGGACAGAAGATCTTTCTCCCTGTATATCCTTCTCTCTGTATATCTGCCTTTCCAATGAAATTAAATCTTTTAAAAAAAAAAAAACAAATAGAAGTCAGCCCCCCAAAATTACAAAGAGCTTGTCTGTGGGACATGGGGAGAACCATATCTGTAGTCCACTGCTCCAGACTAGCACCTTCCAGAGCGCTGTCCCCAGGATGGCCTGTGCATGAAACTCGAGACCTGAATAAGGCCTGCACTGCATCCCACAGCTCTCAGATGGGGACTGTTGATCTGTAAGTCCCGGGAACACTGTGCTCACCCTGTGGGACCTGAAGAAGGTACTGTCTCCATGTTCACAGTGCATTACTGGCAGTACACAGTCTCCCTCACAGCATCAAGGGTACCTGCAGGATTTGGAGAAGGAGCCCTGCAGCTCTGCAGCCCAGGGATCACATCTTTTAGTGCTTTGTTTCTCAAATTCGCTGAAACTCACCCTATAGCACCTAGGGAAGACTCTATCTGCATTACTCTGCTGAAAGCCCACACCTGCCAGTTCCTAATACCCATCATAACCTGCATTCACCCTGTGGTACTAAGCAAGCCCATCTTGACATCACCAGGGCTGGGACGAGGGAGTTTTGTTTGAATGAACTCCAGCGTCATGGGAGCTGAGAAAGGTCCCGTTCATGTCACAGAGCTCCAGAACCCCAATGACTGTTTGCTGTAAGACCACAGTCACTCAGGATTTCCTAGTGGAAAAGAGGACAGTCCCTCAACACCAGTAACATGAATACAGGCATATAAACCGCTGTGATTGACACCAGCAACCCTCTGGGGCCTGAAGACACACATCTTTGGGAGCTCATGTTTGCTTCAGAATGATGCTACATCTCTTGTGTTTCCAGATGAATTTTGAATCTTTTTTTTTTGTTTGTTTCTAAGAAGAATGTTCTTGGAATTTTGATTGAGGTCATGTTGAATCTGCATATGACCTTCTGTAATGTGGACATTTTGATGATGTTGATCTTGCTGATCCAGGAAATGGTAAATTTCTACATCTTTTAATGTCTTCTATTTCTTGTTAATGTTTTGTAATTTTCCTAGGAGAGGTCTTCCATGTCTCTGGTTAAGTTTATTACAAGGTATTTAAGGTTCTGCTCTGCTATTTTAAAAGGGACTGTAGTTTTTTTCTAGCCACAAAGTTATTTATGCATTGATTTATGTTCATTGAATTTGTACCCAACTGCTCTGCCAAACTCTCTTTTAAACTTCAATAATCTCTTTTTTTTTATCTTACTTAGTTTATTAGGGTACAAAGGGTCAAGGGCTACAGGGTGAAAGTGGGTAATACCATTGTTTCCACACTAATATTGTCATTTTTCCCTGTATCTGGGGTCAGGGAAAAAAACAAAGGGAAAAGCCCCACCCAACCTCCTACCCATCCCATATCCCCAACGGGAGGCACGTTCTGAGGGTCCTGCTCAAACAGTTTTGATAGTTCATCAGTTCTGGATTGCTTCCAATTTCTCAGTTTCAATTGCAATGAAACCTATTCAGAGTACACTGGCTGACAGTCTCTTCATGGTTGGGGTTCTAAGATGAACAATTCAGTTGGAGGGATCTCCAAAGAAACTTCTTCTGAGATGATCCAGGGCTGATTCTTGCACAAGTTTGCTAGTACACAGTCCGACACCGTCCGTCACACCAATCAGCTTATGCACATGCTGGTCGTTGGGATTGCTGGGTTTGTTCTGTCTCCAGCCCTGTCTTCCTTGTGAACCAAAGGGGGTTGTAGTCCAGTTCGATCCTGCCCCCTTCATACTCAGTCCTTACGCAAACCAGTTGGAGCTGCAGCCTGGTTGGGGCAATTCCCCATAACCCCCACCAGTTCTGCCCACTATCCTGGTTCCCATGCTTGCCAGTATGCACCGCAAGCTTGTCCAGTCTGTCCCATATCCCATTTAGCTCTCACACATGTCATTGAAGCCCAGCTCAACCCGACCAACCTACTATCCAGCCCACACACCTACTGGCAGGTGCCCTTCTGTACAGCCACCCCTGCCCCTTTCTTGGTATTCCTGCTGTCCAATGAGAGTGGTAGCCCGAGGCAGGTGCCCACTATTTCCCTTCTAGGCCACACCCACTCCCAGATTATGCACTCTCCAGGTAGTTCTGGCATTTGACTTGACAGAATTAGCTCCCAGTGCCAGCCTCTGCCAGCTAGTGCAGTGGCTAGCCCAACCAACCCTCACCCTCACCCACTCTAGTTTTTGCTTGCACCAGTCGGAACAATCAGCCCACCATGGCCCTTCCCTTATCTAGTCCACATGAGGCCCACAGGTGTTATAGTCCTGCCTATTCTGATTTGCCCCCATCCCGACTCACGCTTTCCAATGGAAGTAGTTGTCCAGCAGGGGAGCCCACATTCCCCTGTCAGCTTTGCCTCCTCCTCCTGATTATCACATGTGCTGTTTGGGCACTGCAACCACATCTGGTACGGCTCATCTCACCTTGGCATTCCTTATTGTGTACTAGTATGTGTCGCAACCGAACCTGGCTTGACCCACACTCTGTTCTGGCGCTCGGACTCACCAGCGGTTGATGTGAACAGGTTCAGCCTGGTCTGCCCCCAACCCATGCCAACGTATGCCAGTGGGATAATTTCCATAGCCTGTTCTGGGCTGTTTCCTATTGTGTTTCTTGAGCTTACCCGCAGGGACTGTGTCCTGCCAGAGGAGTTGTCCAGGCTCCTCCATCAGAAACTCTCCCAGTGCCAGATTTTGCACACACCAGTGGGTCCATGAGCCAGCCCTGCTCAGTTCGCCTCCTGTCCTAGCAGGAACAGTGGCATTTCCTGACTGGTCTTCAACCCGATCTGGTTCTTACTGTTGAGTGTTTCAACCCAGCCATGGCTCTTCCATACCCCCATATAGCTCACACATGGTTCAGTAAGGGCTGAGACCTAGCCTAGTCTGTCACACATTTCCCCTGGGCCTGCAGAGAACCAGATGGTGTTGGCGTCTGGCCTGGCTCGGTGCTTCCAGTCCCAGTCCACACTTGTGCCAAGTGAGATTACAATCGCATCCTGATCAGAACACAGCCCCAATTCCAGCCCATGCACTCATTGGTGGGAAACTCAACCCAGCTAGAGTATCCCCTTAGCTGCCCAACCAGGCCTATTCCCAGCCTTAGATCACGTAAGGGCCAGTGGTCACTCTGATTCAATTTGGCAGAGCCCCTCACTTGTCTTGACCCCTTAGATGCTGTGGCTTAGCGTCCCTGTCTCACACAGATCAGTAGGTACAAGGACCTACTTGGCATGACCTGTGCTCCAACCTGATTTCTGTTGTTTCTTGTGAGTTAAGGTTAGCTCAGCCCTGCCCATTCTGCCCCCTTCCAGTGGCAGCACGGCCCACCCCACATCCTGTTATAGGATGCACATTCAGGTGCTGCTGCCTTGACCTAACCTGACTGTTATGGGTTCCTACACCCGTGAGTGATGGCAGGTAGCATGGTCACACCTAGCTTAGTCCATCCCAACCCCAGCTTGTGAGCTAACCAGGGGGACTTGTATTTCCACAGGGTTGGGCCCACACAACCCCATAGAGTCTACCCCCAGAGGCCAAGTTCTCTCGCATGCTGGATAGAGTCTTGACCCTGCCAAATGTGACCACTCTACCACTTCACCACACAGTTGGGTAATGGTACCCAACACTGCCAAAGAGGCCCCCATCTATAGCACTGGTGTGGGCTGGTGTGTGGCGATCAGTGATGTTCTGTGCTAACAGTTCATCTCTGTATTCCTAATTGCCAGGTAACCACAAGTACACAGGTGTGTCCTGGGCTCTGCACTGCCTGCGACATGCATAAGACGGCCAGTTGGCTATGAGACAAACCATGGTAATGACTGCTTATGCTGCAGTGATGCTGCAAATTAACATACAGATGGTTCTAGCTAAACCAAGGCAGGCAGGGCCAGATCTAACATCCCAGCACCTGACCTCTAGTCAGAGATCTATCAGCCAGGGCCACCCTAACAACTGGCCAGCAGTTTCATCAATGGCCCCTCCACTCAGATTCCCAGTCTGGACCAACTCCCTTCCAGGCACAGGTTCAGAGAGCAATTACTGGTCCAGCATTGATCTCAGGGAATTGGTAGTTCCGCCACCTGGTGGCTATAATGAATATTACAAGCTGTGCAGAGAAATGATTAGAAAGTTGAAGCTTTGAAAAAACTACCACAAAATACATTGGAATGTCCTCTCCCACTGTTTGCAATGTGGTGGAATTGGTTAAGTAAAGAGGTTCAACTTTGGGTAAACCTCAGAGATTATGCAGTTTACAAGGGCCTCAGAAATGCTCACATTCCTCACAGAAGTGATTCCACTCTTGGCAGCTGGTCACAAGGAGTGCAGTCATTGCTTAAGGGCCCTGGTGAAAGGGGACAGTGACCAGTGTCATCAAGATGGAGCCAGCGCCAGGGCCAGAGGCCCATGAGGTGTGCAAAGCAACCTTCAGTCCCACCCCAGCCCAGTCTGGGCTGCCAGGACCTGGTGTGGACAAAAAGAAGGCAGGGAGGGTCATATGACCTTAAGGACAGGGGAGGCCAAGACTGAGATTTTCAGGTGAATCAGAGAGCTCTGGGCTCAGCTGACCCATAAGGCATGCCAGGACCCACCAGCCTGGCCTAACTCCAGCTCCTACATTCCCTACCTGTGGGCAGAGCAACTCTATGTCATAACCCACCTAGCGCGGAAGAACCTTTAGCCAGAGGTTAAACAGGGGCTGGCATTCTGGCTGGGAGATTAAAGCGGATACCTATGATGGCAGCGTCCTGTGTGGGCACTGATTCTCAAATCCCAGCTGCTCCACTTTCAATTCAGTTCCCTGTTAATGCACTTGGGAAAGCAGCAGCAGGTGGCCCAAGTGTCTGGGCCACCATCACCCATGTGGCAGACCTTGGTGGAGTTCGAGGCTCCTGGCTCCCTGGCCCAACGCCAGCTGCTGCAACCATCTGGAGCAATGAGCCAGAGAACGGAAGATCTACCTCCCTCCCTCCCTGTAACTGTCTTTCAGGCAAAATAATTATGCATTCTTAAAGAGATAAAACAATGTTTAATATCCCCAATCTGGCCAGATAATGTGTAGGCGTAGGACTAGAGCAACGGCTGGTGGGCAGTGGAAGGTGGCTGCGTCTGCCCTGGTGCAGTGTGCCAGGCTTTACAATGCACTGTCATGGTAAATGTATGTGTGTATGTGTGTGTGTGACTTTTTATGATTTGAACTTTATATATTTGAAGCAAAGTGACAGCGATACCCCAACCATTAGCTCACTGTCCTGAATGTCCAGGGCTGGGCCAGACCACAGTCAGGATGCAGGAGCTCAACCTCGGAGCCCCATGAGGGTGGCAGGTATTCAACTACTTAGGTCACTACCTGCTGTCAGTGAGAATGTGCCCTAGCAAGAAGAGGGAGTCAGGAGCAAAGCCAGAGCTAAACCCTGGGGACACTGATTAGGCACTGGCCAAATGCCAGTCCCAAAGCAAGCCTGCTCTGTGTCCACTCAGTGATCAGGACACCAAGACCCAGGAGAGCTGGCGTTGCGGCACAGTGGGTTGGACTGTCATCCCACATAAGCACAGATTCGAGTCCCAGATGCTCCACTTCTGATACGATTCTCTGCTAATGCACAAGGTGGTGCAGGTGCCTGGGCCCCTGCTGCTGAAATGGGAGATCCAGATGGGGTTCTGTGCTCCTGGCTGTCATGGCCATTTGAGGAGTGAACCAGCAGATGGAACATTCATATTCATCTTCTCTCTCTCTCTCTCTCTCTCTCTGCCTTTCAAACAAATAGATGGAAAGAAGGAAAGAAGAAAAAATGGAAGCAAAAAGAAAAAAAACTGAGACCCAAAGAGGCCAGGTGATCCAACCCAGGCTGTGAGCCAATGTGCCAATGTGTGTGTGCGTGTGTGTGAGTGTGTGTGTGTGTGTGTGTGTGTGTGTGTGTCAGACTGGCTGGCACACACTCACCCAGCAAGCTCTGAGCACCTGTGCTCTGTGCAGGTCTTGCCACCACCCTGGGTGTGTCTCTCCCCGCAGAGCTCAGACAGATCTAGTAAACCTGGCAAGGGAAACACGTGGACCCTGAATATGCACAACTCGGGGCCGAGGTGGGAAACAGGGGAGCAAGCAGAACTTAAGAGCTGCGCGGAGTGCTCCTCCAGAGAAGTAAAGAGGCCGAGTCACAGTGTGGCCATCTAGTGGCCACTCAAGATACTGCAGGTCAGCCAGGAGCAGCTGGCCGGAGCTGAGCACCTCTGTGAGCTGTTGCTGTTCTCTTCACCACCAGGAGGCATCACTTCACCCCTAACCTGCATGTCCAGATTCCCACGTGCCTTTTGCCTTTCCAGGATCATGTAAAATAATGATAGGCTGGGATTTGCCCAGGAAGCTGGTCTTGGAACCCTGCAGGCAGTTGCTGGGCTGCATCTGCTTCATGGAGTGGACCCAGCAAAGGGCTGGGTCCTGGCTGGGCCTGGGTTACAGGTGTGAGTTCTGTCTGCACTGAGGTGGCAGGTATGAGAGTACCACAAGCAGAGGTGCAGAGGTAAGCGTGCAACCTGAAGCAGAGGAGCTGGGAAGGTAAAGGGAACACCAGCAGGGGGCAGTAAATTTTGGGAGAGCTGGGGGGAGGAGCATTTAGGAGGACAGCCCCTTATCTGGTCTGGGAGAGTTGGTGGCATGCATGCACAGAGACAACAGACTCAGGTTGCTGAGCTATGGAGACTTCCTCTTTGGTGCAGCCATGCCTGAGGATGTGCAGGTGGGGACAGGGTCCGCCGTGCTTGGCAACGTTGTTGCACAGAGAGAATGAAGTAGATAGGGTACCCCGCCTGGAAAGCTGACCCCAGCCTCTGTGTCAAGCTTCCTAGGACTTTTGTACCTAAGTCAGCATCAGACCCTTGAACACGACACGAACACGTGGATGTGGTCTGTGCCAGCAGAGGGAGCAGCTCTATGGGCAGCCCAAGCCCACAGGAACTGAGCTGGGGACCAAGCTCAGCTTCCCTGTGAAGCTGGCTGCCATCCTGTTGCCCAAGCAGCAGGAGGATCTCAGCGACTCTGCATCTTGCAACAAGGGCCCGGAATAAGGACATCCTTTATGAGAGCAATCGCAGCGCTTGTGGAGGAAACCAACAGGCCGGTCCTGAGGGAATTTGGGAGGGAAGATGGGAGGAGGTGCAGCAGAGGCTTATGGACCTCTTAACTGAGGGGTCCCTCCCCACTGTCCTCCCAAAAGCACCAGGTGCTCTGCCATGGCCAACACACACCCTGCAGGCCCCACAGAGAACCCTCTGCTGGGGTGGAATTTGCAGTGGACCGAAGGCAAAAGACTGGAGTTCAATGCCACTGGCCTGCACTTCTGGGTCTGTATTTTCCCCTCTTTCAAAGAGTCCCAGTTGTAGCCACCTGGCTGAGCCATGGTGGGCTCCAGTCAGAAGGCATCACACACCACTGAGTTTAGATGCGAGCAGGGTCCCTTCCCAGCCTGCCCCAGGCTCATTAACTCTGGGGACCTGGAGCTGCCTCCCTCCCGTGTCTCCCTGATCCCGTCCTCTCTCCCCAACCAGCCAAGGATTTGATTATGCACCTAAGAAGTCCACGTACAGAAACGTTGCTGCCTCTGCAGCGTGGGACAGAACAGACACCAGCCCCACTCTGCACGTGCCCTGAGTGATGCAGGGGCAGCTGGGCCCAGCAGGCTCTCTGCTGCCTGCCAGGCACAGGCCCGAGCCTGCTTCTCAGCCAGTGCCCTCTGTGACCTGGGCAGGTGCTGTTCCTTCCTGTGACTTAGGTCCCCAGATTAAAGGGATCCTGCTAACGCTGTGGCTCTGCATCTAACCTGACTAGCTCTGTAATAACAACAGGAATAGCAATAGCTGATGGTTCTTACATGCCATGTGCTGGGTGCTACTCTGTGTGTTTCATGTTAATTTCAGGTTCGCAGCATCCCTCTTGGATAGGCACCGGTTACTGCCCCAGCTGATAGCAAACAGGAGCTCCCCTAGCTTCCAGCTAAGGACAGACACTGGGACTCATTCTCTCTCAGTTCTTCTTCTCCAGGAGATTTTCTGGGAAAACTGGCCCAGGGAAGAACACACCAGGCTCTCAAACTATTTCTCTTTTTTTTTTATTTTTTAAGGATTTATTTGTTTATTTACTTGAAAGGCAGAGTAGGAAAGACTAAGGAGAGAGAGGTCTTCCATCCACTGGCTCATTCCCCAGATGGCTCCAAGAGCCAGAGCTGGGCCACACTGAACCCAAGACCTCTACCCACGTCTCCCACATGAGTGGCAAAGGCCCACACACTTGGCCCATTCTCTGCCACCTTTCCAGGCACATTAGCAGGAAGCTGGGTGGCAAATGGAGCAGCAAGGATTTGAACCAGTGCCTAGATGGGAAGCCAGCCTGCAGACAGCTGCTTAAACCCCTACATTACAACCCTGGCCCCTTCGCCAACCATCTGAGAGAGCAGAGGAGTGAGGAGGTGACTTCAGAACCAAAGCAGCTCAGCCCCAAAAGCCCAGTGTCATCAATAGTTTTGGAGGTTACGGCATTTGGGAACTTGACTGCTAGGGTCACAAGCAGGGTGTGGGTGTCAGAGGTGTAGGGGTTCCTGGGGCTGTTCCAAGGGGAGGCTTCTAGCGCCAGCACTTCAGGGGAAGAACCCAAATTTATTCTGTTGAATCACATATACCTTACTAGATAGGACACAGAGATTAGTTACTCCTCACTAAGGTACTGAAGATTTCTCTGCACACCCCTCCTAAAACTGTTCTGCACCTAAACTGTTGATATATGCCTTGTTAGAGTTATAAGCCAGTTTAGACTACCCTAAAAACTGCCAGGTTCAGCAAAATTATACTCCAACACTATAAATTGCTAAATACTAGAATGAAAATAGACACAAGACAGCTGAATAGTACCCTATTGCCATTTAAAGGTGTATAGAAGCTGGTTGTATATAAACTAAAATTGAAATGTCAATGAAGTAGTCACAGGAAAAGAACTGTGGTTAAGAACTCGCGTCTTGTAACATATTGGTTACTCAATACCATGTCAATTAATTCCATAATGTTGTAAATTGTTGTTGATGTTATGTTGGGGCTTTAATTGACCAGGATGATATTCTGCCCGCTCTACCTTCAGACCAGAGATGGTCTCCCCGAGAAACCGATGAATTTATCTGGACAGTGAGATGCCGGACTCTGCTTGGTATATGTTTGCAAAGAAAGAATCTTGACTGAACTTGAACTACAATACTGCAACAAGGTGGAGGAATCCACCATGGCGGGGAGGGGACGGGGAGGGGATGGGGGAATCCCAAAGCCTATGAAACTGTGTCACATAATGCAATGTAATTAATAAAATTTAAAAAAAAAAAAAAAAAGATTCTGTTGACGCCCTGCTCCCTGCAGGGTTTGCAGCCACCAGGTGGCAGTCAACACCACAGCCAGACAGAGAGCAGCTGCTGAAGCTGGGTGCATGCGCAGTCTCCCACCCTGGGACCTTCAGCCAGAGATTGTGCCTGCGCGTGCCTGCCCCTGTGAGGGGTAATTGAGTCCCTTTCCTCCGGATCTCTTCACTCCTCCCTGGACTTCCCTTCTCTTGTCCAGCCCATCCTGGGTGCTGGCGATGAAAAGACTCATCGCCCCATTCCTGCTACTGAAGAACTCCCAGACTGGACAGTAGCCAGACACAGGCCAGTAAACAGGCAGCAGGTGTGGGTGGGGCTCAGGTAGGGAGAATAAGGCAGGAAGGGCAGGGGCCAGAATTGCCAGGGGCAGGCGCCTGTCCTGGAGCAGGGTGGGGCACGCCCAGCAGTTTCATCAAAGGCTGGGGCCGAGCAGTACTGTTTGCTCCCAGTAACCTTGCACACAAGATACCTTAAAGTTGGCACTCTGGCTCATGTGGGGCAAAGCAAATTCAGCAGCTGCCTGTGAGCCTGGCATCTGCTTTGCTACTGACAAGCGCTCTGCTAAGAGTCCTGGAAAAGCGCACTGATGCGGGAGACCCAGACGGAGTTCCAGGCTCCTGGCTTCAGCCTGACCCAATCCCAGACATTGCAGTCATCTGGGGAAAGGACCCACAGCTGGAAAATCTCTCCCCACCACCCCCCACCTCTGTAGCTTCTGCCTTTCAAAAAAGTTATACCTTCAATGTGTATATTCAGAGACTCAGTTCTCCTGGCAAAGGAATGGGGCGTCTGAAGGGCCAGGGGGGTCTCCCACAGGCAGTGACGAGGAAGGAGCAGGGTTGAACCTGAGTCGGAATTTGCATGATTCCCCAGCCCAAGTGCTTGGCCGCTGTGCTCACTGCCAGGCACAGAGATCTGGGAGGAGGGTCCGAGCCCCGCCAGATCTGGATGGAGACAGGTGCTGTCCGACCACCGACTGTGCCGTGGGTCCTGGAGGATGGGGCAGAAGGTGTATGACACCCTCTGATCCCTGGGCTTGGGGAGGAGGCTGTCTTCCCAGAAGTCAGGACCCAGCGGCTCCTTGCAGCTCTGTCAGCGGTTAACCTGCTCTCTGAGAGCCAGGGAGGCAGGTGCTCTGGTAGCCTGCCCTGCCCACCTGTCCTGGAACAGATGAAACTGGACGTGGGAGTCCACACCTTCTGTCAGAACCAGCTGCAGGCTGGAAGCTCCTCCGCCAAGTCAGCCTGAAGTCTGTGGTGCTGCGGTCAACCTGCACCGTGCAGTGCCAGGGTGCGGGTGTGACGCCTCATGGGGCCCTGTGGAATGCACACGGTGCAGGTAGGAGCCGCGGAAAGGGCAGCAGGAGGAGGTGCAGGCAGGGCCTCAGCAGGAGGGGGATGTGGTGGCCCCAGAACCAGCCTGGCCTGAGGGAGAGGCCAGCTGGAGACGAAGCCTGTAGTGGATCCTGGGGCCATCAGGGAAGCTCGGGTGGGAGGAGGCCCTTGGAGGGGGACGCTGGGCACTTCCATGCAGGAAGAAGGGAGACAGGCGTGTGGCCGAGCAGTAAAGATCCTTGTAACAATGCCCCCTGTCAGAGAGCCCGGTTTGGGGTCCCGGCTGAGTTCCCAAGTGCAGCTTCTTGGAAAGCAGCAAGCGGGAGGCTCTAGTTGCTGGGTCCCCACCCCGCCCACGCGAGATGGAGACAGGAGACCGGTGGGAGCTCCCTCTCTCCGGCTTTGACCCCGCCCCGCCACCCCTCCTGGCACCTGGGCAATGAATCAGCGGATGGGGGAGGCAGCCTCCCTCCCTTAAAAAAAGACAAAGATGGGGGCCAAGCAAGGGAGAAATAGGTCCACAGCGGCTGGCAGAAACAAAAAGGAGGTCCTCTCCGGGGAGGATGAAGAGCTTTCCGGCTCCTGCCCGGGCAGCCCCGCCCCATCTGTCACTCCGAGCCCGGTATCCCCTCCCCGGGGCTGGGGGCGGAGAGCTTCCCTCCAGCCCCGCCCCGACTCGGAGGCCGCCGGGGACCCGCCGTGCGGCGATAGGTGGTGGGGGGCCCAGCTGGTGCGTTATCTGCCTCCTCCAGGAGCGAGCCTGCGCCTCTCAGCGGCTGCCAATCCAAGATTAGGCCCCGGGAGGGTCATTAAGAGGCCGCCCTGGCCCGGGCCCAGCCTCCCTTCCCTCCCTGATCTGGCCTGGCTGGCAGGTGGGAACCAGCGATAAGGATTGGGGGGTCTCGGGGGTTTCTGGGGCTGGCAGCACCAAGCTCCCAATACCACCCCTCTACTCCCTCACCCCCGCCGCCCTCTTCCCAGAAGCCCACAGGGAACATAGGATGGGGGTGAGGGAGTGTGAGGTCAGTGCCAGCCATGCCACGGCAGGGGTACTGACCTGAAGAGACAACATGAGGAGGAGCTGCTGGAACACAATGCCCTCTCCCTTTGGCAGCTCCTGGGAGCAATGTGTGTCCTGCAGGCCAGGGGCATGGGGCTGGACTGCACCTGCTATTCAGAGACAGTGGCCCTGCCTTGGGGTTCTGGCAGGCTGATGGTAAAGGAGCCTGCAGGCAGAGGTGGGTAAGGAAAATGAGACCCAGGCAGGAGGCTCCGAAAGGATGAGGGGATGTTGGTGGGGCCTGGTCCTCGGGACCCTCTGTCCCTCCTTCAGTGAGCAGCTGTCCACTGCCTGTCTTTGCCCTGGGGAGTTAAAGGACCACCTAGAGGAAGTAGAGCCAAGCCAGATTGAGAGGATAGAATGGGCAGGATGCAACCTGGCAGAGGCGGGGTGAAAAGGGGGGAGTTCAACAGGAAGCCAGGTAGCTGAAAGCTTCAGGGAGAATCCCAAGATCATCATCACCAGCCATGATGACACATGACACTGACGCCCAGAGAGGGAAGGCGGTCTGCCTCAGGTCACACAGCAGGGCAGAGAGGGTGGATCTGAGCTCTTGCCCTAAAGCCCAGTGAGGTGAGAGGGCCACCTTCTGCCTGAAGAGGTGTCTCCCTGGTGGGGTATTTGGATGCAGCCTCGGAACAGCAAAAGAGCGGATAAAGGGCTGTTGACAGGTGAATCTGGTTGAGGGGCTGCCTCCAGCCCTCTAGGCTCCCCCCAGCGCCCCCAGGGCCACCTTTCTCAGGTTTCACCCCACAGGGAGAGGCCCCAGGGTGAGCCAGCCCTGCCCATCAGCCTCCTCTGCCTGCCTCCTGCTGTGCTGTCTCCGGATGGGGTCCCAGTTCCCTGAGCCCTGGCCTCACCTCCACCCCAGGACAGCCTACTGCCTAGCTGTGCGGTGACACTGGGCAGCCCCTCCAGAGGAGTGGTGGAGGTCAGTCCAAGGCTGAGCCCAGCCCAGAGTGGCCAAGGGGAGCAGACCAAGCCAGACTAGTGAGACATGAGTGGACCTCACGTTGCTGGACAGTATGGGGGCAGATCCTAGTGTCACGGAGTGAGGGGTGGACTAGGAGAAGCACTCCTGGAACAAGGGGTAGTGGGATCTCAGAGCCTTGGACACCATCTCCCAGGCTGGTGTCAGGGTCTGCCACACCCCGGGAAGCTTGCCCTGACTGATCTAGCCACAGGGAGGGGACAAGGGCCACCCCAAGGCAGGGATGGGCTTCCCTTGCCCTCGCTTCCTGGTGTAGAAGTTCATCAGGTGCTTCAACCCAAACCCCTCTTCACTGCACTCGACACACACCCCAGCCTGCAACTGCAAGGACCTTCCCAGAAATCTCCAAAGGCACCATGCTGGTGCCTCAGAAGGCTGGTTCTGAGCCCTAGCCCCAGGAGTACAAAAAGTCTTTATTTCACAGAAATAAGGGCCCTTCCCACAGGTCAGGGTGGAACTGTGGGGGCCATGCTGAGCAGACATCCCATCCCCAAGGGCAGAGCAATGGCTTGGTTGGCGGTGATGAACAGCTCTGCTCACAGGTGCCTGCGGGCCTCGGGCTGGGGCAACAGGTCAGCGTGGGTCACATGGGGGTGCTGCGGACCTTGCCCTCCTCCTCCAGGACATTCTCATAGGCATTCACGTGCTCATTGGACCTGAAAGAGGGTAGCAGATCCTGGGGTTCTCCCACCATCCACTTGTGCCCCCGGCCCTGCTCCATCTTTAATTCCAGGATAAGCACTGGACTCTCAGAAGCAAGGGGTTCTTGAGCTCATCTGGACAAGTGCACCTGAGCCTGCAGGCCTCCCAGCACCACCTCCCTGAGCCCCGGCTCCCCCTCACCCTGCACTGGGCAATCCCCAGCTGGATCCCCAAGGAGCCCATCCCCCCGCCCAGCCCTGGTTGTGGGTCCACTCCCCTCATTCACTCCTCTCTTCACTGACAGCCCTTCTCCCTAGGATGCCCGCTGCCCTATGGATTCCAGAACATGCACTGAGCCCTCGATTCTCCATCTCTCACTTAGTGCCCCACTCCAAAACAAGCCTGAGCTCCCTCTGAAGCCTGCAGCCCTTCCAAAGTCCCTGTTGCTGGCCCTTCCTCACCCAGCCCTCCCCACAGGAGTCTCCAGCCCCACCCTAGCCCACAGCACCCACTGCTGGGGTCCAGAGCGTAAGTCATGTAGCCCTGAGCAGTCCTCACCTGAAGCCGGCCACCGTCGAGGAGTACTTTCCGTCCATGCCCACCAGGACCCCATCGGACTTGTTTCCAACAGTCATAGCCATGTCCGCGGGCTCCCTGAGGAAGGGGTTCATCAGGAGGGGACTCTCCCCAGGAAGCCTCTCTTCCCGGACTCTGGTGGCCTCCTGCTTCTAGCCTCATCCCACAGGGCCAGACATGTTCCAGGCTTTCCTTCCTTCTGCCCACAGCCCAGCCCCTGAAGCAGACCACGGCTCCAGGCCTGTGCCCAGGGTCTCCAGGACAAGCCCCCTGCAAAAGCAGCTCTGGGGTGCCACAGAGCAGCAAGCCTTGCTCAGCCTCACTGAGAGCAAGCTCCCCTCTTACTCAAGTGCGAGCACCCTGCAGCTGGGCTCCTCCCCGACTCAGCACTGCACCAGGGAGGACAGCAGGGAATTCCCATCTGCTCCTCTGCCCCAAGACAGCCCAGGAACCTCCGATCTAACGTGCCCCAAAGCGAACCCCGCTGTCTCCCCCAGATCCATTCTCTGTGTTATGTGCCTCCCCAGTGGTCCCCAGCCAGGACCCTGGAAGTCACCCCTGCACTCTTCCTACTCTGCCCACTGACTCCCCAAGATCTGTCCACGACTCCAGCTGTCCCCTCTCTCCATCCCCTCTGCCAGACTCTCTCCTGCCCTTGGCCTTCTCACCACCCTCCACATTACCGTCCATGCCCGCAGAATGCCCAGCCACACGTCCTCTCTGTGGCAGGCAGAGACCCCTGCCTGCCCAGGACAGGTCACATGCTAACACAACTCTCCAAGCCCTTCCCTGCTCCCTGCTGCACCAAGCACAAAGCTCCAGGTCGGGGTGGTGGGAAGCCGGGGTCCTGCCCACCTCACCCGCTCGTCTTGGGCCTGTCCAGCACTCCCCATCCATTGAACTGCTGCTGCTGGCACCCAGGCCACCAAGCCACCTTTGTGAGAGCTGGGAAGAGGCACCCCAGGGACACAGGCAGCCTGCCCTGGGTGCCTGGTCTGCCTGGAACAGCACATCCTGGACTTGTCCCATCTTGTATCTTGGGTGCCAGGCTCCACCCCTAGGGCCTAGCTCTAGTCTGCTTAAGCCACTCTATGCTGTGACTAACTCCTGCTCTCTCGGGGACAAACAGCCATCAAGGATGCCTTCTCTACTACCTCCAGGCCAGGTCAGGCTGCGCAGCACATCCTGAATACTCCTTCAGCCACACTTGAACTTATGATTGCCTGTTCCACTCTGTGAGCCCATGAGGCCCACCTGCCCTGAAGCTGACCCCAGAGAAGGCTTCCTCGTGACCCTGACCCACCCAGGTCCCAACAGGAGGAAGACAACTCCCCAGAGTGTTGGGCAGTGTCAGGGAGCGAGCCTGAGTGCTACTTCCGGCTGTCATGAGCCTCCATTCCCCTCCCACAGTGAGTAGAGCAGACTCAGGGTCTCCGAGCCCTTCTTCCCACCGCAGGGGTCTCACCCCCTCCCGCTCCAGGCCCATGCCCAGCACTCACAACTCTTCCTGGCACCAGAAGTGGTTGACAGCAAAGGCGATGGCGACGAGCACCAGGAACACGGCCACGGCGATGAGGCCTTGCATCCAGGGCTGCAGTCTCCCCACACCTGAGAAGGGGTGAGGGTGCTGTGGGAGCAGAGCAGGTACAGGCAGGGGGGACTCCACCCCACCAAGGACACATTGGAGGTCATGAGTTGCCTGCTGGGGCCACAGGGCACAGGCTAGCAGGGATGGCCGTAACAGCTCAGGGGCCCTTTGTGACCCATGAGGACTGCAAAACAGCAAAAGGAGGAGTCAGCCTAGTCCAGAAGGTGGGAGAAGGAACAGGCTTGGAGTCCTGGGCTTCAGAGCCTGCAGCCTCTCCCCCTCCCCCAGGGGTCACATGCAATCATGCCCCCTGGGGAGTGCCTGGGCCCCAGAGACCAAAGGGCAGCCCCCTGGACAGCTGGCCTAGGTCCTGCCAGCTCAGCTAGGAGTGGCTCCTCTCCTCCCTAGCTATGCAAGTGCTGGCATCTGGCACATCCTGTTCTGGAGCAAGAGGCTTCTCTGCAGGGGAAAGATGTAAGCCTGGGGGCAGGTGGGTTGTTCCAGAGAGTGCCAGGATGCCAGGAGAGCCAAGGATCTGTCTGTCTCCAGCCAGGTAAGCCAGGCAAGTGCTGTCCTCTGGGGCAGCAGGAAGGAGGCTCAACCAGCAAGTTCCTCTTGGCTCCTCCCACTGGGAGCCAGCTCTGTGCCCCCTCTGTGCCCAACTGTCGGCACACCTCTCTAACCCAGCTCTCTGCTGCCCACTTCTGACCCAGCTCTCCACATCCCCCCTCTGGCCCAGCTCTGTGCACCCTCCTCTGGCCCAGCTGTCTGTACCTCGCTCTGGCCCAGCTCTCTGTACCCCTCCCTGCAAGCACTCACAGGTTCCCAGAAGTCAGTACTCTTGAGCAACCTCTGGGTGACTCTGGGCCTCACTGTGCCCCACAGGCCAAGGCTGCACTGCCTGGCAGAGGAGAGGGAGGCTCCCCTGGGAGGCAGGCACAGTCCCCGGAAGGCTAGTGAGGAAAGAAAGGGGATGTGCTGCCCCTCCCACTCCCGGCCAAACACCTGACTCCTTGGAGGCACCTGTGCTGAGCACCATTCTCATTGGCCTCATGCCCACACAGGAGTCCTCCCTGAGTCCTCCCCGCCACAGTCTCCTGCAACCATGGGAAGGTAGGAACCAGCTGGGAACACCCTGGCTAAGGAGCCAGGTCATCCCTCACTGACCTGCAGGGCTAGCAGAGCTGCATCTGTGCTGGTGCTCAGATCCATTCCTTCCAGAAAGCAGCCTTAGGGACACATTGTTACCCCACCCTCAGGAAGCAGTGGTTCCCTCCCCACGTCTTCCAGACCCTGCAGCCAGCTGCAGACACACGGGGACCACTGTCACCTACCCCCCACTTTGTGATGAGCACAAGGGGCAAGGGGCAAATTCCAAGGCAGGAGGAAGCAGTCTGCAGCCTGCCCTTTTCTGGCCTTGTTGTGTGACCTGTGTGGTCCTTCAAGAACCTAGGAGACTGAAATAAAGCCAGCATGCTTGAAAGGTTGGGGTGATGGGCTGCTCTAGAAGGAATGGCTCCAGCTCCTCCGGGCCCAAGTCTGGTGCTGCAGCCTGTGCCTCAAAAGGGGGCGACACCTGGCAGCACCTGCTGGAGATGGGGGAGGACAGGGGAAGTTGGGGATGGCAGTGTCCTCCTGAGGCTCAGAAGGGCCACACAGCAAGAGCCAGGGACAAAGCTCAGCACTGCTTGGGGAGCCACACGGGGACACTGATGCCTTGCCAGGAAGCTGGGACAGCTATCAAGTCAAGTCACAACAGACCCCTCGGCAAGCCGGTCTCCACTCCCACCCTCCTCTGCACCCCTGATTCCCAGACTTCAGGGCCTAGTCACCTCAAGGATGAGTTACTGTGAGGGCTTGTTCAGCCCCCAAATCCTAGAAATCCCATCTCCCCTAGTGGCCCCACTTCTCATTCTCAGAAAACAAGTCACTAAGGCATGCTTCCGTTTCTCTACCTTTGCAGGCTGCCCTTCCAAACCACAAGGCTCAGGGAGTTAGAACGTCACCCCCACCACACCCCACACCCAGCCCAGCCTGCACCTGCCTGCAGCACCCAGGCTGGCCCCGTCCCTCGTTACCTTGTTGACAGCTGGCAGGGGCCACCATAGTGAGCAGGCCCAGAAGGAGCAGGCTGAAGGTGGACATGGCTGCAGCAGCTGCTGGGTTTGGCTTCACCTGCTGTGTCTGGGCTCCTGGAGCTGCAGGGCCTGGAGTGTCTGCCTGAGATCAGCCCAGGCTCCGTCTGAACCCGCCTGAGAGCAGCCAGTAAGGAAGGTGAGGGAGGGAGGAGGAAGAGGCCGGGCAAGGGAGAGAAACTGCCCTCCCTCCGTAGTAATAAGCTGCCAGACCTGGCCGGTGCCCAGCCTGGAGACTGACTGCTAAGAAGGATCTGAGTCCTAGACGCCTGCAGGGTCTGCCTGCGAACAGCAACGTTGAGACACCTGTGAGGCGCCCAATGGGCGGGGCTTCCTAGAAGCTGACAGTGGGTGTAAGAAACCAGCTGGGGAGCCTGGAAGACTCAACCTGCTCACCTGCCCCAGAGTCTGACCTAGTTCCCATCCTTACCTGCCCTGCCCTGCTGATCCAGGGCCCCAGCCCAGCTTCAGGGGTCTCTACCCCGTGGCCAAGCCCAGTTGCTCCCATGGAGATGGTGACAGAAGGCCTGAAGGTGCCAGCCCTGAGCTTACCCCAACCAAACCCCCTACCTGGCCAGGCAGACCTGTGCCCAGGTCAACCCTTCTGATCCAGAGATCACAGATACAGTCCCTGGGTTCCAGGACATAGTCCTCCCCCAGAGGAGCTCTCTACCTGTGACAGGGCAAGAAACAGGTGACGACAGCGCTCATACTGTAGGGGACAGAAGAAGGACAGTGCCAAGGACCAACGTCCCATCAGGAGCCTGGGGTCCCAGCCTGGAAGAAGGTGCACCACTCCTCAGAATATGAGAGCCTCCCCCATCCCCAGCCTCCTTGCAAATGCCCCGAGTACCTGCTAAGACCCACAGCCACAAGTCATGCTGAGGCTCCTTGCCCAGGCTCACCCCAAGAGCACAGGAAGCCAAGAGGCTGCGAGCCAGGCTTCATGGGAAGCAGGAGCTAGGGGTCTGTTCCTTGCCCCTTGGGAGCTCAGCAAGCAACCTCAGGGGCAGCGCTGCAGCCTGCGTTCCCATGGGTTGTCCTAAGGGAACATGTAGACAACCCTTGCTACAGAGGTTCCTGTCTTTGCCCTCGTGCTGTCCCCTATGAGGCCTAGATAGGCACGTGGAGTACCTTAGGAAAGCCCCGGGGCACAGCGACCAGGGTTGGCCTTCCCAGGGCCATCACAGTCACCCATTCTAAGCTGAAAAGCAAGAAGTTTGGTTACAAGAAGATCCCCATTTCAAGGACACGGGGCTTCACCGAGCTTAATGGTGGTAGATTTAAAGACACGGTGGCTGAGGGCCAGCGTAGTGGCATAGTATGTTAATACTCTGCCTGGGTCACTGGCATCCTATATGGGTACCAGTTCAAGATCTGCCTGCTCTGTTTCTGATCCTGGGAAAGCTGCTGAGCAGAGGATGGCTCGAGTCCTTGGGCTCCAGCACCCACATGGGAGACCCAGAAGAAGGTCCTGGCTTTTGGTGTCATATCCGGTAATGGCCATTCCAGCCATTTGGGGAGAAAACCAGTGAATAAAAGATCTCTCTTTCTCTCCTTCTCTCTGTAACTGCCTTTCAAATAAAAATCAAAAAATAAAATCTTGGACCGGCGGTGGCCTGGCAGCTAAAGTCCTCGCCTTCAACGCCCCGGGGTCCCATATGGGCGCCGGTTCTAATCCCAGCAGCTCCACTTCCCATCCAGCTCTCTGCTTGTGGCCTGGGAAAACAGTCGAGGACGGCCCAATGCCTTGGGACCCTGCACCCGCGTGGGAGACCTGGAAGAGGTTCCTGGTTCCCGGCTTCGGATCGGCACAGCACCAGCCGTTGCGACTCACTTGGGGAGTGAATCATCGGATGGAAGATCTTCTTCTCTGTCTCTCCTCTCTGTATATCTGACTTTGTAATAAAATAAATAAATAAATAAACAAAATCTTCAAAAACAAAAACAAACAAGTAGCTGAGAAGTGACTCGCTCACCACAGGGAGCTGTGCCATCAGACATAAAGGTACTGTGGATCAACTTTCCATGCCACTTCTCTGTGAACTTCCTGCACACCCTCACAATACCCCAACACCATGACCCTGCACTCAGGAGGGCTTGCGTGGAAGCCCCTTCAAGCTCCTTGCCCTATGCCACCAAACTGCTAGGTCTCTCTGGGCAGCTCTGTCTGTTTCAGGATGGCTATGCTGGTAGGGACACAGACACCATCCCTTGCACTTGCTCTGTGTGTGTGTGTGTGTTTGTGTGTATTGGTGCACAGCATGTGCAGGGAGGCCTTTCAGAAATGACTAGAGGCAACTTGGATTCAGTAGTGTTTCCCACACATACACATTCAGGTTTCCCCTCCTCCCCCAACTTGGTGTTCTCAGAATATTCTGGCACAGTCTAGACCAGGTACTGTGCATGTTAATGAACAGCCAGGGAATTTCTGATTGGAATGCGAGGAATGGGGCTGACTTTAACAAACAGGGACCAAGGCCTGCTTCTAGGGTTGGGGCAGACAACTCACCCTGTGCAGGGTGGAGAAGGAAGTGGGTGCCGCAGGCTGGTGACAGGGAGGCATGGGAGGCTGCCCCAGGAATCACACACCAGGGTGTGGCCAGCAGCAGGGTGTGGGCAGTGGTATGGATTTGAGGCCTGATTAGAGGCACAGTTGGCAGGACCCAGTGAGCGGCTGGATCTGGGTACACAGAGGCAGGGCAGCTCCCAGGGGGAGTTTGTGGCTCAGGCAGCTGGGTGGGAGCTTGGGGCCTCTGAGGAGCTGGAGCTAGACTGGGGCGGGCAGGAGGACTGATTAGCTACAACCTGCCTAGTTGCAGCAAGTGTGGAGCCTGTGTACCCTCCAGAGAGCCAGTTCTAGAAAACCATGGGATCCCTAGCTCCAGTCAGACACAGACCGGCCAGCCACCTGCACCCAAAACTGGCAGTTGCAGCGTGGCCCCACCAGGGGCCCTTAGCACAGGTGTCTCTGTACCTGCACACCTGTGTGTGAGTTGGAGCAGACAGCCACAGGAGGGACCAGCGTGCAGTCCCAGCGCAGAAGAGTTGGAACAAGGAGGCAGAATGTAGTAGGAGGAAGACGCCATTGCAAAGTGGGGTGTCTTAGAAGCCCAGGAAGAAGAGATCAGGGGGAGGGGCAGGAAAGTCACTACTGCAGCACCCCCTCTCCTGTGGCCCCGTCCCAACAGTAGTCCTGCCTCAGTCATCCCCCCAAGCCCCAGGTTCCACCTTCCTCGCCCAAGGAGCTCCCACCTTCCCACGAGGGAAAGACAAGAGCTCCCTGGGCCATTCTTTGGGGATGGCAGGTCAGGGAGGGGGATGAGCAGACAGGACATCAGGTGACCAATGGGAGGAAAACATAGATCCCAGATCAAAGTCCCAAGCTATGGAGCAAAACAAGCTATCCCGGAAAGGGGGTGTGGGTGGATGCTTGGCTGGAGGCTGAGGTTGTCGCTCCCTGGAGGTCCTCCCTCCGGGTCAGGGGTCATCCCCCCAGCTGTGTGCACACAGTCCTGGTCTTCATGGCAACAGGGTGGAGCTGCCCTGGCTGGAGCCCAGAGTCTGGACGCAGGACACTGGAACCCAAGCAACCATTCCACCAGAGCTAGGCTTGTCCTTCCTGTCCCAAGCTCAGCTCTGCTCCTGGGAATCACCAGGCACCTCAGAAAAGCCTTCCATTCAGCAGACCCTGGGGATAACCCTTCCTAAAAAGCCCAGGTGGGCCTGGGCTATTTCCAGGAGCCTCCACCCTCCCTTGCCATTCCATGGTTTGCCAGCAGGTGGCAATGTCTAGCCCGTTCCTGGGCTGGTTGGGGAGGGCAAGGGGCTCTTCTGCAGCTCAACACACTGTGGCTTCCCGCCCTGTACAGCACCCCTCTCCCCTCCTCTTTTCAGGGGAGCTTTAGAGGAAGGGAAGATGGACATCGAGGTGCTGGGAACAGCGTGGAGGGTGAAGTTAATGAGGCATCCTAAAGGAGGTAATGCAGTGGGAAGTGAGCTGGTCTGTTGGCCTGAGTGGAAAGCCAGGCCAGTCAGAGAGTGCTCAGCCTGGAACAAGCAGACCAGTTTCCTACATGCATTGCTGTGCTTCCCTTGGGTTTTGTCTTTGCTGCAAACCCGAGTGCTCCTGGAGACTGTGTTATGTTCACTCACACAGATACTGCTCAAGTGCTTTGATAGCCTCTGAGTGCCCGGCTTCTTGGCGTAGTTTGAAGAGGGGAACGATCTGCCCATTCCCTCCCCTTCTGCCTTATAGTCCCCACGCCCAGGAGCCCAGAATTCATGGCCAAATGGCTAGAGGACTTCACCCAGCGCCACTGGCACCCTGGCCACCCAGCCAAGACACCCCCAATAGCACTAAACTCGGTCAGAGGCTAGCCTTTCCTCCCTCAACAGAAGACCTTTCTCTCTGTCCCCTTCATAAATATGATCTGCCTTTCCAACGAAAAAGAAGTAAATCTTTTTTTAAAATTCATTTTTCAAATTAATTAAACATTTGAAAGAGTTACAGAGAGAGAGATCTTTTGTCCACTGGTTTACTCCCCAAATGGCTGCAATGCCCAGAGCTTCTGCCAGAGCCAGAAGCTTCTGCCAGTCTCCCATGTGGGGGCAGGATCCTAAGAACTTGGGCCATCCTCTGCTGCTTTCCCATGCACATTAGCATGGAGCTAGATCAGAAGTGGAGCAGCTGAAATTCAGATTGGTGCCCATATGGGATGCTGGCAGCAGCTTTGCAAACAGAGGCTCAACCCATTATGCCACAGTACCAGCCCGAGAAACATTCTTCTTTAAAAGTCGCCTTCTTCAAGCAGATGGCATGGCATCCCTTCCCCGTGTCTGAAGTCACTCCCTTCTGTGAGTGTCCCTGCCCTTCTACTCACAGCCGCCCTCTCTCTCTCAGAGTGTAGCTACACAGGAATTATGTGTTTATCATCTCATGCCTGTCACTGGAAGGCAGGTGCCTTGAGTGTTTCACCCCAGTACCTAGTACTGACCGCCAAGCACACATATGGATTATTTTATGAAGTTATATCTTTCGGTCAGGACTTGGTCTGCCAGTGGGCAGAAGGTCAGGAGGTGACAGGTGATTGAATATGAAGTGTCCTGGTCTCTCCAGCCACTGGGTGGGGCGCAGGGGCTAGGCCTGGTTCATCTGTGCAGGATGGAGTCCGTGTACCCTCCATTCCTCCCAGCTACAGCTGCTCCAGCTCTTGCATGGGGGGTGTCCCAGGGAGTGAGCTCCCTGCCCCTAGGAATACCAGCAGAGGCCAAGGACGTCCCACAGGACATCTGTAGAAGGACTCTAGCAGGGCAGGACGCCCATGATTGTGGGTTCCCAGGAGTGGAGTGAGACTTGGAGTGAGACTTGGAGGAAGCAGGCTGCATGGCAGTGTGCTGAGCCCCTTGCTTCTCAGACTTCCAGTTTCCTAAACCTGATTCCCTTCACTTAGCACTGGGTTCCCCAGGAACCAAGGACAGAACCCAGCAGTTTATCTACTTGTACAGGACATACCTTATACCTGCATTTCATTCATCTTTCACACAAAACTTAGTCTCATCTTCCGTGAGGAAGGCAGGTACCATGTATCGGACTCTGGGCTGCTTCCATGTCCCCGTGCAACCACTGCCGACCCCGCTGGGCCAGATCCTGCGATAGTTACCACCACACCAGTGTGGTGGTCACTGGCCCTTCCGCAGGCCCTCACTGGTGAAAGCATCAGCTACTCTGTTATGGTCTTACGTTGTTACTACTTTGGCAGCTGCATTTCAAGATAACTGGCTTCCTTTACATTGTTATACATTTTATTTTATATACTTACAAAGCATTATTCTGGAGCCAGCATGGGATGCAGTATTAAGCCACTTCCTGCAATGTGTATACTTCTTAACTGGAGCACTGGTTTGAGTCCTGTACCCTGCTTTTAACCCAGCCTCCTGCTAATGCACCTTGGAAAGCAGTGGAAGACGGCCTGAGTGCTTGACCCTTAGTGCCCACGTGGGAGACCCAGAAGAAGCTCCTGACTCCTGGCTTCAAATCAACTCAGTTCTGACTGTTGTGGCCTTCTGAGGAGTGAGCCAGCAGTTGGAAAATTTCTTTTCTCTGTCTGCTGTTCTTCTCTTGCTATCACTCTGGCTTCAAATCTTTAAAAAGAAAATGACTCTGAGGAAGGGCCCATTCTCTTTAGTAGGCACAAGGGAGGCTGACAAGTCATGCCTCGGCGGCAGTGCAGGCAAGGTGAGCTCAGAGTAACGCCCGGGTCCTCAAGTTTAGACCCAGGGAGAACCTGGCAACTCGGCAGGCAGATGGTGGCTGCCTCCAGCTGAGAGCTGGGGATGGGATCAGATTGAATGCACACCCAGGAGCTGCAGCAGGCATAAAACACCAGCCTGGAGCCAGCCAAGTCAAGGAAGGCACTGGCTGCAACTCCAGGGTCCTAGGCGACCCCACTGGGCCAGTGAGATTTATGGTCAGGACCTCCCGGTAGGGGGGAAGTTCAATCAGTCGGCCTGCTGTTTACTCCTTTGGCCAAGAAACTAAAGGGCAGAGGTCCCAAGAACAGCCCCTGGCCTCGCCAGGCCAGCACAGCCTTCTCCTCCCAGGGCCCCAGGCCAGCAGGGGAGCCAAGCCAGTGTCTCCCCAACCCAGGGGCTCATCCTGAAGGCTGTGTTCTCTGCTCCTCATTTTTCATCTGGGGAAACTGGGTCCCAGGAAGGAACTGTCAACAGAAAGGGAATTGGGGAGAAAGGCCAAACCCAAGTATCCCCATGTCCAGCCCAGGGTTCAGTTGCTGTCGGTGGCTTTTCTTGCATTCAGTCACTTAACACACATTTAGTACTTGCTAGAAACATGGCAGGGAGGGAGACCGAGCTTCCATTGTTCAAGTATTGATCAATGTTGCTGCAGTTATGTTTCCAAGTAGGTTCAAGGCTGCTAAGAGTACAGCCACGGGACTGGCAGGACTACCTGGGCTACATAGTGGCACTGCCAGTGAGGTTGCCACCTGTCTACAACTATGTCAACATCTCCTTTGATCACTTGTTTGGGTCCTGGCTGCTCCACTAACAATTCAACTTCCTGAATAATGTACCTGGGAAAGCAGCAGAGAATGGCCCCTTCCATCCATGTTGCTGGTTCCCGGCTCTGGCCTGACCCAGCCCCAGCCACTGTTGCCATTTGGGGAATGAATCAGCAGGTGACGATTTCTCTCTTTCTCTGTCTGCCTCTGCACCTTTTCAAAAAATAAATAAATGTGGCTGGCATCTAGTCTAGAAAGATAGGAAGAAGTAGTATTAAGTCTAAGATTCATTTGTTCATTCATTCAATAAAGATAGCTATTTATTTTTGAGAGGCTCAATCCCCAAATGCTTGCAATGGCTAGGACTGAACAGGTAAGAGCCAGGAACTCCATCAGGGTCTCCCACATGGACATCAGGAACTTAACCACTTGAGCCATCACCTGCTTGCTAAGGTGCACAGTGGCAGGAGACAGAAATCTGGGGTAGAGCTGAGTCTTTGTGCATATTTTACCTTTATTGGGAAGGCGGGATAACAAAGAGAGGAGGGCCAGAAACAGATCTTCCATCTGCTGGTTCACTCTCCAAATGACCACAAGAGCCAGAGCTGCGCAAAGCGAAAGCCAGGAGCTTCTCCTGTGTTCTCCCAGTCAGCAGGAGCCCAGTCTCCATGGCTTTCCCAGGCCATAAGCAGGGAGCTGGACTGGAAGTGGAACAGCTGGGACTTGAACTAGTGTCCATATAAGATGTTAGTGCCATCGGCAGAGGTTTAAACTGATATGCCACCACATTGACCTGGAGCCAAGTCTTGAAGCCAGCCACTCTGACACAAGAGTGGGCATCCCAACAACTTTGTCAAACGCCCACTGCCAACAAACACTGGTTGGGAGCGTCCTGTGAAGCAGGCAATTTGGAGGTGCTAGGAAGCCAACAGTGAACCAAACCAAGTCCCCACCATCGGGGAGCTGAGGTCCAGCCAGGTCAGCCAGGGAGGGTCCAAACGGCCAGGAGGACAGAGGCACCAGCGAAGAGGAGCTGTGCTACTTCCTATACTTGGGCTCCTCGGAGTGATGACATAGCACCTTGCTGGAAGTAGAGGTAGGTGAGAGAGGTGGGTGGGGAGCACCTGGAGAACTCTCCAGTTCTCTATGCCTGGCTGTCCACGCCCCTCAGGGCATTGGGAACCGTCAGAGTGAGTGATGGCAGGCTAATCATGGTCCCTGGGCTCTGCGGAGGGCCCTTTATCTCTCTGAGGACCCTTCAACAAGGACAAATGCAGGACAAAGCGGCTCCTCCCTCCCTTCGCCCGCGCTGCCCTCATTAGCACGGTGCAGAAAGCCTGCCAGCAGCCGCCAGCGATGGTCCGCCAGCACGAGCTTGGCCCAGTCCCAACCCAGCAGATGTGGACCCTGAAGAGCCTGTAGCCAGCACCTCCCCGCCATCAATTTTAAAAACAGAAAAAGAAAAATCAAACTCAGTCGCCGCATCCACTGCCCCGTCACCCGCCCCCACCCCCCAGGCCGCTCCAAAAGCTGCTGCATCCAGAAAGCGCGCAGGCCCGGAGGAGCCTAGAGACGGAGTCCTGAGCCTGACCGGTTCCCCGGCAGAGTGGCAGGGGTCTGGGCGTGCATGGCCTTAGCGCGTGCGCACCTGGCAGCGGGCAGACTGCGTGTCAGCACCCGGGGAGGTCCCAAGCGAGTCCCGGAGAGATTGGCTGGGGGCCTGGGGCTGGGAGTGCCTGTGTCTGTCTGGATCCCACCTATTCAGTGCTGAGCGAGGAGGGCGTGAGAGTGATGGGGAAATCAGATAGTGCATTGAGCAGCGGCTCCCGTGGGAAGCAGGGGACGGGGCGGGGCGCTGAGCCCGTGTGGGAACCGGCCAGAGGGTAGAATGCTCAGGTCTCCCACCGCCTGAGACCCCGGGAGTGCCACAGGTCCCTGGCTGCAGGGGACCCTAGGCCCCCATGGCTCAGCTGCTGGGCTGTCCCCAAGCATGGGTGGGAAACGGTTTTCCATCCTGGTCCCGGCGCTCTCCGGGTCTTGGGGGAGTGAGTTTGGGATGGCGTGGGGGTGGGAGCCTGGAAGGGGAAGGTGATGTTATCTTCAGATCACCATCTGCATCCCTGAGACCCGCTAGGGCGACAGCATGGATCCCAAACCAGGGAACTGGTGAACCAACACAGACGGACCTCGCCTCCCCCTATACAGAGAGCTGCCCTAATTTCCCCTCCGTGGTACCTGCTGCTAGTCAGTGCTTGTCAGCGATCCCTGCACACACAGGGGTCCACCCCTGTGCTGAGGTGGAATTCCAATTAGGCTTCTCTCTGAGCCACTTGACCTCCAACCCACCCGTGATCGCTCTGCCCTCAGTTTATTCCCCTGTAGAATGGATGGCAGTGCCCACTGTGTCCTGGGCTCACATGAAAGCACAGCCTTTGGCAGGAGCATTGAGACTCTGAGCACAGAGGCTAGAGCCAGTGGGGCCCTCCTGGGAACCCCCATCCTGTACCTGAGGGCACCAGGTTGAACCCAGCGCCCTTCCACCCCTCTCTGGGAAGAGCTTTGCATGAAATCTTTGTCCTCACACTTCAGAGCCCTGCCTCCACTCTTTCTGGCGCTGCCATTCAAGTAGGAGCAAGGAGGGTGGGCACTTTGGCAAAGGTGTTGGGAAGAGGAAGTCACTGCTTGGACTGTGGCTGCAGGGGGATCCTGAGCTCTTGTGAGCTTCCTGCCCTCTTGTTCTCCCTAACCCTGGCACATTCAGGCATTCTCTCACTTGGCAACAGCCCCAAACCAGGCTCCCCAACCTCCTGCCCAGCAGGCTCACAGGGCCACTCACTGTGAGCTCACCAGTTCGCTGGCTCCTCCTGCTTTCGCTGCCTCCACTCTAAGCTCACACATTCAGGACACCTTGTGACCATTCTCCTACCTGCTTACAATGCTCACTGACTGCCTGCCACCTCCATAGCATTCAGGGCCCATGGTGACCTGGCGTCAGCCCTTTCTCCATCTGGGTGCAGCTTCCAGATCACTTCCCGCTCTGTTCCAGGGTGACGTCCCAATCCAAGCCACTCTCACCATCCGAATCCCACTCCTCTTTTCCCACACCTGATACTTCCTCTGCATCCTTCACCAGTGATCCAGCCTCTCCTGGAAAACTTTCCGCAAGCCAGAGCCTTCCTCTGTTGATATCTATGGCAGATCTTAACTCATGGCCATGGCCACCTAACTGGCCCTCATCCCTAGCACAGTTAGGTTCGGCAATGGGGGTAGTATGTGAACTTACTGGGAACAAGAGCCCTGGGTGGCAGCCACAAGCCAAAAACAATATGTGTGGAGTGGCAGAGAATGGGCCACTGGCACACATGGGAGACCCAGAGGCGGCTCTTATTCCTCTCTTCAGACCAGCCCAGCTCCAACTGTTGTAACTGTTTGGGAAATGAACCAGTGGAAGGTCTCTGCTTGTTTCTCTGGAAATGTGCCTTCAAATAAATATAAATCTTAAAAAAAAAAAAAAAAAAAAAAAAAAAACAGGTTGCAGGACCTATCAGCAAATGTCACACAAGCACCTACTGACGTGCACAATATCCCAGGTTGGAAGTGGGCTTGTAGGGGAACTTTGGGACTCCCTTGCTGAGCCACTCTTCCACTGGTGAGAGTGAGAGCTGGGACTGGAGGCAGGCAAGTCTGGGCTAGGCTGCTGCAAGTGCTGGGACTAGGTGTGAGTCATATCAGGTGGACTGCAGTGCCTCCTGGCATATGTAAGATCTGGGGCTGGAAGAGAGCCTGGTACGGGAACTGAGCACTCTTCTTCTTGGTTGCAGCTCCAGCTGCCAAGTGTAAGAGCCAGGGGCAGGCCAGGGCAGTCAAGGCAGCAGCACTTGTCAGCATATGCATTGGCTAGATCTGGTGGCCAGTCAGGCTGAGCTAAACTGCAGCACCCATGGGTGCACAAGACCAGACGGGAGGCAGGATGGACTGGGTAAGCCACAGCACATGCCAGCACTTGCAAAAACCAGGCTTGGGGGCAGGCCTGGTGGAGGATATTGGGGGTTACTCTGACTAGGCCACGGCACCTGCTGGAATGCATGAAGACTGGGTCTGTGGCAGGCTGGGCTGGGCTAGGCTGCAGCACCCATCAGTTCACATGAGAAATGAGGCTGGGGGCAGAACTGACCAAGCAGCTGCATCTGCCCGTATTGTGTTGGCTGGTGTAAGTGACAGACAGAACCTGGCCCTGCACTGGCTGGCACATACAAGAATTAAGTATGGGGGTCACCTCAGGTGAAGTTTCTTGGGGGACTCCCCAACTATATCACTGGATTCAAACCCAGGCCATGGGGAAAATCACAATATATGTGGTCTGACCTTCAAGTGCCTGTATTGGGTCAGGGCCTCCTCAGTTGCAGATGCCTGTGCAGTGGACAGCAAGTCCTCTCTCCTTCCCCCACTGCAGACACAGGAGAAAAAAAAATGAAAACATTTGTCCTACCCATATTCCTCCATAATTTGACCCTCCTCTCCCTAATTGGAGACCCACATGGACATACATCCCTCTCAATTGTGTAAACAATATTAAAAATTAAGTTTAACTTTTTAAAAAAGAAAACGATAATTCAGCTCCTCAGTTGCAGGAGTCACAAGCCAAGATCTCACAAGCTACACCTAATCAGAGGCTGTTACTGCAGTGCAGACACAGAGCAGTTTAACCATCATGGAAAGTTCTACTCCATGGTGTTGCCATGACAGGGTGAGAGAGTCCCAGGCCCTGGACCAAGCTCCTGCATCATTCCTGGTCCATGCTGAGGCTGGACAGGACCCTTTGCCTCTCTGAACCTCACCTTCCTGACCTGGGCAGCCCATTCCACCAGCGAAGCCCAGTCAGGCACAGCCAGCACTTAACAAGGCCCATGTCTTTGGGCCACACCCATGTGAACAGAGTTGGGGGGGAGATGGGAAGGGTGAGAGTGGGAGGAGGAAAGCAGTGGCCAAGTGGAGCCCTGCTCTCAGGGGGCTGAGGGACCCACCTGCCCACCCCAAGGCTCAAGCAGCTCCAAAAAATAAGCCAGAATCTAAAGTCGGTTCAACAGGGTAGAATGCCGGAGATGTGGCCAGCATGCATCTCTGCAAAGGGTGATTCAGGCCTGAGTGGGCCTGAGGATTCCCAAACTGAACCTCCCACACACACCCTAGAGAGCAACCCCAGCATGGCCTGGGGTGGAGAGTCCTAGAGGCAGCCACAGGGGCCAGTGTGCAGCAGCGAGGGGGAGCGTCAGACACGCGCTATCAGCACTGCCTGTCCTCCCCACTTCCTCTCTGCGAACGGATCACATCCTGTTATTGTGTGGACAGAGAAGGCCAGGAGCTGGGGAGGGAGGCAGGGCTCAGACAAGCAACTGGGAAAAAGAAGGAGGAGCCTGGAGAACGCCACTGTGGACAGCTCACGCTTCCCAGGTAGGAGAACTGGCATTCCCAGACCAGCTTGTATCTGTCCCCAAAAGAAGGTGATGCAGCTTGATCAGGATGGGAAATGGTGCCTCCTCCAGGAAGCTCTCCCCGGTCTCCTCCAATTCAACCTCTGCTGCCAAGGCTCACTGCCACTGGACTGCTCCTGCAGTGTAGACCTGCAGGGTTGCAATGCTCGGTATCCACTTCCACCCAGCCTGGGGGCCCCTGCAGACAGGAATGAAGTGGGTCCTTGCTGGCTCCCTAACACTGCTCTGCCTGCAACAGGCCTGCAAGAATTGCTGCTGCTGCACATGGGAAACGACCCTGTAACTCCCTATCCTACCCTCCCCCAGCCATCCCCACATCTCTTTTCCAAAAACAATAAGGTCTGCTTTGTATAAATTGGCAAGCTCCTGAAATCCCACAGCAGCTCTGTAAGGTGGATGTTAACAGCTACACTTAACAGGTGAAGAAATTGAAGCTCAGAGAGAGGTAAAATGACTTGCCCAAAGTAACACCTCTGGGCTAGTCAGTATATTCAGGTGACCCTGACCCCAGAGGCCAGGCTCATTGCTTCTCCAGCCAGCTCCTATCCATGCCCTGGCCTGGTGGTTTGAGCCATTGTCTGCTGGCTGTCCGGCGCCCACAGGGGTCATTCGAGGTCCTGGGAAGGTGGCTGGGCTGAGCTGAGCGGCCCTTTCCCTGGTAGCACAGCCTCAGTCCATCTGCTCCATGAACACTCATCACCTACGGACTGTCTCTCCTTCCCTTCCTGAGGAAGCCTGGGCTTTGGCTCTGGGGTCAGACAGGCCTGAATTCAAACCTAGTGCCCTTCAGGCTTTGCTTCTTCCTCCTGCCAGGGGAGCCTTTCTCTCCGCCTCGCTCTGTGATGATGCAACACTGTGCACAGCCCTGTGTTCCCACAGTGACCTGACTCAGATGGGCAGCAGGACCAATAGGAAGTGCAGGCTGCTAGGAGCAGTTGGGTGCTTTGCCAACAAGTAAGAGGGTAGTAGAGACGGTTGCGGGGTAGGGGCTGGCTTTTGTGAGTGCACCACCTACACCTCACCTGCCCAGGTCCACTATAACCAGGCCACCACAGCCCAGGGCAGCACACATCCTACTTCTGCCCCCTCCCAGCACCCACAGCCAGCCTGGCGTGGGGAAGGGAGGAAGGCAGAGAGAAGATGTGACGCAGTGGGGTACAAAATGGGATCAAGTCTCTCCTCTGCTGCTGATCCAGTCTCCTGCTAGTAGGAAACAGCAGACGATGATGGCTCAAGTTCTTGGGCCTCTACCCTCCACATGGGAGAACCCTCATGGAGTTCTAGGCTGTCAGCGTTGGCCTGGCCCAGCTCTGGCTGCTGTGGGTATTCAGGGAGTAAATCAGCAGACAGAAGATTGGAATCAATGAATCAATCATTCTCTTTCCCTTTCTTCCTCCCTCCCTCCCTCCTCACCTTCCTTATTCCCTCCTTCCCCCATCTATATCTTTCAAATACATAAAAATAAATGTTTTTAAAAACTGCAGCCCGAGGGCCTGGCACAATAGCCTAGTGGCTAAAGCCATTGCGTTGAACGTACCAGGATCCCATATGGGTGCAGGTTCTAATCCTGGCAGTCCTGCTTCCCATCCAGCTCCCTGCTTGTGGCCTGGGAAAGCAGTCGAGGATGGCCCAAAGTTTTGGGAACCTGCACCCATGTGGGAGACCCAGAAGAAGCTCTTGGCTCCTGACTTCAGATTAGCTCAGTTCCAGCCATTGTGGCTGCTTGGGGAGTGAATCAGCGGATGGAAGATCTTCCTCTCTATCTCTCCTCCTCTCTGTATATTTGCCTTTCCAATAAAAATAAAAATAAATCTTTGAAAAAAAAAATGGCTGCAGCTCAAGCCCGTGGAGGCCCAGGGAAAGGCATCATGGCCTGGGTTTCAGAGGACCCTGGGCAGGCATTTTGCCACTCACTCATCTCTAATGGCCACAAACTGAGCCAGGAGACACCACACAGGGAACCTCTACATTCAGCCAATCCCAGAAGGAACCAGTACCAGTTCCACAATCAGGTGCTGGAGGCAAGGAGGTAAAACACCTTGAAGGAGCTGGTATCTTAGTGAAGAAGCACACTAGTAGACAAATACAAGAGGCCTTCAAAAAGATCATGAAACATTAAAAAAGTATATGCGTTTCAACATTTTTTGTACCAAAATCAATTTTTCCTTTAATTCCATGTTAAAAAGAAGATGTATAAGGCTTGGCAGCGTGGCCTAGTGGCTAAGGTCCTTGCCTTGCTCCCATATGGCCGCTGGTTCTAATCCTGGCAGCTCCACTTCCTCTCTATCTCTCCTCCTCTCAGTATATCTGGCTTTGTAATAAAAATAAAATAAATCTTTAAAAAAAAAAGATGTATATATTTACTTGAAAGTTAGAATTACAAAATTAGGGGCCAGCAAAGTGGCTCAGTTAGCTAATCCTCTGGGTACAGGTTTGTGTCCCAGCTGCTCCATTTCCTATCTAACTCCCTGCTAATGAACTAGAGAAAGCAATAGAGAATGACCCAAAGCCTTAGGATCTTGCACCCATATGGGAAATCTGGATGAAGCTCCTGGCTTCAGATCAGCTCAGCTATTTTTCTCTCTCTCCTGCTCTCTGGAAATCTGTGCTAGTAATAAAATTTTTAAGATCTTTTTAAAAAACTAGAGTCAGAGGAGAGATATTTTTCATTCACTGATTCACTTCCAAAATAGCCGTAACAACTGGGGTTAGGGCAGGGCTAGGCCAAAGCCAAGAATCAGAAGCTTCCTCTGGTCTCCCACATGAATGTAGGGGCCTGAGTACATGGGTCATCCTCTGCTGCTTTCCCAGGCACATTAGCAGGGCGCTGGATCGCAAGCGGAGCATCTGAAACACAAACTAGCACTCACACAGAATGCCAGGGATGTAGGCCATGGCTACGCTACACCACAAGGCTGTCCTTAATTCGAGTTTTTCAGGTACCTTTATATTACCACAGATGAAGAAGGGCCACAGTCAAGGAAGGCCTCTAGAGGAGGGGCAGCCAAGAGAGGCAGCTGATCCCATCTAGTCAGAACTGCTTCCTGTGAAGCAAATGAAGGAAGGATGAGAAGAGAGGGTGAACAGATTGTCCCAGGACACAGAAACAAAAGATGCAGGAACTGGAGCATCAGGTGGAGCATTTGGCCTGGTGGTTAGGAAACCAGGTAAACTGCCCATGTCCTGGTACAGGCACTGTGATGTGGGCGGGGAAAGCCACCCTTGCCTTGCTGTCATCCTCTATCAGAGTACCAGGGTGCGCCGTCTGATTGCAGTTTCTGTTCATGTGCACCCTGAGAGGCAGTGGTGATGGCTCACGTAACCGAAGTCCCACCACCCATGCGGGAGACATGGGTGGAGTTCTGGGTTCCTGAGTTCAGTTTGGCCCATCCCTGGCTGCTGCAGGCACTGATGGACTGAGCCAGCGCACTGAGCTTTTGCTAATTAATCAGTTGGGAGGGTCACAAGAATGCAGCCTGGAGCAGCAAGAACAGAGCCAAAGCAGAGGGAATGAGGGAGGACAGAGAAACGAGGTCGTACGTGTCAGCTGTCCCAGGATCCCAGAAAGCTGCTCTCCTCTCTGAGCCTCAGCCTTGCTCTTCAGAGCCCTGGACACTGGCCAGCCCACCCCAAGGTCAGCTCCATCACCTCAAGGGATCTTTTGTGATGGCCGCAGAGGTCATGGGCTCCTCCTACCCTCTAGACAGCAATGTCACATCCTTTCCTGGGAGAAGCTGTCTGGATGGGATGCTTCCCACTTCCCATCCTTCAGTCCAGGACAGTCAGGCCCTGTCCTTCCTGAGGCGTGGGTATCACTGAGTCATTGGTGACTTCCAGGTGGATGGGCCCCATTGGCACTTCCAGGCTTTAACCCACTTCACCATTCAACTGTGCTGGACTCCACTAACCACCTCCCGACCCAGAATACCTTCTGCTTCACTCAGCAGCACACTCCATTCTTCTCCATGTTTTCTCTCCCAAACACTTCATCATGCTTTCCAGGCCAGGGGACACGGACCAAACCAAGGGTGCAAGGCCCACCTCCCCTGCCATCCAGATCTATAGCCTTTCCGCACGAGATGCTTCTCTGCAGGCATGAGTCTCTGCCCTTCCAGCTGCCCCAAGGCCCTGCCTTGATTCACAATTCCATCCCTGAGCCCCTGGGAACACCTTCCGCAGCAACAGAACCTGCTGCACAGGCTTGCTAGCAACTTGCAAAGCCTGCAGCCTTCATCCCAGAACCCCCAGCCCTTAAGAGCCACTCAGTCAACAGGGGACTGGACCTCTCCGAAGCAGAGGGAGAACAATGGAAACCCTAAGGCACAGACCCTCTCCCGCACACCAGCCCTCAGAGCAGAGGCTGGGCTCCCTGGTTTACCAAGGGCCCAGTCCCATGGGTGCTCCCATTTCAGGGCGGAAGCAGATCCTTGCCCCGTTGATCACTTCTTCCTAATGCCCTGAGCCCAGGGATGCACAGTGTAAACACATAGCCGGAACCCCTCTGTAAAACTTTTATTTAGAAATTTTCCCAATATAGCCTTATATATACACACATCATCACCACGTGTTTTGTCGCAAAAAGAATCACGCAACCACAGAGTTGGCCTCTGGTGGTATGCGGGCCCAGGTACCTGGAGCGGTTGCTACGCCTCTTCTGCAGGAAAAAGACGCGGAGACCAACGCAATTCATCACATACAGTACGACATTGACGCAAAGTGCTGGGCCCACCACAGAAACCACACGCTATGTACATGGGCAGGGGCAAGCCTCCAGCAAGGGGCCACGTACCACGAAGTCACAAGTACGGCGAGACCCGCCCCCCGAAGGCCGGAGAGCCACTGGCTGACTACAGAATGCTGTGCCCTCGGTCTGATTTCTGGAAAAGGATAGAGGTTGTACCATCTAGTCGTTTGCCACTACAAGTCAAATGATACAAATTCTCCTTACAAGATGTCATGCCCCTCAGCCATTCTTTTCACTTTGGTTCTCCTCCCAATGGTTTTCACCTTGACATTTTCCCCCTTGTGTGTGGGTATTATTTTTGAAATGCTGTATTTCATCAGAGGTCAGGAGGAGGCAGAGGAAGGAGGACGGCATGTAGCATGTGGGAAGAAATAAAAATGACAGGTCTTCCTAAGTTCCTACAAGACATAAAGCCTTGTACTTCCTCGCACAGGCCCATTTCAGATGGTTCTACTTCGCCTACTCCGTCCCCATTGTCTCCGTTCCCTTCTCACTCCAGTATCTTGCCTTGGACTGAGACAGTTGAGACGAATCTGGAGCAATCAGGATAACCTAGCAAACTTGAGGGAAGTGGCTCATAATCCATGTCACCCAAATGCTGAGTGGTCATTGTGCTCGACTCTCATACCTTACTGTCAGGAGCCCATTCAGCCCACATACAACCCGGGGCACAAACCAGCCCAGGCTGGCTGGAAGCCAGCAACACAGGTAACATGGGGGAGGCTCCTCATCACAGCCCCAGCACTGGTCTGACAGAATGTGTGATCTGTGCCCCAAACAGCCCTGCCCGCTGTGGCTGCTTCTTACTCCTGTATTGCTTCCGAGCACTGGGAAACGAACACAGCATCAGGCCCCAGGACTGTGGCTCCATCCGCAGACTGCCTCTTCCCGGAGGCCTCTCCCATGAGGACATGCTGGAAAGGAGCCAGCTCTACCATACATCAGAAATGGGATGGGCAGCCATGCTGACCGCCTGCCTTTGAACTGGGCCCCACAACTGGGCCCCAGGAGATCAGGGTCACTCTTTCTGTGCCAGTTGTCCTTAGGACAAGCTGCTAGGCTACAGCTTGAGATCTGAGAGGGCCTTCCCCACTGCTGCCCACATGGCTTCCCCCAAGACGGAATGGGGACTGCCAGGTACCTTCCCTCTGACCTCAGCAGCACAGCCTTGTGGGAGAGGGCTGTGAGGACACAAGGAAGCAATGACAGACGAATGGGATTTCTTGCTGCCTGTCCCATGGGTGCAGGAAGCAGGTGACAGGCAGGCCTAGCTTTAAGACGACTACGTGCCTCTGTCGGGATGGACACAGCAAATCACCACAGGGGCAATGGTCCACTCTACAAAAGGACTCTTCACGTTACAAAAGGACTTAGAGGCTTTCCTTCAAAACTTGAAGGACAGGGATTTGATTTACAAAAGCTTCACATACAACTTCTGGGCAGAGCACACTCCCAGTGCATCAAGCCAGCCCCCCACATACACCCATGACGACCGGACACCGCACAGTCAAGGGCCCTTCCTTAAGGTTCTGCTCTATGGATGTGCATGCATACAGGTGGATCTCAGCCAGGGCAGTTTCTGATTGGATGTCCCTTGTCACAGGAGTGGCGCTCTACCTGGGCTCTCATCCAAACCTAAACGTCCCAAGAACTAAAGTCAAGCACAAAACCCAAATGCCAAGAACTCATGGGACAGCGTGTGCTCAATTCGGAATGCAGACTGATGCCTGGCAGCAGGGAAATCTCTCTTGGCAGCCAGGAGAGAAGGCAGGCTGGAGCTGCCATCCTCTGCCCACATGGCACCTGCTGCTGGCATTCACTCCCCAGTATCAGCAGTGACATACAAGAGTTGAAACTCATATGCCCAAGATCTCTCTTGTTCCACTTCACTCTGGTATCACTTTTCCTCTCTCAGCCTTCACGCCAAGTCCAACCTGACTGATGCACAGCCATTGGCTGGGTCCCTGCGACCACAGGGCCACAGGACAGGAAGGCAAGTCTGGTGGGGAGCAAGCAGAGGCGCTGATCCCCCAGGGCTGCCAGGTCTGCTGAGCCTCAGGCCCAGTAAGTAGCCAGCAGGCTGTGCCCTGGCCATCTACTTCAACCAGGCCCCAAAGAAGGCACCTGTGACTCCCCGCAGCAGCCAGCAAGCTGGTCGGGTCGGCACGGGCCCGGGTGAGGGCAGGGCACAGGAGATGCGCAGCTGCTAGGTACCTATACGCATGGACAGAAGCAGCCACCAAAGCCACCAGAGCCAGCTCAGGAGTGGTCCCCGACGAGGCAGAGGCCGTGGCTTGCCTCAAGTGAATGCCGACAGCTCCGGGTCTTGGCAGAGCCAGGGCTCTGGGTCTCCAGGCCAAAAAAACGGTGACCCTTGAGCCTCCTTCTTGGCAAGTCTCAGGATGGGGGCGGGGACAGGGAAGACCATGTGCCGTCTTCAGAAAAAAGTACCTACCACTTCACTCTGTTACTCTGTTCTCCTACTGAGGCAGAATACAGAAAAGCCAGCCCTGGATTCAATAAGGGCTTCCTGTAGTTCAGGCAGTGGGGGAAGCCCATGGGTCCATCGGCCTGTTTCAGAGTCACCATATTCTCATCACACTGGCCCTGAAGCCTGCCGTCCCTGTGGCCGAAAGGGCATCTCTTGGCTGGCCCCAGGTGGCCACGGTCCATCACCGAGGGCCAGCCCCATCAGCGGCAGGAAGCAGGGTGGGATGGAGGCTTCGGGCCGTGTGCTTCGGGGCCGGCTCCTCTGTATAGCTGTCCGGACTGGCTGCCCCATCCAGGGAGCTGCCACAGCTGGAGTTGGGGGACAGCACATCCTGCAGGAGGTCATCAGGGGGTGCACCACCCCCTGCCCCACCCCCACCAGTGGCCCCCACCACAGCGTCCTTGCCGGGTTTAGCCCGCTGGGAGCCCTCCTCCTCCTGGTCACTGAGCAGCTTCGCCAGGAAGTTGATGTATTTCATGGCCAGGCGCAGGATCTCGTTCTTGCTGAGCTTCTTGTCTGGGGGGTGCGTGGGGATGAGCTTGCGGAGCTCAGCGAAGGCCCCGTTTACGTTCTGTTGCCGCCAGCGTTCCCGGCTGTTGGTGAAGATGCGTCTCACGACTTTGGTGTGGGGACCTAGGGAGGAAAGAAGGACAGGGTCAAGGGGATATGTTGGAACCCCCCAAAGGAGCTCCAATCTTGAGCAGCACCAAATCCCCCCTTCAAACTCCACTTCCTGCACTTCCTCCCCTGCAACTAAGTCCCTGAGAGGGTCACACCAAGTACCGTAAGTACTGTGGGCTCCTGACAGCTGCCCATATGCCTGTCTCGCTCCAGGGACTGTGAGATGTCTAAGGACAGGGACCATGTGCCTCTCACTCATCCATTCACTTGTGCCAAGAGCCTTCTAGCACTGTGTAAGATATAGGAAGACGGAGCCTGGATTGAGGCTTTCTTTGTACAAAATCTGTGGCTCCTGCTCACTAGACAAGTAATTCTAGGCAAGTTCCTGAAACGGCCTTGGCCTTGGCCTCACCATCTGTGAAATGGAGGTAAAGCTGGTAAGTCAAATCCTGAGTGCCATGGGAATCCAACACCTAACATAGGTCAAGTCCTTAAGGCGGCACCTGCTCTGCTTAGCTTGGTAAATGATGGCTAGGACTGTCCATTCACAGGTTCCTCTCTAACACAACCAGGCACTGGGCTAGCCACTAAGAAATAATGGTGACGAAAACAGCCAGGACCTCTGCCTTCCCAGAGCTTACCATAGAATCAGGATGAGAGATGACAAGCAATACACACACACACACACACCAGGGCTTAATGGTGAGTAAAGGATGGACGGGAGCCATTGGTAGGCTGGGACAGCTGAGAAGGCCTTTCTGAGAGGTGACACTTACAGGACAGGACTGAAGGCTGAACAAGGGCTGCCACACAGGCTCAGGAAGAAGACTGCAAGCAGAGGGCACTGCCTTTCCACGGCTCCGAAGTGGAGGCAGAATAGGCAGGGTCCAAGTCTGGGGGACCCTGTTCTAAGGCATAACGGACTTGGCTTTAAGAGTGAGTACAAGCGGGGCAAGAGCTTGGTCAGCACTCACTGATGGCAGGTGAGCAAGTGGGGAGGAGCACTAAAGCCGGTAGGGAACAAAAGCCACCCCAGGAAAGTGAAGACAGCCACGCCCTGCCATGGCCTGAGGCTTCCCACAAGCTTCTGTCCATCCGTGTGTGCAGTGCAGCAGTGTCCACGTGGCCCAGCAGCAATGGCTCATGGCAGGCTCTGGTGCACGCAGGCTGAGCACCTGCAGATCAACACACTGCACTGCATGTTCCCACCTGACCTGGGACTTTCAGTGCCCCTGACGCCTGGCACAAGGCAACGGCTTCCCACCTCTGTGCCGAGGAACAAGCCAGGTCCACAGCAGCCCTTGGGAAGCTTTGCCCATGGGAGCCAGCACTCCTCCTGTACCCCAGGAAGAGACCTCAGAATGTGGAAACTCCAGAAGGGGAGAAGGAGGCTGAGGGCCAAGAGCTCAGCAACACCCCACTGAGGCCGGAGCAGAGGTGGCTCTCACACCAATGCTTCCCGTTTCTTTCTCTCTCTCCTTTCCACTCTCTCTGCTTTTCCCCAGTGGTTCACTTATTCTCTACCCACAGTACAACCGAAGCTGCTTTACCAAACTCCAGATCCCAGCCCAGCTGACTCTGTGCCAAAGGTCAGACCCCAGCTGGGAAAAACACAGTACGCCTGCCAGACAGCCTTGCCCTGGATGACCTCAGAGCAGAGAACTCATCCTCAGGCCCCTGGGCTCAAACGGAGAGTCGCTCTACTTTGAGGAGAGGACCAGTGCCCAGTGCTGCCAGAGAGGGGGTGATAAAACTGCATGCACAGCCAGAGCTGGGCACATGCAGAAGGGGCGGGGGAGGATGTTCTCCCAAGTGCTATGATGATGGCTCAGGACGGGCTGTATGACTTTAAGCAGGTAGCCTAACCTTTGCAAGCCACAATGTCTTCATCTGTGAAACAGAAACAGTTAATAACGGCCTCCTGGGTTTACAGTGTGGGTTACATAAAAAAATCAGCCAAGGTCCCCAGAAGCTGAGAAGGGAAGAGGGAAGCAGAAGATGGTTACTAGGTGCAGAATTACCTAAATTTTAGCCACAGCACAGTAAGATAATCATAATCATCAATGATGTACTGAAGATTCTGAATGTCCTCACCACAAGAGACAAGTGTTTGAGCTGTTGAATATGCCCATTTCTCTGACTTGTTCAGGACATATCATACCCATGTATGGAACTATCATACCATCCCATAAGTATGCACAGAGGTACCTCAACCTTCACAGGTTCACAGGAAATGGAATTAGAAGATAACTCTGGGGCAAGCCTTTGGTAAAGCCGTGCTGCTTGGGATTCCCTGGACGCAAGTCCCAATGACACCTCCAATTCAGCTGCCTGCTGATGCACACCCGGGACACAGCAGGTGCAAGCTCAAGTGTGTGAGTCCCTGCCACCTACCTGGAGACTTCTGGCCCAGCCCCACCTGTTGTGGGCATTTAAAGAATGAATCAATGGATAGGAGATGTCTGTTTCTTTGTGTGTGTGTGTCCATCATCATCATTTCAAGTAAATAAAATAGTTTTAATTAAATATAAAGTAGAAATAGAGTACACAAAGTGCAGGGTGCACAGTTGTTGGGAAAATGGTAGGAAGTATCCTTATTAGGGCTAACGCTGTAGTGTGCTGGGTTAAGTTTTCATCTGTGATGCTGACACCCCATGAGGGTACTGGTTCCTGACCCAGCTACTTTGCTCCTGATCCAGCTCCCTGCTAATAGCTTTGGAAAAGCAATAGGAAATGGCCCAAGCGCTTGGGTCCCTGTACCCATGTGGTAGTTCTGTGAGAAGTTTCTGACTCCTGGCTTTAGCCTGGCCCAGCCTCAGCTGTTGCAGCCATCCAGACAGTGAACCAACAGGTAGATTTTTCTCACATTTCTCTCCATCTCTCTAACTCTGATTTTTAAACAAATTAGTTTTTTTTTAAAGGTAGGGTTATACAGAGAGAAGGAGGGAGAGAAAGATCTTCCATCTACTGGTTCACTCCCCAAATGGCCATAACAGCCACAGCTGGGCTGGTCCAAAGCCAGGAACCAGTAGCTTTCTATGGGTCTCCTAGGTGGGTGTAAAGACCCAAGGCCATACTCTGCTTTTTCAAGGCCATCAGCAGGGAGCTGGATGAGGAGCAGCTGGAACTCACACAGGCACCTTTTTAAGGGATGCTAGTGCCACCATGCCTGCTATGCCACTGTACTAGCTCAACTAATTTTTTAAATGAACGTATCCATATCATCCATGCTCCTGGCCCACCCTTATAATAGCTGCCTGAGCTTGCACTGGGGTTAACAATGTGCTGGTGCTAGTGGCAGTCATGAACAAGGCACCTTGAGGAGGTTCCCAGGAGATGGGGGGCTCACTGCCCTGGAAACCACACCCCCAACAGCTTCATGACAGGCACAGGAAGGGGAAAAGAGGGATGGGCACTCAAACGTCCTAGGCAATCATGCTCTCTCAACAACCTGTGGGAGCTCCTTGACATCTTCCAAATGTGGACACTGCACTCAAGAAAAATTCAGTCACAAACCCATATCAAGTCCTGACCAAGTTATTAGTTCTAATCCACAAGCCTTTTTGGTTTAAACTCTGATTTGAAAGTTCCATGCATGCTGTGGCACTGTAGCATAGGCGGTTAAGTCTCTTTTTCTGTTGCCAGCATCCCATACTGGAGTGTCTGGTACAGTCCTGGTAGCTCCACTTCCATTCCCTGCTGATGCACCTGCAAAATTATGTGGGTCCCTGCCAGCCCCAGGGAAACCAAGGAGAAGCTCAGGTCTCCTGACCTTGGACTAGTCAAGCCCTGGCTACTGTAGTCATTTGGGAAGTAAATCAGTGGATGGAAGTTCTCGCTGCCTTTTTCTTACTGTTCATTTATTTATTCATTTATTCAGTCAGTCATTTGAAAGGCAGAATTAAAGAGAGAAGGAATGACAGAAAGATCTTCCATCTGCTGGTTCACTTCCCAGATGTCCACAATGACCAGGGTTGAGCCAGGCTTAAGCCTAGAGCCAGAAACTCCATCCAGATCCCCCAGGAGAGTACAGGAGCTCAACTCTAAGGATGAGTCATCTTCCGCTGCTTTTTCCAGGCCACCAGCAGGGAGCTAAAGTGGATTGGAAGTGGAGCAGCCAGGATTCAAACAAATGCCAATATAGGATCCAGCACTGCAAGCAGCCACTTAACTCACTACACCACAATAAATAAATCTTTTTTAAAAAATCTGTGCACATCTCCTGCACCCCTAGAGCCTGCCCTTCCCCCACGTCTGTCCTTTTCTGTTTGTCTCCTCTGCAGAGAGGCACTCCTCCCTCCACAGCTCCCACCACCGCCTGCACACCTGTCCCTGTCATCACACCTCCCTCCTCTGCCCAAGCCTGGCCTCCTGTGGCATCTTCTCTGTCTCAACACTGAAAAACCTTGGTGACACAGGGTTAAGGGCATCCCTGTCTTCTTGCAGGTACCCAATCCCCTACTGCCCTGCCTGTTTCCTCAGCCCCGCGAAGGAAACACCTCTCACCTGGGAACACTAAGAGACTTGCTAAAGACCCTCAGCTATGACAAGCTGGCTCTCCTGCCCAGGGGAAGGGGGCTCCTCCAATCCACCCACCCATGCAACGCCTCTGAGCAAGTCCACAGCCTGAGTTCACAGGAGGAAGCCTAAAGCCCTTGGTGGGGGAGTGGTAAGTCGGGAGACCAAGGGGCAGGACACAATCTATGGGGTCAGGAAGAGGGTCTCTGGTCTGGGACCTGGGAGGGGACCTTGGAGGTGTAATCTAAGGCAGGGCACAAAGGACCTTGGAGGAAGTGCAAGATATCCCCAAGAGGGCTGACAGCAGCCTGCCTCCCTGGGACACTGGCAGAAAGCAGCCTGGAATGGGGAGACTGATCCCAGAGATGTGGGCTAACCACCACGGCCACTCAGTGTACTCTCCCAAGGACCCCTCTCCCCAGGACTACAAGTTCAGTTTCAGGGTGAAGGGCTTCAGCAGTCCGGGGCTCCAAGGCAAATGAACCACGGATGCTAGGATGCTAGAGACTCCGTCCTTTCTAGTCCTGGGGCCCGCACCCCAAGCCCATAGCCCAACCCTGGCAGAGGACTGCACCATCCAGAGGACCTGGGGCTGACTTACCTTCAGTCATCTCCATATCATAGGGTGAGGGTCTCCTCTTCACCCGGTTGTTGGCCGTAAACATGGGGAAGGCGTCTGGCTCCCCAAAGAACCCGCTGTGGGAGGGAGCAGCCGGGTCACATCAGCACCCTGGGGACAGGGAGAGCCGCATCCCCAGCGACTACCCCTGTACCCTGGGTGCGGGGCGACTATCCCCTACACCCAGCCCTCCCACACACCAGGAAGGCAACACTGCTTCACACACTTGCTGGAGGATAGGAGGAACATCACCTACACTAACTCTTTCACAGACCTCCCCCTCCCCCGTGAGATAGGCAAGGACAGAACGACAAATCTACACACATCCCTACACAGAGACAATAGGTGGTGCAGGCACAAATGTGTGTGCAGGCGCGCGTGCATACACACTCACACATCTCCCACAGGCAACAAGCCAGAGAAAACTCTACTTCCAAGCAGAGGCTTGCCCCTGAACTACTGCCCAGCCTCACAGCTCCTTCACTGCCACCTCATGGGGTCTGGGAGTAGGGTGCACGGCCAGGACTCCCTGCCTTCCCACACTCACTCATTCTTGAGTTCCCTGCAACTTTTTCTCGGGTTCCCACCCTACCTCCGCTCCCTCCCCCAACCCCTTGGAGCCGCAAGTGAAGAGGAAGCTCAAGGGAACCCAGGGAGGTGGGTCAGAGATCTGCTGGGGCTTCTTAGAAGCCAGGTGGGGGGTCGGTCTCGCCTCTCTCTCTTTCTCTGTCATACCCGCTCCCTCCGAGGCCTCCTTTCCCACCTGCTACGGGGAAGGGGAGAAGGTAATCCAGTCTCTAACGTCCAGGGTCCTCACTCGAACAGCTCGCTACCGGGCAGGCACGCTGACAGAGCTCAGGCTACCGCCGCCGCGGACTTGCAGGGTGCCCCGGGCGGTGACCGCGCTGCCCACCCACCAGTCCCTCACCTGCCAAGTGAGGCCAGCGGTTGACTGAGGCTGTAGAGCAGCGCGCGGCCGGGGGCGGCGGGGGCCGCGGGCGCGGACGGGCTCAGCTGCACCATGCGGCCGTCTCCTGGCAGCTCCGCGGCGGTCGAGACGGGCGCTGGAGCCGGTGCGGGTCCGGGAGGTCTGCACAGCTCGGTGGTGGGCACCCGATGGCGTGTTTCAGCCGCCGCAGCAGCCGCGTCACGGCCTTTTAAATCCCTCGCGGCGCCGCCCCCACCGGCGGGGCCGCCCCCAGGGCCGCCGCGCGCGCCCAGCTCGATGACCCGGGGCTCGGCGGGCGGCGCGCGGCTCGTCTCCTTGGCGACGCCGTTGAGCAGGACCAGGTGCGGGGGGGCCATGCGGGCCTCAGCCGCGTCCCGTCCTTCTAGCGGGGGGTCACTGCGTGCCGCCTCGCTCGGCGGCTGTTCGGTCATCCTGCGGGCGAGCAGAAAGACAGCGGGCGCCCGCTAAGACCACTGGTGTGGGCAGGGGCGTGGGGGGCGCGGCACAACCCGAGAGGGGCCGAGAAACTTAGCGCCACGTGGCCCAAGCCCACCGCGCACTGCGGGTCTCTGGAGGGGTCTGTGGGACACAGCCAAGCGGCTGGAGGTGGGAGAAAAGAAAAGAGGCAGTAGAAGAAAGGTTATAATACAGAGGCTGCAAGTGACGGAGGGCCAGGAGGAGGAAGGAAACGTACAAAGAGGCGAGACAGAGATCGCCCACATCCCCCTCCTCGGCTGGGGAAAGAGGAGGGAGCAATCCCCGCCCGAGCCAACGTCTCCCTTCTTGGTTTTGGCGAGGAACCTAGCAAGAGGCAACCTCCCTTGCCTCCCAGCATACCCCCACAGTCATAACAGAACATACCCACTCCCAGAAACCTGAGGGGGGAACGGAGGACACACCAACCGGGGCCACTGGAGCTGGAGCCGGCAGTCAGCAGCAGGGGAACCAGCCCTCCCACCCCCCAACAATATATGCACTCGACAAGGGGGAGGGGACTCATCTGCACTAGCTGTGCGCCTCTGAGAATCCCACTACTTTTTTGCAACCAGCCAGACTCACAGAGGAGGGTAAGGGCAGAAGCCCCTGGCAGCCCTGCACACCCTACCCCACCCTGAGGCCTGGGAAGGAGCCCCGGCTTTTGAAAATGTGGCCAGCGCCCAGGCCATGGGGCTCTGGGCTCCCATCACAAAGCAGGTCATTTTCAAGGCGGGTTACCCCTCCTTGATGCATTTAAACACTGTGGCGAGTACTTGGGACCACGTGGGCCACCGCCACTGAGCCTTCCCATGTGCCCTCCCTCTCCCACCATTCTCCAGCATGAGGAGGGTCACCCCACTTGCCACACGGGCACTGGGTTTTTTCCACAAAACAAAACAACAACAAAGCTGTACTTGCGAGTTCTTTCCATGATATACTTGAAATCAACTGGACAAGATCTTTAATTCTTCAAAATAAGACTTCTGCTCCCCAAATTGTTTAACTGGAGTAATTTACAACAGAAAATGAACGCACAAAAAATTCAATTCGGCCCCAAGATGAGTCCATCTAACCACTCAGGGCAGTCACTGGGTTCCCATTCTGCCACTGCTCATTCTGTTCCTGTCAGAACGGTCCTTCCCCTCCCAGCAGGGCCTGGATCTTCTGCAGCCTCCTCAGGCGGTCAGACACCCATGCACCTGGGCTGGGGCTACCAGCCTCCCAGTCCCACCCAGAAACAGTAGAGTCCCCCAGATCTGGCGTACACAATAAGCTGCCAAGGCAGTAGGTGTACTGTGTTTACAATTCTGGAGGAGACAATAGCCCAGCTGCAGCCACGTCACCAACAAGGGCCCTTGGAACCTCACACGTTAGCATACCAGTCAACCCCGCACTCCCCCCATCCCCTCAGTGAAATTCACCAGAAATACACCAGCCCCTGGCCAAAGGTACAAGCCCTAAGGTGCCCTGCAATCGGCAAGTGAACTCCGTAATGACTCATCTATACCCTCTGATTCACTATACAGCTCCTGCCATTGGAACCGGTTCCCAAGAGACAAGGGAGCGCATATTCCAAATGAGATGACCCTGGCAAATGCCCTCGCCAGGATGCCCATAAATAACCATATCCACAAGGCTCCCAGGAGAACTACCTTCACCCCCAGATGGCTGCCCAAACCCCTTGAGACCTCAGGAAAATCCAGCCAGATTCTTCTGCAAACCAAATCACCCAGCTAGACTTGGGGTCCCACAAACACCTATGGCTGCCTGCCATGGGACTGCATCACAGCCTTCCATTAAGACTCCTGAAAGCCTGTGTGCTTTTTATTTTTTACTGGGAGATAAGCAGATTTCAGACGGAATGGCACTGCACGAAGGTATCCAGGCGTTACTTTCCTCCCTTTGTGCTGCAGAGCCCAGCTCCAGACTCCCAGCGGATCTTCACCTCCAGGCTGCCAGATGACCTGAGCACGGAGATTCGCTGAGCTCCCTCCTGGGAGCAGGCACCCATGCCAGGGCAGCTCAAAATCCCCAGCAGGGAGAATGTCTTACATGGAAACAGCCTCAGCAGCCTGGGCTGGCGCCTCTGCTTAGATCTGTTCTCCAGCCCCTCTCACCGCACCTATGCCTCCACTCCATTCTACACGAGCCCCAAGTCTGCATCCAAAGCTACATCAGCAGCCACAAGCACCCCTTTCCCGGCTGCTACCGGGGAACTGGCGGTCCAGCGGCCCCGCCTTAGGCCTCAGGCCCTTGGTCAGGGCCCACCCTGGTCGGAAGGCGCTCGCCAGGATGGCTGCCGCCTTCTTCCTGTCCTTCTTCCTGCACAGCTCCAGGCATAGCCTGCAGCACTCGGCCAGAGCCGCCCCGAAGTGACCACCACGGAACCCAGATGCAGGAGAGTCCTGGAGAACTAGGTCCACCCAGCTGGTGGCACTCCCGGGAGAAAAAACAGGAAAGGACCCTGCTGTACCCCACGGCAGCGCGGAGCCGCGGACCCCCGCGATCCCACCCTTTCCCGCTTCCTCCCTCCCCCACCCCAGTGCGTTTGGGTCCTCTCCTACCCCGAGGCGGCGACCCGACCCCAGCGCCACCACCACCTCCCCCTAAAACTTACCTGGGGCATATTTAGAGACACTGGCCCCTCTCAACAGGGTCTCCACTCCTCCTTCGGAGCGGGGTGGAGGCTGAGGTCCACGCTGAGGCCGGAGGACTCCTGACTTTCCCAGTCTCTCCCTGAGAGGCCCACAGTTAGGCTGCGGTGTAGTCCTGGGCAGTCTGCCGCGCCCAAAGAGAGTTTCCAGGAAAGATGGGGGTGGAGAGAAAGAGGGAGGGCGAGAGGGAGGGCGAGAGAGAAATAGGGGGTCAGTGGCTGGGAATTACCTCTCGTCTCCCCTCTATCCACAACCCGTTCAGGGATTCTCCATTCCATCCCACCCCCTGCAGGTGTGTGTGGAGCCAGCAAAAAAGACCCCGGCACCTGAGAATCAGCTAGAACGACTCGGTTCCGCCGCCACCCCTCCCGGCAGCACGCCCGGAGCCCTCCGCCTGGGATGGGGCCGGCCCACTGTGGAGCTTGTTTTCTACGCGTGGACGCGGCGATGCGGTTCGCCACAGTTGCAAGGGACTGAAGTCGGTGGATGGGGGCGGGAGGAGTGATGGGAAAGGTTAATACCGTCTGTGAACCCTGCTTGAAGTGTCTGAACCTCCGAGTACCCCGCCCTGTTCTGCGACCCTCCTCTCTGCGCGTCCAGCCCCAAACCGAAACCAGAACTCAATCCCAAGGGTCCGTACTTAGTCTCAGGAATGATGTGACGGAGGGAGCGATACGAAGTCTATTTAGGGGCCCCTCTTTTCTTTCTACAGAGGCAAAGAAAAAAAGAGGGGGGAAGTGGGGAGGAAAGGAGAAAGGAGAAAAATTAAGGGGAGACTCCCACCTTCCTCTCCACCACCCTAGGAAGTAGTTTTCGATTTTTCGGGACCTGAAGAGGCTGAATAGGGAGGAATCTCGCTCATTTGTTGCGGCACGACGCGGGGCGGGAGGATACAAACAGGCGGACACAGTTAACCAGGGTGTAGCCCATTCCGTTCGCTTTTATTCCGCACTCCCCGCCCCGCAGCCCAACAGCGGGTTCTGTTTAATTTGTTTTGCCTAAATCGTCCAGGTTGCGATCCCGCACGGAAGCCCGGCGCCCCTTGCGAGGGCCTTCTTGTCGCCGGGGCTTTGTGGAAATGTCGGGATAATTCTGCCTGGCGTTTCAATCCTATGCGGAGATTTTTCTTTCTTCTCGTCTAATCCGAATGGGGGAGGGGAGGAGAGAAGAGGGGAACCCACCCATCCCCGTTGTGTTTGCTTTTACACCGGGTCTCTGTGCCGTCTCCGGCTCCATTTTTCTCTCCCTATGCCAAAGCCAGGAACTCGGAAGGCTGATCTGGGATAGCAGCCCTCGCGTTGCTTTGTTCTCCCTCCCAAGTCGCAAACCCGGTCAGGCTAGCGTGCTGGCGGCCGGTGATTTTAATTAAAATAGGAAATTAACGAAAAAGGGACAACAGCCATCACACAGCAATAGGCCAAACAAAATCCTTTTCTTCCCGGGCTAGTACAGCGCGGAACCGGTTCTCGTATGGCGCCCGGAGCTCGGCAGCGGTCGCCTTTGCGACGGGTCCCCTGCGGGAATGCCGCCCACCCGAGGAGGCGCAGGGAGAAAGTGTCCCGGAGCTGTCCCCACCCGAGGCCGGAGGCCGGGAGCGTGCGCTCGGTGTTCCCTGGGGACCCGCCCCCAGACCCCGGCGGCCGCATCCGCGAAACTGACCCGAAATGGACGAAGCGAGCGCGCGGCGCGAACTCCAGCCCACACAGCAGCGGGCCTGAAGGCGCGGGCCTCGGCAAGCACCGCTCAGCTTACAGCTCCCTAGTGAACCCCTCCACGCCGAGGCGCGGGCGGGCCTCCAGACGGAGCGGCCGCCGACCGGGCTCTGCCCGCCCGTCCCCGCCAACGCCGGCTCCCGAATACATCATAATTTGGAATAAAATGTGAAAGCCCGCTCCCCGCCCCCACGCCGCCGCGATCTCCCTCTCGCCCTTCCCCACTCACGCCCCCAGCGATTTGCGCGGGCAGCGCTAAAGGACGAGAACACACGGGCGCGCACTTCAGCGCAGACCGGGCCACCTCCGGCCCGGCCCCGCGCCAGGGCCGCCAGCCGACCCAGGGCGACGCTGCTTGCCCCCCGTGCGTCAGCAGAGTCAACACCACAGAACGAAACCGGCCCCCCGCCATCGCCCACCGACGCGCACCCCGACCCGGCCGGCAACACGCACGCCCGGCATAACAACGACACCTCCCGGACACGGTCGCAAAGACCAGGACCGCCGCCGACGACACGCGGAGCCGCACGCCCACGAACATAACGCTTAAACGACAGCGGCAACGAGGCGGGAGGGCCTCGCGGAGTCCAGGGCCACACACCCACAGCGCGCATCGACACGCTCGGACACGCACCCTGCGGCGGGACGGCCCCACTCGGGAGCAGTAGGCATGGCCAACGGCGCACACGCGCACACTCTCCACCCCACCGCATGCACACCACACCAGGGAGAAATGAACACCAACCACCGTCGCGCGCGTTTCTATGTATTGCGTAAGGAAAAGGGGAAGGAAGGAAGAGTCTGGGCGGCGGGAGGGGGGGGCGTCCGTGGAAAATACCCCCCACGGAAAGCAATCGAAGAGCGGGGACACCCTCAGCCCGCGCGGGCGTGGAGGGGGAGAGGGAGGCGACTCGGCAGGAATTCCGTGGAAGGCCACAGGTCGTTCGTCCCCAGAAAAAGGCCCGAATGCTCACGTTTGTCCGCTACGGGGGTGCGCGCGTGGCCATTTTGAGGCCGGTGCAGGGCGCGAGGCCCGCCGCGCCCGCGCCCGCGCCGCCCCGCCCGCGCCCCGCGCCGGGCCCCGCCGCGCCGCGCTCTAATCCCGCTCACGTTCCGGACCTCGTTAGCATGGGCCGAGGCGCACCGGGGCCGTGTGCGCCGCGGAGATAAGGCACTGCCGCGGGTCCGCCCGCCCTCGATAAGCGCCTTGGCCATTATGGGCCAAATGATTCATTTTAATTTGGCAATTTCACCGGGGGTGGGGGGATGGAGAGAGGGGACCGGCTACGGAAGGCGCGTGGAGAGCTGCGCGCGCCCGGGCTTACGGCCCAATGGGCCTAGCCTCCATGGCTGATTCCGAGGCCCCTCAGGAATTCTCACTCTTCCAGTCCCCTTCACAGACTTGGAGAGACTGTCAGCCCGACATTCTGTCCCGCACGGTGAAGACCACTTCCACACCAAAGCCATCACTTCCCACCGACCTAGACCCCTGGTTTAAAGCTTCAGGCAGGTCTTTTGATCCTAGAAAGCCCCTGAGCTCCTCCCCAACCCTTCAGTCCATCCTTTTGTATTCTAAAATGGAGCTGGCAGCTCAAGACCAGAGGATATACACGCCAAAATGGCATCCAATGGAAATCGAGTTGTTTGATGTCCCAGCCCTCAGGGTGGGTTCTGAACCCACAAACATCAACCCCACAAGGTACTTTTTTTATTTGTATTTTTAAGTGTAGTTTATTTGTTTGAAAGGCAGATTTATAGTGGGGGACAGAGAGATCTTATATCCACTGGTTCACTCCCCAGATGGCTACAATGGTCATGATTGGGCCAGACCAAAGCCAGGAGTTTCTTCCTAGCTTCTCTCTGGAGCTGCAGGGACCCAAGCGTTCCCAGATGCATTAACATGGAGCTGGATGGGAAGTTCTAAGAACCATACATGTACAAACTTATTTAATCTTAAGGAACAGTCTTGAGAAGGGATGATTATTTTCAATTACATTATCCTCGTTGCTTACCCTCAATTACAGATGAAGAAACTGAGGCACAGAGAGTGAAAGTGACTTTCCCAACAGTGGAAACCTAGCAGGTGGTGGAACCTGGGTTTCCAGGAAAATTGGCACAAGGATCTACTTTGGCATTCAGCTGAGGAAGAGGGACAGCCAGGATCTTGCCTGGGGTGCGGGATCTGGACTCGGCTCATGGCAAGGAACCACATCTGTCCTTGGGGCAGGAATCTGGGTTCAGTGCCAGCTCAGTGACAGTTGCAGCCCGTGGAAGGAATCGGGATGTATTCTTCTGCAATGTAGTGGAAAGGGCATTGTGGTACAACAGGCTAAGCCCCTGCTTGGGACACACACACACCATATCAGAGTGCTGGTTCCAGACCCAGACGCTCTCCTTCCAGACCAACTCCCTCTTCACATGCCTGGGAAGGCAGCCCGCGGTGGCCCGGCACTCGGGCTTCAGCCATGCACATGAAGAACTGGACGTAGTTCCTATCTTCTGGCTTCAGTCTGATCCAGCCCCAACTATGGCAGGCATTTGAAAGTGAACCAGAGGAGGGAAGACCTCTCCTTTTTATCTCTGCCACACTGCTTTCAAATAAATAAAATGAGTCAAAAAAAAAAAAAAAAAAAAGAGAGTGAAAGAAATCTCTGCTTATTCACTCCCCTGCAGCAGCCAAGGCTATGCCAGCAGAAGCTGGGTGTTCAGAACTCTACCCAGGTCTCCTACATGGTGGCAGGGTCCCAGGTCTTTGACCCATCATCTGCTGCCTCCCAGGATGCATTAGCAGGAAGCTGAGTAGCTGAGACTTGAACCCTGATGTAGGATGCAGGCGTCCCCAGCAGCAGCTTAACCTGCCCTGATGTAGAATGACTTTAAAGGTGGCAGTGAGAGTGATGACTTGTGAGCTCCACCCAAGGCCTGTGACGGGGAACCACCTCAGAGAGGACTTGGACAACAGAGTAGCCCAGAGAGAATGTCAGGACCCACACTCCCATTTCCAAGTGCTAGAGGCTGCTTTGCTCTAGTATCCTGGCGCTCTAGTGTCCTGTCGAGGACTGAGCCCAGCGAGTGGCCGGCCCCTCCTCAGGACGACCTCCTGAGGAAACACGGTGGCCTCAGTGCAGCCTGTCTCTTCTGTTACTGTGCGGTCTCATGGGGCTGCAGGGACTGTCACAGAGCCCCGAGTCAAGGAGCTCCTCCAAAAGGAAGGCCTAAGTGTAAGTCTCAGGGTGTGAGGAAAAGGAGCAACCAGAACATTCCAGGTGGGCCTGGGAACCATCTAGGCTGCAGGCTGAGGCAGCTGGAGCAAGTCACTGAGACCATTTAAAGGGTGTTTGTTGTTTGGTTTGAGGTGGGCCAGCATTGCTACGGAGCTCCTAGGCTGCAGTGTGGCGAATGGGTGTGGGAGGAGGGTGGTGTGGGGATATCCGTTTGGGGACCAAAGCTGTGGTCCAGGGAAGGGCTTTTGAGCTTCTGCTGCTGCCCTGCCAGAAGAGGTGACCAGAGGTAGAAAAGGGAAGGGTGCCAGGTGCAGGTGTGCCCAACTGCCGAACACAGGTGCCTGGTGTCAGCTCCCAGCTTTGCAGCTGAGTCCAGCTTCCTGCTAATGCACCTGGGAGGCAGTGCTGGGTGGGCATCTCTGGAGGAAACCAGAGGATGAAAGAACTCTGTCTCTGTCTTCCAAATAAAACAAAATGGAAGTGACCAGTATTTAGAATCTAAACCTTAAGGACTGGCTTAAGGTGGTATGTGGGGGTTGGGGTGGGGCTGTCCCGCCTCACCAATAATTGCTACTTCTGGAGATGGAGGCAAGGGAGGGACTCCATCTTTAGAAAAAAAAAAACAAACAGAATTCCTTTATTTCAAATGCCTTTAAAGCACCTGCGGACTTCTGGATTCTTCTACCGCGCCTTAGAAGTCCCCCAGAGCTAGGTGCTGAAAGGACAGGGGCTGCTGGTAATGTTTCCGTGGAAGCCTCGGCGCAGGGAACGCCCAGAGATATGTCTGGTGGCTCCGGAGGTGACGTTTGCACCTCCGCTCCTGCACATACGGGCTCTCCCACCCCGCGCTCCCGAGCCAGACCTCAGGGCCGCTGACTCGACCTCTTCCAAAACACCACCCCCACTCCACGCCGGGGCCAGGGGGCCTGTGACGTCTGCACTCTCCCCCCTCCCCGATTTCCGATGGTCGCTGGAAAAACGGAAACTGCGAGTTAGCAGGGTGCCTCCCGAAATAGCATCTGGTGCCTGTCGGTCAGCGCGACGTCCTTGCGCCCCAGGACGCTGACGCAGCACGGCCAGGAAATGCCACCCCTCCTCCTCCTTGCACCCCAAGCCGGGCCTCTACGGGCAGGAAACCCTGAACGCTGAGCGCCAGTCGGGAAGGGAGGAGGCTAGGACCCACACTGGGAAATCTGCCGGCTGGTCCTGGGGGCAGTCAGGGCCCTAGGGCAGAGCCGCGTAACTTAGTCGTGCACCCCACCCTACCCCCAGCAAAGTCTGAGTTCTCCAGAAACCCCAAAACTAAGACTTTAAAAATGGTCAGGTATTTGTGGCTGCACTGGCTCCGGGAACTGTTGAGGGCTGCTGGACACCAGGCATCATGGCTATGTGCCAGCTGCTGCCCTGGGCACACAGTGACCCCTCACAACAGCCTGTGGAGTGCTCATCATCCTTGTCTCCATGGTATTGGTAACAGAGCTATTGTGCTACTTTCAGGCAACACATTGCTGGTGAGTAGTGGAGGCAGAAGTTCCCCCATCCGGCTTCAGGTGGTCCCCAGGCAGCAAGTGCATGCAGGTAGGCCTTGCACCTCTAGACAAGTGGCATGGGCTCGGACGTGACAGGTGCAGTGCTTTTATAAAGATGTTTGTTATCCTTCCACTCTCCCCTCCTTGCATGTGACTGATCTCTCCATTTCTGCCTCTGTCCTCTGCCCTGGAATAACTCCACCCCCACCACACACACACACACACACACACACACACACCAGTAGCAGACCTGAGCCCAGAATTCCCAGCTTGGGACTCATCCCTGTGCCTCTAAATTGCAGCCCTGCTGCCAGATTCTATCCCTTTACTCTTTTGGGAGTTCTCAGAGAGGACCAGTGAGCAGCGCACCCACACTCCCTAGAAGAGCACAGAGCTTGGGCTCCACCCAGACCTACTAAATCAGCTCAGAGGCTGAGGGCCAGCCATCTGCATCAACAGGTCTCTGGGAGTGATTTAACATGCATCCCCAAATCGGAGGACCATTGCTCTGGCTTACAAGCCCCATGTGTAGCCAAGGACAGTGTAAGAGAAGCATAGTGCTTGCCAACACGGTTGTCCCAACCGTGTCTCTTTCCCTAACTCGTGCTTCTTTCAGCAGCATACAGAAAACCAGTGCTGCTTTCCAAACTGCAGCAGGAATAGGGTCCAAGCTTGTCTGTCCTCCTGAGCCGAGAAGTGAGTTTCCTCCAAGGGCTGAGGGAAAGGGCACAGGATGTGTCCATCCACCACCTGTCTGGCTCCCCCTGAGAGACTCAGCAGCATACATTCAATCCGCTTGGCCCTGGTGGCCTCTCCATGCCTGCTGCCTTCAGTAGGTTATTTGCTACTTTGTGATGATGAAATCTCCAAAAATCTACAATGCTTTGGATAGCATTGTGACATGTTGTGGTTTAACTCCTTTGGTATCCAAAAGACCAAAAACTAATCAAAAAGCACATGAAAAAAAATGCTCAAGCTTACATTAGAGGAATTCAGATAAAAACTGCAATGAGATATTGTAACACATCCAGGTGTTTGGTGGGTTAAGACACTGCTTGGATCACTCACATTCCATGTCAGAGTCCCTGGGTTGGAGTCTTGTCTCCGCTTCTAATGACAGCTTCCTGCTAACTGCACAGGCTGGAAGGCAGCAGACAATGATGGCTCCAATAGGTGGGACCTCACCACCTACCTGGGAGACCTGGATGAAGTCTTAGGCTCCTGTCCTCAACCTGGCTCAGCTCAGACTCTGTAGAGCCTCTAGGGAGTAAACCACTGGATGGATGAAAGACTTGTCACTCTGTCTTTCTGTCTTACAGATGATGAAGATGGGGGCACAGTTAAGCTGCTTGTGGCACCCACGTTGTTTCATATCAGGGTGCAGATTTGAGTCTCAGATGGTCTGATTCGAATCCGGCTTCCTGATGAAATGCCCGATTGCTGGGCCCTTGCTGCGCATGTGTGTGTGTGGGGTGGGGTGGGAGGGACTTCGAAGTTCCCAGAGCCTGACACCAGCCTCTTCCAGGCTGGGAAAGTTAGCCAGTGGATGGAAGATCTCGGTGGCTCCCTCTCTCTCTGACAGTCTGCCTTTCAAATAAATACATACATCTTTTTTTTTTTTAAGATTTATTTTATTTTTATTACAAAGTCAGATATACTGAGAGGAGGAGGGATAGAGAGGAAGTGGAGCTGCCGGGATTAGAACCAGCGGCCATATGGGATCAAGGCGAGGACCTTAGCCACTAGGCCACGCCGCCAAGCCCCATACATCTTTTTTAAAAAAAAGAAATAAATAAAAAACACTTTTTAAAGATTTTTTTATTGGAAAGTCAGATATTCAGAGAGGAGAGACAGAGAGGAAGATCTTCCATCCATTGATTCATTCCCCAAGTGGCCACAACAGCCAGAGCTGAGCCGATCTGAAGCCAGGAGCTCGGAGCCTCTTCTGTGTCTCCCATGTGGGTGCATGGTCCCAAGGCTTTGGGCTGTGTTTGAGTGCTTTCCCAGGCCACAAGCAGGGAGCTGGATGGGACGTGTGGCCACCAGGATTAGAACTGGTGTCCATATGGTGTCCTACCACGCCGGGCCCATAAAAACCATTTTTAAGGAAGAATGATGGTACTGAATACTGATGTGGATGTGGAACAGCTGGATTTCTTACATTGTTGAAGGGAGCACTGGTAGACTCAGCCACTTCTGAGAACACTTCAGCAGTTACTTCTACAGCTACACACTTACCAGGAGAATTTGAAAGTACGCACCTGCAGGTACTCTTGCACACAAATATTTGCAACAGCTTTATTCATAACAGCAAAAATATACACAATCCAAACATGTATGAACAGATAAATCATAATACATTTACACAACAGAAGAATACTCAACAAACGTAAGTCAACTACTGCTACCTGCCTGAATGCGGAATAATCTCCAACTCACCTTGCTCAGTGAAAGAGGGTGGCCAGACACAAAGGTCGGTCTAGTGTGGGGCTGCACCTCCTTGAAACCGTGGCCAACGGCAGGAGTCAGTGCCGAGCTTTACAGAAGCTCTCTGCCTTGTGTGTAGAATAGTTGTACGTGTGTATGCGTTTGTCAAAGCTCAAAAAGCTATATACTAAAATGAGTCCATTAGGCTTGAAGTTGGCTCTGAACATTCTCTGTAGCCCTGTGTTAACCTTACCTAATCCAGGGCAACATCCCTGGCCAACGCTGCCCTCACCTGCCCTGACATTTCCTTCCCTTGCCATGTGTGGTGCTGACGCGCCCGCGAGGGAGCCTTCCATTTCCACCTAAACTGCCCAGGGCCCTCTCTGCACATGGGCCACAAGTAAAGACCTGGGGACAGGAAACTGAACTGATGGTGATTAGAAGAGTGACAGCGACATCTGCCAGGAAGTGAGGCCACCTCTTCCTCTGACCCCCAGTTTCCTTGTAGGTAACAGTACCGGGGTAGGGGTGAGCACAGGATCTCTCCTTCACTCTGCCTTTCACCTCTGTAATCTCGGTCTCCAGCGCCTACTCTCCTGGCCTCCTCTCTCTGCATCTGCTCTTCTTTCCTGCCTCTTGCCCCATCTCTGCGTTTTAATGTCTCCTGCGGCCTCTCTGTTCAGACTCACTGACAGCTCCAGGTCTACACAGGAACCCCGTTAACACGAGACGTCCCAACTCTTGCTATATTACTTGCATGGGGTTAGGAAGTCCTGAGCTGGTCTGCTTGCCACACAGGGCAAATCAGGAGGAAATGAATGGAAAACAGAAAAGGAAGGGAAGAGTTTTAGGAGGCACCATTAAGGAGGCACACAGGCTAAACAAAACGGAGCAGGGAACCAAGCAGCCCTGAGTCAGAAGGAGACGCTGCAGCAGGAGGCCCCTCCTCCACCTGGCCCGGGAGCTGGGTACCAGCCCGGCCCAAACCCCAAAGGTCAGAGCCTCATAGAACAGTTGATTGATTGATGGTCAGGCCACTCCGGACTCCGGTTCCTCCTCTACAGTAGCTGAGGTCCTAAGCTAGTTACATCCGTTTTCTGTGCCACAGTTTCCTTATCGCTAAAACAGTGGTGAGGACAACACATGGTTCACAGGTGCAGTGGAGGCTCTTGGGGCCAACAAAGGGCTTTTGACAAGTTCACGGAAATGTGAAGTATGAAACTATGGATTCCAAAATCTTTCTGCATGAAAATAAACTTGCCTTTCTTTTTTTTTTTTTTTTTTTTTTGTAAAATTTATTTATTTATTTATTTTTAAAGATTCATTTTTATTTTTATTACAAAGTCAGATATACTGAGAGGAGGAGAGGTAAAGAGGAAGTGGAGCTGCTGGGATTAGAACCAGCGGCCATATGGGATCAAGGCAAGGACCTTAGCCACTAGGCCACACTGCCAAGCCCAAACTTGCCTTTCAATTCCACTAGTCCCCTTGGACACAAAGAGCCAAGCACAATGCTTAGCAACATTTAATAGTGAGAAGCTGCTGGTTTTTGTTGTTCTATTTTGTTTTGTTTTTTGATGAGCCTCTACTCCACAGCAGGCCATGTACTCAGGCCCTCTACTAAGAAAGAAGAGATAGAGAGTAAAGAACTACAGTGCAACGTAATCAACACTGCCAGAGGGGCTGGCGCTTTGATGGGACGGCTAAAGCCACCAGTCCTGCATGCTCCACCACCAATCCAGCTCCCTGCTAATGGCCTGGCAAAGCAGCAGAAGATGACTGAAGTCCTTGGGCCTCGTGCCACCTGCATGGGAGAGCCAGGTGAAGTTCCCGACTTTATTCTGGCCCAGTTGCAGCTTATGCGGCCATTTAGGAGAGTGAACCTGAGTAGATGATCTGTGTGTGTCTTGCCATCTCTCTGTAACTCACATAAATAAATAAATCTTTAAAAAAAAAAAAAACATGCTAGAGGTGGTGAGTATGTAAAGTGCTGGGGGAACCTGGGAGAGATTTCTTGGAAAGCAAGTTCTGCACTAGTTAAAGAAATCGCTTTATCACCAAAAGCTGCTGGGGAAGACAATCATTTACCCTCTCTAGAACTCAGTTTCTTCATCCATACAATGAGCACAGCTCTAGCTTGTTGTCTCATTTATTGCAAGTTTTGTTTGCATATTTATTCAAAAGGCAGAGCAATGGGAGGAGGTGGAGACAGAGAGAGACCAATCTTCCATCTGCTGGTTCATCTCCCGAATGGCTACAACAGCCGAGTCTGGGCCAGGCTGCAGCCAGAGGTCAGGGCCACTCTCCTGGACTCCCATGTTGGTGGTAGGGGCCCACGTGCTGGAGGTATCTTCTGCTGGCTTCTTAGGCATATCCACAGAGAGCAGCTGAGACTCCAACCCAAACTCCTTGGCATGCCCTTTTTTCTGAGCAGTGGTGCTGATCTCTGTTTATCCGGGGGCAGGAGGAAGGGAAGGGTGGATGCCAGTGACCTTTAACAAGCTCCAGGAGCCGAGGACTCCCAGCAGTGACTGGAAGGGTTTTGCTCCGGCTCCTTCTGAGTGAGCCTCTGAAACCTTCCGCCTGCATGCTGCTGTGTACCCCACCAAGACCTCTCACAAGGAGGGTGAATCTAGTTTGTCTGCACCCCAGCATATTGTGGGGACAGGGTAGCATCACCGCCCATGCGTGTTGGCAGGCGACAAGAGACAGCTCAAGAACCACTGAGGAAAAGGGAAATCGCCCAGTAGGGATCTGGGCTGTGAACTTGGAGGAACTACCGGCCCTCTGGTCCTAGAAACCACCCACAGAGTGTGAAAGTACATCCTGCTAGGTGCTTGTGAGGAGGGAGAAGTCCATGATGACATAGGCTGGCTGCTGCAGCCCTTCCTGGGGCAGCCCAGGAAATGCAGGCCTTGGTGTGTGGGGTGGGTGTTCTTCCTCTGCCCTGCCTGGGGAGGGAGGTCACTCGCAGCCTCCTCCAGGGGGTGTCTGGGGGTTCAGAGCACAGGGCTTATCAGGGGGGACTCAGCTGTGAGACAAAAGCTGCTGCCCTCCCAACATGGTGGCTGAGGCCTGCCACTACCTTACCAGGATAGGAACCGGCTTTTCCTCTGCCCCCAAGGGAGAATGCACTGAGAAAAAGGGGAGGAGGACATGGGCCCTCAGAGCCCCGTTGTCACCACTCACTTCACCTGTGTGGCACTGAGCACAGCACTTCACATCTGCATTTCTACTGCACCCCCACTCCCCACTCCCCAGCCCCAGGATTATGCCTGCCCTGGAGCTCCAGTTAAGGGCACAGGCTCAGGAGCCAGACTGGCAGCATTGTTTTAATTCTGGCTCCTGCTTTTGGCTGTGTGGTCTGTGAACAAATTTCCTAACCTCTTCTTTCCCTGCCTTCCACTCTATTAAAAGGGAATAGTAAAAGCACCTACCTCCTAGAGTTGCTGTGAGGAACAAGTCAGTGTAACAGACTTAGATCGTAGCATGTATGTTCAGTAAGTTAAGTGTTTTGATCTTGCTTGCCTAAGTTATCGCTATGATTGGATGACAGCTCATCATAAGAGCGCGTTCCTCTGTGATCTAATGAGGCACAATGCCTCAGGCAAACAGCACAGGCTCTGTGGGAGCAATTTCTGGTCTTCAGGAAGATCTCTAAGTGGCAGGCATTTGGCCTAATGGTTAAATCAGTGCTTGGGATGCTTGCGTCACATATCAGAGTGGCTGGTTCAAGTCCTGACTCCACTGCTGATTCCAGCTTCCTGCTAATGCACCTTGGGAGCTAGCAGATGATGGCTCAAGTACCTGGCTGCCTGTCATCCATATAGGAGACTTGCATGAAATTCCGGGATCCTGGTTTTGGTCTAGCTGAGCCCTGTTTGGGGGCATTTAGAAAGTGAACCAGGGGTTGGAGCCATTGCATAGTAGGCTAAGCCTCTACCTACAGTGCTGGCATCCCATATGGGTATCTGTTGAGTCCCCACTGCTTCACTTTTCATTCAGGTCCCTGCTAACGGCCTACTAATGGGCAAGTAACAGAAGATGGCTGAAGTCCTTGGACCCCTGAGCCATGTGGGAGCCTGGATAAGGCTCCTGGCTCCTGATTTTACGTTAGCTCAGCTCTGTCATTGTGGCATTTGGGGAATGAACCAACAGATGAAAGATCTCTGTCTTTTCTTCTCTCTGTGTAATTCTGCTTTTCAAATAGAAATGTCTTTTTTTTTTTTTAAGAAAATGAAACCAGCAGATGAAAGATCTCTCTCTTTTCTCCCATTCAAATAAAACAGAATCTTAAAAATAAGCTCTCCAGGTCACCTTCCTTCCCTTTAGATTTCATTCCACTGTCCTGAACCAGGGTTGTGTCACTCCTCACACAGTTTTACTTGAGAGGCAGAGAGCTGGAAAATGAGAAGTCCCGGTGGCTGGGTTACTCCCCAGACATCCAGGATGGAGCTCAGTGGGTGGGCAGCAGGGGCCCCACCTCCGATCCCTCCCTGATGCCTCCTCAGGTGCCCACTGGCAGTTAGTTGGAATCAGCAAGAGAGGCAGGCTTAGAATCAGACACTCTGGCATCTGGGCAGCTTACCTGCTCGGTCCAACAGCTGCCCCTCAGCTGGGTTTGAGGAATCTGGAGGCAAAGAGGAAAATGTGAGCAAAGGCAAAGAATCTAGACGTGTTCCTGACCTCTGTGTATGTGTGTGTGTGCACACATGTGCCCATGAGTGTGTTTGCATTGCCTTTGCTTTGCTTTGTGGTGTGTCCAGGGACACAGAGAGGGTCTGAGTCTGTTTAATACTTAACCCCCTGACTCAAACACCACGGCCGTGATGACGCGAGCTGAGGCTGGGGTCCTGAGTCCAGTCCCAGCTCTGCAGAGGCAGTAGTGTGAACTGCAGTGAATCCCTTCCCCTCCCGACAGCTCAGACACTCTTGGATACCTGTTGTCATCTCTTCCATTGTGTTGTAAAGAGGCCTCCTGCCCTCCTGGCCCCAAATCTCCCATAAAGAGAGCAGCCAGAGCTCTCCCCAGGTCCAGCCCTTTCCTGGGGCTGAGCTGCTGACCAGGAAGTGGGAAAGCAGGATTTCCTGAGGCTGTTTCCTGTGACCCAGACGGTTCTGGTGAGGGGAGCGGAGAGGAAGAGATAGGGGGCATCTCCCGGCTTTCAAGCCTAAAGCACCTTTTTGTGTTTGATGTATTTCCTCTGTAGAAGCTGAAGTTCCTTTAAAGCAAGGAGTATGACAACAGGGAATTCAGAGCATTAAGGACAGCAATTCAGAGGTGGCAAAAGATATGGTGATAACCCTTCTAGCAGATGTGATGGGTCAGTATATCAGAGGAACACTACATTCCTATTTTCCTTTGAAGAATATTAAATATTATAAAAATGGGGCCATCTCCTTTCCCTCACCTGTACCTGGGGCATCCTCCACAATCATTCCAGGCCCAACCCCATTGCACTCTCTTGCTGGAAGCCTTTCCCTGCTCTGAATGATCAGCTCCTCTTACTGTGCATGGCCTGCTGCTGTGCCGCCACCATCACGTTATAGGTTCACAGCTTGGCGTATGCACGGGGCTAACCTCCACCACCAAGCCTGGAAAACGAGATCCGGCTGGCCCACTGTTGCTGTCTGGGGCAGAGACACCAGAGGACCTCAACTGGGGACCTCAACCACTGCTCACTCTCACTTTTGCTGTTCTTTCTACTCCTTCTCTCTCTCTTGTCTGTAATTCCCTGCTCCCAACTCCTCCTCCGAAGATACACAGACTCCTACTTCCATGTTTTACAAATTACTCCCTCTGTTAGAAACCTCCCTTCCTCCCCACCTTTTTTCTCCCAGTGCTCCTGAAATATTATGAAAAAAAAAAAAAAAACAAAAACAAAAAACACAAAAAACAAAACTCACCATCTTTCTGAATACCCTTCCTCTCAGAACTTGAACTGGCATTCCAGTATGGCATGCCAGTGTCTGCAAGTGATGGCATAGCCTGCTTCACCACACCACCGGCCCATCTTTCTCACATGTTATCTGCTTTTATTACAAGCATTTTGACTATAATGTTATTGCTTGCCTTTCATTTTTAAGCAATTTTTATTTATTAGCAAGACAGTTACGACGAAGGAGAAACAGAGATCTTCCATCTTCTGTTTCACTCCCTAAATGGTCAAAACGGCCAAGGCCAGGCCAGGCCAAAGTCAGGTGCCTGGAGCTTCTTCTGGGTCTCTCACATAGGTGACAGGGATCCCAGCACCTGGGCCATCTTCTGCTTTTTCCAGAACATCAGCAGGGTGAAGCAACCGGGTCTGAAACAGGCACCCATCTGAGACACCACTATGGCAGGTGGCAGCTTTACTCACTATGCCACAGCATCAGCCCATTTATTCATTAGATTGAATTCCTACAAATCCTGTTTGTCTTCCTATATCACCTTCTGCTCAACAGGATCAACACCATACACCCGTGGAGTGACGAGTGTGAAGGAAGGTGCTGATATGGTCAGAGAGGGCCAGAAAGCAGCTGTCCCTGGGCGGGAAGATGAAGCTGGGTCCTAAGCGTATGATGCTAAGTGTCTGACTTAGGCTGCTTCCATCCACTTTTGTTTCATCTCTCAAAGCAGGCTCGCCATGCTTAGCATCCCTGCTGGAATGGGGTTTTTGTTGTAAGGACTTGAGGCACTCTGTGGGAAAACAATTTGGACCATGTGACTCAGACTGCAAGCCCACATGTTGATGACATGACATCGCAGGCCTGAGGGCCTCTCAGTTCCTCTAAGCGCTTGGTTCTGTCCTTGTGAGCAGTGCCTACAAAAGTGCACAGGCCAATGTCTGTTCCTCATCTGTTCTCACCTCCAGGGGCCCTTACAGTCCAGGCTCGCTAATGGCTTCTCACAACGTAAAACCACTGAAATAAATCCTTTAACATTAACAAAGTGGGATCCAGGAACTTCAGGACTCAGGTGTAACAAACAGTAACGTCTGCCCCTGACTAAAGAGCACAGCACTGCTTCTAGAAGGAAAAGCAAGCAGGGCAGCTCGGGGAGCAGTGTTCCAAATGATGCATTCAGCTCAAGATCAGCTCCTGTAGGGAGCTCCACGTGCAATCAGGTCAGAGGGGCATAGCTTCTTGGGGCCTTTTGGGCCCTTGGCCCTGGAGTTACCCAGCCCAGCTCCAACCTCTGCTTGCCACCGACCTGGGCAGATACTCCCTACGGCTCTTGACTCATTGGGGTCAGCGGAGGTGTAAGTGAATTTAGGCATTTAGGACCCCTGCAGACACAAAGTTCAAGAGGAGAGCTGTCATGTAGACAGTTTGGCTCCTCTGTCTGGAACACTCTCTGGCTACCCCTCAACCTCCAAGATTTGTTTATTTGAAAGGCAGAGTGACAGAAATCTCCATTTCCTGGTTCCCTCCCCAAATACTCACAACAGCCAGGACTAGGCCGGGTCAAATCCAGGGACTCCATCCAGGTCTCCCATATGGGTGGCAGCCACCAAGTGCTTGAGCCAACATCAGCTGATTTCCCAGTACATCAACAGGAAGCTTCATGGGAAATGGAATAGCTGGGACTGACTGGTGCACCAATATTGGCTATGGCAGCTTAACCCACAGTGCCACACCTGTCCCACAGGCTGGCTTTTTAATCTTATACTCTCAGAATGTGTGTGACTGTTTCCTGAGTGAACATGCTTTTTAAGATTCTTTACAGTTGGGCCCAGCACAGTAGCCTAGTGACTAAAGTCATTGCCTTGCACACGCCTGGATCCCATATGGGCGCCGATTCTAATCCCAGTGCCCCTGCTTCCCATCCAGCTCTCCTCTTGTGGCCTGGGAAGGCAGCCGAGGATGGCCCAAAGCGTTGGGACCCTGCATCTGCATGGAGACCCAGAAGAGCTCCTGGTTGGCTCAGCTCCGGCTGTTGCAACTGCTTGGGGAGTGAATCAGCAAATGGAAGATCTTCCTCTCTGTCTCTCCTCCTCTCTATGTATATCTGACTTTGCAATAAAAATAAATCTTTTTTAAAAAATGACACAAGTCTGGTGATGAATAGATCATAGGTTGTCATGGGTGAGGGGGAGGGTGCGTTTTGAAAGTGTGGCACTAGGACACTGGTGGTGATGTGACAGTTCTGTATGTGGACGGTAGTGGTGGGTCACTAGTGTGTACACGGTAGCATTTCAGAGCTATGCATCAAACAGTAAATACAGGTTTGTAAAAACTCGTGAGTCTTGAGAACCTGTGGTTATTATCATCATCTTTAATGTCAATTTTATGGCTTTGATAATGTCCTATGTTTATGTCAAACATTATCATTGTGGGGGGCCCTGAGTTGGAGTATAGCCAAACACTTTGTATTATTTTGGGGAGCTTAAAAAAGTAGGGAAGGATCAACCACAGCAGATAACAAAAGAAGACTTTTTATTATTAAGTCCTATCAAAAATATTAAGTCATTTGAATAGCTCAGTTTATAAAACCTACCCAACAATTTTATCATCCTATGGCAACTAGTGCTGTACATTGAAAATGTCACATTAACATAAGCCCATCACACTGCACAAGTTTTACTTCCACAGTGTTACAAATACATCTTAAGAGGAAATGCTGTCCCTGTACAAAAGATTTGGTTATTTAAAAAAGATAACTATTTCCCTTAAACTCAAGAAGGGCTGATTTTTCTATTTTAACCTAAGTCGTGAGGACTTCATGTTCAGTAGGTGACACGGGGTAGATGCAGAGGTCCGACACGCCAAGACAATGGACTCCCGTCCTGAAGCACCCAGTAGAAAGAGCAGCGCAGATTCGGAAGTGTGGTGTCTGCAGTAACTGACCTCACGTAGGTGACCAAGTCACCTGGCCAGCTCTTTGCGAACGGCTGCCACCAAGGATCAGCCTGAGTGCTAGAATGACCGCAAACCTCAAAACTAGCAAAAGGCTCTGGCTTCCCACAAGAGCAGGAGGCTAAAGGTTTAAAACAGCTTCGGCAGCTGCCTGAGACGCTTTACATCTAAGAAGGGGCCTACTGAATTCATGCTATTCATTTGGTTTAAAGTCTCAGAAGGCTGCAAACTTTCTGGGAAAACCAGAACCTTCTTTTCATTTTCCTTCTCAGGGTGTTGGGTAAACTCTGCTTTTCCAGTCCGGAGGTTCACTGCAGGACTTGGTTTAAGCTTCTTTAGCAAGAAATCTGGGTTTTCACTCAACTGCTGTTTTGCTTTTGGTGGTACAGCTTCATTTGTAATATTTCTCAACACTGGCATGTCTGGGTGGGTGCCCACAGACTCACAGCTGTAGCAGTTAACTACCTCACAGGTGTTCCTAGGAGATACTTTCTGATGACTGAGTTGTTCGGCCGTGGCTGCAAGGTTTTCAATCAGCACGGGTTCACTCTTGTCTGCACTGGTGGGAGGCTCCTCCTCATCTTCACTATTGTCACTGCTTTGTATGAGTCCATATCTCTTCATGTATTTTTTGGTTGCAAATGACATGTTGCTTGGTGAAATTAAACTCAGCCCAACTGTACTTCTGTCCCCATTAACATGCAAAGGACTGACTAATGAGTCACAGTGATTTTGATTTGACTGATTAAGAGATAGTTGTGACAGCTGATTTTCATTTAAGTATTTCAGAGCTATGGCATTTGCCTCCATGCTCAAGTCCACACCGTTGGGGCTTAAACCACTCACACCAACATTAGCAAATGACATGTAGTTTAGTCCAGAGATCACTGCTTCCGGGCTGATGCACGCCAATACACTGAAAGACACAAATAAGACACATTATTTGGCTCATTTTTCCTGCCATTTATTCAAAAGGCAGAGAGATCCAGATAGAGCTCTTCCATCTGTGGTTCAGTCCACAGATGCCTACAAAGCTCGACGTAGGCCATGCCACAATTAGGAGCCCAGATTCTACCTGAGTCATCCACACCGGGGGTGGGGCCCCGAGCACTGGAGCCATCAGCCGCTGCCTCTAAAGTGCTGGAGTCTGAAGCGGAGCTGGGACTCACACTCGGGTACTTGCCAGTGGGACAGTGACTGCTGCCCGCCTACTTCATTCTACACTAAGCAGTACCCTTGATGTGCTCCACGCCATGGCAGTACAAAGGCTCTCAGCTTAAAGCACATGGTGGTTTTGCATATGAGTACTCAGACATCTAAGTCTTGATCCAGACCCACATTTGAGTAATAAATATGACAAACTGTAAGGTAATTCATGATTCACAAAAACTGAAAGTGGAAACAAGTTAATTTCCCAAATCTATGTCTCAGTCATGATTTCAAGAACAAACATAAGGCCACAAATAAGTGATTAAATAATGTTGTGTCATTTAATTTTCAACTATTAACTTCAAATTCCACGAGATGAGCTAATTTTCAATGTAAAGTAAAACAAAAATAAAATCAAGGGCTGGCCCTGTGGCACAGCAATTGAACCACCGCCTGCAACACCTGCGACTTATGTGGGCATGGGTTTGATTCCTGACTGCACCACTTTCAGTAGCACTCCTTGCTGGTGTGCCTAGCAAGGCAGCAAAGGATGCCCCAGATGCTTGGGCCCTTCATACACATTGGAGACCAGAAGGAGGCTCCTGGCTCTGCCTAGCCCCAGCTGTTATGGTTGGAAGTTCTTTATTCCCTCTCAGTAACTCAGCCTTTCAAATAAATCAATAAACATCTTAAAAAATAAAAATCAATCAAACACAAACATGTGATGATACAATAGTACAAACTTTGGTAGATGCAGCTAGCACTATGGCACGGTGGGTTAAGCCACTACCTGTAATGCTGGCATCTCATGGGGGCACTGGTTTGAATCCCAGCTGCTCCATTTCTGATCCAGCACCCTAATGCGCCTGGGAAACTCGTGGAAGATGGCCCAAGTGCTTCGGCCCCTGCACCATGTGAGAGCCCTGAAGTCCTGGCTGTTGTGGCCATTTGGGAAATGATCCAGTGGACAGAGGTCTCTTTCTATATAACTCTGTTGGTCAAACAAGTAAAATTCTTAACAAAAAAAATTTTGGGGGGGGGTAGGCCTGGTGTGTTAGCTTAGCAGCTAAATTCTCACCTTGAACACACGGGAATCCCATATGGGCACTAGTTTGTGTCCCTGTGGCTTCACTTCCCATCCAGCTCCCTGCTTGTGTCCTGGGAAAGCAGCAGAGGATGGCCCAAAGCCTTGGGAACCTGCACCTGCGTGGGAGACCCGAAGAAGCTCCTGGGCTTCGGATTAGCTCAGTCTGGCCATTGCGGCCCCTTGGGGAGTGAACCAGTAGATGAAAGATCTTTCTCTCTGTCCTCCTCTCTGTAAATCTGCCTTTCCAATAAAAATACGTAAATCTTGCTAAGTATCAAAAAACTACATCAACCAGTTTCTGAATATGGGTTTGCACATACACACAAATTATTTTATTAGATGTGATCTTCAAATCACTTTGCTAAGCTTTAACTCAGTTGAGTTACCTTTTCCTTTATATCAAACACATAATTAAAAGAGTTAATTCTTACTGAAGCTTTATGTATGTGCCATGCATTCTGCTAAATGTCTTACAAGCATCAGTACATGTATGCCTCACAGTAAAGAAGTGTGTTCTCATTTAAACCATTTTTTTTTTTTTTAAATTGGGAAGGTAGATTTACAGGGAAAGATCTTCCATCTGCTGTTTCACTCCCAAGATGGCTGCAATGGCCAGAGCTGAGTGATCTGAAGCCAGGAGCCAGGAGCTTCTTTTGGGTCTCTGATGTGGGTACAAAGGCCCAAGGTTTGGCCCATCTTCGACTGCTTTCCCAGGTCACAAGCAGGGAGCTGGATGGGAAGTAGAGCAGGTGAGACATGAACCAGCACATATATAGGATCCCGGTGCATGCAAAGCGAGGATTTAACTACTGAGGCCATCACACGGGCCCTCATGCAAACATTTTTAAAAATTTATATTTACTTTACTTGAAAGGCAGAGATAGACACACATACCACACCACACCACACTACACCACACACACACACCACACCACACCACACCACACCACACCACACTGAGAAAGAGATTCAACCAGCTGGGTCACTCACCAAATGTCTACCACAACAATCAGGGCTGGGCAAGGACAGAGCCAGTACCCAGGAACTCAATCGTGTGGTGGCAGGGACCTAGAATGCTGCATCCCATAGTGTGTATCAACAGGAAGCCAGACTCAGAAACTGAGGCACTCCAGATGGAATGTGGGCAGCCCAAGCAGCATCTTTACTGTGCCAAATACATGCCCCTTTCCATTTCAATCTTACTCTCCACTTCAATACCTTATATCCTATTTCCCCTATTTTTCTGCTTTCTCTTTAGCGCTTCCTGTTGTCTAGGATAGTACTTTATAGACAAAAGGAAGTGCTAAAGCAGGATTGGAAATACAGCAGCTGGGACTTGAAGTGGCACTAGTATTGGATGTTGGTATTACAGACAGATGCCTAACCACTATACTACAATGCCTGTTCTCCTGAATGTTAAGATTTTTGTTTATTTAAAAGCAAGAGTGATAGAAGCAGAGACAGAGAGAAAGTGATCTTCTATTCATTGATTCACTCCCCAAATTGTTGCAATGGCCAGAGCTGAGACAGGCTGTATCCAGGATCCTGGAACTCCATCTGAATCTTGCAAGGGTCCAAGCACTTGGACCATCTTTCTCTGCTTTTGCAAGCACATTAGTAGGGAGCTGGACAGGAGGTGGAGCAGCTGGCTTGAATTGGCACTCTGCTCTTAAATGGGATCTGGTATTTCAGGCAGTGGCTTAACACACTGTAACACAACATGGGCTCTCATATATATGCTGTCATTATCTATTGATGCATTTAAAAAAGATTTATTTATTTTTATTGGAAAGGCAGAGAGCAAGAACCCATATGGGATGCCAGCGCATACAAGGTAAAGACTTAGCCATTGGGCTACAGTGCCAGGCCCCGGTGCATTACTTATTTACTCGCTTCCTTATAACAGCCAGCAAGGACAGGGATTTTTGGTTTTTTTTTTTTTTTTTTTTTAACCACTGCAACAGCCTCTTTAGAAAATATTTGCTGGTTTTGTAGAGGTACAGGTAAGGGTGTAGGGGAAAAATCTGCTGCATGAATAAAGTAATAGGCACTATCATTTTCCTTAGGCTCAGTTGAGGAAACTAAGGAGTAGACATGCTCAGTAGGCTCTCTCCAAATTTGCAGGCAAGTGGCACACTGGCACATGGATCTGCCTTGCTCCCAGACCCTGTGACTACTGTCCCAGTAGAATGTATTCAGCACCTTGTACTTTGTTCTCAGAGCTCTCTGTGTGCTACTTGTTATGGTAAATGCTATATTCCAGTCAAAGAATACTCAATGACTTTCCATATCACTCCATGAAGAAATTCAGCTATTCTACATGTGCTGGCCACTGCTTGTTTCCACAGCTCCCCAGAAGACAAATAATATCCAGTATTTTCATTCTTATAAGCACCAGAAATTCGGAAGAAGCCATTTCCAACCAGTGATGACATCAACAAATAATGGAACAGTATGCTCCATAATCTTAGTCTTTCTAACTACTTTGAAATTGTCCCTTAATTGTACTTAAATAAAACAAAACAAAACAAGAAGTGGAAGAGACACTACACAATTTATCTACACATCACTTCTATTTTTAAAGATTTACTTATTTATTTGACAGATGGAGACTGATTTTTCATGTGTTGCTTCACTGCCCAAACGCCCAGGGCAGGGTTGGCAGTAACTCTTTCTTAGTTTCCTACATGGGTAGCAGGCACCTCATTAGAGTTGGATCAGAAGTGGAGCATCAGTGTGGGATGTCTGTATCAAATGTGGTGGCTTAATGTGTTGTGTCACATGCCAACCACAAGACAGTACCCTTTAATGACAACATTCAGTCATAATGCCTTCTGAAGAGGCTTTTTCTATTTTTTGTCTATGTCCTCCAAATGATAAACAATTTGCAGGTAGAATAAGAAAACTGGTATACTTTTTAAAAGTATGATTAAAGTACAGCATCTACAGATAACATTAATGAAAACAAATCAAAGCAAAAACTTCTAATAAAAATGCTAAATATTTAGAAAATAGAAAAAGATTTAATTAGATCTGTTTTGACAGAATGGTAAAAAGATCTACAAAGCAGCCAGTCCATTTAGAAGCTTCCTCATGTTTTGTTGTTTCGTTTAGCTCCCTAGCTTCAGCTGGGAGGTGGGGATGGAACACCACTACTTTGAGAGTAAAGGCCTATCAGTCTTACTCAGAACCAAAGCCTATGAACTCTTTATAATTAAGATGAAAAGCCTCAAAGGAGGCTCTTGCACTAATCAAATCCTAAAAGTCTAGAGGACAAATACACTGTTAGGATCTCATTAGTTATGCAGTCACAAAAGGATGATTGAAATCCATGAATAAGTTTGTCTAAGAGTTACACACCAACAACTAAATGAATGAAGTACAACAATTGTTCTAATTTACTTGAAGATGAAAATCAACCTTAATTTATTGTCCTGTCTGAATCCTGCTTTTTCAACTAACAAAAGAGAGCCAGGAATCAGAGCCTATTTAAGACACATACTGAATTCAAAAGGTCACTCCAAGTTGGAAACCTGCAACGGGCTGCAGCCAAATCTCAAACTTAAAACAATCTCCATGTGCTGTACACTTTCTAGGTAACTCTGGGACTCTTGTGCCTGGCATTCCTGCCTCTGGACTACCTTAGTCCCTGCCATGTTCCAGAACAAGAGAGTAGAGAGGAAATCTTCCTTCCCTGCCTCTGTTATTCTTTTTTAGGAGTATTTGCTTTTGGAATACAGAAGTGGAACATGAAAGGAATTTCAATGCAGAAAAATGATAAAAGATCGCTGGATTACAGAACAGAAGGAACAAAGGTTACTTTTCCTGGAATACCTCACCTGTCACTTAGAACACTGTTTCTATGGGAAAATGTGCCTAAAATTCTAATAATACAAAGTCATACTGACAACGATATTGCAGATAATGAATGTTTGTTGTTTCAGTGACAACTCAAATGGTTGGGATTTCATTCATTTAGCAACTGACTCATTGGAAGGCCCAATAAATGTGGCAGACAAAGAGGACCCACCACCACAGCCACTGTGCTGCATCCTGGTTACTGCCCCTCGGGTTCAGCCAACCACAGACTAAAAAATCCTCAGGAGAAAGATGCAACCAAACTAAATATACACAGACCTGTGTTCCTGTCTGTATTCCCTTTGTAATTCAACATAACAACTACTTACAAAGCATTTACACTGCAGTAAGCATTACAACAGTAACCTAGAGATGATGTGAAGTATTCAGGGCACAGCATGCCCTTCAGAAGGGATACGAGCATTCATGGATCTGGGTAATCTGGCAGGGGGATCCTGCAATCAGTACCCCATGGACAGGGAGGGAACTGGTATATAACATTCGATCAACTACTGCACGATTCTCTCAAGCACAAATTACATCATCTGTTAAGAAAAAGGTGTTTCAAGAATACAAAATTTCAAGTTTCTGAGACGGCCAGAAAACTTTGAAAAAGTAGATGACATCTGAGTCCAGCTATGAAAGATAAGAATCCTGGCAAGCAGAAAAGCAAAAAAGCATCTCAGATAAATGTAATAAAAAGAACTTCACAAATGCCAACAGCAGGCAGGCTGTAAAACCACCACACACAAAACAGGACTTCTTACATGTTAGGGAAACAGCTTCTGTGCGGTTCCCTTTTTAATCAAAGTAATACACTGATAATCAGCAAAAGAGAAATTTTTCAAAATTTCAGGGTATTTCTATATTGGATGAAGTTAATATGGTATGAAAATAATGCCAACTTGGGAGGGGTTCTGATGGAGGAGCCTGGGCAACTCCTCTGGCAGGACACAGTCCCTGCAGGTAAGCGCAAGAAGCATGATAGAAAACAGCCCAGAATAGGCCATGGAAAGTTTCCCACTAGCATACATTCGGCATGGGTCAGGAGCAGACCAGGCTGAATCAGTTCATGTCATCCACTGGCAAATCCGATCGCCAGAACAGAGTGTGGGATGGGCCGGGTTTGGTTGCGACACAACCAGTACACATTATGGAATGCCAGGGCGTGGCTGCCTGTACTGGATGTGAATGCAGCACCCATCCAGCACACGTGAGATCCAGGAAGGAAGGGGCAGAGCTGGCAGGGGGGATTAAGGGGCTGGTCCCCTCACCAGTCAGCTACTCCCACTGGGGAGTTTTGGCTGGGATAGAGACAGACCCGACTAAGCAAGGCTACAACACCTGTGTGCCGCATGTGGACTAGATCAGGGCCTCAGCATCAGCTGGCAGAAGCTGGCACTGGGGACTAATTCTGTCGAGTCAAATCTCAGGACCACCTAAAGAGTGCATAAACCGGGACAGAGAGACCTGGGAGGGAAAAAGTGGGTTCCCCCTTCTTGGGTCACTAGTCCCATGGGAGGGCATGAAAACTAGGACGGGGGCTGGGATGGCTAGATAGAGAGGCACTCAACAACATCTGTGAGGGCTGGATGGTTGAGTTGGTTAGATAGAACTAAGCTTTAATACCCATTGACAAGTAGCAGAGCCAAATGGGATGGGGGACAGACTGGTCTTCTGCTACACATACTGGCAAACCAGGGTAGGGGGTGGGCTTGGTGGGGGTTATTGTGGGTCGCCCCTACTAGGCTGCAGCTCCCACTGGTTGATGTAAGGGCCGAACCAGACTGGACTGCAACACCCATTGGTTCCAGTGCAACTCAGGACTGAAAACAGAACCAACCCAGCAATTGCAACCACCAGCTGATCGGGGTGATGGACTGTGCCGGGCCCTGTGCTTGCTAGAACATATAAGAATCTAGTCTGGGAATACCTCAAAGTATCTTTGGAGATCTCCCCAATTGAACTGCTGGACTCAGAACTCTAACCAAGAAAAGACAGAAGACAGAACAGGACAATCATTCATCTCAGCTATATGTTGGCAGCAAATTATGGGGCAAACGGAGACTTTATGATGGACCATATCAATCGGTGGACAACCTCATCGAGCGAAACTGGCAGCGATTCATAACTGGAGAACTATTAACACCACTCGAGCACATATCTCAGAGCATGCCCCACATCTGGGACTTAGGGTGGGCAGGAAACCGGGTGAGGCTTCTCCCTCAATATCCCCCTTTACCTCAGATACATGATGGAAACAATATGGACATAATAGCATTACCCACTTTCCTATCCCCTAAACCTTTTTTTTTCCTTGTTTTTCCTTTAACTGTAATTAACTATGTAAAGATTGTCAACAACAATACAATAAAAAGAAAAAAAAAAAAAAGAAAAGAAAATAATGCCAACGTTAGAGACCTTTCCTGTGTGCTTTCCTAACAGGTATGAGAATATTTTATAACAGACTATCCGTGCCTCTTTCCCACTGACCACAAGCTCTATGAAGACAAGGAAACTTTTCTAATTGGAAAGCAGTAAGAAATAAACAGAGCCTAGCACTACAGCTTAGTTGGATAATCCTCCTCCTTCAAGCGCAGGGATCCCAAATTGGCACTGGTTCGTGTCCCAGCTGCTCCACTTCCTTCCCATCCAGCTCCCTGTTTGTGGTCTGAGAAAGCAGTGAAGGATGGCCTAAACCTTGGGACCCTGTACCCACATGGGAGACTCAGAAAAAGCACCTGGCTCCTGGCTTTGGATAGGTTCATCTCCAGTCACTGTAGCCACTGGAGAGGGAATCAACGGATGGAAGATCTGTGTCTCTTCTATCTGCCTTCCCAATAAAAAAAAAAGTAAATACCACTTTAAAAAATAAACAGAAACATACTAGTCTTTTTTTTTTTTAAAGATTTATTTTTATTTTTATTACAAAGTCAGATATACTGAGAGGAGGAGAGACAGAGAGGAAGTGGAGCTGCCGGAATAAGAACCAGCAGCCATATGGGATCAAGGCGAGGACCTTAGCCACTAGGCCACGTTGCCGAGCCCCCATACTAGTCTTAAATAATATAATGTCCAGATTTCATCTTCCCTTTAACAAGTATGTGATGAGTCAGCTCAATGAAGAAGGACATGACCAGTTATACATATTTCTAGAAACAGGATTTTTTTGCTTTTGTGCAGCTGGGGTTAACATAATGGAGGAACATAGCCAGTGTCATGCCCTGACAATGGTTCTGAGAGATCATATATAATGAAGCCAGTTTCTCCATTGATGGTTTACCCATCAAACAAGGTTGGTGACATTGGCAACTCACAGCTGATGAATACACCTAAGTGGGAAATTTCAATATAGATGTAACAAACAAGCCTAACTAAACACCCATCTGCGGGGAAGGAGGGCTTTCAGACACTGCCAGTGACACTCATTTCTTTCCAAAGCAGGTTGCTGCCGTAACTCCCCAGATGGCATCCTACAATCTCTTTCAAGTTACTCATATATCCAATTCAAATGAGGACTCGGGCCTGGTGCAGTGGCCTAGTGGCTGAAGTCCTCGCCTTGAACACACCAGGATCCCATATGGGCGCTGGTTCTATTCCCGGAGACCCTGCTTCCCATCCAGCTCCCTGCTTGCGGCCTGGGAAAGCAGTCAAGGACGGCCCAAAGCCTTGGGACTCTACACTCATGTGGGAGACCTGGAGGAAGCTCCTGGCTTCTGGCTTCGGATTGCCTCAACTCCAGCCTCTGCCGTCACTTAGAGAGTGAATCATTGGATGGAAGATCTTCCTCTCTGTCTCTCCTCCTCTATATGACTTTGCAATAAAAATAAATAAATCTTTTTTAAAAATGAAGACTATAACATAGTCCTAAAAAATGACCAACCAACTGAATCAAAGCACAAGCTTACATCTTTTCTCATGATATTGCTCAACACATACAAAACGTTATTACTCTTTCAAAACACATTTTTTAAATGTTACCTGGCATGATCCACTTTATGTGCATTTTTCTTCACTTTAGTGGGAGAATCAATTTTTACTCCAAGGCTTCTTAGCTGCTTAATAGTTGCATTAAGGACACAATCTTTGTCTACCAGTGCTGAATCTTGTATTTTTTTCTTTTGTTGGTAAACATTCTCGGTTCTGGTACATTCGTGGCTAATTATTACTGCTTTGGCAGATGGCTGCTCAGTTTCTTGGGAGGAGTTATTTAATAGGTGGTTCACTTGACCCTGAAGAAAAGAAAAAGGACACAGTGAAAACCCACTATTCAGGGAGGCTGTGACACAGCAAGTTGTCACCTGGGGCAGCAGCATCCCATACTGCCCCACATTTTCATTTTTTAGATTTATTTATTTTTTTATTGGGAGAGCAGATTTATAGAGAAAAGAGAGAGAAAGATCTTCCATCTGCTGGTTCATTCCCCAAATGGCCGCAATGGCTGGAGATGAGCTGATCTAAAACCAGGAGCTTCTTCTAGCTCTCTCGAGGGGGTACAGGATCTCAAGGTTTTAGACCATCCTCCACTGCTTTTCCAGGCCACAAGCAGGGAGCTGGATGGGAAGTACAGCAGCTGGGACACAAACTGGTGCTCATATGGTATGTCAGGGTTTGCAGGCAGAGGATTAGCCAGCTGAGTCATCAGACCAGCTGCTCCACTTGCAATCCAGCTCACTCCTAATGTAATTGGGATTGAAGGATGACCCAAGTGCATAGGTTCCTGTCACCCACATGAGACCTGAACGAAGTTCAGCAGCCTGGCCCACCTCAGCCTGGTGTAGGCAGTGAACTAGCAAATGAAAGATTGTTCTCAGTTCCTCCTTCTCTCTTTGTAACTCCACCTTTCAAATAAATAAATCTTAAATACACACACTACTATTGACAATCTTAGGATAAGATCTTAAACAATACCAAAAGGAAGGCCAGCAAAGAGCAAAGTATTTGCATGAGCTTGCACACACATGCTTTACTTGACTGATTTACTTGTTTGAAACAGAGTGCATAAGGGAGAGACAGGGAGATAGAATTCTTCTACCCTCTGGTTTACTTGCTGGACCTAACAGCCAGGTCTAGGCCAGGAACTCCATCCTGCTGTTTCACATGGGCAGCAGGGGCCTAAGCACCTGGACCATCTTCTAGTGACTTACAGTGCACCAGAAGGAAGCTTCATTGGAAGCAGAGCAGCTGATATAGCAGTCCAGCACTGCAAGCAGCTGCTCAACACACTGCACCACAATGCTACAATGCTACACTCCTCCTCTTTTTAAAAACTCCTTATCCATGATTCCAACCTTTTTTGTTGTTGTTTTATTTTAAAGATTGTTTTTTTATTTATTACAATGGCAGAATGACAGGGAGAATGTGAGAGAAGTCTGCCATGTACTGTTTCATTGCCCAAAAGGCTGCAACAACCAGGTGCAGGTCAGGCCAAAGTCAAGAGCTAGAACTCCATGGATTTTCTTCCACGTAAATAACAGGGCCCAATTTCTGGCCCATTTCCTGCTGCTGTCCTAGTTGTATTAGCAGGAAACTGGATGGAGCCAGAATAGTCAGGGCTTACAAGAAGAAACGTAACTTGCTGTGCCATAATGCCAGTCTCAAAACATTATCATGTCAAATTACACAAGTTTCAGGTCCAGTGCAGTGGCCTAGCAGCTAAAATGGTGGCAATGTTGGAAGGGATCAGGATAAGATAAATTTTAAAACTAAAATATAATGTAAGTATAGAACACCTCAAGGTAATATCCCTTGAAACAGTTAAACAGTTGAACTTGAGGACCCAGTATGAAGTCCTAGCCTTGCACACACTGGGATCCCATATGGGCACCAGTTCTAATCCCGGTAGCCCTGCTTCCCATCCAGCTCCCTGCTTGTGGCCTGGGAAAGCAGTTGAGGATGGCCCAAAGCCTTGGGACCCTGCACCCACGCGGGAGACCTGGAACAAGCTCCTGGCTCTTGGCTTCGGATCAACTCAGCTTCACTCCCCACTGTAGCTACTTGGGGGAGTGAATCACCAGACGGAAGGTCTTCCTTGGTGTCTTTCCTCTTCTCTGTACATCTGACTTTGCAATAAAAAAGAAATAAACCTTAAAAAGAATTACCCACGTTTTAAGCACATTTAAAATATCAGAGTTTTGGGCCCGGCGCCATGGCCTACTGGCTAAAGTCCTCGCTTTGAACGCACCTGAATCCCATATGGGCACCGGTTCTAATCCCGGCAGCTCCACTTCCCATCCAGTTCCCTACTTGTGGCCTGGGAATGCAGTCAAGGATGGCCCAAAGCCTCCCACCCTTGTGGGAGACCCGGAGGAGGTTCCTGGTTCCCGGCTTCGGATCGGCGCAGCACCAGCCGTTGCAGTCACTTGGGGAGTGAATCATCGGACGGAAGATCTTCCTCTCTGCCTCTCCTCCTCTCTGTATATCTGACTTTGTAATAAAAATAAATAAATCTTTTAAAAAAAATTTATGATACAAAATTTATGAGTAATGTCAAAATTAAAAAAAAAAATATATGATCTCATCAAGCTCCAGAGCAGTGAGAACACTCAGCATCTGCTGACTTTAAAGCCAACGTGTTTAAAAGCACTTGAGTTTCCCTGCCTCATGTTTAAGGCCTCTTGTAAAATTCTTTAAGCATTATTTCTAAATAATGAATTTATTTGAAAAACACATATAGGTTTCAGAGTAATAAATAACATCATGTTTACATATCTTTCAGAATTGGGCTCCCTTCTCCCCTTTTTGTTTAATTTTTATTTTTCTACTTTTCTCCAGTGTGAGAGCAATGACAGAAAATTCCAAGCTGGGAACTCGCTCCACACCAGATTTTCCAAGAGCAAGAATAACGTGTGATGCTAGGCCACCATGTGCAGTGCTAGCAACTCGTATGGGTGCTGGCTGTTCCCCTTTCCATCCAGTGCCCTGCCTATGGCCTGGGAAAGCAGTAGAAGACGGCCCAAAGCCTTGGAACCTTGCATCCATGTGGGAGACCCAGAGGAAGCTCCAGGTTCTTGCCTTTGGACCAGCCCAGCTCCGGCCACTGTGGCCACTTCGGGAGTGAAGCAGCAAATGAAAGCTATCTCTCTGTCTCCCTTTCTATGTAAAGATAAATTAAAAATATACAAAATATTTTAAAAAAGAAAAAAGCAATAAATTAAATACTCTAAAAATCTGCGACAGCCAGGGTTCTTTCACTTTGCAAGTCTCAGTTCAGAATCCAGCCGTTCGAGGACGCCAGCTCCCCTGGCAGAATGACCCCTTTTCTGGGCTGTCACATCACTTCCCAGCCCACCTCGCAACCGCTGCCAGTGCCCGGGTATACGTTCTCTCAGTTATCATGGACACAAACCGTCAAACTCGCCTCTATATTATCTATTTTATATAGTCTACTTTTCTACACTAAGCTAAATATTTAATCAACATGCACTTGACTAAAATAATTAAACACTATGATAAATATTGCACTACTTTCCAATTTTCATACTTTCTGTGAACTGTTACTTATTTTCTGCTACAAACTTTAATTTGAACTTGGCACAAAAACAACACATCTTAAAAATAAGGTTTGCCAGGCCCAGTGTTGTGGCCTAGCAGCTGAAGTCCTCGCCCTGAACGCACTAGGATCCCTTGTGGGCACCGGTTCTAATCCCAGCAGCCGCACTTTCCATCCAGCTCCCTGCTTGTGGCCTGGGAGAGCAGTCGAGGATGACCCAAAGCCTTGGAACCCTGCACCCATGTGGGAGACCCAGAAGAAGTTCCAGGCTCCTGGCTTCAGATTGGCTCAGCTTCGGCCGTCGCGGTCATTTTGGGAGTGAATCATCAGAGGACCATCTTCCTCTCTGTCTCTCCTCTGTATATCTGACTTTCCAATAAAAATAAATCTTAGGGCCTGGCGGTGTGGCCTAGCGGCTAAAGTCCTCGCCTTGAATGCCCCGGGATCCCATATGGGCGCCGGTTCTAATCCCGACAGCCCCACTTCCCATCCTGCTTGTGGCCTGGGAAAGCAGTCGAGGACGGCCCAAGGCTTTGGGACCCTGCACCCGCATGGGAGACCTGAAAAAGGTTCCTGGTTCCTGGCTTCGGATCGGCGCGCACCGGCCCGTTGCGGCTCACTTGAGGAGTGAATCATCGGATGGAAGATATTCCTCTCTGTCTCTCCTCCTCTGTGTATTTCTGACTGTAGTAAAATGAATAAATCTTTAAAAAAATAAATAAGTAAATCTTAAAAAAAAAGATGCAAAGCTCTACCTTTTCTTTTATTTATATTTTTACTTTTTCTTACCAATAATTCCTCATAAATTTTCTGGTTCTCAGACGGTCCATGTGGCAAGGGTCGCACTCCCTGCTTGGTTTTCGTCTCTGGAGATGTTTCAGGGTCGTTGGCGCCCTCTGTTGGTCGTGTCTGTAAGCACATGTTTACACTGTCTGCAAGCAGACACTGCAAGCCGACTCGCACCTCAGGTTCCTTCCTTTTATTTGGGGAGGAGCTGTTTGGAAGGATGTATAAGATATCAGTTACCAAGCACCTTTAACACATAGGTGAAATTCAGCAGCTCGGGAAGAGAAGGGTAAGATTCAACTGACATACAGCTTGCACTTTCAACTCTTTGTGATACCACGAAAATATCCCATCCTAAAAAGCTTCATTTAAACTGAACCATAAAACTTTTAAGGTTATGTTATTGATAATATACTTAAGAAAACTTTCTCTGAAGGCTGGAAAACACCTTATCACCTTCTTATCTTGATGCATGAAAAGATTCTCGATTATCTTTTTTAAAAAGATGTAATATATGGGCCCGGTGGCGTGGCCTAGCGCCTAAAGTCCTCGCCTTGAACGCCCCGGGGATCCCATATGCCGGTTCTAATCCCGGCAGCTCCACTTCCCATCCAGCTCCCTGCTTGTGGCCTGGGAAAGCAGGAGAGGACGGCCCATAGCTTTGGGACCCTGCACCCGCGTGGGAGACCCAGAAGAGGTTCCTGGTCCCGGCATCGGATTGACGCGTACCGGTCCGTTGCGGCTCACTTGGGGAGTGCATGATCGGACGGAAGATCTTCCTCTCTGTCTCTCCTCCTCTCTGTATATCCGGCTTTCCAATAATAATAATAAAATCTTTAAAAAAAAAAAGATGTAATATATGTGTGCCTTCAAATTTTAAAATACCTAAAATCCATCTCAAAGTAAGGTTGATAACCTGCCATTTACAATCACATTATATATTTGATGGTATTTACTCTTTATATTATCAGTGTTATACAGTAAGCATTTATTAGTTTCAAAATAAAAAAAATTACAATGGCTAGAGAACACAGTGCTAAAAATATATTTTCTGTTAGAATACTACTCCGTGGTCACTCTAAAACAGAGAGAAAAGCATTAACAATAAATATTAGCTGGTACAAAGCTTATTGTGGGCCAAATACGATTATTTTATTTTACTTGAAAAGGCAGAGTTAGAGAGATTCCATCTGCTGATTTATTCCCTAAATGGCTGCCAGGCCAAGCTGAAGTCAGCAACCAGGAACTGGTTGCAGAGGCCCAAGAACTTGGGTTGTTCTCTGCTACCTTTCCAGGTACCTTAGCAGGCAGCCAGATCCAAACTGGAGCCGCTGGGATGGGAACCAGCACGCACACAGCTTGCTGGCACTGCAGATGGGTTTAAGCTGTTGTGCCACAATATGTGCCCCAACCAAGTACAACTTGAAGCATATCACCTTATATAGTCCTTAAAAAAAAAAAACTATATTAAAGTATATAGTATCTCTGTTAGATGCAAAAATCAGACCATAAGGTAACTAACCTACATGAAGTGTGAAGAAAATAAAAACTGGGGGCTGACAGGTGGCTTAACAGGCTACTCCTCTGCCTTGCAGTGCCGAAAGCCCATTCAGGCGCCAATTTGTGTCCCAGCTGCTCTGGACATTTGGGGAGTGATTTAGCAGATGCAAGATTTTTATCTCTGTCTCTCTTCCTGTCTCTAACTCCACGCTTCAACTAAATAAAATAAATCATCTAAAAAAAAAAAAAAAGGCTGAGGCCTGGCACTGTAGCCTAGTGGCTAAAGTCCTCCCTTTGCATGCATCGGGATCCCATATAGATGCCAGTTCGTGTCCAACTACCCCCACTTCCCATCCAGCTCTCTACTTGTGGCCTGGCAAAGCAATCAAAAATGGTTCAATGCCTTGGAACCCTGCACCCGAGTGGGAAACCTGAAAGAAGCTCCTGGCTTCTGGCTTCAGATTGGCTCAGTTGCGGCCATTGCGGCCACTTGTGGAGTGAATCAATGGATGGAAGTGCTTCCTCTGTCTCTCCTCCTCTTTGTATATCTGGCTTTCCAATAAAAAATAAAATAAATCTTAAAAAAATAAGAAATAATAAATTTTAAATAGCTGAAGCATTTTTAGAGATGTAATTCCCAACAATATAAATACACTGAACATTACTGGACTGTACACTTAAAAAAGGTTAAGATGATAAATTTTTTTTCAAGATTAGTTTTATTTGAAAGGCAGATTCACAGAGAGAAAGAAATACAGAGAGGAAGATCTTCACCTGCTGGTTCACTCCCAAAATGGCTGCAATGGCTGGAGTTGAGCCGATCTGAAAGCAGGAGCCAGGAACTTCTGCCCAGTCTCCCTGGCAGGTGCAAGGTTCCAAGGTGTTGGTTTACTCTCCACTGCTTCCCAAGGCCATTAGTAGCAAGCTGGATCAAAAGTGAGACAAAAATGGGCACCCATATGGGATTCCAGTAACGGGAGGCATAGGACAGCCAACTAAGCCTACGTCCCAAGATGACAAATTTTATGCTAGACGCTTTTTATCTCAATTTAGAAAAGGAGAGACAAACCGCAGGAGATAGCTCTTTTTTGCCTTTCAAATATTATTAATTAAAAAGGGAAGATGTAGGTTTGTGTCTGAAAAATACTGGAAACAATCCAAATAGAAGAGTGGTTCATTAAATTATGATACAGCTATGCAGCTATAAAAAAAGAGGTCTAGCAACTGAGCGATTTCCAACAAACACGGTTAAAACAGCAAAATTCAAAAGAGTGTGTATGGCATGCTACTGCCTACACTTCGGAAAAGAAAGGAGTTCAGGGGCTTGCACTGTGGCAAAGGAGTTGCAGCACTGGCATCCAAGAGGGCCAGTTCGAGTCTCTGATGCTCCACTTCCAATCCAGCTTCCTGTTAATGCACTTGAGAAAGCACCAGAGGATGGCCTAGTACTTGGATCGTATTACACCTTTCTGGGAGACCCAGAAAAGTTCCTGGTTCTGAAAAGGCACAGCTCCTGCTGCCGTGGCCATCTAGAGAAAGAACTGGTGGGTGGAAGATCTCGCTCTCCCTCTCTCCCTCTGTCTTCCAAAGAAATAAATTATAAAGATAATATAAGGGTACTTCAAATAGTCTGTGTACAAACAAAATACTAGATGTCTATTTTAGTAAAATATTTTAAAAAAATTTTAATAAACACAATTCATGCACATTTTCAAGACCTCCACATATGCATGGGTTTGAAAAACTTTTTGCACCCAAATTGACTTATCATTCAATTATTTTCCATGAACATTCTGAAGTATTCTTACCTGTGCTCATTTACAAAAAGTAAATTTAGGAAGGCTAAGTGAAAAATTACGAGATTACCTACATGTAAATGGGATGGGTGGGAAAAGTTGGAAAGAAGGTGATTTGAGAATAAGGGACCATGGATGAGAAGTGACTCTTCTCTAACCATGTATCTTCCCTGCCCCATAAACGAAACCAACCAGAATGTGAATGGAACCCCAAAATGGAATATAACAGTAACAAGCGAACCTAATGACATTACAAATAACATAACCACAGAGAAGAAAAGTGGAGGAAACCACCAGCCTAAACAACTCTAGAAACAGTACTATGACTGAATATGGCAAGATTAAAGATGAAAAATTGTAACCCAAATATTACGCTCTAGTTACTCTGTTGCAAAATTCTCAGCTTTAAAATGAGTTTTGTTTTTTCTTATCAGCTGGTTCACTCCACAAAGGCCCACATCAGCAAGGAATGGGTCATGCCAAAGCCAGAAGCCAGGACTCAAGGCAGGTTTCTCTCACGGATAGTAGGACTCTAGTACCCAGGTCATTATCTGCTCTTGCCCAGAATTTACATCAGCAGGAAGCTGGATTGGAAGCACTGTAGTTCCCATATGAACTATAGTTCTGAAACTTTCATGTACACAAAAGGTAGAGCAACTAGGGCCCAGAGTGATGGCTCAATGGCTAAAACCACCCCTTGCAAGCTCTGGGGTCCCAAATGGACACCAGTTCATGTCCTGACCATTCTGCTTCCCATCCAGCTCCCTGCTTGTGTCTTTGGAAAGCAGTCAAGGCCAGCTCAAAGCCCTGGGATCCCGTACCCATGGGGTTAACCCAAAAGAAGCTCATGGCTTCAGATCAGCTCAGTTCTGGCTACTGTGGTCACTTGGGAAGTGAAACAGTGGATGGAAGATCTTTCTGGGTCTCTCCTCTTTCTAAATCTGCCTTTCAAATAAAAATAAGTAAATTGTTTTTATTATTTTTTTAAATGTCTTAAACTGGCACTCTGATCTAGGATGCTTACGTTCCAAGTGGTAGCTTAGGGCCCGGCGCCGTGGCCTAGTGGCTAAAGTCCTCGCCTTCAACGCCCCGGGATCCCATATGGGCGCCGGTTCTAATCCCGGCAGCTCCACTTCCTGTCTAGCTCCCTACTTGTGGCCTGGGAAGGTAGTCAAGGACGGCCCAATGCCTTGGGACTCTGCACCCGTGTGGGAAACCTGGAAGAAGTTCCTGACTCCTGGCTTCGGATCAGTGCAGCTCCAGCCATTGCAGCCACTTGGGGAGTGAATCATCAGACAGAAGATCTTCCTCTCTGTCTCTCTTCCTCTCTGTGTATCTGACGACTTTGTGATAAAAATAAATAAATCTTAAAAAAAAAAAACAAAAGTGGTAGCTTAACACACTGTGCCACAATGCTGGCCCAAAGACATACTGGTCCTAAAATCAGGACGGAGTATTCCTAATATCAGTTTTATCTCCTTTCTTATCTGCATTTACAGACCAAAAAAAAAAAAAAAAAAGACCCAGCATGATAGCCTAGTGGTTAAATCTTCACCTTGCACACGTCAGGATCCCATACGGGTGCCAGTTTGTGTCCCAGCTGCTACACTTCCCATCCAGCTTCCTGCTTGTGGCTTGGGAAAGCAGTTGAGGATGGCCAAAGCCTTGGGACCCTGCATGCACATGGGAGACCCAGAAGAAGTTCCTGGCTTCTGGCTTTGGTTCGACTCAGCTCCGGCCATTGTGACTACTTGGGGAGTGAACCAGTGGACAGAAGATCTTTTCTCTGTAATCTGTCCTTCCAACAAAAATAGATAAATCTTAAAAAAAAAAAAGACGTAAGTAAAATCTAGTCTCAAAAGAATATTCATGCCCTAATTAACTATGTAAAGATTGTAAAAAATTTTTAAAATATATTATTTATTTTAAGAATAAAGCTTTTTTTAAAAAGGTGGAAAAAATGAATATTCAGGGTAATTAATTTTCTTCAGCATCCTAATTTGAGTCACTGAAATAGATAGTAAGAACTAAATCTTACATATGGAAGAAAATGCCTTAAAAAATCTTGAGCCAAAGAAAACATTGGCAAATCATACACTTGACAAAGGGATAAGAGAAGCCTATCTAAAAATATATAGAACTCTTGGGCCCGGCGGCGTGGCCTAGCAGCTAAAGTCCTCGCCTTGAAAGCCCCGGGATCCCATATGGGCGCCGGTTCTAATCCCGGCAGCTCCACTTCCCATACAGCTCCCTGCTTGTGGCCTGGGAAAGCAGTTGAGGACGGCCCAATGCACTGGGACCCTGCACCCGCGTGGGAGACCCGGAAGAGGTTCCTGGTTCCCGGCTTCGGATCAGCGCGCATCGGCCCGTTGCGGCTCACTTGGGGAGTGAATCGTTGGACGGAAGATCTTCCTCTCTGTCTCTCCTCCTCTCTGTATATCTGACTTTGTAATAAAATGAATAAATCTTTAAAAAAAAAAAGAAAAAAAATATATAGAACTCTTCTAATGTAACAACAAAAAGGTCATATAACCTACTTCAAAACAGGCAAAAATGTAGATATAGCTCTCCAAAGAAAATACATTAACAAGAAAAGGAATAGCTAGCAAGTATAAAGAAATTTTCACTACCACTAATCAAAACAATCAAGTCACACCCATGTTAAGGTATCACAGCTCCCCCGCTGGGATGACTACCACACACCAGGGAGCAGGGCAGGCATTCATGCAGCCCGTGGGACGTGGCCTGCGACACCAGCAGCCCATCTAAGTGCTCGGGCTGGAGCCCTTGCTCTGCTTCTGACTCAGCTTCCCGCTAATAATTCATCCTGACTCAGCAATCTCACCCTTGGTGTCTATCCCAAAAAACAAACTGGTTTTAAAAATATATATGTACACATACTTCGGATCAGTTCAGCTCTGGTTGCTGTGGCCATTTGGGAAGTGAACCTGGGATGAAAGACCTTTTCTTTATCTCTGCTTCTCTCTCTGTAAAATGTGTCTGACATCAGACCTCAGGTGACCACACTGTGTGATTCAAACCTTGACAGTCTGACACCAGAACTCATGCTTTGAATCATTCTGCTACACTGTTGCTTGAGTTTGAAGGTTTGACTTGGTGTCTAACCTAGCAAGCGGAGCAAATTCTGAAAAAGATAAGACAGAATCAAAACATTACAGATTTCAAACCTCAAAAGATTTAAGATTTGAATTAAAAACGTAAGCGATAGGGTCCAGCACAGTAGCCTAGTGGCTAAAGTCCTTGCCTTGCACACAACAGGATCCCATATCAGTGCCAGTTATAATCCCAGCGGCTCCACTTCCCATCCAGCTCCCTGGGAAAGCAATCAAGGATGGTCCAAAGCCTTGGGACCTTGCACCGAAAACGGAGACCCAGAAGAAACTCCTGGCTCCTGGTTTTAGATCAGCTCAGCTCCAGCTGTTGCAGCAGCTTGGGAAGTGAATCAACAGACAGGAGATTTTCTCTGTCTCTCTTCCTCTCTGTATATCTGATTCTCCAAAAAAAAAAAAAAATCTTATTTTAAAAATGCAAGACTTTTTTTTTTTATTGATTACATTGCATTATGTGACAGTTTTATAGGCACTGGGATTCCCCCCACCCCTTCCCAACCCCCCCCCCCCATGGTAGATTCCTCCACCTTATTGCATTACCACAGTTCAGATTCAGTTGAGATTCTTTCATTGCAAGCATCTGCCAAGCATAAAGCCCAGCATTTTATTGTCCAGATAAGTTCAACGGTTTCTTGGGGAGACCATAAGAGATGGTTCTAACATGCAAAGTGTTATATGTCAAAAGCAAGGCTTTTAAGGAAAATAAGGCTCCTTTTAAAAAGAAAGTGTCTTCATAAATACTATATATCACTCACTACTTTCCATTTGGAAAAAGCAATCAATACCCAATTAAGCTGTAACACAAACAAATTCATCTTCCACAGACTGCTTCAACAACAGACTGACCAGAGGACATCTTTCAGAGGGACAACGAGTCCAGCTAGGTAGATGACACAGGTAAATACTGAGCAAGGGACCACTGTGCAATAATTCAGCCAGATGCTTGAGAGGATCCAAGAGAAGCATCCAAACCAGCATGGACTACATGCAGAGCGCTGAACTCTAATCAGCGCACTGTGGTACACAAACATTAGAGTCACACCTGGGTACCTGTTAGGATCAATAAAGCTGATTAATAGCTCTGAAAAAGTAATTAACTTCTTTCTACTAATTAACTCAGTTGTTTTTGAGGTTAAAAACTGTCAAGTTTTCACTTTTTTCTTAACTTCCAACTTGAAAAGTCCCTTAATTCTAGAAAGTAGTCTGCCACTTACAGACTAAAGTGAAAAGAAGATAAAGAAGGACAACTATGGTTCATTCCTTTGTCCTCAGCTTTTATTACTGTTCCAAATAAAATATGTACTGACCTTGGAGCTCACCACAAAGTGCTCTTCCCACCAGGGAACATTTATGAAGAACCTAACACAGAGAACTAGTTGGCTAAGCCCTAAAATAGACATGAATACGAGCCCCACCCTGCAGGAACTCATTCTAACCAAAAAAATGTACATAAAAGATCTTTTCAAGATACTGTGGCACCTACAGTGACTGCTTAATTGCATTATGTTTGAAACTGATACTATACTGAAAGGAGACAAGCTTTTCTCTGGAGAGGTATATCTATTTCAGAATAATATTTTAAAAAGGGGGAGGCAATCTAATGCCTGCCTCATGCCACCTCAATGCCAAGTTCAACTCTTTTTCTTCTTGATTTATTTATTTTTATTGGAAAGTCAGATGTACACAGCGAAGGAGAGATAGCAAGAAACATTTTCCATCTTCTGATGCACTCCCCAAGCAGATATAACAGCCAGAGCTGAGCCGATTTGAAGCCAGGAGTCAGAAGCTTCTTCCAGGTCTCCCAGAAGAATGCAGGGTCCAGTCCCAAGGCTTTGGGCCATCCATGACTGCTTTCCCAGGCCACAAGCAGGGAACTTCCCACAAGGGCCACTGGGATTAGAACTGCTGCCCATATGGGATCCCGGCGTGTTCAAGGTGAGGACTTCAGCCACTAGGCCACCACGCTGGGCCTCGCATCCCTGGTTTTAGACCCCATATCCTTCTTCATTCTCTCCTTCATTCAGATGAGTGGTGCACTGGGCCCCCAAGTTCAACTGCTTAAACTGTTTCATGGGATATTACCCTGAGGTGTTCTACACTTATATTATATTTTAGCTTTAAAATTTATCCTATCCTGATCCCTTCCAACATTTCCACCATAACTCCACACTACCTTTATCCTACCTGGTCTTTGGTCTATCAAGTTACAGTATGAATCCTCTTTAGTCCTCTATAATGCTCCTTAGTTTAGTACAAAACAACTAGACTGGTCTTCAAACAAACAAAAAAACAAAAAAATCAGATCACAGCCCTTCACTGTTTAAAAATCTCCAGTAGCTTTGATGGGCGCAGAACAAATCTGAAACACGTTTCTACATCCTGCAAAGCCCTGTGTAATCTGACTGCTGCCACTGTTGTCGCCTCGTTTCCTATACCCTCCATGTCCCTGACTATGGTGTTAGAGCATGTTTAGAATTCTCTTCCCCAGATATTCTTAAATTGGCCCCTTCTCGTTTGTGTCACTGCCACAAGTCACACCCTCAGGGCAGGTTTCCCTTGCCACCTCACTTGCAGATGGCATCACTCCCTTGCTACCATTCCAGTCAGCTGAGTTTGATCACCCTGGCTACTTTACTCAGGGCAGTTGTCACTATTAAGAGTTTTGTTTAACTTATCTTCTTAATCTCTAATGCCTACTTCTGTGGTAGCACAGACCAGAAGCTCAGAATATTTTTTGTTGATTCGGTTTCCAAATTTGTAGAAATTCTGAATTACTTTTAAGTCTTTATTTTTTTTAATAGAAAACTTCATTGTGAAAAATTTCCTACAAAAGAAAGCCATATACAAACCACCATTACAATCTATTTGGAATTAGCAAGTCCCAGTCATTCTTACTTCATTTATACCTTAAGCCGTTTCATTTCCTACCAGATTATTTTCAGCCTAGCTCAGATAATTCCATATTTAAATATTCAGGATGCACATCTAAAAATGTTGTTATATATATAATTGCAGTATGAGAAGTCTTTAAAAATTTACAAGAGCCTAGAACACAGAATGATCAAATGCCGAGGGGTAGGAGTTGAGAATATGCAGTTTTGGGGGAAGTTTTCTTCAGATGTTTGGATTCAACAAGACTGGTAAGGCATGAAATGACCGACCTCTGGGAATGGCTCTTAAAGGCTCAGCATTATCAGTTACATAGAAAGCGTATCAGATAAAGACACCAGTAAAATGCTATTTAGAAAACAAACAGCTTGACTTAAAAGATTAAAGGACTATTAGAACCTAAAAAGAAAGATCTGTATAGAATGGTGAAGAATAATAACGTAGTGTATATTTTAAAATTACTAGATTTTAAATGTTACTACCGCAAAAGTAGTGAGGTGATTTATTGACTAGTTATTTGTAAATATATGTGAAAATATCACACTGTACCTCATAAAATTAGGCAATTAAATGTCAACTAAAAAATTAAAAGTAAAAAAAAAATAGAATAAAACATTTGATCAAAGAGACCTTACTTTGACACAGAAAGTGGCTGATTACAATCTTCTTCCACAGCAATGTTGCTCTCTTCAAAGCTGGGAATATCAACGGCTTTTAAGGACGAGGCACTACCCGGCGGACTTGTGATTTCATTATTAATATCAACAGAAAAATTCATGTCCTCACTGGAAATCTTGGTATCATCGTGCTTCAGCTGAGGGTCTGGCTCCTGGTCATCACCCGCTGCATTCCAGAACAAGCTAGCACCTGGAGGGTCAACGAGTCAAGACACTGACACGGTCAACTAGACAAACCACACGCCAACAGCCTTCTCATAAGACTACATTTCACAATAATCATGTAGAGCTAAGCAAAACAGAATCAAAACCAGAACCAAACCTGATGGCAAAGGGAAAGGGAACATTTTAAATTCTGTATCTTCCAGGGGTGGTTCTGAAATGATCTGGTTTACATATTCAGATTCTGAATCCAATCTGCAGATGTATGTTGGAAAATGTACTGGAAGGGCGTGGTGCAGTGGCCTAGTGACTAAAGTCCTCGCCTTGAACACGCCGCGATCCCATATGGGCACCGGTTCCAATCCCGGCAGCTCCACTTCCCATCCACCTCCCTGCTTGTGGCCTGGGAAAGCAGTCGAGGACGGCCCAAAGCCTTGGGACCCTGCACCCGCGTGGGAGACCTGGAGGAGGTTCCTGGCTCCTGGCTTTGGATTGGCACAGCACCGGCCGTTGCAGTCATTTGGGGAGTGAATCACTAGACAGAAGATCATCCTCTCTGTCTCTCCTCCTCTCTGTATATCTGACTTTGCAATAAAATCAAATAAATCTTTAAAAAAAAAAAAAGAAAGAAAATGTACTGGGAGTCAGCATTGTGGTGCAGTGGGCTGGGCCACTGCCTGGCATGTCAGCATCTCAGCTCCTCATATCTACTGCTCCACTTCCGATCTAGCTGCCTGCTAAGGTGCCTGGGAAAGCAATAAAAAGAAGGCCCAAGTACTTTGGTCCCTGTACCTACATAGGCGCCTGGGATGGAGCTGGCTTCAGCCTGTCCCAGCTCTGGTTACTATAGTCATTTAGGGAGTTAATTAATGGATTGAAGATATTTCTCTCTGTACCCTCCCCTACTGCTTCTGTAACTTTACTTTTCAAATAAACAAGTGAATAAATACATAATTGCTATTCTGAATAACAGGAGAAAATATATAAAATACCTGTCCCTGGTGTCTCAGGTTTTTACCTTTTAAAGTGTATAAGACAATATTGGATGGGCCTGGTGTGGTGGCCTAGTGGCTAAAGTCCTCGCCTTGAAAGCACAGGGAATCCCATATGGTCGCCAGTTCTAATCCCAGTGGTCCCGCTTCCCATCCAGCTCCCTGCCTGTGGCCTGAGGAAGCAGTCGAGGATGGCCCAAAGCCTTGGGACCCTGCACGTGCGTGGGAGACCTGGAAGAAGCTCCTGACGCCTGGCACTGGACCAGCTCAGCTCTGGCCACTGCAGTCACTATGGGAGTGAATCAAGAGATAGAAGATCTTCCTCTCCGTTTATCTGCCTTTCCAATAAAAATAAGTAAATCTTAAAAAAAAAACAAAGACTATATTGGAGATGTGCCAGACCAAAGCAGTGTCAGGCAGGTATTTGCTTGTCAAAACTTTTAGGCTATATATGCGCACGTTCAGATCTACTTGCATGTATTAATTGTTTACTGATTTTCCTTGAATCAACTGATTTTTTTACCTAGCTTTATCATTTCTCTGAACTCAGATTCAATGTACTGGCTTCTCTCTCTTTTTTTTTTTTTGGTATTTTATTGGACTTTATGTTATTCTTGTTTTTTTCTTTTTTGGTATTGATTACTCCTAATATTCATAAGAATAAACGCATCTACAAAACATAAAATATTCATCTACATACCACCTTAAATCACCTTTTGCCCCATGAGCCACATACATTCAGCAACTTGGGAAATATTGCTACATAATGGTTTATAAATTGTCAGGTAAAGGTATTTGGTATGGTGGCTAGGATGTGGCTTGGAACACCTATGTCCCACACTGCGGCACCTGGCTCCGCGTTACCATCTGATCCCGGTCCAGCTACCTGCTAACGCACACCCTCGGAGGCAACAGACAATGGCACTACCTATGTCCTGGACAGAGTTCTAAGCTTTTGGTTTTGGCTTAGCCCAGCTCTGCCTTTTGCCCATATTTGGGAGTGAAACAATGGATGAAAATGTCTATTTCTCTCTATTGCTTTATCTTATTAAATTTCTTTTCCTGTGCCAAAGTAAGGTTTTTAAATGAAATATGAGAGTAACTCAGATTTACAGTTTAAAATAGGCCAATTCCAGGTTACCTCATTTTTTTTTCTTTCAGATAGTAACACATGTTATTTAAAATATAGGATATGCAGTGACCTGTGTGTGGTTAAATAAGAACATCTGAATTTAGCTAGACAAAGTACTTACTATTTGCTTGCAATAACCAGTTTCCCTTATTGCTATGCCAACAAATCATAGGACTACAGTGGGATCCACATTCCTTCATTTTTAAAAAATCTAGTCTATATTCACAGGGTCACAATTAACCATAATACTGAACAGGTTAAAAAGGAAGATCGGGCCTGGCGCCGTGGCCTAACAGCTAAAGTCCTTGCATTTAAAGCGCCCCTGGATCCCATATGGGCGCCGGTTCTAATCCCAGCAGCTTCACTTCCCACCAGCTCCCTGCTTGTGGCCTGGGAAAGCAGTTGAGGACGGCCCAAAGCCTTGGGACCCTGCACCCGTGTGGCAGACCTGGAGGAGGTTCCTGGCTCCTGGCTTTGGATTGGCACAGCACCGGCCGTTGCAGTCATTTGGGGAGTGAATCATTGGATGGAAGATATTTCTGTCTCTCCTCCTCTCTGTAATCTAACTTTACAATAAAAATAAATTTAAAAATCTTAAAAAAAAAAAGGTAGGAAAGTCAAGAGCGGGCACAATTGGTTAATTCTCACCTTGTGAGTGCCTCTCTCTATATCTGCCTTTCCAATAAAATAAATAAATCTTTAAAATAAATAAATCTTTTTAAAAAAATATTCACAAGCTCCTTCACCAGTCCCCCTTACACACCCACCCACCCCTACCATCTACAAAGGAGACGCCATCAGATCTGTTCCTAGCATGAATTTGCCAACCCCCTCATCTTTGATCCAGAGATTAGAATCTAACCCAAACTAGGTCATTCAGGTTCTCTACAATCTGAAACTGAACAGCCTACATACTATTCAGTTCCCTGAGTTCTGATGTTTTTATTATTTTTTCTATATACTTTTGTTTTTTTATTATTTTTAAAAAATATTTATTTATTTTTACTGCAAAGTATCTTCCGTCCGATGATTCACTTCCCAAGTGACCGCAATGGCGGTGCTGCTGATCCGAAGCCAGGAGCCCAGATCCTCCTCCAGGTCTCCCACACGGGTGCAGGGTCCCAGTGCTTTGCGCCATTCTCAACTGCTTTCCCAGGCCACAAGTAGGGAGCTGGACAGAAAGTGGAGCTGCTGGGATTAGAACTGGCGCCCATATGGGATCCTTGTGCGTTCAAGGCAAGGACTTTAGCTGCTAGGTCACAGCGCCGAGCCCAAGTTCTGATGTTTTGAAATGTTGTATATAGTTTGTAAAAATGGAAACCATCCAATTAACATATTACTTGTGATTTTAGAGACGGGCCTGGGCTACCTCAGGAAGCCCCTGTGCTTCAATAACTTGCTTCTGAGTACTGCCCTGGAAGCCCCAATGAAACAGAGAAGCAACGTGGGCAGAAAGTTACTTAGTGCCCTGATGCCCTGTGGTGTTTAGGATGAAGCCAAATCCATCTGACTCAACAATCAATGTGGCACGAGCCTCTGAGGCACCTAAAGCTGCTCACTTTCCAAACAGCTAGCCATCCTCCACCCAGCACCACTGTGTCCCAGTCTGCAGGCATTAATGGTTCTTTAAAGTCAGATATACAGAGAGGAGGAGAGACAGAGAGGAAGATCTTCCGTCCAATGATGCACTCCCTAAGTGAGCCGCAACGGCCGGTGCACGCCGATCCAAAGCAGGAACCAGGAACCTCTTCCGGGTCTCCCACGGGGGTGCAGGGTCCCAATGCATTGGGCCGTCCTCGACTGCTTTCCCAGGCCACAAGCAGGGAGCTGGATGGGAAGTGGAGCTGCCGGGATTAGAACCGGTGCCCATATGGGATCCCGGGGCATTCAAGGAGAGGACTTTAGCCGCTAGGCCACGCCGCCGGGCCCATTAATGGTTCTTTTCTCTATGTATAATAAAGCTTAATACTCAACTCATTAAAGAAAAAGAAAATTGGACTGAAGGAATAGTGAGATTGAGAAAATATGGCTAGAACAACATAAAAATTCAGCTGCTAGAATGCAGTTTTTAGGTCAACCACCATAATATGTAAAAACATCAGACAGAATTGAGTGAAATAGCCATGTAGAGTGATCAGACAGTCCTACCAGTATTCCGGTTTCTAGTTATTATAACAGCTCCGTTCTTTTTGAATGGTAAAATGACAAAGAGAGAAGCAGAAAGATTCCATGTGCTGGTTCACTCGCCAAATGGCTGAAAGGGCAGGGACTGTCTAGGCTGAAGCCAGAGGCTGGAATTCCAACCAAATCAAAAGCAGAGCAGCCAAGACTCTAAATGAGTTAGAGAAAAGAATAATACAGATGCCATTCCTTCTTTATTCTATCTCCAAAACGAACTTCAAATGAAATCAACACTAGTTTATTACCACTTACTAATATGCTCTAGACTTTATTCAGATTCAATCAACTTTTCTACTCATGTCTTTGTTCTATCCAATTCAGGATACTATATTTCACTTAGCTGGAGTTAACTTTTCAGTGTTTAAATCTTCTTCAGTTGCTGTATCCAATCAGTTATCAAATTTTATCAATATAATGCACAACCCTTCCTCTTCCTGATTATCAGCGTCACAACTTAGAACCCTAAGTATGCTTACTGAGCCCATATTCTCCCTACCCAGGCCTCATTTCTACTTACTGAAATTCTACAGACCCTTCACGATTGAGAATCAAGACTGCATAAGCGAAAGTCCCCGTGATAGACGCTTCTTATCAGAAATGAGTGCAGCATATAAAAGAGGCAAAGCCTAAGGGTCACATAAGGTAGACCGCTATCTGTTCAAGTACAGTTTTACTCCACAAAGACAAACAATCACACAGGCTTTAAAAAGTCACCTTAGCCTACTGTACTGCACACCAATGTCAATGTGAATATTCAAAATCAGGTAAGAAGCACATTAGAAAAATCTTTTTATATTAAAATGCCAAAAAAGAAATAAAGAAGAAATTACCTGTGCTCACTGCAATGCTCACACTTTTTCTCATGTATAAGCCAGGGGAAGGTTGTGCTTCCATGGAAACGAGCTCCTTTTGTCTCGCTGCTTGCACTGTGTCTTCAACACTGGTTGTCTTACAGGAGCAGGGCTGTGCTGCCAACAAACGCTCAATCTGTATCAAGTCAAAGCATACTTTAAACCACAGGGAAGTAATCAACAGAAAGTAGCAATTGCAGAGTTCACCAATTTTAAAGAGACTCAGTAACTGTAAATTATTTTCTTACATTTCAATTATTTCATAACATAAAACATTCAATATAGAACATTGCTGTCAATTATTAAAAAGAACTTCAATTATAATTTAAAAAGTGAAACAAAGGTGTTTAGTGTTTGTAATTTGACATTCAAGTAAGAAAAGACTGAATGATTAACAATTCAAACCAACATTTTTTTTCAAAGAATTATTTATTTTTATTAGAAAGTCAGACATACACAGAGGAGAGACAGAGAGGAAGATCTTCCATCTGCTGACTTACTCCCCAAGTGGCCACATGGCCGGAGCTGAGCCTATCCGAAGCCAGGAGCCAGGAACTTCCTCCAGGTCTCCCACATGGGTGTAGGGTCCCAAGGCTTTGGGTCATCCTCAACTGCTTTCCCAGGCCACAAGCAGGGAGCTGTCTGGGACGGGGGGCAACCAGAAACAGAACCAGCGCCCATATGGAATCACGGTGGTGCATGCAAGGCAATGACTTTAACCTGACTACTGCACCAGGCCCCAAACCAACATTTTATTACTATTTCACTCATAAATTTAGTTCCAGGAACTAAATACTGACCATTTCACACATAATTCTCCTTTTTTAAAGAAAAACATTTTTTTTTTTTGTTTTTTGTTTTTTGAAAGGTGGCTTTATAGAGAAGGGGAGAGAGAAGGGCTCCCATCTGCTGGTTCACTCCCAATGGCTGCCAAGGTAGAACTAAGCTGATCCGAAGCCAAAAGCTAAGAGCTTTTTCCAGGTCTCCCATATGGGCTCAGGGGCAGCAAATCCTCCATAGCTTTCCCAGGCCACAAGCAGGGAGTTGGAAGGGAAGCAGAGCGACAAGGACACGAACCTTATGGAATGCTGGCACCACAGGGTGGAATGATTAGCTTTTTGAGCCATGACATTGCCCCATAATTCTTCTTATAATGGTTAATCAGAATTGTCCATGTTCCAATTGGAAATAATAATAATTGATAATGACCTTGGATCCCTGCTATTCTCATGGGAGACCCGAATGGAGTTACAGCCTCCTGCCTTTGCAAGGACAAGCTCCAGTCCTTTTGAGCATTTACGGAGGAAACCAGTGGATCTAACATTTCTATCACTCTGCTTTCCAAGCAGATAAAAACAAATGAGTTAAAATAAATGTTCAAAAAAATTTTTTAAATAGAGGTGGGCCCAGTATGATGGCTCGGTGGCTAAATTCTGCCTTAAATGTGCTGGGATCCCATATGAGCATTGGTTCATGTCCCAGCTGCTCCATTTCTAATCCAACTCCGTGCTTATGGTCTGGAAAAGCAGTGGAGGTAACCTAAAGGAAGGAGAAAAAAAAAAAAGCAGGGTAGAAAAGAATGGGTGTGCGGGTAGGTGGGATTTACTATTATCCTCTTAGAAGTGTATACAGAAGGGCAGCGGTGTGGCAGCCTAATGGCTAAAGTCCTTGACTCGCACACACAGGAATCCCATAGGAATGCCAGTTCATTTCCTGGCTGCACTACTTGCCTTTCAGCACCCTGCTTGTGGCGCAAGAAAGCAGTCAAAGACGGCCCAAGGCCTTGGGTCACTGCACCTGTGTGAAACACCTGGAGGAAGTTCCTGGCTCCTGGCTTCAGCTCAGCTCAGCTCTGGCCTCTCTATATCTCCTTCTCTCTATAAATCTGACTTTGAAGGGCCCAGCACAGTAGCACAGTGGCTAAAGTTCTTGCTTTGTACTTGCCAGGATCCTATATGGGCACTGATTCTAGTCCCAGTTACTCCACTTCCTATCCAGCTCCCTGTTTGTGGCCTGGGAAAGCACTAGAGGATAATCCAAAGCCTCGGGACCTTGCACCTGCATGGGAGTTGTTGAGGAAGCTCCTGGCTCCTGGCTTCGGATTGGCTCAGCATCAACCACTGAGGCTACTTGGGGAATGAACCAGCAGATGGAATATTTTTCTCTGTTTTTCCTTCACTCTGTAAATTTAATTTTCCAATAAAAATAAAGCTTTTTTAAAAAAGTCTGACTTTTCAAAAAAATAAACTTTTTTGAAAAAGTAGACTTATGAAATACATAAAATTAGTTTCTTTTATATAAATAAAAATATCTTTAAAAATCATGTATGGTTTTTATGACAACCCTGTAAAGACTGAACCTATTGCTAGGAAACACATTTTACAAATAAGAATTTATGACAAAAACTTAAGTTACTTGTCTAGGTCAAATAATTAACAAACACCAAAGCTGAGATTCAAGTACCAAAATCCTTCTCACTCTTCCTTTTCCAGATTTATTTATTTGAAACGCCAAGTGACAGAAATAGAGGGAGAGTGGAAGAGATTTTTCATCCACTGGTTCACTATCTGGGGCTAAGATAGGCTAGAGCTGGGAACCTAGGATTATCTGGGGTTCCCATGTGGCTGGCAGGAGCCCAGGTGCATGACCCACCTTCTACTGCTTTCCCAGGTACATTATCAGAGAGGTGGAAGGAAGTGGAACAACTGAGACCCAAATGGGTCCTCCATTATGGTATGCTAGCATTACAAGTGTTTCAAAACCCACAAGACAACATACTCTCCTCCTTCTTAAATTGAGATATAAATGGATATTCAAGATGGTGGAATAGTGTAAGGACACATTTAAACCGACAGAGAAACATAAGCCAGTGTGAAGCAAAGAGAGCACATTCCAGGAAAGGATAGAACAACAGCAGAGGAGCACCTGGAGAATGACAGACACAGGAAAGCAGTGGACAAAAGGGTGTGGTATTGCAGTGACCGATACCCCAGTGGCATTCAGCCAGTAACAATCTGAATTGCAGTGGCGGATGGAACTCAACCAGCAACAAGGTTCCACCCAAGATAGTCCAAGTAGCCCTCAGACCTGACGGCCAGCAGATCAAAACCTCTAGTAGTGGCACATCAGGAGCCATTTCATACAGTGTGGCTAAGGCTTTAAGACTGCTAGGAGGGCCTGGTGATGTGTCCTAACGGCTAAAGTCCTACCCTTGAATGTGCCTGGATCCGACGTGGGCGCTGGTTCTAATCCCGGCAGCTCCACTTCCCATCCAGCTCCCTGCTTGTGGACTAGGAATGCAGTCGAGGACAGCCCAAACCCTTGGGACCCTGCGCCCGTGTGAGAGACCCAAAAGAAACTCCTGGTTCCTGGCTTTAGATAGGCGCAGCACCAGCCGTTGCAGCCACTTGGGGAGTGAACCATTGGATGGAAGATCTTCCTCTCTGCCTCGCCTCCTCTATATATAATCTGACTTTGCAATAAAAATGAATAAATCTTAAAAAAAAAAAAAAAGACTACAGGGACAGCAGTAGGCTATGCATGCCCTGAGCTGGGAGAGAATTCACTGAGCTCAGTGCACTGTAATAGACCCACATGGAAAATAATTCTGACTTGGTCAAAATAGACCAGGGTGGCCCTCAGACCTAATGGCCAACAGGTTCCTGCAAGATTACCACCAACAACCATCTAGCTATATAGGACACCTGGTGTCTTCCCAATCCTGGGACCTGCTCCAACCAGAAGTGGAAGAAAGTACAAACCATTGTACAAACAATGGTGCAGTCTCAGCATGGAATCACAGGAATTGAAGACTGGTGAGCCAGGACCTGGGGCTACAGAGACCATGGTGGAAGTCTAATATAAGAACCCAGACCTGGAACTTGCTGAAGGGAGTGGCACAAGTGACTGCAAAGAGCCTTGCACCAACTGCAGTAAGTAAAATGGAACTGTAGACCTGTGGGAGACACAGCTTAGAAACCTGCATCAAGGAGAAGAATCTGATAACCAGAAGTACAATGACCAAGAGCAAAAGCAGAGAGAAGCACAATGAATATTACTGAAGACTCCCCTGCAAAGGAGCAAAAGCCTTTGCCAATTTAAGAATTAACTGAGGAAGACATCGAGAAAATGGGGGATACAGAATCCAAAACACTTGTTATAAAGCTTCTTCTCAACAGCAAGAAGCACGTAAAGCAGGCATTCAAGGAATTCAAGGAATATTAACATAAAATAGCCGCAATGAATCAAATGAAAGCTGATAGATCAGAAATGAAGAATACAGTGGATCAAATTAAAAGTACAGTGGAGAGTCTCCAAAATAGAATGAATGAGGTAGAAGAAAGAATCTCAATATTAGAAGATATTCCCTGTCGCCAGGGAGAAACAAACAAAAAGCTGGAAGCAGAGCTGGGTCAAGTTCAAAAAAAGTATTCAAGATTGAAAGGCACTACAAAAAGGCCAAATAAAGAGTTATAGGAGTCCCAGAAGATGCAGAATGAGAGCTGAGATTAAAGGTGTATTCAAAGAATAATACAGAAAATTTCCCTAATCTAGAGAAAGAATTGGGAAACGACATCCAGGAAGGGCACAGAACTCCCAAGAGGGTTGACCAAAAGCAATCTTCACCACGACGTATGATAATCAAGCTCTCTTCAACTGAACATAAAGAAAAGATCCTTAAACTTGTACGTGAAAAACATTCAATTGACATATAAAGGAATGCCAATTAAATTCACAGGAGACCTCTACAGGCCACAAGAGAATGGAGGGACATATTCCAGTTTCTAAAGGAAAAAAATTGTCAGCCCAGAATAAAGTTCCCAGCAAAGCCTTCCTTAGTCTTTGAAAATGAAATAAAATTCTTCCACAGTAAAAAACAGTTAAAAGACTATGCCTCTCCCAAACCTGCCCTACAAAGGATACTTAAAGATGTTCTCTTGACAGAGAAAAGTAATAGCACCCACCAAAACCAAAGGCAAATGTGAAGACCAACAGAAGACTAAATCGATGAACAACCCATAGCTAACATGACAGAACCCAATTACCACCCATTTATATTAAACCTGAAAGTAAATGGCTTAAACTCATCAATCAAACATCAGATTGGTAGACTGAATTAAAAGAACAAAACCCATCTGTTGCCTACAGGAGGCATATCTCATCAACAAAGAACAGCAGAAACTATATCTCATGGATTTTGATTTTTTTTTTCAGTTTCATCTCTTCAAAACTCTTATTAAATTCTTCAATGACTCATAGATCGTACAGTAGCATCATTTTCTTCAAGAAGGTTCTTAATTTTCATTTCTTCAGCGACACATTAGTCATTCAGTAGCATGTTATTTAACTTCATGGTAGTGTTAGTGTCTTTTCTTTTATCGTTTCTGTTTTGTGGCTTTTCATTTAAGGGGATCTACAGTAACTGTGTTATGGAGACTATCATAACTAGTACCATGTTATTTAACTTCATGGTGTTGTAAATTTCTATTTTTCTTTCTGTTATAAACTTTGTATTGTGGCTTCTCATTTAAGGGGATGTATAGTAACTGTGTAATGGAGACTGTCATAACCAGATGTGAGGCTACAATGCAGTATGCATCTCTACTTCCAGACCAAAGGTGGACTCCCAGTGAAACTGTTTATATATCTTGACAATAGGATGCTGGACTCTCTGCCATTATCCATACCCACAATGATGGACATATGACTGTTAATGAAGAAATATGCTATAATAATAATATAGGGGAACTCTGCAAAGGGAAAGGGAATGGGAAGGGGGTAAGGAAATCGCAGGGCCTATGGAACTGTATCATAAAATAATACGTAGAATTTAAAATAAAATTTGAGCAAAAATATTTTAAAAATAATAAATTGAGATATAATTCACAAACTGTAAGACCCCCCCCCCCCGGATTTAAAGTGCACAATTTTGTGGTTTTTAGTATTTTCATTAAATTTCCCACCACACCCAGTATTTAACTCCAGAACAGTTGCATGTACCCTTGAGAAAACTCTGAGCTCATTAGTAAGCCACCTCCCTATGCCCATCTCCCAAGTCCCTGGCAACCATTACTTCTATCTCTAAGAATTTGCTTATCTGAGCATTTTATTTATTTTTATTTTTAAGATGTATTTATTTTTATTGGAAAGGCAGATATGTAGAGAGAAGGAGAGACAGAGAGGAAGATCTCTCATCCACTGGTTCATTTCCCAAGTAGCCACAATGGCTGGAACTGAGCCTATCCAAAGCCAGAGGCCAGAAACTTCTCCTGGGTCACCCACACGGGTGCAGAGTCCCAAGGCTTTGTGCCATCCTCTACTGCTTTCCCAGTCCACAAGCAGGGAGCTGGATGGGAAGCAGAGCAGCCAAGACATGAACCAGTATTCAAATGGGATCCCGGTAGATGTAAGGTAAGGATATAGCTATCGTACTAAGTCCCATAGTAATTTCTTATAAATTAAGTAGAAAGACTTCAGAGGGGTGCACATTTGGCACAGCAAATATGATGGCAGCTTGAGGCAACCACATCTCACATGGCAGTGCTAGGATTTGAATCCAGCTCCCATTCATGATTGTAGCTACCACTTGAAATGCTGGCTTCCCATAAAGGGTTCATGTTCTGTATGTTCCAATTCCAATTCAACTCCCTGCTAATGTGCCTGGGAAAGCAGAAGATGGTCCAAGTATTTGAGCCTTAGATTCACATGGGAGACCTAGAAGAATCTCTAGGCTTCTGGCTCCAGCCTGGATTAGTCAGAGCCATTGAGAATATTTGGGGAGTGAACCAGCAGATGGGATATCAGTTTTTCCCTCTCTCTTTGTAACTCTGCCTTTCAAATACCCTGCCTTTTAAAATCTTTAAAAAAAAAAAGAAAAGAAAAAAGGAAAAGGAAAAGAAAAAGAGAAAGAAAGTTATTCCTGGCCAAAAGAAAAAAGAACTGAACCTAAAGTGTTAACATGTTCTGACATGTTTGAACAAGAAGTACTGAAACTGTACCTGCAGACTGGTAAATACAGATTTTAAGTAAGAAGTTGGAATTGGGAAACAGCAGTTGGATTTCATTCTAACTACCATGGAAATCATCAGAAGATGAATAAACAGAAACACACAAAGAGCTGCCCCTATATGGTTCACTCCTTAAATGTTCACAATAGACAGGGGTTGGATGCAGGTAAAGGCAGGAACTTGATCCAGGTCTCCCACGCACGTGGCAGGAACCCAGTAACTTGAGTGGGCCATAATCACCTCTTTCCAGGATCTGAATTAGTATAGGACCAGAGTCAGGAACTGTATCCAGAAATCAAAGCCAGGTACCTAATATGGGATGCAGGCATCTTAACTGATAAGATAAACACTTACTTCCTATTAGATTTTTAAGCACACATGAAATGATCTGATCTGAACTTTTAAAAGCCATTACATTTTGAACTGCAGAACACATGAGGGTACAATACAGAAGACAGCATGGAAAATATGATTAAACATTTGTTTAAATTATGGTGAGCATGTGAGAAATGATAGAGATGCTAAGTTCAGGATCTATCTAGAAAGTAAAGCAAGGGTTTCTGATTTCTGAAATGATAACACTGAGGGAATGACAATGAAAACATTTAACATTTAGTAAGCACCAACTACATGGCAGGCACTATTATTCTAAGCCCTCCTAGTAACTCACTCAATCCTTTAACCCTATTTCATAAGCGAGAAAACTAAAGAATTTTTAATAAGTATTTTTGCATAATTTGTATTATCCAGAAGCTGATTTATAATTTAAGAAATCTGGAACCAGAGTCTATTCCTTTAACCAGAACACCAAAATGAAATTTAACACTAGGAGAGTAACAAATACCATTATCCTTGAACATTAAAATGCGTGCTTCCTTGGACTACAAGCTATACTTCTAGGTTTTATGATACAGAGATACTGGCACATAAACAGTTAGATGCCAGTACAAGGATATTCACAGCTATGCTGTTGGCAATACCAGGGACTTAGGATGTGGTATCACAATAGCATTTTCACTGCTGAGCAAAAACTCTGCCTATCCAAAATATTTTTAAGGAGAAACTGACACATAGACACTTGACCTACTGCTTGGGATGCTGGTATTCCATATCAGAGGGACCGAGTTCAAGTCCTGGTTCCACTCCTGATTCCAGCTTCTTGCTCCTGTGTACCCCGACAAGATGGTAACATATGGGTCCAGAGTGTTTGGTCCCTGCCACCCCATGGGATACCTGGACTGAGTTCCCAGTTCATTTTAGGTTGTCCCCTTCAGCATCAGGAGAAAGAGAGGAACAACTGGTTTGGGGTAGAAAAGTAGAGGGATGTTGATTAGGGGAAAAAAAATATTTACAGACTAAATTCTGTAACGATAAAATTAAAACACTAAGGACTCTCCAGCAAAGGTCCTGAAGAAACAAAATATTTAAGAATAAAATGATGGAATAAGTCTAGCAACATAGATTCACAGAGAGGTTCTAGAATCATTCCTTAAGGTTCTCTGGCTAAGTTAGTATACATTACAAGGTGGCTACACTACATGTATTGGAACTCACTGTCTTGTCTTTACATTCAGTTGTATATATATATTTCATTAGGAGCAAAATACAAACAAAAAATGCAGTTATGTTCCAGATTAAAATATGCCCATGATGGTAGAAAGGCTTACTTTCTAGTTCTGGTTCTACTACTAACTAGCAACTAATCTTCATTTTATTTATCTGTAAAACACAGGGGACTAGACTTCATTTCTTACAGCCTCCTTCCAGTTCTGATATTCTACAATTTTATCATTACTGACATTTGATAGTTTTAAAAAACCATATTAATATAAAAAAATTAAACATAACTAAGCGCCAAGCAAACCTGGGCCTGAAGTAGTCTTAGCTGTCTGTCTTGTTCTGTGAGGAACCGATATGCATCTGGAGTCAGGCCCATCATGCCATTATCAGATGCAGTCTTGGGTGTGTGAATACACACTGCATAGGGCTGTGGAGTACAAGGATCCACACGTGAAGGCAGATTTGCCACAGGAGATGGTTCAGTATTGTTGCAAGGAGAACAATTGCCCATACCTCCCTGAGGTCTCAAGGCTATTGGACTACTTGAAGAATACAAGGCGTTATGGCACACAACAGGATATCCACTTGGGTGAATTAATGGATGCTTCTGAAGAGCTTCAGATGGCAGGTCTTGAAATGATCCTATTGTATTTGTACCTTGCCAAGACTTTATTGGACTATATTGAATATGGCCATGATGCTGACAACATCCACAAACATTTGCACAACAGTAAGATGGTGATGGTAGAGTAGGCAGCTGAAGTTCCACTGGTCCTTCCAAAATAGGGGGTGAAACAAAATTGTTAAAGTGAGGCTGTGGAGCAAGAGAAGACTGAAGCTTTTCAGATGTATCAGAAACTGGCCCATTAGGAAAAGATGGTTTGACACTGTCCCTGATATAAGGGCTTCCTTTTGCACAGGCAGATGGCTGTCTTACTTTGCAGTGTCTCAAAGGAACAGTTCCCTGCCTTAACTGATTTGGTATCTGTCTCAAGGAAGATTCTCCAGGTTCAAAGCTCTGTTTCTCATCACAGATGTGGGGTTGCAGTGGTTTCAAGGGTTCAGAGTGGTTCATTAACAGAGGAGGATGGTCATCGTTCACCATTTCCAGCGGCTTAGGCAGAGGGTTTGATTCCGTAATACTGCCATCCAACACAAGCGAAAGTTCAGGAACTGACGGTTGGATCTTTGAAATCTATACATTTAAAACAAAACAAACAAAAAAGGAACAAAATATTTTTAAGGGAAAAATATATACATTAGTTTCTAAAGGCTGGCATTTTACAAATTAGTTTCAAATATGCATTAAACAGTATTAATTATTTATACCATCAGCAAATATCTATTGGGTATCTTCAATTTGCTAGGCACTAGGAATATAATTTTGAGAAAAATAAACAAGGCCTTACTTTCACAGAATTAATGAAACATTTCAAAGGCTTATTTAATAGTGGAACTTCTATTAGAATAGTGATTAATATTGCATGGTTAAAGAACAAAACATGCAAAACTACTTAGCAGACTTTTTTATTATCTGAAAGCAAATTATCACAGGCACAATACTCTAACAGGTCAAACATTAAATAATATTTATGTAACCTTAGCAAAGAATCCACTAGTAAATATTTCAAAATATTTTCTCCACAAATTAAAAAAATATTAGTAATTTTTAAAAATTCCATTTCTTCTTCTCTAGTAAGCAATACTCCAGTAAAGGTAAACAAACCTAAAACAGCCTTCTGGTTGACTACAATCTAAAAGTTATGGCAGGGGTATTACAACTAGTCCCTGAGAGAAAATAAAAATGTTTTTAAAGATTTATTTTATGCTTGTATTAGAAAAGCAGATCTACAGACAGCAGAGATAGAAAGACCTTCGAGCTACTGGGTCATTCCCCAAGTGGCCGTAACAGGAGAAGATAGGAACCGTGAGCTTCTCCAAGGTGTCCCACACAAATACAGAGTCCTAAGACATTGGGCCACCCTTGATTGCTATCGCAGGTCATAAACAGGGAGCTGGAACGGAAGTTGACCAGCCAGGACATGAACCGGCACCTAAATGGGATCCCGGTGCATGCAAGTAAGGACTTTACCCAAATACAGTATTTTCTAACAAGTTAATAAATAAAAGTTTATGTCAAGGGCCCAGCACTATACCCTAGTGCTAAAATCACTGCCTAGCATGTGCCTGGGACCCCATATGGCTGCCAGTTCTAGTCCTGGCTACTCCACTTCCCATCCAGGTCCCTGCTTGTGGCCTGGGAATGCAGTCAAGGACAGCCCAAAGCCTTGGAACCCTGCACCCACATGTGGGAGACCTGGAAGAAGCTCCTGGCTCCTGGCTTCGAACTGGCTCAGCTCCAGCCATTGCACTCACTTGGGGAGTGAACCACTGGATGGAAGATCTTCCTCTCTGTCTCTCCTCCTCTCTGTATATCTGGCTTTCCTATAAAAATAAATAAATCTTGGGCCCGGCGGCGTGGCCTAGTGGCTAAAGTCCTCGCTTTGAACGCACCGGGATCCCATATGGGCGCCGGTTCTAATCCCGGCAGCTCCACTTCCCATCCAGTTCCCTGCTTGTGGCCTGGGAAAGCAGTTGAGGATGGCCCAAAGCTTTGGAACACTGCACCCACATGTGGGAACCCAGAAGAGGTTCCTGGTTCCTGGCTTCGGATCCGCGCATCGGCCCGTTGCGGCTCACTTAGGGAGTGAATCATCGGACGGAAGATCTTCCTCTCTGTCTCTCCTCCTCTCTGTATATCTGACTTTGTAATAAAAATAAAAATCCTTAAAATAAATAAATCCTAAAAAAAAATATTTAGTGCTTTAACATGAAGATACTTTCAGCTCTCCAACCACAAAGGTGAGCTCATAAAGAGGTCAATGGTACCTTCTGACTCACTGGATGAGGACTAGGAATGGGTCTTGGAGAAAAATCTTCATCTTCAACACCAGAGTCAGGATCACTTAGCGGCATTTTCCCAGGAGATGATTTTTGGGATGATCTAGAGAGTAGAGGGAGACACACACACCTTCAGTAATTTAGTATTCTTTTTGAAATTGAATGATGTAAATTTACTAAGTCACAGTGGTATTCTGGTAACTTAATTTAATATCTTGAAACCATAGATCTTTTAGGTCAATATTAGCTGACCAGGAAAGCTGGCCTAGACAGATTCATGATTAACAAACTACCCCTTTCGCCAGACCACGTTGGGTTTAACTCTGTATTGTTAATTGCAAAACAATCAACGGCCACTGAGCACCTTTTGGTTGACCTCAAGAAATGTAGAAATAAACACATACTGTCAAAAAAAATGTTTAATCTAGTGATAGATTTGCATTCCATGAAATACACTCACTGGGTTCAGGAAAATGAGGGTAAGCATTTTGCCTAGAGGTTAAAATGTAGGTAAGAGCCAGGGCTGCACGTGGGTTGGGCAGAGGGACCCAAAGGGCCTGTGCTAAGGGCCTCCAAGTCAGGTCGATGCACCCACTGAAATATACAAGAGCCAGAGAGCTAGGCTGGGGTGGGCTGGGGAACTGAAGTGCTGCCATACTAAGCTTCCTAGTCCAGGGCACAACACCAGATGAGGGGTGGGGTGTCCACTAACGGCTCTCAGTATTTGCAATCAGCCCATGCTTTCATGTCTTATTAGCCCAGATGTCAGGATCTCTGATCTCAAGGATTAGAGCTAATGGGAGTGTGGTCTGGACTCGGCGCACATGTTCTATGACTGGCCACCTCTGTCGCAGAGAAGTCAACAGCATTTTTTCTTTTTTTTTTTTTAAAGATTTATTTATTTTATTACAAAGTCAGATATACAGAGAGGAGGAGAGACAGAGAGGAAGATCTTCCTTCCAACGATTCACTCCCCAAGTGAGCCGCAACGGCTGGTGCGCGCTGATCCGAAGCCGGGAACCAGGAACCAGGAACCTCTTCTGGGTTCCCACATGTGGGTGCAGGGTCCCAATGCATTGGGCCGTCCTCAACTGCTTTCCCAGGCCACAAGCAGGGAGCTGGATGGGAAGTGGAGCTGCCGGGATTAGAACTGGCACCCATATGGGATCCTGGCACGTTCAAGGCGAGGACTTTAGCCACTAGGCCACGCCGCCGGGCCCAAAGTCAACAGTTTCTTAGAGCAATGATGTTGATGCAGGGGACATAGTCTTTAGCACTAACTGAAAATTCTCCAGCTCATGAGGGATCCATTAGATGAGAAAGAGATTTCCAAACTCAGGAAGGGCAAGTTCTATGTCCCTAATTATCAGGATATAACTACAGAAGATGGGATGCATCTACAACCTTAAGCAACCCTTAGGATTAAGGTTTGGAAATCTCTGAGTGAATGGAATGGAAAGCTGAGTAGCTAGCTTAGGGTCCCAAGCTGGAAGCCACACTCCCCCACTCTATGTAACTCCAACCCACTCATCTATCAGTCCAATGACCCCTTCTCCCAAGATGTACTTCCCTCCACTGAGCACCTGAGGGCTATGTAAGTGGTCAGACAACTCAGAGGGACTCCCTCTTTTTTTCCATGGACACAGGAGGGAGGGTGAAGACATAGCTCTCCTCCCACACTTGCCCTTCAGGCCCTCCTCATTTCTGAACATGACCCATGAATACCTATGAGCTCCTCACCCTTTAAATAACTTCATAATTAAAAAAAAAAAATACAAGGCTCTTAGTTCTTTACTGAGCTGTTGCCTGGTCTCTCAGGTGTACCCTATTCATTATTTTTTCCATTATACCTTAATAAAACTTTACCAAAATAAAGAAAAAAAAATGTAAGTTAAGACACCCATATGCCATATCAAGAGTACTTGAGTTCTAATACTGGCTCACTACCTGATAAGAGGCTCCCGTTAATAAGGACTCCGAGAGGCAGCTGGTGATGGCTTACGTAGTTGGTCCCTGTCACCTATCTTGGACCTGCATTGAGTTCTCAGCCCTGAGCTTCAGCCCTCAGCCCAGGTCCACACTAGGCATTTGAGTAATCAATTAGCAGAGGAGAGCATTCTTGCTCTCTTTCTCTCAAATAAACCTCAGAAAGATGGCAGCATAGATGAATAATAACCACATCACCCACTATCACCAGTATTGGCACACCAATACACAAAAAACTGGAAAAAAAGAGATGAAGAGAAATTATCTTGATTACTCACCAAAAATTAATGAATATCATTTCTTAAGAATGTATGTCATGGGGCCCGGCGCAACAGCGTGGTGGTTAAAGTCCTCGCCTAGAACACACCGGGATCCCACATGGGCGCCGGTTCATATCCCAGCAGCCCTGCTTCCCATCCAGCTCCCTGCTTGTGGCCTGGGAATGCAGTTGAGGACGGCCCAAAGCCTTGGAATGCTGTACCCGTGTGGGAGACCCAGAAGAGGCTCCAGGCTTCTAGCTCCTAGCTTTGGATTGGCTCAGCTCCAGCCATTGCGGCCGCTTGGGGAGTGAGCCATCGGACGGAAGATCTTCCTCTCTGTCTCTCCTCCTCTCTGTATATCCGCCTTTCTGATTAAAAAAAAAAGTGTGTGTCATGGGGCCTGGCATGGTAGCCTAGCGGATAACGTCTTTGCTGAGCACATCTGGGATCCCACATGGGCGCCAGTTCTTATCCTGGCTGCTCCACTTCCCTTCTAGTTCCCTGCTTGTGGCCTGGGAAGGCAACAGAGCACAGCCCAAAATTTTGGGATCTTCCACCCACGTGGGAGACCCAGAGGAAGCACCTGGCTTTGCATCAGCTCAGCTCCAGCTGCAGCAACCATTTGGGGAGTCAACCAGAGCATGGAAGACCTTTCTGTCTCTCCTCCTCTCTGTACTTCTGACTTTCAATAAGAATAAATAAATCTTTTAAAAATGTTTTAAAAATAAAAAAAAAAAGAGTATATGTCACAACAGAGTTATCCTTTACCTCTTAACTGAAAGATTCGCAGAAACCTTGTTGAAGAACTCTGTTTCTGCAGCTTGGCTTTCGGCACTCAGTTCAAAATGGATTGAATTTTTGTCAGAAGGCTCAACATTCTGAAATAAAATGAGTCATACTTTGAATTTGACTTAAATAAAAACACCAGATAATTCTATTTGATGAACAGTCACGCTGACACGCTGAGGGCGGGAAGTATACTTCCAACTTCAGTGACCATAACCTTCTTTAATAACTGAACACTGCCCAGCTACATAAGCAAAAATAAACAATCACCTATATCATACAACTTAATAATCAGAATACAGTGATTTTAACTATGAACTGAGGATACCATCCAAAGAATAAAATGATAATTGATACACCTCTCTCATGGGCATTTGACTAGGTGGTGAAGACAGTTTACATAGCTGGGTCCCTCTCACTCATGTGGGATACCACAAACGAGATCCTGACCCCCAGCTTTAGCATGACCCAATTGCCAGTTGTAGCAAGCATTTCAGGAGTAAGCCAGCAGCAATTTCCATCTTTCAACCTATAATTGAAATAAATGCTAATGTTTACAAAACAAATAAAAGGAAAAAAAAAGACATCTAAAAGCAATAGGTCCTGGGCCCAGAACAGTAGCCTAGTAGCTTAAAGTCCTCACCTTGCACACACCAGGATCCCATACGGGCACCAGTTCTAATCCTGGCTGCTCCACTTCCCATCCAACTCCTTGCCTGTGGCCTGGGAAAGCAGTCAAGGACGATCCAAGGCCTTGAGACCCTGCAACCATGTGGGAGACCTGGAAGAAGCTTCTAGCTCCTAGCTTTGGATCAGCTCAGCTCTGGCCATTGCAGCCACTTGGGAAGTGAACCAGTGAACAGAAGATCCTTCTCTTTGTATGTCCTTCTCTGTAAAATCTGCCTTTCCAATAAAAAAAAATAAAATAAAATAAATCTTACCAAAAAGAAAGCAATAGGCCCTAAACTAGAAATTATCAGATCTCATTTATATATTACATTTAAAATTAAAGCTTAAAAATTTAAGTAATCACAAACTGATATAACCTTTAAATGAACTTACACAAGGTGCAAAATCAAGTGGATATAGGTGGTTATTTAGAAATATTAATTATTAAATAGTTCATAATAAACTAAAGAATGCATGTTTAGTGTTGGCCTTAGACCTTGGATACCAATGATTTTATTAAAAAATGGTCATTGAACATCTTTATAAACTGATTCCTATAGTTTCAGAAATCTACTTTTTCTGTTACCACCACGCAGATGGTTTTCTGTATATTTCAGTTAACATAGAAAAATTCATTATGATTCCTTGGAATAAATTATATAAATATTGTCATTTAATCTTTTTAAAAGAAATTTTTCTTCCTAAAATTTATTTTGTTTTTATTTGAAAGGCAGTCAGAACTGAGCCAATGCAAACCAGGAGCCAGGAGCCTCTTCCGGGTCTCCTATGCGGGAGCAGGTTCCCAAGGCTTTGGGTGGTCCTCGAATGATTTCCTGGGCCACAAACAGGGAGCTGGATGGGAAGTAGGGCTGCTGAGATTAGAACTGGCGCACATATGGGATCCTGGTGTGTGTGAGGCAAGGACCTCAGCTATTACCCTACCACGTCAGGCCCTTGATTTGCTATTTTAACGATTAGATGCTGCTGAAGCACAGCCCCAAACACTCATTGATGGGTCAGGTGATCACTTACTTTGAAAAGATGTAATGTCTCTTTGTTGGTTAATAACTGAAACTGAAGGTCAGAGACACGACTGTCACAAGGAAGGCATTCATAAAACTCGGGTTCCTTATGTGTCAGAGAGTAGAGGACTATGATGAAATTTCCAGATTCCGAAAAAACTCTATAGAGAAAAAATGTAATTTAATTAAAATGTGCTGAATGTAACAAGATTATACTCAAAAAACTTCACATGAGGCTCTTTTTATAAAGATATTATATATATATATATATTTTTTTTTATTGGAAAGTCAGATATACAGAGAGCAGGAGAGACAGAGAGGAAGATCTTCCATCCAATGATTAACTCCCCAAGTGAGCCACAACGGCTGGTGCCGCACCGATCCGAAGCCAGGAGCCAGGAACCTCTTCCGGGTCTCCCACGTGGGTGCAGGGTCCCAAGGCTTTGGGCCGTCCTCAACTACTTTCCCAGGATGGGAAGTTGAGCTGCCGGGATTAGAACCAGCACCCATATGGGATCCCAGGGCGTTCAAGGTGAGGACTTTAGCTGCTAGGCCACGCTGCCAGGCCCTAAGATTTAATTTTTATTGAAAAGTCAGAAGAAGCTCCTGGCCGGAGTTGAGCCAATCCGAAGCCAGGAGTCTCCCATGTGGGTGCAGAGTCTCAAGGCCTTGGGCCATCCTTGACTGCTTTCCCAGGCCACAAGCAGGGAGCTGGATGGGAAGCAGGGCCACCAGGATTAGAACCAGTTCCCTTATGGGATCCTGGGCACGCCAGGTGAGAACTTTAGCCAATAGGCTACCGTGCCAGCCCCCTCCTTTTTTTTTAACTGGGCCCATTGTTTTAAAGGTACATTTTTAAAAGAAAAAAAAAAAAACCCTAATAAATATTTTATTATGAAATACAAGACATTTTCAAAAAGTTCAAGGAAAATGCCTGTTATAAAACAACATGTAGGCTGCAAAATTTTTTGGACCAAAATAAACTTGCCATTTAAAACCATTTTACTATGAGCTTCTATAAGTACTCTCACATATTCCTTATTAAAACTTCAAACCAAAATGAAATGCATACATAAAAGATGAAAACCACTCATGCTACTCTGTAGTTTAGAGTATACTTACACAATTCTTCCTCAAGTACACACCAATATTCTATATAAATTGAGAAAAATGAAGACATAATTTGTTAAGTTTTTATTTATTTACTCAATGGGCAAAAAGCTGGGAAAAAGGTAAGGTGGAAAAATAGAGAGAGAGACACAAAATATGTTGCATACACTGACTGACTCCTCAAGTGGCTGGACTAGCTGAACCTAGGCCAGGTTGAATCCAGTAGGCTGAAACACTGTCTTGTCAGTACCTGAGACCCAAGCATGTGGCCCATCTACTGTTGCTTTTCCTGGCGCAGTGGCAGAAAACTAGATGGGTGCAGTTCTGGGATTGAAGCCAGTGAGTGAACGCGAGAGGCTAATGCCCCCAGTGACAGTCTACCCTGATACCCCACAACTGCTGCTTTGTTATAAGACAATCCCTTTTCTCTCTTCCTGTATCTATGCGGTGTTACAGCTCAGATCTCTTTGGATTTTTTAGTGATTATCTAATTTTACATGTTCTAGATTTGCCTAGTCTTTTTAAAATATGCATTTAAAGTTTTGCTATATTTCACTACTATACAAAGGTAAAATGAACAATAATTTTATTTATACTAATTGATATTTATAAATATTTGTAAAATCATAAAATCTTTAACTAATCTTTAAAACTAACTAGGAATATTTTAGCTCTCTCTACTTTATAAAATGCTGAATGCGAAACAAATTGCAAAATATGTTATTCAACCAAGAAAACAAAGCAATGGAGGCCAGAGAGGCCAAGGGTCTCTTCTGCTTAATTCCTCTGAAGTCAGATAAAACCACTGCTCAAATTAATCTTACTAAGCCTTTACTGTCAATATGAACTTAAAACAATATTACTAGCTGATAACAAAGTTTAAACGCATGGGACCTGGCAAGATGGCCCAGTAGCTAAAGTCCTCGCCTTACACGCCAGGATCCCATATGGGCACTGGTTCTAACCCCAGCGGCCCCACCTACCATCCAGCTCCCTGCTTGTGCTCTGGGAAGGCAGTCGAGGATGGCCCAAAGCCTTGGGACCCTGCACCCACGTGGGAGACCCTAAAGAACCCCTGGCTCCTGGCTTTGGATTGGCTCAGCTCCAGCCATTGCAGTCACTTGGGAAGTGAATCATTGGATGGAAGATCTTCCATTCTGTCTCTCCTGCTCTCTGTATATCTGACTTCGCAACAAAAATAAATAAGTCTTTAAAATAAAAGTTAAAATGCACTAAATCATAGCAAAGAATCAAAAATCATTTGTTTCATTGCAAAGAAAGAACATTTTTGCAAAGTTGCTCATATATTCATAAACATACTTCTGTATTAAATTCCACAGACAAATATAGGAGGGGTGGTGAAGAGAGGGTGTACATGCTCTTAGAAAGCAAACAGAAGAGCCTGTGTTGTGACCCAGTGGGTTGAGCAACCACCCACATTACCAGCATCCCATGTGAGAACTAGTTTGAGTACCAGCTGCTCTACTTCCAACTCACTTCCCTGCTAACACACCTGGGAAACTAGTGGAGGCTGGCACAAGTACTTGGAGCCTGCCACCCATGTGGGAGACGCAGATAGAATTTCAGACTAAATAAATTAAAACAAACAAAGAACAAAAAAAGAACAATCCCAATCTAAAAAGGCTAGAAGACACAACACACACATCTTAGAAGATGAGATTATAAAACATTGCAAAGGGTCCAGCACGTGACATAGCAGCTAAAACCGACAATGTAATAAGGTAAACAAGGTAACAAGGTAAAACCCCATTAATGGCCTGGGGAAAGCAACAGAAAATGGTCGAAATACTTGGGCCTGTGCCACACACACAGGAGACCTGCCAGCTTCAGCCTAGCCTAGCCTAGCCATTGTGATCATCTTGGAAATGAACCAATATATGAAGATCAATTTTCTCCCTCCCTCTCTATAACTCTTTCAAATAAATGAGGGTTTTGTTTTGTTTTTAGAAAATTGGCAAAGGCAACTTTTTCTATCTATCACATTAGCAAAGATCAAAAGTTTAGTCATGGTCTTCCCACTTTCTGTGCTCCTTTTCACTTACTCCTCTCTAGCCATGCTGCCCTTGTTGTGCTTGAAGATGCAAGGAGATCCTCCCCCAGGATCTCTGCACTTGCTGACCCCTTCTCCTCAAATCTGCGCCTCTCTCACCACCTATTTAAAACTGCAACTCTACTGCCACCACCTTACCTCAACATCCTCCTCCAGACTTACAGAACTCACAACTTTTTAAAAATAAGACACAGGGTTACAGAGAGATTTTTCCATCTGTTGGTTCATTTTCTAAATGGCCACAAGGCCAGGCCAAGGTTAGGAGCTTCATCCAAGCCTACCACATGGGTGCAGCGGCCCAAGCACTCGGGCCATCTTCTGCACTTTACCCTGCATGTTATCAGAGAACAGAATTTGAAGTGAAGCAGTCAGGACTTCAACTAGTGCCCACGTTGATACTGGTGTCACAGGCTGCAGCCTCATCCACTATGCTGCAATGTCAGCCCATATTAGGTTTTTCTTGATATACCTGTTTATCAGTACTGTGAAAGGTTAAGATAATATTCTAAGAATTTAAATAAGATCAATAAAATACAAACGGAGGAAAAGAAAAATATCAAGTACCACAGGAATAAAATATCACTTGCCTTTCTTGAATAGAAGAACTAAACATGTATCGCAAGCAGCAAGCCCATACTTGAGGACTGTAGATATGTATAATTCCAGACAGCCAACTATAGGAAAAAAAATAGAAATTAACAATCATAGTCATTTACAGATGTACTTTATGTTCTTAACATAATATGGCAGATGATTGTCATTTACTAGCAACATGTTAAAAGGCAAAATAATAAAACAATAAAAACCAGTCAATAATCTTGATTGAATTTGCACTGTAATACTACATCAAGGTGGAGGAATCCACCAGGAGGGAGGGGCGTGGGAAGGGGTGGGGGGATTCCCAGAGCCTATGAAACTGTCACATAATGCAAAATAATTAATAATAAAAAAAGGAAAAAAAATAAAAAACCAGTCTATACTGGTACTGAAGGTAGAGAATATGAAGGAGTTTCAGAAAATCCGTGCAAGTGTCTGTCACAGTGGCCAGTGTGCATCCAATGAACACAGCTCAAATCCTGCCTGCTCCTCTTCCAATCCAGCCCCTTTGGTGATGGATCTGGGGAAGCAGCAGAAGATGGCAGGACAACTTGGGTCCCTGACATCCACATGGGAACCTGTATGGAGTTCTAGGTTCCTGGCTTCAGCCTGACTCAGCTCTGGAGATTGCAGGCATATGAGCAAGCCAGCAGATGGAAAATTCCTATGTACACCTCTCCCTTTCTTTCTCTCAAGTAAATAAAATAAATATTTTTTAAAGTAAGTCCATAGAAAAACGTAATTATAAAGTAAGTCTGGATGCAAAAAAAATGCTTTTCAATCCATCTATATTTTCACATACAGATTTTCCACAAGCTTTGTGAAAACCCCTTGTATGCCTCTCTTTCCAGAGGAGCACATGATTCCCCTTGTGCGTTCTCTCCTCTGTGTCCTAGAGATGGGAGAGAACAGTAAACAGTGGTAAAGCAGAAGGCTACGGGCAGAAGGGGGTGAATTACAGACTGAAGTTTACTGTCTAAAACCACTTCACAGAATTGTTGAGAAGGCTAAATGCCATACATATTCAGGTAGATCATGACAGATGTATCTTGATAAGTATTCATTTAGGTGTCAGTAACCTACAGCCAACACATCACCACAGCAACCAGACTGTAAGCAGATTTCATGGTCCAGACAGCAGCTGTACATTCACATTCACTTTGCACATGTCATTCCTTCATGACTGCTTTCCAACAGTCCGCCCCACCACTACAAACAAGAGTCCAGCCCATGCATCCCTTCTCTAACAATGCTCCAGCATGTCTCTCTCACAAAATAGTAACAATACTTACTCTATCTGCTCATTTCATAATAAATCATATATGTCATTATTTTTTCTTTGGTGAATATTTGTCTCATCTTGACTATGAATTCCTTGAGGATTTTTTAAACCCATAAATAGCACCAAGCATAATACTATGTGTATGGGAAGCACTCAAAAAACACGGAATGAGCGTAAGTTTCTGAGTAATCTGTCCTTTAATCACTAAGAAAAAAGTGAGCCTCAGGTTCTTCAAAGTGCCTAATGACAAAGTAGTGAGAGAAGGCTGACAAAATGGACTCACCCTCAACCAGGAACATTCAACCTTTATTTATTTTATATATGTGAGTACTTCCTAAGATTAGGCAAAATATTATTTCAGCTAATTCTACTATTAAAATACGAAAGATTATGAACCATTGGCTTTTGATGATCTAAATCTAGTACAACTGATTCCTATGCTTATATATATTTGAACATATATTGGGTTTAAAATGGTTTTTAATAAATAACCCAGTACTTACATTCCCACTAATGGCAGAGAATAAACTTTAGGATCAGATTCCAGCAAAAGTAACAATTTGCGTGTTTCATCCATGGTAAGATACCTAAACAGAAAACACTGATGTAAAAGCAATTCAAAGTATGTATTTCTTACCTAAACATCTGAGTGTTGAAGCACATGACATGATATGAACACTGTCTCTCATAAAAACATGCACACAAGAAACCAGCTCAAAGTGTTTGATTTACTCATTTTAATCAAGTATTTAACATTCAGGAAGGGAAATTTGAGGGCTGAATAAATTTCCCTGGGAGAATCTCCTGTTACTAGAAACATTAAGCATCTAGCTTGACTTGACAAGACTGCAACAGATGTGACTTGACACTAACAGCGGCTGAGTTAGTGCAGTCATAATGGACTTCCATGTACTGTATTACACCAACCACTCTCATAAGACTTTGAAACCATGATAACAAAACCATAAAGCTTTCTTTTTCCTAAAAGGGCACTATACTACACTTGAACACTGATACATTTATTATTGATAGTAGGCCTTAGAGATATAAAAAAATCGAAGAATGACTGAGAGTTCATTTCACTGTTTTGCCATACAGGAGACCTAGACTGCACTCCCAGTGTACAGTTTTGGCAGGCCAGTCCCTGCCCGTTGTATTTGAGGGACAAATCTGCAGAGATAGCTTTGCGTGCCTCTTTGCTTCTTAAATCAATTCATTAATTTTTTAAGAAAGAGTTGGGCCCGGCAGCGTGGCCTAGTGGCTAAAGTCCTCGCCTTGAATGCACCGGGATCCCATATGGGCGCCGGTTCTGATCCCGGCAGCTCCACTTCCCATCCAGCTCCCTGCTTGTGGCCTGGGAAAGCAGTCGAGGATGGCCCAAAGCTTTGGGACCCTGCACCCGCGTGGGAGACTCGGAAGAGGTTCCTGGTTCCCGGCATCGGATCGGGGCGCACCGGCCGTTGTGGCTCACTTGGGCGTGAATCATCGGACGGAAGATCTTCCTCTCTGTCTCCTCCTCTCTGTATATCTGACTTTGTAATAAAAACAAATAAATCTTTAAAAAATATATATGTATAAAAAAAAAGAAAGAGTGAGTTAAAGAAATGTTTTAATTTTGGTAGAACCACTGATGATGATGATCCATCTTACTGTTTCAATACCCTTAATACACAAAAGACAACGAATTTGTCAGGATAAGCAACAACTGTAACCCTGAATTGGCATTAGAATTACGGATCAACAATGGCACTTACACTTGCCTTGCATGCTCTCCCCTGCCTTGCCTACTGATAAGTTTTTATCTTTTAAAATAATTATTTCAGGTTTTCCATGATTTTCCCAAGCAATTTACATATCCTTCTGATTCCCCAGCTCTCTATATAAACTTCCATAATGAGAGTAAATATGAATTAAAAAAATCTATTTCCAGTGCCTTACATAATATCTATTCCATAGTGAATTCTAATAAATATGATGGTGAATCAATGAATGCAGGTGGTTGGGGGAAAAGAACAAATATATTAGATAATTCTACACAGAGGCAAGGGAAACAGACATTTGGATAGAATATCGAGCATCCTAGTTACTATAAGCAGGCAAGGGGTCACAGATTAGTAATTCAAAGGTAAATTCATGTTGTAAAAGTAAATGAGTACAGATACTAACAAAAACTAATATTTTGGTTAATTTGAACAACAATCTCATGTTCCAGCCAAGAAGCACTTTATTATCCCAAGATTCTAAGTGTTTCACTTAATTCAAATGATTTGACCACCATGACGTTTGACCACTCCATGATTTTAGCATACACCAACACTTTTTCCTTTGTGTCACTTTAGCCAGAGAGCATCACTGGTCAAAATTTGAGACTCAGAAAAGGACCTTGCTGGTTACTCCATCGACTTTCTAAAAACAAAACATTCTCTTTTTCTCATTCTCTTTTGACGAATTATTTTAAGAAGATACAACCAGGGAATTGAGTGAACCCTGGCTAAGTATTTTCAGCTCTAGAGACTTAACAAAAACTAGGGGGCCCGGCATGATAGCATGGTGGTTAAGATCCTCGCCTTGAACACCCGGGATCCCATATGGGTGCCGGTTCTAATCCCAGCAGCTCCACTTCTCATCCAGCTCCCTGCTTGTGGCCTGGGAAAGCAGTCGAAGACGGCCCAAAGCTTTGGGACCCTGCATCCATGTGGGAGACCCGGAAGAGGCTCTTGGCTTCAGACTGGCTCAGCTCCAGCCGTTGTGGCCACTTGGGGAGTGAATCATCGGACGGAAGATCTTCCTCTCTGCCTCTCCTCCTCTCTGTATATCCGCCTTTCCAATTATAAAAAAAAAGGACTAGGGTGGAGTCTGGCGAAAGGAAGTCAAGTGTAGCACCTAGAGCTACCGCTGGTCTAACATCATCCTACCTAGTTCAGCAGACAACAGATAAAGTAAAAGAGGCTTCAGAGAAGCAGTTGGCCACAGATCAGAAAGCATGCTTCCACCCTGCACTTCTAACAAACTAAAAGTGGTCGTAAGAAGCTACAGAGGATTATACTCCAGCTACGGCAGAAAGTTCTACTCTTGAGCAGTTGGGAGCTGGTTAAGCAAGAGTAAATATGTTTTTATTTATTATCCTTTTCCACTATCTGCAGTATTCACAGTTAAGACTGTATATAACAAACTCTGTAGCTTCTCTTCGGTTTATAATCATTCATCAAAGCCAAAAAGAGCCTAAAACTAGGCCAAATACAACAAAGTAACATCTCCTTATATTTTAAAAGCATTAAGTATAAACCAATTTTACCATTAATTTTTACCACCAAACTTTGTAATATGGTAGGCAACAACTTATCGAAGGAAAAATTCCATACTCAGTAAGATTAATAATTTTTTAACTTCTCTGGTTACTGATCAAATCACCAGGTCTGGCATGCAAACAGATTGCACAATTATTCCATATTATGTGGCTATTTGGGAAAAATACACTAATGTATCTAATATTTAAAATTTTGGATTAATGCATCTTACTTACCCATATTTATAAGTTCCTTGAACTTGAGCAATATTCAAATTACTGCTCAAGTTTCTTGCCAAAGCTGTTGGAATAATGGGGATGGGCCTCACAGGTGTGCATTTAAAGTTATTTGAGAAGGTTACTGCTGCCCAACAAAACTCGAAATCCACATCGTCCAGATTCTCCCGGAAAGCGATTTGAGCTCTTAGCGAAAGCAGCTTACTACAGTCCAAGGAGTCTTTGCTACTTACATGATGTTGCAAAGCCTGAGGAAGATATTATACGGTTTAAAACTTTGAAATGTCTCCTTAGCTCTGAAGTTAGTATCTTGGTGCAGATAAATATATACATGGTATCTTAGTAACAAAATTAAGTTACTTCTGATTTGTCACATTTCAATTCTCATAGCATGCACATGACAAAAAGATTACATGAATAATTATTTCAGAGGATCAAGATTTCCAAGCTCCATCACAAGTTATCAACTTGAATATCACATCAGCACTCTGAATTTTTATTATGAATATCTGCCTCCAATACTTACTAAATAGAGGGGAGGGGAGGGAAATATATATATATATATATAGATGGATAGATATAGATATATAAATTCTGACTCAACCTCAGAGCATCTAAAGTCCCTTCCTTTAATTCTATATTGTGAACTTGGTTCTTCCTCAGTATTTGCTCATATCCACTGTATCCTTTATCTCACAGCCATCACTCTGTTATGGGCTAGTGCACCTGCCTCTAGCACACATCCACTTGCTTCAATGGCCTAACTACTCAGAGGCTGCTTTGACTTCCAGATAAACTATTTTCAATACGACAGCATTTCCTCTTTTGAGAAACCTCAATGGCTGCATGGCAAATGACAAAATTTAAATTCCTCAGACAGCAAAGACATCCCTAATCTAATCAACCGAATACTTCTTGTCTGGTTATGAACAAAAATTTATACCCTTAACACTATACTAAGTAGTTTTAACTTTTCTATTTACATTACACTGTTTTCTCTTCTAGAATGCTGGCCAAATCACCTACCCAGGTGTGATCAGATTACAGGTCTATAATAATTCAATCAGAAGGGCCCGGCGGCGTGGCCTAGTGGCTAAAGTCCTCGCCTTGAATGCCCCGGCATCCCATATGGGCACCGGTTCTAATCCCAGCAGCTCCACTTCCCATCCAGCTCCCTGCTTGTGGCCTGGGAAAGCAGTCAAGGACGGCCCAAACCTTTGGGACCCTGCTCCCACGTGGGAGACCCGGAAGAGGTTCCAGGTTCCCAGCTTCGGACTGGCTCAGCTCTGGCCGTTGCGGCTCACTTGGGGAGTGAACCATCAGACAGAAGATCTTCCCCTCTGTCTCTCCTCCTCTCTGTATATCTGACTTTGTAATTAAAAATAAATAAATGTTAAAAAAAATTCAATCAGAAAGCATTATGCATGCTTCTCAAATAAGAGTTTATTAAAATATATCATGGCGTGCCGAGTTTAATTCCTGTGCTAAATGAAGAATATCAAGTTACCAAGGGATCTCACCTTAAAAGTTGAACTCAAGTCATCTGCACTGTGAGCCATAATTTCTCTTGCACCAAGTCCTTGAGTATGAATTTTGCATGGAATCAAAAAGTCCCCAGGAAGAGAGGCACTTGGGATTTTTTCTAAACATTCAGGTATTTCTCGACCAGGATCAAAGCGATCTACTCTCAATGTGACACCTTCTTCATCTGAAGAAGAGAAATAACAACAATTACATTGTCAACTTGTTTATAAAGCTAAAGAGCAAAGGTACCTTTCAGGAAAACTTTTTTTTTCATAACAAATAGCAAACTTTGAAAAATAACTGGCTGATACATTCTACCTGTCTAGATTGTAAAGTCTGTGCAAGTTACTTTTACTCATCTTCATAACCCTGTATACAGCAAAGAATATCAACACAATCGGGCCCGACGTGGTTTCAGAGCAAGTTAAGCCTTGGTGCCAGCACCATGGACAGTGGTTTAACTTCTGACCCAACTCACTGCTAACAGCCTGGGAAAAGCAGTGGAGGTGCCTTGGGCCCCTGCACCCTGTGGTAGGCCAAGAAGAGGCTCCTGGCTCCAAGCTTTGGAGCCAGCTCTGACCACTGTGGCCATTTGGAAAACAAACCAGCCGACAGAAAATCTCTGTCTCACTCCACTCTATAAAAATCTACTACTTTTCAAATTTTAAAAAAAATTGTAACTTTAAAAAAATTAGCACAAAGCACATACAACAGCTGACTGAGTCAATAAATATAAGTGCTATTATAACCATACAAGAAATTTAACATATTACCTTCATCCACTGTAAGAGAACCAAGAAAAAAGCATGACAAAATTTTCTGATTCTGCTTAGCATGACGATAAGCAAGCCGAAGGGTCTTTTCAGTCACAAAAATCTTGGGATTTCTGCAAAATAACAATATGACCTTATAAAAGCCTTTTCTCTGTGAAATTCTGCCTAACATATTGCACACACATTTTCATAAAACATCAGAAAGATCATCTTTAGGAAATGCCAAAGACAACAGTTATGGAGGATAACTAGGATATAAAAATGGCAAGGGCTGGCACAATGCTTCAGTAGCTAAATTCTTCCCTCCAAGTGCTAGAATCCCATCCAGGCACTGGCTCATGTCCTGGCTGCTCCACTTCCCATCCAGCTCCCTGCTTGCGGCCGGGCAAAGCAGTAGAGAATGGCCTAAAAAATACACCCACGTGGCAGACCCAGAAGAAGCTCCTGGCTTCGGATAAGCCTAGCTCCAGCCACTGTGGCCACTTGGGGAGTAAACCAGAGGCCGGAAGATCTATCTCTCTATATCTCCTTCTCTTCGTAAATCTGCCTTTCAAAAAAAAAAAAAAAAAAAAAAACTGAAGCTATAATTTTTTGTAGGCACTTGCTTAACTTTATGAATCAGACTAGAATCAACAAGCTATGTACTTTGTGTGTCTTGTTTTTGTATAAAGTTTGATTGACTAAAACAATCACATCTACATACTGTGTATGAACATCAGATATTGGCTTTTTTCTTTATTCTAAAGAGTTATTTATTTTATTTTACCTAAAAAAATTATATAGAAGAAGTGGCAGAGAGAAGATCTCTACCCTCTGGTTCAATACTAAACAGACAGCCAGAGCGGGGTAGATTTGCAGCCAGGATCTTCTTCCAAGTCTCCCTCATAGAGCAGCAACCCAAGGACTTTTGGATTATCCTCCACTGCTTTCCCAAGCCACTAACAAGATCAGAAGTGGGCCCGGCGCGGTAGTCTAATGGATAAAATCCTTGCCTTGCATGCACCAGGATCCCATATGGGCACTTGTTCTAATCCCAGGAGCCCTGCTTCCCATCCAGCTCCCTGCATGTGGCCCAGGGAAGCTGTCAAGGACAGCCCAAAGCCTTGGGACCCTGCACCCACGTCGGAGACCCGGAAGAAACTCCTGGCTTTGGCTCAGCTCCTGCTCTGGCTGTTGCAGTCACTTGGGGAGTCAATCAGCAGATAGAAGATCTTCCTCTCTGTTTCTCCTCCTCTCTGCATACCTGACTTTCCAATAAAAATAAAAATAAATCCTAAAAAAAAAAAAAAAAAATCAGAAGTGGAGCAGCTGGTAAAGAAGAGAAGGTTTACGGGTGGGGCGGGGTGGAGGGAGCCCACCACCCTGGCATAATGGACTAAGCTTCTGTCTGTAGCACCCGCATTCCATATGAGCACTGATTCAAGTCTCTGCTTATGGCCTGGGAAAGCATTGAAGTATAGCTTCAGAACCTTGGGTCCTTGTACCCACATGGGAGACCTGGAAGAAGCTCCTGGCTCCCAGCTTCAAATGAGCTAAGTGCTAGCCATTGCAGCTATCTGGGGAATGAGCAAGCAAATGGAAGATCTCTCTCTGTCTGTCCTTCTCTAACTATGGCTTTCCAATGAAAGTAAAATATTTTTTTAAAAATTGGAGCAACCCGGAAACAAACTGACACCCATAAGGGATGACAGTGTCACAACTGAATATTAGCCTGATTATCTATGGTGACCCCAGATATTAGCATTATTGAATGCAGAATGTGGCTAGAAATAAAACGCTTTAAAAACATAAGAAAAAACAAACTATGAACTAGAAACAAGACACTATGAAAAAAAGATTAGGTATTTGAAAAGGAACCGTACAAAAAATATAAAAGCTCAATGAATCGTACAATCAATTATGGATAGGTAAATAAAAACTCATTATTATTCTATATACAGTATACATATTTCCAAATTGAGAAAAAACTAAAGTGAACAAGTTAGATGGCAGGCTAACATAACCACAGAAAAACTAGGTTTATGTTTGTTTACTCAGTAGTTAAGCCATCAGTTCGGAGGCCTGTATCCCCTATGGTGGGATTGGGTGAGCTCAAGGCCCAGGTATCTCTCCTGATACCCACTTCCTATTAGTGCACACCCTGGAAGGCAGCAGGTGACATCTCAAGCCATCAGGTCCTGACCACCCCATATGACATACTAGAATTGCACTCATGGCCTTCGGCTTGAGCCTGGCCCGCTGTAGGCCTATGAGAAGTAAACTAGTAGACAGGACTACTCTGCCTCAAATAACATAACATAACATAACATAACATAACATAACATAACATAACATAACATAACATAACATATGTAGAAAAAGTTTTAAAGGTTTATTTATCTATTTATTTGAAAAGCATAGCAACAGAAGGGGACAGAGAGACTGGGAGAGGGGAGGGGGAACAATCTGGGTTTTCCTCCTGAATTTGCTGGTTTACCCCTCAGAACACCACAATAATCAGGTCTCTGGCCCAAGCAGAAGCCAAGAGTCGGGAATTCCAGCCACGTTTCCCATACAGATGGCAGGAACCCAAGTATTTGGACTATCATCTGCTCCTTTATTTTTTTAACAATTTTTTTGAGAGGCACAGTCACAGAAAGTGATTATTATTGTTTGTTTAAATTTATTTATTTATTTGAAAAGTAGAGTTATGGAAAAGAGAGGAGAGAGATGAATCTTCCATACTGTGGTTTACTCCCCAAAAGGCCACAGTAATTTGGACTAGGCCAGGTGTAAGCCAGGAGCCATGAGCCAGAGGCTTCTTTCTGATCTCCCACGTGCATGACAGGGACCCAAGAACCTAGATCATCTTCCATTCTTACAGAGCTGGAGCAGAAGCAGAGCAAATGGGACTTGAACTGGCAGACACACTAGACACTGGCATCATAAGTGGCAGCTTAATTACAATATCACAATGCAACTCACAGGCAGTAACTTACCCTGTATATATCACAGTACTAGCACCACAAGGAACAGATTTAAAAAGAAGCAGAAAAACAAACCAAAACAAAAAAAAGTACATAAATAGCACCAACAAAAAAAGGATTATATCAGAAATTTAATTCAGAAATTAGATTCTGAATTTAAAAGTAAAATAAAATAATGAGTACTTGTTCATAATAAACTTTGCCTTATACATTCATTTATGACTCCTACCTGCACTGGTTTGACGTGAAAAGAGAAACACTGCATACCCATACCTGTAGTAATTGAGATGTAAGTAGATGACATCTCCAATTGGCATTGGGTTCCAAAGAGCATACTTTGATGGAGGAAAATAAAAAGGTACCATCCTACTTGAAGCAAACCTTTAAAAAAAAATACAATAAGGCATTAGGAAAAGACTGCTTACCCCAGATGTAGGTAACTGACTAGGTACCTAGGGCAAGTGTTAACACTGCTGACAGAAAAGCAGCCAACAGCTGGCAGGCATTCTGGGACTAGTTAATGCCAAATCTGTGTTAACTATACCAGTGTGCCAGCAGTTGCCTATGCTACTCTATTATTATTATTATCTTTTTTTTAAAAGATTTATTTATTTTTATTACAAAGTCAGATATACAGAGAGGAGGAGAGACAGAGAAGATCTTCCATCCGATGATTCACTCCCCAAGTGAGCTGCAATGGCCGGTGCCCCCCGATCCGATGCCGGGAACCAGGAACCTCTTCCAGGTCTCCCACACGGGTGCAGTGTCCCAATGCATTGGGCCGTCCTCAACTGCTTTCCCAGGCCACAAGCAGGGAGCTGGATGGGAAGTGGAGCTGCCGGGATTAGAACCGGCGCCCATATAGGATCCCGGGGCATTCAAGGCGAGGACTTTAGCCGCTTGGCCACGCCGCCGGGCCCTATTATTATCATTATCTTAAGATATGTGGGGAAATGAGGTGACCTGTGCCGGATGTGGCCCCAGCGCCCAACAGCACACGTGAGAACCAGGGAGGGAGAGGGCGGAGGCGGCAGAGGGAATGTTGGGGGGCTCCCCTGAAAGACCGCTACTCCCACTGGACAGCGTGAGCTGGGATGGGGGCAGGCCAGACTTAGCAGGGCTACAACACCTGTGTGCCTCATGTGATCAGGGAAAAGCCAGACTGGGCTGACTGTTCCTCCAGGTGCAAGCATAAATTAGAATGGGTGAGGGTTGCTTGGGCATTGCTGCAGCATCAGCTGGCAGAAGCTGGCATTGGGGACTAATTCTGTCAATTTAAACTGCAGAACCACCTGGAGATTGCATAATCCAGGAATGGGAGTGGCCTAGAAGGGAAATAGTGGGCTCCTCCCTCTTGGATTACCACTCCCAGGGGAGGGCACAAAAACCAGGACAGGGGCTGGGGTGGCTAGACAGAGAGGCACCCAACAGCATGTGTGTGGGTTGGACAGAGGAGCTGGTTGGGTTGAACTAGGCTTCAATGCCCATTGACATATACGAGAGCTGAATGGGATGTGGGACAGACTGGACTAGTCTGCTGCACATAATGGCAAGCACTGGAACCAGGATAGGGGGCGGGCCTAGTGGGGGTTACTGTGGGTCAATCTGACTAGGCTGCAGCTCCCACTGGTTTATGTGAGGGCCCAGTATGTGCTGGGCAGAACCAGGCTGGACTGCAACACCCATTGGTTCCAGTGGAAGACAGGGCTGAAAACAGAACCAACCCAACAATTGCAACCACCACTTGATTGGGGCAATAGACTGTACCGGGCCCTGTACTTGCAAGTACACACAAGAATCTGGTCTGGATTCATCTCAGACAAATTTTTTTTATGATCCCCCCAATCGAACTGCCAGACTCATAACCCTAACCATAAAAAGAAAGAGGACAGAACAAATCAATCAACTACCCCAGCCATATGTTGGCAGTGAAAAACAGGACAAACGGAGACTCTAAGATGGACTATGTCAATCAGGAATCCTCAGCGACCTCATCGTGCTTGGAATGGCAAGACTGGCAGCAATTCATAACTGTTGAACTATCAAAACCACTTGAGCAGGACCCTCAGAGCATGCCCCACATCCAGGACCTGGGATGGGTGAGAGACTGGGTGGGGCTTCTCCTTTACCTCCCTCTTTTCCCCAGATATAGGAAAAAAAATGTGGAAATAATAGTCTTACCACTTTCCTGTAGCCCTTGAACCTTTATGCCCTAATTAACTATGTAACGCTTGTCAAAAATAAAATTTAAAAAATGGAAAAAGATGTGGGGAAGGCAGGAAATAATCAGGCTGGGGCATGCCTCCCTGGCCTCTAGGGAGGCCTAGGGAAGGCGGGTCTATGGACTTACTGGAGTGGCAGTGGCTGAGGGCCTGCTTAATGGAAGGACTGATTTCTGGGGTTTTTCAACGACCAAGCCACTGCATTTGTGGGTAGGTAAAGGAGCTGAGATGGAGTAGTTTAGAGGAGGAAAACCAGAACAAGACATCCACCCACATGGGAAACCTGGTCTGTCTTAATAGCATCACCCACTGTACACACAAAAGCTGGGACTTAGGGACATGCATGACTGGGCTGGGCTACAATACCTGCCCGTGGGTATAAGAGCAGAGGTGGGTCACACCTGCGTGGGCCACAGTGCCCAGCAAAACATAAGAAAATCATATTTGGGGACAGATTCTTTAGGGAACTTGTGGGCTTGCCTCTGCAGGACTGCAGTACCTGCTGGTTTGTGCAAAGAACTGGGAATAGTGACAAACTGAGCCGTGATGGACCACAGAACTCAGCTGACACTCAGGGAACTAGGGCTGTGTTAAGCTACAGCATCCACCAGCACATGCAAAGACAAGGACAGAGGGCAAACAATACCAAGTAAGGCCATGGTACCAGCCAATACACATGAGATCAACGACTGGGAGCAGCACTGGTAGGCTATAGCTTCCCTGCTAGGCTACAGCTCCACTGGTAAGTGTGAATGTCTGGGCTGGGGTAGATCAGGCTGGGCAAGGCTGCATCAGCACGCAAGTGAGCTGGGTTTGGGGGTGGGTCAGACTGGGGCAGGCTCCAGCACCCACTGATGCTCATAAGAGCTAGAATGGGTGTTTGTCAGGCTAGGCCAGACTGTGGCACCTGCCAGCTCACATGAGAGTGGGGGCTGGGAGTGGGCCAGGTTGGATAGGCTGTGGTGCCCAGCAGCGAGAGCCAGAATGGGTGTGGACCAGTCGGGCTAGACCATAGTATCTGCTGGTACATGTCAGGAGTGAAGTGGGCCTGGCAGGGAAACTTAGGGAGTGCCCCTGCTAGCCACTGGTGAACACAAAACCAAGGCTGGAGGCAGCCCAGGCCAGCCTAGGCTGCAGCATCTGTTGGCATGTGTGAGCCAGGTGTGCGGGTGGGTCAGACTGGGCCAGTCCACAGCTGGTACAAGTGAGAGCCAAGACAAGGAGCCGGCCAGGTCAGATAAGACTGCAATACCCACTAGTTCACATGATGTGGGGGGATAGGCTGCTATACCCACTGGTGAGAGTTGGGACTGGGGCAGGCAGAGATGAGCCATGCTACAGCACTTGTCTGTGAATGCTGAGACTGGAGGTGGCCTATGTCAACAGGCTACAGCATCCACCAGCACACTCAAGACCCAGGGCTGAGAGTGAGCCTGGTAAGGGAACTTCAAGGACTCCCTTGCTTGGCCACTTCTTCCACTAGTGAGTGTGAGAACTGGGACTGGGAGTGGCCATGCCAGGGCAGGCTAGGCTGCCATACCTGCTGGCAAGTGCCAGGACTGGGTACGAGTCATGCTAAGCTGGACCACAATACCCTTGGCAGGCTCAAGATCCAGGGCTGGGAGCAGGCCAGTAGGGGAACTATGGGCACTCCTCTGCTGGGCTGTGGCACCCTCTGGTGAGCGTGAGATTCAGGGCTGGAAGCAGGCCAGGCTGATCAAGGCAGTAGCATCCATAAGCACACATGTGAGCCAAGTCCTGGGGCAGGCTGGACTGACCTAAGCTGCAGTACTCACATATGTGCATGAGAGCCAGATGGGATATGGGACATCTGGGCTAGGCTACAGCATATGCCAACACACCAAAATCTGGTGCTGGGGGCAAGCCTGGTGGCGGTTATTGAGGGTCACCCTGACTATCCTGCAGCACCTGCCAGTAAGCATGAAAACCAGCCCTATGGCAGGCTGGGCTGGGCTGGACTGGACTAGGCTGCAGAACCCATCAGTTTGCATGAGATGGGGCTGGGGTCAGGACTGACCAGGCCATTACATCCTCCGGTATGTAGTATATGCATTGGCTGGTATAGGTGATGGGCCAAACCTGACCCTGCACTGGCTGGCACACAAGAGGGCACCTCAGACGAGGTTTCTTGGGGGACTCCCCAACTAAACCACTGGAATCAAATCACAGCCACAGGGAAAACACAATATAAGTGGTCTAATCTTGGAGTGCATGCCTGTGCAGTGGACAGCATATCCAGATGCACATGGGAGACATGACGGCCAGCTCATCTAGGCCATGGGAAGACGTCAAGTGCTATGTCAGAGGACAAAAGGCAGAACAGGTTGGACAACTCTCCAGCCAAGGTTTGCAACATTTGCAATATCTTCCTGGGCCTGAGGAAGCACTAAGGTGGACTTCGTCAGTCAATAGACCTTGGTAAAAATCTCAACTCTGATGCAACAAAGCCAATGACATCTGAGAACTATCAAAACCACCCAAGTAACACCCTCAGAATACTCTTCCTCACATCAAGGTTTCTAAGGCATCATCAAATGACTGTCCCCCAAACCCGTATGCTGACACAGTTTGATAGCAAGGAATGGCCCCTTTCCTATGCCCCCCCCTCGCAAACACACGAGGGTAAAAAAATGTGGAACATTTGTCCACACCCACCTTCCTCGATACTGCGACCCTCCCTACCTTATAATCAGAGACCCAAACAGGCATGCAACCTTCTCAACTATTTAAACAACAAAAATTTTTCAAAAATGAAATAAATAAATAAGTAAATAGCAAACAAAAAACACACAAAAAGACTACCTTGGTAGTTGTAATAGTTAACCATCTCTAAATAACAGGACTTTACAGATTACTTCTGTAACTTAAAATATTATTGAACAGTTAAAAAACCACTTGTTGCTGTATTATCAGGAAAAAAAGCACTCACATATGGGTATGGTTCTTTTTTTCCTATTCCTATATAAATTTACATATACAGAAGCTTTGAAAAAAAAATGTTTGATCAATCCTACAAAATCCTGTTTAACAGAAAAATGAATATAAGCCACTAATCTATCCTTAAATTTAAAATCTATCTAAATTAATTCCTAGATAATTATTAAATAATACTCAGTAAGATTATGAAAAGTTCCGCAGCTTCAGGCAACTGCCCAGGTTGCCTTGTACCTAAGCAACTGCTACACTGCTAGAAGAAAAGCAGCCCATAGCAGGTGGGCATTCTGGGTCTGGTTAATGCTAACTCTGTGTTAACTGTACCACCATGGGCAGACACCAGCCAGAGCCACTCCACTACCATCAACACTGCCACGAGCTTGCGGGGGACCATGCATTGTTAAAGACTGGGGGACTGGGGATGGGTCTCTATAGGGGCCACTAAGGGCTTGTTTGACATACATAAAATGATTGCTAGCGCTTCCATAGGCCAGGGCACTGCACCTGCAGGTAGTCAAGGGAGCTCAAACAGAGTCCAGATCAAAAGACAGTTAGGGCCTGCCTGGGTCAGTCCAAAACACCTATCCACACAAGAACCAGAACTGAATGCAGACAAGGCCAGGTGAGGTCGCGGCACTGCCAGTATTCACAAGAGCTGAATAAGGGTGTGGGTCTGGCACAGGTTTTTCGGGGTCATCCTAATCCACAGTAACTGCTGATGAATGCTGGCGACTGAGGGACACCAGGCTACTCTGTAGCACCCATCGGCACTCACAAGAATCAGGGATGGGAATGCCATATGGGCACCGGTTCTGATCCCGGCAGCTCCACTTCCCATCCAGCTCCCTGCTTGTGGCCTGGGAAAGCAGTCGAGGACGGCCCAAAGCTTTAGGACTCCGCACCCGCGTGGAAGACTTGGAAGAGGTTCCTGGTTCCCGGCTTCAGATTGGCACAGCACCGGCCGTTGCATTCACTTGGGGAGTGAATCATCGGATGGAAGATCTTCCTCTCTGTCTCTCCTCCTCTCTGTACATGACTTTGTAATAAAAAATAAATAAATCTTAAAAAAAAAAAAAGAAAATTATGAGTAATGACAGTACCTATCTCATGGGATTTTTGTATAAATAAAAATAATGCATGTAAAGTGTTAAACACAGCACCTCTCACACAGCATGACTTCAGTAAAAGCTGTTTGTTATTAATCTTCCAGTTAATCTACAGTATACAAGCAGATCCTGCAAAGCAGGGAATAAACAAACTGTAACTTGCATCCTGAAACTGGCTGCAAAACGCATGTAAATATTTTCCTTAGGGAATGAGACACATGGCTCTTCTCAAATAATCCTGTTGGTTTGTAAAACCCACCTTTCCCTGCTGCCACACCCACACTAATTAGAACTGCTGCCTTAAATCCCAGAGGTTACCGAAAACCAGAGACTGTTAAAGGAGTACAAGAAACTAGAATCAAATATGCCAGGAATAATCAGTTTAAATCACAAGCATATGCATTACTTAAATGTAAGGAATTAATTTGAGGCCACCACCAATCTGATAACAAAATAATATAATTAACTTGTTATACAGCTGTACCTCTATAAAACCAGAAGTAGCAAAAGGGTAGAAGAGAAAGACTAAAATTAAAGCAGAACATGATGGCCACCTTGGTTCATCATGCCCATTATATTCTTTAAGAACATCTGGCAGCAGGAAAGACAATACAGAGAATAAAGGTACCACATGGAACCAACTGTAGTTTGTCAGCATGAATTGTTCTCCCTTTAGGGGAAAAAGAGCAATATATAATCTAAAGGGTCCAATAACAAAGCCATATGCCTGATCCTACATAATGACAGACTGAACAAATAAGGGGACAGGTGGCAAGCTCCTCCTTTCCACTCTACACGAGTAGACATTTGCACACATTTAAGAGAACTTGATACACTCAATATGAAAATCTCACCAAGTAAATAATGTCTAGAAGAGGGAAGAAAGCCAACTACTTTCATACTTCTTTCGGATGTAAATAAAAATCTTTGCAATTTTTATTCTTAAGAATTTGGACATTATTCCTGATCAATAAAACGTCTTCCAACTAAAACTAAGTGAAGGTGGGAACAAAACTATTATTTGCTAAGCACCTGCCATGTAGCAAACACATCAGTAATCTTAATTCATCTTTCCCAATAATCCTCTGCTAAGTATTACCATCCCCATTTTTCAGATGAGAAATAGGCTTAGCTAACTCACTCGATCAAGGTCACCCACATAGAAAGTGGTAGGGTTCGGACAGAGAATTAGATTTTCCTGATTCTAAATAATGCTCTTTTTTCTCTGTTTTCTCTTGCAACCTCTTTCCAATGTATATAAGCAGATGTTACAAGAAATAAAGAAAGAAATAAAGCATGTTGTAAGAAATTTCTATACCTGCTATTCATCTGGGGTCTTACAAGAGAATATAGACTCCTTAATATTTGACCAATGATTTATTCAATTTCAAATCCTCAGCAGCCTAAAGGAGGAAAAAGAATGCATTACTAATGAAAAAGAAAAAGAACATGATTTAACCACCTATTAACAAAATTACAAGTAAAATCAGGTTACTTAAGCGAAATACATATTACTAAACATTAATCAGGAGTAAACACTAGAACAGAGGTGAGTGTTTGACCTAACAGTTACAACCCCAATTAAAATGTTCATCTTGATCATTTAGAAGTATTCTGACAAAAAACTGTAGACAGCACTTTGGGCAGGATGATCATTTGTGATGAGGAATTATGAATATGAAGAACTGATGTTTTCCCTTGAAGTGCCAGAGAGACCTCCAGGCATTGTGAGAGCCTAACACACTTCTCTGTCCCTCCAGATGCTCCTTCAGCAGCTGAGAAGACCTGCTTGGCTGAGGGCACCTGCCTCCAAATGCATATACAGTTCAGACAAACTCCAGTCCTCAACATATTCACTTGAATTCCTTTGAGATAACAATTGGAAGACTACTAAAGATTTAAAAGTTTTGGATTTGAAAACGATTGGTATCCCCAAGACAATTTTTTTAAAGTAACACTTCAATAATAGTAATTAAACATTTTTTTTAAAAAAGACACTCATAAAACGTCCCGTATCAGAATGCCTGGATTCCAGGCTCCCCACTCTAGTTTCTTGCTCATGTAGATCCTGGGACACAGCCGTGATTGGGATCCCGTGACCACCCAGCCCATCACAAACACTTCTGGGGAGCAAGCCAGAGGGTAAGGGGTGTTTCTCTCTTAAATACACTGGTTTTCATTTAAATAAATGAGTGCCTGAATATTCTTATCATTTTCATGCTTAAGAACCAGACTTCTGGCCACCCACCGCCAGAGTTCTGTAGTATGGCATCGAGGAGAATACAGAGCAAACCTGTGGTAACCCGTCTCAGAACCTTCCCCATCATCTGCTCCTTCGTCTTCTGGATCACAGAGGTGATCCTGCTGGCTGCTGGAGCCCAGGGCAAGCTCACGCGTGGCACCTACATCTCCCTTACTGCTGAGAACTCAACAAATGCTCCCCATCTGCTCACTGGGACTGGCACCACCATCGTCATTTTGCCACCTTCCTGAGGACTAACACAGAGGCCATGCAGAATTACAATGGCAATGATGAGAGGAGCCGGGCAGTGGACTATGTGCAGCACAGCCTGAGCTGCTGGTGTGCAGAACTACACCAACTGGAGTGCCGGCCCCTACTTCCTGGAGCATGGCATCCCCCGACATGGCTGCACAAATGAAATCGGCTGCAATGCCCAGGATCTACACAATCTGACTACGGCTGTCACCAAAGTTAACCAGAAGAGTTGTCACAATCTGGTAACCAGTTTCATGGAGACAAACACGGGGATCATTGCTGGAGTGGTTTTGGAATCGCATTCTCTCAGTTGATTGGCATGCTGCTGACCTGCTGTCTGTCCTGGTTCTTCATGGCCAATCAGTGAGATGCTGTAAGGAGCAGTCTTTCAGGATCGATGGGATAAGGGGCCTATGTTAAAATGAAACTGCAGCAATCTTTGGAAGACTTTCAAAGAATGTTAAAGCACAGTACATAATCCACCTGCTCTGCTACCCCCACCCCCATCCTTATGTGCAGCTGACACTCCCACCCAGTTTCTGCTTCACCCTATAGCACTCACCCTGTAGTGTCCATCTTGTGAAGCCCTGTTGTGCCAGAGTATAGCCAAGCCTCCCCGCAGCTAGTCCTAGAGAATCCCCCTGAGGCCCTGTGTGTACCAGCTCTTTCATTTGTACTTGGTCCACCTGCAACTCATCCTAGGTGACTGGTTATCACATCATCACTGGCCCTTGTGGGCCTTGCATGTAGTGTGGGAGGCTCTTCTAAATCCCTCACCATGGTCAATCAAAGCCACACACTTTTACTTACATAGATAAGCAGATAATAGTTACCTGTTCTTTTGGCTAAGTGGTGTTTGGTTTAGTTTTCCCACTCCTAAGGATGTTTCCTACCTTCTTCAGGCTGCCTACCACATATAAGGAGATACCTCGGTAATTGCTCATGAGGAGGAGAAACCATGTGTCATGCATCAAAGAAGTTTGTGAGCTTTAGGTGGCCTCCTCTCTCACTGTTCCATATCTGGTTATGTAGAGATAGTTCAGCGCAGCCCTGCCTCTCAGTTGAAACCTGCATAATCCTGTTATAAAGCTATATTATTGCTTCCTGTGAAGGTTATGACATCACTTCAGTTTTCCCCAATTAACTATGATTGTGTAATTTTACTAATTCTTTCTGTATTTTTTCTTCTTGCATTGACATTAAAGACATTGAGAACCTCATCTGATCATTTAACAAAAATGAGTGTGAAGGGGGAACAAAGTCAAAATATTTTTAAAGTTCTTTAAAAAAATGCCTCTGTCTAGCAAGCCAACAAGAATGCACTAATATTGTGAACATTTGTGATATATGTATTAATAAATAGAGCAATGACAAATGAAAACAAAAAGAATCAGATTTCCTGAAATAAGGCAGCAAAAACTACCATCATTATATCTACTCATTAAGGAAAAGCACACCTACTTATGAACTGGATAAAACAGTATTCAATATATGGGATTTGGATCAAAAGCCTCAACCCTCAGAAAGCACAGCACAGATGTGGATACAATTGGGGTTAGGCATCTGTTGGGCCTACAACAAAGTCATCAAGGATCTCCAGTATTTATGACGATGGAAGGGAAACATTGCATCCTTGCAAATTAACTCGTATCAGTGAAAAAATCGGTATCATTCTCTTAAAAAACATTTCTCTGGAAGGACAGTGGGAGAGAATGAAGAAGAGAACATCATGTTCTTAGGACTGTATGTACAAACCACATTGAATCTGTTACAAAAAAACTAAAATTTTAAATTTTAAAACTACGAAATAAACTGATATTTATTTGAAGGCAGAATGACAGAGAGGAAACTCTTCAATCCATTGGCTCATTCCCTAAATGAGTACAACAGCCAGGGCTGGGCCAGGCGAACCAAGGACCAGCAATTCCATTTAGGTCTCCCCCGGACGGCGGCAGGAACCCAGGCCTGTGCACCTTCAGCTGCTACCTCCCAGGAATCGTAACAGGAATCTGGGTCAGAAGAGGAAATGGGACTCAATTCCAGCCCTCCAATATGGGATGTGGATGTCCCAGAGGCTGCTTTAGCCTTCCTGCCTGTGTTGGTTTTTCTTATGATTTTTTTTTTTTCTTTTTATTGCAAAGTCTGATATACAGAGGAGAGACAGAGAGGAAGAGCTTCCATCCGATGATTCACTCCCCAAGTGACTGTAACGGCCAGTGCTGCGTCGATCTGAAGTCAGGAGCCTGGAGCTTCATCTGGGTCTCCAATGTGGGTCCAGGGTCCCAAGGCTTTAGGCCATTCTCGACTGCTCTCCCAGGCCACAAGCAGGGAGCTGGATGGGAAGCTGGGCCACCAGGATTAGAACTGGTGCACAAATGGGATCCTGGAGCATCAAGGCGAGGATTTTAGCTGCTAGGCCACCGCGCCGGGCCCTGTTTTGTTTTGTTTGATCAACAGGCCTTCTCTCAGGGTATTCTCCACAGCCACCTACCACCTATACCTCAAAACATGTATGGCAAGGAGCAGGTGTTGTGGCGCAGCAAGCTAAGCCAACCCCACAGAGCAGAGCTGGGTCGAGTCCCGACTGTTTTTTATCCCGCTCACTGCTAACACCCCTGAAAGCAGCAGAGGATGGCTCAAGTACTTGAGTTCCTGCCCTGATGGAGTCCCTGGCTCCAGCCTGGCCCAGCTCTAGTTTCTGTGGTTATTTGGGGGAGTGGACTGAAGATATGTCTACCACTCAGCTTTCCAAAGAAATCAATCTTTGGGGAAAAAAAAAAGAGCAAGTGAAATTAAAATACAAGCTTTTTTTGGTACCAAAGCAAAATTCATGCACAATTTGCGTAATATTAATTTTCAATGAACTTTTTGAAGACACACCCCACCATAAAGGAAACCTTCATCTTCTACCTCTTGGTTTCAAACCCACATTTCCAATTGCCCATTGAATAGCTCTACCTAGACATTATCAAGGAGAAACACGGGTGGATGTAGTCTTTCCTCTATTCGAGTATTATTTGCTATATTCTTTTAAGTTCTAAGCGTTCTCTAGGCCCTGCACATTTCGCTTCATTTCTAACAATAAGGATCTGTCTGAAGGGAGGAAAAGGACGTTTCAGGGATTAAAAACATTTGTGAGAACAAAATTCCATTGTAACGCTGACTTAGACATAAGTGGACTTCAGGTCCAGTTTAGGCATCAGGATGACAAGATTCATCTCTCTTTCTAAAACAATGCAGTAATGTATCCTGACAGTCCTGCACAATTAAAGCTACTGAAATTAAAACCACAACACCTCTACCTAGCAAAACCTCAGAAAAGAAGGCACCAACACGACGCATCGGGTCGGTCTCTCCTTCTCTTTCCCCACCAGCAACACCTTGGTCGCAGACAAGTCACCCCGCGGTGTAGTTAGAGGATATTTCTGTATAGAGCTGAGTACGAACTTTCAGGCTTTAACTCACCCCTCACCGGGTCGGAGCCAGGGCTTGGGTCCACGGCTTTACATGGCACGTTACCGACTGCACCACACACCGCAGAGTGGACGACGCCCAAGGAATCGGCGCTCCGATTTACTCCTCGTCACTGCCCTGCTAGTCATCGGCGCCAGCGTCCTTGAGGACCGAACCCGACACAAGGCCCCGCAACCCACCCTCCTTTCCCGGCAGCTTCCGGCCCTGGCGCTAGCAGGGAGGGCCAAGCCCCACGCAGGGCAGGCTCCGCACCGCTGGGCTCGGGCCGTTGCCGACACAGAAGAAGGCTCCAGCAAGCGCCTGGACAGCTTCGGACCCGCCTCTGGGACGTTGGGGTCGCGGGAACCGAGGCGGCAAACACCAGCTCGCGAAACCGAAGGGCGCGCCGTGCCTGCTGACTGGTCAGAAGCTCAGCCAGTCAGGGCGCGAGGGCGGGGTATAATACGTCACGCGAAGTCGCCGCAACCTGCTGGCACGACAGCCAATCAAGACTCTTCACTAGTTCCTCTCTCGACCAATCGCAAGCCTCCTCGGAGAACTAGAGGGCGCTACCAGCGCTCCAGCCCGGATTCCGAGAATTTAAACCCTTCATTGAGTCAACGGTTAAGTTCCGGGGTGGGGCGAGTCTAGCGCACGCGCAATAAAGAAGCCCAGCTGAAGAGACGGAACAGAGGGAGGAGGAAGTGCTCTGCGCTGCAGCGGTCGCTAGGCAAACAGAAGCGGTCGTCTTAGGAACAGTTCCAAACCCTTTAGTGGAACGGACGGCACAGAGTGGAAGAGGTCTTACAATTTATTTCCGAAAAAGCAGTTTCTCCTCGCAAAAACAATTTTTTGGCACGTTCTCCTTCCCGTTGAGCGAAAAGAACATGACAGATTTGCAAACCATTTATATTCTCCATAATACGTGTAGTATAATCTGTGGTATCCCAATGCTATAGATTTTGTAAACTAATTGATGAGATTAATATTTGTATCATAACTTACACGTATTTCCACTGTTAGGGCTGTGTTGTGTCTTACTTTAACAGCCAAAATAAATAGGTGCTATTCCTGTTTCCAGAGCTGTTTGTGCAGTCAGTTTGCTGGAGATTTCACTCTAAAAACTAGTTTTCTGAGCGACTTGGATAGATCTCAGAGCCTGAATGCATTTCTAGGCTATCTGCGCAGACTAATGATCTATGCTTTGGTTTGTTTTCTTATCAACATCCTTTGGCAAGAGTAAACACCTTGCCTTGAGAACCTGGGTCACTAGTCCTGGGGTGGGCGCCAGCCAGCCATGGCTGCCTGGGGCACTGGCATCCCCAGAGGTGCCAGTTCAGACTCTAGGCTGCTCCATTTCCAAACCAGTTCCTTGCTAATGTGCCTGGGAAAGTAGCAAAAGGTACCCCAAGTCCTTGGATCCCTGAACATACGTGGGAGTCCCAGAAGAATCCCTTGGCTCCCAGCTTGGACCCGTACAGCTCTGACAGTGGTGGCCATCTGGCGAGTAAAGCAGAAGATGAAAGATCTTGCTCCTTCCTGTCTTTCCCTCATTCTCTGTAATTCTGCCTTTCAAATAAAAAGCAATCTGAAAGAAAAAGAAAGAAAGAAAGCCTTCAGGGTGGAGTTTATTACATGGTTTGGGGATGCCTACATTCCTTATCTGAACACATGAGATGGAGTCCCCGATCCTCTTCCAATTCTAGCTTCTTAGGTGCATCCTAGAGAGCAGCAAGTGATGACTGAAATACTTGAGTCAGTACTACCCACGTAAAAAATCCTGATTGGATTCAGGACTCCTGACTTTGGACTCAACCAGCCGCTAGGCCATTGGGGAATGAGCCAGTGAATTAAAACTCTTCCTCTGCCTACCTCTGCCCATCTACCTTGCAAAGAAATAGAAATATTTAAAATTTACTTTTATTTTTAAATATTATTTGAAAGCCCGAGAGAGAGAGAGAGAGAGAGAGAGAGAGAGAGAGAGAGAGAGGGAGATGGCCTCAGTAGAGAGAGCCCTCGATGAAGCAAGGAGTCAGGGGCTCCTTCTTGGTCTCCCACATGGGTGGCAGGGGATGAAGCACTTGGGACATCATCCACCTCTTTTGCCTGGACATGAACAAGGCACTGCAGAAAATGGTTTTACCTCCTATGCCACAACACCATCCTCCCAAAATTATTTTTTAAAAGAACACCACCTGAGACTGGCAGGTGACATAGCAGGCTCATCCTCCACCTGCAGTGCCACCATCCCATATGTGCACCAGTTCAGGTTCTGGCTGCCCCACTTCTTGAGCCACTTCTCTGCTTATGGCCTGGGACGGCATTGGAGGATGACTCAAGTCCTTGGATCTCTGCACCCATGTAGAAGACCAGGAAAAAAAAACTCCTGGCTCCTGGCTTCAGATGGGTTCATCTCTGAACATTTTGACCATTTGGGGAGTGAACCATTGGATGAAAGCTCTCTCTGTGTGTCTCTCCTTCCCTCTGTAATTCTACCTTTCAAAACTATGCCCCACCCCAGGAACTCCCTTGTTGCTTTTTCCCATGCAAAGTCACATGGAGAAGGACGCTATCAACCAGGAAATTGTCCCTCATGAGGCATTAAATCCCCCAGCCTCTAGAACAATGAGAAGCACATTTCTGTTCTGGTAAGCCTCCCAATCTATGGTATTCTGTTTCAGTGACCCATATGTACAAGTAAACACACACATCATTATTTTTCCTTATTCTCTCTCAATCCCTGTCCACATGATACATTTTTTACGATCAAACTAAGTAAATGTTCAATGTTAGAAACCCTGATGGTGCCTTTTAACAGGTGGGTTGTGGCCATGAAAGAGCCATTGTTACCACCAGGAACAAGGAAGTTGGAATCAGCTATTTCTCCTTTTCCTGGTTCTGTTACTTATTGTAATAAGTTTTTTCAAACATCCAACTTGTCATTTCTCAATTTACATTTATTTCTGAACTAAGTTATACTAAGGTTTGTGTGTGTGTGTGTGTGTTTGATTCATTTTGTTTTTACTACAGATTTGATTCCATAGGTGTGAAGATCTGCACTTTTTAAAAAAGATTTATTTAATTTTTTTGTTGCAAGGTTAGATTTACAGAGGAAAGGAAAATAGAGAGAAAGATCTTCCATCCACTGGTTCATTCCCCAAATGGTCACAATGGGCGGAACTGAGCTGATCTGAAGCTAGGAGCCAGGAGCTCTTCTGGGTCTCCCACGCAAGTGCAAGGTCCCAAGGCCTTGGAGTGTCCTCGACTGCTTTCCCAGGCCACAAGCAGGGAGCTGGATGGGAAGTGGAGCTGCCGGGATTAGAACCGGCGCCCATATGGGATCCCAGGGCGTTCAAGGCGAGGACTTTAGCCGCTAGGCTATGCTGCCGGGCCCCCCAATAAATCATTTTAAAAAGAGCAAATCTTGGGCCCAGCACGATAGTCTAATAGTTGATGTCCTCACCTTGCATATGCCAGGATTTTGTATGGGTGCAAATTCATGTCCTGGCTGCTCTACGTTCCTTCAAGCTCCCTGCTTGTGGCCAGGGAAAGCAGTCGAGGACGGCCCAATGCATTGGGACCCTGCACCCGCATGGGAGATCTAGAAGAGGCTCCTGGTTCCTGACTTCGGATTGGCGCATTGGCCCATTGCGGCTCACTTGGGGAGTGAATCATCGGATGGAAGATCTTCCTCTCTGTCTCTCCTCCTCTCTGTATATCTGACTTTGTAATATAATTAATCTTAAAATGATTTATTAGGGCCTATTGCAGTGGCATTCCAGAATATTTTAGCAGAAAGCTGCATGAGAAGCAGAGCAGCCCAGAATGGAATAAGCACTCCATTAGAAGATGCGAGTGTCCCAGCTTAACTCACACTACCATAACAGCTTTAATTGTAAGAAATACATTTCAGAGGATCAGATCTGTCAATTTATGCAAATTATTTTTGGACACCTAAAGCTCTTGGGACAGAAAATTATAACAGCTTATTTTAAGTTAGGTTTACTTATTTTATTATTATTATTTTAAATTTATTTATTCTCTCTCTCTCTTTTTGCAAATTCAGATATGCAGAGAGGAGGAGAGACAGAGAGGAAGGTCTTCTATCTGATGATTCACTTCTCAAGTGACCGCAACGGCCAGAGCTGTGCCGAGCTGAAGCCAGGAGCCAGGAGCTTCATCTGGGTCTCCCATGCAGGTGCAGGGTCCCAAGGCTTTGGGCTGTCCTTGATTGCTTTCCCAGACCACAAGCAGGGAGCTGGATGGGAAGTGGGGCTGCCAGAATTAGAACCGGTGCCCATATGGCATTCTAGTACACTCAAAATGAGGATTTTAGCTGCTAGGCCATGCCGCCAGGCCCTACTCATTTTATTTTTTAAAAACCTGGGGGCCTGGCATGGTAGCCTAGCAGCTAATGTCCTTCCTTTGCATGCACCGGGATCCTATATGGATGTCAGTCTGTGTTCAATTGCTCCCACTCCCCATCCAGCTCCATGCTTGTGGCCTGGGAAAGCAATTGCAGATGGTCCAAGGCCTTGGGACCCTGTACCCATGTGGGAAACTTGGAGGAAGCTCCAGGGTCCTGGCTTCAGATTGGCTCAGCTCCAGCGGCTGTGGTCACTTAGGGCATGAATCAGCAGACAGAAGATCTTTCTGTCTGTCTCTGTCTGTGGATCTGATTTTCCAATAAAAAATGAATAAATCTTTAAAAAAACCCACTTGGATTAATTGGAATGAAGGCTGTAATTGCATACAGTAGTAAATCTTTAAAACTATGTGTCTGAGTACTTCCTCCCAACAATGGGATCAAATCTTCAGTAAAACAGAAATAAAAGAAACATTTGTATATCTTAGCCCAGAAGTGTAAACTGATGTGAAACTGATTTCACAAATAGGGAATTTTAACTACAACCAGCCTACCTATACTTGCATTTTTATTTATTTATTTAGGTCAAGGTCATTCTCTTCCAAGGCTTCTGCTAATCTTGTAAATTTGATGAGCAAAGATGATGTAACATCAGCTAATGCTTCGCTTTACGGGTCTGCCCTCAGTTCTGCAGTATGCCACTAAGCTACTAGGCTCATCCTACAAAGCCACTCCCAAGACTAAGTACATTGCTTTTTGTTGTTGTTTTTAAAAGATTTTTTTTGAAAGGCAGATTTTTACATAGGGAAGGAGAGACACAAAGGAAGAGATTCTCCATGTGCTGGTATACTCCCCAAGTGGCTGCAAGGGATGACACTGAACTGATTCGAAGCTGGGCTCCAGGAGCTTCCTTCTGGTCTCTCACGTGGATGAGGGGCCCAAGTACCCAAGCCATCCTCTGCTGCTTTCCCAGCCCACAAGCAGGGAGCAGGATCAGAAGTGGAACAGTCAGAGTAGAATCAGTGCTCATATGGGATGCTGGTGGAGGATTAGCTTATTGAGACACCACAATATCACTGATACATAGATTTTAATGTATGTATTTTTCAACTTGAGATAGTATGACAGACACAGAGATTACCCACACACTCCCATGTGCTGTTTCATTTTTTAGGTCAGTGGCTCTATCAGGGGTCACCCACACGTGTAACAGTGAACTTGAGCTGATTTTCAAGGTGCACCTAATCAGGAAACTGGAATGGAAAGCAGAGCTGGAACTCAAATCCAGGTTCTCCACTATAAGACGCAGGTGTCCCAAGCAGCAACTTACCACTGCCTTACCAAATGCGTGTAGACTTTAAAATTAGAAAGTGCATTTACTACCACACTCTGCAATGGGTTAAGCATCCCTTAAGGAAACAAATCACACAATTTACTTAAGTTTATTCATGTGAAATGCAGAAAAAGAGAGTGGGGGAGATCTTGCATCTGCTAGTTCAGTCTCCAGATGCCTACAACAGTCAGGGGAGGGCCAGGGCGAAGCCAGGACCCAGGAGCTTCATTCTAATCTCCCAGATGGATGCAGGGGCCTTAACACTTAGATCATCCTCTGTTCCCTTCCCAGGCCATCAGTGAGGAGCTGAATTGGAAGTGTAACAGCCAGGACCAGAATCAGTGCCAACACGATGCCAATGCCACAGACACATGCAGTACCATGGTGCTGACCTCTAAGTGTGATGTCTTTTACCAGTTCTATTTTACATGGATTGGTGCCACATGGCAATTTGGTGTAAAAAGAAAGGTCAAAACCTCAACAATGTTGTGCAGCGGGTTAAGTCACTGCCTGGAACACCAGCGTCCCAAATGGGTGCTTTCTTGAGTCCCAGCTGATGTAGCTCTGATCTAACATCTTGGTAATGTGACCAGGAAAAGCAGCATAAGATGGGCCAAGCCTGGCTTAGCCATTTGTGGCCATTTGGGGAGTGATCTAGTAGACCAATGATTTCACTTTCCCCCTCTCTTCCTTTCAAATAAAAGGATTCTTAAAAAACAACAGCAAAAATTGATGTTGAGATCCTGAATTACTTGGCTTGTTTCCCATCTTGACTTTTCCAATGTGTTTGGCCACTGGGGTCTAGAGATGGGTCTAGGGGAAGGAAGGTCTTCTAGAGTTCCTGTGGTTATGAGTGGGTGGCAGAAAACCCCAAAACTTGACCCCCCAAATCTACTGCCTCCCAGGAAGCATAAACAGGAAGCTGATCAGAAGGCAACATACTGGGGCTTGAACTGGCATTTCAGGCATCACAAGTGGTGGCTTAACGTGCTATAGCAAAATACCATCCCCTTTCATTATTTTAAATCCAAGATCTCAAAAGCAAATGAGTTCTTTCGATATCCCAGAAGTTCTACCGATAGCATTAGACAAACGTTTTCCATCTTCAGAAATGTGTTTCCTACCTCTCTTTTAAACCATGATTTTAAGAATTATTTAAAAAATTATTTTTTGAAAATTGGAAAGTCAGATTTACAGAGAGAGAGAGAGAAAGACCTTCCATCTGCTGGTTGGTTCACTCCCCAAGTGGCTGCAATGAACAGAGTTCTTCCGGAGCCAGGAGCCTCTTCCAGGTCTCCCACGCAGGTGCAGGGTCCCAAGGGTTAGGGTTGTTCTCCACTGCTTTCCTAGGCCACAGGCAGGGAGCTGGAAAGGAAGCAGAGCAGCTGGGACATGAACAAGCACCCATATAGGATGCAGGCTAATGAAAGGGACGACTTTGGCTACTAGGCTACCACACTGGGCTCTATTTTTATTCTTATTTGAAAGGCAGAGTTACAGAGAGGACGGACACACACACACATATTCTGCCTGCTGGTTCACTCCTCAAATGGCTGCCACAGCCAGACATGAGCCAATCTAAAGCTAGGAGCGAGGTCTTCCACGCTGGTACAGTGGCATAAGGACTTGCACCATCCTTCACTGCTTTCCCAGGCCATAAGCAGGGACAGGATGGGATGTAGAGCAAGTGGGACACAAACTGGCACCCATATGGGATGCTTAGTCCACTACTTTATGGCGTTTCCTGTTTGACGTTCTACATCTTTCTAATTTGAAAGGTTCATGGAGTTTCAGCTTTTACAATCTTTTTCCCCCCTCCATCAGATTCTTTCCTAATGAAGCGACAGGAAAACAAGGTTATTTTAAAACGCTTTCCACTGCAATCAGAATAAAATCTCTTTCCTGAGGGCCTGAGCCATCATCTCCCAGGAGCACAACCGTCCCACCTCTTCACTGGCACAGCTCCCTGGCTTCACGAGCCTGTGTGGCGGGTCCTCCCTCCATTGCTCTAGCATACCACACCGTGGCAGGGTTTCTGGCTGTGCTGTTTTGTTTTTGGGACTCCCTAGCCTAGTCTGCCTGGGTTTGCTCTTCCTTGTCCTGACCTCCACTTAAATGTTGCGTCTTGAGTTCTCCGACTGCCATAACCGAATGCCTTTTCGTTAGCCAAGCGTTTACTTCCTTCACACTGCATGGCTGACGTGTATTATTCGCGTGTCTACTTGTTTAGTACACACAGGAAATGAAACAGCTTGGGAGCAGGGACGATGGACTTTGTTCTGCCCCGTAGCCCGTCCCGGGGCGTCCAGCACAGCCCGAGTTCGAAAGGCGAACGCTCGATTCCTGCCGCCCAAAGGCAGCAAGACGCCTTCTCTGACGTGAACGAGGGGGCGTGGCCTCGAGGGAGGCGCGGGCGCCGAGCGAGCGGCGGTAGGCCCCTCCCCTTCCGGCCTGGGCGCGGACGCTCGGCGGCGACGGCGGCGCGGCCGCGGCGGGCGCCGGCTCGGCCCGCCCCCTTCTCCCGCCACCTCCCCGCCCCGCCCCGCCCCTCGCCGCCACCGCGCCGGGCGCTGTCAGCTCCTCGAGCCGAGCAGCCGTGTATGCTGAGTGGCTGCCGCCGCCAGCTGCTGCACTTCCTGGGCCTAGGCTTTCCGCTGCGGACTCGCCGGCCTCTGCTCTCCCCTCCCCGCCTCATGAAGCCGCTGGTCGTGTTCGTCCTCGGCGGTCCCGGCGCTGGCAAGGGAACCCAGTGCGCCCGTATCGTCGAGGTGAGGCCCGCGGAGCTGACGGGCTCGCTTGGCCTGTCCCGCCGCGCCCCTCACGACTGCGGAACGGGGGACTACGAGCCCCGGCGGCCATCGCGCTGCCTCGTGGTAGTGGTCGAGTGGCCGTCGGCGCGTGGCATGCCGGGACTCGTAGTCCACATTCGCACGCCTCGGTGGATGGGTAGGGGGGAAACTGCTTGGGGTCGCTTTGTTTCAGCACCCCGCCTCCTTTATTAAATGTTGGGGGACCAGATTCATCTCTGGAGTGGGCTGGGAGAGCGGTCTTCGGAGGGCAGCCCCCGGGGCACTCCAGCGCAGAGAGGTCAGTGTTTCGCTGTGTACGTGGTGGGTGGAGGCAGCCGGAGCGCACATTGGGGTTAAAGGCTGTGTGTGCCTACAGCTGCCCCACAGGGAGCCCGGGTTTGCTTCTTCGCAGGCTCTCTCAGCGCCAAGTCCTCACCTGCCCTGGTTTTACCCCCGAGAAGAGTCCCAGCGAGCAGGACCGGAGCTGCTGACGGCTCTCTGGGGTCGGTGCGCGCCTGGCATTGGGCAGTGCAGGCCCTGCGGCGCAGCCTGGGTTGCTGTGGTCGAGGAACCCTAGGAGCCCAGTGTGAACCCTTGGCCCTGCTTGCCACTTACACTTTGTCCTTGGCGAGTCACTTCCTCTCTCCTTGCCTCAGTTGTCCCTCTTGTAAGAGGCTTTGTGTCGAAATCTGCTCAAGATGTACAACCACTCCAGTTTGAAAGTATCATTTGTTTTTCGCTTCAAGACGTGGCAAGGTTACCAGTGCAGTTTTTTCGGTAGTTTTCATTCTAGAGTGCCTCATGGGAGGTGAGCTGCAGAGATTCGGTGGGAGACAGGTTTCATGAAGGAGTTGGGGAATGTTTGCAACCTGCGGTGGCAGAGAACATCTTCAGAGTCCCCGAAGCTTTGTGGCTAACCCAGGTTTTTAACTTGGAGCTCCTCATGTAATCCCTCCTCTTCCAGGATCTGACCTCTGTTCTTGCAGTCAGCTGCTGCCCTCTCTTTTGTATTCCCTGAAGAGGATCCGGAAAAGATGGGATGCTTTCCAAAAGTCATTACTGATGGTTTTTATGAGGGAAAGTGCAATTAGTTCCACAGAATAATTCTCTTATTTTGTTGATTCTTTAAACTATCTAAAAGGCAAGTGGCAAGGGATGATTCCAAGTTTCTGTTTTAGGGATGAAATGACTCTTACTCATAAATGGCATGATAGAGGAAGGAGCGAGAACAAACAGATCCGGGTTCAAAGAGTTGTGCAAATAATTTTTTACTCTGTTTTAAACATCTTGATCTTATATCGGCTGCTTTAAAGTAACGTTTTTGAAAACTGGTTTATGGTTGATATTTGAACGTTTCTAAATATTTTGTTTCTGAATCATATGCTTTATTTAGTGTATATATATATATATATATTACTCCACTGCATTAAAATAATCATATAATCTGTAATTAATATTTTTCTCTGGTCAGTAATGGCTGATAATAAATTTTTAAAAGATTATTTTGTAGCGGGCCCAGCGGCGTGGCCTAGCGGCTAAAGTCCTCACCTTGAACGCCCTGGGATCCCATATGGGCGCCGGTTCTTATCCCGGCAGCTCCACTTCCCATCCAGCTCCCTGCTTGTGGCCTGGGAAAGCAGTTGAGGACGGCCCAATGCTTTGGGACCCTGCACCCGCGTGGGAGACCTGGAAGAGGTTCCAGGTTCCCGGCTTCGGATCGGGGTGCATCGGCCCGTTGCGGCTCACTTGGAGAGTGAATCATCGGATGGAAGATCTTCCTCTCTGTCTCTCCTCTCTGTATATCTGGCTGTAATAAAATGAATAAATCTTTAAAAAAAAAAAAGATTATTTTGTAGGGCCTGACACGGTGGCCTAGTGGCTAAAGTCCTCACCTTGCAGGAGCCGGGATCCCGTGTGGGTGTCGATTCTAATCCAGCTCCCTGCTTGTGGCCTGGGAAGGCAGTCGATGATGGCCCAAAGCCTTGGGATCCTGTGCCTGTATGGGAGACCTGGAGGAGGTTCCTGGCTCCTGGCTTGCGATGAGCTCAGCTTCTGCTGTTGTGGCCACTTGGGGAATGAATCATCAGAAGGAAGATCTTCCTCTCTGTCTCCTCTTCTCTTTGTATCTGACTTTGCAATAAAAATAAATCTTTAAAAAAACAGGATTATTTTGTAAATAATCTTTTGTTTGTAATTTTTGGAACAATTTTTTTTCTGTAGGGAGAAAGTAGTGTAACTCAATGTTTAATTTCCCCGATATCATGCCAAAGCTAATATAGTGACACAAGGTCTGAGTTTTAGATTTACTTTAGGAAAACTGAATTGATTTCTAACTCAGATTGTAAGATTACATCTTTGAGTCTGGATTACAGAATCCTATCAGATGGTAATATCAAAGAGGGGGAGAGGTTCTACCCTGCCATTGTTCACTGTGCAGACCATTAGGAAGAAAGCAAAGCTGTAGAATACCTCTCGAGTGTTCTGAACCAAGAAGGAAAGGGATGAGGTTTTGAGGTTGACTTTGCCTGTTCATTGGTATTCTTTTCCATTTTTTAATATTAATTTTCCAATTATTTCTAAATTGGTATCCTTTTGAGCTGATTTGTTTTTGAAACTTAGCCACTTTTCTAAATTGGCATACTTTTTTTTAAAGAAAAAAAAGATTTATTTTTTATTGGAAAGGCAGATTTACAGAGAGGAAAATCTTCTATCTGCTGGTTCTCTCTCCAAGTAGCCACAATGGTTGGAGCTGAGGCAATCTAAAGCCAGGAGCTTCTTCCAGGTCTCCCACACAGGTGCAGGGTCCCAAGGTTTTGGCCTGTCCTTGACTGCTTTCCCAGGCCACAAGCAGGGAGCTGGATGGGAAGTGGAGCAGCTGGGACATCAACTGGCACCCTCATGGGATCCTGGTGGTTGCGAAACAAGGATTTAGCCACTCTGCGCCAGGCCCTAAATCAGTATAATTTCTACCTGCTGAAAGTGACTATTGTGTAACAACTTCTAAAAAATTATGGAAATGCTGTGTTGTATTTTTTAAAAATTAATTTATTTTAAAGATTTATTGTTATTGTAACGTCATATGTAAAGAGGAGGAGAGACAGAGAGGAAAATCTTCCATCTGCTGATTCACTCCTCAAGGGACTGCTACTTCTGGAGCTAAGCCAATCTGAAGCCAGGAGCCAGAAGCTTCTTCCAAATCTCCCACACGGGTGCAGGGTCCCAAGAACTTGGACAATCCTTCACAGCTTTCCCAGGCTGTAATACTCAGTGAGCTGGATGAGAAATAGAGCAGCCAGGACTTGAACCAACATCTGTATAAAATGCCAGTGCTACAAGCTGAAGCTTGGTTAACCATGCCGTTGCCAGCCCATCACTTTTGAGTTTTTTAAATTCAGCTTAATTTTGCTGTTTTTGTCCTGGGAGAATTATGGCTTCATAACTAAAACTTTTCTTTGAAAATAACAGTGATGATTTTGCATGTGTTAGAAAAGATATTTAAACCTCTTCTCACTTAAAAGATTCTGAACATTTGGGAGCTGGTGCAGTGGCTCAACAGGCTGATCTTCCACTTGTAAGCACTGACATCCCATCTGGGTCCTGTTTCATGTCTCAGCTGCTTCCTCCGCTTCCCAGCCAGCTTATTGCTTAAGGCCTGGAAAAGCAATGGAAGATGGCCCAAAGCCTTGGGCATTTGCACCTACGTGGGGAACCCAGGCGAAGCTTCTGACTCCTGTTTTAGAGCCAGAAGCTCTAGTCATTGTGGCCATTTAGGAAGTGAACCAGTAGATGGAAGATCTTTCTTTCTTCTCTCTGTAACTTTGCCTTTCAAATAAAAATAAATACATCTTTTTTTTAATGAAGATTGAACATCTTGCTTTAACAAATTATGATAAAATTATATCCATGGCACTCAGAAAGCAGTTTTATTGTTTTTGTTGTCTTACTTCCTCCAGGGCCAGTAGGAGTACCATGCTTGCATAGCCAGCTGCTTACGATGCTTAGAAACTTTCAGAGGGTCCTGGCTTTATGCATGAAGAATTCAGAAGCTTTTTTTTTTTTAGAAGAAGTTTGTTTTTATGTAACTTTGTGTGTCCAGTGTTGAACATTATGCTTGTCACCAATGTGTGCTCACGAAGTACTGTGTGAAGGTTCTTCAGAAACTTTATGAAACACTAACTTTATTCTAACGCAAACTTTTTGAAGTTCATGCATAGTTTTTTCATAATGCTTCATGCTTTTTGGACACCCCCTTGTATTTATTACATTTCTTAACAAATAATCTGGTTGGTTGTATTTATTTGAGAGAGAGAGATAAGCAGTCTTGCATTTGCTGACTCACTGCTAATATCCACACTGGTTGGTGAAGACTGGGCAGTCTCAGTCCAGTCCAGGTCTCCTTTTAGGTGGTAGAAGCCCAGTTACATTAACTGTCACCATTGCCTCTCATGGTCTACAGTAGCGGAAGCCTGGAGTCAGGAGGAACTGGCTCTGATTCTCAGTCCAAATACTCTGATGTGATCTCCACTGCCCCTGGCCAGCAGCGTACTTAATGACTGTTTGGCGAGGGCTTTATCACAAGATGTAAACGTTCTTAAATTTGGTCCCCAGAGGGCGCCCAAGTAGCAGTTAACACGCAGTTTTCAGGGCCAGAAGTGTGTGGATGAGACCCATCTCTGTCTTCCCAGGATTCTCATATATTACTTCTGTTTACACTCTGAGTGAATATTCGTGATAACCAATCCCTCAGACACATAAGCACTGAGAAGAAGTGAGATAGGAAAGAAAAGTGTAGATGAAGATGAGGATTGTAGCGTTGTAGCCACTCTTTGGGATACCTGCGTCCCATGTCATAGTGCCTGGGTTCAAGTCTGCCTCTTGTGATGCAGCCTCCTGAGAGGCAACAGATGATAGGTCAGGTGTTAGAGCCTTGCCACCCTCAAGAGAGACTGGGATGAAGTTCCTGGGTCCTGGCTTTTGCCTGCTTCAGCTCCGGGTTTGGTGGGTGTTTGGGGGAGTGAGCTAGCAGACAGTTACCTGTTCCTCTGCCTTAATAGAGTTTAAGAATAGGCCTTTTGGATGCTGGACTCTGCCATTGTCCATGCCCACAATGATGGACACGTGACTGTTTATGAAGAACTATACTATAGCAATAACATAGGGAAACTCAGTGGGGGAGGAGGGGTCGTGGGGAGGGGAGAAAGGAAATCCCAGGGCCTATGAAACTTATTATAAAAAATAATAATAGCAATAATAATAATAATAAAAAGAAATGGAAGAAAAATAATAGTGTGATATTAAACCTTTTATTGTACATTAAAAAACGTGTTATCCCAAAAGTGGAAAGAAGAAAGGAGGGAGGGAAGGAAGAGAGAGACAGGGATAAAGAGAAGCATCACTATAACCTTAGTGCTGTATTTTTTTTTTTAAGATTTATTTAATTTTGTTGAAAAGGCAGATATACAGAGCGGCCACAACAGCCAGAGTTGTGCTGATCCAAAGCCAGGAGCCAGGAGCCTCTTCCGGGTCTCCCATACAGATGCAGGGTCCCAAGGCTTTGGCCCGTCCTTGACTGCTTTCCCAGGCCACAAGCAGGGAGCTGGATGGGAAGTGGGAGCAATTGGACACGAACCGGCATCCATATGGGATCCCAGGGCATGCAAAGGCGAGGACTTTAGCCACTAGGCTACTGCACCAGGCCCAGTGCTGTGTTCTTGAACTACATGAAATCCATTCTTGTTGTATAAGATTGTATAAACATGAGAATTGTGTTGCAGTAATTATCATACATTTGCTATGATCCCAGTAATTTAACATATTAATAAATTCCTTTTAAAAAAAAATAAGAATAGACTATAGTTGAAAAGTTTCACTACTTCCCATCCAGCTCCCTGCTTGTGGCCTGGGAAAACAATCAAGGATGGCCCAAAGCCTTCGGACCCTGCACCAGTGTGGGGAGACCTGGCAGAGGCTCCTGGTTTCAGATTGGTGCAGTTCCAGCTACTGCAGCCACTTGGGGAGTGAATCAGCGGGTGGAAGATCTTCTTCTCTGTATATCTGACTTTCCAATAAAAAGAAAAAAAATCTTTTAAAAAAGAATAGGCCTTTTTCTTTTGGTATGATAGCTTGTTGTGATAAGTGTGTTTTTTGTTTGTATTAAAGATTAAATAATTTGTGAAAAAGATGATCGGAGAGTCTTCGACTTTCTGAAGCGCCACTGTTTTGTGAAGAAGCCTTTAGCAGGAAATTTAAAAACATTTGGATTTAAACAATGTTAATGAAGAACTTGAAGGAGGGCAATCTTCAAATTATTTACTGTCTTTATTTTGAGAACTTTCTTCTTTTGCCTTTCCGTTTTAATCATTAAAATAATATTTGCCTGTTGGGGAAAGTTAATTTTTTTCCCCTTGGTTTCTGGTATTAATTGCTTCCCATCTTCAATATTCTTACAAACAAAAATATAGATACTTTTTAAATGTCCAAATGGGATTATTATTTTTTTTAATGGACGGTTCTGTCGGTATCCTTCCAGGGCTTTACCTATTATTAGCTTTCTTCTTCTTCTTATTATTATTATTATTAAGATTTATTTATTTTTATTACAAAGTCAGATATACAGAGAGGAGGAGAGACAGAGAGGAAGATCTTCCGTCCGATGATTCACTCCCCAAGTGAGCGCAACGGCTGGTGCTGTGCCGATCCGAAGCCGGGAACCATGGTCCCAAGGCTTTGGCCCGTCCTCGACTGCTTTCCCAGGCCACAAGCAGGGAGCTGGATGGGAAGTGGAGCTGCCAGGATTAGAACCGGCACCCATATGGGATCCCGGGGCGTTCAAGGCGAGGACTTTAGCCGCTAGGCCACGCCGCAGGTCCCAAGCTTTATAATTATTAGCTGCACACGTTTCTGTAACATGGTTATTACTATATTTTGGTGTCCCATCCCATATTGACACACATGTGGTTTCTAGAGACTAGTTTCGTTTTGTTTATTTATTTATTTATTTATTTTGGAAAGGCAGATATACAGAGAGGAGAGACAGAGAGGAAGATCTACGTCCGATGATTCACTCCCCAAGCGACCACAATGGTTGAAGCTGAGCCTATCCAAAACCAGGAGCACAGCTTTGGGCCATCCTCAACTGCAGTCCCAGGCCACAAGCAGGAAGCTGGTTGGAAAGTGGGGCGGCCAAGATTAGAACCAGCGCCCATATGGGATCCTGGCACGTTCAAGGCGAGGACCTTAACTGCTACTCTATCGTGCCGGGCCCAAGGCTAGTTTATTCTATTCTTACAAACTGTACCTCAGTAAACTTTCTTATACAACATTGCAGGTGCCTTTAGTTTGTGAGGAAGATTCCTGAAACAGGATTTCTGGGTCAGAGAGTGTGTGCATTTTTATTTATTTGTTTCTAAGATTTATTCATTTAGGGCCAGTACAGTGACTTAGAGGCTAAATCCTTGCCTTGCAAGCACCAGGATCCCATATAGGTGCTGGTTCATGTCTGGCAGTTTCATTTCCCATCTGGTTCCCTGTTTGTGGTCTGGGAAAGCAGTAGAAGATGAGCCAAGGCCTTGGAACCCTGCACCTGTGTGGGAGACCCAGAAGTAGCTCCTGGCTCCCACATGGGTGACAGGGCCTTAAGCAACCAGGTGATTTTTGCTGCTTTTTCCCAGACCTGGAGCTGGATCAGAACAGGAGCAGCCTGGACATACGCTAATGCGCATATGGGATGCTGGTGTTGCAGGGAGCAGCTTTGCCTGCTGTGCTGCATGCTGTTCTCTGCATGTATGTCCTGTAATGGGAAGGCTGAGGAGTCCCAGGATACACCTTATGTGAGCTGGAGAGCAGGGAATCTGGCAGTCTAATTCTGCGGAGTGTAAGTCCAGGGAACCTGGACTTCTGTCTGATGTCTGAGATCAAGAGAGGACAGAGGGCATCCCTTCAGAAGAGAGTGGATTCCGTCTCTGCAATTGTGTTCGGATGGCTCTCTGTGTGTCTGCTGTCAGGTGGGCGCATCTTTGTTTAGTCTTCTGATTCAAACGTCAGTCTCCTGAGGACAGACCTTCACAGACATGCCCACAAACAGTGTTTTACTGTCTCTGTGGACATCCCTTAATCCAGTCAGGTCGATGACTAAAATTAGCCCTTCTAAATGTTCACTGGGTAGTTATTATTTTAACTTTGGCAAATTTGTTAATTTTTGTAAAGTTTTCTGAGTGAATGCTTTAATTTTTTAAAGGTATCTGTAAATGTAAAATTATGTAATTTGCTGAATTTTTTTTTTTTTTTTTTTTTTTTTTAGAGAATGCTTCCCTATTTCTATCATTTGTTTGGGAAGCAGTTTTTGAGAGCCATGTACTATGACAGTTACTAAGATGAGTGAGGAACAGGGCCAACTGCCCGAAGTTTACAGCTTTGGGGCGATACCAAAGTGAACCTTTGACTGTAGGATGGAGTGAGTAAATCATGCGATGGAAATATGCCCAATACACCATGCAGGGAGCGACAGGTACGTTTCAGTGCGATAGGTCACAGAAGGCTTCCCAGGTGGGTGCTGTGTGTGAGTTCTAATTGAACCAGAGGAAAAGCAGCAGCTGGCACGGAGGGGGAGTGTCAAAACCTTAAAAAAACTTAAAACGTAGGTTTCAGTTCTGAGAAAAACCTAGCCAGTAGACCCGTAAGGGAGGCTGGCACAAGACACTTCCTGAATGTAAACTGTATGTGCCATATTTGTGGTGAGGATACATCTAGAAACTATTTATTTTAAATTATATATTTTTAAATTATCTTTATTGGAAAGTTGAAGCTGTCTGTTTAGACTGGAGGTAGATACACTTAATATAACTGCATGTAAAATATGAAAGAATTTTGAAAATCTGTGGCTTAACCATAAACTAGTTAAAAATGTTTGTATTTTAGTTTGGCTCTCTGGCTTAACCTGTCATCTTTTAGAATGATGTTGCTGCCTTTTGTCCCCTCTTATTCGGTCACATCGTGTTGAAGTGATCACTCATCCTTCAGATCTAAGCTTAATTTTTTTTTGAAAGATTTATTTATTTTATTACAAAGTCAGATATACAGAGAGGAGGAGAGACAGAGGGAAAGATCTTCCGTCCAATCATGCACTCCCCAAGTGAGCGCAATGGCCGGTGCGCACTGATCCGAAGCCGGGAACCAGGAATCTCTTCCAGGTCTCCCACGCGGGTGCAGGGTCCCAATGCATTGGGCCGTCCTCGACTGCTTTCCCAGGCCACAAGCAGGGAGCTGGATGGGAAGTGGAGCTGCTGGGATTAGAACTGGCACCCATATGGGATCCTGGGGCGTTCAAGGCGAGGACTTTAGCCGCTAGGCCACGCTGCTGGGCCCTAAGCTTTATTTTTAAAAAATATTTATTTTTATTGGAAAGTCAGAGTTACTGAGAGGAGAAACAGCAAGATCTCCTGTTTGCTGGTTTACTTCCCAAGTGGCAGCAATGGCTAGAGCTTTGCTGATCCAGAGCCAGGAGGCATGAGTCAGGAGCCAGGGGCTTCTTCTGGGTCTCCCACACTGGTGCAGGGTCCCAAGGCTTTGGGCTGTCCTCGACTGCTTTCCCAGGCCACAAGCAAGGAGCTGGATGGCAAGCGGGGCCACTGGGATTAGAACCGGCGCCCATATGGGATCTCGGTGGTTCAAGGCAAGGACTTTAGCTGCTAGGCTACCACACGAAGCCCAAATTATAAGCTTTCTAAGGGCATCAACCTTAGATTTTAAACATTGTCCTCATGTACTTAGTGCATTACTGCATAATATTTGGCCCAAGTTAATGCTCAATACATACTTGTTAAGCAGGTTTTGAAGGCACTTAGTCCTGGACTGCTGATTCTTGTTCAGTTACTTAAATATTTAGCTCTTTAGTCTACTCCACTGACAATTAGAGATGCTTACATATTTTGTAGGAAAATGATGGAATTAGTCAAGAAAACGTATGTAATAAGGTGTCTGGCACAGTGCCTAGTCTGTTTTAGGCACTTTTCATGTGTGTTGGCATCTTCCTGCTTGCCTGTTTTTATGCTCATCTATGGTTGTTGGTAGAAATGTCTTAAGCAGTGTTAAATATGTACTCTTGATTAGACATTCTTTTTAACTTTTTTTAATTTAAAGAGTTTATTCATTTTTTTATTGGAAAGTCAGATATACAGAGGGGAGGAGAGACAGAGAGGAAGATCTTCTGTCCAGTTCTTCACTCCCCAAGAGGCCGCAACGGCCGAAACTGAGCCGATCCGAAGCCAGGAGCCAGTAGCTAGGAGCTTCCTCCTGGTCTCCCACATTGTTGCAGGGTCCCAAGGCTTTGAGCCATCCTCGATTGCCTTCCCAGGCCACAATAGGGAGCTGGATAGGAAGCGGGCTCACCGGGATTAGAACCAGAGTCCATATGGGATCCCGGATGTTCAAAGCAAGGGCTTTAGCCACTAGGCCACCACAACGGCCGTGATTATACATTCTTCTGGTCACACTGAGGAAAAACTGAAAGGGACACAAAGAAGTTGCACCCCGTGATCTGTCAGATAGAAAAGCAGAATGTGCAGTTAAGACTGGAGTATGTGACTACCCAAGTCATTTAGCTTCTCTGTCTCAGTTTCCTCATTTGTAAGATGTGAGTAATATGCTGTAATATTGGGGGGGATCTTTAAAGTTAATGGAAAATAATATTATGAAATATTTACACATGAATCTCATTTATTGGTATTAAAATCTAAATTTCATTTTCCCATGAATTTTTAAAATGTCCTCATGAGGGTTTCTCTGAAAAAAAAAAAAAATCACCCCAATCAAGGTGAGATGTTTCAGGCCTGGTGGCGTGGCTTAGCGCCTAAAGTCCTCACCTTGAACCCACCAGGATCCCATGTGGGCGCTGGTTCTAATCCCGGCAGCTCCACTTCCCATCCAGCTCCCTGCTTGTGGCCTGGGAAAGGCAATCAAGGACGGCCCAAAGCCTTGGGAGTCTGCACCTGCGTGGGAGACCTGGAGGAAGTTCCTGGCTCCTGGCTTTGGATTGACGCAGCTCTGGCCGTTGCAGTCACTTGGGGAGTGAATCATCGGAAGGAAGATCTTCCTCTCTGTCTCTCCTCCTCTCTGTATATCTGACTTTGTAATAAAAAATAAATAAATCTTAAAAAATTATTTTAAAAAAGTTGAGATATTTCTATACTAAGTTTCTCTTAACTCAAAGTCCTTTATTAATCAGTTATTTCCTTTGTTTCCTTGAAGTTGATTTATACCAATTAGGTTAAAGTTTCAGTAACAATAATTGAGTCTTAACACTACATTCTGGTTAAGATGCTAATAGGAGATCTCCTAAAGTCACATAAGAGTACTTTATTTATTTATTTATTTTGAAAGATTTACAGAGAGCAGGAGAGAGAGAAAGAGAGATCATCTGTGCACTGTTTCACTCCCCAAATGGCTGTAGTGGCCTGAAGCCAGGAACCAGGAGCTTATTTTAATCTCCCACATGGGTGGCAGGGGCTCAAAAACTTGGGCCAGCATCTTCTACTTTCCCATGTGCATTAGCAGGGATCCGGATTGGAGGTGGAACATTTGGGACTTACCCGGTTCTGTGATGTGGGATACTGACCCCAGGAGTCCATTATTTTAGTGTTTGGCCTTCTGATCGAAATTCATAGCATTTTAGAGAAGTTGCTCTATTTGTGGGATTTTTAAACCAGGAGAGAGATTTAAGTGGGCCAGAGAGTAGTATTATTTGGATTCTGTTGGCCTAGTCACAATGATTTATTACCTTTGGTTAATACTATTAGCCCAATTATCGTATGAAAATGTATTTGCTCTCATGTTTGAGTTGTTTTAGCCTGACAAAACAAGTGCATTTTTACAGACTAAACATGTGATAGGAACCTTTATAACTTAATAGAGAGCAGGTGTGACTGACATACTGTTTGCTGACAGTTTTATGCTGCCTGGTGAGTAAAATTAACAAAACATCACTTCAGTAAAGGAAAAAGGACCAGTTGTTTCTATTCTCAGAAACTTACTTTGAGGGGCTGGGTCCTGTGAGACATGTTCCATGCCTGGTTTCTGTTAATGTTCCATGCATCAAATCCATTAGGTGGTTCCCTTCACCATTAGGATATATTCCATATCATAAGCAATTAAATATGCCACTTGGAGCCACACAAAAAGCTGCTTCCCTGCCCACTTCCTGTTTGAGCTTCTAGGATATGTTAGTCATTGATGTTTGCTACAGGAAACTAATATGCATTTAATCCACAAGAGTTTCCTTTAGAATTAAGTTTGGTTTTCATAAGTAGTACAAATTTTGATTTTACTAGTATGCATTGGGAATATAGAAGATACTGTATTGGGAACTGAATTAATGATTAAGTTCTCAAATAATCAATTTCTTTGCTGGTTAATCATCTAATGAGGCAAGTGCAAAGTGGAAATGACAGTGCTTCAGAAGTAGGGACGGGCCAGGAGAAAGCAGATGAAGCAAGGATAGCTGGCGAAGACAGGGTGGATCAAATGTGCTTGGCTTTTTGTGTGAATAACACTCCTCATCTCTTCCTGAGAGGATGTGGTAAGACCCCATCAACCATGAGTCTCAGACTTTGACCACGGTTTCTGTTATTCAAAGGCAACTTGAAGGCAAAAGACTGGGTGGCGGGATGAGCCCTCTAGGAATTGCCTCAACTGTGGCCTAATAGAGTCGCTGAGAGACAGGAGACCTGAGTTATAATTTAGAGAGTAGAGCTTCACTGAAAATATGTTTCTGTTTAAACCTTTGCTGTTATGCCTTTTGGATCCTATCATCTGAGTGTGTCTCTAAATTTCCATCTGTTTCTGGGATATAAAACTGGACTGTTTTCTGTCTGCTTCTACAACTCTTGACTCCGTGCCCGTGCAGTGTGTGTTTGTGTTGCCATACAATACTTTTGTTTCTCCTTTGTTTAAGGAATGGATCACTTTCCACAGAAGATTTTATCTAAATATTTGAATTGATCTCTGATTTTAAAGCAATTCACTGATACCTGTGTCTAAAACTGCTATTCTATAAATGATTTCATTTCACATTTTGAATAATTTTTGGTTATTTAGGTACTATTTCTTTCTCTTGAAATCAGATTGCTTCTTATACTGAGAATCCCTGTTCTTTATGTGAGGCTATTTTGAATTGAATTTTACTGTGCTGTTAGCATTTGGTATTCATAAATATGCAGACCCTCTTGGTTTCTGTTTGCTTTTTTAAGATCTGTATATACCATAAGCTTTTAGAGTTAAAGCTTATAAAACAGTGTATATATACTATAAAATTTAAACAGTATGAAAGTATGTAAAGTAAAAAAATGAAAGTTCTGAACCAGTCTTGTCATACTTTTTTTTTCAAGATTTATTTATTTTTATTGGAAAGGCAGATATACAGAAAGGAGAGAGAGAGAGAGAGCAAGATCTTTCGTCTGATGGTTCACTCCCCAAGAAGCTGCAGTGGCTGGAGCTGAGCTGATCTGATGCCAGGAGCCAGGAGCTTCTTCCGGGTCTCCCACGTGGGTGCAGGGTCCCAAGGCTTTGGGCCATTCTCGACTACTTTCCCAGGCTACAAGCAGGCAACTGGATGGAAACAGGGCCACTGTGATTAGAACTGGCGGCCATATGAGATCCTGGCGTGTTCAAGGCGAGGACTTAAGCTGCTATGCTATAATGCTGGGCCCAAGATTTATTATTTTTATTTGAAAGGCAATTTTACGGAGAAAAGGAGAGATAGAGAGCTTGCATCTGTTGGTTCACTCCTCACATGGCTGTAGGCAGCCATTCTGAAGCCAGGAGCTTCTTCTGGATCTCCCATGTGTGTGCAGGGGCCTGAGGACTTGGGCCTTCTTCCATTGCTTTCCCAGGAAAATTAGCAGGGAGCTGAATTGAAAGTGAAGCACCTGAACTCTTTGGCATTTTGGTGATAAGGCTCTTTGTAAGTTGCATTCTCAAGTAGTTGTCTTTCTAAGACTGGTATTCTTGTTTTTGATACTCCTTGAGTAAATTATATTCTCATAATATTGCTAACTTTTAAAAATAAGAAACAGTTTGGCCCTTTTAGTTGTTAAAAGCCTCTGTTTTATCAAGGACAAAGATGTCAGGGTTTCGTGTCGGTAGTGTAATGGGTTGAAGGTCTGTGTACCTGTTGCTGCTGGCTCTTCTCCAAGTGTTCTTAATGGAAGGGAATGAACTGAACTCTAGGCTCTGACACCATCAGTAACCAGTATTTGGGTTGTCATGATATAGGAGAGCCTTCTTAAGATACTGTTTCTGCCTGGAGGTAAGATGACTGTAGCTTATAGGCTCTGCAGTGAAGGTGAGACTTGAGCATTTTATTGCCAGGAGTGTTTCCAAGAGTAGTGGGACCTCTGTGCCTATCTTGTAATGCAGGAAGTTTTAAAATTATTGCCTCTGAGTTCCTGCAGTCCTTAGAAGGATCTTTGTTTCTTTTTAAATGTTTCTTTTGCCTTTTAAGACAAATATATTTAATTTACATTTTTATTTTAATACAAAGATGAAGGGGTTGCAGACATATGGACAGGGTCAGGGTAGGGGAGAAGGTTGGTGAGATAAATGCTTCCGTTTTCCTTCCCGTGTCTGCCGGGCTGGGCTGGGGTGGAGAGAACATGCACTGCTTCTTGCTGTCAGATTTATCAGCAGCAGTGGACTGAGAGGGTTGATGTTGCCATAGAGACCCTGAGGGGGGGGACGAATGTTCTGAGGGTGCTACTTGAGTGGTCTTGATTGTTGTGAGAAGTTGTCAGCTTGGCTTCATTGCACCCGCGGTGAGAAATGCGTTGTAAGGCATGTTGGCTGTGTGTTCAGACCCAGGTACCTTGCTGTGAAACCTGGCCAGGAGGGTTCTTCAGCCTGACCTTCTTTCCATCCTTTGAAGAGGTACTGGAGTCCTCTGTTGGTGTGACCCAGCAACTGTCTTGTCTTTAGTGTGCATCTGGCTATGCTCTCTGTTATTACCTGGAGTCAGCAACTGAGGTGGCCTAGTTCTGCCACACGTGCTCTGTGGTCCGACCACGTGTGTCGTGACCTTGTCTGAGGTCAGGGATCCACAGACCTGACTTTTTTCTGCATTGGCTGCTGCAGGGCCAGGCCAATCCCACCACCTGTACCAGCCCACACCTGTACCAGCCCACATCTGATAGGGGTAAGCTTCATCTGCCTGACAAGCCCCACCCCCAGTCCCAACTGTTTTTTTTAAAAGATATGTTTATTTTTATTGGAAAGTCAGATATATAGAGAGGAGGAGAGACAGAGAGCAAGATCTTCTGACCTGGGCTGGCATGACTCGCCTCATCTCAGCGTCCACAATCTGTCTTTGCACAGCCTGGCCTACTCTAGTCTGCCTGCTGTTCCAGCTCCTGCTGGTAGGTGCTGCAGTTTATCCCAGCCCAGTCTGATTGCTGCCCTGGTCCTAATGTGAACTTGCTGGTGTTGTGGCCTAATCTCGTTCCTCCTGCCCCCTGCCCTGGTTAGATCTGCCAGTGGGTGTTATGTGCTGGGCCAGACTGATCTGTACCCAGACCCACCCACATGCATGTATGCCAGCACGTACTATAACCTGGCGTTGTCTGGCCTGCTCCTTGCCTTGCTTCTTGTGCTCTCCTGCAGGGTCTGAGTCCCAATGAAGGAGTTTCCCAGGCTCCTCCATCGAACCTTCTCCCAGTGGCAGGTCTCGCGCACCCCAATGAATCATTGGTCCAGGTTGACTTTGTCCACCTCCTGCCCTGGCAAAAACAGTGGCCTTGCTCAAACACCCACATCTGTTCTGGTTCTTGTTCTTGGGTGTTGGAGCCCAGCAATACCTAGTCCACACCCAGATAGCTTTCACATAGTTCAGCTAGAGTCAAAATCTAGTGTGGCTTGTTCTACACCAAACTTGGCTCTCACAAGTACCAGTAGCGGCCGGAGTCAAGCCCAGTCTGACACTGCACAGTCCCAGTGCACACCCGCGCTGGTGCAGTCTGTAGACATGTCCAGCCAGGTTTGCGTCCCCCTGTTCTACTCTTGTCCTCAGCAGTGGGAACCTCAACCCAGCTGAATGATAACCTTTATTTAATGATGATTATATAGGAAGAAGTCTTCCCTCATTTCCCCCCACCTCCAGTCATAGTGGGTGAAACAGAAGGAACACTAAAAGAGTTGGCCAGTCAGTATCTGGGCACAGTGTTCTTAACAGTCCAAGAAGAGTGCGATTCCCAGATTTGACACGTATTGTTCTTGGAAAGTCCTTACCAGACTTCATTTAGATCAACTGGGAAAGGTTCTATTGGACATTTCTTTGGAACAAATAGTAGCCTTACATAAAATGTTGGTAGGATGTTTTATGTGCTAAAACTGTCACTTGCCACAAGTACCAGACTAGTGAGTCTGGATGACTGAGTGGGAGCTGATTGTTTCTGTGTGTTCCACCAAAGGTGGATTGTTGACTGCTACCAGTACTTAACATTTTAAGGTTCACTAATCTTATAGAAAATGCAGAGTAAATCTTAAATGTGTCATAGATATGCATTTAAAAGAGATTTAGGGGCCCAGTCATAGCCTGGTGGCTTAAGTCCTCACCTTGCACATGGTGGGATCCCATATAGGCACCGGTTCTAATCCCAGTGGCCCTGCTTCCCATCCAGCTCCCTGCTTGTGGCCTGGGTAAGCAGTTGAGGACGGCCCAATGCCTTGGGACCCTGCACCCATGTGGGAGACCCTGAAGAAGCTCCTGTCTTTGCATTGGCACAGCTGAAGCCATTGCCGCCGCTTGGGAAGTGAATCAATGAGTGGAAGATCTTCCTCTTTGTCTCTCTTCCTCTCTGTATATCTGTCTTTCCAACAAAAATAAATAAATCTAAAAAAAAAAAAATTGAAGGGCCCACCTTGTGACCCTGCAGGTTAAGCCACAGCTTGCAACACTGGCATCCCATTGTACTTGTTCAGTAAGGCTGCTCTACTTCTGAGCCGGCTTCCTTTCTGGTGCTCCTGGAAAGGCAGCAGCTCAAGTCTTTGGTCACTGCTGTCACTGTGGGAGACAAGGATGAAGTTCTTGATTCCTGACTTCTGCTTGGCCCAGATTCAGCTGTTTTGCCCATTGCCAATCTTACTGTCACTCTGCCTTTCAAATGAATAAATGAGTAAAGAGAAAAATAAAGCTTGAGAGTTTTAATTCAGTCAGTTGCTTTAAAGGTATGCTTTATCTCAAAGATTTATTTGTGTTATATTCTTTCTGTGTAATGTGAGAGAGGGTTGTAGCAGTGCAGTGTTGCTTTATAATTGCTGCATTCCCTGGAGGAAATGCCTGCAGATCTGTTTCACTTGCCTCGGAGGACTTCCCACTTATGCATCACTTGTATTCTGAAAACTTTTTGCTCTTGTTTTGCTTTGATTGTGTGTGTTATTCACATTGAACTATAATATCTAAATTTAGGAGGAAAAAGGCAGTTGTTCTAAAGAGAAATCAATCAAGTGGTTTGAGACTGGATGCCATAAAATTGTCAGTGTTCACCCAATTGTGGTCAGCTGGAGTGCCAGTCTATACTTGTTAGAACATACCTTCAAATCGTTGTGTGATTCATAAAGGTTTTTGAATTGTTTTCCAAATAGGGGCAAATAAAAATAAAACCTCACCTGTTATTATAAATGAACTGAGTCTATACGTTTGTCATAAACGCTATTATAGTTGAGTAGTAGATTGTAATTGTAGTTATTGTAGTTTATAGCATTTATGAGCTGCTGTGGTTCCGCATGTTGTGCTGAAGGCTGCAGTTAATGATCCACCAGACTTTAATTGCTGGGAGACGTCAGAGAATGTGAGAAAGTTTGGATTACAGCTAGGAAATACCCATTTTTTTGCTTTCCTCAACATTGGCAACAGTGACTATTGAATGACAGCAGAATGCCTCGAAAATACACTTTTTGAAATCCAGCTATTATGAAAATGCCATAATAACTAGTGTGTGAGTTTGTTTTTTGTTTAACTATTCGGTAAGAGAAAAGAAAATTCTAAAAATGTTAACTGACACAGAATTTTTAAAAATGGCATGTGGATGAGAAATTGAGGGATATTTGTATAGGTTGGATATGGTTATAATTTTCTGGTATGCTAGGATTTTGCAGGTTGGAGGTTTTTCTTTGCTTGACAAACCATAGGATTATTTTTTAAAATATCATTTGTATATATCTACATTTTGCAGCTAGTTTCTCTTTTGAAAAACTGAAATAATGCCAAACCCCATTTTAATGCAATTAAAAGCCTGTAGATTTGAGCTCTCCAATATCAGTAAACAAAAATGAGTGTACTAATTTCTGAAGCTTCTAAATGTGTATGTTACTCATCCAGCAGAGCATTACAAAGCCATCTGTATTGTTGGTATTTCACTGAGCATTTGCCTTTGCTCAGTACTGTTTCTGCATTTATTCAGTATTACCATATGTTATTATTGCTAGACCAGAGTAGAGCATCAGGCAAGCAGATACTTCCAAGTAGAAGCCAAGATAAACAGTGGGGAATGAAGCTGCTGTAGCATTTTGTGCGCGGTAGTTGCAAAATGCTTTTTGAGAATTATACAGGATAAATGGGAAAGTAGGTCACACCTTATTTTTTTAGGTCCTTTTTGTATCCAGCTTTACACGTTTGCATACAATAGATGATCAAAGATGACAGATTCTGTGGAAATCTTAAAATTTAAATATTTTAAGCAGTTTTGTATTTTTATCTGTTACTTGTGATGGGAGGGTTTTTTTTTAAACTATTACTGATATTAAAAATTTTTATTTTTTAAAAAGCAGAATTACAAAGAGAAAGAGAAAGGTATAAAGAGAAAAGATCTTCTGTCTGTTAGCGTACTCCCAAAATGGTGGCAACGGCCAGGGCTAGGCCGGGCTGAAGCCAGAAGCCAGGAGCTTCATCTGGATCTCCGTGTGGGTGCAGGGGCCTAATCATTTAAATCATCTGTGCTGCTTTCCCAGGCACACAACCATAGAGTTGGATTGGAAATGGAACAACCAGGAGTCAAACCAGGTGTCCATATGTGGTGATGGCGACAAAGGCGGTGATTTCACCTGTGCCACAATGCCAGCTGCTGTTCATTTCTCCTAAGGGACAGGCCTGTGTGACCAAGAGACATCAAACTCTGGTTTTGGTTTATTCTCATCAAACTTTATACCTAATTGTGGTGAGCCAGTGAACTAGAATTTTGTTTTCCTTTTCTGATTAACTTACTGTTAGCTCACTATTTAGTCACCAATAACAAATTTAACCATCAATTTAGGAATGTATGGTTTTTATAACCCAGATAAAAGAAAAGAATGTGCAGCAAAATAATTGATTTTTATAAAATATGAAATGGAAACATCTTAGAAAAGATGACAGTGTGAGTTGCCTCTTTGAAATTAAAAATATATTGAATATTTATTGTATACTTAGGTAAGATAAAAGCTAATTGAGGGACTCTTGAGACTTTGGGAAAAGACCTAATATATCATTTTAAGTCCTTAATAGTAATGATCATTGAAATCATAGTAAATATTAGACTACTGACCTTTCATAGTGTACTCATTTCTGTTATCTCACTTTAGGCCCCTTGATTGACTTTTCTTGTTAGAAGCATTAAGCAACGTCTTGGCCAGCGGTATGTTCGCAGTCATTGCGGTGATGTAAGATGATAGTACCCAGCATGGATGTTGTGACATGACAGGTTAAGCACCACCTGCAACAACTGCATCCCACAACGGAGTCAGTTTGAGTCCTGGCTATTCCATTTTCTGTCCAGTTCCCTGCTGATATGCCTAGAAAGGCAGCAAAAGATTGCCCAAGTACTTGATCCCTCGCCAGCCACATGGAAGACCCAGAAGGAGTTCCTAGTTTCAGCCTTTCCCAGCCTTGGTTGTTTTGGCCATTGGGGAGTGAACTGGTAGATGGAAGATTGTCTCTGTTTTTTTCTGTCTCTTCCTCTCTCTCTGTGCCTTTCAAGTAAGTAAATTAATTTTTTTTTAAAGATTTTTATTGTGATTGGAAAGCCGGATATACAGAGAGGAGGAGAGACAGAGAAGAAGATCTTTCATCCGATGATTCACTCCCCAAGAGAGCCGCAACGGGCCGGTGCGCGCCGATCCGAAGCCGGGAACCAGGAACCTCTTCCGGGTCTCCCACGCGGGTGCAGGGTCCCAGAGCCTTGGGCCATCCTCGACTGTTTTCCCAGGTCACAAGCAGAGAGCTGGATGGGAAGTGGAGCTGCCGGGATTAGAACCAGCGCCCATATGGGATCCTGGTGCGTTCAAGGCGAGGACTTTCGCCACTAGGCCGCACCACCAGGCCTAAGTAAATTAATTTTTAAACTAATGTTATGTTGCCTAGATTGTTACAGTGCAGTGGGCTGAACCATCAGTTGGAATGCCTGTATTCCACATTGGAGTGCCTGGGGTAGATCATTGATTCAGCTTCATTGATTCAGCTTCCTGCTCAAGGTAGCCTAGGTACTTGGGTTTCCACCATCCCTATGGAAGACCTGGGTGGAGTTCCTAGCTCCTGGCTTTGGCTTGGCCCAGCCGCAGCTGCGGCAGGCATCTGGGGAGTAAACACATCTTTCTCTGTCTTTTCCTCTCTTGCGTTTTCTGTCCTTCTACTTTACAAAGAAGTAAATACATCTTTTTTTTTTAAAGAGTCTTTATAGGTGATTAGTGTAGTCTGATTTTGGGGGTTTTGAATTGTGTAGCTTAATATTTCTTTGAGCAATGCTAATATTTAAAATTTATGTTTGTAAGGAATATAGTGAGATGCTGAGGCCTTGACTAGTTAGATAAATTCTGGCATAATTTCATGTTATGTGAATATTACAGCTATAAAGAATAAGGGCATTTGTTAAGCAAATTGAATTATATTAAATATTTTTTTATTTTTTAAAGAGATTTATTTAGTTTTATTGTGAAGTCAGATATGCAGAGAAGAGAGACAGAGAGGAAGACTTTCCATCCAATGATCTACTCCCCAAGTGACCGCAATGGCTGGAGCTGAGCCGATCTGAAGCCAGGAGCCAGGAGGTGCTTTAGGGTCTCCCACATGGGTGCAGGGTCCCAAAGCTTTGGGCTGTCCTTGACTGCATTCCCAGGCCACAAGCAGGGAGCTGGATGAGAAGCAGAGCTGCTGGGATTAGAACTGGTGCTCATATGGGATCCTGGCGCATTCAAGGCAAGGACTTTAGCCACTAGGCCACCATGCTGGTCCTGAATTATATTAGGTTTTTAAGAAGATTTATTTGTATTGGAGTTAGAAAGAGAGAGAGGGACAAGAGAGGGAGAGGGAAAGACAGAGAGAAAGGGGTCTTCTATCCACTGGTTCATTCCCCAGATGACCACACAGCTACCACTGGGCCAGGCCAAAGCCAGGAGTCAGGAGTTTCTTCTAGGTCTCTTACAGGGGAGCAGGAAACAAAGGAGTTGGGTCATCTTTTGCTGCTATTACCAGGCTATTAGCCAGGAGCTGGGTTGGATGGAGCATCCAGGATATGAGACAGCTCCCGAATGAAATGCTAGCACTGTAGGTGGCAGTTTTACCCACTGTGCCACAGTGCTGAGCCCTGTTACAGTTTTTTACATCTTTACTATTTAAGAAGTACTGAATTGAATGAGTTCTGATTTTTCCCTTATGTTCTTTGTTTCAGAAATATGGTTACACACACCTTTCTGCAGGAGAACTGCTTCGTGATGAAAGGAACAACCCAGATTCACAGTATGGTGAACTAATTGAAAAGTACATTAAAGAAGGAAGGATTGTGCCTGTTGAGATAACCATTAGTCTATTAAAGAGGGTAAGGATTATGAATACCAACCAGTTCAAACTAGCAAGGAAATAGAAATTAAATCTACCTTTCATTTAAATAATGGAAAAAGCAGAGTATTGACTTTTTTTTTAAGATTTATTTTTTTATTGGAAAGGCAGATTTACAGAGAGAAGCAGAGACAAAGATCTTCCATCTACTGGTTCACTACCCAGATGGCCGCAATCGCAGGAGCAGACCCAGTCTGAAGCCAGGAGCTTCTTCCTGGACTTCAACATAGGCGCTGGGTCCCAAGGCTTTGGGCCATTGTGTACTACTTTCTCAAGCCACCAGCAGGGAGCTGGATGGGAAGTAGAACAGCTGGGATACAAACTGGCCCCAATATAGGATTCCAGCACCCACAGGGAGAGGATCAGCCAGTTGAGCTTTTGCACCAGGCCTAGTATTGACTTTCTTGCCTGTGAATGATGGTCATGGAGTTAGAGAATGGCAGAACTACAACCTGTTTTCACCTTGTCAAGGCTCAGTTAGATAAACTTAACACTGAGTTTTGTGCACATGACCTTTTCTTCTTAACATGCAAATATTCTCCCTTTTCTTTCTTTTTCTTCTCTGTCCCACCTTTTCATTCTTTCCCCTTTTTTTGTGTGTTTTCTATAGCTTTATTCTTTCAATTGAATTTTTATTTATTTGTTTTGCTTTATTTGAAAGATAGAGTGACAGAGAAAGAGACGGATCTTGGATTTGGTGGATTATTTTCCAAAATGCCTGCAATAGCTAGATTGAAGTCATGATCCAGGACTCTCACGTGGGTGGCAGGGGCCAGCTGCTTGGGCTGTTACCTGCTGCCTCCCAAGGCACAGAGTATCGGGAGTGGAGCCAGGACTTGAATCCGGTCACTCTGATATGGGTTGAAGTTACTCCAGGTGGCATCTTAACTGCTAGGCCAGACATCTGCTCTCCTCTTTTTCTTTTAACTTTGACCATCGTTAGAGCCTCTTAATTAGTTGTTTAGCCTTTAATCCATCTTTGTCCCTTCTAATTCATCCTACTTGATATAGTCACAATCTTTCTTTTTCCTAAAAGGCAATATAAGCCTGTTATTATATTACTTAAAATTCATAAATGGTTCTACACTGCTTCCGGAATGGAATTCTTAATGTGGCTTTGGAAGTTCTTCATTAGTCTTTCCCATCATATCTCCCACCACTTTCTACATGTGTTCTGAGATTCAGATGTCCCAGTGTTGATTCATCAATGCTGCTGCTATGCTTTCTCATTTCTGAGCCTTTATACATATAATTTCCACCCGTTAGAGTAGAGGTAGGAAACATCCAGACTGTAGGCATGTAGCACCCACAGAATCATTTGGTCTGGCCCTGCTAAGGCAACTGCAGGCAGGAGGGACTTGAAATTCAGTATATCTAGAATATAAAACTTTAAAAAAAGATTTATTTATTTTTTATTGGAAAGGCAGATCAGATTTACAGAGAGAAGGAGAGACAGAGAAAGACCTTCCATGTGATGGTTCACCCCTCAGGTGGCCACCACGTCTGGAGCTGAACCAATCTGAAGTCAAGAGCTTCTTCTAGATCTCCCACATGTGTAGAGGGTCCCAAGGCTTTGCTTTCCCAGGTCGTAAACAGGACACAAACTGGCACTCATGGGATTTTGGTGCTTGCAAAGGTGAGGATTTAGCCATTGAGCTATCATGTTAAAATTGTAAGTCTTCATTAAGATTTATTTTTATTAAAAAAGCAAAGTTACAGAGAGAAGGCATACAGAGATCTTCCATCAGCTTATTCACTTCCTGAATGGCCATACCTGTCAGAGCTGGCTCATTCTGAAGCCAGGAGACAGGAGCTTCTGCCAGATCTCTAACATGGGTGCAGGGGCCTACGTATGTGGGCTGTATTCTGCTGTTTTCCCAGGTGTATTAGCAGGGAGCTGAGTCAGAAGTGGGCAACACATCCCGTATGGGATGCCAGCTGCTCTTCTTCCAAACCAAATTCCTGCTGATTTTCTGGTTAAGGCAACAGAAGATCCCCAAGTTATCTGGGCCACTACTACCCATGTGGGAGACTACATGAAGTTTCTATCTGCTAGCCTCAGTCTGGTTTAGCCTTGGCTGTTGTGGCCATTTAAGGAGTGAACCAACAAACTGAAAATTTCTCTCTGTTCTCTTTGTTCCTCCCTCTTTTCTCCTTCACTCTGTCTTTCAAAGGAATGAATAAATTTTGAAAGTGTCAGAGGCTGGCATTGTGGCATGAGCGATAGCAGCATTTTGTGCTAGGGCACTGATTGGAGTCTCAGGTGGTCTGCTTTCTATCTTAACTCCCTGAAAAGGTCCTGGGAAAGCAGTGGAAGATGGCCAAAATACTTGAGCCCCTTCACCCACGTAGGAGACTCCCAACAGGTTACAGGCTTCTGGCTTCAGCCTGGACAAGCCCCAGGTGTCGCAGACATTTGGGCAGTAAGCCAGGGGATGGAGTATCATTCCATCTTTCCTTCTCTCTGTGTCGACCTTCCTTTCAAATAAATAAACAAGCAAATAAATAAATAAATCTTTTGAAAGAATTAATCCTACACTGGTAATTAATGCTAATAACCCTTTTATGTTTGTGCCGAGCATTTTGTTGTTGGACTTCAATTTTAGCAGAATTAAGTACCCATGGAAGTAGCTTACTTCCTATCACAGTATGACTTGGGAATGGCAAAAGGAAGGCAGCAGGGTTCTTCAGTTTTTGGAGCAAAGACACTGGTTAATGGTTAGTTTTTTTCTTACCACTCCTGATTGTTTACTTATAATCTTGTAAATGTTTTAGTATATGTGGAAGTTATATTCTTATTATAGAAATTTTGAAACTACAGAAAAAGTTGTATCTGTGTGTAGTATGAGGAGGAGCATGCATCTGTAATCCCACCATCCTGAGGCAGCTGTGTCAATTTGTTGACTTTGAGTCTACTTTTTTCCCGTGTACCTTTAATTCTTGACTTCTAGTTTAACCATAGTAATACTTGTAGAACAAATGCTCTTCTATATATAGCCCTGCTTAAGAAATTGTATTTTGCTAATGTCATGTTGAACGTAAGTTTTTTGTTTTTTGTTTTTTTTTTTTTGTCTTTAGGAAATGGATCAGACAATGGCTGCCAATGCTCAGAAGAACAAATTCTTAATTGACGGATTTCCAAGAAATCAAGACAACCTTCAAGGTTGGAACAAGACCATGGATGGGAAGGCAGATGTATCTTTTGTACTGTTTTTTGACTGTAATAATGAGGTAATGAAGAAATCTATCTGTCCATATAGGCTTTAAACAACTGATGGTCCACTATTAGAGAAAACAAAAATTTTTAAAAACATTATATTTACTTTTTATATTGACAGCAGCACTTTTTTGAATTAATAGATTGGATAGATAGGTCAGTACTTCTTGCTATTAGAGTATTTAAAGCTATTTAGCATCAGAAACTTTGTGGTTTTAAATTTTTTTAAAAAGATTTATTTATTTTTATTGCAAAGTCAGATATACAGAGAGGAGGAGAGACAGAGGAAGATCTTCCATCTGATGATTCACTCCCCAAGCAGCCACAACAGCCGGAGCTGCACCCATCTGAAGCCAGGAGCCGGGAGCTTCTTCCAGGTCTCCCATGCTGATACAGAGTCCCAAGGCCTTGGACCATCCTTGACTGCTTTCCCAGGCCACAAGGAGGGAGCTGGATGGGAAGTGGGGCCGTTGGGATTAGAACCGGTGCCCATGTGGGATCACGGCTCATGCAAAGGCGAGGACTTTAGCCACTACACTACTGCATTGGGCCCCTGCTTTATTTTTTAAAATAAGAATCATTTAGAAGTATGTATTAACATAAAAATAATATAGATAATGAAACAGAGTCGTTTTCTTCAGTATGTACTTTTATCAGAGAGTGTCTTGCCTTAGGATATCGTCTGTTGGAAAAGAAGTACATTTCTGGGAAGTTGGTAAACTTTCTATCTGAAAGATTTCTCTTATAGAGTAAAATGATCTGGAACAAAGCAAAAGAATGTTCTTTTTCTTTCTTACACTTCTCTTAACACAGACTTACCTATACATAACTAAATGGATTTCTTGGAACCATTTAATTAAAAGGCCTCTTTGACAGCTACTGTAATACAAATTTTGTTATATTACTTTCTATGGCCTAAACAAGTATGAATCTAAGGTAGTGCTTTAAGGGAAGCTGGCTATTCTTTTTTTTTTTATTATTTTTATTAATATTTTGCATTATGTGACAGTTTCATAGGCTCTGGGAATCCCCCCACCCTTGAAGCTGGCTATTCTTAGGTTGAGTTATAAATGTTCCTCTGGTGGACTTGTTGCAGTCTGTGAGTTGTAAAATGCAATTCTTTTCTTCCAACCCCCAAAAATATGTTTTCGCTTATTCTTCAAAGTTAACTGTAGAATGTTACCACTGCTTTATAACTGAGGAATGTTTATTCAGAATTAACAAGGGATGCTTCATTCAAATGTAAATATGTTGACTCTTAAACATTTGGATATTTATGGAATTATCAAAAAGTAGGCAAAAATGGAACCAAGTTTGAAGCATGTAATTCATACCTAATAAGTTAATAACATATCCGAGATGGAACCAGACACATACTGATCTTCTTTTTATTGCGGTTTGAAAAAAATATTCATAGGAAAAACTGAGTCATGAATGAATTCTTACTATGCTCTGTGCTTACTTAACGTAGTTTATATAAATTAAACCACATGTTTGTTTTTAAAATTTTTGCATGTTGATTAATAAATAAGACATATTGGGTTTAATGTGGGTTTTTTTTTTTCTTTTTGTAATCTCCTCAAACATTATTTTTCTTACCTGGTTAACAGAATGTCAAATTCACTATTTTTAAAGCAACTTTATATGTGTATCTCTTTTAGATCTGTATTGAAAGATGTCTCGAGAGAGGAAAGAGTAGTGGCCGGAGTGATGACAACAGAGAGAGCTTGGAAAAGAGGTACTTGGCAGTTTTTCTTTTGACCCCCTAAATCCCAATGTGGAACTCAAGTGTCACATTAATTCCTGCCCAGTTTTGGTCCAGAGAAGAAAATATCCTGCTGAAACAAGTGAAATCACTTCTGTAAGGAGATGAGGAGTGAGCCAGTAGGTCAGGCGTGGTGCTGTCCTCTGAGCTAACCTATAATGTGGAGGAGAAAGGCTGTTTCCTAGAACACTGCAACATTTGCTTCTTTTACAGAATTCAGACTTATCTTCAATCAACAAAGCCAATTATTGACTTATATGAAGAAATGGGGAAAGTCAAGAAAATAGATGCCTCTAAATCTGTTGATGAAGTGAGTGCCCTTGCCTTCTTTGGTGGCGATGGAGAGGGATAGGCAAAAAGTGGAGTAAAAATGTGATTATTTCTTTTGTGGTAGGCAGGAGAAAAAGAGATACTGTGACAGATTGGCTAGCTTTTGTTTTTGCTTTTTTAAAGATTTATTTATTTTACTTAGAAGAGTTACAGAGAGAATGAGAGAGAGTAATTTTCCATCTGTTGGTTTGCTCCTTAAATGGTTGCAGTGTCTGGAGCTGGTCTGGTCTCCTTTTTAAGTCTGAAATGGGTTTTACAAATTCAGACTTAATTTTTCATGGAACTGGATAGTTTATTAATGCCAAGCCTCTTTTACCAAGTCCTGGGAAATTGATACTTTGAGTACTATGATTTGGATCATGTTCATTTTCTAAAATCTGCAGCAGGAATGGCATGGCATTCAGTTCAGGATCGCCAGTACTTTTTTCCTCTTCTATCCCAGAACACATTGCTGTGGCAGGGTTTCCATAGCTTACCACGTCGCTTCCTTCCTAAATCAGTGATCTCTAAATTACAAGCCCATGGTGGCAGTAACAATTTCTTGTGTCTCTTACCTAATCTTCATTTTCCTGATTTCCTGATTCTCCTTCCTTTTATATTAATATAAAAAAGAAAGATCTTGAGGAAGGATTCAGTCTTTTTTAATCCATTGCCACTTTCTGTAGAGATAAAGTAATGCCTGAGAAAACTTAGTGTTTTAGAATCAGAACTAAGATGACCCAGTTCAGTTTGTATTTTACCAGATTTTTGGTACCCTGTCACAAAATGTTATTCTAAAAACAATGCTAAAATTGGATGCTGCACATTCATAATGTTATATGTATATATATGTAAAGTAAAATAGATATCTAAGAAATTAGGATTTGAAATTTTATAGAAAATTGATTATTCTCAACAGAAACTTAGCTCTAGTATTTTAATAACATCTTCTTTTAAAATTGTCTTTTTCCATTCCAGGTTTTTGATGAAGTTGTGAAAATTTTTGACAAAGAAGGCTAACTCTAAACCTGGAGGCCTTGTTGAAATCATGCTTGAATATTGCTTTGATAGCTGCTATCACAAATTCTTTTGAAGGCAATTTTAATCTTTCAAAATTACATCTCAAATTAATGGCTGGAAAGTATTATAGTTAAAGGCAAATTAAATTTTTTATGTTCATTTTGTTTTGGTCACAGGACTAGACAGTGAATTCAGGTTTAACTTAGTTATGGTGCTCACAAAACAAAGAAGGATATCAGCTAGTCCTTTGTTTTTATTCAAAGAAGAATATCCCTTTTATAGTCTGTGCCTTCTGTGAGCAGGCTTTTTAAATATGCATGTTAGTAATTACTATATGTTACAATTTAGGATTCCCACTTCCTGTTTTCTTGCAGATTTTAAATTTCCAATCTGTTCAGTAAATTTGTGGACCAAATTTCAAAAGGACTGTTTAGTCAGACCTTGTACAATGTGCTTAGTAATTAAACTCATAAATGGATTCCTACCAGTGTTTTAAGATTTATCAAATAACTGACCATTTGCTACAGAAAGGTAAGAAAGTTTAGGCTTTGTTTTATTATAACTTGTACAAAGTTGTATGACAGAGCATATTCTTTGCTTCCAGGAATTGAATTGGGATCCTGGGGGTTCAGAGCCTGGCAGAATTATCAGCTTTATTCTGATATAATCTGAGTATAGGGCAAGCTCCACTTCTAATGACTTGTGTTCCTTGTGTTCTGTGATTTCGTGTTCATGATCAAATGGAGCTTACCAAAATTCCCGATGGTGGAACCTTGACATGCCATGTTCTAAGTTTATGCTAAAACAGTGCAGTTCACATTTTAGTTAACTCTTCAAGGTTTGTGTTTGTAGTCTATGCTAAATGTAGGATTAGGGAAAATTAGAAGAAGCAATCTGAAGGTTAAAGTTCCCATTTACATTTTATTTTCTTGAATACTTTTTCATAGATTTTTGTTGAAGAAAATTTAAAAATCATTGCACTTTGATCAGAAAAATAATAAATATATCTTATATGTCTGATTCCCTTCTTTGCTTCTTTTATTCAGTAAGTTATTTTTGGCATCATGCTGAAGCATTGAAAGACAAAGTTTTTAAAAGGTTATAAAGTCTGAAAAAAAAAGGTTATAAAGTCGGAAGGAATTTTCTTTTACATTCTTCCTTTACAGATTTCTGAGAAAGTTTTTTCCTTTTCCCTCTAATGCTAAGTGACATCCAAGGGTGTTAATAAGAAATTTCTGAAAATGTTTTTCATTTTCAGCATTGCAGTGCTTGGTACACAGGGTTAAATAGGGCAAAGGATTTTGTCCTTGTATAATTAGATTTTATATTTAGAATAATTGGGAATAATAAGGACAAATTAATTGATATTCTTACATTTGTAACAGTCATTTATTTCTGTGTGTTAGGAATTTTGCTTATTTATGATAAATTTCTCATCTTTCCATGAGAAGAAAAGATAGTCCTGAGTACTGCAACATGCTGGCCACCAAAATTTGTGTTGATCTGAGTTCTTGGAAAAACTTGTAATGAGTTCTTAGTGCAGTGTTGCAGTCCACCCGATGCAGATAGGCTTTATTGGTGGTTAGTCAAAGAGCTGCAACATGAAGCAAGAGTAAAGATGAAGGTTTTGAGAGCATTCCTACTCACATAAGTAAGGAAATCTGTCAGATGTGAGTCTAAATATTTATACTGATGTGAGAATAACCTTCACGTTTTGAAGAAGACTGCTGGTACTAGGTGCTTTCATCAGATAGACCAGAAACCAAGAGACAAGGTAATTACTAAATTACGAGGCTTTGTTTTGTGTTTGCTTTTAAGTAGAAAAACCTGTTGGCAATATTGAATGTTGCAGTTGATTGAGATACATCTGACTTTGTTAATTTGATCATTCCATTTGTTAAAGATACAGTCACTAAGAAGTTTTTGAGTTTTTCATGAAAGACCCTTCTTTGATTATTGCCATTTAAAAAAATTGAAAGTTAACATTATTTCTTTTCAGTGATGTTGGATGTATGTGGATTATTTAGTAAATAATCTCAATAAATTTTGTGTCGTGGCCTTTTTTATTTGCTGATTTAGATTTGTGTTTTCTTTAGCTTGTTCAAGATCAAGATGTGTTAAATTTAACATGGTAAGTCCTCATATAACAAAATCCCAGTAGAGGATGCAGGAGAATGTCTATTCCATGTATTGTTTGTGCGTGACTACCCCACTCCTTCAAAAAGTAATGTGGGTTGAGGCGCAAGTGGTTTATTTTTTTACCTGCCGTAAGCATCAATCGTTTGTCTACTAAGGGAAACTGACAGCAAGCAGATGTGTCAGATGTGTCAGATGGGGGCCCTGTGGGTCTTGCTAATTGTGGTGGTTACCAGAGGTTCTTGTGGGCCCTGAAGGTAATTGTGGCTGCGGATATCAGCCAGAGGATTTAGCATCTTTTCCTGCGATACAGAGCTTCCTTTCCAAATGTGTAATATTATACAGCCATAATGCAAAGATACATTTTCTGACATCCAAAAGTTTTTTTGTTTGTAACACTGGTATGAATAGACCTTCAGGTATCTTTTGTTGATTAATTTCAGGCAATCCTTTGTTTCTCTCTCTTTCTCTCTCTCTCTCCCTTTTTTTTTTTAACATTTATTTTAGGGCCCAGTATGATGCCTCAGTGCCTTGCATGCGCCGGGATCCTACATGGGCAGCTCATGTCCTGGCTGCTCTATTTCCCTTCCAGCTCTCTGCTTGTGGTCTGGAAAGCACTAGACCCAAAGCCTTGGGCCCCTGTACCCACGTGGGAGACCCAGAAGAAGCGCTTGGCTCCTAGCTTTGAACTGGCACAACTCTGGTTCTTGGCAGCCATTTGGGGAACCAAAGGATGGAAGATCTTTCTCTCTCCTTCTCTCTGTAAATCTGCCTTTCAAAAAAATTATTTTAAAGGCAGAGCTATAGAGAGGGAGGGAAAGACAAGGACTGATTTTTCATCTGCTGGTTCACTCTCCAAATTGCTGCAACAGCTGGTGTCAGGATGGAGCCAGGAGTCTGAAGCAGGTTTAGGGGTCCAAAACTTGGGCTGTTTTTCTCTTTTTTTCCAAGTGCATTTGCGGGGAGCTGTGTTGGAAGTGGAGCCAGCTGACGGGTGGTGTCTTAACCCTGAAATGCCACAGCACCAGTCCCAGTTTCAGACATTCTTGCATAGTCTGTTTTGTTTCTTCCTAACCCACCTACATACTTTAAAAAAATATTTTTATTTGAGAAACAGAGAGGAGAAAGAGACTTCAGTCTGCTGGTTCACTCCAAAAGTGGCCTCAGTGAACTTCTTCCAAGTCTCCCCATGTGATTGCAGGGATCCAAGGACTTAAGCCAAGCTCTACTGCTTTCCCAGGGCATAAGCAAAGGGCTGGATGGGAAGTGGAGCAGCCAGAACACGAAATGGTGCCCACTGAGTGTGTGGGTGTTGCATGTGCGAGATTAGCCTGCCCCCACCCCTGTTCCTTAGTTCTTAATTCTGAACTTTTTTTTTTAAATTGCTAAGTCAGATATACAGAGAGGAGGATAGACAGGAAGATCTTCTGTCCGATGATTCACTCCTCAAGTGACTGCAACGGCTGGTGCTGCGCCGATCCAAAGCCAGGAGCCAGGAACCTCTTCCAGGTCTCCCATGTGGGTGCAGGGTCCCAAGGCTTTGGGGCATCCTCAACTGTTTTCCCAGGCCACAAGCAGGGAGCTGGATGGGAAGTGGAGCTGCCGGGATTAGAACCGGCACCCATATGGGATCCTGTTGCGTTCAAGGAGAGGACTTTAGCCGCACCGGGCCCCTGAACATTTTTTAAATGACAAAATAAGCACACTTTTGTATGAAAGAGAAATGAAAAGAACTGTCCTGGTTATGGATCCCTTTACTTCTTCAGCCTTGGCTCAGCGTACCCTTCTTGATCCAGGTGTGCTTTCTTCTAGGTGTTGAGCTAGTAAGACCCTTGAGTAGACAAGTAGGATTTGGTTGAGTCTGCTTCTATTTCATGCATGATGGCGCCTTTAGGGAGTTACTGTACTCCACTAAAATTTGTCCACCAGTCCCATGATCACAAGTCACATTCCCATTCCCCTGAATGAATATTTTGTTGATGACAATGGGTTTCAAAAGTATGACTTCCATAACCAATATTTTCATTTATCTTTAATTTGTGGTTTGAATAATCTTACAGATTTTTCTGATTTTATACATTTGTTTAAGAAAGTGTTTATATGGGCCCGGCGGCGTGGCCTAGTGGCTAAAGTCCTCTCCTTGAACGCCCCGGGATCCCATATGGGCGCCGGTTCTAATCCCGGCAGCTCCACTTCCCATCCAGCTCCCTGCTTGTGGCCTGGGAAAGCAGTCGAGGACGGCCCAATGCTTTGGGACCCTGCACCCGCGTGGGAGACCCGGAAGAGGTTCCAGGTTCCCGGCTTCGGATCGGCACGCACCGGCCCGTTGCGGCTCATGGGGAGTGAATCATCAGACGGAAGATCTTCCTCTCTGTCTCTCCTCCTCTGTGTATATCTGGCTGTAATAAAATGAATAAATCTTTTTTTAAAAAAAGTGTTTATATCATCAGTTGTATCATTTTTATATGGTGATTTACAGATTATGGCTAATTAGTGAAATAAAACCTGGCATTATAGGCCTGATCATAGTCTGGAATCACATTTTTGCAAGGGTTTGTTGCCTTACGTTAGGTAACTGGTCACCAGCAAGCCACTTCTCAAAGCTGCTGACCCCTTGACTGGTCTCCAAGTGTTTGTCACAGGTCAGATATTTTCCTAGGTAGTATATGTGTCACTGACCCTAGTGTGTTACAATAATGCCAAAATGACCGTGTTAGAAAAAGTGGCTGGCCATTCATTCAAAATGTTGGAGACCTTAAGATAAAACAACCGCTGCCCTTGTCAGCCTCCACAGATAAACTGAAAGCTGGTGGCTCCTTCACTGTGTTGTGTTTCTGTGTAGTGCTTTCAGTGCAGGCGGACTTTCTTGCCTCTGTGATCTTATTTTGGTTTTCTAGCAGTTCTGAGGTAGGTCGCAGTAGTGATTTTCCTATTTGATGGATGATTAAACGAAGGCCTTAAATGTCCAAGTCAGTTGCCCACAGTCTGTATAGCTTAGAACTCTGGGTTTGGAACTGGACCCAGAAATGTCTGCCTCCCCAGATCTGCCTGCCATCTTCCTAACAGTCCCTGCTGCCTACCTTGAACAAGGTGAGTTCTCTAGCCAGCAACACACACACAAAACCATACCATGCCACACCTGGAACATGGTGGGTCCTCTAGCCAGCAACACACACACAAAGCCACACCACGCCACATCTGGAACAGGGTGGGTCTTCTAGCCAGCAACACACACACAGCACACACACATAGCCACAGAGCCACACATACACACATCATGCCACACCTGGAACAGGGTGAGTCCTCTAGCTCAGCAACACACACAGCCACACATACACACACCACGCCATGCCACACCTGGAACAAGGTGGGTCCTCTAACACAGCACCCCGCCCCCGCCCCTCTTCTTCACCAGCCAGGCCAGTTACCCTCATTTATGTTCTTTATTGCTCATATCACCATGTGTTGTTACTTACTGTGTTTACTTATTGTTAATCTCCCTCACTAGATTTTAAGTGCCAGGAATCACAAATGTCTTCCCTATTCATTACTGTTTCTCGGTGCCTAGATGAGTGCCCACACATAGTAGGCACCCAACAAATATTTGTATAAAGAATAAGTTAAAATTACATCTGGCAATATCTATAGTTAGAATCTGTACCACAGCACAAAAAGTGACCACCTTAGGATCCTGTTTTCCTATGTCTTGAAGATTAGGAACTGATAGGGAAGATAAAATTTTTATGTCAGCTGACACTCTGTTTCAGCATGCGACTCATAGAAAGACTTAGAAAGTGACTGTCAGGGCCAGTGCTGTGGCATGGTGCATAAGGCTGCTGCCTTTGATGCTGGCATCCCATATGGCTGCCGGTTCAGGTCCTAACTGCTGCGCTTCAGATCTAGCTCCTGTAATACCCCTGGGAAAGCAGCAGAAAATGGCCCAAACGCTTGGGCCTCTACACACATGCGGGAGACTTAGAAGAAGCTCCTGGCTTAGGATTGGCCCACCTCTAGCCTTTACAGCTATTTGTGGATTGAACCAGCAAATGGAAGACCTTTTGTGTTTCTAACTACTTTCCAAATAACATCTTAAAAAAACGGGGGGGTGGGGGGTGTGGAGAAGTGATTACCTGAGAGGGTGATTGTTTGGATGAAAATATTCGGTTGTTCACACATAATTCAAGTACCTACTTTCATGCTTTTTTTTTAAGATTTATTTTTATTACAAAGTCAGATATGCAGAGAGGAGGAGAGACAGAGAGGAAGATCTTCTGTCCGATGATTCACTCCCCAAGCGACTGCAATGGCCGGTGCTGCGCCGATCCGAAGCCGGGAACCAGGAACCTCTTCCGGGTCTCCCTCGCGGGTGCAGGGTCCCAAGGCTTTGGGCCGTCCTCGACTGCTTTCCCAGGCCACAAGCAGGGAGCTAGATGGGAAGTGGAGCTGCCGGGACTAGAACCGATGCCCATATAGGATCCTGACGTGTGCAAGGTGTGAACTTTAGCCGCTAGGCCATACTACTGGGTCCCGAGTACCTACTTCAAAGTCACTTTGTTAGAGAATGGAAATGCCAGCTTTATGGAAGACTTTGACAACTTCTGGTTCATGATAGGTTTGAAGCCACTTAGGCTTAAACTATACGAGTTAAACTGGGAACGAACAAAGTGAGGTGCTTTTTGCCTGCTTTCTCCTTTGGTTTTACATTGAGATTTATTTTAGAGACAGATTTTCCACGCAATAGTTCACTCCACAGATGGTGTTAATGGCCAGGGCAGGGCCAGTCCAAAGCCAGCAGCCTGGAACTTCATCCAGGTTTCCCAGGTGGGTGTCGGGGGCCCAAGCACTTGAGCTATCTTCAGCTGCTTTTCGTAGACCATTGGCAGGGAGCTGGATTGGAAGTGGAGCAGCTGTGACATGATCCAGTACCCACAGGAAGCTGATGTTGCAGGTGGCAGATTTACCTACTATGCAACGATGCCAGCCCCAGTACACTGTGGTTCTTAGTTCTGTTTATTGTAAGGAAATGCAACACAGTATGGTACTCAGCTTTTTGTTACTTTAAAACACCTGAGAGGAGACTCTTGAGAAAGGAAGGTTTATTTTGGCTTACAGTTTTGGAAATTCATAGTCCAAGATTGGGTGGTCTCTTAGCCTGCCATCTGATAGAGGCAGAACGGATGTAGGAAGAGGACTGTGTGATGAGACAAGCACATACAGCTTGCCAAACCAACCTCTGCAGACCTGCCTGCTGAGGACCTGCAGATCTCGCTTGCGCTGGGCCACCGCCCAGACAATCCCTGCTTAATCCATTCACCAGCAGCATGAATTCATTGCTCATCAACCTAATTCTTTGGGAACCAAGTCCTCAATACCTGGGCCTTTGGAGGGCACCCAGATTGCTATGCAGACCAAAACCCAGAATAGATGCTTAAATTTTCATGTTGTGAAAGAAGATGGGCACAATCAGGTAGGCCTAGGACCCCATGGCTGCTTCTCTCCCCTCATTTATTCAGCACTGCCATGCTTTCCCATCAGTCATTGCTGTCGGAATAAAACACAACAGAAGAGCCTTAAATTTCTTTTCCAGAAATTCTGATTTTAAAGTTCTACTTACTTGAAAGGCAGAGCAATAGAAAGAGATGCATAGATCTTCCAATTCACTCTCCAAATATATGCAACAGCTGGGGCTGGGCCAGGCTGAAGACGGGAGACCAGAACTCAATCCAGTTCTCACCTGGGTGGCAAGAGTCCAAGTTTTTCTGTCATCACCTGTTACCTCTCAGTATGTGTGTTAGTAGCAAGCTGGATGGTGAGAGAGGAAGCTTCCTGATCTCTGCTCGACACACCTGTGACTAAGCCAGCTGGTCTTCAATTTCAGGTGTATCAGAATCATTTGGAAAGCTTGTTAAACCCAGATTGCTCATCCCACCTGAGCCAACAGATCTGGGATATGGGCCAAGAAACTTGGATTTCTTATAAAATTCCTGGTGATGCTGATACTTATCCTCTGAGAAGTACCGTGCCAAAGTGACCAGAGCAGAAATTGGAAACACAACTTTGCATCTTTTTGGTGAGGAGCCAAGTCTGGGCTGAGTATCCTTAGTGCCTAACATTGGATAGGTGTGTTTGAAGGATTTTCCATGCCTGGCTACACTCTTAACAAAAGCCCACACAGCCAACAGTTGCTCATCTGCTGTTCCTAAAGCTGACATATGGGGGTGGAGAAATACTGCAAGAGGATCCCAGATGTTTTTGCACAAAGGGCGTTGTCAGATGGATACTGACTCATTGGAGCATAGCCCACCTTTTAATTCAGCTGCCACTGTCTTTTCAGGGGAGAGTCTCCTAGGAGTAACTGCCTTTAGGCCTCTAAAAGGAGACAGTGTAGATGAGTTAGTGTAGGCTGGAGGGCAATGGAAGCAATGCAAAGACAAACTAATATGAGGCCTGTGCCCAGGAGCTGCTGTTGTGGTATATCCGATTAAGCCACTGCCTGTGTCCCTTATGGGCGCTGGTTCAAGTCCTGGGAAAGAGTGAAGAATGACCAAAGTACTCTACGTGGGAGATCTGGATGAAACGCCTAGCTTCTGGCTCTTGGCTTTGGGCTGGCCCAGCCCTGGCTATTGCAGCCATTTGGGGAATGAGCCAGTGGATGGAAGGTTGCTCTGTGTCTATTCCTCTCCATAACTTTCAAATAAGTCTTTTTTTATACAAACCTTTTTTTTTTTTTTAAAGATTTTATTATTATTATTGGAAAGCCGGATATACAGAGAGGAGGAGAGACAGAGAGGAAGATCTTCCATCCGATGTTTCACTCCCCAAGTGAGCCACAACGGGCCGGTGCGCGCCGATCCAAAGCCGGGAACCAGGAACCTCTTCCTGGTCTCCCATGCGGGTGCAGGGTCCCAAATCTTTGGGCCGTTCTCGACTGCTTTCCCAGGCCACAAGCAGGGAGCTGGATGGGAAGTGGAGCTGCCGGGATTAGAACCAGCGCCCATATGGGATCCCGAGGCTTTCAAGGCGAGGACATTAGCCGCTAGGCCACGCCGCCGGGCCCTACAAACCTTTTTTTAAGAGGGCTGTGCCCAACATTAGCTATCAAGTCTGAAATCCACCTGGAACCCCAGCCACATCATGGGAGTGCCTGGTCAGAGCATCAAGAGGGTCTGATGTTGGACTTTTCCTTGAACGCCTCCTGTTCTGCCTCAGGAGTGCCTTCATAGCTGTCTGGGGTGGGGAGGTGCTATAAAGTTTGCAGGTGGTTGTGCCACTGGTGGCCAGGAAGCACCTGGGCTGTAGTGGACAAGGGAAACACGCATTCCAGCAGACACCACACTAGCAAAAAGATGGCAGTGAGGGATGGGGAAATAGTAACATGGGAAAACCTTTAATAACAGGTAAAGGAATATGGCTTTTGTCCTGTGTTTATTTAGTTGAGTCCAGACTGGAAAGCTGGAAAACGGCTGGACAAGATGAGTCACTGTGACAAAGGCTTTTCAGGTTTTGCAGGCTGCTCCCCTGTTTTTCTCCTCTTCTTCCTCCTCACTCTAAGTTGTCCATTGAGTTGTATTCTGAACACTTAATGGTTTTTCCATTTCACTAGGGACAGTTTGCAAACCCTCTCTGGTTTGGCCTGGGTTGGGGCTGGATCCTGGGCAAGCTGGGAAGAGGAGGTGGGTCCCAGCAATAAGCATCCCACAGAATTGTGCCTGTTATTTAAGAAAAGTTTCCGGGTTTTCGGCTAATTGCAAAAATACATAATGGATGCTTTTCGCATCTGCTAGTTATTCTGGAACAGGCCTGCATCCAAGAGCAAACTTTAAACAAACAATAAGATTATGGGGCTTAACTATTTCAATGTGTAACCGGAAGGAAAGCCAAACCCCAAAAAGTTACATTAACACATGCACCCAGGCCCAGACACAAGCACGCAGGAAATCAGATCTATGAGACATGCACATACACATGCAAGTTTTGGTGCTAGTTCACCAATGCATGTTTGCATACTAGCATCCAGTCCATACATACACATAACTCACAGGCGTGTACCTGGTCATTAGCACCAACTGGCATATACTCTCGGATACATCCCCAAATGACTGTGCCTACCTTCATATATGCACACACATCTCACACATCTTACACATCTGGCAAGCACTCAATTGCTGATAAGGATGTATTCACACAAATCATTTTTCCTGCAGTGAGTGGTTCTCCTGAAAGGGTGAGTGGATCCTCCCAACCCAGAGGTGAGTGGGCGACTGCCTTCTATCAACTGGCACTGTCAGTGCCAGCGTCTTGTCCAGTTGTAGTTCTCAGTGTGGCCACCAAGAGGCGCCCAGGACCCACATTTCCCTGGTTCTGTTAGCCTGCACCTTCCTGTTCCAGAGCTGCACAGAGCGGCCAGGCTCCTTGCTCCCCAACAGCAGCCTTGGAGGATCCTCTGCCCTCTCACTGCCCACTCCACACCACCGGAATGACCGCAGGCTCCCATGCCTCTGTCCCTCGTCCTGTTTCGAGCAAAGGCTCCTTGGATAGCAAGCTGTCAGGTGATTTCTACCTTAAAGCCTCTTCCTCGGGTGCGGCTCTCAGAGCCCCATCATCCTTCAGTCCATTTTAGCAGGTCCCAGTGCACGATTGCCAGAGTCAACAGCACATGTAAAAAGTGGGAGCAGATTTTGTGGCACAACAGGTGAAGCCCTGCTTGGGGCACCTGAATCGCATATGGGGGCAGCATTTTGCATTCTGAACACTCCACTTCCAACCCAGTTTCCTGCTAATGCACACCCTGATAGGCAGCAGGTGGTGGCTAAACACTTGGGTTCCTGCCACTCACCTAGAAGACCTGGGTGGAGTTCTGGACTCCTGGCTTTGGCCTGGCCTGGCCCTTTCTGTTGTGGACATTTGGGATGTAAACCAGTGGCTGGAAGATCTCTCTTCCTATGTTTCTCCATTCGAGTAGAGGGAAGTATGTTTTTAAAATACATGTAAAAATAATTGAATGAATGTGTTCGTGCCCAGCCTGAGCACCTGCCTCTGCCTACCCCATCGTCACAGCTGGACAGATTTCTGACCCTCTAGCACCTGCCTCTGGGCTTTTACCAGGCAGATGCCAACATTAGAACACGAGCTGGGGCAGAAAGGTAAGGTGTCGTCAAGCCCACCCCTTTCAGCAGCTCTGACAGGTAGCTAACCTCGAACCAAGAGCTCAACCCTCAACCAAGCAGCCCTCAGCACAGAATAGCTCAGACTTGCAGAAAGTTCTTCCCCCACAGAGTCTCAAGACTTCCATTAAGGCAGGAGCTGTGGAACGCTCTGAAAAACAAGGATTTAAGGATTTCTCCTCCCCAACCAGTTAACCACCTGCTGAGAACATGTGAGAGTGGTGTAGGGGCCAAGTATTAAGGGGTCAGGGATGTTTACAGAGTCGGGGAGAGCTGATCAGAACTTTAGAACAAGTGAGCAGGTGCCCTTCGAATGTGGTTGAGTGAACATTCCCTATGGTCAGGGCTGCTGACCCTCCCGGGGGGAAGCTGCTCACCTACGTTCGCCTGTCTGCAGCCTGAGCACGTTACTCCTTGTGTCAAGCCTCTGTTCACGGCCTGGACCACATCAGGCAGGTGCGGGAAGGCCATGATGCACAGAAAGCACCACAAAGCTGGCAGTTAAAACACCTGCTCATTACCTGGCTCCCGTAGTTGGGGTGTCTGGGCAGACTCAGTCCGGTTCTCTACTCACAGAATCATGGGGCCAGAGTCAAGATGCTTCCTGGACAGTGTTCCTACCTGAGGGCTCAGGGTGCAGATCCACCTCCACGGGCACTCTGCTGGCGGCATCTGGCTCCTTTTCACTGCAGATCTGGGTCTGGGTGTCATGGCTGATATCTGGTTGTGTGGCTGCTCTTGCTCTCACATTCTCCGCCCCCTCCACTGGCAGGGCGGCAGAGGCAGGGGCTTCCTCACGTGTCTCAGCTGTCACTGCACAGGCAGACGAAACTCTGCTCTTTGAGGGGCTGTGGCTTACAATAGCTGCACCTGGTAGTCTTCTCATCTGAACCAGTTAGCAAGCGTAACTGCAGGTGCAAAATCCCCCCCACCCATGTTCTATTGCATAGTCAAAGAGGAGGGAGCTGTCAGAGAATGCTGTCTGTCCCTATGTCCTCTGCCATCCCCCCTTTAAAAAAATTTACTCTTTTTATTGGAAAAGCAGATTTACAGAGAGAAGAAGAGGCAGAAAGATCTTCCATCTGCTGGTTCACTCCCCAAATGGCCACAACAGCCGGAGCTGAGCTGATCCAATGTCAGGAGCCAGGAACTTCTGGTTCCATGTGGGTGCAGGGAGCTGGATGGGAAGAACAGCCAGGACATGAACTGGCATCCAAAATGGGATGTAGGCACTTGGAGGTAGAGGATTAACCAGTTTAGCCATCATGCCAGTCCTCACTTCTGCCCTCTTTTTTTTTTTTTAGATTTATTTATTTTTATTGCAAAGTCAGATATACAGAGAGGAGGAGAGACAGAGAGGAAGATCTTCTGTCTGATGATTCACTCAAGTGATTGTAATGGCCGGTGCTGCGCCAATCCGAAGCCAGGAGCCAGGAGCTTCTTCCAGGTCTCCCATGTGGGTGCAGGGTCCCAAGGTCTTGGCCTTCCTCGACTGCTTTCCCAGGCCACAAGCAGGGAGCTGGATAGTACTGACACCCATATGGGATCCCGACATGTGCAAGGCGAGGACTCTAGCCACTAGGCCTCCATGCCGGGCCCACTTCAGCCCTTTTGACTCTCACTTCTTTTTTTTTTAAATTTCGTTTTATCACATGGTTTCTTAGGCTCTGGGATTCACCCAACCCCTCCCCATGTCCTCCCCCGTTGACTTTCACTTCTTGAGATAAAGATACAGGTATTGGGGCTGGTGGTGTGGTGTAGTGGATTAAGTCGCTGGCTGTGATGCCAAGATTCCATATGAGTACCTGTTGGAGCCCCAACTGTTTGACTTCCAGTTCAGCTCCCTGCTAGTGTGACTGAGAAGTGGCAGAAGATGGCCTCTTGGGCCCCTGAAACTCCTGTGGGAGACATGGACGAAGCTCCTGGTTCTTAACTTCAGCCTGGCCCTTGTGGTCGTTTGGAGAGTGAATCAGCAAGGGAAGAGTCTGTCTCTGTTTCTCGCTCTGGCTGTGTGTGTGTATGTGTGTGTCCCTTGTTCTGCAACCCTTAAACAAATCTTTAACAACAAAGAATACCAGAACCTTTCCTCCCTACTTCCTCTCTCCCTGCTTTTCTTCAGATTTTGTCATTAACAAAATTGATTTTGTCTTTATTGTCAAAATTGATAGGCTTAACTTTTCTTCCACCACCACAGTTAAGTCTATACCTTTTTTAATTTTTAACTTTTTAAATAATTTTAAGTCTATACCTTTTTTTAAGAAAATATTTTATTTGAAAGTCTGAATTATGTAGAGAAGGAAAGAGAGAGAGAGAGAGGGCCCAGTGCGGTAGTGTAGTGGTTAAAGTCCTCAACTTGCACACGCTGGGATCTCATATGGGCGCTGGTGCTAATCCTAGAGGCCCCGCTTCCCATCTAGCTCCCTTCTTATGGCCTGGGAAAGCAGTCAAGGACCGCTCAAAGCCTAGGGATGCTGCAGCCATGGGAGAGCCCTGAAAGAAGGCCCTGGTTCCAAGCTACGGATTGGCTCAGCTCCAGCCATTGTGGCCACTTGGGGAGTGAACCAGTAGATGAAAGATATTTCTCTCTGTCTCTCTCTCTCCATAAATCTGACTTTCCATTTAAATAAATGCATCTTGTTTTTTCAAAGGTTGATATATAGCTGCCATTTGCTGGTTCACTTGCCAAATGGCCACTATAGCAAGAACTGGGCTGATCTGAAGCCAGGAGCTTCTTCCGAGTCTCCCACATAGGTCATCCTCTGCTGCTGTCTCAGGCCATAAAAGTAGGGACTGAATCAGAAGTGGAACAAGCAAATAAAATAAGATGAGCAACAACAACAACAAAGTGGAGCAGCTTAGACTTGAAACGGCATCAATATGGGATGCTGGCTCCATAGGCAGAGGATTAGTGTGCCGTGTCATAGCACTGGGCAAAATCTATACATTTTTGTTTAAATAGATGCTTGCTAAAAGAGGCTAACAGACTTGATTTTTTTATTTATCTGCGACACTGTAGCAGGCAAAAAGAGTGAGAGCAAGACAGAGCTCCCATCTGCTGGTTCACTCCCCAAATGCCCACGGGGCAGATGTGTGCTGTTGCAGTCATGTTGACCTTGCTGGCCACGAGCTGCTGGCCTTGCTTGTGTGTTTCTGCTTCTGCCACCTCTGCTGTCCCTCAGGATTCTGCCTGCTGGTGTTCTGCCTGCTCTGTGCCCAGTCTCTCTTGCACCTGCCTTCCCTGAGCTCAGACTTCCTTTCCAGGCCTTCTGTTTTTCTACTCTGGTTGGATCTGCCACTGCCTGAGCCTGCTGTGTGGCTGCCCTCTGACTTCTTGGACTTCCACTGTCTGAAGCTCAGACTTGCCTCTTTCCTCCCTGTCTTTTTGGAGCACGCCCTCCCAGTCACCAGCTGAGGAAGGGTGTGCAGGATGGCCGTGCTGCCTCCTGCTGGGGTTCCGTCCAGCCACATGAAGAGTCCGCCTGGACACCAGTTCCCCCCTGCAGGTTGCAGCATTTCTCCAGTGTCTCCCAGGGTCCAGTGCAGCTGAGGATGGGTGTCATCCTGACTCATTCCTTTGGGATCCCCTTTCTTTCATTTTTCTCTTGAAAACCTCTTTATCCCTCTGTTCAGAAATGTCAGGACTAGGGTAAGCTTTTGGCCTAGCAGTTTAGAGGCCGGTTAAAAGGCCCACAACCCAAATCAGAGTACCTGATTTCGATTCCTGACTCAGGCTCCTGTCTCCTGCTTCTCACTCATGCCAGCTCTGGGAGACAGTGGTGATGGCTCAAGCAATTGGGTTCTTGCCACCCTATGGACGATTGGACTGCGGGTCAGGCTCCTAGCTTCAGCTTTGGTAGAGTCTCAGCTGTTGCAGGCGTATAGGAGCAAAGTGGATGAGAGTTCTCTGTCTCTGCCTTTCTCTTTCAAATAAGTAAATGTTTAATAAATTTCAGGATGTTGAACCTGAGTGTGGAAGGTTTTTGGACTTAGACATATTTTAGATGGAGACTTCACAAACTTTCTAAGATGGTTTTTGATGTAGTGTTTGAATAATTCTTCTCCATTTTCATTTGTATTTGTTGGGAATCCCCTTTGTTAAATTTTTTTTTTCTTCCTGGCATGATTCTTTGTCTCTTACATTGTCTCTCATATTTCTCATTTTCTTTTATTTCACTTAACTTTAAAACATTCTAGGAACCAGCATTGGGGCATATTGATAAATCCCATATGGATGTTGGTTGGAGTCCCACTGCTTCATTTCTGATCCAGCTCCTGCTATTGGCCTGGGAAAAGCAGCCAAGATGGTCCAAGTGTTTAGGTCCCTGCCACCCCCATTGGAGACTCATCTGGACAATGAACCAGCAGATGCAAGAGAACTTTATTTCTCCATCTGCAACTCTGAATTTTAAATAGTGTCGCTGCCCCCCACTAAACTAAAACGCGAGTCAAACTCTTGAGGGTTCGGGAAAGGCCGGCAACCGGACGTCTCACTGCCAAAAGCAGCTGCGTTTAAAACCTTCTCTCCGCTGCGCCTGTACCCATTGGTCTAAGCTTCCCTACCTGCTTCTTCTGCCACCCTTCTTCTCACATTTCTTCCCGTACTCTGCTTCATTCCCCAGTCTTTCTCCTCGTCGCCCCCAGTCTCCTCGTCGCCCCCCAGTCTTTCTTTGTTGTCATTGTCTGTCCGTCTGTCCTCTGTCCGTCTGTCCTCTGTCATCTTCGTCAGTCTGTCCTCCCACTAGCTTTTACCCGCTACTTTTATATAGTTCTCCACCAATCACTTCTCTCTGTGGGTCCACTTGGTGCTACGTGATAGGCTAGTAATCACCGCGGGGGAACTAGCCTATTTTGTTTACCTGCTGGCGAGACCAGCTCCGCCATCTTGCAACAGCCCCTCCCAGTCCCAGGAGCAACTTTAGCACCCCACTCCCCACAAAATAGATAAACAATCTAAAATTCCATCAAAAGCATACATATATAATGTATTTTTAAATTATTTATTTGTATTTATTTGAAAGGCAGAGTGACAGAGAGATACAGAAAGAGAAAGATCTTCCATCTACTAGTTTACTCTCTAAATGGCTCCAAAGCAGGGGCTGGGCCAGACTGAAGCCAGGAGCCCAGGACGTCCTACATGGGTAGCAGAGTTCCAGGTGCCTGGGCCAACTTCGGCTTCCTCCCTAGGTGCATCAGTAGGAGCTGGATTGGAAGGAGAGCAATTGGGACTCAAACCAGGGCTCTGATTTAGGATGCTGGGATTGCAAGTCACAGCGTAACTCATAGCACCATAACACTGACCCAATATTTTAAAATTTTTCAAGACTTCTCTCTTTTTAAATATTCTTTTTTATTGGAAAGGCAAATTTACAAGGAGAAACAAAGTTCTTTTTATTTAATTAATTAATTAATTTATTCATTTATTTATTTTCTTTAAAACAGAAAGTTCTTTCATTGCAATAGCTGGAGCTGAGCAGATCCGAAGCTTGGAGCCAGGAGCTTCCTCTGAGTCTCCCTGCAGGCCCAGAGTCTCAAGGCTTGGGGCACTATCCTCTGCTGCTTTCCCAGGCCACAAGCAGGGAGCTGGATGGGAAGTGGAGCAACCAGAACATGAACTGGCACACATATGGGATCCTGACAGGCTCAAGGTGAGGATTTAGCCACTGAGTCGACTTGCTGAGTCTAAGACTTATCTCAGTCTCTTTCTTCTTCTTCTTTTTTTTTTTTCTTTATACTGTTCGATTTTTATTCAGTGGATGCAATAATTCCTTGAATCTCTGTGAGAGTAGTAATAGTGTAAGGTTTTTTTTTTTTTAATCTTTAAAATTCTTTTCTTGTCCTTGTACTATTTTCTATTTCCTCTAAGGTTATTTCATTTATTTGTCTTAATCCCCAATTTAAGGGCTTTGCTTGAATGTATGGCAATCTTTGATTACACATTTGTATTTAATAATGAAGAATTGCATAGTGTTGTGGTACGATGGATTAAGCGCCTACCAGTAACGCCCACATTGTGTTTGGTCATTGTTGAGTCCTGGCTACTGTAACACTTCCCATCTAGCTTCCTGCTAATGTGCTTGGAAAGCAGTGGAAGATGGACCAAGCGCTTGGGCCTCTGACACCCTCTTGTGGGTGATGCTCATGGAAAGAATGAAGTCTGCAGTGCTGCTAAGCTCCTTGACTAGCCAGTGTGCCTTGGTTGACTGGGCCATGAGGCATTCGGGCAAGGATACCCGCCCCTACTCTATGCCAAGAACAGAACCTGAAGGTCGTCTTCTGAGGACCTGGGATTTCTTCAGACACCCCCTCCACCCACGCTCCCCTCCCCCTGCTGCCCCGGACTGCCCTGCAAAAGATGGTAGACCTTGTGGAGCTCTGTGCATGTGAGCGGTACAAGGAGACTGTCCAGGAGACAGCCAGCTTCTCCCACTGCACCGGATGTGCCTGAGAGGCACCACTGGTGAGGGAACCAAGGCAGTGCCAGCTCATGGCTCTGGAGGCCCACAGTCCAGTTTCAGCAGCCCTACTGCTTGGTGTCTTGCGAGAGCAGGGGCCAGCAGAATGCGGTTAGAGGGAGGACCTCTCGTGGGCCAGGAAGCAGAGACATATCCTCTAGGCCCATTGAGGTCTCCAAGTTTCTAAAATTATTTTTAAATAGGATTTATTTTTGAAAGGCAGAATTACAGAGGAGAGAGAGAGAAAGGGAAAGATCTCCCACCTATTGGTTCACTCCGTAGATGTCTGCATAACTAGGGCTGAGCCAGGCTGAAATCAGGAGCCTGCAACTCCATTTAGCTTGCTCATGCACATGGCAGGACCTAAACAAGTCTTTTTTTTTTTTTTTTTTTTAAGAAAGAAACAAAAAGAGATCTTCCCTCTTCTGGTTTACTCCTCACAGGGCTACATGGGCCTAGATTGGATCCAAGCTGAAGCTAGGGGCCCAGAACTTCATTTGGGTGACCCATATGGGTGGAAAGAGCCCACCCCCACCACCTTCCCAATAGCAGGGAGCTGGATCAGAAGTAGAACAACTGAGAATATGAATGCTCTGATATGAAATGCTAGCATTGCAAGTGGCAGCTGAATGCCTATGCTGCAAAATGCTGGTCCCATGAGACTTTTCTACCCTAAATCTGGCCGGTGCCGATGCCCTGGCCAAGGTCTTCGTATGATGCCCACCTGGCCCCACCCTGGTTGCCACACTGGCTGGAGAGGGGCCGAGCAGGTGGGGCTGAGGTGAGAAGTGGGGATGAGGTGGGAGACGGTGCTGCAGCCCAATGGGGCCCCAGTGCTGCGTGGGGGGCAGGGGTGCGGCTGCAGGAAGGGCCTTGGCTAGCCCACTGTTGCCCTGTCTCCTGCAGGGGACTCCGAGCCTCGCTCTGGAAGCGGGGACCTGGTGGTGCTAATGACCCCGTCCCCGGAGCCCCTCCCCATGGTACTCCTGCCCCGCCCCTGGCCACTGCCGGCCCTGCTGTCAGAGCTGCTTCTGGAAGCCGCCACAGCAGTACTGGGGTCCTCTGGGGTGTCCGGCTTTGATGCCAGGAGGTGCCACATTCCCCAGGAGTCCCTGCCCTCAGTGGGAGCTGTCAGTCCCTCCTCCCTGCCTTCCTGACACTAACCCAGGCCTGGGGGGCCCTCCCCGCCCCTGCCCCCATGATGCATAGGGGAGGGGTTACCTATTCCACCTCACCCCTCCCTGGGGTGGTCTTCCCAGCCCCCAACGGAGACAGCCTGCCTTGGTGTCTCTCAGGGCACACACGGAGGGCGGGCTCCCTGCCTTCTGTATATCTGTATAAAGAAACGGGATTGTAATGGCCCCTATGTTATCACTGTGTGATAGTCTCCATCGCGCCCCCACCCACTCTGTCCCTCGATTTATTTTACTCTTCGTTTGGGTTCTGCCCTGTGGCCTGGTCCCACCTTGGGTTCCCGTTTATAAGCCCCATCCCCTGTGCCCCTGAACTTGTATGTGAAAACTTGTCTCAATAAATCACTTGGAGAAAAAAAAGTCTCAGGCACTGGGAGGTGGGTGTGTCATGCTGCTGCAGAGTACTGGCCCCTGGCCTCCTCCCTCAGGCCTCAGGCTGGTTTCCACGGGGATAAGTCTAGGGCCTCATTGGCAGCTTGAGAGCTGATTTCCCAGGGTTCCAACTAGAGCTTCTCAGCAGCCCCCACGTCAGGTTCCCACCCAACCTCTTCCCCTCTGCAGCCTCTGTCAGGGCATAGGCCCTCTCTAGCTTCCTTGGTAGGCCCCCAGGTCTGCATGTGCCCCCGGACGAAGCTGGGCACAGCCACTGGCAGCTGCAGCACTCACAAGGGGCCTCCCTGACACTTGGCCTCAGTGGTTCCAGTGAAGACACTGCGCTCCTGTGTCTCTTCTCAGCCACAGGAGCAAACACAGCCTGCAGCCTATGTGTCAGGCCTCAGGCTGAGCCCAGCCTGCGAGCTTTCCCAGGACACACACAATGGCTGACAATTTCAGGACATCTCTGCTTACTTGGCAAGAAGTCCAGAGGGAATGTACCATAACATATGCAGATGCCACCAAGGATGGCATCTCCTTTCAAATCTCCATATTATCATCAGGGCATAAGGATGGCTGGTCATATGTCTTTTTGTTTTTTTTAGATTTATTTATTTGAAAGGAAGACTGCCACAGAGACAGAGGACCTTCTTCCAGTGGGTTACTCCCCAAATGGCCTCACTGCTCGGGCCTGAGTCATGCTGAAGGCAGGAGGTTGGAACGCCGTCCGGATCTCCCATGTGAGTGGCAAGGCCCCAAGAACTTTCTTCTGTTTCTCCAGGCCATTTGCAGAGGGCTGGGTTGAAAGTGGGGCAGCAAGCCCTGCTGATGGTTGCTTTATCTGCTGTGCCACAGCACTGACCCAGGCTGGCTGTATTCCATCCCCGCCTTTTTTTTTTTTTTTTTAAGAATTATTGATTTTTACTGGTAAGGCAAATTTACAGAGAAGGAGAGACAGAAAGATTTTCCTGGTGTGCTCCCCAAATAGCTGCAACAGCCAGAGCTGAGTCAATCCCAAGCCAGGAGCCAGGAACCTCTTTCATGTTTGCTACATGGATGCAGGGTCCCAAGGCTTTGGGCCATCCCTACTGCTTTCCCAGGCCACAAGCAGGGAGCTGGATGGGAAGTGGAGCAACTGGGACACAAACTGGCACCCATATGGGATCCCAGCACATGCAAGGCAAGGATTTAGCTACTAGGCTACCACACTGGGCCCATAAATAAAATCTTTAAAAAAGAAAAAAAAGAAGTCTTAGTCTTGAAACACTTGCCCTTGGAAATCATCCATGGTGATGTGGGACACCCAAGCCACAGAGTATCCATTTCAGGTGCCATGGTCATGAGCCCATGAACATTTCCTGTGTAACACCAGCTAAATGAGTGAGCCATCTCAGACATCCTGCCTTGACAAGTCTTTCTTTTAAAAAAGACTTATCTTGGGCTCGGCAGCGTGGCCTAGTGGCTAAGGTCCTCGCCTTGATCCCATGTGGCTGCTGGTTCTGATCCCGGCAGCTCCACTTCCTCTCTGTCTCTCCTCCTCTCAGTATATCTGACTTTGTAATAAAAATAAAATAAATCTTTAAAAAAAAAAAAAGACTTATCTTTATTTACATGAAAGAGGTGGAGAGGGAAGGAAGGAGAGAGAGAGGGAAGAGAGGAAGGGGGGGAGAGAGAGAATCTTCTGTCTGCTGCTAGCAAATGTGCAAATGTTAGCAACAGCCAGGACTCTGTCAGGTGAGAGCCAGAAACCAGGAAATCCATTGGCATCTCCCACATGGGTGCAGGGACCCAAGCTCTTGGACCATCCTCCACTGCTTTCCCGGATGCACTAGCTGGGAGCTAGATCAGAAGTGGAGCAGCCGGGACATGAACCGGTGCCCAGATGTCCTTGGCAGGCCCTTCAGTGACCACTGCCCCAGTGTACATCAGTGCGTTTGCAGTCATGTGAGAAACCTCAGGTGGAATCTCCGCCGTCAGGCCCAGGTAGCCGACTGAACAGTGAAAGCTAGCCACCAATGCCTTCAGATGCCAAACTTGGGGAGGTGATTTGTCAAGCAGCAACAGATGATGGGAACAATTATCTTCCTTCTAGCTGACTTCCTCAAGTAGCAAGATGTGACTGCGACCCAGTGACAACCTGGGACATGACACTGCTCTCTCCCACCCCTTGGAACCCAACATTGAGGGCAGAAGTGGCCCGAGACCTGCATGGCCATTAGCATCCATTCTCTGCAGCAAGTCGTTCCTTTCTTGCTTTTCCTTCTCCTACATCCGCCACTCATTTGTTCAAATCCATCCAGACCCTTGGGCACATTGGAGACTCTCTGTTCTGATAGTGGGCACAGTGATCCCTGGATGACCCAATCAGATTATGTGGCTCCGGGTACATGCATCAGAGGCCTCCCAAACCAGGAAGGCCAGCCTGAAGCCCTGCAGAGCCTGCTGGACCCCTTGTACTCTGCTTCATCCGCACCAGGTTCTCTGCCTTCCTGGGGAACACTGGGGCCCAGAGCCACCGCATATCCATAGCAGCTGTTCAACTGCCTTCCTGCATGGAACACTTTTCCCTGGGTGTTCGCAGGGCGCCCTTCCTGGCCTCCAAGACCCTTCTGACCCCCTCTACAATGCTGTGGCCTTCTGTGCATGCTGCATCATCAGGTGGTTTATCCTGCTTCCCGTCTGTCTCTCTCTGTTGTGTCCTGAGCTCCAAGGGGAGGCCTGTTTGATAACTCTGCCTGACACCCCTCCCTACCCTCCTTGTATCCCATTCACCCAGCAGTGCCTGTCACACCGCAGCTTCTCTGTATGTGTTTGTTGCTTTCTATGGCCGGTGAAAGCCTGTGTGTTCCCCAGCCCTCATTCCTGTCCTTAGCTCAGATGTTCAAAGTGGGCTCAGGATCCAGAGGGCCCATGGCGATGTGGAGCCTTCTGTTGAGCTCCTTAACTAGCTAGGAGGCTGGGTCAGTGACTGACTCTCTCTGGACTCATTCTTTTCATCTGTAAAACGAGAGTAGTGGTATCCACCCTACCAAGTTGAGTACAGAGTTGGTCTAGAGATGTTAGTGATGCCAGTACATTTTGTCAGCTCACAGTGATCTCCCTTTAGCCTGGTGGCTGTGATGGACGTTGTGTGAGCTGGGAGCATGGCTCTCCCTCTGGCTGGGAGTGGCCATCCTCCACAGCACTTTGTCAGTGGGCGGGCCCAGGACTTAGGCAGCACCACTTGGAGTTTTTTTCTGCCCCCCCCCCCCCCAACTCCGTCAAGGCAGCACCTTTATCTGCCGCTGAAGAGCTGCTGAGGGTGCCAGTGGCCAACAGCCAGTCTATCACCAGGTGCCCCATTTGGAGCACGTGATTTGGCAGGTGCAACTGGCTTGGGAAGGCAGCTGCCAGCACTTGTTTGCACACTTCCCTGAGCCCAGTTTCATCCCTGCCCACCACATTTCCTTGGCTTAGTCTGCATGGATGTTCCTCTCTAAGCCTAGTTTCCTTAACCGTGGAGTCAGGGGTTCCTCCCTGTCCCCTTTCACCTCCGAGGCTCCTTGGAAACTCAACAAGTTCTCGGCTGGTCCGCACTCCCTCTGTACTCTCCAGACAGACACTGGGAGCCTTGCTACGGGGTTTGTTTGTGTCCCCAGTTCTCACGATTCTAAGTTGGGTGAGGGAGGGAGCCATGCAAGTTCCAGGTGTTTCACGTGTGATAACTATGACAGAGGGAAGCGCAGGAGCTGTGGCAGAGGCAGAAAAGAAAGCATGTTCCTGTTTGGAAGGCTTCCTGGAGGAGGTGACAGATGGGGACAGGTATACAGAGAAGAGGAGCGGTGTTCCAAGCAGAGGAGCTACCTTTGTAAGGACTCAGATGACAACGAGAGGTCGCAGCAGCCAGTGCAGGCGGGAGGGACGGAGGCCAGGCTACACACGCCATGTCTCTCCATCTGGGGAGGAAGAAACCCCGCATTGTTTCAACTTGGAAAAGCCCCTGGGTGGAGTGAAGATGCAAAGAGCCTTACCACAGAAAAGCACTGAGGCAAATGCTTCTTTCCCCATCAGGTTGTGCCACTGGTCCTTAGCCCATCAGAGAAGCCAGGCTCGCAGTCCCAGCCAGCCGCTGCTCCCAGGGCTGTCGGAGGGATGCAGCTAAAAATAGGAAGGCGAATGAGCCTAATGCCAACCAGACGGCAGAGACACAGCCTCGGCAGCCTGGGAGGAGTGCGAACACCCCTCCCTGCTAGGAAACATACTCATTACATTCTGAGAAAGGCAGCTCACAATGCACCCTGGAATCCGTGGTTACTGCCCCCAGTATGCCAAAGCCCTGCTAATGACTGCACGCCTGCTCCAAAGGCACAAGTTCTTCCAGATGCCGCTTCCTGCCTCGGGGACCGTCCTGTCTTCTCCTGCCTGAGGCTCAGCGCTCTTGGGGTCTGCTCCTCTGGGACAAATGGGGTCCTCTGGAGGTCTCAGGGTGAGTGTTGGCCCTTGCTGGGCCTCAGTGGGGTAACCTTTGGGATCCTCGCCCTCACAGACTGCAGCAGCGTTTGTGCCTGTTGGTCTGAGGCAATGCAGTGGGGAGGGATGCCTTAGGCAGGAGCTGGGAGCTGGGCTCTAAGCACCCTGAGGGCGCGGGAGGTAGGCTCAGACCTGCTTGTGTTTGGTTTCTGCCTCCACCTTGGGGTCCTGAGCATGGAGGGAAGCTGTCATCTGCAGCCCTAAATGCAGCCCCAGATCACAGGCCCTGGACAGGACCTCTCACGGTGACTCTGGGTAGATCCTTCTGCCTCTGACCGTCTTCTCTTCTGTAAGGTTCGAATACTTTTTGAAACAAACGAATCTTTTCTAGCCAAAGTATTCATTGTGTGTAACTATTGATTTTTTAAAAAGTGTAACCATATGTCTTTGAGTAGATTTCACACTCATAATTTCAAATCTAAAAGATGGAAGCGATGCTGTCCTATAGAATTAACATTTTCCTCCATCTGCTGGGCTGTAGCCGCACAGGTCTCTTCCTTCCAGGAAGTCAGTTCTTGATTTCTGGTGTATTAAATGGGTGTATACGTGAAAAACTTCTGGTTGAACTATTAACATGTATACAAGTCCAGCAAAGTGCATATATCACAGTAACACAACTGAGTGAACAATGTTTACAGCTTCAATTCATCTTTTAAAAAGATGTATTATTTTTATTGGAAAGGCAGATTTACAGAGGGAGGGAGAGACAAAGATCTTCTGTCGCTGCTTCACTCCACGAGTGACTGCAATGGCCGAAGCTGAGCCAATGCGAAACCAGGGTGGAGCGTCTTCTGGGTCTCCCATGCGTGTGCAGGGTCCCAAGGCTTTGGGCCGTCCTTGACTGCTTTTCCAGGCCACAAGCAGGGAGTGGGATGGGAAGTGGAGCAGCTGGGACACAAACCGGCACCCAGACGGGATCCCAGGTGTGAAAGGCAAGGATTTAGTTACTAGGCTATAGTGCTGGGCCCCTCAATTCCTTTTAAAAAGTATCAAAAAGACTCAAAACCACTGTTAGGTTGGTGTATCTCTTCCCCATTGTGTGTGTCAGCACAGAGAGCATGCTGTACAGCCTTCAGAGCTTGTCTTCCCTAGTTGCCGTTATGTCATCAACATATCCTCACGTCATTAAGGACCCCTCAAACCTAGCTCTGTGATATTTGCCTAATGCTACAAGGACTGGCTCGAGCTTCCTGCAGGACCTTGGGTTCAATGCTTCCTCTGTGACAGGCGGCACAGTGAGGCTCATCCTCTCCAAGCACACCTCATGGACGAACTCCTGGAAGGGGAATCAAATCATACAACCCTCTCAGGACTCTGGAGGACCTAGAAAGGACCAAGACTACCTCACCGAGCAACTGAAACGGCCAGAGCTGCCATGCAGGGCCCTGGGCCTAATGCTGGTAGTGGACAGGTACTCCAGGAGTGTGAGCCCAGGGGCTTCTGAGTGAGGCCAGGTGCGGGCCTGCTGCCTGTGTGAGCCCCAGGGAGCAGTCAGGAATTGTACCTCCCTCCCCCACTCGACGCTTGCTGTTCACTCTTCCTGATTTCCTGACAACTGTTATTTAGGATTTCTGCTCATATTGTCTGACCCTTATTCTGCTAGCAGCTGGAGTTTTGCCAAGTGGTGATAAATGTTTAACAACTGGTGCTGTGGCTTGGGGGAGCCCCCTGATTTGTAATATTTCTACCGATCTTGTGCCATAAATATGCTCACTGTGGTCAATTCTGAAATCCTGGCGTGATGGCACTACAAGTGGAGTTGGGATGAGACGCACCTAGTCTCGCAGCCTGTGGGACTGCCTTGTCTTTCAGCCTACACAAGGTTCCTTCTCCTCTGCCTTCTTAACCCTTCCCCATTCACCCCTGTCCCCCAGTCCCAGGATTTTTCTGTTGCTAATGAATAAAAACACCTCCCCTTCTTTCAGTTTCCTAAAAGGGAAATTGAGGTTAGAAAGATCAAGAGGACAGACCCTGGTCACCCTTGGTGGGGCTGGTCCCATCTTAGGGCACTTCTCAGGGATACGCTGCTTTTAAAGTGATGATTTGGTCGTTTGAGCAGAAGAGAGATGGAAAGACAGATAGATGGACAACAGCTGGAGAAACAGAGACAGAGATAAACACTTCATTTGCCACCCTGTTCCCAAAGGCTGGCCAAAGCCCGGAAGGCAGGAGACAGGGGCCAGCAAGGCAGTCACCATCTCCCAGCAGGGTGGCAGGAGCCCAATCACTTCATCATTCCTGCTGTCCCCAGGGTCTGTATTTGCCTGAACCTTGGATCAACCTCAGGTACTCTAAACTGGGATGCAGGCAGCTTAAATGCTGGCCAAATGCCTGCCCTCTAGTCATTCCTCCTATTCCCTTTAGTTTTCAATGACTCATGACCCAGATTCACAAAAGAATGAGTCCCAACCTTGCCCATGGGAGCTGAGAGTGGAGGAGTCAGACATGCAGGTGCGGCTTGTACACGGCAGAGGGCCCAGGGCTCTGTACAGCTTGCAATGTGCGGCCAGCTTGGGCCTGGTCTCACGGCCTCCTTTGTCCTCCGGTGCAGCAGACATTGCTGGGGACCCCTCTTCCTCCTTCTTTTAGCACCTATTTCTTTCAGCGTCTGCACTCTCCCACATGACAACCTGTTTCATGGGAAAGTGGTCCTTGCTTTTGCCAACTGTGGAAGATCAGCAAAGCCAAGACAGCCACAGTAGGGTGCAGCCAAAGCCCAAAGGGAATCCCACCTCTAGCCTGGTTTGAGTTTTCTGTCACCTGATGCCAAACACATCCTAAAAAGTAAGGCCTTCCCTTCTAGCCCATTCTCCACATTACAGATGCATTTCCTGGCTCAAATTCATGAAGAGCTTCTTTTAAAAAAGACTTGTTTTTATTTGTTTGACAGGCAGGGTAACAGAAAGAAAGGGAGAAACAGAGGGTGAAAGCATTTTCTGTCCTTTGGTTCACTCTCAAATGGTCATTACTAGCCAGGGTTGGGCCAGGCTGAAGCTGGGAGCCAGAGGCTCCATCCAGGTCTCCTATGCAAGTGCAGGGTCCCAAGGCTTTGGGCTGTCCTTGACTGCTTTCCCAGGCCACAAGCAGGGAGCTGAATGGGAAGTAGGGCCGCTGGGACACAAACAAGTGCCCATATGAGATCCTGGTGTGTGCAAGGCAAGGACCTTAGCCACTAGGCTACTGCACTGGGCCCGGGTCTCTTCCCTTTTAACCTCAGTGTCAGAAACCTACAAAGAAGGAATATCAAATTCTAGTACCAGTTTAAGAGGAGGAATTAAAAAACAAAACCAAAAAACTGCATCCAGCCATTCCCATATGAGAGCAGTTATGCTTTTGTATCCCCTGATGGATTAAAAAAAATGCCTGCAGAGTTTGAATGTGGCCGTATGTATGTGTCGTGGTGACATCCATTTGGAGATCATTTCAGCTTATGCGAGATCCTTTGTGTGTCCCCTGTGCAGCCAGCGCTCGGCGCCACATGGTTTCCAGATGCCGTGAGCAGAGAGGGCTCCAAGACTGGGGATGGGCAGCTTAGCACATCTCAGGATCCTCCAGGCACTTGGAGCCTGTGCGTCTCACCCGGGCTGCAGGGGGTGTGCAATAGGCCTTAGCTCGCTCCGCAAGTGAGCAGAGGACTCAGCTTCCCTCCTCCATTACCCGGCCTGGTTGCCAGCACCACTCCCCTTTGGCTCCCTGGAAATGAAAAGCAAGGAGGCCTGGGATTGCCCAGGGAGCAGGGCGAGGTGGATGTCAGTATGCTGACAGTCCGAAATGATATGCAACATCCTTCAGATGCTGTGTGTGTGGTTTAGGAGGGGCTGGAATGACACCCTCGGGGCTGAGCCAGCATTGTCTGGGCCACAGCGGAGCCTGGACCTTGCTTAGGCGAGGACTGCGTGGGGGGTCTCGGCCCAGGGCCCCGGAACTGAGCAGAGTAGCTGTGAGTGCAGGGGGCAGGAGGCTTCACTGGGCATCAGGCCCAGGGAGCTTTGGTCTCTCCATACCCTGTGGCTATCTGTTCATTCATTTGTTCATTCATTCATTCATCCAGCCAGCAGGGTAGCCAGACAGGCACTGGACAGATGCCTGCTGGGCAGCGTAGTTTCCGTAGCCCATTCTGGGTCCAAGAGTGAACTGGTGGGGCCTTGACCCCTAGAACCACTCGCCCAGTGGAGGGGGGTCCACTTTAGCACAGGTGCTAAAGCCTCTGTGGGCTGGTCAAGCCGGAGATGGCAGGAACCAGGAAAGAGAAAGTGGGAAATGTTTTCTAGAAAATAAGAAGGGTTGTCATGTGTGCATGGTCCAGCAAGTTAGGGAAGCCAGGGCCCCTCGTGACAGAGGTCCCTCCCTGGCTTCCCGTGGGCAAGATCCTGGGGGGTTTTGTTGGCTTGTGTGTTCATCTGCTTGGAAGTGTGGAAGTGGGACTTCACAGATGGACAAATGGAACTCATTGCTCATAAAGGTCCTGGGGGGTCAAGGGGCTGGTTGCACAGACAGAGGACACTGAGTTTGTCTCCAATGCTGAAAAGCGGGATTGTGTTGGTTTTGGTTTGCAAAGGCACAAGGAGGAAACCTGGCGCTTGTGCTAAAAAGGGTTCCTCTCCTTGTGGCAGAGGCTGACTGTGCTAAAGGGGAGGGACAAGGGGAGGGAGGTGGCTGGGGCCCCTGAACACTTGGCAGCCCCGAGAGCCAGGAAAGCCGCAAGAGGAGCATGAGCAGGAGCCACACAAAACAGGCACTACCCTTGCAGCGGGAGAGCTGATGGTTGCCCAAGTGAGGACTGAGATGGGGGCCGAGGAAGGGAACAGAACGATGGAGATTTCTGAGAACTGCATTCTCAGCTACTGGAGGTGGTGTGAAAGAGAGAGAGACAGACTGAGAGAGGGAGAGAGAGAATGAATGAGGATGATGCTGCGTTTTGGACCATTTAACAAAGTTGATGGGTTTGTAGCTTTTTTTTTTTTAAGACACAGAAAGAGAGCTCCCATTCTTCAGATACCCACAGTGACCAGGGGGGTTGAAGCTAGGAGCTGGGAACACAAACCAGGTCTTTCTCTTGGGTGAAAAGAACACAGGAACCTGTGCCAACAGTGCTGCCCTCCAGGGTCTGCATTAGCAGGAAGCGCAACTCAGGAGTCAGGAGCTGGGAGTCAACCCAGGAATTCCAATCTGGCACATGGATATGCAGGCATTTTTAACTGCTAGGTCAGCAACCCACCCCAACAAAGTCAAAGTCAGTGATGGTTTTAAAAAGTTTTTTTTTTTTTTTAAATTTGAATGGGAGAGAGAGAGAGAGAGAGAAAGAGAGAGAGAGAGAGGGAAACAGATCTCTTGCATGTGTTGGTTCACTCCCCAAACAACCTCAGTAGCCAAGCTGGCACAGGCTGAACTAGTAAACTATAGCTCCATCTGAGTCTCCTGTTTGTGCTACAGGGGCCCAAGTACTTAGACTACTATTAACTGTTGCCTTCTCAGGTGCATTAGCAGGAAGCTGAATCAGAAGCGGAGTAACTGGGGCTTGAACTGGCAATGCTGTTGCAGGAGGATGTCCCAAGTGGCAGCTTAACCCACTTAACCCACTGTGCCACAGTACCCATCTGGAAAGCCAGCATTTAAGCTACCATTTGAGTCAGAGAGAAGTTTCCTGCATCTTGGTCTTGGGTGGCTGAAAATGAGCTTTGGTGCACCCCATTTCACAGGCTCAGTTCCCCATCTGTCCTCCCAACCGCTGGCTTCTCCCACATCTTGGTGGAGAGCTATGAACAGAGTGATCTGAATGGGACAGCTCACCATGCACCTCCCCTGCTCAAAAGTTTTCCCTGTGTCTCCAAAAAGCTCCAAGCCCCTTAGGCTGACAAATAATGTCCTCTGCAATTGGGTCCTGTCCTCCTGCCTTCTCAGTTCTCTGCCACTTAACCAGAGAGGTCACCGAACCAGAACAAAACCAGTAGCCACCAGTTAGTTATACAGCACATTGCACACCAGGCAGTTTGGAGACAGTTAAATACATTGGCTCATGGGAATCTCAGCCAGCATTGAAAGTCATGCATGTCCCAGAATGTGTCCCTCTTGATGTTTGGCACAGAGTTTTCTGGCACTGGGGTTCAGCCATCCTGCCTGCCAGCTGATACACATTTAGTGATCACCAACCCATGCTGGACATTGCAGTTAGTGCCAGGGACCAAAACTGTGAGAGACTTGGTAAAGGCCTTAAACTTACAGAACATTGAGACAGAGACTAGAGGGACAATGATAGCATAATACAGCAGGTGCAGGGACAGGTGTGCTATGGGGCGCAGACAAGGAGTCCCCAGCCCAGCCTGGGACCTTCCCAGCCTGGCCGTCTGAAGCTCTCAGTCCTGCTAACACCTTTTGGCTTGGCCAGGTTGAGTGAGTCCCCCTTGCGGGTGCCTGTGATCCCATCCTGCAGGTGTCCTAGGTTGACCACCTGATCCTGGGCGAGGGTGTCTGCTTGACTGCTTCCTCCTAGGCACAGGGAAGGCAAGGATGACAGTATGACTCAGCACTGACTCAGTACCCAGGGTGGCCTGCTTGGGAGCCTTAGGGTTTGCTAAATGAAAGAGCCTGAGGAATGAAGAATCAGACAGCAGCATCCTCCTGCTGGGTTCCTCCCTGGAGTTCCTGCAGTCAGGCCTGTGCATGTGTCTTTTCCCAGTCTGGCACAGATCCCTAAATGTTGGGTCCTGCGGATAGAGCTGGGCTGCTATCTCTAGTCCAGGAGCAGCCCGGTGGGACCAGGCCTGGTCTGAGGGAGGTGCCTGGGGAAGAGAGGGTGGTTCCCAGCCAGGGGGGAACTGCCATTGGCAGGCTCCTGGGGAAGGGGGCTGTGAGCAGAGCCCTGGGCATCCTTTGAGTGGGCAGGAGTGGGGAAGTCCCGCAGCAGTCCTCAGGACCCCAGGTGGTGGAGGTGGTGTGGAGGGTCTCTGGGATTTCCTTTTGGGCTCCGGGCTCCTTCTATAGGCTATGACAGTTGGCTTCAAATAGGCGTCGGCATAAATAAATGGGATGGCCTCAAATTTTAAATGTTTGCAGACTCTCCTGGTGTCAGGTCTGGGGTCCCCACCAGGTTAACTTGGCTCTCCTGCTACCAACCATCCTTAGACCCTCCTGAAGGGGCTGGGAATTTCAGAACAAAGACCTGAGATGACTTCCAGGCTTGGTCCTGGACACACTAGGAAAGCTCTGATTCCTGCCCTCTGCTCCTTGCTGCCAAGTTGTGGCTGTCAGGGCGTCTGCAGAACCAGGGCTGGGGGCAGAAGCTCCAGGGGGATGCTGCTAACAGCTTTGGACAAGGGTGGGAATTTCCACTCCTATCTAGAGAGCCATCAATGCTGTATGCCCTGACCTGGGCCTTTGGCCTCCAAAGGGCAGTGGGAAGGCCGGCCCCAGGGCCAATCCCTGGCCATTAATCCCTCCTGCCAGCCCGAATATCCACCCAGTGTGGTCAGACAAAGGCCTGCCCAGCCCGGCCACTGTACTCCTCCCGCCCCAGGGGCTCCACTCAGACGCTGGGCCGCCTGGAATCCAGGCCCATGAGAAAGGGGCAGCCTTCACTGGCCACCTTATGCCCGGATGCTCAGCCGCATCACGTCCGGCCCAGGGCCTGTGAAAAGAGGGCCCAGCCACGCTGAAAACACGGATTAGCCCTTGGGCCGCCCCCTGACACAGGCCTGCTTGACTCCGGGAAGCAGGCCCAATGGAGGGGCCCAGACAGACACAAAGAACTTGAAAAGTCTGGGTTCTCACCCCTTGGCCCAGCTCCCTGCCCCCACTCTTCCCAAGACTGGCACAGCCAACCACAAATTCAACGTAATTTATCATATCCTGGAAAAGTGAAAATACAAGAAAAGTGCAGTGGCGCTGGCAGGTGTCGAGAGTCAACTTCTCCCTCTGACTGCCTTATATTCTACAGGGGTTACAGCTGAGGCTTCAGAGGGTCTTCGCTCCTAAGGAAGGTGATAAAGACAGTGACTGAGACACCATCAGTTCTCAGGCCACGCCTCATCTGGCTGGAGAATTAGGCTGCACTGAGTTTGAAACACCATGGCAGGCTCTGAAGTCACTGCTCTGGTTCTGCCTCTCTCTGTCCCTTGTGTCAGTACTGGAATTGGCAGTTGTGGAGTAGGATCATCATGCACCTATCACCAAGTGCCAGGGTGGGCCAATGCTTTTGACCCTGAACTCATTCGAGCCCCTCAACAAAGGCCAAAGGAGGCATCACTGCTTCTATTTGGCTGGCAGTGAGGGAGCTGGCCCTGGTTACTGTGCCCTGGGAATGAGGGTCCCTGCTGCTGCAGGTGCTTGTCTTGCCATCTTGGTGTGAGTGTGGTATCTTGTGTTGGGTGCTGCCTGGGTGTAGGCAGGAGAATGCAAGGTGGAAAGGATACAGACCTGTTTGAATAGAACCTCCTTCTCTGCTTTCACAACCTCTTGCCCATCTCTCAAGGCTGGTAGCCGTCCCCACTAAACCAGATAGTGAGCCTCGTCCCTGTGCCTTGCTGCCCTGAGCACCAGCCAAGGACCCCGACCAGAAGGGCTTGGAGGGTGATGCGGGCTGAACTGAGGCCAGGGGAATGGAAGGAGCTGTGGACTTCATAGGACCTGGCCACTGCCTGGGTGTAGAGAGTGGAGAGCAAGCGAAGGGGAGCTCCAGGTGCTGAGCTCTGGAATGTTCAAGGGGCTGGGGCAGGGTGGGGCTGGATGGTGTCCTGGGTGGTGGGAGAGAGGTGCTCCATTTATTACAGCTGGGTCTGCCATGCCTGGAGAGATCCACGTGGCCATGTCCAAAGGGCCCCCCGGGGCAAGATGAGCAGAGGGTCAGGAGACAGCCCCAGAATCCACTTCGGCCACCAAGGTGCTGGGAGAGAGAGGGAGGAACTCTAAAGCCATGGATTTCTCAAGTCTTGGCTTTGACATGGAGTGTTCTTGGGAGAGGGTTGGCACCTCTGCTCCCAACTCCAGGCCTCATTGCAGCCCTAGCACTTCCTGCTTAGCTGTGTGACCTGCAGCGCTGGCATTTTCTCATTTGTAACTTGGAGATAATCACACCACTGGCACGCAGGAGTGCTCAGACTACGTGAACTACTGTGCACACATGGCTGATCAGACACCAGATGCACAGTAATAGGGGTCCTGTCATCAGTGGAGGTGATGCTAGCAGAGGGTCCTCAAACTCCAGAATTTCACTTTGGAGTTTGGAGGCCTAGGCCACAGGCTGCTGAGGCTTGCTTTGCTGGCATGCAGAGTGGTGCAAAAGAGAAGCACCAGGGCCCTATCTTTAAGGAGCTTGGCTCTCAGATGCTGAGCCCGCCCTTGTGAGCGCCCTTCAGTGCAATGTCCAAGGCCTTCACTGGCCTCCCCACACTCATGGTTCTACTCCATGTCCAAGTTCCCCGTTGCACTGAGCCTCTAGACAAAGCTCACCCTTTAGTCTCCCTGTGAGCTGGGACTTTGGAGAAGAGAGTCTGACGCCCCGGACGGTGGGTGTAAGTAGACTTCCCAGACTGAGTTTTTCATCAAAGCTGCTGAGATTTCCCCCAGCCTCCACGGAAGTGGTGAGTGTCTGGGTCACAAAGCAGACCTCCAGGTTGCAGAAGTCAGTGCTCAGAGGCCTTTCTACAGGCTGTCCCTGATGGTTGGGGCTTGCAACTCCAAAGATAATGCAGTGGTGTGTGTGTGTGCATGTGTGTGTGTGTGTGTGTGTGTGTGTGGCAGTTGTCTAGGGAGGGAGGGCTGTCTCTGTAATGGGAGGGAGGCAGCTGAAAAAGTGATTCCTAAGTTGTGGATTTTCCAGGGGACAAGTGGGACAGGTGCCTGGAGGTAGCAGACAGAAGACACTGTAACCCTGATCTCCAGTCACCAGACACTCTCGCCTGGAACCAGGCCAGCCCCCTTTGCTTCTCTGTCCCCTCTCCTCCATTACCTGGCCCTGGCTTCCTAACACGGTAGCCAGGACACTAACATGGCCTCCTCTTGGGTCCAGCTGGAACTCCAAGGGCTGGACGAAGGTGCACTGAACAGGACCAAAGGCTGGGAAAAGGAAAGTCAGGAGGGTGCAATGAGCATGTGCTGAGTGGATGAATGTGTGCCTGGGGCTAACCCAAAGCCGAGAGGGGTGAGGGAACAGTGGCGAGGGAAGGAGGCGGGGGAGGGGAGCGGAGAGCGGGGCCCAAGGCCAGGGCCTGACCCACCGGACATGCACCAAGGTTGAGGCTGGGTCTGGGAAAAAACGGCCCAAAGGGAAGAGAGTGAGGGAGGGGCCAAGCTGAGGGGAGGCGCTGGCTGCAGGGAAGGTCCGAGCTCCCCTGGCGGCGACGGTGGCGGGGTGAGGGGCACGGAGGGGGATGGTTGTGCATATAAGGCAGGTCCGTGGCCTCTTGTCCTCCCAGGCGCGCAGACAGCGGCCGCCCCGTCCCGATGACTGGGCGCAACGACATGGACTCACCCGCAGCCTTTTCGGGGTTCCCGGCGCTGCCGTCGGTCGCGCCGTCGGGGCCGCCGCCGTCACCGTTGGCCGGCGCCGAGCCGGGGCGGGAACCCGAGGAGGCTGCTGCGGGCCGCGGGGAGGCGGGCCCGGGGCGGCGGAGGCGGCGGCCTCTGCAGCGCGGGAAGCCGCCTTACTCGTACATCGCACTCATCGCCATGGCGCTGGCGCACGCCCCGGGCCGCCGCCTCACCCTGGCTGCCATCTACCGTTTCATCACCGAGCGCTTCGCCTTCTACCGCGACAGCCCGCGCAAGTGGCAGAACAGCATCCGCCACAATCTCACACTCAACGACTGCTTCGTGAAGGTGCCCCGCGAGCCGGGCAACCCGGGCAAGGGCAACTACTGGACGCTGGACCCCGCGGCCGCCGACATGTTCGACAACGGCAGCTTCCTGCGGCGCCGCAAGCGCTTCAAGCGCGCCGAGCTGCCGCCGCCCGCGCCCGCCCCGCCGGGGCCGCCGCTGCCCTTCCCATATGCGCCCTACGCGCCGGCACCCGGCCCCGGGCTGCTGGCAGCGCCGCCCCCACCTGCCGCTCCGGGCTCTCCACCGCCCGCGCGCCTTTTCAGCGTGGACAGCCTGGTGAACCTGCAGCCTGATCTGGCGCTGGGAGTCCCGGAGCCGCCCTGCTGCGCCGCGCCCGACGCCGCCGCCGCCTTCCCGCCCTGTGCCGCCGCCTCTCCGCCGCTCTATTCGCAGGCGCCCGACCGCCTGGGACTGCCCCCGACGCGTCCCGGCCCGGGCCCGCTGCCCGCTGAGCCGCTCCTGGCCTTGGCCGGGCCGGCAGGTGCACTCGGCCCGCTCAGTCCCGGGGAGGCGTACCTGAGACAGCCAGGCTTCGCGGCGCCGGGACTGGAGCGCTACTTGTGAGCCTTTGTCAGGGACCCTCACCCCCCCAGGACTGGACGCTGCCAGCCAACACTCCCGTCGCCACCTCCCCGCACCGGCCCAGAGCTCACATGAGCTCCCAGTCTTGCCTGAGCCCACCCAGTAAACCCTGGTCTGTTCACATCCCTGAAAAACTGTTGGCACTGGACTGAAGTGTCGCCTCTAACGTGTTCTGTCTCCGCCTTCCACGCGCGAGTGTGGGTCTATGCACTCCCGCGTGTTTGTTCATGGGTTCCCCTGCCCTGGTGGTGGGCCATGGCTAGGGAGCCCCAGCCCTGAATTTCTGGGTGTGTGCCAAGAGGCAGGGAGCCAGACTATAGCTTGCAAGCCGCCTCCCGTAGAGACCTTGCCTAGTCTATCTCGTCTCAAGTTGGCCAGCATTGGAGGTCAGACTCCTGGATTCCTGGCTTCTCCACTGCCTTCTCTTCTCCGCCCTCCCGCGTGCCCCACCCCCATTGACCTGTCTGTGCTCTTTCCTCCTTGGAGACCGCGCCCCTTCCACACACCTGGATACCCTCTGTGGGGTCCTACCTAAGACAACTCGGGGAGGACTCTTGAGACCCACAGCACCAGGGGCTCCCTAACTGAGTGGAGAGCTGGGGGGTCTTTTTGTCGGCTTATTATCCCCCACCGCCACCCAGGGAAAGTGCAGTTCTTACTGGGTTACTATTTTTTAATTAAAAAGAAAAAAATCCTTTCTCTGAGCTTGGTGTGTGCTTGCTCGTGCTTTGGCGAGGCGGGGATGATTTTGAGAGATAATGGGTGAGCTTTGGATCCTGGGTGACTTGATGGGGGATCCCCATTTGTGAGCCACCAGAGGTTTAAGAAGGGGGACTAGAAAAGTGAGTCTGCTGTAGCTGTGCACAGTGGGACCCATCAAGTGCCGTTCTCTGGTGGAGAGAGTGCGGCATGCTCTGTGTGCACACGTTCATGGGAGGGTAGAATGGCAGCGGGGTGCCTGCTATTTCAGATTGTGCCTAGCTTCCATGGAGAAGGGAGCATGGGTGCTGATTCCCTTCTCCAGCAAGTACACAGTGAATGTGCCCAGCATGGTGCTGGGTACTGTGCTTGCATCACTGAGCCACTGGGCAAACTGGGAGTTTAGCAGTGGTGGGAAAGAAGTGGTGGTCCAGTTCTCAGAGTTTAGAGGAACAAGATCAATGTTGTACCACCTTGCTCTCAACATACAGCCCCTGGGCCTCCAGCATCACCTGGAAGCTTGCTAGCAAGGCAACAGCTCATGCCCCACCACAAGCTCAAGATTGGTGGATTCTGCACTTGAATATGGTTCCCCAGGGGATTGTATGTACAGCACGCTGGTGGAAGGGTACCAGGATCAGGCCAGAGGCTCGGGCTCATAGCTGCCTGCTGTAAGTCTTGGGATGGCCACAGCCCACACCTCTCCCTCTGAATTTCTGGAGCTGGGCAATCCCCTGTGTACTATACCCCCACCTGCTGGGTTGTGGGACAGAGCAGCAGGGCCTGAGCTAACTCATGCTGCAACCCAGTACAGAGTCTCATGGACTTGACCTTTGCCCCTGTGCTGCTCCCTAGGGCTCACCTGACCCTTAAGGATCAACACCCTGCCCCAGGTCTAATTGAGCCTGGATTGGAGGTAGAGAAGGGCAGGAGAGGGACTCAGCATCTCTTGGACCCTGAGTGAATGGGGTTTGTTAGATAGGCCTGGTGCACCTGTTATAGCCAGCCCAGCTTGAAGCTTTGGGATGCTGGCTGAGGGAGAGTGGGGCAGCTTGTGGATGAGACAGGTACCAGCAACCTAGGAAGACCACAGGCCCTCTCTGGCCAGAGGGCAGGAGGCATGTACAGAGTGTGGTAGCAAGTGCTTTGAGTAGGATTGCCCCTCCTAGCAACTAACTGCTTTGAACTGAGGTCAGATTGAATTTGCCTGATGTACCAGGAGCCTTTCACTTAACACCTGCTACCTGGTGGTTGAATACAAATTCCTAGTATTGAATAGTGACTACTTAGTGTATAGTGTTTTGGTGCCTTATTTGTTCAAACCCGCAGCCCTCATGGTGTTCTGTGACAAGGTGAGAAGAGGTGAGAGAGATTACACTGAAGTTTGTTTCTGTTGTGGACTGCGAGAGAGAGATCACACCAGACACCAAGTGTGGGATGCTAGGCGGAATCTTTATTGCCCAAGCTTGGTGACAGCTGCTCCTGCTACACTCTGTAAGCTTTCATCCACCAATCAGATTGAGAGCCGTGTATAACAAAGTTTCCATGCATTCAATCAATTAAGTGCAGGAGGCAGCAAGGGAGCTGCCCTAGCCCAAAGTTTTTCTGTAGTTAGTTAACCTAACCTAGCACAATAGGAGACAGGAGTGGCCAGGTGTGTCGAGCCACTAGAGCCGATTTTGCAGGTTCAGTTAAACTGAATGGCGCCAGAGGAGGTTGAAACAGCAGGGCCCAGAAACTTATTTTGGCACTGTCCACACTGACAATTAACTTGACAAGTGAGTGCTAGCCATCAACTGTCTGCACCCCGTCACATTCCCCACTGGTGTTCTAACACAAGTCAAATCGTTAACTCAATCTCATATCCAGGGATCCTATCTGGTTGGTAGAATTTACAATTTACCTTAATTATCCTAATATCTGTATCCTGGAGTTCCCAGTCATACATGGCAAAAGCATTATGACAGAGAATGAGAGACTTATCTTTACGGGATTTCCAATGTGTTCAACAGTCCATTTTTCTTCCAGTTCCGATGTGGCCTTCTTTAGATGGGAATGGTGAAGCCAGGGGTTGATTCCTGCCACCTTTACAGCTGTGGGGGTGTGCTGATGAGCACCAGGTAAGGTCCATTCTAGTGAGGTTCTGGGGTCTGCAGGTGATGTCTCCAGGCTGCCACATAGAGATGGGGGCTCCAGGAGTGTCTCCTGCAGGTCAGGAGAGCCTGAGCTGGGGCTAGGTACACACCAGGAAAGACCTGCCATAGTGAGACTTTTGGACCTCTTCTCTAATCAGTCTGTTAGGCTAGACTGGGTCACGAAGCCTGTAAGCAGTACTTTGCTAGGTCCCACTGGTGTTCGGGCTCCCTTCTTGGCTGTTCCATAAGTGCAGTGGTTGCCCTTAGTCGGGGCTAACTTAAGCACTCAGAGGGATCTGAGGGCAAAGCGGCTGAATTAATATCTCCCAAGTAGACATTAAAGCCTGAAGTTTGTACCCTAAAAACAATGAACAGTCTTATAGTCTAATAAGATACATTCTGACAAATGCACTCCAAGGTCAGACCACAGATTCTGTAATTTTCCCTATGGTTGGAGTTCTGAGTCCAGTGGTCCAGCTGGGGGGAGTCCCCAAAGAAACCTCGCCAGAAGTGACCCCAACCTAACTTCTGTAAAACAACAATGGCTAATTTCTGCTGTGACAAATGATCACTTTCCTCAAAAAAATCCCCATCTCCCATTTTCACTCAAATCACTAACCTTCCATTTAATCAGATTTTAGTGTTTGGAGTGTTATCCTATAAATACTATTCTTAGATAAGTTATTAGTGTGCTGTGACTAAAATTCTTTTTTTTAATTCAGCTTTTGTTTTTTTCCTGAAGTTAACAATACAAAGGATGTATCCCTTTGTATCTATGGCTGGATTTTCCCATATCACCCAATAGCACTGTGGTGCATTTCTCATGAGATCTGACTTCTCAGAAAATACTCCACTGCATTTTCTGGTTGCGTTTTGCCCTTTCTGGGGGCCTCCCTTTAGAGTCCTATCTTCCAGCTCTCGTCTGCAACGATGGCTCCATGTCTGCCTCACACATGTGGAGCTGGAATTTCCTTCTGTGTTATCCTGGGAATTCCCTCTATTCTCCTCCTGTGAGAGTCTCCACTACTCCTGGATCCTGTGTCTTCCTTTTTCTTGGTTTCTCCCCTTATTTCAGCTGGGGCAAAGCTTTTGGGAAATTACGCACATCCAAAATTAAGATGTCTTAGCATGAGAAGCTAAGCAGGCACGCTGACCTTGAAGAAGTGGAATTGAACCTTTGCTTCTGCAGGCTTCTATTTGGGGAGGGGTTGAGGATGAGAGAATGGGAGATGCATTCTCAATTTGGGACTTATTGTCTCCAGGAAGCTGGGAAGGCAGCTCGGTGTTGGAGAGGTGAGGGGTGGGTGTTGGCAGAACGAATGCAGGAGAACCACTGAGACTTCTTCACAGGAGACAGAGAACTAAGAGACCAGCACCTCAGGAGAGGACTGCTCCCTGGACTGCGGGCTCTTGGAATGCAGGAGCGGGGGGCTTGGGTCCAGGATGGTAGATGGTGGTCAGCTGATCTGAGGCCTTCTAGATCTAGCTCAAGAAAGCAGCCAGCATGGCTCTGGCTCTTGGAAGACTGGGTGCACAAGAGGGTGATACCTCTGACAGACTGTGGTTTGATGAGAACTGTCAGAGCTCTGGACATCCCTTGTGGAACGGCATGTAACTACTGAGGAAAGAGAAATGAGCAGTGCGGATACCCTCCACTGCAGCGTCTTTGAGCCCCTGTGGAGTAGCTCTCTGGGAAGCCCTGGGAAGACTGGGGTAGACAGAGGCAGGATGTTGCAAGACACCGGAGGCTAGTATGGTCTACTGAAAAACTTAAAAATACTCCTTTTATTTGAGTGAGAGACATCTTCCATCTGCTGGTTCATTCCTCAAATGCCTATAAATGCTGGGGGCAAGGACAGGCTGACGCTAGGAGCCCAGAACTCAATCTGAGTCTTCACATAGGTAAGTAGGGATAAAGGGACTGGAGCCATCACCTGCTGGTGCTCAGGATGCATAAAACTAGCAGGAAGCTGGAATTGTAAGTGGAGCTGGGACTTGAATACAGGTGTTCTGATATGGGATGTGGATGTACCAAGTGGTGTCTTTGTTGTTGTTGTTTTTGCTGTTTGCTTATTTTATTTATTTGAAAGGAAGAGTTACAAGGAGAGCGAGAGAGTAGGCTTCTATTTTCTGGTTTACTCTCCAGATGTCCACCTTGTCCCTTGGAGGGGGTGAGGGATTAGGCCAGGCCAATGCCAACTCCACCCAGGTCTCCTGCATGGGTGGCAGAGGCCCAAGCTTGGGTCATAATCTGTTGTTTTTCAGGTGTTATTTATTTTTATTGAAAAGTCAGATATACAGGTAAAAATAAATAAATCTTAAAAAAATGCTAAAGTGAAATTGGAGACCCACAGAATATTTTTCTCTTAAAAATAGATCACACTGGGACAATCATTTGGTGCACAGCTTAAGACACCACTTGAGGGGTAGGGAGAAGAGTTAGTGTTGTAATACAGTGGGTTAAGCCACCACCTGCCTTGTTGGCGTCCAGTATGGGCACCAGGTTAGTTTACTTCTGACCCAGGTTCCTGCTAATACATCTGAAAAACAGCAGAATAAATCCTTTTTTTTTTTTTTTTTAAGATAAGTGTCAGAACTCCTTGGCCTTCAATCTTGGCTCCCTTGTGTCCAGCATGGGGTTTAATGGGGGTCAGGTGTAGACGGTCAGAGGTCTCAGCTCTCCATTCAGCTTGGCAATGATTTACTTCAGGATTTCAGATGGGTCTCTTCTTCTTTTTTTTTTTTTTTTTTTAAGATTTATGCTTTTTTATTGGAAAGTCAGCCATACAGAGAGGAAGAGATACAGAAAAGATCTTCGGTCTGCTGATTCACTCCCCAAGTGGCTACAGTAGCTGGAGCTGAACCTATCTGAAGCCAGGAGCCTGGAGCTTCCTCCAGGTCTCCCATGTGGGTGCAGGGTCCCAAGGCCTTGGGCCATCCTCGACTGCTTTCCCAGGTCACGAGCAGAGAGCTGGATGGGAAGCGGAGCTGCCGGGACATGAACCGGCGCCATATGGGATCCTGGTGTGTGCAAGGTGAGGACTTTAGCCAATAGGCTATTGCCCTGAGCCCTTTTTATTTAAAAATTTTTTTTTCTTAATTATTTTTATTTTTGATGATTTTTACATAGTTGATTAGGGTGATTAGGGTCAAGGGCTACAGGAAGGTGGGTAAGATCACCTTTTCCACATTCTTTTTTTCCTTCTTGTATATATTTTTTCCTTCTTGTATATTTTCCTTCTTCTCAAGGAGAGAAGCGACACCCAGCCTCCCAACTGCCTCTGCACCCTGGGATGGAGGTCAGCTACCTGACACCACCCCCAGGAACTTTTCATTATAGTGTCAGTTTGTGCAGACACAAATTTCTTGGGCTTGATTTTTTGTGGAGAAAAGAAAATATTTTATAAATTCAAACAAACAACACAATAATAAAAAATTCAAATTTATAACATTAATCAAAGGTAAAAGAAGATGTGGTTCTGTTGAAACTAAATCACTTGCTTCATCAATGTTGCTGTGACTTCTTTACCATCTTCTGGGTTTGGTGTGCCTGGAACCACATAATGACTAAATTTATTCACCATGTGAAAAACAACTTATTAATTTACTTATGCTTTTATTTAAAGACAAACAGGGTCCATTGCGGTAGCCGAGTGGCTAAAGTCATTGCTTTGCACGCACCAGGATCCCATGTGGGTGCCGGTTCTAATCCTGGCAGCCCCACCTCCCATCCAGCTCCCTGCTCGTGGTCTGGGAAAGCAGTCGAGGATGGCCCAAAGCCTTGGGACTCTGCACCCGCATGGGAGACCTGGAAGAGGCTCCTGGCTTGGGATCGGCTGAGCTCCGGCCGTTGTGGTCACTTGGGGAGTGAATAATTGTATGGGAGATCCTCCTTTCTGTCTCTCCTCCTCTCTGTATATCTATCTTTCCAATAAAAATAAAATAAATCTTTAAAAAAAATAAAGACAGCCAAACAGCAGAGAGATCGATCATTTATTGGCTGTCTTTGTTTCTTTCTTTTGTTCTTTAATATATATTGCTACGTCTTTTTTTGGCACAATGTCCTTCCTATCGTGAGTCTACAAACAAGCCTCACTGTACATCTGGCTTACTTCCTAAATAGCTGTAATAAACTGGGGCTGTGCTGGGTAGAAGCCAGGTGCTTGGAACTCAATCTAGGTCTGCCTGCAGGTGGCAGGGACCCAAGTCCTTGAGCCAGCTGCCTCCAAGGGGGCACAGCAACGGGAGGCTGGACTGGAAGCAGAGCTGGGTGGGAGTCAGGCAATCCAATATGAAATGGGCATCCCCTGAGGCCACCTAATGGCCAAGTCAATGCTCATTCTGTCACAATTGCTTTCCTTTGAACAATACTCTCCTTGCAGCCCAAATTCAGAATTTTATTTATAAAATGTAGATTTTTTTCCTCATGTGAAAAAATTAAAGGAGCATGAGTTGAAAACAATTGCAAATGAAGACTTTAGTTATCAGTTTCTGTTACAAGGAGGCCATCTAGGGTAACTCAGAATATGTTTGTATGGTTGTGCTTAAGATGATTACTGCAATGAAAACAACATTTTTTCCATAAATTTCTACATGTGAAAGAATATGTTCTTGGACTATATGTTAAACTAAGCAATTGAACATCTAAAAATCCTCTTCTAAGGGCTGGCAGTATGGTTTAGCAAGTAAAGCAGTTGTCTGGTGCAGGCATACCATGTGGGCACCAGTTCTTACCCTAGCTGCTTTATTTCTGATTCAGTTCCCAGATAAGCAAGGGAGGGTGGCCCAAGACCTTGGACCCCTGAACCTCCATGGGAGAAGCCAAAGAAACTTCAGACTGGCCCATCTCTGGCCATTGCTGCCATTTGGGCAGTGAACCAGCAGGTGGGTGATTTGTTTCTCTGTCTCTCCCACTCTCTTTCTCTCTGTAGCTCTTTCAAGTAAATAAATGCATATAAAAATACCCTTACAAATAAATAACTTGGTTAGGGGAAAATTAACCTGGTCTGACTAGCAATGAGCTAAGAAAGATGTACATTGTACATATTAAAAATCCATATGATGTAACCAAACTTGTGCTCAGAGAAAACTTCATAGCCTTAAATATGCAGTGGAGATGAAGTTAGAGAGGATCTGGAATGCAGTAGAGAAGTCAAATGACTACTTAAGCATCTAAGTGGAAAAGGATGGTGTCTTGACGCTGTTGGAAAAAGGCAACCTTACAAAGCTGTAGGAAAGAATGAGACATTGGCTAACATGTTCTCTAATCCACAGAAGCTTCACTCTTTCCCACTAGTCACAGCCTTATGCTGATCAAAAAGGATCAGGGCTGGTCAACACTCTTGTTTGACTTGATTGATTCAAGGAGTGATCAATCTCAAAAGACCTATTAGCACATCAGTAACAAAAACATTGCCAGGTACAGTTCCTTCACTGCTCCCAGGGAAGCATCTAGACCAGCTTGTTCTGTGAATCCATTCACACCATCCACAGACCTACTTACATTAGTGTAGGAATTGTTCTGGAACACAGGAAAAACAGAAGGCATCCCATTTCTAGCTATGCAGCGTTGTCATCAGCCTACAGAAGGGCACATATGAAACGAGATACCAACTTCCTCAGAATGTATCAGAAAATTGAATCTTGTAGTAACTTCCAAAGACACATGATCCAGTGCAGTTTATTCCTGGAATGCAAATGTGGCATTACCAGAACTATTATCTTTTTCATAAGTGCTATGAATCATTGCCCTTATAGATAATGAAATTGGGGATCACGGACTTCCTGGCTCAGGTCAGAGACCCCAGGTCCGTGTGACTCCAAAGTCATGCTCCCTTCCCAGTGGAAAACACAGCTGGAAGTGCAAATTTGAAAAGCACTGGTCCAATCCCTCAGCTCACCCCAGCCCTCTCTTCCCCCACAGTCCTGATTTCCAAAGAACTGTTTATTCCACCTTCTCCCCCACTCCACAGTCATAATGCCCTTCTCCATACTCAGACAGCTGTCCTTTTCACCTGCCAATTTTGGGGGGGTGGGTGGCAAAAGCGCCACCTGTTGGCCATGTTGGATGCAGGGGAATATTGGCCTAAAGTGCAGATCCACTTGGATCTGTTTCAGTTGTTGGAGAGCCCCTGAGAGCTGCCAAGGGCTTGCTCTAGTAGGGGGCTGGATTGTCTAATGTGCAAGGGGAAAACTGGCTACAGTTCCTGTAGCCTCTAGGAAGCCCACCTATATCTTACATCCTCCTCTGTGTCTAGGCAGTCTTCAGTGACTGACTCACTGCAAAGGGGCTTGGAAGGGAGCTGCACTAGGTGTTTCCAGGTGTAGAAAACTAATCCAAAGAGAGAAACAGAGGAAGGGTGCTAGGAGGGGGCAGAAAGTCTAGGGTCAAATCCCAGACCACGTTCGTGGCCATAACCACTTCTTTCTCTGCCCTGTGCTCCTGACTCCCCCCAGGTACCTGAGAGGTGGGTGCCAGGCCTGTGCTCTGCCCCGGCTGAGGACTCAGAATTGAATCAGACACTTCTGAGTGAACAGCTCAGAGAGTTGAGTCTTGCTGGAGGACAGCACAGTGTGCAAGGTGCTCTACAGGATTCAGGAGCCCCTGGGCCACCTGTCCTGCATCTGCTTGTGCCTCTGCCCTGACCTCAGCCCCAGTGTGCTGGGAGCACTGGGGAGGACGTGCTTCTCTGCCTGGGTGGGGATGGCCTTTGCACCTGCCAGAGCATGGTGATGGTGGGTGAGGCTCTGCCACCTGCCCGACTGGGGGCTTCCCAGACAGGATCCATGTCTTCTCTGTCTTGCCTTCTTGCTCACTGGTAGCCCGGCCAGGGCTGACTACTCTGGAGGCCGGACTGGGGTTTTAGTGTCAGTCCACCTTGGACATCAGTCTGTCTCCGGAGTTGTGAAGGCTGTGCCTTTAGAGGCCAGCTCTGAGTCGGAGTTCTGAAGGAAGGAGTGCCCACTGCTCCAATCCCACTGAACAACACACAGTTGGAAGAATAATGTTTCTATTGTTTTATTTTTTTATGCTTTTAACTCAGCAATATACCTTGGTGTTCATTCCACATTGGTGCAGGTGAGAATACTTAACGCTAAATAACAACTTGTCATAAAGTCTTTGGGTATAATATTTTTGAAAGAGAAAGGACAGTTATGACTCATGGCTGATCAGCCGATTGTTTCTGTTCATTATTTTACCTGTAGATGCATAGTTTCCTTTGTAGTGCTGTCAATATTTCTGCTTTGAAAATTTTTCATTACCTTGAGTACCATAACAGACTAGCCTTCTCAGTACTTTAGAAGCCTAATTGTGGAATGTTGACAAGGCTTTGTGTAAACAGCCTATTTTATGTTGAAAGGACTCATCAGAAAATTCTTGTTAGCTCCAGAAATGCAAGGGTGTTACTTTTTTTGTACCACAGCATATAGACCAGCATGTTAAAATTTACAAACTGTCTTTTTTGAATGTTTCTGGGACGCATTTAGTTCGAGTGGAATTTGTCAGCAGATGTCAGTAATTTATTGCTGCTTATGACATAAAACATTAACCTCAATCCCTCACCCTGGATAGTCCTCGTTCATGTCAGTAACTAGAAACTCAGTTTTATTTTGAGAGCATAAAGTGTGGAATGTGTGATTGCGATTGTTACAAAGCTCAAACCACTTGCAAAGTGATTTTTTAAATACACAAAATCTGTTGGAATACTATAGCACACACTGCTGTTTGCCTGATAATGTAATGTCAAAAGCTGAACTGGATTCCCAAGTATAAAACCTTACTAGACTGTATCAAGAATGTTGAGAAGCATTCATGAGAGCTTTGTTGTGGTTTGGAGAAGTTATCGCCAGCTAAAAGCAACATCATAAACATTGTTCAATAAAATAACTTCATCATGAAAAAACCCTGTTGATGGGCATATACATTGTTTCCAACACTTCGGCATTCCTAACAGCACTATAATGAAATCTTGCACATCATACCACATGTGTATGCATGATGTATTTGAAAGGGAGGAAGGGAGAGAGAGAGATTCCAGAGGCTGGTCTACGCTGTAGCCAGGAAGGAACTTCATCTGGGTTTCCCACATGGGTGGCAGGACCTAGGCATTTGAGCCATCTTTGCTACCTTCCCAGGCACATTAGCTGACAGCAGGACTGCAAGCTGAGTAGCCAGGACTCAAAGTAGCACTCTGTATGGGTTGCTGGTGTTGCAGGCAACAGCTTAACCTGCTGCATCACAATGCCAGCTTCTGCAGAAGAAATTTCTGGAAGTAGATGCGTTTATATGGCATTATCTTACTTGAAAGGCAGAATGATACACAGAGGGAGACATAAAGAAATCCTATATCTGCTGGCTCACTCTCCAAATAGTGGCAAGGGCCAAAGCTAGGCCAAGTTGAAGCCAGCAGCTAGAAACTCCATTCAGGTCTCCCACATGGGTGCAGGAGTCCAAGCACTTGGGGCATTTTCCACTGCTGTTCCAGGTGCATTGGTAGGGAGCATAGAGGAAGTGGAACAGTGGCCAGGATGCCATTAGAGGAGGCTGGTGTTGTTGGCAGCAACTTAACCCACTGTGCCACTGTGCCTACCCCTAAGGGATATTTCCCTATCATTTCCTGTTAGGGTTAGGTTTAATTGTGAGCGACAGATGGTTCCCCCAAATCCCACATCACTGACTTAAACAAGATCGAAGTTTATTTCCGTTTTCACATAAAAGTCTGTGTAGGCAGCTCATGGTGGTACGGCAGTGTGGTGGTCTTCAGGATCCAGAATCCTTCTCTCTTGTGGCTCTGCTGTTTGTGAAATTCAACTCAACAGAATTCAGCGAAAGGGGAGATTTTTTTCTTTGGAATGTCTGGAAAATCTAAGAGCTCTGGTTCCTGGCAGAACTGGATCCAGAACTCAAAGGCTCCATCTCTGTTTAGGGTGTTTGCCTCTGTGTGTGGGCTTCACTGTGAGTTGGCACTCTCCGTGAGGCAGGAGAGGCAGGCCCAGGGGAGGAGTTACGCCACAGGCAGCCGCTCCTTCTAGAGTCCAGGTACCCAAGCTTGTGGAAGCAGCAATTGGCAAGGCTTAGGGCACTTGCTCCACGCAGTGGGACAGAGATGGGACACTCCTGCCAGGGTCACACAGAATACAGGAGGGGAGGTTTCCTTCAACAGAGCTGGGACACCCTAATACCATACACATATTCCACTTATCCCACAAAACATGTCTTCATGACAAATAGGGAGTACCTAGAAGATTTCTGTCAGGGCTTAGCCTGGCAAACTGGCTTGATTTGTCACAACCATTTTAAAAAGGAGAAGTTTAAATATTTTTTTTAAAGTTTTTATTTAGAACACAGAGAAGAGACAGAGAGAGAGGGAGGGAGGACGAAAGACTGACTTTCCATCTACTGGTTCACTCTTCAAATGCCTGCAATAGCCAGGGCCAAAGCCAGGAGGCAGGAACCCAACCTGGGTCTCCCACACAGGTGTCATAGGCTGCACCTGCTGCCACACAGCTTGCACAAAAGCAGGAAGGAGGAATAGACAGGCAAAGAGGACAAACTAGAAACCCAGGGCTGGCTGGGCCAGGGACCACAGCCACACTGTGCTAGGGAAGCCAGTTCTCCCACGCAGGGATGGCACTTCCACCCACAGAAGCACATGCTTCTCTTGATGATCTCAGTGGGCTCTCTGGGTAGTTTCAGTCTGAGGGAGAGCTATGCCACTCCATTCATCCATTTATTTTTTTATTCGTGTATCCATATAGGTAACACTAATTGAGTGTCTACTGTATACCGAGCTTTGTGCCTGGCAGGATAGAAGGATTAATGTCACTGATATGAAACATACTGAGTCTGTCAACAGTTTGGGTATGAGGCTAAGAGTATTATATTCATTATCTCATTCAACCCACCCAACCCCACAACCGAGTCAATAAAGTCATTGCCTTCATTTTGCAGAGCAGGCGAGAATGAAGACATGATAAGCCCCGTAAACAATTTCCTTCAAGATCTCTCTACTTTGGGAGCCCAGAGGTGGGAGCAGATCCTCACCCCCAAGCCCAGTTTGCTGAGAGTGTTGCTGGGGAAAGCAGCTCATAAGAACTCATAATGTATAATATGGTCCAAGAAGGAGTAGAAGCGAGTCAGGCAGAGGAGTGGGAGCCATGGGCAAAGGGAAGCAGGCTAAGAAACAGTGTATGAGGAGTGGAGTGCAGGGGCTGAGCCAGGAGCGGGGTGAAGCTGAACAAGGTGTAAGGCTCAGGCCTGCCCACTGCACCCAGAGGTGCCGGCCAGGTAACTCCACGGTCACAGGCAAAGCCCCTGTCAGTCACCTTCCAAGCCTCTGCCTCTATGGTCAGGTACCAGAGGGCCTCCTGGAGGCAGAGGCAGGTCCAGGTGTGCCCCTGGTGGGGGTGGGAGCTGTTGGAGGAAGGTGGTATCTGGCTGAGGTAGGCTGCTCCTCACCTCAGGTCCCAGCCTGTTGCTCACCTAAGCCAGTTCCTGAAATTAGGGACAGAGATCTCAACTCGGGGAAGGGCGGGTTTGCCCTCTGTCATGCTTATCGCCCCTGATTTCTCTCTCCTCGGGCCAAACTTTGCCACTAGGCCTCCTCCAGCAAAGCAAGCCCTGACCCCATTCCAAGTCAGGTCACATGGAGGGGGCTGGTGTGGGAAACCGGGCACAGGAGTTCCAGTCCCACTAATTTGCTGTGTGACTCTAGGCAGCTCAGCCTTCTAAGGGTCCCCTTCTCCCTTTGTGCACAATTAGTGGGGTATATCTACATTTGGGATAAATGACTCCAGTCTCGCTGAGGGCTAGGGGCGTGGACAGCAAAGGGCGGGTGGAGTTCGTCAAGGATCTGTCTGCAGGGAGGCAAAGCTGAGGCAGGTCGCCGAGGCAGGGCGGTGGGCAGGCCCTGGTGCCCAGGATTCAGGCCTAAGGTTCTGAGGAGCATTCAGCGAGGCTGGGGAGAAAGTTAGGCCAAGAGGCGTCTTTCCCGAGGCGGCAGGGGCCTGTATTCCTGCAGGGATGCGAGGTTCCTCCAGAGGTCGCTGTTCCCCAGGAATCCATCCCTCCACGCGGCAGGGCCCGGGCAGCTGCCAGGCTTTTCCAGGCTTTGGGCGGCTCCTCCACAGGCCGAGAGGACGCCAGGACCGCCCACACCGGCACCTGGGGCCTCGCCAGTCATCCAGGCAGAGTAGGTTGAAGGCAGAGCGCGCCTGGGTCAGAGCGGCTTGGCGCCCCTGATCTTGCTCTGCCCCTAGTATGGGCCCAGGTAAGGCGTCCAGCGTCCGAGTTGCTGGGACAAACATGCACAAGTGGCGGGAAGAAGGCCGCTGCTCCAGCCAGCGGCTCTCCCGCAGCTCGATCCCAGAACGCACTCTCCTTCTCCCCTCTGTGCTGGTCCCCGTCCAGGCACGCGCTGCGCTTGTCGCCTGACCTGCCAAAGGTCCCGCAACCACCCCAATGAGTTGGTAGGCCTGGAACCAGGGGTCTCCTTTGCTGGAGGGAAGGTGTAGGCCTGGCAAGCCTTGCAGGGAAGTCCCAGGCATTGCAGCTCTGCGCGAACAGGATAGGATGGGAGTTCGAGGGGCAGGCGGCCACTCAGAGCTGGACCGAGAAGGAGACCTGGGAACGGGGAATTTAAGACCCACTGGAGCGCGCTTAGCCCGAGGCTTGCTCCTCCTCTCCCGAGTCCCTCCCTGCTCAGGCCCTCTAACGCGGGGTGCAAGCCTCAGCGTGGGTGGCTGAGAACTCCGCAGATCCATTAGGGAGGGGCGCCTGTGGCCGGGGCTGGAGAGCAGCGTGGCTCCCCCTTTCCTGAGCCCGCAGCCCTCTTCTCGCGAAACAGAGTAGGCGGCTCCGCAGCTCGTTCCATCCCAACCTTCACGTTCCGGCCGCGGGTTGTGCAAGCGATCCTTCCTCCTAGACACGGCTCGGGTAGGGAGGTTGTCTGGCATCATAAAAGGAGAGGACGATGGAAATTCCTACTCTCCAGTTTTGCGACTGAGCTGTGGGATGGTGGGGGTGGCAGAGGCGCAGGCACACACGCTGAGCCCCTTGTCTCTGTGACTGGGGAGCTCTGACGCCTGCGATCCGCCCCTGCAGGTCGCAAGGGCTGCAGGCTTCCTCGGACCGGCCGACTGGAGAGAGGGATCGGCGGATCGCGAACGCAGCTACTGCAACCAGCACACCCCAGAGCCGAGGCCCAGGGCGAGTAGACAGCACCAGCCCCGCCACCTCGGCAGAGACTGGCCAGACGGTAGATTTTTTTTTCTAAGACCAGAGATGTGTGCAGGTGTGGTGCCCACTGCTGCGGGGCAAGCAGGAAAAGCCACACAAGGATCGCACAGACCGCCTTCTCCACAGCCTGTGAGCTCTATCAGCGCAGCCTCTTGGGGCAAGCTCTTCGATCGTTTCCTGAGTGACTTAATTGTAGCCGCACCATGGCAGGCTTTCCCTGTCCCTAGCCGAGAACCGAGGAACCTGCTGGAGGCTTAACTCCCCCCACACCTGTACGTTTGTAGGGCAAAAGCCTCGACAGCCACCCCTTTCCCCAAAGGCTTCCGCCCAACTGCCCTGGACTGCTCCAGGGAGATAGCCAGGTACTGCCAGGGACGACTGGGCCAGGACCTGGGGAGCCTGTTAGCCTCTGCTCCCTGGAGGCGGCTTCCAGGCCGGGGTGCAGGAGTCCAGGCTTCCGCCCTGGGAGCCACACAGACACGGGGGCTACCTACCGGCCCAAACATTTGGAAAGGACGAGCAAGCTGGCGGCAAAGGCAGAGGCCACTGAAGAAGCAAAGAAAAGAGAGGCAACAAACAGCCCTTCAGGCTAGCCCCTGTGTGCCTGCCCCTGGCACTGTTTAAAATACATGGGTTCCGAGCAAGCCTAGGGAAGGACAGAGAAATTAGCAGATACACCTCTTGAGCAAGGGACAGTGGGGCTTCTTCAAGGCTGCAGAATTACATGCATATAGATTCTGAGCTTGGAGCTACGACAGGTCTGTCCCCCAACTCCGGGGAGCACCCCAAAAGCCTGACAAGTAATGTGATCTCTCCTAGGCCTCACTTTGCCACGAAAGTATGCATGAAGGGTGAGGCAGAATTCCCTCACACAGGGCCCTGTCCCAACTCTGCAGGACTGAGGCTGTGGCTCAGCATTCCCGCTGTGCAAAGGTGGTTACTTAACCGCCAGCCTTAGGCAGGACCAAGAGCAAAAGCTCCTGGCCAGGTGACCCTGAAGCAGGGACGAGCCAGGCAACCAGGAGATGGCCGCCAAGGAAGGAAGCTACCAGTTCCCATCTGGCGCCTGAGAGGGGAGGACATTCCGGAAGGGAGGGGTGGAGTAGCCCGCCGTGCTCCCTCCATTTCCTGACACCAGCAGAGCTGAGCAGGGCTGCCTGGGGTGTGCGGTATCTGTGAATGCTTTAGAGTTCCCATGTGGTACAGTGAAGGCTTGAGGTGACCAGATAAATTAAATCTATTCAACTCACAACCCAGGTATGTGAATTTATTGGGAATCATGCGAGAAAATTCTGCCCAAGATGTTGTTTCTGTCCTTGAGGTCAGAGGTCGCCAAGCAGATCCAGTGGACCAGGTCCAGTTGATCTCCTGAGGCGTGGGAGGAACCCTGTGAGGACCCTGTGCTGAGGGGTGCAGCGGCCTGGCTCTGTAGGAACCGAGGTAAGGCTCTTTCCTCCACTCTGGGCCTCTGTGGGCCCATCTGCCCAACAGCAGAGCTGGACTCCCACTGGCATTCCACACCACAAGCTGCTGCTGGGGGGCCGAAGCTACCTGCCCTCCTGTCCTGTGGGCTCTGAGTTCCCGCCCACCCGCCCTGGCACTTTCCTTCTGGGGGGATGCAGTTTGGCACAGTGCCTGGAGGCTGGCATCAGTAATGCAAACAGGGAATGAACCAGGGCTGGAGCTCTTGGTGGGGGATGCTGTCACCCCTAGCCTGCTCTGGTCTTCAGGGTGCATAGGTCAGAATACATGCAGCCTGACGCATGTGTCAGGTGGTCCATGTTCTGGCTCTCCGGTGTGCGGAGGAAGAGATAGGTACAAGGAGTTCAGTGACTCACCCAAGGTGACCGCCAGTAGGTAGTGGGGTCAAGAGTGCAGCCTCAGGAGCCTGGCTCTAGGGTTCTGCCCTTAACCTCAGTGCAGACCAGGAACCTGAGGCTGGGAAGGGGCAGTTACCCAGTGAGCATCACCCAGCGGGGCGGCGAGCGCGGCTGGGACTCGGGCCACGCTGCAACTCTGGCCACTGAGAGGCGCTGTCGGGGCAGCAGCCCGGCCTTTCGCCCAGTTCTCGCCCATTTCCAACTCCCATCTCTCCTTCCACGCTCGAGGCTGAGCAGGGCCCAGGGTGACTCGGAGCCCCTCGTTTTCGAGCTCTGGAGAAGCACTAAGAAAAGAACGAGTCGAATCGGGTGGGCAGCAACACAGCTGTCAAGACAGAGCGCACAAGACTAACCCTAGGTGCGCGAGACCTTGAGCAATAAAGGGATCACCGGCCTGCAGCTGAGCGCAGGGTTCATCCCGGGAAGTCTCCGGGCTGATGGAGGGGGGAGCTGTCTGAGGTCGCCCGGTGGGGCCTGTGCGGCCGAGCGCCCCTGGTATGACCGGGCTGAGGAGAGAGGGGGAGAGTCCCAGACCCACCAAGACAACCCGAACGCGCACTTGCGACAAGAGATTCACGGAGAGGGAGAGACACACAGTTAGGGAGACCGAGACCAAAGGATCTCGAGAGCCGCGAGTATCAGAGCCCCGCAAGGCTGTGGGGCGACTGGCCTGCGCCCCAGAAAGCGACCCGGGCCGCCGTCCGTTAGCTCGGGGACCGGCCCGGAGCGGGGGCGCTGGTCGCGGAGTCTCGCTGCGCGGGGTTGCTCGGCCGACCCCGCCTGGAGGGGGGACAAGGGGCTCAGAATCTCACCTCTAAGGAAGCTGCAGCCGTCAAGTTGGCTCCTCGCGCCCACCGCGGTGCGTCTGCCTCTGCGGCCTTGCAGCTTCGCGGGCTGCGCTCCCGCTCCGAGGCGTCGGTCGGTCCCGGCGACTCAGGCTCTCGTGTCGGCCTCGGTGGCCTCGGCGCCCGGCCTTGGGGAAAGGATGGTGGCTGTCTCCACTTCTCCGAGCTCCGGCGGCTTCCTGAGTCAGCCTTAACATCCCCCCCCTCCACCCCCGTCAGGGCTGGGCGCACCGAAGGCGGCGGCTGCGGCGAGCACAGAGGGCAGGCGAGAGAGCGAGGAGAGAGGTGCGGGGCCAGGCGAGGACCCGCCTCCAGCCGGCCGAGCCCAGCTCCCGCCGCGGCAACCGTGTGTTCCCGCCGGGCCCGGGCGCGCAGGCACTGGGCGGCCGCCCCGCCCCGCCCCGCCCCAGGAGCTCCGCCCCGGCCCGCGGCTCTTCCGCCTCGGGCAGCGCCTAGGCGGGAGGGGACGCGCCCCCGCCGCTCGCCACCCCGCCGCACTCACACACGCGGGCACGCTCGCACCCCGGGGTCCGCGCAGCCGGGACCCCCGCAGGCTGAGGCGAGGCCCGCGGCCCGGCTCCCCGGAGGGCGCCGCCGCCAGGGGGCGCTGCGGAGCCGGGGACACCCCCTCCCTGCCCGCCTCGGTCCCCCGCCCCCTCCCCGCCCGCGCGCAAAACACTCCGGACCCAGAGGCGGCGCGGCCGAGCCCGAGCCGCGGCCGGAGCGCAGCCCGAGAGCGGCGGCGGCACCATGACCCTGGGCAGCTGCTGCTGCGAGATCATGTCCTCCGAGAGCTCCCCGGCCGCGCTGTCCGAGGCCGACGCAGACATAGACGTGGTGGGCGGCGGCGGCGGCATCGGAGGGGGGGAGCTCCCAGCCCGCTCCGGGCCCCGCGCCCCCCGGGACGTGCTCCCCCACGGCCACGAGCCTCCCCCGGAGGAAGCGGAGGCAGACGTCGCCGAGGACGAGGAGGAGTCGGGTGGCTGCTCGGACGGCGAGCCCCGCGCCGTAGCGCCCCGGGGGGCGGCGGCGGCCACAGGAAGCCCAGGGCCCGGCGCGGCGTCGGCGGCGGCCAGGGGCGCGGCGGGGCCCGGGCCGGGACCGCCGTCGGGGGGCGCGGCGACGCGGAGCCCGCTGGTGAAGCCGCCCTACTCGTACATCGCGCTCATCACCATGGCCATCCTGCAGAGCCCCAAGAAGCGGCTGACTCTGAGCGAGATCTGCGAGTTCATCAGCGGCCGCTTCCCCTACTACCGGGAGAAGTTCCCCGCCTGGCAGAACAGCATCCGCCACAACCTCTCGCTCAACGACTGCTTCGTCAAGATCCCCCGCGAGCCGGGCAACCCGGGCAAGGGCAACTACTGGACGCTAGACCCGGAGTCGGCCGACATGTTCGACAACGGCAGCTTCCTGCGGCGCCGCAAGCGCTTCAAGCGGCAGCCGCTGCCGCCGCCGCACCCGCACCCGCACCCAGAGCTGCTGCTGCGCGGCGGGGCCGCTGCTGCGGGAGACCCCGGCGCCTTCCTGCCGGGCTTCGCCGCCTACGGCGCCTACGGCTACGGCTACGGGCTGGCGCTCCCGGCCTACGGCGCGCCGCCCCCGGGGCCAGCCCCGCACGCGCACCCGCACCCACACCCGCACGCCTTCGCTTTCACCGCGGCCGCTCCGTGCCAGCTGTCGGTCCCCCCGGGCCGCGCCGCGGCGCCTCCACCCGGACCTCCGACTGCCTCCGTGTTCGCCGGCACAGCCTCGGCTCCGGCTCCTGCGCCTGCCCCGGGGTCCGGCCCGGGCCCCGCAGGCCTGCCCGCCTTCCTGGGCGCCGAGCTGGGCTGCGCCAAAGCCTTCTACCCTGCGTCCCTGAGCCCTCCCGCCGCCGGCACCGCGGCGCTCCTGCGCCAGGGCCTCAAGACGGACGCGGGCGGAGGTGCGGGCGGCGGGGGCGCAGGAGCCGGGCAGAGGCCTTCCTTCTCCATAGACCATATCATGGGCCACAGCGGCGGCGGCGGCGGCGGCGGGACCGCACCCCCAGCCGGAGGCGAGGGCTCCCCGGTGCCTCCGTTCGCGACCGCCGCGGGGCCCGGGGGTCAAGCCCAGGTCTTGGCCATGCTGACTGCCCCGGCCCTTGCTCCGGTGGCCGGCCACATCCGCCTCTCGCACCCCGGGGACGCGCTCCTGTCCTCAGCGCCCCCGTTTGCCGGCAAAGTCGCTGGCCTCAGTGGCTGCCACTTCTGACCGCCAGCGGGCTCTGGGCCAGGTAGGCCCGCACCTCCTCAGCCCTCTCCCTGGCGCTCCTGCGGTCCCAGCGGAACTCAGGGAGTCTTATTATTTATGGAGAGTCCCCGGGCCGGGGGGCGACGCGCGCAGGGAGCCAGCACTAAAGGTTCCACCACGTTCAGAATGTCGCCGTGGTTGGGACCAAGCGGGTGCCACCGCTCAGGGGCGAAGCCCCCATGATCCCACCGCAGCATGAGGCTGTGAGGGCGAGCGGGGGAGTCTTTGCTTTTCCCTCTGTGCTGCGCGCCGCAAGGCTGTCAAGGGGCAAGAACGCAGGAGTCGGCTGCCCAAGGCCCCGCGGTCCCCCGCGAAAACACCGACTGCACCGAGAGCTCTCCCCTCTGCCTTCTCTTCACCCCTCGCTCAACTTACAATTGCTTGTCCAATTTTATAAGTTAAGGACATCTAGTTCCGCTCTGTGCTTCAAAGAAAAATTGAAAAAATTTTTTTTGCCGGTCTCCAAGGAAGTTCGCACCCCCTGAAGCCTAAGCAGTGTCTACACCAGCGAAGCCGACGCAGAGGTGAAGCTGGGAGGCTCCGCAGAAACCCAGAGCCCAGCCCACAGCCCACTGAGGAAAAACCCTGTCTCTTTTGTTTGGGTGCTTCTAAAGGAACTCTTCGCCGTTCCTGGGTGGCCGGCGGGGCCCAGCTGTCCACGGCCAGCAGCTTTCTGCCATATTTATTGTAGCTAAAGGCAGTGAGGGTGGGTGGAAGAGGTTAGGCAGGGGTCTGTAATTATGTGTAAATACCTGTACAGCAGGCTGCTTGCCGCCTTCTCTGTCCACTGGCTGTGCATTGAGTTAGACTTCTCCACCTGGAGCAGTTTGTGAAGTCGTCGAATGGTTTGTGTGGAAGAAACAAAAAATCTGATCCCAGTGCCCACCTTCCCCAGCTCCCTGTTGGTGTCAATTGAATAAATGTCTGTGAACTTGCGCAGTCATCAGCTATCTGCTTGCCTGCCCTCCCTCCCTGGTCCTCCTGTGGGGACAGAGAGGCCACCTGTCAGCCCCATGGCCCAGGCAGATGGAGAGAGCCCCAGACTTATCAGACACCCCGGGAGCCCCGTGGCCTTGGCCTTCAGGTGCTAATGGGGCCAGGTCACTGGGAAGCCCCTGACCCTGCAGTACTTTCATTTTCACTCTGGTCCTAGGGAAGGGTTTTGCCTGAGCCTGTGTACAAGGATCCTATTTCAAACACACCTGAGTAGCCTCATCTTTGTCTAGGTTAGATTTTAGGGTGGTGGGTTCAGGGAGCAGATCTGGGTACCTAGTGCTCATCATGGTCCCTGTGTTCACTAAATGAGACCTGAGGTAAAACTGTCTTGTGGCTGGTTGTATGTCTGCAAAAGTTCTGTTTTTGGTTCATTTCCGTGTGTGGGTCAGTTCATGGGCTTGTTTTTGGATTTCCCCCCACGTGTCCTGGTGAACTGGGTGAACTGTATTTTGGTCTGTCTGTAGTTTTCTTTCTGTGTGCATGGTTGTGTATCTCTTCATCACTGTCTCTGAGCGGGAAGAGGCTTCTGTGACTGCACATGGGCCTTAGGAAACCCCTGCTCCTGCACACAGAGCAGTTGGAGAGAAGTCCTTGACTGGGGGTTCTGGGAACCCTCCTTCCTGCTAGAGAGGGCTCCATGTGGATTGTGGCAAAGGAAGGGCCTGATGTCACACTCTTGTGTGGGTGAACCACCCAGTCCTTGGCACTGGACTCACAGTGGGCAGCCCTTGCTCTAGGGCAGGTTCACGGGGGCTGGTTGGAGTCTTTCATCAGCCTGTGGGGCCTCCCAGCTCTCCGCCAGTGCCTGGCACTCCCAGGTGATTAGATCTTCGCTCGGATGAGGTTGCTGCTTTGGGGGAACCAAGGTGGTTGCTCTGCTTTTCTCTCTGTGGGCGCCCTTCTCGGAAGGCAGGCAGAGAGAAGCAGCGTGGAGGTGCTGGGTGAGGCAGTTCAGCCTCCGCAGGAAACAGACCTATGTTGAGGTGACACACCGGGGAGAAGGCAGAGAACCAGGTGCACAGAGCTTGGAGGATGGGCAGAGGGAAGCCTTGTTGGCCTCTTCAGTTACAATGCCAGCAGCTAGCAGCTGAGGGAGAGAAGGAGGAGGTGGACAGAGGCCCCTAGAGAAAGAGGGGAGGAGGCACTGGAGCTGGGGAGGGGTTGTTGAGGCTCCCAGGTCGCTCATAGCCTCGCACAGTGGAGGCAGGAGTGTGCTAGGACAGGCAGCTTCCGGCAAAGGAGCGTCCTTCATCTCCATTTTGCCGAAAGCCTAGGAGTGGAGGAGGTGGAAGGCAGTGGGTCCGCTTCCCATCGGTGTCCACAGTGGTCCAAGTAGGGTTAAGGTCAATGGCCAGAGATGGGAAAGGTCTGTTTCCATGGAAGAATGCTCTGTGGCAGCTGCTCCACTGACTTCCCTAGCTCTGAGTTAGATTTTGTTGCTTCTTGGAAGAAAGGTGGATGTGACCATGTTGACTGCCTGTGTGTGCACCAGAACCCTCTGAGTGAAGCAGTTTGCAGCTTGGTGACCTGAGTTAACTGTGAAAGTGTCACTCTCAGACAAGAGGTTGGAGGAAGGAAGAGGTCTATCATTGAAGCCAAAGCCAGATTATTTCTCTGCAAAAGAAAGCGAATGAAGTCAGCCAGGATTCGCGTCTGATAGTGGGCAGATAGATAAGATGCTTCCGCAGTTGTAGTGTAGGTGCGGGCTTCTCTGGGTGTCTGTGAAAGTGTGTATGTGTGCACACGCGTGCATGCATGGATCTCAACACACTGCGTGCTGTGTGTGGGGAAGGACCCCTATCAGGAGGAGACGGAAATAGGAGGACTGGAGAACTGGGGAGGAAATGTGAGCCCCCGTTAGAGGGGCTTGAAAGGGTCTTGGCAGCCGGGATCCCTGACCTAGTCTCCAGTTCCACAGAGGTTCCGAAGGCCAGAACCGGGCCACAACCGGTGGCTGGGAACTGGGGATCTGAGCTTGTGCCCAATGGCTTTGGAAGAATAAACAAAAAACAAACAAACAAACAAAAAACAGGGAGAGAGAAATATTGAGGGAGCCCAGGAGGCTCCAGTGTTCCAGTGACAGGTAAGCGAGGGGTCTGAAAATCGAAACTCCATTGGTTGTCTTCCTGGGGAACCTGGAAGGCTGCACCCGGAGGGATTCGGAGTTAAATCTCCTGACCCCCTCTTCCAGGCTGGAGGGGCTGGGGACTCCGTTTAAAGGGGGCTCACTTGGAAGCCTATCCTCTGGAGAGGAAACGCTCGCCATCCCACCTGAGCGGCTGCTGTGGAGACAGCGGCAGAAGTTCTACCTGGAAAGCCCCAACAATCGGGACGATAATCAGAAAATATCCAGGGCTCACCTTCATCTCTCGGAGGTGAGAAAAAAATAAGGGGGGGTGGGAGTGAAGAATCGGCCTGGAGCTCAGAGAGTGCTGCTCAGAGCGGGCAGTTTAAAGGAGAAGAAAATTGGCGAATTTCAATGGTCAATTTCACTTCATTTCGTTCAATTTCGTTCAATTTCATTCCTTTTCATCCAGCGCCGGGAGGCCCGAGGCCAGGAGGAGGGGGAGGAGGGTCTTTCCGGGAAGAATTTCCCCCGGCTCGCGGGTTTGCTTTCCACGGCTGAGGAAAACAGCTTCGGTTCTCAAACTCCGCCACGCGTTTTGCAACCGTAGCCAAGCGCGAACATTTTATTTCGTGGAAGTCTCTGGTTGGGGTGTTCGAAACACTTCGTTGCGCCTCTTCGCGATCCCTTAGCGCAGCCCAATTAAAGCGGTTAATTCTTTTCACCGCCTATTCCTCCACATCTTCTTTCTTTCTCCAGGGTCTCTCCCCCCCCTCCCGCCTCCGGACCACCCAGGAGCCGGAGTTGAGATGGGGGTGGACACTTCCCCTCCATATCCAATTTGTTCTCATCACAGCGGGCGCGTCTTCGTGGTTACAAAGCGCTCCCCCCAACCCCATGATTTTTTTCCCCTTTTCAAAAACACTTTTTTTCTCTCCCACCCCTTCAAGCAGCAGCCCTCCCTGGGCCCACCCCTCCTTGCTCCGCGCTCCGGTTTATTTAAACTTCGCCTCCTCCAGCGCCGCCGCAGAGCGCACTTAATGAAGTTGAAGACTCGGTGCGCCGGGGTGAAGAGGGTTTGGGATCTGTTGAAAGGGGCGTTTTGTGACACTGATTGAGGCGGGGGGCGGGGGCAGTCGCGGACTAGACAATGACCGAGCAGGCGGGTTTTCCTGAGCGCTGAGTCGGGCGCATAAAGGCGCCGACGCCGTTGAAACGAGGGAGCCAGCAAGAGAAAGAGAGAAAAGCTGTTGAGTGCGGAGCGTGCCTCGGGAGCTTTGGTGCTGAGAGGGGAGGTGGGAGGAGGCGGCTCGCCCCGCTTCTTTACCGACCCAATTCGGAGTTTACTTTGAACCTTGCTTGCCCCGCTCCAGGGAAGCTAGGCGAGCTCGGGTTTGCGCCTCAGTTCTCCCAACGCGCGATTCAAAGTGCTGTCTGGGCTGGGCCCTGGCGAAGGCGTCCAGGAGAGCCAATCCCGAAGGCGAGACCCAGTCCACTTAAGTTCCTGGGGCTCGGCTGTGCGGTTTCGGGAGAAACGGAAAGAACATGAAAGGTGGGCGCACCGATCCGAGAGGGTCGTTCAGCTTTCCAGGTGCTTCACCCATCTGGGTGTTGGAAAGCAAAACAGGTGTTGAAGGGACGTTTGGAGTGGAATAGTTCTGTTAAATCGGCGTCGATACGAACCCAGAGAGAAATTGCAGGAGGATAGAGGCTCCCGGGTTGGGTTTCGGGAAGGAGTGTTTCAGCCGGCTGATGGGCGCGGCGCGGCGCGGGGCGGAGCTGCACCGCCTCCTTTCCTGGCCGCGCGAGCTAGGGCGCCCGGAGCTGCGGCCGCTCCGGAGGCCTGGGACTCCGGATTGCCGGAGGAGGGAGACGCTGCTCCAGCGCGCTCTACCGAGTGACTCCGCGCCGACCAACACCCTCGGATGCTGGCTGACTGTCGCTGCACTGTCAGCCCTGAGTCCCCGGCCTTGCCGTGTGCTATCTTTTCGCCCCATGCGGACTCGGAGCGGAAGTCGCTCGCGATCCGTGTCTGCGTTCTTCCAGGCTGTAGGGCACTCTGTCGGTGTCTTTGTCTTGGTAAGCCAGCTTCCTCGACGAAATTTCGTCGTCCTAGCTGGGGTCCCTGGAGTGACAGTTTTCACCGCCTCCCCCCGCCCCTCCCCGTCCCGCCCACGAGGCACGCGGCTCCCGAGGAGGCACGCGCTGCTCCAGGGGATGCGCTCAGCCGCGGCTGCTGGGACCCGCGCGTTTCACTCCCCCCCCCGCCGGGAAGCTGGGGCCTGGGAGGGCTGTGCCATTTCTCCATATGTTGGAAAATTGCTTGGGGGCTGGTCTGACCTCTGGGGCGTCTGGGTGGGGGTTTCTGTGTACGCAGGCAGAAGAATCTTCGGTCTGGAAGGGAAGATCATTCGGAATAAAAATGGAAAATCCGTCTCTCCGATCCCTTACAATTCCTTGTGGATCCAAAAAGTGCATTTCAAGTCATCTGTGTAGACATTGCCAGACCGTATGTGAGGTTCGGTGGAAGAAACGCGTAGGGGGTACAGGAGGCGACTTTATTGTTCAAGTTAATTCGCTGCGGCTCACGGAGGAGCCCCAGCCCGCCTGTTCTCAGCTCTCCGAGCAGGTGTCGGTACCCCAAGGATCACACCCCTTCTTTTCAGATGCAGATGTACCGGACCCTCCCTCTACCGACTCCTACCACCACCCTGGACGTGTGGTCTGTCGCCCTCCTCCGCTCTCAGCCAGAGCCTTTCCTCTCGGCCACCTCTTCTCGACAGGCGTTTCGGATTCGCGCCCCAGCTTCGAGTCGCGTGCAGATGCTCCACTCTTTTGGGTTAGATCTCGTCTCCCCGCAAGTGACTCGGATGCAGGAGAGCAGCTATTGGGGTTATGGCTTAAACTAGCTTCACAGCCAGCGGCCAGACGGCAGGGGCCGGACGCTCCGCAGGACCCAGGGAAGGAAAGGAGCAGGCCGAGGTCCCGCGGAGCGTCCTGCGGAGCTGCAAAGGGGAGCCTAGGAGCCGAACTCCCGGGCCAGCGAAGCTGTGGAGCCGGCTTGACCCTCAGCTTACCGGAACCCGGCCGTTCCTGCCAGCTACGCCGAAGGTGCCCAGAGTGTCTCGGGGAGAACGTCTGTTCGCAAACCCCGCCGGGACAGCTGCAAAGCTTGGCCGGGTTCTAATGAACCCCCGAGCTGGTTCCGTTCGGTCCTGCTGAAGACCCCGGAGCAGAGCAGCGCGAGGTCTTACCTGCCCGGGGGCCGACCTGATAGGCGAAGAGTGTATCTGCCCGCCGCCCCAGGAGATGTCTTTCTAGGCTAGCTGGCTCCCTCCCTCTCCTCCAGCTTTTCCAGGGCTCCCCTATGTAGGGTATTGTCCTGGAGGCACCAGTGGGAAACCTAGCCTAGCAGTATAGGGCAACTGTTGAAGATGGAAGGAAAAGCAAAGCAAGCAAGTATAACCGTATTTTGAGTAAAACAAAAACAAAACAAAACAACAACAACAAAAACAACAAAGGGAGAAGTCAGTGTGTAAAGGTTTAAGGTTAAAGACGAGGATTTCTGTGTGGTGCTGGTGACTCCAGGGTCACAGCCCAGAGGTGTGTGCATGCTTTGGGTGTTTAGAGAGGGAAGGGGATGGATGTTGGTGTGCTGGGGTTCCTGAGCTGAATATCTGTGTGCAAGATTATGTGTATGTATGCGTGCATGTTGGTGCATAACAGCGTAGGTCCTCAAGTGTACTGAGATGGTTTGGGTGGCTTGAACAGATGTGGGGGGTGTTGGTGGGGTGCATTGGGGTGGGGAGGCTTAGGAGTGGGTCCCTGCAAGAGTGGGCCGACCCGAGTTCCGAACCTTTTCCTTATTTCCTTAGCAAGGACTGTACCCTTTACATACCCTCCCAACCTTCTTCCCCTCTGCAGACAAGGCTGAGGAGTCCCCAGCACAGGGCAAAGCTGGTGAGAGGTTTCAGGACACAGCTTGCTGACTTCCCCCTTGCCTGCCCTGTCCAGGCTCTCTGCAGTCTGGGCTCACACTCCATAGAGATTCAGAATGACCGAAAGGCTCTGTAGTCCCCCCAGCACTTGTCCGCAGCCTGGTGCTTCTGGACTCCTTGTCTTCAGCTTGCACGGAGGGACCTGGCCGTCAGGGCTGCCTGTCTTTACAGCCTTCCCTTCTGTCCCCAGGAGACAGGTGCGTACTGTGGAGCCTGGGACTCCACACTCTTGCAGGGTGCAAGCTTGTAGCTTGCAGGGTGTCTGTTTTAGCTGGGAACATAGGTCTAGAGAGGAACCAGCAGATCCTGGGGGGTCTGCAGGATCCGAGGGCAGAGCAGGGATCCAGCAGCCATTCTGCAGCAAGGAGGGTGATCCAGGTGTTCACTCGGGCAGACATCTCCCTTTGTACTTGACAGACATCATCATCGACCCTGGAGGCTTCTGAATCCCCCTTTGGTTCCAGAAGCATGAGAGCGGAGGACGGGCATCAAGGCGCAATAGAGCAGACACTTTTCTGGGTAAAGGAGAGAGACCACCTGGAGGTCTTCAGTATGGAGGATTGCCACCGAAGGGAGGAAGTGCCAGGCCGTGTGTGTGTGTGTGTGTGTGTGTGTGTGTGTGTATTGCTCCCCTCAGTATGGGTTTTCAGGTGCAAGAGGTCTGGAGCCAGCAACCTGTTTGGAGGCCTGGGAGGACTTAGGGGATGGGCAGGCGGGGGTGAACGTCAGAATTTGCTAGTAAATTGCTTCTTCTGCTTTGATTTTGGGAGGAGGCGGTGATTTTCCTCCCGATGGCTTCTGTGAGTCCCCTGGACAATCTGTCCTCCAACTGGCCCACCTGACCACTCCAAGCTTGAGTAGAGAATAAAGGAAGAAAATCCGGGTGCTCCATTCCGCAGGCAGCTGTGGCTATAAATATGGGTCGGATATGCTGACGGGGCTTCAGGGCGGGTACGGGTGTGGGGGGAGGTTAAGTGTAGGCTAAGTGTGTGCCTGCCTTCTGGATCTGAGTTCAGTGAGTGCCCCTCCTCCCCTCTGTCTAACCCAGGGCCTCTACTGCAGGCTACAAGCCTGGACAACTGGGCTGGCTCCCTTTCTGGATCCTCAGAGTTTCCATGGGGGCTCCTAGGTTTACTCCTCACCAGGCAGACCTCTAGAGGAGAGGGATGGCCAAGTCTCTGTGGGGCAAGAGTCCCCAGTTCTGCCTGGATCTGCCTCCTTGGAGGAGGGGCTGAGGGTGAGTGAGCATAAGAGTGGGTGGCCCCAAGGTGTTGAGCCCTTTCCTGGGTCTGGGTGGTGTGACGCAAGAGGGAACGGGAACCTCTCCCTTGCCTCCTTGTATTCCCTGTATACTCGTCCCCTTCCCCCTGCTGCAGCTTTCCAAGCATCCCTGCCAAGAGGTGATGCTGGGGGCAGGCAGCAGAGGCAAAGCACCCCACAGGAGCTGGAGGACAGCACATGGAGAAGTGGGGAGGGGACTGGGCTCCACTTCCTTCTCAGACTTCTTCACCATAGGCCAAACTTCTGAGTTTCTGATTTTGTAGCAGTGTTGTCTCTGGACATGTTGAAAGTCTGGGGGGTGGACAGCACCCTGAGAGATGAGTGGGTAGAATGGGTGTGGGTGAACCTAAACCCTAGAAGGATAGGGAGGGACCAAGGGGAAGGGCCAGGCTGTGTAAAAGCTTTCCTGGGTTGTATTTTCAAAGAGACATATCTCCTTTCCACCCACATTGTCTCAGGTCCTGGGTCACAGACAAGTCACAGACAAGCTCTTCTGCGCAGTGTACTCTGATCAGAGACATACCAAAAATGTGTGCAAAGAATATTCAAAAGCAGTTGTTACTCCTGGAGGGCAAGTCTCCCACTCAAAGGGAGCAGGACCCAGGACCTAGATTCCTAAAACCCTCCCCGACAATGGATCCAGAGTGCTGGCACAGCCCAGCCGCCTGGGGGCGCCTCTGGTCCCAAAGTAACCAGAGCTATTCCTGAGCTAGCAGCAGCTGACCAGTCCCTGACCCCCGTGACCCTGCCCAGCCAGGGCAACCTTTCCACTAGAGGCTGGCCCTGCAAAACGGCACAGCCTTGTTCCAGTGCTGGAAGTTCTGGCTCCAAAAGGATGGCCTCAGCCAATGCGATAGTGGACTTAATCCAGCGCCAACAGGGCTGACTGATCCCAAACTGACTGGAGCTGATCCTGTGCTAGGGAGCTCTGTGTTCCCGCTGGCCAGGCTCACCGTGCACAAACAGGTACTAAGGCTGTGCTACACTCATCCTAGCCCCAGGCCCCAGAGCTCTTGCACCCCAGCAGGCTGCCCCAGCCACCTCCAAGCTGTTCTATTCCTCTCTTCCTCTGACAGTTCTGGATACCTGGGTAGACAGGAGGCTGCCACAGCTCAGTGCCTAATAGGAGGTAGGGTGTGGGGAGGGAGGTGTCCTCAGGGGAAACAGTGGAGTGCGGCTGGGGCATCTTGGGTGCCCTTCTGTGGCTGTGCCCACCCCTGCACCAGGGCTCACTGTGGAGCCACCTTCTCTGTCTACATTGGCAACCTTAGTTTTGCAGTACTCTCTTCCCTGGGACCCATCTACCACTCTGTACAACCGAACGAACCTGTTGCCAGGCTGCCCTCCTTGCTGGGCTGTCCTTCCTCACCCAGTCATTAGTTTTACTCCATGTCTGCCGTCTTTGGTCACCTAACTTGAGCATGGTTCTCTGCCCTACATGGAAGATGCAGGGCTGAACAAAGCAGAGGTGGCTGCTGTCCTCAGGACAATGATAAGACAGTGGGGAAGAAAAGGTGCACACACATGTCTAATTGAAGCTGGCCTTTGGGCTCTGGGGGAGGAACACCTTGGCTTTGAGACACAGTAGCAGCAGGATGTAGTTTGTAGGGGTGCCGTTCACGCTCTGACTCTGCAAGCTGGGATCTGTTGAGGGAAGAGGGCGTTACCACCAAGCTCCATTCCGTTTGAGTTCTGGCCACCAGGCTTGCTGGTCCCTCACCTCCCATTATCTGTCCCCAAGAGCTTGTGGTGGTATGGCCGACCCTGGATGGAGTCAGTCTGCATTCCAACTCCCAGAGCAGCTGAGGCCCCTGGTGCAGTCCCCAGGCCCTGGGGGTTGGAAGAGGTAACCTACCCTATACAGCAGGCTGTGAAAGCCAGGCTGGCTTCGGGATCTACACCAGCTCTTGGCTCGCCTTACCCAGCATGATGGTTGGCACAAGAAATAGCTGTTAAAAGAACCTAGGAGTCTATCCATGAATGAGTCCAAGGCAGAAGATTGTATGTCCATGGGTCTAATTTTCTCTTCTCCCCCCTTCTATCTGGTTTGCTTCATGTTCAGATGTTATCTCTGCCTTGGGCTGCCTGTCATTCCCACCCTGCCCTCAGCCTGAGGTCAGGTCCTATCTCTCAAGTTCCTATAATTTTCAGCCTACTGGTCTACCTCCCTCCCTATGGGAGCTTCTTGAGGGCAGGAACTCTGTTGATGCATCCCTCTGCTCCTAGTGCTCAGCCCAGGGTCTCCAACAATGCCTTGTCTTGCTCAAAGACAACAGAAGTTATGCTGCTCTGGAGTAAGAGTCTTAGCAGAGCTTTGAGGTGCTCTGGTGCGGGACATGGTAGGAAGCAGAGTGGGAGCAGCACGGTCCAGAGCAGGAGCTGGGGGCCTCTGACTGTCCCTGCCCCAGTGCTCCAGGATACCAGAGCTTGACTCTGGCTTGTTTCTACTGCTGTCATAAAAGGAACTTGGTGCAGGCATGCACTGAGAGGAGGGGACCAGGGAACTGATTCCCAGCTACCCCAGACCCCAGGCACAGCAGCTGTCAGGGTGTCAGGGTTTTGGGATGTAGACTTGTGTGCTCCATGGCTGGGAAAAGGTTTCTTGGGGGCTGGGAGGTGCAGCAGGAGGAGTGGCTTCAGGGATGTGGCACCCAGAGGCAGACTCAGTCTGAGACCCACAGTTGGTATCTTCTACTAGGGTGTGAGAGGGCTTTTGTTTTAACTCCATTGTGACTGTGGCCAGACCGCCAAAATGACAGTGGTCTTGCTTTATCTGCAGGGGCCCCATTCCAAGACCCTCAGTGATGCCTGAACCCATGGATGGTACCAGACCCTATATGCACTGTGTGTTTTCTACACACACATGCATAGACCTTTGCTAAAGCTTAGATTGTAAATTAAGCACAGTAAAAGATTAATAATAATAGTATGATGAAAGACCAACAATGATAATATAATAAAATGAGTCAGCTATGATACTATCTGGCAATACACTTCATTAGAAGTTCTGAATTGCTTATTTCTGGAATTTTCCAATGAACATTTCCAGACTGCGGTGCCTGGGAGTAACTGAGACAGAGGTTGAGGGGACCAATGTGTAGAGATCTGGAGGGGGATGAATTCTGCTTGTAAATCCAGAATGGGCAGAGAGTTTCTGAGAGGAGAGGCTGGGAAGCACTAGGACTGTTATCCTAGATTCCCATATTTTTTTTAAACGTACAGATGCTGTGTGGACCTGGGCCTGGCTGTGGGGTGACGGAGCTGAGCCAAGCAGGTGCTTCTCTCTGTTGTCTACACACCTGCTTCCTTTGCAGTGGCCCATCAGCATCCCGACATCAGGACTACTGCAGGGGCAGGGCATCGGCTGGGGAACAAGAAGGGAGGTTATTCAACTTCCTCCCCCTGGAGAAGCTCACAGTCCTGTGTTCAGAACAGAGGCAGTCAAGTCTGTGGGGGAGGAAGAAGCATTTGAGCAGGGCTTTGGAAGTTGGAAAAATGTGCAAAGCAGGTTGGATGTGAGGGGAGACAATTGTAGTCTGTACTCTGTAAGTGAGGGCATTTTTAGGGGAGCTTAGAGTGTGTCCTTTGTGAATTTCAGCTGCAGGACCCACCCTGCTCTCTCCCTGTCTTCACACAGCTCCCTGGGTGTGGTATGTGGGCTTCAAGGCAGTCATTGGCACTGATGCCATGGTGTAGTGGGTTAAGCCTCCTCCTCTGGTGCTGGGATACCATGTGGGTGCTGGCTTATATCTTGGCTGTTCCATTTCTGGACCAGTAACCTGCTTGTGGCCTGGGAGAGCAGTGGCGCAATGGGCCAAGTCTTTGGCTTCCTGCACCCGTGTGTGAAACCCCGAAGAAGCCCCTGGTTCCTGACTTCAGATTGGCTCAGCTCCAGTCATTGTGGCATTTCGGGAGTGAACAAACAGATGGCAGGTCTTTCTCTGGTCTCCCCTGTCTACAATTCTGCCTTGCCAATAAAAATAAAATAAATCTTTTTTTTATATAAAAATCTCAGTCATTGAACAATAACTGATTTTTCCTTCCTAGCCCAAATGTCACCTGAGTGATGTTGGAGGTTGGGGAGGCACTTGGTTCCACATGGTGATTCAGAGACTAGCGGCCTTGCCTCCATTGGTTCCACCATTCTCTAGGGTTTGAGTTGCTGCTACTTTTTTGGGGTGAGGGATGCTTGTAGGCCACTTTGGGCAGAGTAAGGTGGCCCGTGGCTTGCTAACAAAAGACTTAATTATATTGAGAGTCAAGTAGTCATGTATCAACCTAGTTCCAACATTCTGAGAATACTTCCTGTGATAAGATAACAGCGATATCGTAATAGCAAGGTAAATAACATACAGCAGTGGGATTAGCAATTTTGAAGTGTACTGAGCGTAAATGACCTTCTGATACTTTTTGCAACCATTTAACATACTATAGAAAAACATCTGCAATGTCTATGCATGGCAATATTACACCTGTGGAGACTGCTTCTGTGGTTGAAATGGAATGTAAGGCGGAGATTTTCCTCACATTTTGTGAAAATAAAAGTGCAAGATGTTCCCACCCAAATTTGTGAAGGTCATAATCAACAACTTCTATCAGTTCACCCCAGCGGGCTGTGTCCCCAACTCCAGACTCTTGACATTTTCCACTAGAACTGCTCAGTTAGGTGTCTGAGAGGGAGGGAGGGAGAGAGAATAGGAAGGATTCTCGGGCAGACGTTTTTGGTCACTCTGGCCACCTGTGTTGTGGCTCAGTGGTTTCAGCTGCCTCCTAAGACAGCGGCATCCCGGATTGGAGTGCCAGTTTGAGGCCTAGCTGCTCTGTTTCCCAGTCACTCCTTGGGGTAGGCCTGGGAAGGCAGTGGAGAGTATTTCAAGTGCTTGGGCCCCTGCCACCCGTGTAGGAGCCCTGCAGTGAGTTCCTGGCTCCTGGCTTTGAGCTGCCCCAGGGAAGTGAACCAGGGCATGGAAGATCTCTTTCTCCTTCTGATTCTCCCTCTGTTTCTGTCATTTTACCTTTCAAATACACTTTTTTTTTTTTTAAATTGTGAAGTCAGATAGAGAGGAGGAGAGACAGAGAGGAAGATTTTCTGTCTGTTGATTCATTCCCCAAGTGGCCGCAACGACCGGAGCTGCACCCATCCGAAGCCAAGAGCCAGGAACTTCTTCCAGGTCTCCCACACGAGTGCAGGAACCCAAGACTTTGGGCCGTCCTTGACTGCTTTTCGTGCCACAAGTTGGGAGCTGGATGGGAAGCAGGGCCACCAGGATTAGAACCGGCATCCATATGGGATCCTGGCACGTGCAAGGTGAGGACTTTAGCCGCTAGGCCACCACACTGGGCCCTCAAGTACACTTTTAAAACAGTCCTTTTTAGGGAGGAGTCAGATCTGGAAGGGGATGAATATTGCTTCTGACCTTGTTTCTCGGCCAGAAGCTGGCTGTGTGGCTCCAGCTCACTGCACGAGAGGCTGGGACAAGTGGTCTAGGTGTGTATGCTGGGGTTGGTGACCACACAGTGCTGGTGCTGGGCAGGTGAGTGGCTAGGACTGTCTTTGTTGGGAAATAGAGGCTACCAGGTCTGTGTCTCTTAGAGGAGAGAAGGTCAGAGCTTCGTTTATTCCATCTGGCTTGTTCACCTTCAGGCGCAGAGATCTCTGGGCTGCAGTTGGTGCTGAGTGGCTCACTGGCCCCTTCCTCTTCTTGAACCTGCAAACCCCCTGCTGTGTCCTATCACACTTACTTATTGTTTTAAAGTTTTATTTATGTATTCGAAAAGCAGAGTCAGAGAGAGAGAGAGAAGAGACATACACACAGCCCCCAAGAGAGGGCTGAAGCTGGCCCTGCTCTGCCAGACCTGGGGTGCAGCAGGGCCCTTTTGGAGTTGGAAAGTGTGTTCTAAGAGACCCCCTCCTGGTCAGCTTCCAGGGCTTGTGTTGTCCCCATGGTGACCACACAGAAGTGCCACCCCTATCAGTTCTCTGTTGGGCCAGTGGGCCTTAGGTGCTTCCTCTGTTCTCCTTCCTCTCCCTTCTTCCCTGCTCCCTGTGTTCTCTCTAATGGAGGGGGACTTGGGGCTTGGGTTTCGGGGATGTAGGGAGGGTGCTGGCTGTTGGACAGTTGCTCAGGGGACAGCTTTACTCTGCAATGACTGCCTGGGGAGAAGTCAGAGCAACCCAACCCTGGTTGGGCCTGTTCTGTGCAGATGCATGAAAGTAGCCTGCTGGTGTGCAGGCACACACGCCAGCCTGGCACAGGGATGGAGAGTCAGGGTTTAGGTAAACACACCAGCATGTCAGCACATACAGGTTAAGGTAGATCCATGTGACCACTGCACTTAGCACAAGGAAATGAAAAAAAATGTGTTTAGCATTTATTTGGTTGCCCTAATGCAGAGTTGAGTATGTGGATAATTTTCTGATAGGTAATTATCTTGGAAGAGCCTATTTCCGGGGACATGGACATTATCAGCTGGCAATGCCTCCTTTGTGAATTGTGTCTTCTATACAGGGTCCTCAGCCTTATATACAGGGTCCTTTGTGAATTTTGTTTATACACAGGTCCTCTTTACAGGTTCTAGCAAGGTGCCAGTAACCCTATCTGTGTTATTCACATGTGACACAGAGGGTATGAATTGGGAGTGTGTGAGGCACATCATGTGTGTTGGCAGGTGTATCTTCCCCAGAGGATGGAGATTTCTTTGTGATGGTTCTCTTTCTCTCTCTCTCTGAATGTAGGTGTATCTGCTGGCGTGCTGGGCCCATGTGCATGGGTGTGCATGCCTGGGGTTGGCAGGAGAAGTGTTCAAGCTTCAGGAGCAGTGGAGAGGCAGCTAGCCTGGCTCTTGGGAGACACTCATGTGTGAAGAGCTCCATGTTGGAAAGCGGCTGTTTAACAACTTGAGCATCGAATTATAGCCCACGTGGGCAGAGGTGTCAGCGGTCGCTGGTTGCTGTAAATACTTCAATGCAATTGACAACAGCTTGTGAAGGCCTGAGTGACATGATGGAGGGGTGGGTGCAGAGGAGGGGCAGCGTCTCCTGTAGGGACCCTTGAGCTTGTGGTCCTGTCTGCTAGATCTAGAGCTGGTGGGGTTGGCTATGTCATGGGGGAGCAGCAGGCCTGGATTTAGGTGGATTTAGAACTAGATCTGTTCTAAATAATCCTGCAGCTGAGCAACCTTGTGCGAATGACTTAGCTGCACTGTGTCTCAGTGTCTCTTTCTGGGAAAAAGCCCCTGAAACACACAGGTCATCATACCCCAAGAGACTTTTGTGAGGAATTATCGAAACGTCTTTCATCTGAAAGCACTTGTGGTTACACGGGCATCAGCTTTTATTGCCTTGTGTGGGATAATGCGTGAGAATTAACACAGTGCCTCTCTCGCAGGAAGCCCTCAATAAATGTTAGCTAATGTTGTTAGCCTATTGCTATTGCTATTGCTATTGTCTTCCTAAGCCTGGACCCATAGCTGGGGCTGCAACAACCCTTCCAAATATGCACGGAAAAAAAGACTTCCCAGCGCGCAGCCAGTGGGTCTTTGTGGGTTTTTGCAAGAAGATGGTTTTAGTTTTCAGTCTTTCAGAGAATCCTGCTGGACAGGATCTGAGACTGAGAGTGTGCCTGCAGAGCCTGGACCCTCTTGCCTTCCTTAGTGCCTTGGCTGCCTTCTTGAAAAGTCCTGTGCAAATGGATTTTTGCAACTCAATCCCATTTAAAATGCACTCACAGGATGGAGGGCTTAAAGGGACCCCGTGGTGAATTCCTTTGTAAAGCAAGGAATTGCCTGAGTGTATCTATTTTGCAAAAGTACAGATATTTACAAAGTAGTGATAGTGAAGATTTCTTGCGTGCCTACTATGTGTCAATTACTTAGTGTCTGTAATTTAAATTTAGACACACAACAAGCCCATGGGTCAGCATTCTAATGTTCCCTAAGGTAAAGTCAGTGCACAGAGGGTGGTGTCCCCTTCTACCCTGGAGTGTGACGCAGCTGGGACAGGAGCCTGCCAGGAATTCCTCCATGGCCTCCCCCACTCCTCTTCTCCATCACCGCCTTCATTTTTCTGCAACCACAGGAGAATCTTTATTTTACATTTACTACAAAGAGGGTAGTCCACAACCTCAGCGACCCACACCGGGATTCCACACCCATGCTTTTGCTTCATCTAACCTTACCCTGATTGATTGATTTGATTTATTTGAAAAAGAAACAGAGACCGAGATCTCTCATCTGCTGGTTCATTCCCCAAATGCCTGCAATAGTCAGGACTGGGCCAGGCCAAACCCAGGAACCCAGAACTCTACCTGAGCTTCACTGTGGGTCTAGGACTCAAGTACTTGAGCCATCACCCTGCCTCCCAGGGTCTGCATTTGCAGAAGGCTGGAAGGAGGAGTAGAGCTAGGATCAAACTCAGGCACTGTTGATATGGGAAAGCTACTTAGGGACCACAGCTGGGAGTCACAGGCTGTAAGTCCCCTGATCCTCCACTCTGCCCCCTCTGCATGTTACTCGATCCTTGTACTTGTCCATCTAACCATCCCTTCCTGCTTCACCAGGGACCCAGGAGGAAGGTCCCATGTGATTAGCCACTCCCCTTCTGTCCTCTGTAAGAGGCCAGTGATTGGGAGGGGTCTCTTCTCTCTGCTTCCCCTCCCTTTTCTCCCCTTTTTGGCTCACTCCCCACCTAGGTCTGCATGTGTGTGTGTGTGTGTGTGTGTGTGTTTGCTTTCTCATCTTTTAAATAAACTTTATCACTTTGTGCACCAAACATGTGCCTCTACTTAGAATGTTTCTCTAAGTAGGAGGCAAAGACTTGGAAGGAAAGCTAAACCCCACTTCCTCCACTTCATTCGGTTGTGGGATGCTAGTGTCCCAAGCAGTGTTTAATTGCTGTGCCAAAGCACACCAGCTCCTTCATGAAGTTTTTGATGGCTCCTTATATGCTGCATATATTATCACTTGCTGTAAGTGAATGTTTTCTGCTACATTTCTATTGTAAGTTATGGTGCGATGGAGATTGGTCTTCTGAGAGCATCGCTTGCACTGCTGGCTCCCTCCTACGGCAGCAGCTGTTCTTCACAGCTTGAGTCATTTGACAGTTCTTAGAGTATTTGTTTTCTTTGATAAGGAGGCACTGAATCTTTTGCAGCTAATGATTGTGACAGGAGTTAATAATGTGACTGTGACCTAATATGGCTCTCAGTGCTCCACAAGGATTTCTGTAATGTTCTGTGAGTGGTGGTACTCTTCTGATGATTGGCTTTGGGTCTTGAATTCACCTTCGTGAAGTCCTTTTGATCTTACAGCAGGCCTTGGCCTGCTGGTGTGTCTGCGGTTCCGTGATTTTTGGAGTCCTGGTCTAGGGGGTCTTGAGTCTTGAGCACCCTCCGCCTGAGGAGGAGGTGTTCTGGGCACAAGTCCGCAGAGAGGCTTGGATCCTTGCACTTATGCACCTGCACTGCTGGTGTGGGGCCAAGCGCTCTGCTTCTGGGGACAGTGCCTTCTGAAGTGGCTTTCGAGGATAGCTGGGTCAAGCAAGTCATTCTCAGCATGGTAGGTGGCCACCCATGCATGGGACGCACCCCTGCCCTCTGCTGCTGTTACGGTAGCAGCTCATGGCAGCATCCCAGCAGAGTGTGGGGGCAGATCACAGTCTGCCTTATAAGGCGCTCAAAGCCCCTGCCTCGTCCCCCAGCTCAGACACCTTCCTGTCATCTGCCTCCTTTTCTTTTTTAAAATTAATTTGTTTTTATTGGAAAGGCAGATCAGATTAATGGAGAGAAAGAGAGACAAAGAAAGGTCTTTGATCTGATGGTTCATTCCCCAGATGGCTGAAACAGCAGGACCTGAGCCAATCTGAAGCCAGAAGCCAGGAGCTTCTTCCGGGTCTCCCATGTGGGTGTAAGGTCCCCAGGTTTTGGACCATTCTACACTGCTTTCCAAGGCCATAAGCAGGGAACTGGATTGGAAGTGCAGCAGCTGGGACATGAACCAGCATCCATATGGGATCTGGGTGCTTGTAAGGCAAGGATTTAGCTACTGAGCCATCATGCTGGGCCTCTCCCTGTCCTTTTGAAGGCAGGCCCATGTAGAGGCCTCCCCAAGGAACTAGGAAGCCATTCACCTAACTCTGAGACACAGTTCCCTCCCCGACCCACTTTTCCTTCTTTGTAAGCTGCCGCCCCCCTCAGTGCTTGTTGGAAGGATAGAACTCGACTTAATTTTCACCTGCTCTTACATGTAGCCCTACAAAGAACACAGGCTCACCCTAGCTCAGCCTGTTTCCTTATTGAGATGACTTGTTTTACCAAAATACAGCTAGCCAATAGTCATTTATGAAAAATGCCATTGATCTAACTCTAGACAATTTGGGGAGCAGTAAACACAGGTGATTTTTTTCTTTCTGGTTGAAACTGGGTTGAACATACCAAACTGTGTTTTGTCTGTCCAGAAACTGATTTTCAGACTCCCTAAAAAATGCTGACAAGGGCTCAGATGAAAGACTTTTGAGCAAAACAGGAAAACTAAAAATGATCTGACTTTAACAGGAAGAGTGAAATTGCTCTGAAGTGTTTGGTTAACACTGGTACATCAAATGTGCTAGGTATCTGGGCATCTCACCGGCCTGCTTTCCAGCCTTGCCATGGCATGCATCCCACTTGAAGGTTGTTGTACGACACTCTGGGCCAAGTGCCCCGGGGTAGGTCATAGCTCCTGGGGTGTGCATGTCCATGAGGAGCCTGAGCACAGGGCTATCCCGAAAGACGTCCCCTAAGCCAGTGGGGGTTGGGTTTCTCAGAAAGCAGCACTGGGGACACCTTAGGGGTGTCTCCCTAGGTGGAGGAGCTAACAGGTAGGACAGACTGACAACTTGTGGGGTTACTGTGTGGGAAGGCACAGTGCATGAGTAGAGAGTTACAGGGAAGGCTTTTCACCATTTGCAACAGTGTGCCAACTTTAACACATTTAAAAAATTTATTTGAAAAGCTGAGAGACAGACACAAAGAGATCTGTCATCCATTGGTTCATTCCCAAGAGAAGCAAAAGCTAGGGTGCAGTCAAGAGCCCAGCGCCCAATCTGGATCTCCGTGTGTGGCAGGGACCCACATGCCTGTGCTATCACCTGCTGCCTCAGGTACATGCCGCAGCAGGTTGGACTAGAAGTGAGCAGCTGGGATTTGAACCAGGCCCTTGGGTACGGCATGCAATTACTGCACCAAACACCCACTCCAAGTTTACTTTTCTTTTCTTTTCTTCTTTTCTTTTCTTTTCTTTTCTTTTCTTTTCTTTTCTTTTCTTTTCTTTTCTTTTCTTCTCTTTTCTTTCTCTTCTCTTCTCTTCTCTTCTCTTTAAGATTTACTTATTTTATTGGAAAGGCAGATTTACAGAGAGAGGAGAGAGACAGAAAGATCTTCCATCTGCTGGTTCACCCTCAAAGAGGCTGCAACAGCCAGAGCTGGGCCAATCCAGAGCCAGGAACCAGGAGCTTCTTTGGGTTTCCTACATGGGTGTAGGGTCCCAAGGCTTTGGGCCATCCTTGACTGCCTTCCCAGGGTACTGGATGGGAAGTGGAGCTAATACATGAACCAGGACTTGAAGTGGCACCCATATGGGATCCTGGTGCATGCAAGGAGAGGACTTCAGCCGCTAGGCTACTGTGCTTACTTTTTGATGAGCATTTTGAGAGAAGGAGCCCTATGTGTTATTTGACATTGTATATGCAACACCTGGCAACGCACAGTTAGATCTGGGTCAAGTGGTCACCTCTGGCGGGGCCAAAAAGATGGCAGGATGTGGGGGAAAGCGAAGGAGACGGGAGGCGCTGCTGGTGAAGTTGTGTGGGCAATGGCACAGAGGCAGGAAAGCATGCAACATATGCTGGGATCAGCGAGGGGCCTGGTGTGTCTGGAAAACAGGGCTCATGCCAGGGAACTGTGGGTGAGGAGGCTGGGAGGTGGGCAGGAACGCCACATTTTCCAGGTTGGCTTGGAGACTGTGTCAGTAATTCCCTGCTGAAAGGAAGGGGAAGGACTGGGCTACAGATGGCTTTGCTATGTGGCCCAGGTAGGGGGGGCAAGAGGCTGTGGCCACCTCGGTGAACTTCTGGTGTTATGCAACAAGGGTGGGGGAAGGGCCCTAAAGGCCTTTTTAAAAATGGGCAGAGCAACACATGTGTGTACTCACAGACACACACAATACACACATGTACACCTCCCCCCCAATCCTAAGACTGATTCTTTTTTTCCATTTGTCAAGAGCCAGAACAACCCTGAAGGTAGGAGTTTCAGTGTTAACAGGATGGAAGATTCACGAAACCCTGAGAAGCTCCGTGTTTTCTAAATGGCAACGACCATGGGCAGGGGCGGGGAGCACTTCCGCAAAGCATGCTGCAGGCTGTGGAAGGCTCCTTCCAGCCTTGTGTAAGGTTTGAAGGAGAGCCCCCCTCCTCGACTTTCTCTCGCCAGATGCTTGGCTGGCCTGAGGGCAGGCATCTACAAACTCAGACGCCAAGACCCTGAGTGCCAGAGCTGGCAGTGCATGGTGCTGGCACCACAGCTGCTGCCCAGCTTGGGTACAAATGCCAGCTCCCTGACCTGGCAGTTCTGTGCCCTTGAACTTGGCCATTTAACCTCTTGTTCCCTCCCTTTCTCTCCATGTAAAGCAGTAACAGCTTGCACCTGCTAGGGCTGGGCACTTAGGTGAGCTAGCACCTGCTCAGCAGCATGCCCATGGGTACTGCACACTCCGTTAGCTTTTAGCATTATGAGGAAGCAGAGGTCAGAGACAGATGCGATGGCCTGAGGCTGCATGTAGGCAGCTGAAGCCAGGACTACAATGGCTGTCTTTGGAATTAGGAAACGGTTACATTATTCTCCTTATGCAGTGCTTAAGAAGTTAGGGGAAGAGGACCCAGCACCATAGCCTACTGGCTAAGTCCCTGCTTTGTATCCACCAGGATCCCATATGGGCATCCCGGCTGTTCCACTTGCCATCCAGTTCCCTGCTTGTAGCTTGGGAAAGCAGTTGAGGATGGCCGAAAACCTTAGTTCCCTGCACCCATGTGGGGGACCTGAAAAGTTCCTGATTCCTGGCTTTGGAATGGCTCAGCTCTGACTGTTGTGGCTACTGGGGGAGTGAACGGGGGTGGGAGGGGGATCTCTCTGTATCTCCTTCTTTTTGAATATCTGCCTTTTCAATTAAAATAAATAAATCTTAAAAAGGGGGAAAGAATCATATTTAAAATATTTAATTTAAAAGGCAAAGTTACAGGAAAAGAGAAAGAGAGAGAGAGACAGAGACAGAGAGACAGAGACTTCATTTGGGTCTCACACAGGCATAGGAGCCACCCACTAAGACCATCCTCCACTACTTCCCCAGGCGCATTAGCAGGGAGCTGGATGGGAAGCAGAGCAGTCGGGACTCAAACTAGTACCCATATGGGATGACAGGGGTGGCCCAACTTGCTGTGCCACAATGCCAGCCCCAAGAATCATATTTTTAAAGGATAAAGTTTAAGAATAAGCAAAACTGAAGTTTGATTCTGTAGCTATTCTGAAGCTCAGGTACCAACCAGGAATAACCTTTTAATCAAAGGCCCAAGACACACGTGACTGTGACAAACTGAATGTTACGCAGTCCTCGCCAGGCACATTTCATACAGGTCTGCAGAACAGAGATGGTGAGAATTCTCGAATTCTCACAAGAATAGGAAATGCCCTGCAGTTTAAAGAACACTAATGTTTCTTAATCTCAACTATAACTAAATTTTCAAACATCCACTTTCTCATCCTGTTAGACAAGTAATTGTTATTCACTATAAAATAATAAAAATTGCTATTAGAAAATAAAAAATTGGAGTAGAGGCTAGCATTGTGGCATGGTAGGCAAAGCTGCTGCTGGTGCTGTCGTCATGCTGTATGGGGAGCGGTTTGAGTTCCGGCTGCTGTAGCTCTGATTCAGCTCTATAGTAAAGCACCTGGGAAAGTGGCAGAGGTTGTCTAAGTGTTTGGCACTTGGGGGGTGCCAAGTACCCAAGTACTTAATCCTCTGCCTACATGAGGGACTCAGGTGAAGCTTCTGGCTCCTAGCTTCAGCTTGGCTCAGCACTAGTCATTGAACTTGTCTGAGGAGTGAACCAGTGGAGGGAAGACATCCCCCTGTAATTCTGATTTTCAAATAAATAAATAAATAAATAAACAAATAAGTCTTAAAATAAAAACTTGGAGTAATATAGTTGTGTTTGTGTTTCTTGAACAATGGGTGACAGTTTGCATTTCATTTTGTTCTCATGAAAGCCCTGGCATCACTACATTTGGCTTATAGGCAAAGAAATTTTACTGATAAAGTACTTACTGAATAAGAACGCACAGTCATCTGGTTTCTCTTGACCGCAGCAGAAAGAATCCTTCCCAATCAGGCTGGGCGAGCTGGGGAGTGTCAGAAGAAGGAAGAGAGAAAAGTGGCAGCAGAGCTGGCCCAAGCCTGGAAGAAAAATATTGAACCCTGGCAGGGGCCTTGTGGGTCAGGCTGTGTTTGTTTTTCCAGATCGTGGTCCCTGGCTGTTCCTTGCCAGTGTGTCCTCAGTCTTGGAGTTCTCTCCAGATGGAAGGCTTGCAGACAGATGGAGTGGATGGAAGGGCAGACTGATTGGAGTCAACATTTCTCAACTCCACATGCTCTATACTTCCCTCTGCTCCTCGTTCACCAAACTGCTCCTCCTCTGGGATCCCTGGTGAGGCAATGTGTGTGACCTCCTCAAGGAAGCTTTCCTGTCCCCTAAGCCAAGCCCCTGTCACATCAGGCTGCCCAGGTTTAGATCTGTGTGTGTATGCCACCTCATGTCCTTTTGTGTGTCCTTACCGCTCTCTGCACTCCCCCCTGCCCAGCTCCTCGGCCCACTCCTGCCTGTGAGATAGACCTTTGCTGCCATCATTGAGTGTGGACAGGTGCCGCGCTGACAGACACCACAGCTCTCAGGTTCTTCAGGACAGTTCTATGCCAGGTGCTCCACTCTGTGGTCCCTTTGTCCCCCAGGGGCACTGAGTTTCAGTAAGGAAAACCCTGTGGCTGTGAAGCTTTTGATGAGGTGGTTTAGGGTGTCAATCATTAGTCTCCCATCTTTAAACATTTCTAAGTCTTTGGATGTAAACTTTCACCATCACCATTACTATATTGGTTGGGACTCTAGATCTCTCTCCAAGTGAGAAATCATCTGTTTGAAAATCATCTTCTTTGAAATTGCAGGTAGCTTCTACAGAACATCTTTCACCGCTTTTTTTCTGTGCTATCACAATTTCTACTTCTCTCTAGCCTAGCAATTGTCATGCTGAATTTTAATTAATTGCTTGCTTGTCTGTCTCATTTGTGGATGGAGCCACTTAACCCATCATTGCATCTCTGGTAGCTGGCAAACTGAGCCAGTAGTCCCATTGATCTCTCTGTTAATTCACAATCACTGATCATATATTATCAGTCAATGATCAACATCTGTGTAATCTCCATGTCCATCTAGTAGTTGTTTATCTCTCGGTCTCCCTGCTTTGTGTGTGTGTGTGTGTGTGTGTGTTTGTGTGAGCAAAATTAAGTCACGTTGCAGGTAAATGGCCTCCACCACTCATTGTGGTCTGCTTTTCCATACCCCACTATTGATTTATTTATCTATTTTGAATACACACTTGCTTAAAAGCTTGGCCCCTGTACTTGCTTCCTGAACTCGTCCTTGTTTGCTCCATCCCAGTCAGGATTTAGCATCGCCTGTTCTGCTGTTTGTGACACCACAGGCTACACGGAGAGACTGACGGGCACCTCCCCATCCCTCCCACCTTCCCGGGCTCTCAGAGTGGTGGATCTGCATGCAGAACACTGGCCTGCCGGGCAGGCTCCACTCTTGGGAATGCAGTCCCCAGTTAATGCCCCAGGTGATGTAGCAGGGTTACATGAGGACCGCTCAGACACACTGAGACAAGACTGCCGCTTTGCAAATGGTAAGAGGGGCTGTTCACCTGGAGAACTGCCCAAGAGGATAGGCCCAGGCTGGGAGACTTATGTAAATCAGAAGTAAATGGAATGCAAATATTATGCAAATATGCACACAGTTCTGATTGCTTCTTTCGGGGGAGGGGCGCCTTGGGCAAGCCTCTTTCTAAGGTCACTGGGAACACGATGAGCAGGCAGCCTCTCCCAACCATTTCCTCTGCTCCTGTCAGATCCCTTGTCTCTGCTTGCATCTGTGTGATGCTGGTAGGGGTTGGAATCCCCACCTACTCCACCCTGAGGGGTGGGATTGGGAAGTCCCTGTGGGAAGGTGGGGCTGGAGGACTGAGTCCTGTATACAGGAAGGGGTGGCGGCCAGTCCTTTCCCATGACTGTCTCAGGACCAGTTTTGGGGAAGGCAAGGGTCTGGCTCTTTCCAGGGTAGTCAGTTAGTCCAGCTGTGCTGAGCAGGGAGGTGAGACTGCAGGGGCTAGATAGATGGGAGAAGGACAGCCCTAGTCCCAACAAGTGAGCTGAGCATCAATGAAAGTAGGAGGGGTCTGGGCTGTAGGGAAAGGCTACCTTACATGTGCTGAGGACAAAGGGATGGATTAGGGGGATTTCTTTTTTTTTTTTTTTTAAAGATTTATTCATTTTTTTATTACAGCCAGATATACACAGAGGAGGAGAGACAGAGAGGAAGATCTTCCGTCCGATGGTTCACTCCCCAAGTGAGCCGCAACGGGCCGATGCGTGCCGATCCGAAGCCAGGAACCTGGAACCTCTTCCGGGTCTCCCCTGCGGGTGCAGTGTCCCACAGCTCTGGGCCGTCCTCAACTGCTTTCCCAGGCCACAAGCAGGGAGCTGGATGGGAAGCGGAGCTGCCGGGATTAGAACCGGCGCCCATATGGGATCCCGGGGCGTTCAAGGAGAGGACTTTGAATCACGGTTTTAAGGTAGAAAGTCTGGAATGTGCACTGCTCAGGGCTAGTCCCCTGGGGTGAAGGCTACCCCGCTCCAGGACTCTAGCCTTTGGTCCATTTGTTGCTCCCACCCTTTCTGAATACCTAATCTGTCTCTGAATCCCTAGGTGCTTTACTAGGTGCTCAGTGTTGCTTTAGTTCTCGGGCTCTGTGATTCTGTCAGATCGGCTGGTTTATTATATTCATAGCACAGAGCCTGGCACAGTGCTCATCAGGCATTTCTGGCTCAGCATGGAGATACACCAGCTCCTACATCTTTTCCATATTTTGCTCTGAAAATGTTGACCTCCTATTACATGCCAAGCTCCTACCAAGTTCAGGGAGATACCGAGGGAATCACACGCACAGTGAGACCCACAGTTGGGCCACGGTTCCTGCTGCGCTCCACAGGGTGGGGGGTGAGGGGTGGCGATAAAGGCAGTTAGTGACGTGGCCTTCTAAAACGGAAAATGCCTGCAGCTGGAAGGTGCTGGGGGCCATTCAAGTCAGGAGGAATGGGAGACACATTTCTGACTGAGGGGCCAGAAGGCGGGGACTCACAAAAGCGGGTCCAGGAGGAAGCTACGGGAAGGACCAGCTTCCTGGGCATTGCGAGTGGCATTGTGCCTTAGCTGAGAAGGGCATTCACCCCAAGAGCCCACATCCTATCATTCCTCTGAGGAGAGGGGAGGCCATGAAGAGTTAAGCAGGGGAGGGTTTGGGTCACCTTTGGGCTTGGGGCCAGTCCTGTGGCTGCTGTGTGACTGGTATGCTGGAGTGGCCCAGGTGAATGAGGTTGCCAGGACTGGGACCAGGCTGGGGTGTGGGGTAGCAGGGCACCTGGGGGCTTTGGGAGCTCCAGGGAGTCACAGATGATGGGACTTGGGTGTCAGGGAGAGGAAGGGATGAATCTCCAACAGGGGTGTTGGCTGGGCAATGGGGAGCTGGGAGAGGGTGGGGAGAGATCCATTCAGTGTCACTATTGGGAGCTTCGGGAACTGATGGGACAGCCAAGAAGGGATCCCGGGAGGCAGGAGCAGGTGGGCATCTCTGGACCTGTGAAGTGGGCAGAAGCCAGGCGGGCGTTTGGAGACCCAAGGGAGCTGTCTCCACCTCCCTGCACTTGCAGTCCTCTGGGGCATCTCACAGGCCTTGGGAGCTGGTGCCGGAGTTGGGGAGCCCTGTCCCTTCATGTCTCAGAACCTCCAGCCCTGCTCCAGAGAGCGGCTGAGAGCTGGACTTGAGGTTTGCAGCTGACAGCAGTGGCCTTGTCTTGCCTGGCTGCTTTGTTTACTCACAAGAGAAAAAAGAAAGATGTCTTTTCCTGGGAGAAAGGTTGAAGGCCCCTCTATGACTGGGTCTCCCTCCCATGAGCAGCCTCCTTGACAGGGGCCACTGACGGTCCTCACACATGAGGCAGTCCACACGGGCTTTCCCCGCAGTCTAGGGTGTTTGTCTTTCATTACAGGAACAATTGCTTGGCTCGGCCATCAGCCCCGCCCCTGGCAGACACAGACTCTCCTGTGTATCTTCCCCATGCTCATCTCTGAGCCAGATTTCTTTGTTTCTTACCAGAAGGAACAAGATAGCGGTGAACTAAAACAAGGCATGGGGCGGGGAACACCTTCCGCAACTGCATGTGCTCATCAGAGAGGTTTCACCAAGAATTTGGAGCCGCTAAGAGCTGAGCCATGCTGGACCTGAGTCGTGGGCTCTGTATCGTTCGTGCTAGGGAGGTAGGAAGGCAGCCTCTCACTCTAGGGCGGAAAGGCTTTCTTTTCTTTTTTTTTTTTTTTTAAAGATTTATTTATTTTTATTACAAAGTCAGATATACAGAGAGGAGAGACAGAGAGGAAAATCTTCCGTCTGATGATTCACTCCCCAAGTGAGCGCAACGGCCGGTGCTACGCTGATCTGAAGCTGGGAACCAGGAACCTCTTCTGGGTCTCCCACACAGGTGTGCAGGGTCCCAAATCTTTAGGCCGTCCTCGACTGCTTTCCCAGGCCACAGGCAGGGAGCTGGATGGGAAGTAGAGCTGCCGGGATTAGAACCAGCACCCATATGGGATCCCAGGGCGTTTAAGGTGAGGACTTTAGCTGCTAGGCCACGGCGCCGGGCCCGGGAAGGCTTTCTATAAGGTCACACAGAAGCCAGAGATGGCATTCATAACTGGGCTTCTGCTCTGGAGTTGAGTTCAACCAACTTTGCCCAGGAGGCCTTGATCTCAGGAGCGAGTGAGTCCATGAGGTTTTGAGGGGCTGGGCCTCTGGGGGCAGTGCTCAGGAGGCTGCATCCTCTCAGGTGGTTGTGGGAATACCTGCACACATGCAGGCTTCCTTCCTACTTTCCTTCCCACCTGAGCTGCTCGTGTGAACAGAGCCTTTGCTGCTCTATCTGTGAGTCCTGTCAGGTGTCGGACCATGGGGTGCAGTCTTTGAAAGATTTTTATTCTCTGAGGTTGCAGATGCTATGTGGGAGTTTCTAGCTGAACCCGCTGTCTAGGAGGAGTCAGATGTTGGAATGCTGAGGTCCAGATATCAGACAGTGCAGTGCTGGGCGTTCCCAGGGCTGGTGGGGTTCTCCGGAGAATCTGGAGCATCTCCAGATTGTTTCTGGGAGGGGAACCAGGCCATGAGCCATGTTCAGATCACCAGGGAATGGAAGATGCTCTGAGGCCCAGAATGCCTCTCTCTGTCCTCCAAACCAGCCTGGAAGCCGGGGGTGCATGGCTGCTGAGTGGCAAGGCTGGTTACCCCTGCACACACACACAATACGCACAGTGTGTACACATGCAGTGCACGCACACTGCACACACACCTTGAATGCTTCCACTGAAACCGAGTCAGGACCACTGTCTTCAAAAGGAAATCAAATGGGCCTGGAGAGGGCTCACTCAAGAAGAGCCACGAATCCTCCTCATTTAGTGAGCACAATTTGAGGCCCACAGCATCTATTTATTTATTTAAATGAAAGCACTGTTTTAAACTTCGCTTTCCCCATTTCCTAGAATTTACAATTTATTTGAAAGGGGAAGTTAGGTGTGGGGATGTAGAGGGGCTGGAGTCAGGGACTAGGACTCAGTCTGGGTTCCAAGTGAGTGACAGAGACCCAACTACTTGAGTCATCCCCTGTGACATGCTAAGGTGTGCCTGAGCAGGAGGCTGGGGTCAGAAACAGCTTTGGACTTGAACCTAGGCCCTTGGTATGAGATGCAGAATCCCAAGCTGCAGCTCAGCTGCTGGGCCAGGTGCCTGTTCCAGGTATTTAAATAGCATCAAGGACAGATTGGAAGGGGTCCCCGAGGGTGCTTCTCCCTCCCAGCTGCTGGGAGAGCAAATCTAAACTGGGTGCCTTAGAAACTGGTGCCCTGGGACCCTTGCCCTGGAAAAGGATTCTCACCTAGGAACATGTTGGGTGTAACAAAGTAGAAGGCTGGGGCTGGGCCAGAGCAGGTGTGGTGTCCTGGGCCTCTGAGTATGCTGAGGCTGGCTGTGTGGGAAAGAGGTGGACACCTCTCAGTGTCTCCGATATTGTGTGCAGATGTTAAGGTTGGGGCACAAGGACTATGCCCCTACCTTACTGTGTTCAAATCCTGGCTCTGCTGTTTTCAAGTTCCTCTGCCTGTCTGTGCCTCATCTATAAAATGGGATGACTTACTTTTAAAGGGTGGTTTTGATGATTAGATGATGAGATGCTGGTTCTTATTTATGTTATTTGGCACAAGAACACTTCCTGCTGGTCTGTCTGCCTTCTCAAGAGCCACAGGACTTGGGTCCAGGACTTTTTTGCTTTCTCTGCATTTAGGTCTGGAGTAGGCTGGGGATGGGAGCAGCACAGTCCAGTCGATTGAGCTCAGGCATTTGCGGTCAGAATTAGACAGACATCATGCTGAAAGCTCCTGGCTTTCCACCTTCCAGGAACCTAAGACCAACACAGGTCTGGTTCTTTCTCTGTTCAACAATCCTGCATCTGGGTAATGAAGTCAGCATCTCGAAGAGATGCCACAGCAATGTCATTCACAACAGCCACAGTACAGAAACTGCTCCAATGTCTCTCCACGGATGGACGAATCAGGAAGGCATGGAATGCACAACGGGATAGTAGTTAGTCTCCAAAAAGGAGATGCTGCTGTTTGTGATCCCTGGTTGGAATTGGAGCCCATGAGCCTGATCAGGTGCCATGAGCCAGACAATACTGTGTGATTTTACTTGCATGTGGAATCTGAGAATGTCAAACTCATGGAAGCAGAGTGGAGCTGTGATTAACGGGAGGCTAGAGTGAGGAGAATCAGTAAGCTTCCCTGGTCAGGGGGTCCCAAGCTCCAGTTATGTAGGGGGAATCAGCTCTAAGAGCTGCTAGACACCTGGTACAGGTAATGATAATATAGCGAGGGCGTAGAGTGGGTCTCAAATGCTCTCACTGTAAACACACAGATGACAGTTCCATCAGGGTGGATTTGGTAATCGCGCAGATCATCATTTTGCAATGTCCACGTGTATAAAAATACTATACATTACACATTATATGTATCAATTTCATTTTCTAGAAAAAGTTCTATTAAGCTCTTAAGAAAAAGATGGGTGGGCCCAGCACAATGGTTCAATGGCTAAAACCTCCCCTTGCAAGTGCTGGGATACCGTATGGGCATGGGTTCATGTGTCAGCTGTTCCACTTTCTATCCGGCTCCCTGCCTGTGTCCTGGGAAGGCAGTAGAGGATGACCCAAAGCCTTGGGACCCTGCACTCATGTGGGAGACCTGGAAGAAGCTCCTGGTTTCAGATAGGCTCAGCTCTAGCTGTTGGGCCCATTTGGGGAGTGAACCAGCGAATGGAGGATCTTTTTATCTCTCTTTGCAAATCTGATTTGCTTTTCCAATAAAAATAAATAAATCTTAAAAAAAAAAAAAGAAAAAGAAGGGCTCCAACAAGATTGGATTTTCACACAACCTGTTTTTCCTTAGCTGGAACAATTGTTTGGACAGTAGTGGCAACACCAGCAGCAGTTATAAGGAGCTCTCCATGCACAAACTGTCCAATGACAAGCCGATTATGTGCACTGTCCTGTGTCCTTACGTGGCCCTGGGCAGTCAGTGTCCCCACCTCACTAGAAAGATGGCCAGTGACTCCCGGTGGGTTCTGTAGAGGGAGCTCTGGGCCAGGCAAGCTGAGGTCACCTCTTCTCTGCCTTTCTGGGGCCTGGGAGGCCCCTGTGCTTATGCAAATGCATGAGCATTAATCACTTTGCTAATGGGAAACACACAGGCAGATAGGATCTGCAACAAAGCGGAAAAGATCTTCTGGAAAATCGGAGCTGGGAGAAACCCCGGAAGATGATAAGGCAATGCCCCGAGAACTCAGAGCAGCTCTGTGGGCGGCAGGGGTTGGGGCAGAGTGGGGGTCCTGAGCACCAGCAGAGGGGAACAAGGGCCAGGGAGGTTGGGCTGCTCGTGGTTAGGCGGCTACCAAGGGCCAGAGCCAGATCTGGATTCCTGATCCACTTCCTAGCCTGGCTGGGGGTTCCTGGTTACCTTCTGTTTGCTTTACCTTGTGTTGGGTCTGGTGTTAGCTCCCAGAGGGAGCACCTGACTCTGGGACCAGATTGTCTGGGTTCATGTCTTTCTGCCATTTCCTAGCTACGCGAGCTTAGGCAAGTTATTCAGACTCTGTTAGCATTTTTGCCTGTAACCTGGGGATATCACACGATACTAATGATGCTGTTGTGAGGACAAAGTGAATTCAGAGTGACTGAAATGTGACAAGTACTGGGTATGTGATAGCTGTTGCTAGTATTATTATTTCAGAAATGTGGTAAAATGCAACCAAATCTTCCGCTTGCTAAAACACCTTTCGTAGAGTCCCACTGCCCTAAGAAACAAGGGCATGCTGGCCGCCGTCATCCACATCTGTCTTTGCTCATACTCTGCCTGCATTCCTTCAGCTGCCCAGATGATCTGTGTGCCCCAAATGGACCACATGCTGGCCCCTGGGCCTTTGCATACCACGTTTCTTTGGCTTGAAATACCTCCTTCATCAGGGTGTCCACACATTCGTGTCTTACTGTGACCAAGATAGCTGTTTGCTGGTGCTCACTCACCCTGGTCCCCTGGGTCCCTCTGTTCTAGCTCTCACTACTATTGAATTGTGGTTGCTCAGGGTTGTGTATTTCCTCCGTGGGGCTGGGTCAGTTCTCTGTCATCACTGTTCTGATGCAGGTGTTTGCTGAGTGAATCTAGTGAGGGCACAGGCAAGTGTACCAGCTGTCTATTCTGAAGTTCCCTGCAGCTTCTGTGACATGGGACGTGGCAGCTGGAGAGGCAGGGTCAGGTAGGGAGATTCTGGAAGTCAATGGATGAGGCTTTGGATCTTCAACTACTTGGGAGCTGTGTGAGTTAGGAACATAGGCATGGCGAAACCTATCTGAACTTCAGTGTCTTCCCTGGCAGAGGAGAACAATAACAGACAGTTGAGCATGAAATAAAATGATATAAAATGCTATAAACTGGGTCTGGCACATAAGAAAGGCCATGAATGTTGGCCACACAAGTGGTGATCAGCATGATCCATTTCTGAAGCTGTCAGTCATGTGTGTTGTTGTGTGGGTACAACCTCTGGCCTGGAGGAGACAGGGAGCATCCAGAGGGGCTGCTTGGGGACCCTTGATGGGGACAAATGGCTTCTCATGGTGTCTGCAAGGAAAAGGCAGCAGCAAGTGTACCATGCAGGTCATCCCTGCTGGGTGGGTGGCTGAAACCCACAGGCAAAGCATGAGGAAACAGAGACCAGAGACCCCTTCCAGCATATAGAGTCCGAGGTTCAGTCCCATGGGATCTTAGACTCTTGTTCTGTCTCTGACGTCCCATAGCACTTGCCACATTGTGAACAGATAGGTACCAGCATTCATAAATAAATACTAACTGCTTAGCATCTATGCAGCCCTAAGTGTCTGGAGGTGGTGATGTCATATGAATGTGGCCCTGGATGCCCCTTCACACGGCATGTTTTGCAGGGAGCAGATGGCTATGGGATGGATGACAAAGATGAAGCGACCAGGGACTCTGCTGGGGTTGGGGCTTCCCCGGGCCCTTTCTCTGAATCTGGTGTAATGCTGAGGGTTCTCTGGGTGCCCAGTTACTGAGTACTGTCTGCAAGTGCTGTAGTGCCCTGTTGATGCCATGATAAATTCCCACTACCTTAGTGGCTATCTCAGACTGCCCATCTGGCAGCTGTGGAGGTCTGAATTCAGGGTGTCTCCTGTCTGTTTGCCTTGGGTGGCTGTGCGGTGAGAATCCACTCTCTAGTCTTCTTTAGCTGGCTCCGCATCACTCCAATCTCTGCTCTGTGTGCTGCCACAGTTCTGACTTCTGCTCTGACCTGGCTGCCTTCCTCTTCTGGGACCACCCAGCTAATCTAGGTTGATCTCCCCATCTTGAGACCTTTGACAATCTCCCCAGCCAAGCCCCACTTGACCACAGAAGTCTGCAATCCAAATGCCACAGACAGGGGGATGCGGACCGCCGGAGGTGGGGGCGTTGTTAGCTGACCACGGACCTCACCGAGCCGCAGATGAGAACAGCAGACTTGATGGGGTTCAGGGCCTAACCTGGAGTTGACCCACCAGTAACCGGGGAAGCCAATGCTCCCTGGCCTCAGGCTGTGTACCTCCAAGCCAGGGGCTACAAATGTCCATAAACCTTGAACCAGGGTTTGAGGAATGAGTTGGAGTCAATCAAAGGTGTGTCCAGAGAGGAAACAGTGCTTGCAAGTCAGAGTGGAGAAAGCAAGAGCAGCACTTGGCAGGTCTGGGGGCCATAAACAGCTCCGAGTAGCTGGCCTGTGCAGGGAGGGGACCCAGGATGGTGTCTGTGCCTGGCAGAGTGCTGTACAGGGCATATTGAGCCCTGGTCTGTCCAGCCAGAGGGATGTGTGAGCTGCCCGGGGCGGTCCTCCTGTGGCCTGTATCACATCCCTCTCTGCCTCTCGCCAGTGGCACTCTGTGCAGCTCTGCCTTGGCCCTCACTCCCTTGGCCCCTGGCCTGGTCCCCTCTGTCCCTGGGCTGGATGAAGGGCCCCATCCCCCAAGCCCCAGGACAGCGACGGTTTCCAAAGATCTGTCTGTTGAAATAATGTTCTCTGGGCTTAGGGCCTCCCTCCCGCCCTCACATTCCTGGGCGAGCCTGCCTGTTTGGCTTGCTCGGACAAATATTGACTTTCTCTGTCCTTCCCACTCTGGGTCTGTTTAAAAGGCATCAATCTTCGCTGGGTGTGCGCTCTCTCTCCGTAACCTGTGGCCTCTGTGCTCCTTCCCTGGGCAGGGAGAAATGGGGAGGGGCTCTCAGCTCTGGGGATGCCCTTGGCCGGGCTGCCTGCCTTCAGAAAAGGCTGCTGCCGTGAGCCAGGCCTGGCCCCGGGGCAGAGGTCCCGAGAGCCTTTGCACTGACTGACCTGCACATTGTGATGAGCAGACAGGACAGTCATGCCAGGAGGCCTTGCTGATCCACCTCTGAAACTGCCCTCAGCATGCTTAGGAGCCTCCGTTGCAGCTCTCCCGGTTCACAAGGCGTCCTCTCTTGCTCAGTTTAGGGAGTCCATTTCCTAAGCCCTGCCCTTGTTTCTCTCAGTTTTTGGTCAGCCTCGGAGTCTGTGTGTCTCCCAAGGGCAGGGGGTTTTCTGGTCTGTTTTGCTCACATCTGCATGGGGGATGCCGTGGATGTGTGAATTCCCATTTTACAGGTAGACTGAGTAGGGGTAACTAGGGTAGCAGCTAATGTTTCTCACCTGCTTTGGGGGCACTTACCAAAGGCTCATGACACCGACCCGTGAGGCAGATGCACTTATGATTCCTCTTGTGTGGATGGAGAGACCGGGGCATGGGGAGGGAACAGGGTAAAGGAATTAATCCTGGTTATGCTGCCACCTTAGATCCACCTCCTGGCCTCACCATGCTGGGCCCAACCAGCATGTGTGCCAGGGGTGGGAGCCCCCTTCGCTGTCCTCCCAGCCCCAGTGGCTGAGGCCAGGACTTTCAGACCCATCTACTACACTGCTGCCCTGGGTACCAACTTAAGCCTGCATCCCCTCCACTCTCTTGCCTGCTGCTTCAGGATAGCTGAGCTAATCTTGCTCCTCATGTTGAAAGCCCCAGGCCATCTGGTTTCAGGGGGACTCTGCCTCATGCCAGCTGTTTCTCTTTCAGTGGAGCCAAGCAGAAGCCAAGAGCTTCCTCCAGGTTTCCCATGTGGGTGCTGGGATCCAGACACTAGGGCTGTCTTTGGCTGATTTTCCTGGGTCATTATCAGGGAGCTGGATACAAGGCAAGAGAGGTGGAGCGGCCAGGATATGAACTGGTGTCCATATGGGCTGTCAGCATCCTAGGCGGCAGCTTTGCACACTATGCCGCAATGCCTGCCCCACTCCCTTACCTTGTAGTTAGATTCCCAGTCGTTAACATAATCACCCTGCTCCCTCCCCCTCCTTCTTCCCCACGCTCCCTGTTTTGTGAGTGGATAACAGACTTTGCCTTGTAAACTTGAGCAAATGTCTATCCAAATAAAGGACACTGTGCCTCACAATACAAGGTTGTTTTTGCCCTGAAGTGTTTACTGATACTTTTCTGTCATCTAATACAGAGTCCACATTCACATTGTCCTAGCTCTAAAGTTCTCCAGAGTATTTTTAGTTGTCAAAGCTCTTTAACATCCTTTTTGAAAAATATCTATTTATTTGAAAGGCATATTAACATAGAAAGGGAGAGAAAAAGAAATATTTCATCTGCTGGTCACTGTCCAAATGGTTGCAATGGTCAGGGGTTGACCAGGCCAAAGCCAGGATTCAAGAATTCCGTAAGGACAGGACCCCAAGTGTTTGGACCATCTTCTGCTCACTCCCAGGTGCATTTGGAAGCAAAGGTAGGACTTGATCCTGGGACTGCACTACAAGGCCCCCTCTCTCTATATAACACCTTTTAATCTTTTTTTAAAAGATTTATTTATTTGTTATTTATTTATTTGTTTTTATTACAAAGTCAGATATACAGAGAGGAGCAGAGACAGAGAGGAAGATCTTCCATCCGATGATTCACTTGCTAAGTGAGCGCAATGGCCGGTGCTTTGCCGATCCAGAGCGAGGAGCCAGGAGTCTCCTCCAGGTCTCCCACGTGGGTGCAGGGTCCCAAGGCATTGGGCTGTCCTCGACTGCTTTCCCAGGCCACAAGCAGGGAGCTGGATGGGAAGTAGAGCTGCCGGGTTTAGAACCGGCGTCGATATGGGATCCCGGCGCGTTCAAGGCGAGGACTTTAGCTGCTAGGCCATCGTGCCGGTCCTATCTTTTAATCTTGAACAGTTTTGAAGTGTTTTTCTGTCATCTTCCATGATGTTCTGACAATTTTGAAGAATCTAGGTTTGTTGTTTAGCAAATGCCTTTTGGTGTGACATTGTGTGAATCTTTCTGCAGGGTTCAATTCAAGTTAGCCATTGAGTCCCATGCCCCACCCTTGGGCCTGACCAGAGGTTGTCTGTGTTTAGCCTCCCCAGTCAGAGAGGAGGTCAGCTCTGGCCCCTCACACTGATTGCACAGGTGGACAGATGTTACCTGTTTCTTTTCAGTGTGTACTTCTGAGACAGTTATTTGAGCTCGCTAAACCTCAGTTTCCTAATCTGTACAATGTAGATAATAACAGCATCAACTTCCATCTCTTCTTGGGAGGATGAAACCCCGGCATGTCCCTGAGGGCTTGGAGCATGACAGGGGCCCGAAGAGAGGAGGGTAGGGTTGCAAAGTCTGGTGTTGAGCTGACACGCCCACCCCACAGGTCAAGGCCAGGGAAGTTGTTGCTCCTGGTATACACAGGCCTGCCGCTCTCTGCCCCAGCCATTATTCTCTGATGGGGAATCAAGAGGGACTTTTGGGACTGGGAGGAGTTTCCAGACCTTTCCCTGGGGGGTGACTTTGGGGAGGAAGGATCATGAGAGCTGGGTGAGGGAGCAGGACGATATGGATCCCCAGGTCATGCCAGCTTAGGTGCTCCCCCCATTCTGCACCTGCTGATCACAACTGCTGGACAGGTTTGGGGAGACTGAATCCCCCAGCCTCGTCATTGGGTGTCTGAGTTTTGATCCTGGCTCAGATGTGTCTGTGTGAGCCAGGGGTCACCTCTGCCTCCCAGTCTGCAGTCCTTATCTCTGATGTGTGTGTGAATTTATTAGTTCCAGTTATCTGTTCATCATTATCAGTTGAATTCCTACTCTGTACAGGAGCTGGGATATAGTAATGAACACAGAGACAAGGTATTTTTTTATTTTAAGATTTGTTTGCACTGGAAAGGCAGATTTACAGAGAGAAAGAGAGACAGAGAGGAAGATCTTCTGTCCAATGATTCACTTCCCAAGTGGCTGCAACAGCTGGAGCTGAGCTGATCCAAAACCAGGATCCAGGAGCTTCTTCTGGGTCTCCCACATGAGTGCAGAGTCCCTCACATGAGTGCAGGGCCCCAAGGCTTTGAACTGTCATCTACTACTTTCCCAGGCCACAAGCAGGAAGCTGGATGCGAAGTGGAGCAGCTAGAACACAAACTGGCACCCGAATGGGATCCCAGTGTTTGCAAGGTGAGGATTTAGCTATTGAGCCGTCACGCTGGGCTCTGGAGTTGGCTTTTGATGGTGGAAGGGAGGCAGGGAAGGAGTTTCTGAGAAAGAGACATCTAGGCCTGAAAGATAAGGGGAATCAGATTATGCAAAGAAACAGAGGGAGGGGGTGTGCATGCTGGGACAGGACAGAGGAAATGGCATGTTCAAGGGTCCTCAGGTGCAGAGGGCACATTGAGCTGTGAGCATGCTTGACACACGGCCTGGCTCATTCGAAGGATGGATGCTTAGTCCCAGCTTTTTTTCCTGTCTTTCCTGGGGCCCAAAGAGTGGTCAGGGCCAGGAGCAAGCTGGAGAGGGAGGTGCTGTGGTCTCTGAATTCCCTTTGGAGACATTCCCCTGTGTGCTTCAGGGGCCTTTCGCTTCCCTACTCTCACAGTGACTTGTCCTCCCTGGGACTGGGGTTGCCTCAGTCTCCTCTTCCTTCCTTCTTTCTACCAATGTTGAGAGTCAAAAACCCTGGAGTGTGTTTTTACATTTCAAAATTATGTTTTAAAAACCTTTACTTTTATTTTACGTGGGGTGGAGGGAGGACGTGTTTACCTGCTGGTTCACTCTAGATGCCTGCAAAAGGCAGAAGCCTGGAATGCCATCTGGATTTCCCATAAGGACAGCAGGAACCAGAGCCCTTGAGTCATCACCAGCTACCTCCCACCGTGGCACATCAGCAAGAAGCTACAAGAGCCAGGGCACAAAGCAGACGTTCTGCTTTGGCAAATGCCTGCCCCTAAAGCACGTTTCTGTGTACGTGATCTGTGTGGGATTGCTTTGTGTCAGTGTAGAGATCCTTCTCACCCATATTGGCCATCAAAAATGGGTGCACGTGTGTGTGTGTGTGTGTGTGTGTGTATGTGTGTGTTTGTGTGTGGTGTTGGGAGAGAGGGTTCCATGAAGCTCTACGCCCTGTTCCAGCTTCAAGGATAGTGCATGTAGAGCAGGAGCCTTCTTGACCTTGACTTTAAGGCCCCCATGGTGGGGCATGGCTATGATTTCTCTTGGGGCCCAGTGGGAGAGGGGAGCAGAGAACTGTAGCGGTTTACTGGATGCAAATGGCCAAAGGCTGTGGTCTGCTGCAGGTGGCAAGGAGGCTGAACACACTGCATGCGGCTGTGTCCCTGGCTGTACTCGGCCCCAGCAGAGCCCAGAGGCATATGGGTGTCTCCAGCTCGTCTGTTAGCTGTGAAAGCGCTGGCCGTGCCTTGCGCACAGCTGGCTGCCCACATCTGACACATGCTGACATGCTGTGGCGCTCACAGACTGCTTTTTCCATGATCGAAGGGATTCAATTGAGCACAAAGCAAATTGGATTTAAATCTAATTGGCTTAATTAAGCTCGACACATTTTAATTCAGCTCAACTTTGACCAGGCTTTTGGATGGTGTCACCTCTGAAGCGGATGAGATTGTTTAATTTTCCTAAGCCTCAAGGAACTCAGCTGTGGGAGATGCCTTGCTCCTTTTGTGGGTATTATGAGGATCAAGCGACGTTGTGAGTATGAAAGCTTGTGGACGGTAAGTTCCGGGGGAAATTTGTGTCCTTTGGAGGGAGGGCACACAGCACCATTCCTAGGTCATGGTTACTTGTGACACACCATCCACCCGTGGTTCCATGAGAACAATCAAGACCATCCCCAGCTAAAAATCCCTCCAGAAACATCCAAGGTTCAAAGTTGTCACTGAGCCACCTGCGGCCCTGTTGGTCTGGCCTTTGAATGTACTGCAGCCTCCTCTGTCTCCTTATACCTCCATCCCTGAGCTAACCTTGGCCAAACTACTTGAAATCCCGTTTCCTGGCACAGTGGGCTAAGCTGCTTGCCATGCTGACATCCCATAACTGAGCCCCAGCTACTCTGCTTCAGATCCAGCTCCCTGCTAATGCACTTGGGAGAGCAGCAGTGGTGGCCCAAGTGTTTCGGTCCCTGCCACCCACCTGAGAGATCTAGGTGAAGTTGTCAGCTCCTGGTTTCAGTCTGGCCTATCTGGGGGAGTAAAACAAATAGAAATTCTTTTCCTTCTGCGTTTCAAATAAATAAATAAATAAATAAATAAATAAATAAATAAATAAATCCTATGAAAGGAAATCAGTCTGGGTTCTCTGTGGCCCTGGGGTGGGCACGTGTGGCTCTCTGCCTGGGCTCCCAGCCCTTGCTGTTTTTCTTTTCTGTTCTTTCCAGCTCAGACAGTTGCAGCAAGCTTCATGAATTACCCAGCCCCATCTTGGAGAGCCACTGTTCTATTTTCTGCCTCTTCCTTGATTGCCTGGTCAGGAATAGAGAATAATTTCTGCTACTCCCATTCTGTGATGGGATTTCTACTATTGTGTTGTAATCTTGTGTCTTCCCCTGCCCAGACCATGGGGTCCGTCAGGGTCGTGTCCAGACCCCGTTTCTCTCCATGTCTTGGAAGCTGCATCCAGGGCCAGGCCCCTTGGTGAGTGACTGACTGAGAGTGTGAACATCAGATGACAGGGACTCCCAACTTAGGACAGGTGCTGTGGCTTTGAAGGGGTCAGGGTCACACTGGAGGGGATGGGGGCATGGGCCAGACAGAGGGCAGGATAATTTTCTGCTGGGAAAGGGCCCGAAGAGGTGGAAAGGTGGCATTCAGTTTAAAGGCACGAAACTTGGTGGGGGAGGAGTCCCCTAAGCAGGGCTTCCATTTGCTGTCACTGGAGGAGCCAGCTCTGGTGGCCAGCCCAGGCCCAACGTGGAACAGCAGAGATGGAGCTGTGCTGCCCAGACCCTTGGGATTCATGGCTGCCCTCACCCATCCAGAGGAGTTACACTGCTTTTGGCCTGATGCCATTGAGGGCCTCACTTGCTCTTGTCTCCTGCCCTCACTCTTATTCTTTGTCTGGGGCTAGGATATGAAGGGGCTGATGGCTTGGCCTTGGTCTTTGGGCCAGCCTTGAAATCAAAAGCCCTTGCAGAGACTCGCAGCTGCAGCTGCGGTCGCTGCAGTTGCGGTTGGTGCAGCTGCGGGACAGCCCATGGCGGAGGTCACGCCCCACCAGGGTCTGCTCCCTTCTCTTCTGCTGCCTTCGCTCCCTTCCACATGGTTTGGCAGGGGCTGAAAGGCAGAAGATTACAGACATACAGTGCGGCCCCACCAACCAGCGTGAAACCCCATGCTTGTCTTTTTCCACCCTCTGCCTCTACTTAGATTTTCCTTCCTCTGAGGAACTGGGTTCCCAACATCTCCTTCTTCCCAGGATCAATCGGTTGGCAGGGTGCTGTGGGAAAGAAATTTGCATTCAATCAGAGGCCCGTGGCAGACATCCTAAGCCGGGCCTGTGTTCCTGTCCACAAACCCAGACTGCGTTCTGTTTTAAAAGGCCTGGGGTTTACAAAACTAAGTGGACTAGAACAGAACTTTTAATAGCACATTTGAACAGAATTTAATGAGGTTTTGAAAACACCGCTGTGAAGTGGTTTTTCTGCAAGGACTATTATTAATCATAAGAATAATCACAGCAATCTGGCTCATCTGCCCTGCACGGTCCGGCTTTCTAAGCAGCTTTGTGTTTGTCAGCCCATTTGACACTCTGCTTGCACAGGAAGTCAGCAGGGCTGGGGCTGGCTTTAGCTTTCTCAGAGCAGACAGCCATGTTTCTCAGGGATTCCAACATCTGCAGGTCACCTGGGAATCCTGCGTAGCAGATTTGGGGCTGGTCTCAGCTTCTGCCTGTGGAAGGAAATCCCAGGCGAAGCTGCTGTGACCGCCTGCAGACGCTCCTGAAGGCATGAGGATGAGTAACACAGGGAGAAATTCAAGGCTCTCAAGCTCAGAGAGGCTAAGAGACCACTCTTGTGGAGTTAGCCGGTGTCAGCAGCGGAACCCAGGCCTTTCCTCGCTTCCTTTCCTTTCCTCTCATCTCTCTCCTCCCCCAGCAAACCCCAGCTGCCTGCTCACTGTGTGTAACATGCGGTTCTAGGTACAGGACCGAATAACATTAAAGACACTTATCAGGATAAGATAAGCCCCGGAGCCTTAGACCATCAGATCACCAGCTGCAACATTGACCGGGACACTGATACTTCTTTGATGGATAGAGACTGGTTCAGAGGTCTGAGGGCGCTGTGTGGATGGGCAGGCAGGTGTGGAGCTCAGAAATGAAGCCCCTTACTATTCCAAGCCATCTGTAGAGTGGCCCTGGGTATGGGGCATACTAAGGAGAGCTAGGCACAATTCCTGCCTTCACTAGCTCAGAGTGCAGCTGGAAAAGCAGCGTGGGTAAGAGAGGCTGGCAGAGCGTTCTGGTCATTTCTGTAAAGCCAGGGCTGGTGTCATGCCATAGCAAGTCAAGACACTAATAGCCACAATGACATACTGAATGGGTGCTGGTTCGAGTCCCAACTGCTCCACTTCCCACTCAGCTACCTGCTAATGCACATGGGAAAGCAGCAGAGGATGGCCCAAGTGCTAGGACCCCTGCACTCATATGATAGATCCAGAAGAAGCTCCTGGCTTGATGCTGACCCAGCCCTAACCACTGAGGCCATTTAGAGAGTGAACCAGTGGATGGAAGATCTTGCTTTCTCCTTGTAACTCTGATTTTCAAATAAACAAATAAATCCTTAAAAAAGGACGGTAGGCCTGGCGGCGTGGCCTAGCAGCTAAAGTCCTCACCTTGAATACCCCGGGATCCCATATGGGCGCCGGTTCTAATCCTGGCAGCTCCACTTCCCATCCAGCTCCCTGCTTGTGACCTGGAAAAGCAGTTGAGGATGGCCCAAAGCTTTGGGACCCTGCACCAGCGTGGGAGACCCGGAAGAGGTTCTAGGTTCCTGGCTTTGGATTGGTGCAGCACCGGCCATTGCGGTCACTTGGGGAGTGAATCATCGGACGGAAGATCTTCCTCTCTGTCTCTCCTCCTCTCTGTATATCTGACTTTGTAATAAAAATAAATATATCTTAAAAAAAAAGGACTGTAAAACCCTGCACAAGCACAGCGTGGAATTCCTCTGTCCCCTTTGTTGCTGGATCCCTGGGGCTTGGCCTGTGTCTGTTGCATCTGGATGCTCACACTTTTTTCTTTTTTTTAAATATCAGAGTGAATGATTATACACAGAGCACAAGGCACCAAGTGAGAGAGGACTCAGGTCTATCTTGGACTCAGCAAGGTGATAAGGGTGTCAAGGAAAGCTTCTCAGAGGAGGCAATGTTGGGGGAGTGTGCGGGAAGATGGGGGACAGAGGGTGGGTGTGGAGTAGGGGCTTCTGCTTAGCCCCTGGAGCTGCCTGGGGCGGGAAGCTGGCCACTCATCTGACATGTGCTCTTTCTTCTCTGAGGTGCTAGGGGCTCTTGGCATCTGGGTTCTCCCAGCCTCCTAGCAAGTCCTTCCCTTAGGGAAAGAGGGGTCCTTCCTGGAGGATGACTTGGCCGCCTATGTGAGAGCCCTTGTCTGAGTGGGCTTGGCCTGGAGGACCTGCCTGCTGTGTTGGATGCTGGGGATTCAGAGGTGAATTAGAGGAACCCTCAAGGACTCCTGATAGAGCCCTTCCAGAGCTCCTCTCTCCTGGCTGACTAAGCCACAGTTCCCCACCTCCACCCTGACAACGCAGCCTCACCTGGCTCCTGCTGCGTCTCTCTCTAGTCTTACCTTTTGTAGTTTGCAAAGTTTGGCAGGTGTCATATGCCTGTCTGTGGCTGTGCAGATGGAGGCCTTGAGGAAGAGTGGTTTGGGCAAAGGATATGAAGAGAATCAGAACTCAAACCCCATCCAGGGACCTCTGCATCAGTCGGAGCGCTGAGCACTTGTTCTGCTCTGTGTCAGGCGCTGAAACTGGGTGGGAACAGAGGCTCAATCTCTGAGCTCGGAGCTTTGGAGTCTGGATTCCCCCAGCTCCAAGGGTGTGGGGGGAAATGGAGAGCTTTGAAGAAGTAATGCAGAGACGGCATGTGTGGACATCTTGTGGAAGGAAGTACAGCTGGGAAGGGAAGGAGAGAGCCCTGATGGGCTGTGTCTGCAGTTTTCATGCTGGAGTTGGGCCTGCCTTGGGAAGTGCCTTGGAGATAAACTTGTGAAGGAGGTGGCAGAACAAGCATGCCTTGGCCATGTCTAGAGAGAGAACTGTCCAGGCAGGTGGAAGACCAAGACCAAAGTCCTGGAGGTGTGAACGAACCAGAGCCACTGCTCCTAGGCTGCCCCTTTGGATGCGGTTCTGGTTGGAGAAGCCACGCAGGGGGCTGTCTGCTCTCTGTGTCCCTAGGGCTCCTGTGCATGCCTCTGCTGAGCTGGGCTATTGGGTCCCTGCAACTGCTGGAGAGGGTGGAGACCTGCCAGAAAGGCAGGTAGGAGTCCATGGAGCTGGGTGCCTGCTCTTCCATGGCTCTCCTGGGCCTGTGCCTAGTCTGCTGTTCCTGTCCTGTGATGTGCGGCTACGAGTGTATTGAGAGGTTGATCTCCCTATTAGAAAGGATTTGTCGGCACAAGCAGGGGCTTAACAGCCTAAGTCGTGGGTCTGAAGGCTCAGACAGGTTCAGGGCCCACAGGAGCTGACTCAGACCCGTATCTCTTGGGAGTCAAGGAAAGGCCACTAGCTGAGACCCCAGGGTCAGAGTCAGGATGAATTTTTCCATGTCTCTGCAGGGGCACTACCAAAGCCACTTCCATGCATAAGATACTTCCCTGGGCTCTGGGAGCCAGGCCTCGCTCAGCTGGCTATCAGCAGATGTCTCTCTGCCTAGAATATTTGCATTGGGTACCATCTGCACACCACTAGTTCCCAAGCTGCCTCTGGACTGTTCTTCTGGGGTCCAACAGCCACTGTCTCATGACATCCCCTCCTGGGTGACCTGTAAAATCCCTCCCACCCTCCCTGCAGATCTGTTCAAGTCAACCAGTCCTGGCAACCTTTTACCACGTTGCACACTTTTTAGTGTGCCCCTTGCTTCAGTACTTTGAGCAGCTTTTATGGGGAAGGCCCTATTACAACCCCATTTTACAGACATGGAGACCGAGGTGGCATCCCTTAGCGCTTGCAGAGTCACTGTACTTGGAAGCTGCCTGACACCCCTGCTCTGCCACCAGTCCCTGCTGGCACCTCCCCTATTCCTGTGACTCACTCAGCAGTTCCTTGCCAGACTTCGCTGCTGTTCGCACCAATCCCTCCTCCCAGCACAGCCCGACAGAGGGTTAAGCAAACACAGGGCTGATCACGTCACTTCTCATAGTTTTTAGGCCAGAAATTCAACTCCCCCGCATGCCCTACCAGGTCCTCTGCAGGGCGCCACCTGGTCCTCCTTCTCTCTGTCCTCCCTGTTGCTGGCCCTGTCACTCAGCTCATTCTAATACTACTTGCTGTTTTTTTTTCTTTTTAGTTTCTTCAAGGGTCCTGCTGGGAAGGCCCCTCCTTTACCTGGTTTGCTGTAGTTCTTTAGGTTTTAATTTAACTGTCATGTCTTCAGATCTCATCCCTCTGTTAGATGGATGCCTTGTGGCCCACAGAACTTCCTTTGTTTTTGTTAAGAATATATATATTCTTAATACATAGTATATTCTTAATATATTAATATATATACAATATATGTGCATATATACACATGTGTGTATATATATTTGTATATTGAGAGGGAGAGAGAGAGACAATTTTCCAATTGCTAGTTCACTCTTCTAAAGCCTACCACTGTGAGGGCTGGGCCAGTCAAAGCCCGCAGCCCAGTATTCAATCTGGGTCTCCCATGTGGGTGCAGCAATTCAAGCCATCACTGGAACCATTCCCTGCTGCCTCCCAGGGTGTGTGGGGAGCCGGTTGGACCATGCGTGGTTCTTAGGCCCAGAACTGTTGGCCTGCAATGGTTTCAGGTGCTCTTCTAAGCTCAGTTTCCTCATCAAGAAGTGGGAGGAGAGGGCCTTGGTCATGGAGCTAGGGAGAGGAGAAACGGAACTGTGTTCTGTCAGGGCAAGAGTTTGAGTCCTGGAACCAAGGACCCTGGTGAGAACCCTGCCCCAGCTTCCTGAGTCCCAGGCCATCAGGATGGTGTAAGCAGAGGAGGTGTTCCTTCCATGGTGTTAGCAGCTCTCAGACTCTCAGACTGGGGGTGCCCGGGGCCCAGACCTGACCATGCTGTGGGCATTTTAATGGAAACTCCACCACCAGCTCATGTGTATCCTGGGGCATGCAGGACTGGAATTCTGGGCTGACACCAAAGCCCCTACTATTGTTGCCTCAGGGAACTGGCTGCCTGTCACTTCCCTAGCTATGCTGATTCTCCCACTTGGCTGCTGCATGTTTTTTTTTTTTTTTTTTTAAGATTTGTTTATTTACTTGAGGGGCAGAACTATAGAGAGTGAGGGAGATAGAGAAACCTTCCATTTACCAGTTCACTCCCCAAGTGACTGCAATGGCCCAGCCTGGGCGAGGCTGAAGCTATGATCTCATGATCTCCCATATGAATTCAGTGGTCCAAGCATTTAGGCCATTTTCTACTGCTTTTGCAGGTGCATTAGCAGGGATTTGGACTAGAAATGGGAAAATCAGTGCTTGAACATGTGTCCATGTGGGACGCTAGTGCTACAGGCTCAACCTGCTGGGCTACCACACTAGGCCCACTGCCTCCTCTGAGTCCAGCATAAGTGTAGTCCTTCATAAGGAGTTATAATTCCATCAGTTTGTTAGTTAAGTGTGCTGCAACATTGCAGGTACAGACAATGTCACACAGTTCTTAATCCCATTGTCTGGATATGTCCAACAGTTTCGCTTGGGATCCATCTTTGATTTGGAAGTAGGGATGCATGTTGCATTATGTCTTCACATCTGGATATGGTGGTCTCTATTACTCCATCACTGTACATTCCAATTTTCATGATGGTTTCCTTATATTAGAGAGAACACATGGTATTTGTCTTTTTGGGATTGACTTATTTTACTGAGCATAATGGTCTCTAGTTGGGACCATCTAGTTGCACATGGTATAATTTCATTCTTTTTAATGGCTGAGTAATATTCCATGGAGTAGATGTACCACAGTTGCTTTAACCACTCCTCTTTGGACAGGCTTCTGGATTGTTTCCATGTCTTTGCTATTGTAGATTGTGCTGCTGTAAATATAGGATTACAGATCCCCTTCTCATATGCAGTTTTTATTTATTTTGGGTATGTTTCTAGGAGTGGGATAGCTGGGTCAAAACTGCTAATTTTGAAAAAAAACCTTCTTTGGCAAGAACTTGGCACACAATAAACCCTCAATAGATGTTAGATAGCATCACAAGAACTGTCTCATTCTGAATGGTCTTGAGACCTGATGGCACCAATCCTGGCATGGAGAAGCAGGTACAATCCTTGGGCTGTAATGGTAGTATTCACAAGTGTCCACCACCAGCCCAGAGCTCTTCATTCAGCAGAGCCCAGCAGGTGCAGCAACTGCCCAGCTCCGTCAGGCCGCTAGCTTCTCACACAGCCACTTACTGCCAACTTGAGGCTCTGAGCCTTCCACTGTGCAAGGACACACCGCAGAAATAGCAAAACTGATGGAGCAGGATTTTCCTCCCCCCCAGAAGTGGCAATTTCCTAGGTGAAGCCCTCACCTGCTCGGCCAGGATACAGGGTACGGCATCTGAGAGGTGGCTAGTGCCACCCTGTCGGTCCTTCTCTCCAGCTAATAAATACCTCTGACTTCCCTTTCTTTTTCTTTTTCTTTTTTTTAAGATTTATTCATTTTTTTAATTGCAAAGTCAGATGTACAGAGAGGAGGAGAGACAGAGAGGATGATCTTCCATCTGACCATCTGATGATTCACTTCCCAAGTGACCACAACAGCCAGAGTTGTGTTGATCCAAAGCCAGGAGCTAGGAGCTCTTCTGGGTCTCCCACATGAGTGCAGGGAACCAAGGCTTTGGCCCATCCTTGACTACTTTCTCAGGCCACAAGCAGGGAGCTGGATGGGAAGTGGGGCCACCAGGATTAGAACTGGTGTCCATATGGGATCCTGGTGTGTTCAAGGTGAGGATTTTAGCTGCTAGGCCACCGCACCGGGCCCTGACCTCACTTTCTATTCCAGAAGTCAGCAACCAGAGGCTTATCTCTGGATTCAGGGCATTGGCATGGTTTTCAGATAGAACTTTTCTTGTATGGGTGAGCCCCACCAGGCAGGGAGTCCTCTGAGGACTGACCAAGCAACTGACTCAAGCTGTAGCACGAGTGGTATGACAAGCAGGTGTCATGGCTCCATGAGTGAGCTCACAGGAGCCGCAGCTCTGTCCCTTCCCTGTGCTGGCAGCACTCTCCTTTCCCCAGGCCTCTCCAAAGGACAGCCCACTCCTGCGACCTTCTTCACAACCCTACCCAGTGGATCCTAGCCCAGAGGAGTGTGGTGGAGATTGGAGCTCCCTCCGTTTTGGAAACATTCCTCTGATTGCTCTGCAGGCACCCTGGTTGAGGAGGAAAAGGAGGGAGAGGCAAACACCCTTCATTTTAATTAAAGCCAACCGTACATTGTTACTGCATCTGCCTGTGTTATTACACGGGCTCACAATAAAGTTATATGGCGCCCCCAGGGCAGCTGGAGCAGGCGGGGTAGGATGTGTGCACAGCAGCCCTCCAGGGCTGCAAGACTGTCTTGCTTCTCTGCAGCATGAACCACAGCCTGCCCCGGGTCTCTCTGGGGCTGGAAGCCATTGCTCCACCTAGGCTCCAACCTATGCGAGTGCCCTCATTTCTATTTTGTATATTTGAAAATCCACTAACAGATTGCTTTCTCTGTGCTGGGCAGTGGGCTAGCTGCTGAGTGAGATGCGGGCATACTGCTGCATGCCCAGAGGAGTACACACGCTCCCATCTCCAGAACCCAGCCCTGACCAAGGGCTCTCCCAACAGGGAGCTCCAGGCGATCACCCTGCCTCCCCCTGCAAAGGTTTTGGCCAGCTGAGCTTTCTTCTTTTGCCCTCAGCAATACAGCAAAGCAGTCCCTTACATGTAGTAATTTCCTAAATTCCTCCACATCTCACTCTCTGATTCTCCACAGTCCTCCCCAAGTTTCCAGACTCAGCACAGATCTTGTATCTCCATCATGAACGTTCCTGGACACATCTTTCCCCAGAGCCTTTGGAGCTCTTTTGTCCCTTTCCTGGATTGCATCATAAGTATTAAAATTACCTAAAATGAAGGCTTCTAAAATTTATCTTTAATTTTTAAATGAAAGCTTGTTTTATTTATTTGAAAGACAGAATTACAGACAGGGATAAGGGGAAGAGAGATTTTCCACCTGATGGTTCGATCCCAGATGGCTGCATTGGCCAAGACTGGGTCAGGCTGAAGCTGGGAGCCAGGAGCGTCATCCACCCGGATCCCCCACATGGGTGCAGTGGTCTAAGGACTTGAAGCATCCTTTGATGTTAGCAGGGCGCTGGATTGGGAGTGGAGCATCTAAGACTCCACTTGTGCCCAGAGGGAATGCTGACATCCTGACGACTTAATCTGTTTAAGCTGCAACACCAGCCCCAAGGTATGTTTTACATATGATGAAATGTGCAGATCTGAAGTGTTGTTTTTGATGGATTTTGACAAGTGCATACACCATCCCAGCCAAGGTTGAATATTTCTACCAACCCAGAAAGTTTCCTCCTGCCCTTGCTAGTCACTTACGTGTCCTGGAAGCAATCACTGTTCTGATATCCAGTACCGGAGACCCACTTTTCCTTCTTCTTGGACTTCATGTAAGTGTAATCTAACTCTTTTGGGTCTGGCTTCCTTAGCTCAGAACACTTTTGTTCCTCATTGGGTTGTTAATGGGTGACTTGTCTTTGTAATGGCTACATTGTACTCTAACATGTGAATTAGTTTGGCTTATTTATAGCTTATGGATGTTACGAATAAAAGTTGAAGTAAACACCTCTTGTAAAAGAGAAATAGACATATGCTTTCATTTCTCTTGGGTGAAGGCCTAAGGGTGGAATTAATGAGTCGTAGAGTAAATGTATATTTTTCTTTTTTAAAGATTTATTTATTTACTTTTTATTGGAAAGGTGGATAAACAGAGAGGAGGAGAGACAGAGAGGAAGATCTTCCATCTGATGGTTCATTCCCCAAGTGACTGCAATAGCTGGAGCTGAGCCAATCCGAAGCCAGGAGCCAGGAGTCTCCTCCAGGTCTCCCACACAGGTGCAGGGTCTCAAGGCTTTGGGCCGTGCTCAACTGCCTTCCTAGGCCACAAGCAGGGAGCTGGATGGGAAGCGGGACTGCTGGGATTAGAACCAGCGCCCATATGGGATCTTGGAGTGTGCAAGGCAAGGACTTTAGCCACTATGCTTTTGCGCCGGGCCCGTAAATGTATATTTCTAACTTTATGTGAAACTGGCAAAGGATTTTCCAAGAATAGTGAGTATGTAGTTAAATCATTTAATAATTTTAAGTTGCATTTGCAGTGGATTAGCTATGTTGCCTAATTTTAATGTATTTATTGGCTGTTTGCATAGCTTTTATGAAGTAACTGTTCAAGTATTTGCCCACTGTATTGAATTGTTTCTGAGTTTATTAATAATTCCTTATCTAATCAGAATATAAGTAAAAAACCATATTGACTTTCTCAATATCTTCTGACAGATAAAAGTTCTAAAATGTGATCAAGTCCAACTTACTAATCTTTTACTATAATGTTAGTGCTTTTGGTATTCTATAAATTTTTTGCCTACTCTGGGATACCGGAGCGTTCAAGGCAAGGACCTTAACCTCTCTGCTATCGCACTGGGCCCTGAGGTTCAAATTTTTGATATGAGGATTTAGTTGTCCTGGCACTATTTCCTCTCCATATTAAATTGACTTAGTCAACACCAATCCCTGACACGTGCATGGATCTCTTCTGGACTCCATGTTTTCCACAGAGCTCTTGATCTGTTCTTATATGCCAGTTCCTCCTTTTCTTGATTGCTCTGGCTTTTTGCTGACTTCGGAAGCTGTCTTAACTCTTCTAAAACTCTGTTCCTTTGTAAGAACGTCTGACTATCTGATACCATTTGCATTTCCATATAAATGCTTAAAAAAAAGACTGTCCTCATTTTGACTGGGATTGTATTACATATATCAAATGATTTGTGGGGTGGTGGGGAGAGTGGACATATCGATAACAGAAAGCGAACCAACCCATGAGAAGGGTAGGTATCTTAATCTCCTTAGGTCTTTTCAGTTGCTTTCGTCAATGCTTTCTAGCTTTTAGTATAAAGTTCTTACACATATTTTTAAAAAAATTTTTTCCTAAATCTTATGGGTTTTGATATCACTTTAAATTATATTTAAGAAAATTTTATTTTTCAACTGTTCATTATATTCATACATGCTCACATACACAAGTATTTCATATTGCATATGAAGGAGCTTCAAAAAGTTCATGAAGTTTTTCATTATCTTTTGATTCTACTTTTCTTTTAACTTTTTTTAAAGATTTATTTTATTTTTACTGGAAAGGCAGATTTATAAAGAGGAGATACAGAGAGAAAGATCTATATGCTGATTCACTCCCCAAGTGGCCGCAGTGGCAGGAGTTGGGCTGATCTGAAGCCAGGAACCCGGAGCTTCTTCTGGGTCTTCCACGTGGTGCAGAGTCCCAGGGCTTTGGGCCATCCATCTCTGCTTTCCCAGGCTATAAGCAGGAAGCTGCATGGGAAGTGGAGCAGCCAAGACACAAATGGTGGTGACCCTATGGGATCCTGGTGGATGCAAGGCAAGGATTTAGCCACTAGGCTATCATGCTGGGCCCTTCCTTTAACCTTCTGAAGTACTCCCACGTACAGGTTGTATTGTTAAATTTCTTCACTAGTCCGGTCAGGTTTTTCAAAGATTTATTTATTTGACAAGCAGGGTGACAGAAAGAGGAAGAGAGAGATCTTCCATCTGCTGGTTTTCTCCCCAAGTGGCTGCAGTGACTGGGACTGGGCCAGGCTGAAGCCAGGAGCTAAGAGTTTCATTTAAGTCTTTCTCACACGAATGCAAGAGACCCAGGTACTGTGTCATCTTACATTGCCTTTGTAGGCACTCAAGAGGGAGCCGCATTGGTAGCAGAGCAATCAGAACTTGAACTAGCATTTGCATGTGGGATGCTGGCTTTCCGAACAGAAGCTTAACCTACTGTGCCACAGCACTATTCCCACTTATTCTTTAAGTTCTGATATTATCAATTTGTATCTTCTTCTGCGTTTTATTCTTGGGCAGTCTAGCTAGCACCCTCCCTTTTTTTCTTTTTTAAAAAGATTTGCTTATTTTTATTGGAAAAGCAGATCAGATTTACAGAGAAAAGGACAGAGAAAGATCTTGCGTCTGTTGGTTCATTCCCCAGATGGCTGAAACTGCCAGAGCTGAACCAATCAAAGCCAGGAGCCAGGAGCCTCTTCCTGGTCTCCCACATGAGTGCAGGAAACCAAGGCTTTGGATCATCTTTACTGCTTTCCCAGGCCACAAACAGGGAGCTGGGTGGGAAGTGAAGCAGCTAGGACGTGAATAGGTGCTCATATGGGATCCCGGCACTTGGAGGGTCAGGATTCACCACTCAGCCAAATCACTGGGCCAGACCCATAATTTTTATTAACCTGTATTATAAGCCATTTTCCATTATTTTATTGATTTTTCTTTTGCTAATTTTCTATCTCAGTGAGTTCCATCTTAAAGATTTCTTTCTTTTTAGTTACTTTGATCTTTGTTTTCTAGATTTTTTGAAAGATCTTCCACCCACTGTTTTACTCCCCACATGGCCACAGTGGGTAGGGCTGAGCCACGTGAGAGATGAGAACCTGGAACTCCATCCAAATCTATGTGGGTGGCAGGTGTCCAAGCACTTGGGCCATCCTCCATAGCTTTCCCAGGCATATAAACGGGGAGCTGGATAAAACCTTGTCTGGAGTGACCTCTGACTTGACTCTTGTGTGTGTTGGCCAGTGCAGGGTCAGGTGTGGTCTGTCACCTGCAACAGCCAATGCACATACCTGTGGATGCAGCTGGCTGGTCAGTCCCATATCCCACGTGAACTGATGAGTGCTGTGGCCCAGCCCAGCCAGCCTGCCACAGACCTGGTCCTCACGTGTAGCAGTGGGTGCCTCAGCCAAGTCAGGGCGAGCCCCCAACAATCTCCACCAGACCTACCCCCTGCTCTGTTTTTTCTACATGCCAGTGTCTGCTGCACCCTAGCTCAGCCCCACTTATTTCCCTTCTGGCTCTTGTGCACACCTAAGGGTGCTACAGCTTAACTCAGTCCCACCTGCCCCCAGACCCAGACCTCATGTATGCCAATATGTGCTGCTGCCTGTCCTGGTTCTTGCACCAGAGATAGGTACAGCAAAGCAGGGGAGTACCCACAGTTCCCTGGCCAGGCATGTTCTTACCCTCTGAATGCACAGGGGTTCTGCAAACCAGGCTGACATGACTTGCACTAAGTCCTGGCACTTGCAAGCTGGTGCTGCACCCTAGCCTGGTTGGCCCACATCTGTTCTGGCTCTCTTGCATGCCAGCACGTATGGCAGCCTGGCTTGGCCTGGCCCACCACAGACTGACCCTCCTTCAGTCCCAGCTCTCATGTTCATCAGTGGAAGCAGCAGTCCAACAAGGGAGTCCCTAAAGTTTCCCTAGCAGACCCATTCCAAGCTGTGGGTCTTGCGTGTGCCAGCAGGTGCTGTGGTCTACTCTGAGACAGCCTGCCCCTAGTCTTGATATTTGCCAGTAGGTGCTACAGCCTGGCTCAGTCTGGCCTGCCATCCATCCCAGCTCTTGCCGGTGAGCGCAGCTAGTTCAGTCTGGACCACTCCTAGCCCTTATGTGTTGCAGTCCAACCCTGCCTGCCTGCACTCTGTCCTACTTCTCACTCATGCCAGTGTGTGCTGTGGACTGGCCCTGACAAGCTACCCCCTTAACCTGGCTCACACATATGCCAACGTGTACTGCAACCCAGCCTGGTCTAACCTACTCCTTGTCCCAGCTGTTGTGCTCACCAGTGGGAGCTGCAGCCTGGAGGAGGAGTTCCACAAGATCCCCAACCAGGCCAGCTTCCAACAACAGATCTCATGTGTGCCAGCTGGTGCGGTCATCCTGAATGACATGGCTGGACCTCCTGGTACTCACCAGCAGGTGCTGTGGCTGAGCCTGGCTGGCCCTCACCCTTTCCAGGTCTCACCAATGGGTGCTACAGCCTAGCCCAGCCTGGCCCACCCCAATGGCTCTCATGTGAACTGGTATGTGTTGCTCCCTATCCTGGCCTGTCCCACACCCAACCTGTCTCTCATGATCATCAGCAGGTGCTGGAATCTGGCCCAGTGTAGCCTGCCCCCAGACCCAGCCCACACGCATGCTAACAGGTACTGTAGCCTTGCCCAGCCTAGTCTACCCACAGCCCTGGCTCTTGCATTCACCGTTGGAAGCTGTGGCTTGGCAGGATAGTCCCCAGAATTTCCCTGATAGGCTTGTCCCCAACTCTGGGTCTTGCATGTACTGGTGGGTACTTCGACCTAGCCTGACATAGCCCATCCACAGTCTTAGCTCTCGCTGGTGGGTGCTGCAGCCTAGCCCAACCAGGCATGGCCCAGATCCTGTGCTGGCTCTTGTACATGCCAGCAGGTGCTGAAACCTGGCCCAGCCTGGCTTGTCCCCAGATCCAGCCCACCCAAATACTGACAAGTGCTGCAACCTTGCATGGCTTGGCCTTCCCCAAGCTCTGGCTCCTGTGCTCCCCAGTGGGAGCTATGGCCCTGTTTGGCATAGTCTGCTGTCAATCATGGCCTTTGTATGTGTCAATGGGTGTTGCAACCTGGCCCTACCTGGCCTTCTCCCAGTCCTAGCCTCTGTGTCAGGTGGATACCTGCCAGGTGAGTTCTGTGATCCAGCCTGGCTTGGCCAGTCACTACCACCCACCTCTCTGTACATACTGGTGGGTGCTTTAGCCCCACAGAGGCAAGTGCATGAGTCCCATAGAGAATCTGTCCCCCAGATTTGGTTCTATTGTGTTCTGGTGGGTGCTGCATTCTGATGGGTGCTGTGGTCCAGCCTGACGTGACCTACCCCCTCCCTGGATACTCGCAGGTGGATACCATGGCCTAGTCCAGCCAGGTATCTCCCCCAGCCCCTGCCAGTGTGTGGCGGATGATGTTATTTAGCCCAGCAGTTTTCCCATGTGGGCAGATACCTTGACCTGACCCAAACATGCCCTCTGGTTTACCTGCTCTAAGCCACTCCATCTCAGCTCCCTCGCCTACCTGTGGCGCGGTCTATGAAGTCCTCCAAGAAGTCATTCATACCCTGTCAAACATGCCCTCAGCCACTCCCACTGCAATATATCCCGGATCCCCTTCCTTGGGCAAACTGCAGCTGCCACTGTCCCTGCCCCTAGGGTGGTTTCAACCTAGAGTTCTCAATTTTTTTCTACTTAACTTATAAACAAATGAAACAAAGAAAGAAAGAAGTAAGCAACTATGCTGTTAAATTGGTATAGTTAACACAAATTTGGTACTAACCAGCCCCAGAATGCCCACCAGCCACTGGTTTCTTTTCTCCCAGCAGTGTAACACTTGCTTAGGTACAAGACAACCTAGGCAGTTGCCTGCAGCTGGGATCCAGAACTTTGAAGAGCCCACAAATATTTTTGGAATGAGGGAATTAAAAAACCACCTGTATGACATTCTGTGTGACCATCCCCTTCTTCGAAGCCTTACCTGACTGCTCTTGGCGGTCCCCTGCCAAGGTCGCCTTGCTTACTCTGTTCTTACACTTTCTTACTCTTGGTCGCTGATTGTAAGTGTGATTGGAGTAAGCTGATTGTAAGTGCAGTCCCCTGCACTGACCAGCTGCCCAAGGACAGGGACCATGTGTCTACTCACCAGTGCCCAGCAGAGGGTCAGCAATAGAAGAGATGAGTGGAGTCTGGTGCTGTGAGTGAAGCTGCTGTCGGTAATGCCGGCATTCCGTACGGGTGCCCGTCGAGAGGCTCGAGGGGGTGCTGGTTGTAGGGGCTCCCATCAAGCAGCAGTGCTACCTTAGACACGTTTCATGGGGGTCCAAAAAACATGCTGAACAAAGGAGAGAGGGAAGGAATCTGTTGGCTGCGATTGCGCCATTATGTCTCTCAGCTCGCACATGGTGAGGAAGGCCCCGGGACTGTGGGGCCCTGACAGCTGAGGTCCACTGGTGGCAGAGAATATCATCTGTATCCCACCCCCCAAAAAATGGCAACCCAGGGACTGGTGTGGTGGCAGGTTAAATGTCTGCCTGCAGTACCAGCATCCCACATTGGTGGAGGTTTGTTTCCCAGCTGTTCCACTTTCCATACAACTCCCAGTGTATGGCCTGGGAAAGCAGTGGAGGCTGGCTCAAGTCCTCATGATCCTGCACCCATATGGGTGATCCGGAAGAAGCTCTTGCGTCCTGGCTTCAGATGGGCTCAGCTCAGGCCATTGCACTACTTGGAGAGTGAACAAGCGGTTGCAAGTTCTCTCTCTTTGACTTCCCTTCTCCCTGTAAATCTACCTTTCAAATAAAAATAAATAACATCATTTTAAAAAATGACAACCTACCCATCACCATTTTCGGACTGTGTTTATGATTCATTCAGTACACAGAACAGATCTGAGACCCAACTCCTTGGGTGGACTCTGGAGGTCCCTCTCCCCAGGTCCTGCCGGCTGTCCTTGCCCTAATCTCCGGACAATTAGAGCCTGCTCCCGTCGCCCCAGGCTCTCGCTGTGCTCTGGCCTCTGTTCTCACCCTTCGCCAGCCCCTTTCTCTAACAGCAGCAGCATAGGTGGAATATGGCGTGATCTGACCCCTGGTAATCTTTCCACCTGGCACTCTCTGTTACTCACATGTTGGCCCCCTGCAGCCTTCCCGGGCAGGTGGCCCGCACTAAGCCACCTCGAGGCTGGTGCCTAAGCGGTCCCTTCTCCCTTCACCGCCATTCTTTGTTGTATCTACACCCCAGAGCTCTGTCCAGCTTGATTGTTACCAAGACTGCTTAAACCAGCAAAACCTGACTGCTGTTTTCGAAAGATTTACTTATTTATTTGAAAGGGAGAGAGGCAGAAAGAGAGATTCCGATCTTCTATACACTAGTTCCAACTCCAGATTCCCACAGCTGCTGTGGCTGACTAGGCTGAAATCAGCAGCCAGAAACCCCATCCAGGTTTCCCACATGTGTGTCAAGAACTCAAATCCCAAGGCTAGCGCCATGGTGTAGCGAGCTTGGCCTCTGCCTGAGGCGCTGGCATCCCGTACAGGCGCCAGCTGCAATTCTGAGTGTTCCAATTCTGACCCGGCTCCCTGCTGGTGGCCTGGGAGGGCAGCGGGGGACAGCCCAAGTCCTTGGACTCCTGCACCTATTGGGAAATCTGGAGAAAGTCTCTGGCTCCCGGCCCAGCTCTGTTTGTTTGACTATTTGAGGAGTAAGCCAGTGAATGGAACGTATCTTTCTGTTCGTCTCTTCTCTCTCTATGTGACTATGCCTTGCAAATTAAAAAGAAATACATCTTTAAACAAACAAGCAAACAAAGGACCCCAAGACTTGCATCTGTCAGCCACGGTCTCCAAGGCACATTAGCAGGAAGCTGGATCAAGGGCATGGAGCAGGTGAGAGTCCACCAGGTACCCGGGTATGGGATGGGGGCATGTGAAGCAGCAGCTTAACCCGCAGTCCCAGGACGCCTGCTCCTGACCTGTTTTCCTTAGACAGAGCATGAAGTTGTGGTCCTGTAATCACCAGCAGATGGTGTCCAAAGTGGCGGTGCCAGATGTAGCAAGTGAAAGCACAGGGCATATAATCACATTTGAATTTCAGATAAAGCACAAATAGTTTGTAATATAAGTATGTCCAAAAAGTATTTGGGACATACTTACATGGAAGTGATTTATTTACCTGAGATTCATATTTAACTGGCACCTTGTATTTTTTTTTAACAAAAGATTTTTATTTATTTGAAAGTAGAATTTCAGAGAGAGAGAGAGACAGAGGAAGAGAAGGTCTTCTGTGCATTGGTTCACTCCCCAAATGGCTGCAACAGCTGTAGGTGGACTAGGAGAAAGCCAGGAGCCAAGAGCCTCTTCCAGATCTCACATGTGGGTGCTGAGGCTCAAGCGGTTGGGGAACCCTCTGCTGCCGTCGTAGGTGCATTAGCAGGGAGCTTGGTCAGAAGTGGAGCAGCCAGGACTTGAATTGGTGCCCAGACGGGATGCCAGCACTGCACACAGCAGTTTAACTAGCTATGCCACAGCACTGGTCACACATTTTGTATTTTTTAAACAATTATTTTATTTATTAGGAAGGCAGAGAGACATGAGAAAGAGGAAGAGATAGAGACAGCAAGAGCTTTTCTATTCACTGATTCACTTCCCAAATGTTAGCAATAGCCAGGCATGGGCCAGACCAAAGCCAGGAGCCCAGAACTCCATCTGGGTCTCTTACTCAGGTCGAAGGATTCCTAAGGACTTGAGTTACCACCTGTTGCCTAACACCGCTCCTTTACCTCCCAGCCCCAGTGCTCCTTAGTAGGAAGCTGAGCAAGAAGCAGGGCGAGGGCTTGGATCTAGGCTCTCTTATTTGGTGCGAACATTCTGAGCAGATGTTTTACCTGCTGCAGCTAACATCTGCTCTGGCCTCCTGCATTTGATGTAGCAGCTCTAAGCCATGACTCTTTCAGCACACAGTGACTCTGCAGCTTTCTAAGGGTGATGCTCTTGTTAGTATTTGCACACTGGGAGATGGCGCAGGAGCCTGGAATGGAGTTGGTCTGGGACCCCATCAAGTTTAGAAGTCCTGTTTCACAGACCAGAGAGGGCAAGGATCTGCTCAGGATCACATGGTGGGTGGGCAGTTCAGGAAGGCAGGAACTGGGGCTCCCTGACTCCCAGCCATGGCCTCCTCCTGCGCCTGCAGTGCCGTGCTCTGTGCCCTCCGGCAGCTCGGGTTCCCACTCCCCTGCCCCTGACCTGCCCTTGGCTGGCTTCAGAGGGGGGTCGGAGACGAAATGTGATCCTGCCATAAAATCTCTACCCAACCAACTCTTCTCACAGCCCACCCGCTTGCCTCAAAGGGGGATGCCTAATCCTCATTTATGGAGCTGAGCAGCTGGGCCGGCTGAGTCTTTGAACGTGAGCTTGGGGTACCCTGGGTCAGCCTAGCTTCGGCCAGAGGAACCTGAGAATGAGGGCACCTAGGGAGTCTGGGTAAGTTGAGGGGCAAACTGCCATGGCCCACCCAGCCCAAGGAGCACGCATTGGGGAAAGAGCATCCAGTAGGGGCTCAAGACGGGGCTGGTACGGTCCCATCTTACAGAGAGCACACGGGGCCCGTGCTGTATTACAGGCTGCTCAGGAGCGATCCTGACAGCCTTTCTCCTGTCCCAATATTTGTTTATTTTTATTTGTAAGATTTTACAGAGAGAGAAGGAGAGATAGAAGATCTGCCATTGCTGGTTCACTCCCCAAGCAGCTGCAGAGGCTGCAGCAGAGCTGATCTGAAGCCAGGACCCAGGAGCTTCATCTGTGACTCCCACTCCAACCTTGGCTATCCTCCGCTGCCTTCCCAGGTCATCAGTAGGGGGTGGCATAGGAAGTGGAGCAGCCAGGACATTAATTGATGCTCCTATGGGAGGTGGAGGATTACCCTGATGTGCCACTGTGCTCGCCCCTTCTAGCAGCTTTCACACACAGTGAGCAGCATGACCTTATCAGAAAGGTGACCTATGGGCTGGCACAGTGGGTTACATTGCCATCAGTGACAGTGGCATCCCATATCAGAGGGCATGGTTACAGTCCAGGCTGCTCTGCTTCTGACCAGTTCCCTACTGGTCAGGCCATGAGCCTGGGAAAGCAGCGGAAAATAGTTCAAGTACCCTGCACCCATGTAGGCAACTTGATCCCTGGCTTTGGTCTGACCCATTCCTGATTACTGTGGGGAATGAACCAATAAATAGAAGATCTCTCTCTTTCTCTCCCTCTCTCTCTCTCTCTCCCTCTCCCTCCCTCCTTCCATAACCCCCTTTCAAATAAATAGTAAAAGTAGGTCTTACTGTTAGAAACAGAAAGATAGGCTGCAGGTTGCTGCGTTAGAGGACTCTGGCAGCAATTTGGTAAGAACGGTAGTGACTGACCCGGGATTGTGGGGAGACAAGTGAAGGCATCGCAGAGCAGTGCTAGTAGGCAGTGAAGGGACGCTGGGCCTGGGGGCCGCCAGTGCTCTGCTTCCGGCAGGGTGGTTGACAGAGCCGTGCAGCAGAGACAGGGCGCAGTAGGGAAGGTGCAGGTGAAAGTTGGGGTCCCCTTGAACACGCTGAACAGGGGGACCAGCAGGTGGATGTGAACCTGCGGTCAGGGCAGGGAGCCGGGATGGAGATCCTGAGCTTGGTATTAAAGAGTGCTGTTACTAGGGCAGGGCTGGGGAGCGAGGGCCTCTGGATGCAGTGCAGAGTGGGGACGTGAGGGCCCTGGAGAAGGTGGAGGAGGCAGTTGGACAGCCCAGGGGGAAGCCCAGGTCTTGGGTGCCAGGGGAACAGCCCCGTTCTTATAGCCTGCAGGTCAGGCTGGACTGCTCCCGGGGTGTGGGCCATGGACTGCTGAGGGTCTGGTGTTAGCGATTCAGAGATGTGCTGGCCTGCAAAGCAATGGGTGTGGGGGTGCGCAGACAGCTCCCTTCAAAGATTTGGGGTGCAGTAGTTGGCGAAGAGTCTACTCAGGGAGTTAAGGCATAGAAGACTGCAATAGACAGCAGAACTTTCCAGCAGCAGCCCTAGTGGTCATACACACACTTCTTCACAGACCCTAGACAACGACACAGTGACACGCCCACTGGCTGACATTCGGCTCAAACTTAGGTTTCTGGTTCCAACTCAGCTTTTCTGTGCTGGACAGGCTCCACTGTCTCCTGTCCCATCTGCCATGTACAACACTGCAGAGGGGATCCATGGTTCACAGGTGGAGGGCATGGGCTGTGGGAGGGCCTTCCGGCTGCAGCAGGAGAGGTCAGGGACACAGGTAAAAAGTTCATGGCTGAAAGTTCTTGCTTGCTGTCTTGCTCTGGCTCTGCGCGGCGGGCCTTGGGAAAGGCAGGCTGGCCACGTGGAGACCTCCTGTGGTGGCGCACCTACTGTGCGGTGCTCTGCGGTCGTCTTCATTTCCTGGAGGAAGAGGAGGCAAGCAAAGGCTCCTCTTCCTGTGCCAGAGCTGGTGGGGCGCTCAGGTGGCCTCCTTCTTCCTCCAAGTATTTTCTGGGTAGCCGTCTTGCTCCGTCCCTAGCGTGGGCGGTCTCGTGCTCGCGGCCTTCTGAGGTGTCCAAGTCCCCGGAGCCAGGCAGTTCTGCTGCGTCTGGGCCAGGGGCTGAGCCGGGCGGAGCGGGCTGGGTGCGCAGGGAGCGAGAGTGACAGCTCACCGCCTCTGGGCTCCGGCTGTCCGGCGTGCTCGCGGGCGGCGGAATTACTTTTCCAGATTAGGGGCCCCGGCCGCGCTGTTGACACAACCATAAGTTTTAATGAGAAATTTGGAGTATTTGTGTGGGAGACATAGCCCCGCGCGCATAGATGCGGCGGGCGGTGCGGAGGGCCTCGGCTGGAGCGGATTACTTCCCGTGCGGCAAAGCTGCTCAATTTTGCGCAGCCAGGGCGCTATTTACCTTGGCCGACTGCGCGGTGCGGCGGGGCCACAGGTAGGAAACTCGCGTGTGGCGGAGACAACGGAGTTTCGTTCCCAGGCTCGACCCTACCGGGGAATCCTGAGCGCCGGCTGACTGCACCCGGCGTTCCGCGCCGGGAGACGCCCCGGGGCGCCCCCCTTTCTCTGCCCATCCATCTCCACCTTCGCTTTTCTATGGCAGGACGGAAGTGTGGGGAGGAGGCCGCGGCCGTCTGCCTCCGCGGGCGCCGTTCTGGGCATCGCCAGGCCTGGCGGGGGGCAAGCCTTGGCATCTCCGTGCAGGGCCAGTGGCCAGGGTGTAGGGTTGGGAGTGGGGATGGGAGCAAGCGAGAGATCCCGTCCCTAAAGATCCCTCGGGACAGAGGAAGGCTCTGCTTGAGCCTTAGGCTTCAGCGGCAGCCGCCAGGCTCCCTGCAGAGGCGCAAGCCATGTTGATTTTACGGAGAAGGCTGCTCTGTGCATTTCACTGCTGATTTATTGGTTTTTAACTAGAACCTTATGCTGGGCTAAAAAAGCCATCTTGCACTTTGCAAGGCTCTGCTGACTGCTGCCGAAAATGACACACAGGGGCTCCTCCTGCACTCCCTGCCCCCACCCCCAAAAGGCCCATGGAGGTGTGAGTAGGGAGTTTGTAGCCCTGGGGCCACTGACCACCTGCAGTGCACATTGGGGACCGCTGGTGTTCTGTGTGCGAATTTATGGACCCTCAGGGAGGCGCCAGGAGCGGGGTAGGGCTACCCAGCCTGGACGGATGCTACCCACCTTTCTCTCCCTCTGGCCTTACAGAGCACTTTGGATGTGTTGTCCTGAGCTTGGGGTCAGATAAATTTAGAGTGACTGGTTACTGCCCCGACTGTGTGGTTTGGGAAACTTCGGCCCGGTCTCGGATCCCTGATTGGCCGTCTGTTGAATGGGATCACGCGAGCCAGCACCAACCCTGGGCAGAGCACACAGATGGTGTTAGCCAATTCTGTTCCCTCCAGAGTTGCTCCTTCTAACCGGGTTGATTTAGCTGTTGCCTTTTCTTTCCCCCTTGTCCTCCTCCTTCTTTTAATAAGATTTATTTATTTGAAAGAGGTCGGGGTAGGGGTGGGGAGCAGGGAGGATACGTAGTGAGATGGTTCACTTCCCTGATGGTGGAAATGACTGGGGATGGGCCAGGCAGGAGCCAAAAGCACCGTTCAGGTCTCCCATGTGCTGCTTTTCCAGTGGCATTGTCAGGAAGCAGCCAGGATGGGAACCAATGTCCACATGGGATGCTGGCGTTGCAGGTGGCGAGCTTTGCCTGTTATGCCACAACATTAGCCCCAGGAGAAGCTTCCTAACACAGGACGTGGATGACCTCATACTGTCTCCTGGGATGACATAACTGCTTCCTAATTCGAATGGGAAGCACCAGCTAACACACACTGTGAATGTATAACTTAGAAAGCATTTGAACCCATGAGCACATCCAAGTTGTCTTAAGAATTCTGTGAGGGAAGAGACAGGATACAAAGCAGCAAAGTCACTTTAGGCAAGAGATAAAGGTGTCACAACCCAGAACTGGGGCCCAGGGAGGCCTGGGTGACACGTGCCATGGCTGCCGCTCACATTGTGCACTGCCGCTGTCCAGTCTAGAAGGAGTGGCCTCCAGCCGTGGGAAGGGAAGAAGAGTGAAGGGGAGAGGAAGGGGAAGGGAAGAGATGGGAAAGAAAGGGAAGAGAAGGGAGCTCTTCCATACACAAAGGTTGAGAGCTTAGAGGGCTGTTGAGGGGGCAGGTGTCCCCATCCCCGTCCCCGGGATAGACAGGTTCCTCTGGCCAGTCCTGGAGGAGTGGCCAGAGTGTGTAGTAGGCACAGTGGAGACAGGTCTGCCTGAGACCCCCAGGACCCACGGAGCCCAAGGAGGACGGCAGCATCTGCAGAAGCCATCAGCCGGCTTGATGGGTCGCTGTTAAACAAAGATGGGGTAAGGTTACATGTGTTTTCCGTGGGAGTCGGCTCCGATTTCAGCCTGATGATTTAGTCAGGTGTAAGCATGAAGTTTCCAATTTAGGGAAATAAATCTCCAGTGATTTTATTATCCCCTGTTTTACCCTGACACCCAACTTCACCCCGGCCCCCTGTCAAAGCCCTCGTGATGTGTTTATATAGGGCGCACTGTAATTGATTGGCGTGCAATAGAACATGACACAGAAAATGTGGTCTTCCCCACCAGGCTTGAGTCTGGGAGCTTCCATATTTCATCATCCCCCAGGCCCAATCTGAGACCCCTCATGCTGTGGCCACAAATTCCTGGGATTCTGGGATGTCTGAGCACAGGAGTACAGGGCAGAGCGGTCCAGCCAGTGGCCCATGGTGGTCTTGGAGGGTATGTGGGACTGGATGTGCAGGGGAAGCACCCCAGGGAGAGGCAGCCACCCTGGGCTCCTAGTCTATAGAGGTTTTGCTTACTCTGGGAGAAGCCAGATTGAGCCATCCTTGTCTACAATGTTCAGTAATTCTAGGCTTCTGAGAAGGTCAGTTTTGTTTTAAGGTTTATTTATTTGTTTTGGAAGAGTTTCAAAAGGAGATGGAAAGACACAGAGAGATTCCATCTGCTGGTTTATTCCTTTGGGGCTGGTCCATGCCAAAGCCAGGAGCCAGAAGCTTCTTCCAGGTCTCCCCCAAGGGTGGCAGGGGCCCAAGCACTTGGGCCACTTTCTTCTGCTGCCTTCCCATGTGTTCCAGCAGAGGGCTGGATCAGAAATGGAGCAGCCAAGACAAGAATTGGTTCCCAAATGGGATGCTGGTGTCCTGGGAGACATCTTTACCCACTATACCACAACACTGGTCTTGAAAGTCAGTTTTGAATGACCTATTAGTCCTGATATCTGTGGATCTGTGGTCACAAATTTAATACTATGTAATACTATGGCATACTGCAATTATACCTCAAATAAATGCAAGTAGAAATATGGATGTGGATTTGCAGGCTAAAGTCAGCACTAAAACCAGGTGTACTGCCCATGTTCCTGGCGTTTCTGTGTGCTCAGGACTACACTAGGCTTGTTGGTTCCTTCTGTGACTTAATTTTCACAGCAAAGCTGTGAGGGAAGCATTGTCATTACCTTTTCACTCCATTAGAGATCAGAGAGAACACGTGAGTGAGCCCCCATCCACTGAGTCACTCCCTCCCTCAGTGCCTGGAAAACCTGGGCCAGAATCGGGAGCTGGAAGTACAATGCACGTCCCCCACATGGGAACCCCATTTCTTGGTCATCTCTGCTTCCTTCCCAGGATCTCAGGAGCTGGAGGAAGAAACAGAGCCCAGGTATCCAGAAAGGAGGCACAGACATCCAACCTGCTGAGTTCGTCTCCACGTCTGCTTTATACTGAGCTGAATTTGACTTCTGTATGGTTTTGACTTCCTCTGCTCCATGGCTTTGCAGATTTCATGACAGTCTATACACTCAGTCTCCACCTCTCCACTTGGCAGCCTTTTCACCGTCCTCTGCTTTTGTCCATTCATCTATCCACCCCTTCATCCATTTCTCCTTTATCCATCTGTCATCCATGTAGTCATTCACATCCATCCATCCATCAATAGATCCACTCTTTCCTCTGTTCTCTGTATCTCCATTTATCCATCCATCCATCCATCCATCCATCCATCCATCCATCCATCCATCTTCTATCACTTAATAATTCAGCCACCCATCACTTATCCATTCATCTGCTTACTTCCTTATTTAATCACATATTCACTCCATTGGTACTTGTTAGGTACTCTGGAGAATGACAAAAAAACAAATCTGCCTTCAGAAGGTTTGGGCGAGAGAAATAAACCAGACTCACACCTAAAGAGATGACTCATTCCAAAACGTTAACAACCTAGGAACTTTCTCAGCAGTGTGATAACCAGTGAACAGGGAGCTGGTGAGCTCTAGGGGCGGGAGGGGCAGTGTGAGACAGATGGCTCCAAGGGTGCTTGCTGTGCCTGGCACCCTTGGTTTGACAAAGCACTGTCTCCGGCACCCCTGGCTGGCCTGACATGTCTGTTTGTGCTGTGCTTGGGCCTGATGCTATCTGTTACTCGTTTGCTCAACAGATTTTGAGTGTGTTTGGTAGATGACAATCTAACATGGACACCCTTGCCTCAGAGAGCTTGTCTTCTTATCTGGGAAATGGATGCTAAACATGTAAATGCTTACTATAATTTTACTTTAAAAAGACAGAAGAGGGGTCCGGTGCTGTAGCCTAGTGGCACACGCCAACATCCCATATGGGCACTGGTTCTAATCTCAGCAGCCCTGCTTCCCATCCAGCTCCCTGCTTGTGGCCTGGGAAAGCAGTTGAGGATGGCTCAAAGCCTTGGGACCCTGCATCTGCATAGGTGACTTCGAAGAGGATCCAGGCTCTTGGCTTCTGATCAGCTCAGTTCTGGCCATTGCGGCCGCTTGAGAAGTGAATCAACAGATGGAGGATCTACCTCTCTGTCTCTCCTCTCTGTATATCTGACTTTGCAATAAAAATAAAATAAACCTTTAAAAAAAGGCAGAAACGATTGGGGTAGAAAGGAAGATGCTATTTTATTACTAAAAAGCGTTTTCCCTGGGGGCTGGTATTTTGGGGTGACAGATTAGCTGATCTTCTGGGACACTGGCATCCCACGTGGGCACTGGTTTGGGTTGCAGCTGCTTTACTTAGGATCTAACTCCCTACCAATGATTTTGGGAAAGCAGTCGAGGATGCCCCAAGCACTCGGGCTCCTTGCATCCATGTGGGAGTCCCAGGTGGAGTTCTAGACTCCTGGCTTTGGTCAGGAGCAGTTCCAGCTATTAGAGCTATTTGGAGAGTGAACCAGTGGGTAGAAGATCTCTCCTCCACTCACTCGCTGATTCTGCGTTTCAAAAATAAATAAATAATAATAAGTAAGTCTTTAAAAATTAACTTTCATTTAAAATCATTCATTTTATGCAACAGACAGAAACACACACAGAGACGGACAGTGACAGAGAGAAAGCTATCCCTCAGAGGCTGATTCAGTCCCCAGACGCCAGCCAGGGAGAAGTCTGAACATCTCGCATGAATGGCAAGGACCAAGGATTTGATCATCACTGGGACGGGCCTTCAGTCAGGTGCTCGTCTTTGAGGAGACACTTCTGCAGGTAGAGAAATTCTTGGAGATTCATGGGAATTTTCATTGGAGAACGGAAGCAGAGGACAAGGGATGGTGACCACAGGAGGCTTGGGCACAGCTGGACCCAGAGGGTTGGCACATCTGGAGCAGGTGCTGGGGCTTGGTCTTTGAAGGGCGTTTGCTTAGCCTGCTTTTCCTGTATTTTCTTCCTTCATGGTGAGGCAGTGTAATGGGGAGCAGAGCTTGGAGTGGGTTAGGGGGTTGGAGCCCCTGCCAGGACCAGTGGGCTGTATGGGTTAGCTGCCCCATATGTGACACTGAAGTGTGATAAGGCCCAGTTCCTGGAGAAACGTAATCTCCTTATCTCCCAGACCCAGGGAGTAAAAATGCAAGCTTGAGTCCCTTAGGGAACAGGTCAAGGCCGGAGTGTGTGAGTGTGTGTATGTAAAGAACCAGGACCTCAGGGGACATGGGGCTTTTGTTCAATGAGCATAGAGCAGGAGGTAAATAGTGGTGGTCCTGGGCCAGAGCCCAGCAACCAGCTTCTCACCCTTGTCTCTGGCTTGCTGCAGGGCTGAAAAAGCCCCCCTCATCTCAGGAGGCTTCGGCTTCACTCACTGTGCAGCACGGATTTCAACTAGTTAAGCTTGCAAAGCTGAGTTTGAGCTGATGTAGCCATGGTAGACTTCCGGGGACCGGGGGCAGGTCAGAGGTCAGCTGTACCCTCCAGCAGAAGCAGGTTGCTTACCTAGGACCCATGCTGTCTTTTAGAATGCAGTGTCGCGCCCGGCGGCGTGGCCTAGCGGCTAAAGTCCTCGCCTTGAAAGCCCCAGGATCCCATATGGGCTCCGGTTCTAATCCCAGCAGCTCCACTTCCCATCCAGCTCCCTGCTTGTGGCCTGGGAATGGATGGCCCAAGGCTTTGGGACCCTGCACCCGTGTGGGAGACCCAGAAGAGGTTCCAGGTTCCTGGCTTCGGATCGGCGCGCATCGGCCCGTTGGCGGCTCACTTGGGGAGTGAATCATTGGACGGAAGATCTTCCTCTCTGTCTATCCTCCTCTGTGTATATCTGGCTGTAATTAAATGAATAAATCTTAAAAAAAAAAAAAAAGAATGCAGTGTCTGCTCTAGGTGCAGGTGGCCCCTAGGCTCCAGGGAACTGATGGGACTTGGGACTGTTTGAGTCTAAAGATGGCTGACCATAACTGGTGTCTCCTGTATTCGTATCTTTGTGTGGTCCCCAGTCCTGTGAGGATGTGTGAGTCTATGTTTTTTGTCTTTAAGATTTATTCATTTTGGGTCCAGCACAGTGGCCCGGTGCGGCTAAAGTCCTCACCTTGAATGCCCCGGGATCCCATATGGGCACCAGTTCTAATCCCGGCAGCTCCACTTCCCATCCAGCTCCCTGCTTGTGGCCTGGGAAGACAGTTGAGGATGGCCCAAAGCCTTGGGACCCTGCACACATGTGGGAGACCTGGAGGAAGTTCCTGGCTCCTGGCTCTGGATCGGCAAAGCATTGGCTGTTGTGGTCACTGGGAGAGTGAATAATCAGATGGAAGATGTTCCTCTCTGTTTCTTCTCCTCTCTGTATATCTGACTTTGCAATAAAAAATAAAATAAATCTTTAAAAAACGTAAAAAGATTTATTCAGTTTTCTTTTTTTAAAATTGAGAGGGAGAGAGAGAGGGGAAGAGAGAGAGAGAGATATCGAGCATGCACTGATTCACTCCCCAAATGGCCAAAATGGCCGGAATTAGACCAGTCTGAAGCTGGAAGCCAGGGTCTTCTGGGTCTCCCATGTGGGTGAAGGTGCCTAAAGACTTGGGCCTTCCTCTGCTGCTTTCCCAGGCCACATGCAGGGAGTTAGACTGGAAGTGGATCAGCCAGGACCAGAACTGGCACCTATATGGGATGCCAGAGCTGCAGGTGGAGGATTCGCTTACTAAGCCACCATGTCAGCCCCTCTGTGACTCTTTTAACCAACAGAATGTGGTGGCAGGATGCTCTAGCGGTTTCAGCTCTGAAGTTTGCTGCTGCTGCGTAATGAATGACCACAAACTTAGGGGTTTGAAACAAAATCTACTTATTAGTTGACGAACCTGGAAGTTCAGACATGCTGACACTTGGTTTTGCATTCAGGGTCTTGCTGGGAGGATGGAAATGTAGGTGTTGGCTGGGGCTGCCATGTCGTCTGAGATGCAGGGCCTCATGTTGGCAGAATTCCATCCTTTACTACAAGATGGAGTCTCTGCTTTCTTAGTGGCTGTGGCCTGGAGGTCTCCATCAGCACCTAGAGGCTGCCCTCAGGCCCCAGCAACGTCTTCCTTTCCCAAGCCCGTGGGAGGCTCCATGCCTGGCCGGCTGTGATAGTCTTCTGCGATGTGCTGCCCTGAGATGTGAACTCAGCAGCAGGAGAGGCATCACATTGCGCCATGACAGCAACGAGTGGGCATTTTGGGGGGCTGTCTTACAATTTAGCCTTCCTCACTGACCCGAGCTTTAGGAAGGCCTGCCAGTCAACTCCCATGGGTGTCGTTTTAGGAGCTGCGAGCTGCAATGTCACTGGCCGCTCTGATAGCCACTCTGATAGCCTTATGGAGAGGGGAGGAAAGGCCCCAAGTCCCAGCAGAGCCCAGCCACCCAGTCAGTCTTACCAGTGGAGTAACTGGCCTTGAGCCATCTTGACTGTCTCATCCAACGGAGGCCCCTGAAGACCGTAGCCCTAGCTGACCACACATGGTCAGAACCCCATCTCAGGGAACCCAGCCTGCTCCCTGGGAGGTGCCAGCCTACTGCACTGCCTCTCCCCGACACCCTCTCAAGCCCAGTGCCCCCGGAGCTGGGCAGAAACATGGCTCTGTTTTGTTGAGGGATCTGGGGAGCCTGTTTGGGGGCACTCTCTGAAACAGGGTCTCTATTCTACGTAGAGGTGATGTCATCACTGAAGGAACTTTCTGGTCCCCTCCTACTTATCTGAGTTGCTGGCGTGGCTGAGTGGGGAGAATTCTAGAGGGGGAGGCAGAGACCCTTGGCTGATACTGACTATGTGAGCTTAGAACGCCAGCTCCCATGTCCTGGATATGTTCCATGTGCCAGGTACTATGCTAGGGCTTGTGTTTGTGCATGTTGATTCAGTCATCCCTAGAGAAACTCTAGGAAGAAGGTGCTGTTATTAACCCATTTCACAGATGCACCTGTTCAGAGCCATCCAGCTAGGAAGCCATGCACTCGTGGTCTCTTCCCTGGACCCTGTGATTTGATTCTGAGAAGCTAGGCGTTCAGGGCTCAGTGACTCTGGTGACTCTGCGAGCCCTGGACTGCTTTGGCTTGAAGACCTCTGAATTCCTGGATCTTGGCACTCTAGAATTATCAGATCCAGTTTGTGCAAGCAGATGTCTGCCATCTGTGGGATGGGGGCCAGGGGAAGTGGAGGGGAAGGGCGCAGCATGGGCCCTCAGCCCAGCTAGGCCCTCTGCTCCAGGAGTGACAGCGGCTATGCTGTTAGGTGCTTAGTTACATTTCTCTGAAACCCGAAACCTCTCTTGGAACTAGGAGCCCTGGGTGGTGGGAGCATGAGGGAGACCTCCTTGCCGGATCATGCTTGTAGTATCCACGGAGAGGGGCCAGAATAAGCAAAGAGCCTGGGACTGCGAGTTCCCTGAGAATGATAACATTCCCTGTATCCCGCAGGCCCCGAATAAGCTCACGTTGTCCTAGGACACTGTGGAGGCCGGGGGAGGGAGGGGAAGGTACATGGGAACTGGCTGATGTTTCCACAGGGCCTGCCACCCTGGGTGTCTGGTTTCTGTTGGAGTTGGGAGGGGGGCACAGGGCTGGGGGCTCCAGGGCTGCCGAGGCTGTGGTGGGAGCTGGCTGGCCATGCTGTAAGGAGCTGGGTCAAGGTTGACATGTGGAAGTATTTAGGGGCCTGGGGGATAGGGCATTGCAAAATACAATGTCCTGGAATGGCTCAGGGGTTGCTGGGTTCCGGTGGCCTCATTCTACAGGTGGTAAGACTGAGGCATGGCAGATTCAGCATGAGGCTCAGTTGTGCCTCTGGAGTGGACCCCAATACAGCAAGATCTGGTGATTCAGCTGCATGGAGTGGTGTCTTTAGCCAGATGCTGGGCTTTGGTTTATGCTGGGCTCCCCACTTAGAGTGGCTCCCATCCGCTTCTTTGCTAAAATACAGATCTTCCAAGGCACACTTCCAAGGCTTCCACCTCTAAGAAGTCTTCCTTGGCCTCCCCTTGGCCTCGTCGTGAGCACTGAGCATTTCCCTGGCTCCTCCTTTCTTTTTTTGCTCGATGCTGCGTTCTCCAGTAGGGTCCCAGTATCAGTTGCTGTTTTTGTTCAGGTGTTGAAGGCCAGCCATTCTACACACATTCTCCTACTGAATGCTTACAACAGGGCTTTGTGATAGGGAAGGCAATTGAAGGGCTGAGACGTGAAGGAATCTGTGTGGAGTCACACATCCAGCAAAAACTCACACTCAGCTCCAACCTCCACACTCAAGGCCCTGCTTCCCACCTGCCTCAGGTCATTCGTCTTTGACGACCTGGCCCTTGTTCGTTTACAAGTCTGCTCCCTGCCATACCTGGTGCTGTCAGCTCTACAAGGATGGGATTTATCCTCGAGCTGTCCAAGGCTGTGACTCAATGGCCAGTGAGTTAATGATGGACTTTGAGGCTAGACAAGATGGAGTATAAGGTTCATCAGCATTCCAGAGCCTGGGAGCACGTCATCTGATTCCAGGCCCTGCCTCAGATAGATCCCTAAATCTGCGCATGCTCATGCCTGTTGACACACAAGAACTTGCTTGTATACAGTCCACATATATCCTCTTGTATACGTTAGCTCACTCCTACGTTGCTTCTAACACCAAACACAATTTAGATGCTATGTAAATAGTTGTCATGTTGTCCGGTCAAGGTAATAGTAACCCCAAAACAGCCTGTACAGATGTCATTAGTTTCTCTAAATATTTTTGATCCATGGTTGGCAGATCCAAGGGTGCAGAACTAGTGGTTGTTGGATCTTGAAGAGGCCAGGGTGTCTTTGATCCTGTTTCCATGGGGACCTCTAAGCTAGGCCCTGGAAGATGGGATGTGAGCAGAAATTAGAGGCAGCCGCTGCAGGAGCCACATAGACACCTGCCCAGCTGGAGCAGAGGGAAACTTGGGAGCTGTGGGCCATAGCTAGGAGTAACTGGGGATTGGACTGACAGGCAATGGGGGTGCCTCAGTTTGGGGGGACAGAATGATTGAAGGTCCCAGGGAAGCCCAGGAGGAACTTTACTAAATCTCTACCTGCTTCTCCCAGACTCTCTCTCTGCTTTTGGGTGACAAGCTGCTCACTACCTCACAGAAGAATGAGCCTGTGATGTTTCTAGGAAAAATTCTTTGGAGATGCCTCACTGCTGGCCAGCTGGGGACCCGGTGTAAAGAGCCAGTGTTAAGAACCATGTTGCAAATCACCTTGTCTTCTGACAGTTGCAAAGCTCATCTAAATGTGCAAGGGGTACATATAAGAGCCCGCACTTTGGATCCAACATATAGGCCAAACTCCATTCTCCTCCAATCAGGTGTCTTTTCACACTCTTGAATCTCTCCGACTCTCAGTTGCTTCATGTAGGGAATGGACACAAAGACTCTGTTTCTTAGTGTTGAAGAATTAGACCACAGGAGTGCTTGGCTATGGCTGATCATCATTATGATGATATCTCATCCTTAGTCCATCCTTGGATAGCGTGTCTTTCCATTTGAGAATTTCAGGTTCTTTGATGGTTCCAACCACTTTCCATCTGCTTCCAGGCCTTTCTGGAGCTGCAGACTGGCTATCCTGCTCCCCCTTGCCTGGTGGCTCCTGGATTCATGACAAGAAGCCTGGACCAGCTCCCAGAGTGGTTTGATTCTCTTGTAGCTGGGTCGGCAAACCCAGACTTTCCTCTGCAGCTATGCTGGCGGCCTCTCCCTTCTGCCCTCTCCCGTCTCTGCTCCTGCAACATAGGTTGGACTCTATCCCTGAGGTAATGGGATTGCCAGAAAGTGTTCTGACATAGAATCAGTCCCCTGAGAGAGAAGACTGCAGGGACTTTACCCCCACCTTTTATGTGCGTATGTAGCAACAAAGTTCCTTCTTTGGAGCTCCATCCGGTCTCCCACAAGAAGGGCAAGGGCCCAAGCACTTGGACCAGCTTCTGCTGCTTTCCCAAGTGCATTCCCAAGGAGTTGAACCAGTGTTCATATGGGATGATGACATCACGGGCAGCGGCTTAATCTGTGCACAATAGCACCAGCCCTGCAAGGTTCCACCTTGAAACAGAGAGTAGGCCTTCAAACAAACTCTGAATTCTGCCAGGCTCCAGAGCTGTGAGCAGTAAACTTCTGTTATAAATCACCTACTGAAGGCTTATTTCTTAAAAAAAATTTATTTATTTACAAAAGTTATGGGGGGGCGGGGGAGTGGTCGCTCACACACACAAACACACACATGTGGGAAGGGGGAGAGAGAGAGAGAGAGAGAGAGAGAGAGAGAGAGAGAGAGAGAGAGAGAGAAATACACCTCTTCCACTTGCTGGTCTACTCTTCAGTTGAGCACAATACCCAGAGCTGGACCAGACCAAAGCCAGGAGCCAGGAGCTTCTTCTGGGTCTCCCATGTGGGTGCAGAGGCTCAAGGACTTGAGCGTTCCTCTGCTGCCTTTTCAGACCATAAGCAGGAAACTGAATCAGAAGTGGAGCAGGTGGAACACAAACTGGTGCCCATATAGGTTGCTGGCGCTGTAGACAGATGCTTAGCCTACTATGCCTGGGCACTGTGTCTCCCCTTACCCCCTGACAAGATATGAACAGCTAAGTCTTTTTCCCTAGACTGAGCTCCCTGACAGCTGGAGCCTCCTTGGAACCTGCTCTGCAGACTGAGTACCTGACTGAGGACCAAGGTTGGGTGCCTGAATGTGTGAGATGGTGAGTGTGTGGGGAGGCAAGGAGTTGCCAGGGTGCTCCTGTGGGTGGGAGGGTAGTGGGTGAGTGTGTGTTAGATCAGGAGGAGGAGGATAAGCCTGACTCTGCTCCAGTTCCAGCCTCTGTTTCTTCAGCTATAGCAGGGGCATCAGCAGTGTAGAGCACTGGATGAGCGCGTGGGAGCAGATGCATGTGGTTTTGGACGAAAGGAGCAGGGATGCCCTGGAGTGGGGCTGGGGCTGCTGACCACTGCAGGCCAGGCCACCCAGTGTATGGCCCACAGCTCCCCAGTTGGAGGCCCCTGTTCTCTGAGGCAGGACAGGACGGTCTGCCTGGCTGCACAAGAGTTGTGTGAGCACATCCATTTCTGGTAACCTGTTGTCAGGCATGCACAGCAAGCCAGGGCAGAGTCCTTTCAGGTTGCCCTTTGTGGGGAGGAACTGCTGCTGTCTTTACCATTGGGGGAGGGCACTTGGCTCCAGGAAGAGCCGTCCTCATCGGGGTTTGTGCTGGGGCACTCTTGCTGGCCCAAGAGGCCCTCTCAGTCCAGTTTGGACCGTTACTTGCCCTGAAGTTGTTCATGTGACAAAATGTCACCAACAGCAATGCACACTTCCCTCAGCACCAAGTCTCTTTTCTGTGGACAGACTGGCCAGACTGGACAGACTTCAACTTTCTCATAAGCTCCAGCAGATAAACTAGGATTCTCACCATCATCTGTTGGAGGAGGAGACTTGAAGCCCAGAGGTAGCAGTGCCTTACCCAGGGTCCTAAGCAAGCCCAGGGCAGGGCTGGGACCAGGATGCTCAGATCCAGACTCCCAGGTGGGCCTCTGTGTAGATCTGCGCTCAGAGAGGGGCCTTCCTGGACCAGTGCAGATGGCTGCTTCCAGCTCCCTGGAGAGTCCCAAGCATTGGGGCGCTAGAGGCGATGGCCTCCACTCCCTGGTGGCCACTTGTCATCTGTGAACAGGGCCTGAAGGTGAGGTCTTGTGCAGGGCTGTGCTGACTGGGAACTTCAGTGACGTCAGCACACAGGGAGTTAATGATGAATGGGATGGGGGTGGTGCTGAGGGGGGCTTTAGGGATTTCCTTTGCCCAGAGGCCAAGGGGCTCCAAGGAGAGAGGTGACTGGGAGTTCTGGAACCAAGGCGGGACATGCCCTGGCTCCACCCTACCCTGAAAGACAGCACGGAGTTCCAGTTGAGGACACTCTGGGGCTATGGACCTGTGGTTCACACCCTCACCTCACCTCTCAGTGAGCAAATTACTCCCATCTCTGTGCCTTGCTTGGTCTCTCTTTCTTTTATTAAAGATTCATTTTGTCTGTTTGATTGGAAGAATGGCAGAGATGGGGTATGGGGAGTGAGAGACTCTTCCATCTGCTGCTTCACTCCCCAACTGGCTGCAATAGCCAGGGAAGCGCCAGGCTGCAGCCATGGCCAGCAATTCCATCCGGGCTTCCCACATGGGTGTCAGGGTCCAAGGACTTGTGCTGTTCTCAGGTTTCCCAGGCACATTCATCAGCCAGAGGCTGGATCAGACGCAGAGAAATCAGGACCCAAACCAGTGCTCTGATATGGAATGCTGGTGTTGCTAACTCGTGGTACTACCACATATGCCATTCTTAAAAAAACGTGTCCTCAGAGGAGGAAATGAACACCTAGAACCAGGCTTTGTGTGCTCAGGACCATCAAGGGGCCACGGTTGGCTTCCTCCCAGCCAGAGAAAGGAGCCTACATTTACTCTGAGCACATGTGCACAGCCCTGTCCTCACCACACCACTGCCAGAGCCTGGAGGGCTTTGGGGTACCATCTGGGACAGTGACTGGATCCTATTGGGAGGGAGGTGGCTGGACCCACGACCCCCCATGCTGAAGTTGAAGAGATGCTGGGCATAAGGACTGGTGAGTGGCTGCGGCCATGCCTGGGCTGCCAGGTGACACACCACAGGCATTTGTAGTGATTACTCAGAGCCCTTGGCCATGCGCCCACCCTGGATGGGCTCTCTGAGCCGTTGTTGGGCTGCAGCACATGTACCTTACATATCATCCATTGGGGGTGGTTTCCTGCATGCCACTGTGTTCATAGTGGATTCTCTGACAAAAGACTGCTGTCACCCGGCCTGGCCTCTCGGCTTCTGTCCTGTGCTACAAGGAACTGTGAGTCTCCACCTAGGCAGAGGCAGGTCAGGGTTCATGGGCTCCTGGTCCATGGGATGGGCAGGCGGCAGACTGGGGCCCAAGGCCCCCTGTTAGTATTGCTGGGAGGGGGTGAGGCAGAGGGGCCTGGCAGGAGGTCTTGCATACTTCCAAGCTCTGGTGTCATTTTCTTTGGCAAACATTTACTCTGAGCACATGTGCACAGCCCTGTCCTAACCACACCACTGCCAGAGCCTGGAGGGCTTTGGGGTACCATCTGGGACAGTGATTGTCAAATTGTGCCTCATGGAACCCTAGGGTTTCTCAGAAGTGATGGCAGCCAGGGATCGAGGTGGGTGTGTGGAGGAGTGGAGCTCTGGGCCTCCCACTCCGTCCCCAGCCTAAACAGCCCTGATTCAATTTTGCTTTAACTATGGGCATCTCTGAAGGGTTTTGCTTAAAGAAAGGATTATTCTGGTTACAAGGAAAGTGTGAATACCACTGGTGAACTGAGGCCAGGGAGGGGGAGAGACTTTCTCAAGATCACATAGCCATTTGCAGAATATGGGAGAGGAGGGAGATTGAGCAGCAGGAGGAGGAGGGAGAGAAGGAGGGGGAAGAGGAAGGAGGGGGAAGAAAGAGGGAGAAGAAAAGGACTTCTGGTTTCAGTCTGGGTCTCCTTTATGGGAAGCAGAGACCCAACTATGGAGCTGTCACCACTGCCTGCCAGGGTGCACATTAGCAGGAAGCTGGAATTGGGAGCAGGGTTGGGACTTGAATCCAGGAACCCCGTTATGGTTTGCAGGCATCTCAAAAATGGTGTTTCATGGCTGCTCTGAGCACTTGCCCCTGTAGCCATAACTACTGCAGTTTTGAGATATGACAGCAAAACCAATACAAATTTCTTTTACATTCTTCACAATTTCATGCAAAGAAGACTCATTCTTATTGTCGATCTTAACAATTCTACCCATCCCTTATTTCCTTATTAAGTCGGGAACTCTCACCTTTTCAGTTAAATGTAGCCCTGGATGACTCCTCTTTGGCACATCCAAATTGCTGGCATCTCCACTCTTATATTAGGGCCATTATGAAGTAAAATAAAGGTTATTGAACCCAAACCCTGTAATTCATGACAGCTGATCTGAGCTGGGTTACCAAGTGAGTGATGGGTGGGTGGTACATACAGCGTGGAAACACAAAGGGATGAATCTCATGCTGGATGGGACAGAGAAGAAAGGCATGATATTTCATCAATGTTACTCAGTATTGCATGCAGTGTAAAATCTGAGGAATTATTTCTGGAATTTTCCATTTTTTCAGACCACAGTTGACTCCAAGTAATTGAAGCAACAGTGGACAAAACCTCGGGTCAGGGAGACTATGATGTAAGTTGGGGTGGATGCCTCAGTCGGGTCTTTTTTTATGAGGTCTTTAGTTGCAAGAGGTGGGGAGGGAGGGCAGAAGGGGGGACATACTGGTGACAGGTACTGGGTTAATGAGCCCGTTCCCCCCTCCTGCTCCTGCTGGTTCTTCCTTGCTCTGGGCTGTTATATAAATCCCAGATGGTCAATACTTCAACATGCTCTTTACACACAGGCTGGAAGCAGGAGTGCTAGGTTGGAAGCTGCTGTTCTGCAGCTTTGTGGTGTGACCTTGGACAGCCCTTGCCTTAACAGGGAGGTGGGGAATCTCCCCGCTGAGGACCCTTTGCGTTCTGGTGTCCATCTGTTTGAAGCAGGCTTGCATGTGTGTTATGCCTTGGTTGCGCTCTGGGGCTTTGTAGAAGTGCCAACCCATGGCAGGTATTGACTCATTTTCTGCTCTTGTCAGCTCAAACTCCCTAAGTCCCAAGGGCCTCCCTCTCAGAGGAAGAAGTATCTGCAGAGAAGGAGGACTTGGCGGAGTAGAGGTGGGAGCTCTCTGGGGAGCAGCAGCAAGGAGAAGGGGCCTGGCCATCCTCAGCTCTGTTGGGCCGAGTGGTGGTCAGAACTCAGCCCTCTGCAGAACTGCTCAGCTTGCATAGCTGCAGTCCACACTGCTTGTGACTGGAGAATTCCTCTGGCAGTCTAGTGAGTGGCAAACAACAAGGTTCGACATTTACATAGACTCTCTCTCCTCAACTAACCACCTCCAAACTGAGTGGCTTGTGACAAAGTTGTGTGTTGATCATCATTTCCGGGCTCAGCCAATTGGTTCTTCCGCTAGCCTCAGTTGCGCTATTATTCTTGGAGGTAGCTGGCCTCCAAGAGGGTCACTTATGGTCTCTTATGATGGCGTTTAGATCCTTGTGTGGTCCTATTCCACACTGGAGCACGATTAGTTTGTGATCACAGGTAAATAGCAGAAGTGTTGGTGTATCATAGCTGAGATTCTGTTTAAAAAGATGGCACCGGGCCCGGCAGCGTGGCCTAGCGGCTAAAGTCCTCGCCTTGAAAGCCCTGGGATCCCATATGGGTGCCGGTTCTAATCCTGGCAGCTCCACTTCCCATCCAGCTCCCTGCTTGTGGCCTGGGAAAGCAGTTGAGGACGGCCCAATGCATTGGGACCCTGCACCCACGTGGGAGACCCGGAAGAGGTTCCTGGTTCCCGGCTTTGGATCGGCGCGCACCGGCCTGTTGCGGCTCACTTGGGGAGTGAATCATCGGATGGAAGATCTTCCTCTCTGTCTCTCCTCCTCTGTGTATATCTGGCTGTAATAAAAATGAATAAATCTTAAAAAAAAAAAAGATGGCACCTTCCCTGCCAGGAATTCTAAATCATGGGTTTAGAGGAAGCTAACTGCCTCACAGTGGCATGTGGAGAAACCCACATGACAAGACAGGACAAGGAACTAAAACCCTTGGCCAATAACTTGAGTGGAACTCAGGCATGCAACAATCGGATACATTGGAAGGAAGCAGACTTACCAGCCGGTTAGTTTAGCCTTGGGATGACCAACTTATCTGTAATGTGGAGACATCCTGAGCCAGAATCATTTAATTAAACTCCTCTCATATTCCTGATCATCAGAAACTGCGTGAGAGAGAAAATATTGCTTTCAGATGCTTTGGCAATACTCCGTTATGCAGCAATGAAGAACACAGTCATGGCTGTGTGCTTAGACGGCAGTGATGTCTGCTGGCTGGCTTGGCTGGTGGTTGGGAAAGGAAGGGTACCTGGGCTGTGTGTCTCTGTCTCCTGTCGCCAAGCTTGGGAGTCTTCACACAGTGTAGTTACAGGCTTCCAAAGGTGCTAAGAAATGACAGGTCTTCTAGTGTAAGTGCTTTTCTATTTAACCCTCCGCTTACATACGTTTATTAATGACCTACTGGACAAAGCGAATCACAGCCAGTTCAGATTCAGGGAGTAAAGAAACATGAATTCATGGCCACTTTTGCAACTGTGGAACATGAGGTTCATGGAGCATGGAAGCGCCTTGGACATTCCTTCTTGTCCTTCACTCTTGAGCCATCTCCTTTTGTTAGACATTTGTTGAACAACTGTTATATGGTGTTTTCAAAAAGTCGTGTTTCATATCCAGCAATGGCCCTTGTAAGGTGACCCACTTCACAGCTGAGGGACAGAGTTCAGAAAAACAAAGTGATGGCCTAAAGTCACAAAGCCTGGTTTTGTAACCCAGTTCTGGGGACTCCAGGTATGGACAGTTTTACTTTCTCCGCCAAGATGCCCAGAACTTTCCATTTAATTTGGCCTATTTGGACATAGAGAGGTGGAAAATGTGAAAGGTGGTCCCTAGCTGGGCTCTCCAGAGGAATTCCTGGCCCAGGCTGCAGGCTGGGCTGAAGGAATTTTGTCTGGGGCAGGAAGTTTGGGCAGAATAAGCAGTCTCTAGGGGGCGACAAAGGCCAAGGTGACATCTCATGGCCATTCGGTGCTCTCTTCCTTCAGACAGACGCTGTTCACAAGGGAAAAAGTGTTCCTCATCAAGCACTAAGACACAGGGCAGCGGGGAGGAAGAGGAGGAGAGAGGCAAGGGAAGGCCAAGACACAGATTAGAGCCATGGACAGTGTGGTAAGCCAGAGATAGAGGAAAAAGAGAAGGGCAGATAGAAAATAAACCCTAAACCAGGGATGGAGAGAGATGAACTGCCTGGAGAGGGGGGAGAAACAGAGAGGGGATAGAGAGGAAGGCAGAGTGGTGCAGTGGAGCTGTGAGCAGGACAAGGGAGGGGGCCTTGGCCAAGTCAGCTCTCCCTCTCTGAAAGGGGATGTCTACAGAGTGGCTATGGGGGTGACACGGGACAGCACAGGCTGACACTTTGGAAATAACGAAGTGCTGCACGCATGCTCATGGAGACTGCTGGCAGTGTTACCACTTCTGCGACCCTGACATGGTGGGAGAGCCGAGGGCTGGGAGTCGGTGTTGGAACACAGGTGCTGGCGAGCTACCACACACCTCTTCCCTAACCAGCAGCCTGGTGGCAGCTGCCAGCAGTGGGAGGGTGAGGACTCTGCAAAACCATCGCTGCTCAGAAGATGTAATGTGTTCACACCATGCAATGGTGGGTGGAATTGCCACGTTAATGAAACCTACTTAAGAAAAGTGCCTGGTAACAATCCTGGCCCCCACAATTGCTCGCCCTCTCCTGCCCATCCAGATCACAATCACTGGACACTTTTAGACTCTAACACCGGTAGGGCATTCTGGCCAGGGTGATGTTCTGCGTTTCATGGATGTGAGTTTCTTTAAAGCCAACAGCCTCAACTCCAGATGTATTGAAGCACATGGGTGTTGCCTGTGCCTTTCTGCTTTGGATAAACACACAGTTCTCCTTTCCCTTCCACTAATGACATCACAGATTTCTGGAAGATAAATAGCTTTTCTTGAAAGTTAGCTGGAAGCTTTGGTACGCTGGTGTTTCGTGTCTACGTTACAGGACTTGATGGATCAATTTGTCAGACCCACTTTAGAAAGTTCTCTGATCTCTTTGGTAAGACTGGGTGGTTTTCATGGACTTGTCAGGGACAGGCCATCTCCTGCATAAATAGTGACCATTTTTTCATTAAATGAAGAATTTTTGAAGCTATTTAAAGGAATAATTAGGGAATCAATTTCAGCTCCCAGTCGGTTCTGTGATTATTATTGTAATCAGGCAACAGAAATATCATTGCATAAACACTAAAGTACCTGACAACTGTAATACACATTCAAAAGTTCTAAAGTGTAAGACAGAACAAGTCTAGGACATGTCTATAGTTGTCTCAGGCAATGTATTGATGAGAGAGAAAAATGTTTCAAGACAGTCTTGATTATATCTAATATGTTTAAAAGTTTAAAAATGGGTACTTGAGATACTTTTGCTTCATTTGAAGATATGGGAGTCTCTTCCTGCAATATTCCTTGCTGCCCACAGGTAGTGGGTAGCATCTTTTTTTAAAGATTTATTTATTTTTATTTGAAAGATTTTTACAGAGAGAGAAGGAGAAATAGAGAGAGAAGGTTCACTCCTTAAAGGCTGCAACAGCCAGAGCTGGACTGATCTGAAGTTGGGAGCCAGGAGCTTCTTCTGGGTCTCCCTTGTGGGTGCAGGGGCTGAGGGACTTAGGCCATCCTCCGCTGTTTTCCCAGGCCACAAGCAGGGAGCTGAGTGGGATGTGGAACAGCTGGGACATGAACCAGTACCCGCATGGGATGCAAGCACTTAGAGATGGGGGATTAGCAAGTTAAGACATTGCACTGGCCCTGGTAGTGTCTTTTAAAAATTTTAATTTTATTTATTTGAAAGATAGAGTGACAGAGGTAAGGACACACACACACACACACACACACACACATCCTTTATCTACTGGTTCAACTCCCTAAATTATGGTTCATCTGGGGATGGACCAGGCTGAACCCAGGAGTCAGGAACTCCATCTGGGTCTCCAACGTGGGTGGCACGGGGCCAAGCACTTGAAACATCATCTGCTGCTTAACAGGATGCATTTAAGCTGGATTGGAAGAGCAGAGTAGCTAGAACTCAAACCAGGCAATCCTATTTGAGATGGGAACCTTCCAAGTGCTGGCCTACTCAGCTGCAATACTATGCCCACCTGCATCTTAACTAGCCTCAACGCCTGAACTATAATTTTTCTCTATGCAGCCAATTAAATGTCTGAGATTTATGCATGCCAACTAGCTGACCCATCCCATTACAACAAGAATATACGTTAAGTATGATTTCTAGAGGCAAGGCGCTATGCGTGGTGCTGAATCTAGCTGGAGCCCCAGAGCTGTGTAGCTGGGGTGCGTTCGTGTACCTACCTGGAGGAAAAGCAGTTTCCGCCAGTGCTGTGCTATGTTGTATTTGCAGAACACTTCCCGTCACACAAAGGCCCCTTTGAGGTCGCACCCCCAGTACTTACACACAGTGCAGAGGGACTAATGTTTCCAGTTCATGCGCGAGGTGTGTAGGGCGGGGAGCGCGATTTATTACGGCACTGACCCCTTACACTGGTGCACTTACTAATCCATGCTTACACAGCAGTGGGAGCTACTATTGACAAAGCATGCACAACGGCCACCTCCATACACTTTATCCTTCCTCCCAGTGACCCCATGAGGTCTCACTGTTACACCCAGTTTACAAAGGAAGCAATCCCCAGGAGAGTGGGAGGGCTCATGAGTTAATGCATAAAACTTGCTTGCTCAGCAAAGAGCCTGGGCGATAGCAGATGCTCTTACTTATAGTGATTTGGTAATTATTAAAATATTTGCTTTGTTACCGGAGAGGCAGAGAGACAGAGAGAGCCCCCATCCTTTGGTCCACTCCCCCAAATCTCTGCAATGGCCAGGCCTTGGTCTGGCTGGAAGCAGGGACAGGAAACTCAATCCAGGTTTCCCACATGGGGAGGCAGGGGCCCAAGGACTTGAGCCATCGCTTACTGCTTTCCCAGGTGTCAATCAGCAGGAAGCTGGCATCTGGAGTGGAGCTGGGGTTGAACCCAGCCACACTAATGTGACATGTGGGCAGCTCAACTGGTGTCTTAACCTCTAGATCAAATGTCCACCCGATAGGGTGTATTATTCACAGAGAGGAACAGCTGCTCAAAGGGCTAGCCAAGGAGACAGGCCCATAAGCTGAGAAGCAAGAACAGCAGAGGAGGGGGCACTAGTTCTTGTGGATGTATGCAGGGAGGCTCTGCAAGGAGGCCTGTTCCAACTAGGTCCTAAAGGACACCGAAGGGGTGGCAGAGCGCACTGACTCTGTTCTCTTCTCAAGGCTATTCCTCCTCCCAGGTTTGGTAAAACACATGGTCTTTCAACTAGAGTCTGTGATGGCCACCAGGTCCCGCGCAAGGTGAAGGCACAGAAATAGGTGTCTACACCAATCCCCTGGCGTGGAAGGGAGATTGCTTGCTGCCTCCTGCAGATGGAATAGGGACCTGATATAGAAGAGCAAGTTTTGGCCATACAGGGATGGCAGAACAGCCAGAGTGTGGGTCCCCTGATGACCCCAGAAACACAGCTGTCCCACAAACTTGAGGTGTGAGAAGGCATGAACTTCTGTCCTGTCCACATCACAATAGGTGGGTGCTCGGAAACGTGCAGGGAAAATAGAGGTAAAAGATGGCAATTTTGGTGCTATTCTTCCAAATCTTTTTAAAAAATTAATTTATTTTTATTTGAAAGTCAGATATACAGAGAGGAGGAGAGAAAGATAGGAAAGTCTTCCATCTGCTGATTCATTCCCCAAGTGACTGTAGTGGTCAGAGCTGAGCTGATCTGAAGCCATGAGCCAGGAGCCAGGAATCTCAGGAGCAGGGTCCCAACGCTTTGAGCCATCCTCTACTGTTTTCCCAGGCCACAAGCAGGGAGCTGGATGGGAAGTGGAGCAGCCAGGATTACAACTGGTACCTATATGGGATCCGGGTGCATGTAAGGTAAGGACTTTAGCCACTAGGCTACCATGCCGGGCCCTCTCCCCCAAGATCTTAAATACATACCTAGGTTTTTCATAACACACATTTCTCTGAACTTCCTGAAGCACCCTGGCATTGCTGCCTCTTCAGTCTGATGCCTTTTATTTGGTCAGAAAGCCAAGCAAGAACTCCAGCTACAGAAAGAAGACTTGCAGAGGCAGGGACGAATGTCCAGGGACACAAAACAAAGAGGGTGGCATTATGAGGACATCAAATGTGAAGTGCTATACATTACGTTTACAATAATATTTTTCTGTGAGATACAAAGAACTCTGAGCCTTATGACACCTAGATGATGGAAACAGAAGGCTGGGCTTTCCTACTATGGAACACCACAGAAAGTTGGGAAAATCCTACTGGGAGCAAAGGTAAAGGAAAACAGTGGCCGGAGATGGAGATGCCCCCCACCTCCGGCAACGGAGGCCTAACAGCCCTGCGGCTGTCCTGTCATTCAGCTCTGGCCAACAGAGTTATCCTGATCAGGATGCCTGAATGGCATTAGAGATTTCTGGAACAAGCTGTAAATACGCAGGGCTCTTTTTTTCTTTTTTTAAGAAAATATTGTTGACATAACAGAGAGGGATGCATGCCCATGTACACCTCTGATTTTAGGCTGGGAGGATCAGGCAGGGAGAAAGGATGGGTGGGACAAATGCTTCAGGTGTTTTTTTCTCCTGTGTCTGCAGGGGAGGGGGGAGAGGGGCTGGTCCTTGCTGTCAAACTACATCAGCACCCAGGGATGGGGGATGGTCCTTTGATGATGCCCCGGAGACCCTGATATGGGAAAGAACATTCTGAGGGTGTTACTTGAGTAGTTCGGTAGTTCTGAGAAGTCACTGGACCAGGGTTCAGGAAATTTTTCCACAGTCTATTAGTTGACAAAGTCCACCTTAGCACATCCACAGACCCAGGAACATGCTGCAAAGCTTGGGCAAGAGACTTGTCCAGCCTGTTTTGCTTTCCATCCTCTGACAAGACACTCAGTGTCCTCTGCTGGCCTAGATGAGCTGGCCATAATGTTCCATGCGTGCATCTGGGTATGATGTCCACTACACAGGCATTAGCAATCGAGGAGGTCTAGTCCCAACACATGCTCTCCAAGGTTGGACCACACATCCTGTGATTTTCCATGTGGCCAGGGTTTCAGTCCAGCAGTCTAGTCAGGGAGTCCCCCAAGAAACTTCCGATGTGATTGAGACTTGATTCTTGCATGTGCCAGCTAGTGCAGGGTCAGGTGCAGTCTGTCACTTAAAGCAGCTAATGAACATATCACACACTGTGGATGTAGCTATTTTGCCCCCTGCCTTCCCTTCCTATCCCATTCTCACATGAACTGATGGGTGCTGTGGCCTGGCCTAGCCCAGCCCATCACAGGCCCAAACCTCATGCACACTAGTGGGTGCCATGGCCTAGTTTGAACCCCAAGACCCCCACCAGGACCACCCCCAGCCCTGGCTTTTGCATATGCCAGCATATGGTGCAGTCTAGCCTGGTGGGGTCTGCATCCCATTCAGCTCTTGTGCATACTCATGGGTGCTGCAGCTTGACTAGACCTACCCATCTCCCTACCTGACTCATATAAATGTCATACAAATTGGGTGCTGTTGCCTTGTCCAGCCTGGCCCACCCCCAGCCCTGGATTTTGAGTTCACCAGTGGGAGCTCAGTCTAGCAGGGGAGTGCCCATGGGTTCCCCTAAAAGGCCTGTTTCTAGCCCTGGATCCTGTACATGACAGGTGGTACTGTGGCCCAGTCGGACAGGACTCACACTCAACACATGCACTTGTCAACAGGTGCTGCGGCATAGCCTGGCTGGCCTGCAACCATTCTGGCTCTTGCATATATCAGCAGATGCGGCAGCCTACAGACTTGGCCCATATTCCAGGTGATGGATGCTACAGCCCTGCCCAAACTAGCCTGCTCCCAGTCCTGGTTCTCACACTCACCAATAGAAGCAGCAGCCTAGCTGTGGAGTTCCCAAAGTCCCCCTACCAGATCTGCCCCCAGATCCGGGTCTTGTGCATGTCAGCAGATGCTGCAGCCCAGCCAGGCATGGCCAGCCCACAGGCTCAGTTCTCAGTAGTGGGTGTTGCAGGCTAGCCCAGCCTGGCACAGCCAACACCCCATCCTGACTTTCATGCATGCCAGTGGGTTCTGTGGCCCTGTCTAGCTTGGACTGCTCCCAGGCCCAGCCCACACACGTGATGACCAGTGTCCTGCTTGGTCTGGCCCACTCTCAGCCCCAGGCTTTCATGTTCTCTGGCAGGAGCTATGGCCTACCAAGGGAGTTCCCCAAGTTCTCCTATCAGGCTGGCTCCCAGACTTGGTTCTCACATGTGCCAGCCCTCAGTCCTGGCATGTGCCAGTGGGTGCTGCAATCTGGTCCAGCTGGCCTCCTCCCAGCCTCAACTCCTGTGAGTTTCTATGAGTTCTGTGGTCCAGCCAGCTCAGACCTGTCACCACCTCCATCCAGCTCTTGTACAAACTGGTTGACCTTTCAGTTCCATAGATATGAACCCCTGTGGAACTTGCCCTGTTCCAGTTCTCTCGAGTTTTGGTGGATGCTGTGTCCCAGCCTGACGCGGCCCATCCCCTGTCCTGTCACTTGTGCGTGAATACAGTGGCCTAGCCTAGCCAGGCATGCTCTCCAGCCGCAGTCTCCCATGTGGGCAGGTGCCTTGGCCTGACTCTGGCTTCCTCTCTCTAAACCACTCAGCTCCTTCACATACCTTCGAGTGCTGTGGCCTAGTCTGTGGAAGCTCCCAGAAGTCACTCTACACCTATAAAACATGCACTCAGCCACTTCCACTCTAGTACCCTAGACCCCTACATCCCCTTCCCTGGACAATCTTCAGCTTTTTTCCCTGCCCTATGGTAGTGCGTGGCATGCCTCGGGTCCTGGGATGGTGTGCTCTGGCCTGGCATCCCGTCTCCCTCTATGGTGGTATGCAGAGTTCCCTGCATTTATTAAAAAAAGAAAAAGGAATAAGCAACTATGCTGGTACACTGGTGTAGTTAACACTGAGCTGGCTTTAACCAGGCCCAGAATGTCCACCGGCCACTGTTTTTTCTCACAGCAGTGTAACACTTGCCTAGGTACAAGGCAACCTAGGCAGTTGCTTATAGCCAAGGCTTGCTTGCTTGCTTTTTTAAAAAAATTAATTATTTGAAAGGGTTACAAAGAAATAGAAAAATCTTCCATCTGCTGGTTAACTCCCCAGATGGCTGCAACAGCCAGGGCTGAACCAGGCCAAAGCCTGGTTACAAGGCCAAAGCCAGATACAAAGCCAGATACAAAGCAGTTTCATCTGGGTCTCCCATATGAGTGGCAGGGACTCAAACACTTGGGCCATCTTCCACTGATTTTCCCAGGCCATTCACAGAGAACGGGATCAGTGTGCAGCATCTGCAGCAGGAACCAGCTCCTTGATGGGATGCCAGGATCACAGGCGGTGGCTTTACGCACTAAGCAGGCTGCTCAGGTCTTCCTCCTATAAGGTAGTTCCTTTCACTCACCCCACAAGACTGCAGAAACATCACACCTGCCAAGCAGGCCCCTGACCTGGGTAGATCTCCCTGCGCCCCTGCATATAACAGGTATCCCGTGATGACCTTAAGGGTTCTTCAAGTTCGTAAGGAAGCGCACACCATGAGAAAACTTCTGGGTGGATTTCAAAAACCCTCTAAACCATTCGCCAAGTCTCCTTGCATCCCCTTTGTCATTGGTTTAGGCGTTATTTCCCCCTGCCAGATGTGCGCCCTTCCCTGACAGGCGGACATAAGCGCTTCAGTTTTGTTTCCCTAGCAACTGGCCGGAGTTGGGGCTGCGTCCAGTCCACAGGCACTAAAGGAAGGGGGCGTTCTTGGGAATGTAGATGTGCCCAGGGGAGCACGGAGGTTTCCAGGGACTTGAGAAAATTGAGTATCGACGGAGACCCTCCATCTCCTCCGTATCCCCAGGTCTCCCCATCCGTATCCAACCGTGGGACAATACCAGAACTCTGGACATCGTTGGAGGGAGGAGAGAAGGGAACATTTCCAACCAAGCCTGCCGGCAGAATGGGACCCACCTGGCTTCAGGAACAGCGGAAACGGCTTGCCTGCCGCCCTGCTCCCGACCCTTCTGTGTGACCTCAGAAGGAGTGTTTCCCTCTCTGAGCCCGACCCTTTCCGGTCTTCTAGGAACGCGGGCGCCCTCACAGCAGCTCTCCCAGGAATGCCCCGCAGGTGCGGCGGCGGGGTCCCGGGCTCCCCAGGGCCGCGCTGCGCTCCCCCCTCGCGCGCACGGGCGCCCCGCCGCCCTCGCGGCCGCTGCAGGCCGGCCCCTCCTCCGGCGCGCGGGGCGCGGGCCGGGCGCGCGCTGGGTGGTCCGGCGGCGGCCGGGGGCGGGCGGTAGCCTGCAGGCGTAATTGGCATGCACGCCGTTGTAGCCGGGCCCGCTTAATAAAGCATTACATATCTCACCGCTTCCATATTTCATTACCTCACGCGGAGCCTGTGAGAGGGCCCTAATGGGAGTCAGCTGTGTTTTTACTTTCTGTTGTCGGCCGGGGCCGGGCGGCTCCGCGGAGGCTTTGAAATGAAATAATGCGATGCACGCCGCGATAAGGGCCGGCCGTAATGAGGCCCAGGCCGCCGGCGGCCGCGGCTGCTCCAGGTGTCGCGTATTTGGGCTCTGCGGCCGTGGAGGAGGAGAGGACTGCACCAGAAGAGGAAGAGGAGAGGGCGGGGGCGGGGTGCGTCGGGGGCGGGGTGCGTCTGGGGCGGAGGCCCGGGATCCTGGGTTCAAATCCTGACTGCGTCCCCGCGCGCGAGGATTGTGCCTTGGAAGGCCGAGTGTCCTCACCACCACCCCTAACTCCCTTAGGAAAAAGGAACCACTGACGGTCAGTGACGCGCTTTGAGCATCCCCTTCTGAGCATGGCACCTGTCAATCCTATCACTGGAGGTGAGAGCCCTTTGAGAAGGTCCGGATGCTCCATCAAGACTGAGCACCCTGACGCACATACAAAAAAATGTGAGCAGGTGCACGCACATACAAAAAAATGTTGCCTATATCTGTGCATATGTATACGCGCGCACGCACACACACACGCACACACACCCCATATCCCAAACCTTGCGTGCAGAGGACTGCTCTCTTGGCTCTATGGAGGCGGCATGGGAGCCTCCCACAGGTGGCAGGCATGCTTCCCAGGCCTGCAGGAAGTGAGTATGGAGCCAGAAAGAGAGTGGTGTTGAAGTTGGGGTACAGGTTGGCTCATTGCCAGCCAACGGTTCTTTGGGGGCAGTCCACACACCTTGGAAGGGAGCTGGGCTTGGAGTTGAGGCCTTTATCTTCCTTACCCAGTGAGTGGAGGCTGTCCAGGGGCAGGGGCTTGGGTGCGAGGGCTTCAGGGGTCTGCAGGTCCCATTCTGGGCGCCCCTCTGCTCACCGTCCCACAGCCGTGGTAACTCTGGAGGATCTGGGTGTCCCCATCTCTTGAGTCTCTGCTGAGCATCTCTCAGGACTGTCCACTTCTCCCCTCCTGCCTGGCCAAGTCTGCAGCCCAGTGCCTGATGCTGTAGGATCCACGGCGGATGCCCGCCTTTGCTGGGCTCCCTTTGGCTGTCCATGCTACCAGCTCCCCAAACATGCTCCTTTTCCCTCCCTGACCTGTGCACTTTCATCTGTGGGCCAGTCCATCACCAACCTGACAGACTCACTCACCCCAAGTTCATCCATGCAGTCTGAGCACTTGCTTCAGGCGCCCTTCCTGCTCGGACCCCCCATCTTTGGGCTCCTGCTCCCTCTGTAAGGCTCAGCACATGGTCAACATGCTGCAGGTCACTTTCTTTCTTGTGTGTGTGTTTGGGTAGGAAGCCGTCTTGATCTTTCGTCACAACCTTCTGGTGACAACTGAAGAGGGTCCCGTAAGAACTAAATCAATTCCTTCCAGGACAGCAATGACTCCCATAAGGTCCCACCTCCTGAAGGTCGAACCCTTCCTGACCCTGGCCACCTGTGAGTACTTTCTTCTTTGGAGCTTGGTGTTCTCTCTTCCCTCAGGTGGTTCCCCACCTGAGCAGGGAGGAGGTTTGGGATTTTTTCTGGACAGCAGAATCCCATGGTCTGGCTTGTTGGGTGTGTGTTTCTTCTTGCCAGTGTGTGGACAATAACCAAGTTGTGTGCATACCAGGTGCCCACTATGGCACTGGCAAGGCACTTTATGCCCACAATTATAGGAGATGGATGCATTGCTTGAGCTCATGTCATAGTAACTGAGAAGCTGGGACTGGAAAGTGGGTTTTTCTGATGCTTGAGCCTGTGTGTGTGTGTGTACATGTTTGTATACAAGTATCCACGTGTGCCTGCATGTGTGCATGTCTGTGCATGTGTTTGCACCTGTGAAACCATCACATTGTGTGTTGTTAGAGCATCTGAACCTTCTCATAGCTCTCTCCTCTCTGGAGCGCTTTGAGGCAGACCCAGAAGTGTGTCATGGACCCCCAGTGGGTGTGCAGTTGCTGGGGACAGGGAGACACCTCCCAGATCTAAGGCACCAATCTGGACCCTCTCCCAGCGGGCTTCTTTGCTCTCTGACATTGCCTGACTTTGCCAGCTCTATTTTCCAGCTGCCCCCTTCACTGCAAGCAAGCTTAGCCCCTATTCCAGGTGCTCGTTCCCAGTGCCTGCCTGGGGACATCCCATGTTGTCTTCAAGGACCCAGGCCGCAGCTCCCATCTTCCTGGAAGCCAGTAGCACCATCTTGTTCTTTGCCCTGTGTGTGCTTCTCTGGCCCTCTCAGAGTGTCAGCTGGGAGCTTCCTGCTTCCAGGCCGCAACCTTAGGTCAGAGGCTGAGCTGGCGCTGGGCTGGCATAGCACTTTTTAGACTAAGTGGGTATAGTCTGCTTGTGCCTGGCTAGGCAGGACATGGCCTGATGATCCCTGCAAACGGATGCATGTCCCTGCTCAGAGCCACCACTTGATACACAGCAGCAAGCGCTTTTGTCATTGTATGTTACTCTGCTTTTGCTCTGGGTGAGGTTTTATGTTGCAACATGTATTAAATACTCATAGCATCTTTACGAGATTGATAGGACAACTCCATCAGACCAATGAGGGAAGTAAGGCTAAATGATGCTAAATCATTTGCTCAAGACCTGAGAGCTCATCAGTGGCTGAGTCTGGATGGAAATCCACTCTGTCTGTCTCCCTCTCCATCTGCATCACCCTGTACAACGTACAATGCTTGCTTCACTCCCTCACTGCTGCTCCCTTGCTCTCTGTGGCCATCAGGCAGGGCTGCTCTGTTGATTAACATGCAAATGATTTTTGGAGAGAGGGCTTAAGTGTAGTTTGCTCTCAGCCAGCCACAACTGAGATTTGCAACCCAACCCTGGCGCTCACCAAGGGTTCTGCTATCGGGTTTTCATCTCTGGAGTGATTGACGGGTATTTTTTTCCCCTCCCTGACCCAGAACGCCAGGCCTCCAATCCTACTGAAATGTTTGCACAATCTTGAAGCATTTATTTAAAAGTTGCTTTTCCCCAAAGGGCCTGGCCTCAGCCAGATCCTGAGCCAGATCCAAAAAAACAAACAAATCCTATCTTTACAAGCTCCTCAGCTGGGCTTGGGGGGTGTGGGGGTAGGGGTCCCCTGGGCCCTACCTTTCCCTTGGCTGGCTGACAGGCCCGCCCCGGGGCCTGCCTGTTTACAGCCCTTTCCAATTCACAGGCCAAACAGGAAAGAGGGGAGGGGCTTGGAGAGGGGGACCGATGTCAGAAATCACAAATAGTGCAGTCGCACCTCCAAGCAACGCGCCTAGAGACAGCCTGGGCACAGGGCTGGGGTGGTGTCTTGAAGGTGTGTCAGAGATGCAGTGAGGCTCTGGCCCCAACAGCCGTGCCAAGTGTATGCCCCCCGCCGCAGCCCCTCGGCTCGATGGTGGCCAGAGCAGGAGCCCCTCCTAAGGGCACCCTGGGAGCCCAAGTGTTGCCCCGACTGGGGTCACATCTTAATTTGTGCGCTTGGACAAGTCCCCCTGCTCTCTGACTTCATTCTGGTGGCTCACAAGGTGGCTCACCTGTCCTGCTCTCAACTGGCTGAGACTTGATGGGGAGAGCATAGCAGGTACTTGGTAGTGTGCTGGCTGGATCACGTACTCACCACAGCCACCCCGGGCCGTACCCTCAGTAGGCCCATTGTGTGAGGGAGGTACACCAGGGCCAGGCGTGGACTCCAGGGGCACTGGGCTCTCTCCTGCCTGGTGCCTGGCACCTCCAGGTCAAGCTCCGTCACCAGGCTATGCAGAATGTGGTCTGCCATGCCTTGTGTGCCAAGAGTGGGATCAAGGGCAAAGGAAGGCCTGTGCAGAAGGGGAGACTGAGGCCTGATGCTGACGGCTCATCGAATTGCACATGGGAAAGTTGAGTGAGGCCTGTGGAGAGCGTGAGCCAGTTCCTCAGAGATGCCGAAGCAGGGGTCACACTTGGATTACCCTTTCCAGAGCCCCCTGGGTGCAGCCCTGCTGTAGGCTCCCAATGTCAGATCTCTGCTGTCTACTGCAAGAATCCAACTGCTAAATGATCTTCATGTTTGCCTCCCGGTCTCTTGTCAATGCCATGGCCACTTGGCCATGGGTTGGACCTGACATGGAATAAGCACTCACACTTCTGACTTTACTTTTTGGAATATTTCCTGGAATTTTGCCTCGAACACTGCCTGTGTCATATCATCTTGGGCAAATGACTTAGGTGTGTCTTCTTTTCTTCCTTCCCCTAAGAATTTGTTCATTTATTTGAAAGACGAGTGATACACACACGAGATCTTTCTTCCAGTTCACTCCATACATGTCTGCAACAGCTAGTTCTGGGCCAGGCTTAAGTCAGAAACCAGAAGCTCCATCTGAGTCTCCCACATGGGTAGCATTGGCTAAAGCACTTGGGCCACCCTCTGCTGCTGATTTCTGCTACCTTCCCAAGTATATTAGCAAAATGCTTGGATGGAGGTGGAGCAGCCGGAACCTGGAGTTCTGATATAGGATGCCAGCTCACATGTGGCAATGTACCCTACTATGCCCCAATGCCATCGCCCACAACTTAGCTTCCTGCAGTGCTGGTGTGCTCATCTGGCCAAAGGGGAACTTGTGTGGCTGTGGCTGTGGCTGTGCAGGTGTGTGCCAGGCTCCTGTCCTGTGCAGTGTTCAGCTGGCTGTTCTCAGTCTGGCCCAGAGCTGCTATTGAGTGGTTGGCTGCCTTCGTATATTTATCCCACTGCACCCTTTGGGAGCTCTTCATTCTGAGCTTGGGTGGTGAAGATGTTCTCAAAAACAGAGTTGCTGGGGATGCAGGCTGGGAGATCTGGGAAGAGGCAAAGCATGGACCAAACCCCGGACGTTTGCATATGTGCAGTGCAGAGGTGGGCAGTCTGATGGACTAAACAGCCAGGCTCTACCTCTCCCAGTTTGGGAACCCTGGCAGGATTGGGGCTGTGTCTGGCTTTCCTCTATGTCTTCAGAGTCCTGCCCAGAGCCTGGCACTGAGCAGGCACTAGGCATGCAGCTATGCATGATCAGCCTCAGGGAAGTTATCTCTGTCAAGCCTTAGCTTTCTCATCTGTAAAAGGGGTCTACCGCTACTACTACTACTTCTGAGTTCTAGACTCATCGTGAGGATTAGGAGCAGCCATGCGTGTGGAGTACTAGGCATTGCACCTGGCATATCCTCACATGCTCGGAGAAGCAAAGGCTCAGAGCTTTGCTCAGCATCACACAGGCAGGAAGGGACAGGACCACTTGCTCCTATTTCACAGTATTAGAATGCACAATTAACAAAAATTAAAATAATGATTACATGGTTGGTCAGGGTGGGAAGGATCAAGATTTAGGGAAAATTGAGTGAATTCATAGCTTCCAATTTGCTATTTCATCTTGCTGGTCCTTGGGAAAAGGGAGAAACAAAGGAGAAAACCATTCATGACTTTCCACACATCCCAGTACCTAGGGATGAGGAACTTTCACCTCATATCAACCCAGAGTCTCAATATGTACATATTCCAAGGGTTCTGCCCAAGTGGTTTGGATAGGTCTGAAATGCTGCCAATTTCAGCACTTCAAGGATGATGTCACCCTCCTGATGTCCATTGGCTTAATTCACTGAGATTTTTTGCTGTTGTCACTTGTTTGGGGTAGATGTCCAGTTAGTTCTGTTCTTCTTCTGCTACAGCACCAAATGTGCTGCCATATTCTCCTTTTACAACAGGGCCTGTGTCCACTGCTCCATCTTTTTCATTAAGTAGGGTATTTTCTTGCAATCCAAGTAGCTGGGCCAGGTGTCCCAAGCATCACCGGATCCCCGAGCCCTGGGGCCCACGAACTTGACATCTACCTAGTAGGTGAGCCTCAGGGCTTGGGACAGGAGACCTAAGCCCTGCTGGATACCCCACTCCTGAGGCTTATAAACCTGCACCCACCTCGTGGTTAGGACCCAGGCCAGGCAACCTGAACTCCAAGGAATCCCCTACCCCAGGGCTCACAAACCTGGCACTCACCTAGTAGGAGGACCCTGGGACTTGGGTCAAGAGATCCAAGTCCCACCAGATCCCCCACCCCTGGGGCTCACAAACCGGACACCCACCTGGCATGCAGGCCCCAGGATCTGGGCCAAGCAACCCACACCCCACCGGTTCTCCTGTTCCCGGGGCCCAGGAACCCATTCATACCACACATATGGGCCCCATGACCTGAGCCAAGCTACCCAAGTCCTGTCAGATCCCCCGTCCCTGGGATTCACATATCGGGCCCCTGCTTGGCCCAGGCTGGCATGACTCGCCTCACCTCAGCGTATGCAGTCTTATTGTGCTGCCTGGCCTAATCTAGTCTGCCCCCTGTTCCAGCTCCTGTTGGTGGGTGCTGCAGCTTATCCCAGCCCAGCCTGATTGCAGTCCTGGCCTTAATGTGAGCTTGTTGGTGTTGTGGCCCCATCTGGCTCCTCCTGCCCCTGTCCTGGTTCTCAGATCTGCCAGTGGGTGTTATGTGCTGGTCCAGACTGGACTGTCCCCAGACCTGACCCACATGCATGTATGCCGGCAGGTCCTGTAACCTGGTGTTGTCTGGGCTGCTCCTTGCCTTGCTTCTTGTGCTCTCCTGCAGGGTCTGCATCCCAGTGAAGGAGTTTCCCAGGCTCCTCCATCGAGTCTCCTCCCAGTGGCAGTTCTTGCGCATACCAGTGGGTTGTTGGCCCAGGTTGATTTTGTCCACCTCTTGCCCTGGCAAGAACAGTGGCCTTGCTCAACTGGCCACACCCATTCTCATTCTTGTTGTTGGTTGTTGTGCCCAGTGCTACCTGGTCTGTGTCAAGACACAAGAATGCACAATTGTTAGTTGAGCGTGTGATCATGTAGAACAATGACTACGTGCTCCAGTCTTCTGTGCAGCTGGCTGTGACTGTGTCATTTTGTTCTGACCCAGCAATTAAAATTTATATGTGAAGCAACCAGGAAGAGCCCTCCAAGATAATGAACATGAGTGTGCCCCTTCCTCCTCCTGAATGCTGGCACTGCAGCCACATGACTGCAGCATTAGCCAGCAGACACCTGGGGTTGTGAAGTGACAGCAGAGGGTGAAGCCACAAGAGGTCCAACCCCCAGGCAGAGGGGATCTGGGTCCTGGATGCTGTACAAGTATCCCATCAGCCTGTTCTTGGAGACAGAAACTTCCCTGGGTTTAAGTCGCTGTGACTGTGGCTATATGAAGGCAACACTAACTAATTCACCTTTGCTCTCTCTCTCTCTCTTTCTGAAGATTTATTTTATTGGAAATATGGGTTTATAGAGAGAAGGAGAGACAGAAAGATCTTCCATCTGCTGGCTCACTCCTCAAGTGGCCACAATAGCTGGAGCTGAAGCCAGAAGCCAGGAGCTAAAGCCAGAAGCAACGGGCCAGGAGTTTTTCTGTCTCTCAGGTAGATCAGGGTCAGAAGGCTTAGACCATTATCCACTGCTTCCCTAGGCCATAAGCAGGGAGCTGTATGGGAAGCAGAGCAGCTGGGACATGAATTGGCATGTCCACATAGGATGTGATGCTTGCGAGTGGAGGATTAACTAGTTGAGCTATTGTGCCATTTCTCCATGGCAGATGGTCAGTCACTAAATGTGCCCTCCATAACACTGGACAGGCTGCAGTGTTTCAAAAATCAGTTTTGTCACAAGATTAAACTCTGGGCTGGCAGCAGCCCTGAGTTTTTTCTCAGCTGTGTTTTCACGGATCATTCTTGTGTTAAACACCTGGTAGATTTAGTGGCTTCCTATTGTACCAGCTTGACTAAGCTGAATCACCATTTCTGGGTTTTTCTGCCAGCTCCAGGCCAGTAAGGGTTGCAGGAGATATTTTACCTGAGATCTGGAATGTGGCAGGAGAGATCATGGGTAGGGAGGTCTGCACAAGACCGAATTCTGGTCTTCACTGTGTCCCTGCTGGCTTGCCAGGCTGGTCTGGGGCAGAGACCAGGGCATTAGGGCTCTGCCAGCCATCTTCATCCCAGCTGTCTCTTCAGCTGCCCTGAGGCCTGGGCTGTGTGCAGCTCTGTGGCAAAGAGTTCCAGCTTCTCCCAGAGCATGCAGGACATTGAAGTTCTGGCTGAGGCTGGTGAGAAGCCTGGCTTCCCATTTCACGTGGTCATCCCTTGTATACTGCCTGCCATATAAACCTCACAGAGAGGCAAGCAGGGCATTGAGCGAGCACTCATGCAGACCGAGACCCATCCCTGCAATAAGCCCTTTACTCTAAACATTTCCCCTTGTTCTTTCTCTGAATGGCACTTAAGCACCTGAAGATGAGGACACTGTTGAAAAATCTCTGAAAAAGTGAATTAACAGATACTTTGGTGCCAAAAATTTGAAATCCATACATAGCTTTTCTTTTACAACATGTTTTCCATGAATTTTTGAAGACCCTATATATGTATATATTTCAATATATTTTGCATTAAAATAAGTATATCTTTTAATTTCATTTTCTATAAACTTAAAAAATTTATTTATTTATTTATTTTTAAAGTCAGAGTTATGGGGAGGGGGTAGAGAATCTTCCATCCACTAATTTACTCCCCAGATGGCCAGTGCTGGGTCATACCAAAGCCAGGAGACAGGAGTTTCATCTGGGTCTCCCATGTGGGTGGTAGGGACCAAAATGCTTGGGCCATCATATATTGCTTTCTGAGAGCATTAGTGGGGTTCTGGATGGGAAGTGGAATAGCTTGGACATGAACTGGTACCTGTATGGGAATGCTGATGTCTCAGATAGTAGCTTTACCCACTACACTACAATTCCAGCCCCTCCACAAATGTTTTGAAGTATACTGAACTCATTAAATAAATTGAGAAATGATTAACTCCGGCAATATGGCACCTGCTAATTGAAGTCCATCTCTTCCTGCTTGGAGACTGGAGCATGTGGGAGAAATGCTTGGTTTCAGCCTCTTAAGATCATGTTTCCTATCACTTATGGACATAGCAGGCCGTGTATGTTCAGGTGGAGTTAATAGCGGCTTGAAACCTGGAGAATGCTGAGAGGCAGGACAAGGAGGGGAGCTGGCGTGGCAGATTGGAAGGGCTGTCTGCAGATCTCCCTGGCTGACCATCTCCATCTCTGCCCTTGTGTGGGAATCTCCAGGTTGAAGAATGTTCTTTCTCAAGTTAGTCTGGCAGAATGGCTAGGGAAGAAGACCTAAGACAAATGCTGTGATTCTCAGTCTCATCCTCACTTAAAGGACTCGAGAGGTTGATGGCTCCTCATTAAGCCCTGAGTACTCTTCACTGGCTCCCCATTGACCTCATGGTGAGGCTAAGCTCTTTAAAGCTGTGGACAGGACTCTGTGACCTTCTTGTCCTTGAACCCAACCTGCATAATAAAGTCCTGCATCATCTGGACTTTCCTTAGTGAAGCTGAATCAATCAAACGTGCAGGTCTGTGTGCAGTTGTCATCATCAGGGAGTCTACTGTTTTCAGTACCAGAAGAACTCAGTTTTTAAGATTAATTTTTTCCCAACTCAGGAGCTCTTATTGGAGGTGATGGTGTTCAGTCCAAAGTTTATTTCCCTCATGGGAGAGAAGGCTGTTCATCTACTACTCCCATTCATCCGTGCATGCATCCATCCAACCATGCATCCATGCACGCATGCATGCATCCACTCATCCACCCATCTGTCCATGTATTCATGTATCTATGCATGTATGTATCCAACCATGCATCCAACCATCTATTCACACATGCATGCATCATCCACTTACCTACTCATCTAACCATGCATCCATCCATGCATGCATGCACGCATCCATTCAACCATGCACCCATGCATGCATCCATGCATGCATCCATCCAGGCAACCACGCATCCATCCATCCATCCATGCATCCATGCATGCATCCATCCAGGCAGCCAGCAAGCCAGCCAGCCAGCCACACATACATGCTTTCATTCTTTCATTCTGCCCTGAGGACTGACAGATTGACCAAGTGTGTACCCTACTCTTCAGTAGCTCACACTGGCACAGAGAGAGATGATGCAAATATGTCACAAAATTGTAAACATGTAAATGGCTAGTGGAGAAAAACCAAGAACTGTGGGAGCATAAGGAGGGTCAGAATCTAGCCAGGGTTCAAAGAAGCTTCCTGGAGAGCACCACTGGAGCTGGCCTTAAAGGTCAAGGCTAAGAAGCATTAGCTAGATGGAGAATGGTGGTCACACAGCCTAAGGAGAACATGTGCAAAGGCCCAAGGGGTGATAAAAGAGCAAGGTGTAGTGTTTTGCAGGAGCCTAGTTTGGATTTCTTGACCTGGGAAGCTGCTTTGGGTTCTTCAGGCAGCACTCCTGGAACGTGGCTGGTGTTTGGCAGCTGTGTCAGATGGGTGAGTGCTTACTGCGGGCAGAGATTCCTTGGCAAGAGGGATGGGGAGGCTCAGTTTCACATCATCTCATTAGCCAGATGTACACAGACAGCCTGTGGCACAATGATGGGACCAGGCAGGTGCAGTCAGTCTTTGGCTCTGCATAGATAAATAGCAGGACAAGTCAGTTTTGGGAGCCTCTGTTTCCCGTGGCTCAGTTGGGAGCATCATTGGGAGCATCCATTGGGTGCAGATGCCTGGGGAGTCTTATTTTCTTCCTTCCCTTATCCTTCCAAGATGATCTTAATTGATTCCTCCAGCTGAGTGCCAAGGAGATTCATCCTTAGTGCCAAGACTTAATTTCTCTAGTTCATTGTGGTTAGAGTGGTTAACTAAAATATAGTTTTAGCTACATTACCCTCATTTGTAAGAAAAAGGCATGCATTTCTTAAACATTTGAAAAATTCCAAAATTTTAGTATAGTCTCTGCCTCCTATTCATTTATCGTGAATCTATCTCTCATCCATCATTTATCCATTCATCATTCATCCATCCATCCATCCATCCTTCATTTACCCACCACCCATTCATTAGTTATCCATCCACCCATCCATTCATTCATCCTCCATCTACCATTCATCTAAACCATGTTCTTTCCATTCCTCCTTCCAGCCACTTATTCACTCAGCAAGCACTTCCTGTGCCACCCTCTCCTACCCTTTTCTTCCTCCTTTCGCTCAGCCTCTCCAATTATTTTCCTTGGCCGTGTATATGGAGTGGCTCTCCCTGCTGTTTGAAGGATAGGATAGGGACACTTGTTCCCTCCTTTGCTCCTTGCTCACCTGTTTCTTCTTCAAGGAGTAACTCAAGAGTTGCTTTCTCCGAGAAGGTGCCTGACTCACCCACTCTCTTTCCTAAATGCTTCCACCTAATGGAGGTGTGCATTTCACAGTGTTGTTTCTGTTTCTGTCTGTTGCTTTCCACCCTTCTCCAGTGTGGGGTGGGCTCTGGGCACAGCTATTTGGGTTGTGTCCTGCACAGGAACGCCCAACTCAAGGATGTGCCCTGATGAGAGCTGCATTTGCCCAGAGGGAGGAGGGCTTTTTATCTAGCTCATAGCAATGCACCTGCTGGCCAAGAAACAGACTTGAGTGGCTGAGTCCACCCAATAGAGGCAGCTTTCTCTATTTCCCATGTAGGGGGTTATTGGAGTCAGGGGTAGTCCTGCCACAATCCTAGGTTTCTGGAGGGCAGGACCGGGCTGGGGTTATCTGCGTTTCCCAATCAAGTAACACAGCAATGCCAGGCCCTGAGACCTCCGTGAATGTTCTTAACATGGAAGAATTAGTTGCTAGTGTGGGTCCTTGGGGCCTCTGAGGGCTGGACTCTTGCCTGCCTTGCGGGGGCACAGCCTTCTGGGCAGTCGCAGGTTTGTTTGGAAATTCCCCAGTAAGTGGTGCTCTCCGGCCTGTCCCCTGGGGACCCAAGAGCTCGCCGGAGCACCCGCAGACCAGGGCTCCTCCAAATATTGTTTTAAACTGATTGATGCCATGCCAGGCAGGGAAGGGACAGGCATTTTTCATATATGAAAAACAATACATCCTGGGGCCGAGATGAGATTATTTTACATTTATACGATAACAGGCAGGGAGACAAAGACGATGTTTGAGGACATTTAAACCCTCAAAATCATTAGTCACTGTCCCGGTGGGCTACATAAATAAATGATCAATGCACAGGAAAACAAGACCCTCGGAGGTGTTTGCCCAAGACCACTTATGTGTCAAACAGACTTATTAGATGTGAAGGGAATGATTATTTGTACAAAGTGAACTGAACATGTGCAATAATATTGTAAAATGTTTATTAGTCTAGAGTGTGCTGAATGCTCCTAAAATCTAGCAGGTTCTCAGTTTGCATTTAATGTACTGCTATAAATGATATCACATCCCTCCAAGACGATTTCCCGCTTAACGCTAAGCTTCTTTGCTGGAGAAATCGTGTTTTCAGACCCCGAGTATGAAAATGTGGTGCGCTTCGAGTCTCCTTTCTGCACCCAGCCCTCACCTGGCTCGGCTGCCTCCCTGTAAAGCTCACCCCGAGTCTGGCTGGGAGGCATAGGCCTGGAAAAGAAAATGGCGGTGGGCGGTGCGGAGGAGTGGGGGATTGTGGTTGTCAGTGGTAAACCGGAAGCCTGAAGACTTAAGAGTTCAGGGTTTGTTCACTGATCCCCTGCTGTGCGACCTTGGGAAGCCCCTTCCCCTCTTTGGGTTTCCATAATCTCAAGAAAATGGGACTCGCGTGTGAATAGCCTCTTAGAGCTGACCACTTCATTTCACTTGATTTTCAGCTTGCCGGGTTGTGAGTCTGCAGCACCCCAAAGCCTTTTGGAAGTGAATAAGTCAACAAGTCAAGTGCTGCAGAGAAATTCTTGCTTTATCCTATGACATGGACGAATGCCTACTCATCCTTCAAGGCCCTGCCCATAGGTTCCCTCCTTTGGGACACAGTTTAATTTTGCTCTGATAACATACTGTCTTGTGTCCTTGTTGTACTTCTGCCCCACCAGCCCATGGAGTCCACCTCTCTGTCACCTGGCAAATGCTGGGAGGTGGGGGTGAGGGTGAGCGGATGTGATTGCTGCAGGTGGTCCAGCACCTGTCTTGCATGTTAAAGATGGACATTGCTGCTCCAGGATGGGGAAGGGTTGGTCCAGGTTTGTCCACTGGTGCCTATTGACTTCCAAGGAGCATGAGGACTGCATGGGCTCCTTGGGTCAGGCAGAGGTGTCCCACATCTGTCAACTTCTCACCCTTGGCTGAAGGACAGAGGAGTCCAGGCAAGCCCATGACCTTGGCTGTGGGCAGGGGTGGCTGTCAGTGGTGGTGGGCAGGTCTTGGCCTCAGTTGAGTATCGGGCTAGTTTCTCAGATTGTAGAGGTGGCTGTGAAGACAAGTAGTTGCCAGCTCCCTAGAAAGTCATAGTCACAGCCTCTTGGGGACCCAGTTCAAATCAAGTGGACAGCTGGACAGGCATAGCTGCCTTCACAGAGGCTGGCGACTAGGGCGGCGGGGGGAGGGTTCTTCAGGTCCCAGTAGGGCAGGGAGGGGCCCCTCTTTACCTCCCTTCCCAGCCTGCCCTAGAAAGGATCAAAAGCAACAACCATGGCAATAGATCCCAGCGCATATTTAACAAAACAACAGGTGAACCACCGAGGCCAGGTTAAGCAGGTGGAGGCAGGCAGGGGTGCTGGATGGTGTGGCTCCTGTGCAACACACCTGCTCATGGAGGTGGCCCAAGCCTTCCACCCTGGGCTTCCACAAGACCCTTTGCTTAGGAGATGGGCAAAGTCCACTTGATGATGGGGCTTGAGAGAGAAGACTCCTGGGATTTCTCAGCAAGGGCTGTACAGTGTCCCTAACAACTTGGGCTAGCTGGCTCTTTCTCCTTGCTCCTCCTGCACCGTAGCAGCTCAGGAAAGCAGCTCCAGACACCCTGGAAATGCTCTTGGTCCGTCTAAGCACAGGGGAGCCGTGAGGGACTAGGAGGGGCAGTGGACAGGCTTCCTGCAGTGCTGCTCTGGCTGTGGGCTGAGGTTATCTTCTTGACATGCAGATCTGCACACTCGGCATCATCTTCCATGCTGGGCACTTGCTGCACATGTCGTATCTGAGCTCCCTCATCCCTACCTCTCCATTCAGCATGGCTCTTCTTATTCTCAAAGCCACAGATGAGTGGTTGCTGGGCTTGGAGCCAGGTCTCTGGACTCCAATGACAGCCCCTGGCACCTCCACTTTCATCCTACAGGGTCATCCTGGGCATGTCTGTGGTCCTGTGCCTCTGTCTACCCTCTGTATGGTACAGGCCAGCTGTCCTGGAAGGTCTCCTTGCTTGGACAGTCTGTGGCCTGATCATCTGCACTTGGCCTGGGCAGGCACTTGAGGGGCACAGGGACTGCTTCTTGTTTTGTCAGAAGCAGCTCTTCCGCCTTGCTCTGTGGCAGAAACTTCCTCAGCTAGCCCTGCCTTGGAATCTGTACCTGGACTGTGCATCTTGTCTCCCTGCCCGTGAGCCTGGGGCTTACATGGTTCCTGCTTGCAGAATGGAGTCTCAACAGTTAAAACCTGGACTGAACGTCTTGGGCTCAGGTGGGAGGACTGGGCTGGGCTGGGCTGGGCTGGGCCTGGCGGGTCTCTTTCCTGGAACCCTCCCACTGCCAGCTTCTGTCGTCAGGAAGGCCACCAGGCTGCTACAGCTAACACATGGCCTGTGATTGCTCTCTCCCTCCTGTTGCGAGTGCTCCTGGGCTGGGGATCGATCCAGGGACCAGCAGCTTCCCTGTGGTGGCTCTGCCATCTGCTGGGGGTGCTGCAGGGCCTTTGCACTCTGCTGGCAGGCAAGGGCAGAGGCAGGGAGGATCACAGGTGAGTCTGTACGGGGCATGTCATTCCTTCCCACTTCATTCACAGGAACTTGGTCACATGGCCACATTGCACTGTATAGGAGGCTGGGAGATACATCCCATTGTGTGTCCGGGATAGAGGGCGGATGTGTGCAGTGAGCAGCTAGACAGTTGCTACCCCAGCTCCAGAGCCCTTTCCTGTGTCTTCACCAAGTCTGACAGTGGCAGAATGAGCATCTCTACTCTGCTGGTGTAGAAATAAGGCTCAGAGAAGCTGTCTACTGTGTCCAAGGTCACACAGCCAGTTGGTGCCAGAGACCATTGCTTGGTCAAGAGCCTGCACTTCTGTAAATGGATACTGGCTAGCCTCCCTGCTGGCCTGGCCCTCCGTAAGGCATTTGCTTTTCTCTGCTTTGTTTTATAAGTCCTCAGAGACTTGGTGGGTCCTTGTTCAAGTAGCGCTTTTTGAAGGAGGAAGCCAGATCTGCTCCCCTTGGTGACCCTCAGTATGTGGCCTGGAGCCTGATGTGGGCATGGTGCAGAGGACTGAGCAGGGCTGAGATGAGCAGCAGGGAGGAGTGAGGGAGGAGGTATGGGAATCAGCTGGATGGACAGCGGAACCTGCCCTTGCAGGGCTGATCTGTACAGGCGAAGCAGAACTGTGTCTGGCCACTGTCCTCCCCAGGGCCAGCGCAGGGCAAGGGCAAGTTGAAGGAAGGATATGGAACTGAGCTTTTCCTCCCTACCGGCTGTGCACACACAGCGCCCCTCTGTCCCACTGGGCATTGTGTCCTCTCCAGATTTGACTGCTTGCGTTCTAATCTCCAGTGCCGTGGAATGTGACCTTGTTCCTTACTGTGGGGACAGAGCAACCCAAGTGAGATCACTGAGGGGACCCTGCCCCAATATGCCGGGGGTCTTTATAGAAGGGGAACAGTGGACCCCCAGCATGCATGCAGGAAGGGTACCGTGCTGATTTGAAGGCAGAGATGAGGTTGGGAGATGCTTCTGGAAGTTGAGGAAGCCAGAAATTACCAGCAAACCAGAATGTGCAGGAGAGGAGCAGTGTTCGGTAGGGACTAATCCTGGCAACGACGTCTGACTTCCAGCTCTGAAACTGTGAGATAGCGTGTTTTTTCTTTAACTTTTTATCTATTTGAAAGGCAGAATGACTAAGAAAGAGCAAGATCTTCCATCCTCTTGTTCACTTCCTGAATGCTGTTGCATGTGGCATGATAGGTTAAGCATCCTGTATGTGTGGCAGGGACCCAAACACTCGAACATCACCTGCTGCTACTCCTAGGCACATCAGAAAGCAGCTGGATTGGGCCTGGCGCAGTAGCGTAGTGGCTAAAGTCCTTACCTTACATGCACCCGGATCCCATATAGGCACCAGTTGTAATCCTGGCTGCTCTACTTCCCATCCAGCTCCCTGCTGGTGGCCTGGGAAAACAGTCAAGGATGGCCCAAAACCTTGGGACCCTGCACCTGTTTAAGTGACTTGGAAGAAGCCCGGGGCTCCTGGCTTCAGATCGGCTCAGCTTTGGCCGTTGTGGCCATTTGGGGAGTGAATCATTGGACGGAAAATCTTCTCTGTCTCTCCTCCTCTCTATATTTCTGACTTTTCAATAAAATAAATAAATCTTTTTAAAATTTTTAAGTATTAAGGGCCCGGCATGGTAGCCTAGTGTCTAGAGTCCTCGCCTTATACATGCTGGGATCTCATATGGGTGCCATTCTAGTCCTGGCAGCCCTGCTTCCCATCCAGCTTCCTGTCTGTGGCCTGGGAAGGCAGTCGAGGATGGCCCAAAGCCTTGGGACCCTGCATCTGCATGGGAGGCTTGGAAGAGCCTCTGAGCTCCTGGCTTTGAATTGGCTCAGCTCTATCCATTGTGGCCGCTTGGGGAGTGAATCATCGGATGGAAGATCTTCCTCTCTGTCTTTTCTTCTCTCTGTATATAGCTTTCCAATAAAAATAAATCTTTAAAATTGTTTTTAAAACTTAAAAAAAAGAAGGTAGCTGGATCGCAAAAGGAGGTAGGATTGGATTCCAGGTACTCCCAAGTGGGATGTGGGGGTCCCAAGAGGTGACTTAACCTGCCATGCCTACCCCAAGACAATCATTTCTTGAAGCCACCTGGTTTGCAGCATTTGTTATGGTGGCTGTATGAAATGTGTAGAGCCTCTGGGCTTCAGGCTGCTATGGCTTCAGAGGTGACGAGGCACTCTGCGTGATCTAGAGGGTAGCATCAAGGGTAGAGAGAGAGCAGGCTGGGCCTTGGGACCTGGAGCTCCCAGCCCAAATGGAGCAGGAGGGATTCCAGTATTTCTGTGATCCCTCCCACCTCTGGTTTTCTCTACATGGGGAGCTGGGAAGGGGAGGGCCAGTGAGGTCAGGTGGCCCAACCCAGGTCACCCAGTAGGTCCCAGGAGCTGAGGCTCTTGCCCATCACGTGGTGTTACTCCTTTACTCTGCTGCCTCCCAGCAGTGTGCAGCGAGCCTCACCCCTGCTCTGCTCCTCTGTTCTCAGCTCTGGGTGGCCTCGGTGCCGGTGCCGTGTGTGGGTCTGATGAGGCCTGGGCTGTTTGGAAAGGCAGCTTCCTGCAGGGGGAACATGGGGGGGGGCGGGCGGCAGCAGTGTGCTACGGGTCCCAGCCCTGCCTTCCCTGGCTGCCTGGATGGAAGGCAGAGGCCTGGGTGGCCTGTATCCCGGGATCCTCTGAACGGCAGCACAATGCATCTTTGTCTGACCGGAGCTCTAGGGACCGTACAGGCTGATCAGACATCCCCGTCCCTTGCCTTATACTTCCTTGGAGTCCCTGGTGGAAGGCTTGATGCCCTGGCTGCCTTTCTGACTTCTCTCACTGTCTGCCTCCCGTGCAGTCCTGGAGCCAGCCCGGGTAGCACAGAAGGTAACACCTTGAGCCCGGCACCCTGCAGTCACTAGGCCATGGCACAGTGGTTCTCTGCATGTGTGCAGGACAGATCTGTGCTGAGATGCTGCAGGCCTTGCCCTCAGCCGGCCCTGTTCAATTGAACAGTGAGATGGGCTGGCTGGGAGAGCCAGGACTCAAAGGCAAAGGTTCAGTGACTTTGCAAAGTGATGCCCCAATTGTGTGTGTGTGTGTGTGTGTGTGTGTGTGTGTGTGTGTCTTCTTCAAGGCTCCTCATTTGATGACAATCTGGGGTTGTGGTGATGTGCAAGCTGCCAGTGCTGGGGCAAAGCAGCACAAATGAGGCTGTATGCTGTTATCTGGCTCCCTGCCTGCGAGCCTCCGGACTGCCAGCTTCACTCTGTCCTGTCCGAGGTGGCTGTGCGGGTCAGGAAGCTCCTCCTTCTATTCGGCTTCTGAGTGGTTGTTTCTAGAGTTCTGTTCGCTGGGTGCTGCCTGCTTCCTGTCTCTGTTCTTTGACACTCAGGAAGCTGAGCTGCTCCCTAGCTATCCTCAGACAGGGACCCCATCTTTCATGCCTGCTTTTTTCTAGGGAGGACAGCCTTCTTGCAACCCCTTCAGTTTTTCCCAGAACATGACCTGGAGAACTTTGCTTCGGGGTGTAAACCGCTGGAGTGTTGACCCACGAAACCTGATCTTTACCTCCAAGTGATGCAGCCTGGTGTGAGGAGGCCACTGCTGCTGATGCAGCCTGAAGTGGGAGGTGCTGGCCAGTGCTTCACTGTCCTCTTATGATGGAGCTTGCACAAGTCCAGGGGCTTTGGAGGCCTGGCTGTGGCCACCTCCCACCTGCAGCCCTTGATCCTTTTTTCTTGCTCCTGCACCCAAACCAACCTCTGCCTTGAATCCCTGGCTGTAGCTTTCTAATTTCAACCTCCATGCACTAAAAAGTGTTACTAACTCAGAGTATCCTAAGACCCAGCCCTCTTATTCTGCCTGAAACTTGGTTTGCCCCAGGGATCAGGTCAGTCCTGGCCTGGAGGCCCTTGCAGGTCCAATAGCTGGGGTATCTAGCGCAGGAACAAGGGCTCAGTGGCGCCCTCCAGCTAGGCTGTCCCCTGCTGGAGGCCTCACTGGCAGAGTGCACAGGAACATTTGTGCCCACCAACCTCCCCTCCCCACAGAGGTATGCGACTTAAGCCTCAGGACAGACGAGTGGCCCGCCATTGCCAGTGGGTTCCCTCGGCCAGAGTAGGTCCCCCTGTGGCAGGAGTGCCTCGTACTGAATCAAGTCGGATTCTGTGAGCGACTGTAAATTTTCAGTACAACAGCCCCGCTGGGCCCAATTTGAACCACTTAACCCGGAGGTTGCATTCTTGAAGTGTTCTGCCAAACGCATTCATCTCCAGGCTCAGACACAGACTGCAGCTCCTGCGCTCTGACACGCAGCTGCTACAGGGCCGCCGGCCTTTCGCCTCCCACCTGCCTGAGCCCAAGTTGAAGGGCTTGGGGTCCCTCTCCCATGAGGGAGGGGCTTGTGTGGTGGCTTGTCAGCAAGCAGCAGGATGGACTCGGCTACCCCTGCTGCTGTTGGCCTGAGACCCAACAGCTGGGCAACTGGGGCCCAAATCAGCCAGCTTTGGATCCTGATCGAAATACTGGCTCATGTGTCAGACACAAAGTCAGCTTGGCCAAGCAACAACAAAGTAGGCACCCAGAGAGCCTAAGACCTTAGCTCAGCCTCGCTTAGCTGGGCCAAGCAGTGCGGGAACAACTTCTCAGCGCCACCCTAGAAATGCGAACCTTCAAAACAGCTGGTCAGACAAGAACCAAACATGTCCTCAAAGTGAATCACTAGTCAGCTTGGTCAAATAATACCGAAGCAATTGTTCAACGCAGTCAAACACTATCAATCAGCCTGATCAAACAACTCTCAAACAACTTGTCCTTCGAATTAAACAAAAGCCCAAACACCATACCAACCCCGCCACTAGCCATTAGGTTAAACAATGCCAGAACAATGGGTCAGCAGGTCAGATACGAACAGCACAGCCAGGCTGTTGTAAACAGCCAATCAATGGCCTCAAACAATGTCCAAATATTTGGATTAATTCACTCAAACACGCAGTCAGTTCAATCAAACCCAGTCACTGGGCTAATGAATGCCAAAACACCTACCCAGCTGAAACAGCCAGTCACACGGGCTAACCGTGACAGAACAACTGGGCCACGTGGTGAAACCAGCAGTCACCAGGGCCAAACAAGCCATCAGCCCCGTCACCCTCCGCGAGAGCAACAGGTCGCGCTGGGCACCGGGCCGTAACAAAACACCCACTCCGGGCTGTCAAACAAGCACTCGAGTGTGGGAGGCTGTGCGTAAACATCCCATCAGCTCCACGCAGAGCCACTCGTCGCCCTGCTGCGGAGCCAAAACAGCCACTTAACTCAATGCAAAGAGCCGCATGGCCGGGTCCGCACTGAAGCCTCCTCCTCTGCTCTGCCCAGCACCAGCAGAGCAATGGCGCAGATAGCGTGCTGTCAGACAGAACAAGGCATGGGCTCTTTTCCAGGACTGAGTCCCTCATTAGGACCAGAATTCCTCTTGCCAAGGGCAGGCTGGCGAGCTAGGAGGTCCTGGGAGCTAAGCAGCCGCTTACGGCCTCACCTCTTTATCCACATAGAACCAGATGCCCTCAGCACGATAAAGGAGACTCACAGAGGTCGTGTCCAAGATTGTAGAGCTGTGAAGGGGCAGGGCTAGGAGTGGAAAGTCACTCTACCGAAACACTTGTTGAAACAAGGTTGGCTTGAGTTACAGCTGCTCCGCTTCCAACCCAGATCCTGCTAATGCGCGTGGGAAAGCAGCAGAGGATGGACTAAGTGCTTGAGCCCTCGCACACATGTGGGAGACCCAGAGGAAGCTCCTCGCTCCCAGCTTTAGGCTGGCTTTCCCTCTCTCTCTGTCCCTGAGTGTGATGATGCAAGGAAAGTGGTGCTTCCTGCTGGGGAAACTCAAGTGTGGACAGCTTGGAAGTCTGAGTTACAGTTCCACATACTGAAGTCCAGCCGGGTGCTAAGCCTTCTTGCTCAGGAATGCCAAATGGGCATTCCTCCTATCCCCAGAGGCCCAGTGGGTCCTGGGGTGCCCTATGTCTGTAAGACAGCCTTCAGCACTGGCTTACGGGATGGAGAGACAAATGGCTTCAGAGACCTGCCCCCTTCTGTCCACTAAGAGCCCCTGCAGTGCTGCTTTTCACAGCTGGGCAGAGAGCTGGACCCAGCACTGACCACAGCCCACAGCCCCCTCCCTCCAGAGGCACAGAGCGTCTTATTGAACGCTCATGCAAATCGCACTGGCAGGAAATGTCGTAAAGAGAAAAGTAATCTTCTGACGGAAAAATAAATTATCAGCCATGTTCCGAAGGAAAAGAAACATTCTTAAATAATTTCTCTTGCTGTTGGTATTGGCTGGCAGTGTGGGCCAGCCAAGCAAATGGTAATTTCCAAATTAGATTATACATTATGTCATATTAGTTTTATATTAGAAAAACAAACGGGATCAGAGGAGGAGTGCCAAGGCTGGCGGGCGACGCTGGCCATGTGACTGTGGCCTTTCTGCTGCAGGATGTTGGAGGATTCCGGGGAAGGTGGCAGGGCACAAGTGCTAGCCAGCCTGGGGGTGGGAAGAGGGCAGGGACAGCTCAAGCCGAGCCTCTGAGAGCGCAGGTGTCCAGCAAGCATGGCCCTTAGCACATGGTCCTGCCTTCCATTCTTCAGGCAGCCTGTTCCGCACTGCAGCGGCTGGCCCAGAGTCAGTGCACCCTGGCCAGTGGATGATCCTGAGTGGCAGGTGGAGTCAGGGAGGAAGACCTGATGGACATCTGGCTATAGACCTGCCCTGGGACAGTGGGAGCCCAAGTCAGCCTGCCCTGCAAGTCCTCGCCTCAGCATGCCAGGCTTCAGCTGCACTTATTAAGTTTCTCTTCCAGACAGTCCACTAGGCTGTGTGACAGCCAGAGAGGAGCTGGAGAGATAGAACAGTTAAAATGGCATTATGGGCATGGGCCAGGACCTGCCTGGGGACTGAGGCTCCAGCTCAGGAAGTCTGCCCACCACACAGGGTGTGATGCCTGTGCCCCAGGTCAGGCCGGGGCTTACAGGGAGTGGAGCTGGAGTGGAGTGGAGCTGGAGTGGGGCCGGGAGGGGCCACACACCGCAGAGCCATCAGACCCTCGACCTCTGGAGCTGCCTTCTTCCACAAGACCCTTGCTCAGGCAGACATGGGAGCTGAATCAGTCTGTAGAGGACAGAGACCTTGTGTAACTGTCTCCGTAAGCCTTGCACCCAGCACAGCCCGCGATGGCTGCAGGAGAGGCAAGAAATCAACGTGGTCAGAGCCGGAAAGGACTCGGGGCTTGGGGAGCTGGCTTGCCTTTAGAGGAACAGAGCTGCCAAGCCTTGCTAATCAGTCCCAGCATCCTGAGCTGCCAGATCTTCCCGAGCAGCCATTTCTAATCAACCACAGTTGGCATGGAAAGGAACCCTATTGGCCACTCTTGATCTGGCATACCCTCTGGTTCCATTAGAGACACTTGGTAGTGTAGGGAGAGGGAGGCAGCTTGTCTGACATCACAGAATGGGTTAGTCACGGACAGGGCCAGATCTGGAAACACCTGCCAGCATACATACCTGGGGTTAAAAGGCAAGACTTAGGACAGCTAGACGAGGAGGCATCTGAGGAGCAGCAGCAAGTGCCCACCCAGCTCAGCTCTGGACGCATGGACTGGAACAACTGGGCAGCAGTGCAGGCTGTAAGTGTCATCATGTTGGACATCCCCATCCAGAGGAGATGTGGCTGCCCGTTGCAGCCATCCATTCTCTGTACCTCAGGGTCTGTTGAGTGGGGGTGGGCGTGGCGCTCTGGGCCTGCTCAGGAGACTGTGGCGGTAGAGCTCAGCCCGACGTTCCTTGCAGGGACAGCGAGGCCCTGGCAGCTGCAGCGACTCGCTTGGACCACCAGGGGGAGAGGGAGGCATTCAGCTTGATTCTCGCTCTTCTTCTGTCTGACCCCCCTGCCGGCCTGGAGGGTTACTGCTGCTCCTGCCTGACTTCCGGTTTTCTGCTAGGACCTCCTCCCACCTGCGGACACCTGTATTCACTCCCAAGGAAGAGGCAGTGGCCAGCAGAGAGGCTGAGGCTGCCATCCCACTGCAGGCTAAGGGCACCTCAGCTGTGTCTCTAGGTCAGGGGAGAGCCAGCAGGGACAGGACAGAGTCCACTGTCTGCTGAGCACCGTCTTGAGCGGTGAAAGGTCTAGAATGATATTCCCACATGCTGGACCATTTCCCCTCCTGGGCCCTGGCCTGAGTGTCCCCGAAACATTTATAATAAGAGTTTCTATGTGTGTGTTTCTAAATCCAGCTAATTACTGTGTGGCTTCTACCCTGTCTCCCCTGGGGAGCGCTGCCCCAGAGGGAGTGGGCCAGGCAGCCAGCCTCAGGCCTGGGAACAGCCTTTGGGTCGCTGCAGAGCAAGGGAGGTGAGGTAGCAGGCGGGAGCTGGCCGGGCCAGCGGCCTTGGCTTCAGCTCTTGCCTTCCTGTGTCTGCTTTATGGCCTGAGACCCAGCAACCTCACTCTGCTCTGAGTTGTGCTCCTCATCCAGTCCTGGAGCTTGGCTCCACCCATGTCTGGCTGCTTTTGTCTCATGGAGGGCGCTGGCGCTTGCAGGACAGAGGGGGGAGCGTCCTGGGCAGGGGTTCTGTGGGGTCTGCAGACGAGTGGGTGTCAGGGCAGTGGGACACACAGGGCCTTTGGGGCAGCAGCTGTGTGAAGGCCAGTCGCAGGCCTTGGTCTCAGCCAGGAGGCACAGCCCCAGCGTGGAGGGGACCCCAGTCCTGCAGGAAGCCAGAGGGAGCAATCCAGCCTTGCACAATTGCCATGTGCCAGGGTCTTTGCCCGTCTTAACTCGCCAGAATGCTGCTGTTCCTTCCAGGTTGCAGCTGTGTGTTTGACAGAAGTACCATAAGCACAGAGATGTCAGGTAACTTGCCCAAAGGGGCACAGCCAGGGCATAGCATCATGGAACCAAAGTGTTCCTTTCTGCAGCATGGCTTGCAGTAGTTCCTGACTCCGTTGCCAAGCAGCAGGGAGCTGTCATCCCTCCAGGCTCCTCCCCACCCCCCCAAACCTGGGCTGCTGTGTGACTGGGATTCCATCTTCTGTGTCCACATTCTACCCGGAGGGTGATGTCCCTTCGTTCAGGTCAGGACCAGCTGCCTTTGGTGACAGCGACTCTGGTTCCACCAGGCAGGTTGTGTTTTATTTTGTTTCTCCCACCCTCCCATGTCTGTGCATTGTCCAACATCTGTCATCTCTCCTCCATTTCCTCCTTCCTTTCCTTGGTGCTCTGGGCCAGCATTGCCCAGATGGCACGTGGGCACGTGTTTGTTCCCCAGCCTGGGCTCTGAGGACATGGGCTGGACTCGTGTGAGCAGAAGGCTTCTTGCATTTGGTCTGTCTCTCTAAGAAGAATCTTTAAGCTGGTGTGATTTGGTTGGGACTGAGGCCATGTGTGGGTGCCAGGAGAAAGAGAGCTAAAGTCAGCTACTGTTCCATGGGGACAACTGAGCTGCTTGGACCACTGAGGGGGCCGTGGGGTAACCCTGGCACTGGAGAGAACTTGGGACATGCAGCCACCCTCTGGTGACTTTGGCAGTCCACATGCTGTAGAGTGAGCGAGCAGGCAGCTCACGGAGGGGATGCTGGGTGTGCCACCTTGGGTCAGATGTCAAAGTTTTTTAGGTGATGTTGTGGGGATGGACCCACCATGGCAGGCCACAGGTAGGGGGTGCCTTGGTGATAGAGGTTCCCTTTTTACATGTGTCACAATCTTGTCTGTGGTGGCTGTGGGGTTCCTTTTGAGGGTGTGATGAGAACAGCAGTGGTCGAAGCAGCTGCTAGCACACCTGCTCCCAACGACACTCTCACTTACAATTTGGTGGCCTCAGCAAGACGCAGGGCTGCGTCCCCTGCAGACTGAGCCAGCTGTAGAAGGGGCAGGGGTGGAGGTGAGGACATGAGTCCGCTGGCAGGCAAGGACACAGTGAATCATCAGGACCACCAGTGGCCACAGCTGTGCAGGGGGCTGAACTGCTCTTCCCAACAGTCTGCATGGGTGCACATGCGCTTTCTAACTTTAACAATCCCTGGAGCCTCTGGAGAAAAAAGGACAGCCAATTGGACATAAAAGTGTAACTCAGGCAGTGGTTACAGAGGACTGAGGGGTGGGTGGCAGACAGGAGTGAACTGAGGAAGAAGACCCTGGCTGCTGTCTCTGGGCCTGCATGCCCTTCTGGGTTACAATCCTAATAACGCCACTTCCTCTGAGAAGTCCTTTGGGGGGCCACTCCCGGCCCAGGTGGGTACTCCTTCTCTGTGCTCCAACTGGCTTTTTGCTTTTCCCATTTCACACTGATGGCTTTTTTTGTGTGTGATGGCTGTTTTGTGTGACAGAGTGCCCAGAGTCATGGTGTGCTGGGAGTGGTATCAATGGACGCCATGTTGCCCTCACAGGGGTTGGCAGATGTTACTGCGAGAGCCAAGAGTGCCAGCTATTCAACATTTGCTGTCTATCACTTCCTGGGACTGTGGCAGACTCTGGGGCAAGGCTGTGCTTTTTGCACCTTCCTGTGGGATCTGCCGAGGGCCCTGGGTATGTGCAGGGAGGGATTGATGCAAGGAGGCAACCGGGGAGTAAGTGGATGAAGTTATAGAGGGTGGCCTAGCATATGCATGAGCGCACATCTGGTTGGAGTTTATATGGTCGGCTGTATCTTATTTGTCCTGCCTCCTGGAACCTTGTCCTTCTCCAGGTGTCCAGCTGTGGGCTCATTGCCCCAGGACAACCACAGGACAAGGTAGACCAGAAGGCCACATAGAAACTCTTATTATAAATGTTTTGGGGACACTCAGGCCAGGGCCCAGGACGGGAAATGGTCCAGCATGTGGGAATATCATTCTAGGCCTTTCACCGCTCAAGACGGTGCTCAGCAGACAGTGGACTCTGTCCTGTCCCTGCTGGGTCTCCCCTGACCTAGAAACACAGCTGAGGTGCCCTTAGCCTGCAGTGGGATAGCAGCCTCAGCCTCTCTTTGCTGGCCACAGCCTCTTTCCAGTTTCTTGCAGCTGCCCTGTTTCTGTGTGGGTTCCCACCTCTCGTGTGTGACTGTGACCAGAGGTGATGCACCTGTGCTGTAAAGGGTTGGAGAGTACATGCTCCAGGCACTACAGGCAGGGCGCTCTTGGACTCAGCCAGTGCAGCTCAAATGCAGCCGTGGGTGGGCTGTAGGCAGGAGTGAGTGTGGCTAGGTGCCAATAAAACTCTATTTGTGGACACAGACATTTGTACTCAGTGGCTTTCAACTCTCCTGTGTCTCAGAATATTCTTACAACTTCCAGCCTCCAAATATTAAGTTGTGTAGATAGCTGTCCTAGCTTGCGGTGGTGGCAGGATAGTTGCTGTCCCGATCTAGAGGTCTGGGATCCGACGTGAAGGAGCCGGGATCAGTAAGGCAGTAGGGAGAGTGCACCTGGGCGGGGTGGCCAAGCATCTTCCCATGCCTGGGGCATGTGGGTGGTGTCCCTCCTCTGTCCCACTGTACCCCCACTGGGCCCTGGTGCCATCTGGAGCCACCCAACGTGAGGCCTGCAAGAAGCTGGACCTTCTGTGGGAGGGTGGCCGGGAATCTGGACTCAGCGAGGTGGGCGGCTGGTTGTGTTCAGTCTCTGGGAAATGAGTGTGGACATGGCGCGGCCCAGTGGGGCTGCCCACCCTGGTCTGCCCGGATCAGGTTCCCAGCGGCGGCGGCGTCTGAACACTGTAAACACAGCGGCTGGACAGGCCACCTCTCCCGAGGCCTGCTGGAGGCAGCCCTGCCCCGGAGGAAAGCAGGATGGGGCTGACAACTTGACATAAACCACGGGGAGTGTCCTGCGGCTGGTGAGCCCCAGTGCGCCCCCTCCCCTGAGACCCCAGCAGTGGTTGGGTGGCAGCTGTGGCCAATTACCTCTGTTGGTGGGGGGAGCCTGGGGTCTGAGGAGAGGGGAGTTCCTGAGAGATGCCCCAGCCGTCCTCTGTTGTTTCCTGATCAGGGAGGAGGAACCGAGGCCCCAAGAGAAACACTCACTTCACTGCTGCAAGACTGGGGTGCAAGCTCCAGGTCTGGCCTCCCAGGGGCATCTGGAGAAGGAAAATCCTTGGATGGATGGCAGCTGGGACCCTACCCCTCAGCCTTCAGTGGCTCCTGAGGGAGGAGTCTTTGGGCCCACCAAGGAACATTATGGTGGAAGTTGCTCACAGCCAAACCGTACCTGGGAGCAGCTGTGCTGAGCGCATTTACACTTCTGTGTGAGGGGGCCCTGGGCTCAGACAATGTGTATACCCCATGTGTCTACCTCTGTGCCTCCTGCAGCCAGGCTGCTGGTCATTCAATCATCTCCTGCCTCTGGATGCCAGACAAGACCAGGCACAGGTGCACTGATTGACATGGGCACACACTTGCAGGCATACAGGGCATGGCTTCCAGGATCTGTTGGCAGGTACCTGAGCACCTGGGTCTGTTCTCCTGTGGGGACTCTTTCACATCTCCTGGGGCACCCAAGGCCCATATACTGCTGGGGTGAAGGGTTCTCTTCGGGGGTGTCAGCCTCTCACCTTCTGTTCTGTTGGACTTCAGGGTTTGGTTCCACAGTTAGCTAGATCTAATCATGGGTACTGGACAAAGGGGTCTGTGAATTCAGAGAATGCCTGGGTCAGTTCTGAGCTCTTTCCAAAGATGCCCATGCAGGCCACCGTGGGGCCAGCCCATGCCCAGCCTCCAGCTGGCCCCGCTGCCTCCCCTCCAGCCCAGCTTGGCTGGTTCACGAGCACTACATCGTGGTAGCCTCACCCTCCAGGAGGGGCCCTGCTGGAGAGTGCTGTGCCCACTCTGCTCCCTCCTTTCCTGCCCGTCAGCTCAGCTTCCTTATCCTGCTGCCGGCTGACAATGACAACAGCTGAGAATGCCTACTGGGTATCTGGCACTGCCCTGGCTGCTTTGCATGTGTTAATTTATTTGCACAATAAGCTTATAAGTCTGAGACTAGGGCTGTGTCTGTCTTACAGATGGGGAGACAGGCACAGAAAAGGGGAGTGACCACCCCTAAGTCGCACTGCCAGGAAGTGCAAGTTGGGATTCACACTGTGGCTATCTGGTTCCAGAGTCACAGTTGTCACCTCGGCACTCTGCTGTCTCTTGGGACGTGGAGCAGTTTAGCCCCCAGAGACACCAGGCCTCCGCAGCCTTGTGGGAGGACCCAGAGGAGGACGTGTGTACTTCCTGTGGGCCTGCTGTGCGCCAGACCCTCTGGGCTGAGAGGGCATGTGATCTTTCTGCCTCATGGCTGAGCAGCTCTTCCTCCAGTCCGTGCTGGGTGGACGCGCTCTCAGGGTCTGGGGCTCCACATTACTGATTCCCTGGTGTGGCCAGGGCTGGGCGTGCGGTCCTCTGAGATTGAATGTCTAAAGAGGGACATAGCACCCAAGCAGGTTCTTTTCTGCCTTGGTCCCTGTCTTCCACGTGGTTGAAATGTCCTGTCTCCTCTAGTACGCTCTCTGGCACCTCTTCAGTCTTCAAAGCCCTTGATTGCCACCGCCTCTTCTGGGAAGCCTTCCTAGAACACAGCTGGTATAGGCGCCACGCTAGGCCCCTATGACATTTTTTTTTTTTTTTTTTTTTTTTTTTGCTCAGCCTGCATTGGGCGAGAGTGGCAGCTGATTCCCCAAGAATTTCCTAAGTGACATCTGCAGACCAGACCCTGAGCGTCCAGCCCAAGCCTGTACACCTGTCTGTGTTGCCACAGGATGTTCAGTGCTCCCACCTATTGGAATTCCCACCTATTGGGCTCTTCTGCTCCACTTTGTGAGACTGTAAATGCTGTCCTGGTGCTCATAGGTGCTTTGTGCAGGTTGAAAGGATGAACTTAATCATCTTGGTTCTGCAATATTCTCTTTATGACATTTCAAAAAAAATCAAGCATGTAATTTATAGATCTAATCTGCTGTACTTTTTGGACTCATTTTGCAAAGCCTGTGAAGAGAGGAGTGCCCTGAGGACCAGCTGCAGGCCTGGGACCAGGCTGGGCAGTTGGCTAGGGCTGCCCTCTGTGGCCACAGTGGAGGGGATATGTTTAAGTTTCTGCCTGTCACCACTGCCTACCATCCATAGGTTGGAGAGCCTGAGAACAAGGGCCTCCCTGTCTTCCTCTCTTCCCCCCTTTTCTAAAAATACACCAGGATCTTCTCAACTGCCCCCAATTTTCTCTTGCCTGACCCTGATGACCCTGTGCCCTCAGATGAGGCCACATGTGTGCCCACTGCTGGACAGATGGGCTGACTCCACAGTGCAGATGGTGGGAGCCAGGAGCCTGCCCTGGCCTCTGCCCCTGCCCAGGCAGCCCCTGCAGCCATGCCCTGCCTAGGAACAAAGCAGCAAGCCAGCTCTGGCCTGCAGAGTGAGTGGGGGAAAACCTGCTGCGACAGGAAGTCCCCCAGATTTTATGAGCAATCATCTCCTGCCTCTGGATGCACTAAGCACCTCCACATCTGCAACGGGTCCAAGGAGGGTTGACACCCAGAGTGCACAGAGAGGTTAATTTATTTCCCTACAGTTGCACAGCTGGTAAGAAGCATGGCTAGGATTTGAATCTAGGTCCCCCAGGTTAAAATTTTGAAGTCAGGACCCGACGGTGGGCTCATGACTCAGTGCCCAAGGATTTCTATGGTATCCTTTGAGTTGCTGTATATTGAGGCCTGATGTAATCCCCCAATCTGGGAGAGGAAGAGAATGACTGAGGCCCTTTTGAGAAGGAAGCAGCTGAGCCCTGCAATGGCACATGGTTTTCCAAGGCCACTCTACAGGGTGGGGTGGAGACAAGGGGCATTCTGCAACTGCCAATTGCAATGTCTGCTAACTGCAGTGTCTTTTTTTTTTCAAAAACAATTTATTTGAAAGAATTACATAGAGAGAGGGGGAGACAGGAGATCTTACATCACTGGTTCACCCCCCAGATGGCCAGAATGGCCAGGGCTGGGCCAGGCTGAAGCCAGGAGCCAGAAGCTTCATCTGGGTCTCCCACTTGGGTACAGGGGTCCAATCCCTTGGGCTATCCTCTGCTGTTTTCCCAGATACATTAGCAGGGAGCTGGATCAGAAGCAGAGCAGCTGGGATACAAGTATCACATAGGGCTTTCTCTGCTACACTGCACTGCCCGTTCCTGTAGGATTTTCTTTGGTAGAACAATTCAAGTGCCTCTTTTCTGATGAATTCCACAGAACACCTGCTCTACGCTGCTCCTAGGGACTCAGGGGTGAATAAAGCCTATGAATCCTGCCCTTGAGGGCTTTGTGAGTGTGTAGAAGACAGGCGTGTGAGCAGCAAGTATGGCACAGAGAGCGCAATCCTCTCCAGTTGGCTTTGCATGGGGTTTATAGCTTACCGAGGATGGAGTTCTGGTCATTTCCACAATCTGTTGGTTGTGGCTTCTTGGTCATTGTAGCGTCACGTCTGAGCCTCCTGGTCCAGCATCCAAGGCCATGGCGTTGTGGCAGAGCCCAGTTCTCTGTACCAGTTCCCTGTATCTTCCCCTTGCCTGGTCTTGGGTTCTACCACCACCATCTGCTTGGGGAGAGGTGGAGGGTCCTTCCACAAGGGGTTTGCACCTTGGCAGCGGAGTCTAGCTGAGTCTTTGCCTGCATGCCTCCTTTCCTATGCCCCACTGAATCCTGCTTCCCTCTTACTCTGAGAAACAACTCTCAGGGTGGCAGCTCCCCGGGCATGGTGGGCACTGGGAGGGAGGGAGTATCTGGGATGTGGATGTGGAAGATCAAGGTAGGGAGACACATCATTACCCTCATTTTTCTCTCCTATAAAGTGGGTTCAAGAATAAAAGACTACTATGGGAAGATAAAACCTTGTTAGAGGGAGTTATAGAGGCCTGTGGGAACTAAGAGAAACATAGCATGGCCATGGAGGCTGCATACCAGGACCTCCTTGTCACCTTTATGCATGGTTAATACCACATACCGGGAGCTATACTAAGTCCTTTGAAGTATGTGACAGGTACCCAATTGCTTCCACCATTGCCACTACCTCCTAGGGTCTGTGTGCATTGGCAGGAAGCTGGGGTCAGGAAACAGAGCTGGGCACTGAGTCCAGGTGCTGCATTGTTGGACACTGCTCCTTCCACTGTATTCAGTACAGGGGAGGTAAGTGAGTGCCCACCACCCAAGACTCTCCTTATGAGCAGAGGAGTGCCCTCCAGGTCTACACGGGTTGGGGACAGGAGCTGCATCCTACCCACTGCTGAGCAAGGAGTGTCATCTCCCTTGGGGCCATGGGCAGCAGCTGGGCTAGAACAGCCTTCTGGTGAGGACAACCCCTCAACAGTGCAGATGAAGGCCCAGCAAGACAGCGGGACCTGAGTCAGTCTCCAAGCCGGAGCTGCAAGCTGAGATGCTGCACTTGGAGGCCAGAGCCTCTCCAGGGTCACATGGTGACGCCAGGATCTGCTGTGTCCCTGTTTCTTGGACACTCCATGCCCTGAGAGCTTCATGGCAAACGTGTGAGACATCTGGAGCCAGGACTGCCACAGCCCTGCTTGCTGCATGTGTGGGCATTCTGCTGGGACGTGAGTGAGTGTGAAAATGAGAGCGTGTGTGCGGAAGCAGCAGGAGGTGGGGTGGGCTTGCCTGATGCTGCTGATGGGGACACCCGGGCGTGGGCAGGTTCTGCTTCCTCCTCCCCAGAGTCGGAGCCCAGCATCAGGGTTATCGGGTTGCTGCTCGCCTCCCTGCTCGCCTCCCCCGTCCGTTCACCTTGTCCACCAGTGCCTGGTCTCATTGCTGGCCTGGGGTCCAGGGCTCAGAGCTGCCAGGTGTCTGTCACTCAGCGACTCTCTGCTCTGGTCTTGATGGGAAGGAGATTTTCTTGTCTCCCAGAGCACTTTCCCTGCCTGTGATCTAAGCCCATTTTCATAAGAAAACAGCCAAGACGTGGGAACTGCTCTGCATGATAGCAGAGGCTGGACCCTGAGCCTCTGACCCCACCATGTCCTGCCTCCCGCTGCCTCTTCCTTCCTTCTTGTCATGGCCTGGATGTTTATGCGGAGGGCAAGGAGAACAGGAGGAAGGAATAAGCAGACATCATGGAATGTTTCTGAATGGCAGTCTGGAACCTTGCATTCTGGTTTGCTGAATTTGTTCTTAATTGGCTGTATGATCTTAAGCAAGTCATTTCACCTCTTAGCCATAGGAACAACTTAAGAAAGAGGGTTGTCACTTCCACTTTTACAGGAATTGTTAAAAGAATCAATTCAACCAAGTATCACTTTATTCACACAACTCTTCTGTTTCCATCCGCCCTTTATCTCTCCCTCCAGCCTGCCAACTTGCCTTCCTTCCTTCCTAGCACAACCATCCTTCCACCCCTCTCTCCTTCATTCATCTGTCTCTCCCTCTTCCATCCACCCTCTTGTCCCATCATCCATGCCTCCTTCCCTCTGTACTTTCATTCTCCATCTCTCATCCCTTCCTCCTCTCATCCATTCTTTCCTTCCTCTTTCCATCCATCCACCCTTCCATCCACCTCTCCATCCTTCATCCATATATCCTTCCTTTCATAATTCTGTGCATCCCTCCTTCTCTCCACCTTCTATCCACCCACCCACCAATCTATCCACCCTTCTATCCTTCTGTCCATTTATCCTTCTGTCTTCCACACAGCCTCTATATACTCATCCATACATCTACCCACCCATCTCTCCATCCACCTGTCTAACCAGCATCCATCCACCTCTTTCTCACCCCTTTCACTCATTTAGCTTCTCACCCATCCTCCCATACTCTGATCCATCCTCCCCTGGGTGCTGCTCTGTTTGCTGCACCCAAGAAAGGGCATGTATTTAGTGCCTGGTTCGACTGCCTTCTCCTCCAGATGACTCCCAGCTTCCCTGGATGGCCTGTCCTTGCTTCTTCTCAGATAATGCCTGTCCCTCCATTGTCACGCTCACTAGCTGCCTTTAGTCACAATTAATCTTTGACCCGATGGGAGTCCCTGGACGGCCAGGGCTAGAGCTGACTCACTGTTGTCCAGCCCTCATCAGTCCCTTGCAAGCACCCAGTTCTGAGTTCCTAGCTGTTGAGCACATCCCAACCCTGATGGGAATTCAGCCCCAGCTTTGCAGTCTGGTGTAAGGAGTGTGGTGTGAGGATCCTGGAGGGTCAGTACTTGCCTTGTCTCTCTGGAACTGCAGCTAAATGACCCTTTTAGACAGAAGCACCCTCGCTCCCCCATCTCAGCTTTTCCCAGAGGTAGGGCTGCACCCTTGGAATGGCCTTCAGTAGAAGTAGCCTTGCTCCTCCTTCTCCCCTCCCTCCCAGTCACCATGGTTCTCACCCACACTGGAAGAATTAGGGGTGGTGGGTGCAGGGAAGTGGCTGACTCCCATTTGGGGACCGTGCCTAAGTCCTACCACATGGGCACTGTGTGTGTATGCACATGTATACACAAACCATAGCAAGCAGCCTCTGGCTGGGCTGCCCTGTCCTGGGGGCTCTGCTGGCAGGGTGTGCCCCAAAGCCCTCCTGCTCAGCTGGACCCTCAGGCCCATGAGATCCCAGTTTTCCAGCCCAGAGGAGAGAAGTCTCTGGAGACATTTCTTTTCTGTTATCATAGATGTTGCTTGCTGTGTCGGAGGGGGCCATCTTAGAGGAGCTCTCTCTTGACTTCCATCTACTTGTGGGGCTTCTATGGTCTCTAAGAGCATGAATCTGCCAGCCTGGCACATGGACCATCACTGCTTCAGGAAGGGCCTCGTGCCTCTTCTCCAGCCCCTATCACCACGTCACATGGCTGGCATTCTGGGATGCATCTGACACCTAAGGATGTGGAACCTCAGGGAGAGTGGGGGCCATGTGCAAGTCACCCGGCCAGGAGGTGGCAGAGCTGGTTGGCAGCCAGGCAACCTCACAAAACACCTGCTCTGTGCCTCCCTTGAAACCCAGTGTCTTCTGTTTCAAGCACCTGCTTTATACCTGTCTCTAGAGGGCCAGGGGATGGGGGCTGTGTCCCTGACCTTGTTGAATTGGGGGATCAAGATCAAGGGGGAGAGACAGTGCCAGGTGGCTGAGGTCTCCTGTGCCTGTGTGTTTGGACAGCTGAGGCCCCGGGAGCTAGGCCCAGTAAGAGCCCCCAGCAAGTGGCACTGACACAGCAGGGAGGGGGCGGCATGCTAGCTGCAGTGTGGGGGCTATGGGGTTGTGTAGTTGTCCCTATCCCTGCAGAACTCTGAGAGCAAGCTGGTCCTTCCCTCCCTTTGGTGATACTTCACCAATACCTCTGCTCCTCTCTGGGACAATAAGAAGGGTTTTTAATCAAAAATGTCAAGGAGACCAAGCTGCTCACTGTGCCCCACTTGGGGCCTCAGGCCATCTCAGCAGGGGCCAGCATCACCCCACTTCACAGATGAGGGGACTCCCTTGGGGGATGCTCCTGGTGCCAAGTCTCAGGGCTGTGGGTGGCAGAGCAGGGATCCTGTCCCAGGGGTGCAGGCAACTGCTTCCTTCTTATACTGCGCTACTTCCTGGGGCGATGAGAGAAGCAGAGGCCACAGTGGCTGCTTCCAGCTGGGCTTGGCAGGAAGTGTTTAGGAGGGGTGGGTGGGGCATCAAGGCATGCCCAGACCCCTCTCTGGTCCTCCTTCTGCATCTTTGTTCTCCTGTCCGTCTGGTCTCTCTTCCCTGGGGTTTCCTGGGGGGTAGGTATGAAAAGGCTTCAGATGGGAAGCTCTGAGATCTGGACCCTCAGGACAGGGTGACCATTCCAGGGAGGCTGGGGCATGTATCTTCTGGTGGCACTGTGGGTCCCCCAAGTGTCTCGCCCAGCACTAGGGTCAGCACTGGTGACACATGGGTTCAACTGGGGGATCTGTGTGGGGAGTCATGGACAGGGAGCCTAAAAAATAGAAGAGCCTGGAATTCCAAGGGGCTGGAGGATGGATGTATCCCCTGGTGTTCCCCACTGTGGGGACCCTATGTGGACAGGCACCATGGTGGCAGAGGCCTTGGGGAGCACCAGTCCTGGTGTGTTCTCCCTGGGCTGCTGGGCCATCCAAACAGAGAAAGCCAGAGCTTCTTGATATCCCCACTGCTTCCCTTGTCCTGGTCGTCTGGCATGGTATTAGGAGATATGCGGGCATGAATGAACTACAAAGGACTGCCAATGCACCTGTTGGCACTGGGGAAGCAGGGACTGATGGTAATGGCCAATGTCCCCTGTCTATTCCTCCAGTCCATCTCTGCGGCCTCTCCATAGGCAAGGCTTTCTGTGAGCTGAGAGCAAAACTGTCTGGCTGTAAACATGGCTTCACTGACAGAACCAGGTTGCCTTGGAGGTATTCTATAATATGCCGCAGGGAAATAGTTTCTGGCATATACTAGATGCAGGTGGCCTTCCTCTGACCCTCAGAGTCTGGGCACGTGTCCATGGGGACAATCCTTCATCTGCCTTCTCTGTCTGCAATGTCCTGCTCAGTGCCAGGGCAGATCCATGCCCCTACAGCCCTCCTTGCTCCTTGGTGCCTAGTGCAGTCCTCACCACCCCAGGCCTGCTCTCCGGTGATCTCCCAAGGCCTGCCTCAGCCTCCCCACGTGCAGATTGGAGACACAGCACCCAGCATTCTGGTTTTGCAGAGCTGGTAGTAACATCAACCTAAGGCACATCAGGAACTGCAAACTGCCCCTTCACTGACCTTCCTGGAGAGGAGCTGGCCATGGTCATCGGTGGCTGACCCAGTGTGTGACCAGGTTTCTCACATCCAGTGCTGTGCCTGGAGCACCCCAGAATACCTCGTGTGGTGACGCTAAGCTCGAGTGTGACCTCCTGTTGGCTCTGTGGCCTGGGGGCAGGTGAAGCCCCTTCTCTGTGCTGTAGTTTTCTCACCTGGGCATTTTGATGTCTGCCTGGGGTGTGGTTTCAGGGGGGAGGATGCTGGAAGACATCCTCGTCCCTGAGAACAGAAGGCAAGACAGGGGGCTGGGAGTCAGCAGGGCTCCAAGGCAGGACGGGAGGACATTGCACCCCTGGGCAACCTCATCCTCAGCTTGCAAGCCCGAGCTCCAGGGGTGTTTCCACAAGCCCCTGCTGGTTCCTCTGCTCAGACCCTCCTGGAGAGGCAGTGGACCCAAAGCCTCCCTTAGGTGAGTCATTCTGGAACCTTAGTTTTCCCAGTTGTGAAGTGTCAACCTCAAGGACCTGCAGTGGAGATGAGGTGGCTCGGTGTGGAGACTGTGTGGGGATGATGGTGACAGTGCTGCTGGTGTTCACTGACTCGTTCATCACTCACTCATTTCCTCATTCGCCATCCAACCCCTCAGCCTTCCCTGAGCTCCTGCCGTGCATTAGGGACACAGCAAAGCTTCAAACACTCCTGACTCCCGAAAGCTCAGAACCTAGGTGACCAAATCGCAAGTCCACAATTCCAACCTAAGACAGGGCCAGTGGCATGGGCCTGGGTGGGTAGGTGGATGGCACAGGGAAAGCCGGGTTGGGGGAGGGCCACTGTGCTGCACAGTAGATGCTCAGAGGGGGTAGTCAGGGAGGGCTTCACAGAGGAGGAAGCTTTCCCCTTAGGAGTCAAGGGGTGGGGGTCTTGGGTCAGATGGATGAGCTGGAGAAAGCTAATGGGCTCAGAGCAGGGTGCTCAGCATACCCAGAGCTGGGAAAGTCGGTGAGGGGCTGTAAGCCGACTGGGGAGGTGGCACCTTAGGGAGAATCCTGGCACCAGGGCCCCTGCAGGGCCTCAGGACCATCTGCTCATCCAAGCGGTCATGTTACAGGAGGGACAAGTCTTGATGATGTCGATGATGGTGACAGTGGTGAAGATGGAGTGAAGAGGTGGCTTAATGTCACTGATGGCGTTGGATTGGCCCTACTCTCCAGGAGTTTGAGAGTTCTGCCTGGGCTGTGGCTCAGGGCCCATGGGGGCTGGGGGGTGGAGGGGTGAGGCTGTTGAGCTTCCCAACCTGGGGACATGTCCCTCTCTGTGTCACTAGCTTAGTGTTCAGATCCTTCTATGATGATGGGGAGGGAAAGATGGGGTTATTTGTTAAGACACAGTGACCCACCCCCCCACCCAGCTTTCCCTGTGCCACTCACCCAGCCAGGCCCCAGTTACCCTCACACAGAAGAGCTGACAGGCCAAGTGTTGGCAGTTGCCTCTGCCCGTCCACCCCCACTCCCAGGTCTGGTGGGTGACCTTGCAAGGACTCCTCGGATCATCCTCGTCTGTTTGATGGAAGGCATCTGGGACTGGCTGGCCCCTCCTCTGCTCGAGCGGGAAACACAATACGCCGATAATGATCTAATATTTATACAAGGCCTTTGTACCAGATGCATCCCAACACGGTTTACAAGCTGTCTCTGTGGACAGACGGATGGACGGCTCAACGTGTTCCAGACCCGCGCCCACACTCCATCCCACCTCCCCTGGAGCCACAGCCCAGAGGCCAGCTGTAGCTCAGCAGACACACAAGTGCTGTGCTGGGAGCACCCGGCTGCCACCATGGGACCCAACAGCCTCCTGTTCTGTGCTGAGGTCAGCGGTGCTCACAGATGAGGGTGGGGACGCTGAGGGGAAGGGAGCTGCTGGGAGGAGGGGCGGCGCCGCAGTCAGGTCTGAAGTTTGGCCCCAAGTCGCAGCACCTAGTTCCCTAAGCCCGAGCCCTTGGCTGCCTGGGACCTGTGGGAGGGACGTCGGGAGGGCCGGCCCAGCTGGCCGGGCACAAGCGGTGCTCCCTGTCACTTCCTCCGTGGCCGACTCCATGAATGAGGATTTGTGTTCGCTCTCGCCCCATAAATTGCCCTTGGTCACCAGGGCCATGTTCTGTGTCAGATCCCTGACCACCAGCCTCGGACAAAACCTGCTTTGTCAAGCAGGACGGGAAGACAAACAAATGATTATTACCTTCGCTTGTCCCCGCCCCCTTGCCCGCTTTCCTCGGCCTGGAGTTCAGACCCTCTTTCTCTGTCAACAATCTTGACTTTGTTCCCTGAGAAGGAAACAGCTCTGGGAGGGACCTGCAGGGATGCTGCCTGCAAGAAAGCCGTTGGGAGGAGGCTGAGAAAAGACAGAGGTTACAGGAAATGGCAGACATTTTTGGTTGAATTAAACCATTAGGAGTGACCCCCAAACCAGAGGCAGGCTGAGGAACAACTGGATGCATTTAGGTCAGGGTTAGCAGCCAAGTGAGGAGCTGAAACCAATTACCGTAAATGAATGTTTCTCTTTTATTCACGACCACCGTGCCTGCTCCCAGGATGCTCTTGGGCGTCTTATAAAAACAGATGAACTCTCTGGTTTTGTTTGGGGAGTTATTAGCTAATGCAACTGTTGGGCAGTTTATCAAACATTAGCACATGCTGTGGTGAATGAACGCCGGCACCCCCAAGCCAGAGAAACTGCCTGGACCTGGGGACTCAGGGGCGGGTCATCTCTATGGTGACAATGTTTGTGTGTGTGTGGTGTGGTGTGTGTGTGTGTGTGAGAGAGAGAGAGAGAGAGAGAGAGAGACAGAGACAGAGACAGATGCGGGAGGCCTTGAAGGAACACCTTTTCCTGTCCCCCTCTTCTCCCACAAAAGGGTTCTGGCCACAATGGTCCTGAGCCCCTGTTGGGCTCTTGGTGCTGGCAGGCTGCTCTGTGGTCCTCATGGTCTCTCCCACCTCTGGCAGAGTCCAGCCTCTGGTGGGTTGTGGCAGCTGCCAAGCCCCGCCCTCAGGCTGACGTCCTTGGGGCTTCTTGCTGACAAGTGCTCTGCTCTGGTCCCGCTGGGTGGAAGTAACCTTCTCCCTGTCTCCTAATTGCACCCCACGGGCTTCAAGCCAGCTGCAGCCCCTCAGCCAGATCATGCTGCTAGCATCTCCTTGCCAAGCTGCACTGTGCCCTATGGTGGGGAACAGGGAGGCTGCCAGGAGAGCAGACCACCTTCTTGGATTTTCCGTCTGTAGTTGGGAGCAAGGTGAGGAGGGCGGGCTGGCAGAGAATCACAAAGCTCCTGCTCATGGAGTGGGCAGGTGTCCACTCCGGGCAGGTCCAGGAGTCCCCGGGCAGGGCCCATAGGGAAGGGGACAAGTGAGGCACAGAGGCTGTTCCTGGTAGCAGGAAGGACCCAGCTTGAGTATGACTCTGAACCCCCAGACAGGAGCTTTTTCCTCCCTCAGACTTAGTTACCTGAATCTGTAGAATGGGAACAAATGTGGGTCCTTGTCTTTCAGATGTGTTTGGAAGTCAAGATTTTCCTAAAGTGATGAAGATCCCACCCACAGCCTGTGAATGCGTGCTGGCAACCTCTGAGATGACGGGTGTGGATCACAGCCTGCTGTGTGGGCGTTCTTTCTACTGGATCATAGCAGGCTGTGTGGATATTCAGCTTGGGTTCTGTGACACCAAATGAGTTTTCTCCGGATTTAGGGAACAGTTGTCTTTTTGCAGATGTTCTTGGGTCTTGGAATTGAGGCTAACAGGCTGTGGACCTGTGAGGTCTAGGCCATGGGTGTGCAGTGAGGCTTGTGGGAGACAGTCAACTGGAGGCCATTTGCCAATTTCCAGGAAGCAGGAGGTACTGGCTCACCCAGACCACAGTTGGCAACCTTGTCTGCCATGGAGAGCCACCTGGGAATCATTAAAATGCCGGCTGTCAGACCCCTCCCTGGGCAGCCCTGGCGGTGAGGCTTCCCAGTGCTCCTGGGGTGATTGTGTGTGTGCACACGCATGCGTATGTATGCTGTGTGTGCAGGTCTGTGTGTACACATGTGTTTGCCTGAGAGAGACAGAATTTACCTACTGTGAACTCATCCGTTTTAAGCATGATGAAATGAGTTGTGGTTATTAGGCCTTGTATGGCCACCATCCTGGTCAGCTTTAGAGCTTTCCCTCACCTTGGAGCTAAGCCCACAGTCTCCCTTTCAGCCCTAGGGCCTGTCCTGCCAGTCTTAAGCAACTGCTTATCTGCTTTTTGTTGCTGCAGGGTTCTGATGGTGGATACTCCGTAGGTGGTCTTCTGTGACCACTTCCGACCCCATGCATGTCCATTTTCAAAGTGGCAGGCTCTTCCAAGTGTCAGCACATGTCAGCCCTTCATACTCCAGCAGCTGGTTTATCTGTGCATCTGTGCATCTGTGCAGGCTGGTATGCCTCAGGCTCTCAGGAGCATACTTCTGGGAACACCCCTTACACGTTGCTCTGAGGACACGTGGTTTCCTTCCTCTTGGACATATTCCTAGGAGTGGAATTGCCGGACTAAGCAGTAAGTCAGTGTTTAGCTTTTCAAGAGAACACCTGATTGTTCATACTTTTTTTTTTTTTTTTTTTGAGTTCATAGTGACACAGAGAAAGAAAGAGAGAAGGGGAGAGAGAGAGAGAGAGAAAGAGAGAGAGAGAGAGAGAGAGAGAAATAGAGATAGAGACCTGCTGGTTAAATCCCTAGAGGGCTTCAACAGCCTGGGCTGGGTCTCGTTGAAGCCCAGATCCAGGGGGTCCAAATCCTTGGGCCAATCATTTGCTGCCTTCCCAGGCATGTGAACAGGAAGCTGGATTGGAAGCAGAGCAGCCAGAACTTGAACTGATGCTCTGAGATGGGCCATTGACATTGTGAATGGGGGTTTAACCCACTGTGTCACCATGCCAGCTCCAATGCCAGATTATTTTCAAAAATGGCTTCTCCACTTTCTATTTCCACCAGGGATGTGTGAGGACCACAGTTTTTTGCACTCCTGTTAGCATGTGCTGCTTTGAGGCCAGCCACTCTCCTGAGATTGAGCTGCTAGCACACCATTTGTGTCGCTATTTTCCTGATATCTGGTAGTGTTCACCATACACTTACTTAGAGAAATGTCTTTTTCAGATCCTTCATGCATTTTTAAGTGGCTTACTTTCTTTTTATGCTGGAGACTCAAGGATTCTTTAGTTTTAGGTACAAGACGCTCATCAGGTACAAGATTTACCAATATTCTCTCCTGTGCCATGTCCTTTCGCTTTCTTGATAGTGTCCTTTCTTGGAAATGCAAAAGTTTTAAATTTTGAAAAAGTCCAATTTGTTTCTTTGGCTGTTGACACTTTGGAGTGTCAAGCTGATTACCAAGTTCAAAGTCAAGAAATTTATTCATGTTTTCTTCCAAGAATTTGGCTGTCATGTGTAACTCTTCTATTGATTTCGAGCTGATATTTGCATTGGTGTGAGGTAGGGGGTCTGGCTTCATTCTTTTGCATGTGGCTGTCCACTCATCCCCCCTCAGTGGTGCCTGTCCAGCGTGAGTGAGTTATGTCTGCACTCCCAAGACCTCTGCTGGGGCAAGTGAGTCAGGGAGGCTGAATAGTCAGACAGAAAAGGGTGAGAAGTTATTGGAGCACAGCCTCCCTTCTGGGCAGCACCCTGCGTCTGCATGGGCCTCTCTAACAAACCTGTGCTAGAGGGGAGCTCTCCTGTTTCCGAGGTAGTCTCTCAGGAGGGGTCTTGATGGTCTCAAAGAGAGCGCTGACTCTTAGCAGCTGTCACCTGCCTCCTCATAGCTTCTCCCAGTCCCTCCTCCTGAGAGATTGAGATATCAGATTTGCTTAATGAAGGTGACTGTCATCTACTAAGTGTTGGACTAGGCACCAGCAGCATGCACAAACCGAATCCTTGGATTTTCTACAAGGAAGTTACTGTTGTATTGAGCTTTAGGTAAAGCTGAGGCTCAGAGAGGCAAAGGGAACGACTCGGGACTGCAGAGCTTGGTCTGAGCCTGAAGCACATCTGCTGTCCAAGGCCCTGCTCTCAGGCTCTGTGCTGTGTGGTCCTATTGACCATCCTTTCTGGGTTTGCCCAGCACCTTCAGCACTGTTCAGAGCTTTGGATTCTGCCGAGCCACATCCCCTGTCTGATCCACACCCTGCTGTGGTCTGCTCTGCAACTCCAGCCTTCCCACACTGATTCCAGCTGGCCCTGTCTGCCTTTGCTGAAGGACTCTGACAGGTATGCATAGAGGCAGAATCCTCATGATCTTGCTCTAGCTCCTGACCAGCCAAGGAATGAATGCTTCAAGCCTGTGCGGCTGGTTAGAAGCGTCAAGCACTTGCATTGCTGTTTGGGCTCTGGGGATAGAAGAAGCCTTCATGGGTCACTGGCACTCCCTCCAGATCCTGGTTCTTAGTGCCTCCTGTGCATGTCCAGGGTCATTCTCCCCTTTCATAGAGGAGGGACTGCTTTTCCTGCCCTACGGACTTGCCCCCTGTGAGGAAGCTCTGGCTGCTTTCTGCCAGCATCCGCGAGGTCCTGTGGCAGTGAGTCTGTGCAGACCACAGAAGCCTCAGACGGCACGTGGAAGAAAAGAGAGGCCATAGGAGTCCTTCTCCAGGTCAGTGAGCACATTGTCAGGACTTCAGTGGGCTCCAGGAAGTTCCAGCAAGAGCTGGTGCATTATCGACAGCCAGTGGAGTTTGAACAATTCAATTCAGCGCTGTTTAATGCGGTTCCATTCAATGTATTACCACCAACAAACAAGACATCAGTCCTGCCTTCACACCCCCTCTTCCACTGACTCATTCAGGGACTCCCTCATTCATTTATCACATCTGCTCATTCATCCATCCATTCTCTCATTCACACATTTGCCCAAATAACTGGCACAGGTCCACTTTCTCACCTCCTCTAGTCTCTGCTTCGGCTGCTGCATTAGCGGCGAGGCTCCCCACCGCCCACACTGCCCTAGCCCCCAGCACAGAAAAGATCTTTTCCCCGTCCAGCTTCATCGTGAGTCTTCCTGACACACCTGCAGGGCACTCAGTCATCTTCCTCATTGCCTGGTTCCTCCTCTTCGGTTAACTACTTAGTGGAGTCTCAATACCTAAAACAAGCATGGACAGGGACTAAGAAACATCTATGGAATTGATGACTCACTCACTTATCCAACAAATGGAGGTGCAGGGCAGGTGCTTGAGCTGGAGCCTGCAGGCTGAGTCCAGCTAGGGTGTGCCTGGGGCTGGGAGAGCTCTCTGGGACAGTGAAACAGTGAGCACAGGGAAGGTGCTCCAAGGTCCTGGCTGGATCTGGTGAGTGACCAGGCACAGGGGTTGAGGGTGAAGGACGCCCTGGAGGTGGCTTTGGGTGGAAGGTGAGGGCATTGGCTGGGAGCACATTGGGAGTTTCCAGGGTGGATAAAGCCAAGGCAAAGGCTGCATGAGCTCTCTTTGGAAAGCAACGTTTCATGACAAGTTAAAGCAAGTGTTTTGCATTGCACTGATTTTGCTCTTGATTCTCGCCGTCTGCTTTTGCCAAGTGCCCAGGGAACAGGGATCTAGCCGCCTCATCCATCTCCACTGTCGTATGCCCGGGTGTTTGTGAAATGTGGACGTGAGTGGGGCTCACGATGGAGACCTACTGCAGAACCCTCCACCCACTGTTGGGGTTGGCAGAGGCAGTGATGAGACCAGGGTGGGAGACGCCAGGCATTAGTGACTGATGCTTGGACTCAGTTGCCTGCGCGTCGTCATCAGCCTTCTGAAAACGACAGGCAAGCCTGCTTCAGAGTGTTGACCAAACATCAGCCACAGCTGCCTGGCTCTGGCTGTCTTATGGAGCTATTCTTTGAAGAAGATGGGGAGGGAGCAGAGCAGCCAGGAAGACTTCTTGGGGGAGGAGCCTCTCAGAGGCTGTATTCAGTGCTTTGAGCAGCCCTTCCTGAAGCACAAGGAAGGGCCATCTCACAGGCAGATGTTTCCAAGGGTGGAATGGATAGGCTTTCAAAGTAGTGAGCTTCCCATTCAACAAAGTATGCAAGCAGGTCCTGAACAGCCAGCTATCAGGGAGGTTGCAGAGTGACTTCAGAAAGGAAAGCTGGAGTGGGCCTCACTTCTGAGTCACCAGGACTTCTAAGTTAGCATCCTAAGCTGCTAAGAGACATCAAAAGTGAAACATGCCACATCACTAGCCCTCCCCCTGCCCCTACACACTCTACTCTTCTCTGCTCAGCATCTAGACTCGTGGCTTTGAGTGATGGAAATTAGGTCATCAAGAACAGGTCCCAGTAAGTGTTGTGACCAATGAATGAAAACAAAGGCAGGATTTGTCATTAACTCGCCATTTGGCAATACCCGGTGGAGGAATGGATCTCAGCACACTTGGTCGCAGGGAAAAACAGCCACACTGTGTGCTTCTGCTGACAGCACAGCCCTGCCAATCATCTGCCCAAGAAGTTTAAGCTGGAGGCTCATCTACTGTGTAGCTGACAAGTGTTAAAAATGTATTTATTTGAAAGAGAGAGAGCGGGAGGAAGAACCTCTTCTTTTCTCTGGTTCACTTCCCAATTCCCACAATAGCCAGGGCTGGGCCAAGGCTGTGCCAGAGTGTGGAACTCAAATCCAGGTCTCTCACATGAGTAGCTGGGGCCCAAGTTCTGGATCCTTCACCTGCTGCCTCCCAAGGTGCACATCAGATGGAAGCTGCTGTAAGAAGTGGAGTTGGGACTTGAACCCAGGCACTCTGATATGGAATGTGGGTATCCCATGTGTTGACTTTTGTTTTGGTATCAACTTGCCCTATTTGATCTTAAAGATGCATCATAGTGGCCTGAGTTGTGGTATAGCGGGTAAAGTCGCTGCTTCTAGTGCCTGCATCTTTTATGGGTTTCGATTTGTGTCCCAGCTGCTCCACTTCTGATCCAGCTCCCTGCTAATGCACCTGGGAAAGCAGCAGAGGATGGCACAAATGCTCAGGCCCCTGCACCCACGTGGGAGACTTGGAAGAAGCTTCTGGCTCCTGGCTTCAACCAGACCCAGCCCAAGCCACTGTGGCTTGGAGTGAATCAGTGGATGATGTCTATCTCTCTCTCTCTGATTCTTTCTTTCACACACAAAAAGCTATTTTTAAAAGGATGTATCACATATAAAACTGCACATGACTAAATGTATCTTAGGGAGGTTTATTTATTTGATAAAATTATAAAGAAAAGCAAGAGAATGATCATCACTCCTCTTAGGAGATATGGTTACTTTGTGGGGCGGGGAGAAGGCTGGCCCTGCCCAGTGTGCCTTCAGGGGTTTCTCGGTAGCTGTCACGCTCTGTTTCTTCACCTTGATAGTGACTTCATGAGTATTCACCTTACAGTGGTTTTTTTTTTTTTTAGAATATATGCTTGCCCTGTGTGGTTTTCTGTTATCTTATAATGAAGGGTCGAGAGCAAGTCGCAGATGCAGTGTTTGTTGTATTATCCCTCAAATGCCACTGTGTCAGTTCTTGTCCTCACTGAACCTCCCGGACATTCTGAGATAAAGGAGAAGGAAGAAAATTACTGAGACAGAAGAAAAAAGCATTGCTCATCAACATCAGAAATGGCAAAAGCACAAGGAGCCCACCTGCACGGCCCTGCAGGTGTTCAGGTAAGCCTCTGTCCCTTCCAGGGACCACTATTCTGTGGAGGATTGAGGTGGGCCCCTGTGGGGCAAAGCTGGCTGTGGGAGGGGCTGCAGCTTCCCTTCCATGCTGAGCCCAGGGACTGCCCCTGGCTGCATGCAGAACTTCTGTAGGTGGTGTCTGTCTTAGACTATGGTGAGCAGACAGCTCGGCCCTTGGCCTGCACTGGAGGCAGCTACCAGGGCATCAGAATCATGGCGCTGTGTGTGTGTGGTAGTGTGGTTTGTGAGACACTAGGAGTCCTGGAAGGAACAGGTGTAACCCCTGTTCAGGGGCAGATGAGGGGCCTCTGGCACGGGCTAGGCAGGGGCAGCAGTGGAAGCCCTGGGAGCCCTGGCACTGTCCTGGGGACCATGTGATTTCAGGGAGGACATGTGACATCGCTGGACCTGTGCTGTGTCACCAGCACAATGAGGGGATAGAATAAGGTGGCCTGGAAGTCTCTCCTAGAATTTTTAAAAAAGATTGATTTATTTACCTGAAAGCCAGAGTTACAGAGATAGAAGGAGAGAGAGCGCTGCCATCACCTGGTTTGCTTCCCGTATTGTAACAGCCAGGGCTAGGCCAGACTGAAGCTAGGGGCCAGGTACTTCATGTAGGTCTCGCACTTAGGTGCAGGGCCATAAACACTTGAATCATCCTCCCATACTTTAGGCTGTTAGCAGGGAGTTAGATGGAATAGGGAGAAGTTAGGACACCAACTGGCACCCATAAGAGATGTTGACACTCTAATTGGTGACTTTATCTGCTATGCCACAATTCTGGCTCCTCTTCTAGCACTGCAAGACTCTTACCTGAAAGGTACCTGTGGCTGATGTTTCTTAGGGCTCCAAAGAGCTAGCTTCCTTTCCTTTCCTTTCCTTTCCTTTCCTTTCCTTTCCTTTCCTTTCCTTTCCTTTCCTTTCCTTTCCTTTCCTTTCCTTTCCTTTCCTTTCCTTTCCTTTCCTTCCCTTCCCTTCCCTTCCCTCCCCTCCCCTCCCCTCCCCTTCCCTTCCCTTCCCTTCCCTTCTTCTTAAAGATTACCTTTTTAAAAAAGACTTACTCATTCTCATTGGAAAGTCAGATATACAGAGAGGAAGATTTTCCATCTGCCGACCCACTCCCCAAACAGCCACAATGGCTGGAGCTGTGCCAATCCAAAGCCAGAAGTCAAGAGCCGCCTCCAGGTTGTCCCAGTGGATGCTGGGTTCCAAGGCTTTGGGCCATCTTCAACTGCCCTCCCAGGCCACAAACGGGAGCTGGATGGGAAGCTGGGCTGCCAGGATTACAACTGGTGCCTGTATGGGATCCTGGTATGTGAAAGGCGAGGACTCCAGCCACTAGGCTATCGTGCAGAGCCCAATTAATTTATTTTTTATGAAAAGCAGAATTAGAGAGAGAAACAGAGAGGTTTTGCATCTGCTGGTTCACACACCAAGTAGCCCCAATAAATGGAGCTGGGCAAAGCTGAAGCCATGAACCTAAAGCTCCACTTGATCTTCCACATGGGTGCAGAGCATATGCACATGGAGCATCTTGCACTGCTTTCCCACGGCATTAACAGAGAACTGGATGGGAAGTAGAGCAGCTGGGAGATGAATCAGTGCCCATATGGGATACTGGCACTGCAGGTGGTAGCTTTACTTGTTGCACCACAGTGCAGCCTCCAAAGAGCTTTTTCTGCCAACACCCTGCAGCCTATGCTCCTGTCTCTTCTCTGGGGAGATGATGAGTTGCTGTGATGTGTAACTCCCCCTTTCCCAGAATTGTAGGAAAGAAAGTGCATCCCCAGTTTTCCAGGCTCCCTTTCAGAGTCTGCGGTGCCCACATCCCTTGGAGAGCTAAACATAGCCCTGGGTAGAGCTGGCCCTGTCTGCTCACTGCCAGGCTAGTGGAGATGGATGTGCAGATTGCAAAGAGGAGCTGTTCTTTCAGAAGACTCAGCGTTGGGACACTGCACACAGCCTGGGAGCAGAGCGAGGGCTGACTCTCAGCCTCTTCACCCTCCCAGCAGGATGTCTGATAGTGAACAATCTATATAACTGTACGTGATGGATTGTTTTACTGCAGGGACAGACATCCTTTCTTTTTTTCTTTTTTTTTTAAAGATTTATTTTTATTACAAAGTCAGATATACAGAGAGGAGAGACAGAGAGGAAGATCTTCCATCCGATGTTTCACTCCCCAAGTGAGCCGCAATAGGCTGATGCGTGCCGATCCGATGCTGGGAACCAGGAACCTCTTCTGGGTCTCCCACGCGGGTGCAGTGTCCCAATGCATTGGGCCGTCCTCAACCGCTTTCCCAGGCCACAAGCAGGGAGCTGGATGGGAAGTGGAGCTGCCGGGATTAGAACCGGCGCCCAAATGGGATCCCGGGGCTTTCAAGGTGAGGACTTTAGCCGCTAGGCCACGCCGCCGGGCCTGACATCCTTTCTTGATCCCATAAAAGACAATAAGGAAGCAGAGAGGAACCTCCACAGGATTCCTTTCCATATGAGTTCTATTGCCCAGTGCAGGGCCTGGGGTGACAGTAGGAACCAAATGTGTAGAGAGAGAAAGAGGGAGACTGAGAGCAAGCAAGAGCTGCCATCCACTGGTGGCTCCAAGACCATCACCAACCTTTGGTCTGCTCACAGTACCAACACTGAGCTCATGTGTTGGCAGCTGTAAAGCAACCAGCTAGCATCCGGCTGGCACCTGGTACTTGCCACGCACTCTCTGGCAATAAGCCCCTCCTGAGCAGGGAGGGCTAGGCTGGGACAGGCTGTCACACTGTGGGAGCTCCGATGGGTCACTTAGCACTGTGCTGGCTATGGGTGCCTGGGGAACTCCAGGCACAGGGTGTGCACATAGCACAGTAAGACATGGGAGGCACCAGAGGGAGGTGTGTAAGTATGAGCAAGAGGACCTGTGTAGAAATGAGTGTGAGCCTGGGGGAGGTGTGTGCAGAGCATGGACCTGCACGGTTATGTGTGTCTGTGTGTGTGAGACAGAGAGAAAGTCAGTGGGGGCCAGGCTTTGAGGTGAGGTAGAGGGTATTGTTGCACTTCTGCATTCTGCTGTGTGTGCAAGTGAGGCTGGGGTGGGGGTGCCTCCTGCATGTTTCCCGCCAGACGGCTGCCTTCATTAGAAGCAGGTGGGAGAGTCTGGCACGATGGCTCAATTGGCTAATCCCCTTGCAAGTGCTGGGATTCTGTATGGGCACTGGTTCAGTTGCTCCACTTTCCATCCAGTTCCCTGATTTTGGCTTGGGAAAGCAGTGAAGGGTGGCTGGCCCAAAGCCTTGGAACCCTGTACTCATGTGGGAGACCCAGAAAAAACTGGCTCCTGGTTTCAGATCAGCTTAACTTTGACCATGTGGCCATTTGAGGAGTGAACTGGCAGATGGAAGATCTTTCTGTCTCTCCTCTCTCCTTTCCATCTCTCCTCTCTGTAAATCCACCTTCCAATAAAACTAATTAAGAAAAAAAAAAAGCAGGTGGGAAGTTGGGGAGAGATTGAGGCCTCGTGCGAGAGGATACCTGGAGCCCTGAGTCCCTACTCGGTAGGGGCTACACAGCACCTGGACTGCAGAGGTCCATCCTTTGCCTGTGGTGATGTCCATGGCTTGGGGAAGCCTTGCCAAGTGAGCAGGCCATGGCGCTGGCCCCAAACCCACGCTTTTCTTGGAGGAGTGAAAGAACAGAAGCAAAGAAAGATATAAGACCTTGATGGAGGGCAGGAGATATGGCCCAGAGCTGCAGGGGAGCCTCTGGACAGCTCCTGCCTCTCTGTTTTTAACTTCAGAGGGGATGGAGGGGCTGGCTGATGTCCACGCTCAGGGCGTCGGCAAAGGCTGGCTGGACTGGCAGGTGCTTAAGCCCCTAGGAGGAAGGTCATCACATCTGAGCTCCAGAGAGATGGGGTGAGGCCGCAGAACATACCCCCGCCTCGCCCCTCCGGGATATGGGAGTCAAAAAGGGAAGGACCTGGATGGTCTTTCCCTCGAGTTAGAAACAGGTGCCAGGGTTGGAAGGTGTGGTCCTGCAAGCTGGGTCGGACAGGTTCCTGGAACATCTTCACTGAGCTAGGGTGGCCGGTAGGCTTGTAGATGGCCACAGCCCCTCCTGGCTCTCGTTGCTCCTGCGCTGCAGCCCAGCCGATCCTTGGGAGCCGGAGGAGGATTTCCAGAGAACAGCTCCCCGAAAGAGGGGGGATTAAGCGGAACTGCTCGGGTGGGCCCGAGCCAAGGGCTTGGGGGAGGCAGGGGGAAACCCAAAACCTTCGCAGCTGTTTCCAGTTTGCCGCCCGGGCTGCAGCGCAGCTGGCTGCGCGGATGAGCGAGGAGCCACGTGGTGCAGCGAGCTCACTGGCCTCTCGCCCGCCTCTGGACCCGCTAGCCTGCTGGCGCTGCCTCTGCGGGGCTCAGGCTTTCTTTGTTCACTCCCTGACTTGGAAGAGGCCGCCTCTGAAGAGTATGCGGGGTTCTCCTGACCACTGCATTCTGGAGCTGCCTGCCTGCGGTGGCCCTCGCTCACCCCTGCCCTTGGTGGGGTGGAGTGAGGGGCAGAGCCCAGGGCTCAGGGCTCAGGCTCTGGACGGGACAGGAGGACGGCAGGTGGCTGGTGTGGGTTCTGTCAGGACCTTTAGCAGTGGGTTCTGTCAAGACGCTATACCTGGGGCTGCAACCTTCACACCCCAGACCTCTGCTCCACCCTGGGCTCCCGACAGTCACAGCATCAGGTTCCCCAAGGATGGGGATCCCAACATGAACCTCACATCGTGAGAAAAACAAGGACATGGTGACTCTTCGCGATCTCAAAGCCCCTTCCTACTTGGGAGCCACACCCTGCGGACAGCTCAAACAGTGGCCTGGCTCTGGGCAAGTCAGGGCCTGCCCACAGGAGGCAGCCCAGGGTCTTTGCTGTTTCCTGGGCGTGCTCCCCAGAGAAGCCACCCTGGGCCTGGGGCAAGCAGCACGCACTGCATGTGGTGCATACAGACACCAGAGGGCTGCTGGGGAATTGCCCTTAACTGGTGATGTCAGCAGCCCACATCAGAGTGCCAGTTCCAGTGCCAGCTGCTGTGCTTCCCATCCATCCACCTCCCTGCCAAGGTGCCTGGGAATGCAGTAGAAGATGGTCCAATACTTGAAATCCCTACATGCATGTGGAAGACCAGGGTGGAGTTTGGCTCCTAGTTTTGGCCTGGCTGGAATCTGTTGTTGGCATTTGAAGGAGTGAACCAGCAGATGGAAGACATCTCTCTCTTTGAGTCACTCCTTCTCTGTTGCACTGCTAAATAGAGAAATAAAATCGGAAGCCCTGTCTGTTGGCAGGCACAGCCCTGTCTGATGGTGGCCAAGCCTGCTGTTCCAGTTATTCCCTCCCAGGCACGTGAGAGATGCTGACACACACAGCCCACCAGGACACCTATCCCACGAGCTCCCCTGTCCAGAGTCCTGCAGCATGAGGACTGCGAGGCCTTGCTGGACTCCCTCCCTTAGTCTCTCTGCTAGGAGATGCCCATTGATTCCTTGCTCTCCTCAACCATGCAGCTTCACAGAGAACCTGCTTGGTGCCAGGCCCAGTGTTGGACACTGGGGTCAGAGAAAAGACCCAGAGCGAACTGGAGCACTCGAGTAGGCCTAGTCCAGTGGGCAATCATGGAGGCCTCGGGGCAGGAGCAGGAGGTTGGCAGGAATGGGGCCTGAGGGCAGTCACTGCCAGGGGCAGCTGGCGTGAGTGCCAGTAGGTACTCCTCAATGTTTGGCTCCAACCTGCTCTTTTCTCCCCAGCATGCCTTGGCCCAATGTGATTTTTAGCTCACTAACAGTGGAGCTCCTGGCTGGACCCTAGGGTGTAAGTTCCAAGTCACAGGCCAGATGCTGAGGCCCCTGGGCCGCCACCTTAGGTGGTGGGGTCGGCTCCCATCTGCTCACCTTGGGGCTGGAGACTCTGTACTTTCAGCACAGAGGGAGGAGTCAGCACCTCGCTAGCTTTGCTGGGCTGGGGAATGTTTGACCATGGGCCTAGCGAAATTCTGGGGTGTGGCTCTGCCAAGGCAACCATGGACAACACCCACAATATAATACATCTGTACCAGGTTAATTTTCAGGTTGATGCTTTTGTGTGGCCTCAATGGTATAAATACCAAAAGACTCTAGGCAGGAAAAAAAAAAAAATCCCTAGCTCTGCTTTAAAGCTTTGAACAAACTCCTTAGCTGAGAGAAGCTCAGTAGCTGCTGGAAGCCAAAGCCGAAGGAAAGGTGACAAGGTAGAGCATGGCTCCCCCCGCCTCAGCGGACGTTGGTGCAGACTCAGTAGCTGTGGTTGTCAAAGTCAAGTCATAAACAACCCCAAAGGCCCCCATGAAGAGCCATCGTTTGAGCAGCTTGGCTGCAGAAGAGGGACAGGGGAGCCAGGCCTGGGGTGAGGAGTGGCCCCCGGGGAGTGCCTAGCTCAGGCCTATATCCTTTCAAACCGGCCCTGGAGGTTCTTCCTGGCTTTGTGGTCACCCATAGCCCTGCTATGAAAGCATTTACATCTAAAATGAAGCGGTCCCAGTAGGGTTATCACTGAGGGCCAGTGTGATGCTTCATGTCCTTGTGTCTTAAAAGCGAGATTTAAGCAGGTATCATTTCTGTCTTCAGAAGCACCAAAGTGAAGTGGTATGATGAAGGGCATACAGGGAGGGAATAAGACTTGTCTTTGAAGGGCTGGGGCTAATGACCTTCTGAGTGGCTTCCCTTGTCACTGCCCTCCTGGCATGATGGTGGTGGCAGTGCCCTTTCACTGGTGCACGCTGAGGTGGCAGCAAACATGCAGGAGCTGGTGCTGAGCAGTGTCTTGTGCCTCCTTTCAAGAGCTTGCTGCATGCCTGGCATGCACCGTGCATCTCCTTTGCAACCAGACCAGGCCTGATGTGGTGGCCATTCAGTCCCTTTTTCAGATAAGATCCCTTGGCTCTCTTTGGTGCACATCTCCCCACCCTAGGATTTCTCATCCCACACCTAACAGCGTGGGCCTCATCAAGGGTCCCAGGCACCTCTTGTTTGCCTTTGGGCCTTCCTTCCTGGGCTGTGATGTGATGGTCCCACACAGGGGTGGGATGCTGAACAAGATGTGGCCCAAGCATGCTCTGGGTCCCAGGCCGAACCTAAATGGTGTGGACATACTGTTGACCACAGGAACACTGGGAGACACTTTCTTCTAGCACACTCAATTGCCCCTGGAGCATTTTTATTTTTTCTTGTAATTATTTTATTTTGATAATCTTTACGTAGTTGATTAGGGCACAACAGGTCAAGGGCTACAGGAAAGTGGGTAAGACCACTGTTTCCACGTTATTATTATTATTTTCTGTATCTGGGGTCAGGGGAGAAATGAAGGAAGAAGCCCCACCCAGCCTCCCACCCACCCAGGTCCCCAATGTGGGGCATGCTCCGAGAGTCCTGCTCGAGCAGTTTTGATAGTTCAATAGTTCTGGATTGCTGCCAAGCACAATGAAATCTCTCCAGAATCCACTGGCTGACATAGTTCACCTTAGAGTCTTCGTTTACCCAAATTTTCACTGCAACACATGGCTGGAGTAGTTGATTGATTTATTCTGTCCTCTGTCCTCTGTCCTCTGTCCTCTGTTGTTGTACCAGGTATCCTTTGCAGGTTTCAATGGACTGGTATATCCTCCATGTGTACCTGGATATGATGTCCACTGCTCCATCTGAGCCTCTGAGGAGGTTCAGCTTTGACACTTGTACTCCATGGTCAGATCATGGAACCTGCACTTCTCTTCATGGTTGGAGTTTTGAGATCAGCAGTTCAGTTGGAGGGATCCCCAAAGAAACTGAGGTGATCCCAGACCTGATTCTTGTGTGTGCTTGCCAGTACAGGGTCTGGCACAGTCCGTTGCCCCAATCAGCTTATGCATATGCTGGCAGTTGCAATTGCTGGGCCAGTTGTTTCTAGCCCTGTCTTCCACACGAACCAAGGGGTGTTGTAGTCCAGCTTGATTCTGCCCAACACACTCTCGGTCCTCACGCAAACCAGTGGGAGCTGCAGCCTAGTTGGAGCGACCCACAATAACACCCACCAGGCCCGCCTCCTGCCCGTGCTTGCCAGCATGTACTGCAGACTTGTTCAGTCTATCCCACATCCCTTCAGCTTTCACACATGTCAATGGAGATTGAAATCTAGTTCAGCCCAACCAGTCTCACTATCCAGCCCATGCATACGCTGGCAGGTGCCATTCTGTCTAGCTACTGCTGCCCCAGTCCTGGTTTTCATGCTCTCCGCTGGGAATGATAACCCAAGAGGGAGGTGTCCACCATTCCCTACTGGACCACTTCCACTCCTGGAGCATGCACTGTCCAGGTGGTTGTGCAGTTTAACTTGACAGAATTAGCCTCCAGTGCCAGCATCTGCCAGCTGATGCTGTGGCAAAACCCAACCAACCCTTAGCCACTCTGATTTATGCTTGCACCAGTAGGGACAGTCAGCACAGTCTGGCTTTTCTCTGATCTAGCTTACATGAGGCCCACATGTAAGCTAGCTCTGTCTGGTCTGGTCTGCCCCCATCCTGACTCGTGCTCTCCAGTGGGAATTGCTGCCCATCAGGGGAGCCTTCCACACTCCCCCAACTGGGTTTTCCCCCACCCCCCGATTCTCATGTTCTGGTTGGGCGCTGTGGCCCAGTCTGGTATGGCCCCCCTTGCCTCGGTATTTGCCAGTGAGTCTGGCCCTGACGCTGACGCTGGTGAGGGTTATAACCTAGCCCAGCTCAGCAGGCACCCAATCCCAGCTGTAATGTGTACTGGTATGTGTTGCGACCTAATCTGGACCAACCCACACTCTGTTCTGGTGTTCAGATTTGCCATTGGATGATGTGAACTGGTTCAGCCTGGCCTACCCCAAACCTGTGCCAAATATATGCCGGTGGGTACATTTCCCTGGACTGGTCTGGGCTGCTCCTTATAGTGGTTCTTGAGCTAGCCTGAAGGGAGTGTGTCCTGAGAGAGGAGTTTTCCAAGCTCCTCCATCAGAACTTCTCCCAATGCCAGATCTTGCACATACCAGTGGGTCTATGGGCCAGCCTACTTAGTCTATCTTCTGTCCTAGCAGGAACAGTGGCCTTTCCTGATTGGCCTTCAATCCATTCTGGTTTTTACTGTTGGATGTTTCAGCACAGCCAAGGCTGTCCATACCCAGACACAGCTCACACATGGCTCAGTAGGAGCAGAGACTTAAGCCTAGTCTGTCCTACATTTACCCTGGTCCTCCAGAGCACCAGATGGTGTTGGAGTCTAGTGTGGCTTGGTGTGCCCAGTCCCAGTCCACACTTGTGCCAAGGGACACTGCAGCCATTTCCAGACCACATTACAGCTCCCACTCCAGCCCCTGCACTCATCAGTGGGAACCCCAACACAGCTAGGGTGTCCTCTTAGCTCCCCAGCAGGGCTGTTCCCAGCCATAGATCGCATGGATGCCAGTGGTTGCTCTGACCCAGTTTGGCATAGCCCCTCACCTGTCTTGGCCTTTGCCTTAGATGCTGTGGCCTAGCTTCCCTGGCTTATGCAGACCAGTAGATGTAAGAGCTTAGCTTGGTGGGAGAATCAAGATGGCGGAATAGGGTAAGGACACGTTTAAACGGACGGAAAAACATTTAATCAGGATGAAGCAGAGAGGACATATTCCAGGAAATAGGAAAGGACAGAACAACAGAGGGGTACCTGGAGACTGACAGACACAGGAAAGCAGCGGACACAACGGTGTGATGTTGCAATGACTGATACTCCAGCAGCATTCAGCTAACAGCGATCTGAACTCCACCAGCAGCTGGAACTCCACCAGCAACCAGGTGGGAAGGGACTTTCACTGGGAGCTTGGGAGGTGAACCCAGACAAAGAACCGTCCATCCTGCTGGTCCGTTTGATTTGACCAGGAGCAGAGACAGAGCAGCAGATCTCAGATGGGCAGTGCGAGAACAGGGTGGATTCCATAGCCCACTCAGCCCCCTAGAGCTGAATTGGGCACCATTTTGCATAAGCAGGCAAAGGCAAGAGAAAGAACTGAGCATATGCTTTGCTGGGAGTGAACTCATTTCTGACTCAGTGAACTATAGCAACATGGCATTCTACAGGTTCCACCCAAGACAGGTCTGGGTAGCCCTAAGACCTGTTGGCCAGCAGATCAAGAACTGTAGTGGTGGTACGTCAGGCGCCATTTTGTACACTGTGGCAATAGCTTTAGGACTGCAGGGGACAACAGTGAACTGCACATGTGCTGAGCTCGCGAGAACTTGCTGAGTTAACTGGATTGCACTGGTCCCACAGGAAAATAATACTGACTGTGAAATCGTACGGGTCAAAATAGGTCCGTGTGGCATCCAGACCTAATGTCCCACAGGTTCCCACAAGATCAGCGCCACCAACAACCTAACTATATAGGACAGCTGGTGTCTCTCTAATCCTGGGACCTGCTCCAACCAAAAGTGGGAGGAAGCTTGCAGAGACAACAGTGCAGCCTCAGCACGGTATCACAGGAGATGAAGAGTGGTAAGCCAAGAGCTGGGGCTGTGGAGACCACGGTGGAAATCTAACATAAGAACCCAGACCTGGAACTCATTGGAGGTTGTGGCACAAGTGGCTGCAACCAGAGTTGTGTACCAACTGCAATAAGTAAAATCGCATTGTAGACCTGTGGGTGACACAGCTTAGAAACCTGAGCGAAGGAGAAGACTCTGCTAACCAGAAGTACAATGACCAAGAGCAAAAGAAGAGACAAAGGCACAATGAATATTACTGAAAATTCCCCTGCAAAGGAGCAAAACCCTATGCCAACGTCAGAGTTCACTGAGGAAGACATCGAGAAAATGGGGGACACAGAATTCATAAGACTCATTTTAAAGCTTCTGACCAAAAATGAGAAGCTCATGCAAGAGTTCAAAGAATGTAAGGAAGCAATAAAGCAAATCAAGGCTGGTATATCAGAAATTAAGAACACAGTAGAGCAAATTAAAAGTACAGTGGAGAGTCTCCAAAATAGAATGAAGCAAGCAGAAGAAAGAATCTCAGAATTGGAAAATATTTCCTGTCACCAGGGGGAAGCAAACAAAAAGCTGGAAGCAGAGCTGGATCAGGCCAAAAAAAGTATTCAAGAATTGAAAGGCACTATTAAGAGACCAAATATAAGCGTTATGGGAGTCCCAGAAGATGCAGAAAGAGAAGCTGAGTTTGCAAATGTATTTAATGAAATAATAAAGGAAATTTTCCCTAATCTGGAGAAAGAATTGGGAAACAAGATCCAGGAAGGACACAGAACTCCCAACAGGCTTGGTCAAAAATGATCTTCACCAAGACACATGATCTTCAAGCTCTCTTCAACTGAACATAAAGGAGATCCTTCAATGTGCACGTGAAAAACATCAATTGACATATAAAGGAATGCCAGTTAAGCTCACAGGAGATCTCTCACAGGAAACTACAGGCAAGAAGAGAATGGAGTGACATATTCCAGATTCTAAAAGAAAAAATTGTTGGCCTAGGATAACATATCCAGCAAAGCTTTCTTTTGTCTTTGAAAATGAAATAAAATTCTTCCACAGTAAAGAAAAATTAAAAGAATTTGCCTCTTCCAAACCTACCCTACAAATGATACTTCAAGAAGTTCTCTTGACAGAGAAGAGGAATATCACCTATCAAAACCAAAGGGAAATGGGAAGAACATCCCACTAAAATGACAAGAGAAGACTAAACCAATGAACAACCCATTCCTAAAATGACAGGACCAAAGTACCATCCATACATATTAAACTCTGAATGTAAATGGCTTAAGCTCAATCAAATGTCATAGATTAGTAGACTGGATTAAAAAAACAAAACCCATCAGTTTATTGTCTAGAAGAGACACTTCACCAACAAAAATCAGCGGAAACTACATCACATGGGTTTTGTTGTTTTCTGTTAGTTTCATCTCTTCAAAACACTTTCTTCTGATTAAATCATTCAATGACTCATAGATCATAGAGTAGCATCATTTTCTTCAAGAAGGTTCTTGATTTTAATTTCTTTAGCTACACGTTAGTCATTTAGTAGCATGTTATTTAACTTCACGGTGTTGTTAATTTCTTTTTTCTCCCTGATGTTGATTTTGTTTTGTGGTTCTTCATTTAAGGGGATGTATAGTAGCTGTGTAATGGAGAGTGTCATATCTAGTAACATGTCATTTTACTTCATGCATTGTAAATTTCTATTTTTCTTTCTTTTGTTGATTTTGTATTATGACTTTTCATTTAAGGGAATGTATAGTAGCTGTGAAATGGAGACTAACATCCAGACGTGAGGATGCAGTGTAGTATGCATTTCTACTTCCAGACAAAGATGGACTTACAATGAAACTGTTTACTGTATCTTGACAATAGGATGCTGGACTCTCTGCCATTGTCCATGCCCGCAATGATGGACATATGACTGAGTATGAAGTATGTGTTAGTAATGATATAGAGGAACTAGGTGGTGGGGAGGGAATTGGGGAGGGGATAAGGGAAATGCCAGGAGCCTATGGAATTGTATCATAAAATGACAATAATAATAATAATAATAATAATAATAAAATGTTTAAAAAACAAACAAAAAACCCAAAAATATCAGGAAGTCTTTACAGAATTTTTCAAATAAATCAACCAAATATAATGCGAATTAAACACAAAATATAAATGACCTACTAACTATAGCATGGTATACCATACAGTCATATTTGAAGCTATTACAAATATGAGACATGATACAGTTAGCAGATATACAAAATGAAAGCAATATAACTATCTTCAGTACTTAAAGAAAACATATATGGATTATCTACATAACTGCCTATAAAAATGCAAGTAACAAGGCCTGAGTCTACTCTTGTACTCTTTATGCAGATGAGTTTCAATCTTTTGTGTTTTGGTCTCATATTTTAGGAGGCATTAAAAAAGGCAACTTGCTTAAATTATATATGTACTCTCATATTTCTCATATAATATGGACAGGGACACAAATTAGAGCAGGCTTTGTAGACTGAAATTTTGCCATCTACCAGAAGTCTTAGAAATATTCAACCTCTGTTTGAGAGTCATTTTGCTTCTAGAAATGTATCCTAATGAAATATTCTGTGATAGAAAAAAAAAAAAAGAGCTTAGCTTGGCATGATCTGTTCTGCAGCCTGATTTCTGTTTTTGCTTGTGAGCTAAGATTTGCTTGCCCCTGCCTGGTCTGCCCCCTTGCATAATCAACCCACACATTAACCAACCATTGGAGCTGCTTTTCCCAGCTTGCTTGACCCCCAGACCTGGATCATGTGATCATCAGTGTGAGTTGTGACCCATTAGGGGACTTTCCCAAGTTCCCCCAGTTGACCCACTCCCAGAGCCAGACCTCATACATGCCAGTGGGTGTTAGGCCAGTGCCCTGCACCATCTGCCCTTCCATTTTGGCCTTGTATGAGCTGGTGAATGTTGCAGCCCTGCACGCCCCACACTCTGTTTAGGATGCACATTTGGGTGCTGCTGCTTTGACCTGCCCAGACTGTTGTTGGTTCCTTTACCCGTGAGTGATAGCAGGCTCCTTGGTCACACCTAGCTTAACCCATCAACACCCCAACTCTTGAGCTAACCAGTGGGACTAGTATTTCCACAAGGTTTGGTCCATACATCCCCAACAAAATCTACCCTCGGACATGGTTCTCTCTTTTGCTGATTAGTGTCATGGCCCTGCCTAATATGACCTGTCCCCTGATCCAACATTCTGTCTGGTACTGGGATCTAGCCCTGCTAGAAAAGCCCCCCAGCCTTAGCTTTCGCATAGACTGGTGTGTGGTGGTCAGCATTGTTCAGTGATAACAAATTCTACACAGGACTCTCAAGTGGTCTGGTGTATCAATCTGACCCATACAGATTATCCGATCTCTCTCCTCCAAACCACCACGTTTCAGTACCTCATTTACTTTCAAGGAAAAGTTACACTGTTGTTGGGAGTCCCTCAGGATTGATTCCTCACCCACACGAACAGTAACCTCAACATGGACGTACCTAGGCAGCAATTCCACACCCCCAAGACCCCAGAGATCACTGCCGGGTGGCCAGTATGTCATTTGGCACTAGGGTCCGCCTGCTGGCTGCTTGGGCCCAGCTCACATTGTGGTCGCAGTGGCTGTAGCTCGGACCCCAAGCCTGGAGTCTGACCTGGCCTGGGTCCTCCCAGCAGCCAACAGGCTCAAGCATCTTTATTCTGTGACTATTAAACCCTACATATGATTATTGAGAAATAATAATTAGGAATAAATCTAACTGAAAATATGTAATATTTTGGGCAAAAATCATAAAACTGTGATTATTAAAGAAGGTCCAAAGAAATGAAGATATATTAGTGGGAAAGATGAGTCAGTGCCATCAAGATGTTCATTTACAAAAATTAATAATATAATTGTGGACTTAAATATAAATCCCGACAGCATGTGTATTTATGTCATTTTGAGGGCTTGTTGTAAGACTTACATGGAAGAGCTAAGGCTCAGTAGTGACTGGGAAACAACCGAGGGCTAGGTAGGGAGGCTGCGGGGATTCTCCTGTTGGGCCACTGCTCCTGCTGGTGAGTGTAAGAGCTGGGATGGGGACAGACCAGGCTGCGCAGGGCTACAAAGTCTGTTGGCCTGCATGTGAGCTGGGCTGGGGGAGAGCCAGTTTGGCTAAGCGACTGTATCCATTAGTGCATGCATGAGCCAGGGTACAGGTGGGCTGGGCAGGCTTTGCCACAGCATTGGCTGGCAGGTGTAGGGACTGGGGGCAAGTCCTGTCAGGCTAGACTTCAGAACCACCTGGAAAGTGCAATATCCGGGGTTAGGAGTGGGCTTAGTAGGGAAATTGTGGGCACCCTTCTGATGGGCTACACCTCCCACTGGTAAGCATGGGAACCAGGGCTGGGGCGGGGCTGGCTGGACAGGTGGTGGTACCCACTGGCACGAAGTGTGGGCTAGATAGTGGGGTCAGTTGGGCTGAGGTAGGCTCCAATGCCTATTGGTATACACAAGAATTGAATGGGATGCAGGACCTACTGGACCAGTCTGTTGTACCTCCAACATTCACAGGAAATGGGGCTGGGGGCAGGGCTGGTGGGGGCTACTGGAGATCATTCTGACTAAGCTGCAGTTCCTGCTGGTGCATATGAGGGCCAAGTGTTGGGACTGGTCACAGAACAGTGGACTGAGTCCACACTGGCTGGCACACACACACTGACCCTGTACTGGTTGGCACACACAGGAGTCAGGTCTGGGGTCATCTCTTGCTAGGTTTCTTTGTCCTTGCCCCAGCTAGACTGCTGAACTCAGACTCCAGTCATGGGCAAAAGCACAGGATCTGTGGTCTGGCTATGGAGTGCATGTGTCAGAACTCGGTCTTCTCAGTTGTCGAAGCCTGTGCAACAGACAGCATGCCCAGATGCACATAGGGGACATGACATCAGTACATTGAGACCTGCAGAGAATGTCTGGTACCATGGAGGGCAGAACAAATTGGACAGCTCTCCCAGTCAAGCTTTGTGGGAGACCTGGAAGAAGCTCCTGGCTCCTGGCTTTGACCTGACTCAGCCCTGGCCATTGTGACCATCAGGGGAACGAATCAGACGATGGTAGATCTCTCTCTCTCTGTCTCCCTCACTAGAACTTAGACTTTTAAAATAAAGAAATAAATAATTAAAAAATGAAGCAGTGGGCCCAGCACGGTAGCCTAGCAGCTAAGGTCCTCGCCTTGCATGTGCTGGGATCCCATATGGGCACTGGTTCTAGTCCCAACAGTCCCACTTCCCATCCAGCTCCCTGCCTGTGGCCTGGGAAAGCAGTTAAGGATGTCCCTAAGCCTTGGGACCCTGCACCTGTGTGGGAGACCCAGAAGAAGATCCTAGCTTCTGGCTTCGGATCAGTGCAGCTCTGGCCATTGTGGCTGCTTGGGGAGTGAATCATCAGACAGAAGATGTTCCTCTCTGTCTCTCCTCCTCTCTGTATATCTGAGTTTGCAATAAAAATAAGTAAATCTTATAAAAAAATGAAGAAGCAATTGAATAAAAATACAAGGTGGTTAAATTTGCCCTAGCAAAAAGTCAAGCTTATTTTAGAATCTTAGTAATCAGGACATTGTGTACATCTGGAATAGATATGGTTGTGTAAATCAGCATTTTTTTTCCTAGAAATCATCCAAAAGCAACAAAAGAACTGAAAACACACACCCTATTTTTGGAAAAAACTTAAGGACAGGTATTACCCAGGACACGAAGTATGAGTAGGAACAAGCCAAAGAAACGTGCTTAGGAAGAAGATAATAGGAGGGAATACAGAGAGCCAGCAGGACCATGTTCCTCAAGAGATAACACAGACATAGAGGCTCGCCCTAAAGATAAGCGCTGTAGATAGGCCCAAACTGTATTTCCCATTTTAAAGAGGAAGGTGCAACAACTCAAGTGAATTGGGAGCGAGGGAAGCGTCTTCCTGGCCTGATGCAGTTGAGAAATGCTGAGGAGGCAGCGCCGTGCAAAGACCCACAAGGATGAGCCCCTTTGCTGATCCAGTTGTTCCCCTGGCCACAGAGCCCTTGTGAAAACTGCCAAGGCTAGAGTTCCATCTTTCCCCAAACGAAGTACCCTTCTGTCTGTCTGTGAATGCCCGGGGAAGTCCAATCCAACTTCCTTAATGCTAGTGAGGATCTTTAAAGCTAGCACAAGGAGTGACAACAACTATTTAACAGAGGCACCACACACACACACACACTATAAGGGTTGCAGCAAGGAAAGACACAAGGAAAAGACAAAAGAGCATCCAGAGGATGGCTGATGGGTGAAGATTCTTCCCCAGAGAAAGATTACAATACAGCAAGTGAGGTTGGGACCAAACAACTGAGGATTTTAAAGCATTGTTTACAAAGCAATTGCTTCTCTGCAAAACAAAGATGAAAGAATCCTGGGAACACAGGGTAAGATTGTAGGAAAAAATAATACATGAGCTATCAAGTCTCAAAAAAGGAGCAGAAGAAAAAAAAATCACCCAGAGATGAAGACAGCTTGCAAAGAGCACAAATCCTGGTTCCCACATTGGCGTGCCTGGAGCAGCAAAGTCTGCTCCCACTCCGGATCTAAATTCCTGCTATTGTGCACCCTGGAAGGCTGTGTTGATGGGTTCCTGCCCCCTCCCACCTCCACGTGCCAAACCTGAACTGAGTCCTCAGCTCCCACATTTGACCTTGGTCCAGCCCCAGCATTTGGTGAGTGAACCAGTGGATGCATGTTCTTTTACATACATAAATAAAAACAAGAAAAAGCTGAGGAAAATGGAAATGGAAACTGAGAAATGGAAATGGGAAATGGAAACTGAGAAAAGTACAGAAAGCAACCCAGAAAATAAAAGCCATAAAAGCAAGCCAAATGAAGCAGAACATTTATTAAAAGGATGTGACGCCTGGCATGGTAACCTAGCGGTTGTGGAGTGAATCATCGGACAGAAGGTCTTCCTCTCTGTCTCTCCTCCTCTCTGTATATCTGACTTTTAAATAAATAAATACATAAATCTTTTTAAAAAGGATTTGAGAGAAAATGATTGTTACAGACAACACACAATGAAGGGTCAACTTGTATTACTTTTGGAGTTCCTACAAGATGATAGTATAAAATAAATGATTAAAGGTCCAATTCAAGATTTATCATAAAAAAGTAGACTAGGGACTCACATTGTAGCACACAGGTCAGGTCGCCTCCTGTGGTCCAGCATCCCGTGAGTGTGCTGGCAGCTCCGCTTCTGATCTAGCTCCCTTCAACACATCTGAGAAAGCAGCAGAAGACAGCTCAAGTGCTTGGGTCCCTGCTGTCCATACAGGAGACCTGGATGAAGTTTAAACACCTTGCTTCAGTCTTGTTCAGTCCTGGCTATTGTGGCCATTTGAAAGTCTTTCCCTTTCAAAAAAAAAAAAATCTTTAGGGAAATTAGACTTGACTGTATTAGACTTGACTTTGTATTTGAAGATTACTGCAAAATATCTGGTGTATAACTAAAACACTTCATAGATTTCAAAAAAGCTTTTGAGCCAAAATAAATGTATTTTCATTTCACTTTACCCAAACTTTTGAAGTACATTGTATGTTTATGCATGTTAATGCCAAAATACAGCATAGTGACTTGATTCTACTTCAAACATAAAAATGCATGCTTACAGCAACCCAGGTAATTTTGGATCATGTATAAGATATCTGCAGTTCGTTTCTCATAGTAACTTATAACATTATTAGACAGTGAAAAAACATCTAAAACATTTTCAAAGAGGAAAACAAGGCTTGAAGATTTTAATATCTGGTTCAACTGGCCCCATATCAGCAGTTCTTCAGCTGTAAAGGCTATAGATGAAAGAGTGTGAACATGCTTGGGTTCAGGATGGTCAGCTGAGATCCTGAGGGAGATTGCAGCCCAGACTGAAAAGCTAAAAACAACGTGAAAAACAGAAAATAAATGCTGCTCTGAAAATGTAGAGAACACCACTGATCAGAATTGTGAGGAAACAGGAGACAGATCATGAACTGTTAGCCTCGACTGTTATAATAAAGTCATGCATTTTACACTGACAAATGATGCACCATGTAACAGTGCAGAGAAAAAGCATCAGAGGAAAACAGACACGGGAAGAAAGAAACAGCCCTTTGTTGCGCAGAGGAGGCAACTTGTAGATGCATGAAGAAACAGAGAACTAAAGTTGAATAAAATACAAGTTTTAAACTATCAAGATAACTTCATAAAAAAGCTAGGAGAGCTCATGGTAAAGAACGTAAGGAAACCACTTCAACAATGAAAACCACGCAGAAACCATGACCTAACACAGCTGCCGTATCAATAAATGCGAATACACTAGAATCACCTAGTGAGAGGGAGATTTTCACAAAGAAAACCATTTCAACACAGCGTTTAAAGAGGAGTGGGGTGGGAAACAATGACTTGACAAGAGCCCATCAGCAAATGCAGAAGCAAAGGCTGCAGAGACCAGGATCAGACAAGGAGCACTGCAGGGAACAGCACCAAGTGAGGCAGGGATGACGTGGTCATGTCAAGGTCCATGATGACATTTGACACTTTCATTGGTTATCTGTTAGTGCATATCAAATCAGCGTTGGGTTAAAAACATGGACATTCATAAAATTAAGACAGAGCACAAGTGTTTGAAGACTGAGATTCCTAGAACACTTTCTTAGCTTTTGTTTACAGTCCTCTGGGGTTTCCTATGAAACTGCCTTCAAGCAGTTTCCAGGGATCCTATCAGCTTCAGGCTTCTCTAGGCCTGGGCAGATGAACTTCCACATTCACTTTCTGACTTTTGGGAAGAAGGGAACAGGAGGAGAGAGGGGATGGGGGTGGGAGGAGAGAAAGAGAGAGAGGGAGAGAGAGACACTAGACATGTTATTTTTTACAAGCTGATCTTGAAAGTGATCGACACAGTTGTTTCCGGTGTATTCTGTTGATCCTAAAGACGTGAATCCTGGGGTAGTGTGGGAAGGCACTACAACCAACACTTATACTCATAAGTATAATTTGTGCACCATAGCATTAACATTGCTACGTTAACAATATTACACTACAGCATCAACACTCATAAAACTGAAACCACAGGATGCAAGAGGGCAAATAAGCTGTAAATACACTGCTAGTGGAAGATGCTAGTGCATGATAAGGAGAGCGGATAAAAATTAAGGTAGAGAAAGACTAAATATTATTTTGAAGTTAATGTTCTAAAAACAGATAATTTGTCTTTACTAACTTAGTTTTCCATAAGTCATTCATGGAAATGCCATATTAGATCACAAAGAAAATCTTAATAAATTATAAAAAGTAAAATGGTGTAGGGAATATTCTGATTACAATAAATATAAGTCAGAAATTAAGGCTAAACTTCAGAAAACAAAACAAAACAAAAACCCTTTACCTGGAAATTAAAACAGATCCCAAGATGCCAGCATTGTGGCAGAGTAAGTGGAGCTGCTGCCTTCAATGAAGTGATCTCTTATGAACACCAGTTAGAGTCCCAGCTGCTCCATTTCCAGTCCAGAATCAGAATGTAGCAGAAGACAGCCCGAGTGTTTGGACCCCTTCCATCCACATGGGAAATCAGACGGAGTTCCAAGCTGCTGCCTTCAGTCTGGCCTAGTTCTGGTTGTTGTGAGCATTTTGGGGGAAGTGAATTAAAGAAGTGAACCAGTGGATAGAAGAGTTTCTTTTTCCTTTTTTCTATCTCTCTGTAACTCTGCCTTCATGTGAAATGAAATAAACTAGAAAAGCTTAGGTTCAGAGGAAATGCAAACCAAAAATTGCAGACTTTTTGCAAGACTGATTCTGATGAATGCCATGCCAGCACATGCCCGTGGCTGGGGTGGTCCTCCCAGGCCAGTGCAGCTTGAGAATGAGAGGGCAAGTTAGGTAGCAACCACATTTTCTACAAACCTACATCTTGCCACCAAAAGGAAACAATTGCCCCCATCTGGTTTACTCTCTATTGATTCAGATTTTGGTCAAAGGAGAGGGGTGTTATTTGTTAGGATATACAACAGACACAAAAGGAAAAACATTCGAGGGATAAAAGCAGGAGGAACGATATAAAGTGATCACTATTTGCAGAGGATTAATTCCTGGAATATATAAAGAATTTACAAAGAACTAGTAAGACAATTTGATAAGCCTGGATATGTAAAGTTAATGAGGAATAATTAGTTACTGTTGCATAGAAATGTGACAATCTACAAAATAAAACTGAAGAAAGATTTTTATTTATGAGAGAGGGACAATAACAATCACGATAACAAAATAAGTGATCCTATATTGTGGTTAAATGTAGGAACAAAACGTGTGGCAGGAACTGTCGACACAACTGTTAACACACACGTGAAAGAAGATTTGATTAAATGGAAAGACCATGCTTTTGGCGAGCAAGACTCACCATCATAAAGATGTCAATTCTCCCTGAGTACATTTCTAAATTTAATGTGGTCACAATAAAATACCAACAGCTTTTTTTTTAAACCAGACAAACTGATTCTAAAGTTCATGTGAAAAAATAAAGAAACAAAAACATTCAGGAAAACTCTGAAAAGAAGAGTAACATCAGGGGACCAGCTCTACCAGATATTAAAACATATTAAAAGTCTCAATAAGTGAAGCAGTGCGGAACTGATGCATGAATAACAGGACAGGCCAATCAACCATAATAGAAAGTCCAGAAATAGAAATGAATACACATATGGGAATTCAGTACATGAAAAAACTGGCCTCTAAAATGAGTGGAAGAAATGATTAACTAATAAATGTATTTAGGGTCACTGGTTGGCCGTGTGGAAAAAAGATAAAGTTAGATTCATACCTACACTATATACCAGGATACATTCCAAATGGATCAACGATTGGAAAGCAAAAATAATGCCATAAATATGCTAGAAGAAAACATAATCTTGGAATAGGGACAATGTTTCAAACTGTGACTCAAAACTAGAAAAAATATTAGAGAAAAAAAATGTGGAAAGCCTGAACTATAGTTAGCAATTTTTTATGCTACTACAAAGTAACAAAATCATTAATTGGGAAATGCTGCCTGATATTTGTATTTAGCGAGATGGCCAATTTTCCTAACTTATAAAGTGGTCTTAAGAATCAGCAAGATAAAGAACCCAGCGCTCAGAAGAAAACTAGGCAGGGAGATCCGGCGTTGCGGTGCATGGGTCAAGCTGCCACTTGCAACACTGGCATTCCATATTGGAATGCTGCCCCAGTCTGCTCTGCTTGTGATCCAGCTCCCTGTTGTTGCATTGGCAAGGCATCAGAACATGGTCCAAGTGATTGGGTCCCTGCCACCCAAGTGGAAGATTCAGATGGGCTACTGTGGGTTTCACTGTAGCCCAACTTTGCCTGTTGCAACCATGTGTGGAGCACACCAATGGATGGGCGATGTCTCTTCTCTTTCTCTTTCCCCCTGCCTCCCTCCTTTTGTGACTCTACCTTTCAAGTAAATAAATCTTTGAAAAAAAACAAAAATAGGCAAAGGATATAAAACTTTGGTTCACAGAAAAAGGCTCTACTTCATGCATAGCAGTAGACATGCAGATTAAAGCCAAGATACCACTTCCTACCCATCAGCATGATTAAAAAAAAAAATCAAGGAATTTTTTTTTACAATATGGTCTGTTGGTAGATTATAGATTGATATGGTTCCCATGGAGGGCAATTTGGCAAACAGGTATTCAAACTTTGTGTTCTCTGAGCTAGCAATTCCACTTTTATGATTTAATTCAAAAGGTAGATATATACACAAGGAAAGTTACGTTTGCAGAGTTCTTTGAAATAGCTATAACTAATAAACAAGTCATATCTCCATCAGTAGGGGAATGGTTAAACAAAACATGGTACATTCATTATTTCTACATAAACCTATACAGAAGAATGGAGAAACCCTCAATACACAGACATTGGAAGATCTTCAGGATGCACTGCTAGATGAAAAACCTGGTGTACATGCTGGATGGCCATATTTGTAAACAGAGAGAAGTATTGATTGCTGTATTTACTTGAGTGTACATAAAAATATCTATGTGGGATGGGGATGGATGTGGAAGGGACACTTTCTGTTTTATACCTTTAAATTTTGCTTTTATGAGTGTTCCATTATTTTTTCACTTGTAAGTGAAGAAAATGTAATGCTGATAAAGAAGGTTAGATAAATAGAGCAAAGTATCACAATAGAGAGCCTAGAACAGATTTCTATTTATATGGAAACTTACAGCATTCATTAGGGAAAAATACTGAAAACAAATCACACTTTTAACTCAGTGGAAGAATAGGCAAAGACTTACAGAAGATTATCTTTATGGCCTCAAGATAGCAAAGGATTTCTTTCAAAGATTTTATAAGATTTATTTATTTACTTGAAAGACAGAGTTACAGAGAAAAACAGAGGAAGAGAAAGAGAGAAAGATAGAGATAGAGAGAAAGAAATATCCCAACCACTGGTTGGTTCGTTCTCCAGATGGCCACAACAGTTGGGGTGAGAATAACACAATCAGGAGCCAAGAGTATCTTGAGTTCTCCCACAGGGATGCAGGGGTCCAAGTACTTGGGTCAATCTCCCACTGCTTTCCCATTCGCAGGAACTTGGGTCAGAAATGGAGCAGCCAGAACTCGAATACTGGTGTCTATATGGGCTGCCCGTATTGCAGGCAGTTGCCTAAGCCTCTATGCCACAACGCTGACCCAAAATTAAAAAAAAAAAAAAATTCTGAAAGCAAAGATAGAAAGCCTCCATCTATTAGTTCATGCCCCAAATTCCCATGATAGCTAGAATTGTGCTGGAAGCCAGGTCTCCCATGACAGTGACAACGGTCCATCCAGTCACTAAGCTGGCACCACTGCTTCCCACTAGCAGGCAGCTGGAATCAGAAGCTGGAGACAGACCTCAAACCCAGTCACTCTGCCATGAGACATGAGACTGCTAAACAAATGGTTGATGCTAAAAGGATTTCTGAAACAATTCACACACACACACACACACACACACACACACACTAAACAAGAATGGAAAGACATGAATAGATGTGGTTATATTAAAATTTAAACATTTACATGCATCAAAAGATACTACAAACTCTGTAAAAAAGAAAAGTTGCAGAATAGGAGAGAATATTGACAATGCATATAGCCAAAAAGTTATTAGTAACCAGAATATACTTACCACAGGGGCTGGTGTTGTGGTGTACCTGGTGAAGCCACTGCCTGCAATGCTGGCACCCCTTTTGGGGGCCAGTTCCCGTCCCTGCTCCCTAGTTTGGTCCAAGTCCTTGCTGATGGCCTGGAAGAAGCAGCTGAGGCTCCTGACCCACGTGAAAGACCCAGATGAAGCTTTTGGCTTCTTGCTTTGGCCTAACTCTGACTTTGAAATAAGTAAATAAATCTTTAAAAAGAGACTATTTTATGCACCTATCAGATTGTTAAAATGTGAGTCTGACAGTCTTGTGTATTGAAGAGATTGTGACACTCAAACGGGAGTGTGAACCTATAGCACTACATCAATCAGCAAGTTGGTTATGTCTCATAAAGACAGGCAAATCCATTTTATGCATATGTGGAATTCTCATCCAAAGAAGCATGTGCCATAGTATTCCTTGTGACATTGTTTAAATGAGGAAAAAAATCATGCAGCTCAATGTCTAGAATAGAATTCATGAACAAGTTGTGGTATAACAGTACATTAGAAGGTACTCTCTACATGGGGGAAAAGCAAACAAACAATACAGAGCTACTTGGAGCAGAGTAGGGTAATCACACAGTCTGTATTGAGCCAAGCAAAACCAAAACAGGAAAGCAAATCACAGAGTATCTACAGCAAGATGACACTGCATCACGTTTACACTGCTATGAACTCAGCATGCAGGAGGGGCCTGTGTCCTGTGGGGTGGAGCTGAGCAGGAGAGGGATAGCACTGGGGTGCCATGAGCGCTACTGCACTGGCGCAGGAATGGGGCTAGAGAAAGATCTGAGAGAAGCCAGCAGAGCTGTTCAGTGTGTTTTCTAATCGGGAGGTGGATGAGGATGGCTCATGTTCTCTCTATTCCTCTGGTCTCAGAAGTATGATTGTAACAGACAGTGTTCATTCACACTTGCAATACCTGACAAGAAAACAGAGTGCCCAATTCTTCCCTCACCCCCATCCTAGTGGCAACAGAAATTATAAAATACTCAGAATGAATTTACTAAGTATGTCTGAGAATTTTATTAAAAAGGTAAGACTTTAGTAAAAGCCTATAAAAGACCTCAGTGAAAGAACAGAAACATCACACAGATGTCTAGCATGGCTGTTAGTTCTCCCCAAGTTGGTCTCAACACTCAGTGTTGCCCCAAATGAGACTCCTTTCCTTCCTCCCCAGCCCTGGCCTTTGATGTAGACGGTGGGTGTCTCATTTCATGAACAAACATCTGCAAAGAGCAGAACACACCCAGCTTTGATGGGATTTTGTGATGGTTCAACCCAGCACCTCATCATATGGCTCCTGGCACTTCCACTTTGTTGGAGACTTGGGGAAAGCCAGGGTCCTGAGAAGGCTAGTGGAACAAACAGCCATTTCTTCATCAAGGGTGGCTGTGTGAGATGGGCATGTTGGGGGTTCATCCTGCTCAGTTTCTACAGGGAAAAGGTAGGCAATTCCTGCGGGTGTGTGCCAAGTCAGTGGCTGAGCCAGGGCCAGAGGAGGTAGGAGGAAGGCCATGAAAGGGCAATCAAGAAGGAAGGGAAAGAGGAAGGGAGAGAGTGGGGCAAGGCAGGCACTGTGTGTCTACCTGCAACCTCCCCTGAGAGGAAGCAGCTTCCTCACCCGCTGTCCAGGACACCCTCTGCCTTACTGGTCAGTCTCCATGGAGCTGTTGCATTTTCTGAATCTAGCAGGTTCCTTTGCTAGATGGGCATGTCCTATTCTGACCACATCTCTCTGGTTTTGTTCCTGAATGGCCCAGCTTGTGAGGTCAGTTGGTGGAGTCTCTGGGAAAGAAGGTTTGTGAGACACACGGAAGACAGTGAGGAAGATCCCGTCCATGTGGAGTGCTGCAATGGGGTTCTGATGAGGGCAGAGTTATCTGGCTCACCCCTAAACATGGTGGGGAGAAGTAGGTCATTCCAGGCAAAAAACAGAGTGAGGGAGGGAAGAATGAGACTGGGTCCCACAGGTCTTCTGGCTAACCTTTTTTCATAGTATCTTTGCTGAAAGCATGGGGTCATGATATATTGGGGGTGAGGGATAAGGAATTTGACCAAGAGTTGGGGATTTTTGTTCAGCACATCCAGTAGGATTGTCACTAACACTGGATTGAGCAAGCCAAGGACGGAGTCCAAGTTTGGGGCCTCATTGAGAAGGCAATTCAGAGACCTGGCTTAAGTTTGATCAAGGCGAGTCTTTGTTATTTTGGCCAGGAAAGGATCTGGGAGTCTGGTAAGAGACGAATGTATGGGCACTGCTTAGAACTAAATCCTCCAGTGGTTCAAGGGCCATCTCCTGGTGAGATACTGACTTCCAGCGGAACAAAACCGTTAGGGGGCAGATTCAGCAGGGTTCCAAGTCAAGGGGTGCTCTCCACCTGTTGTTCTAGGCAACTCCCTGTGGTCATGTCACCTGCTCATCAGTGGATATGGGTGTATCTACATTTACAGTGTGTTGGAGGTGAGGTTGAAGATTGCCTGATTGATACAAGCCGTCCCGGGTGTGGGAACAGAATTGAAGATGTAGAAGAAGTCCTTCACACCCCGTGATGCTGGGAATGGCCCCTCACTATGGTGCATGGGAAGGTAAACTAGGACACAGGAAGGGCCTCAGTTTCCCTCTGGAGTCCTATTCCATAGTGTTTAGTGGTTTTTTAAGAAACTGTGAGGTTCCAGAGGAGGAAAATCATGTTTGGAGAGGTGAAGTCACATGTTAAGAAAATGTAATAGCTGTTTGGGGCCAATGGTGATGAAGTCAACAGTTGAACCTAGACATACCAATGGCAGAACTGGCTCTTCTTGCTACTGTTCTACAGGGCCTTGTGCTGAAATTGCACAACATATAGTAATATTAGGAGTATGGTCAGAAAAAGAGGAGTTGAGAATTCAGGGGAGAAGCTGGAGCCAGTGATAGGAACATGGAGTAGAACCCTGGGACTGTGTGAGTGGGACTCTCTGAAGTGGTCCTTTCCAGGATCCTCTTTGGACCACTGACCATCCTGGGACATGGGGCTGCCTGTGCGATCTCCATGTCCTCCTCCCAGATGGCTCCTGAGTTCTCTGGAAAAATCAATTCTTTATATCAAAGTCAGTGGCCCCCTCGCCATCCACTTCACAAATGACAGCACCTCTTGGGGTGTTGGTCTTGGCACTGCTCCAACCCTTCATCAGGCATGCACATATGTGACCCCCACACTGAACTTGTATGGTGCAGGGTCTGACTTCCTCAATGTGGGCAAGGGGTCAAGACCAGTCATTATGTCCATGCCAAGGAGGGGCAGTCAGTCTCAGGGGTGTACATTCAGGGCTACAGAGGAGCACCCCAGGGCAGACAGACCCCCTGATTCCCAGAGCTCCTGGGGAAAAAGGTGGCTGGGAGAGGAAAGCTGGTCCTGGAAGATCATGGGGTCTGGGAGCCTCTGCTGAAACCTCATTGACAGCTGGCCCTGAAACCCAGCCTTGTTGATTTCTCATTGACTAATGCTGTACGTCATTGAACAGAAGCTTTCTGTTAAATCAAAACAGATGAGGTTTTAAAAATAATTCTAATTGATTCCATCCCTAGAGTTCGGATCAGCAGCTCTCGGACCCAGCCAAGAGGGAGGAGCCATGTGTGTGCGGGAGCATGTGTACGTGCAGGTGTGTATGGGCAGATCGTGCGGTGGTGTGTCAGACACCTCCGGCATGTCTCTCTTCCTGCACTGCCACTTTGGTTTCATGCAAGCTCCAGCTTTCCCTAGGAGCTGAGCTTCCATCAGCACCATTTAAACAAAGGCTGCTGTTCTGAGAGGTTGAAAATCTTGGCCAAGATCAGAAAGCTAGGAGAAGTAGAGTCAGGGCTTGGTCCTGGTCCTTCCTGACTTGGAGCCTCAGTTCTGAGTGACATGGAATATCATGGGATCAGGAAAGGAGCAAGACTGTGGGTGAGAGTCCCTGGGCCTGAATGACCAGGCAAGGGACCTGAGAAGTATGCAATCCCAGTAAGAGCGGTGGCAGGTAATGCCTGGTAAAGCACTTGCTGCAAGCCAGGCACTGCCATTGGTGATATATGAGGGAATCCTCACTCTGTTTCCAGTTGTTATTTCTGTTTTTCAGAGAAGGTAAGGTATTGGCTGCTCCATTTTCTATCCAGCTCTCATCTTATGGCCTGGAAAAGCAGTGGAGAGTGGTCCAAGTCTTTAGGCCCCTATAATCATGTGGGAGACTGGGAAGAAGCTGCTGGCTGCTGGCTGCTGGCTGCTGGCTGCTGGCTGCTGGCTCCTGGCTTTGGATCAGCTCAGCTCTAGCTGTGCTGTCATTTGGGGAGTGAACCAGTAGATAGAAGACCTTTTCTCTATCTCTCCTTGTTTCTCTGTAAAATCTATCTTTCAAATAAAAACAAATAAATCTTAAAAAAAGAAAACAGAATTCTCCAGTGTTGTCTAAGAAGTGTTTCTGCCTCCCAGGTCCTTGTTTCTTAGCGGGCGTTCCCTCCCCTGTGCGTGCCATCGTGGGATGCAGGGAGAAGCACACCTGTTCCTGCAGAACACTTGGATTGCATCACCTCTGTCACAGGGAGGGGCAGCAGCTGCCTTCACCCATTTGTTTCTTCAACACCTTCTGCTTGGTCCAGCCCAGCTTCAGGTATTCAGAGCAGAGAGCAAGACAGGGGAGATACCTCTCATTGGGGCTATCTGGGTCTCAGGACATCAGGACGACTCTGACTGGCTGCTGAATGGCTGCTTTTGAGACAGGTGGAGAAAGGAAGAGGCACTTACAAAGATAAGCAGAGTTGCCCCTGGCTCTGGCAGAGGAATAGCTCCCTCAAACACATCACTGTGTTTCAGGACAAGAGACAAGGTTGGGTGGCTGGTGTGTGCGGATGAGGGCACAGGCAGCTGTCCAGGTGTTATTCACGTGGGCCCGGCCTCTTGTTTGTTGGCTCCACACCTCCCCACTCCTTGTATGAACCAAGGCTGCCAGGGCTTCTGTTGAGCTCAAGTCTGAGTGGACCCTATGATGGGCTCTGGAGAGATGAGACCATCACCTGGAAAGCACCTGGGAGCAGATCTGGAAGGAATGGAACTTGTGGCGCAGTGTGTACCCAGGATCCTTGGGGTCAGGGTTTGAGCTGCCAGGTACTTGGCGTGACCAGGGTCACACCAGCCCTGGGATCCCAAAGCTTCGTATTCAAGCTGCAGAGCTGATGTCACCACTTCAGCCTGGTGTTAACCCGGACATAGGTGAGCCCTTTCCTTCCCCGTGTGCCTATGATGCCCTCTGCCTGCCTCAGGGGTGCTGCAGGGGCAGGGAGGATGCCTCCCTCACACTTCTCAGCACAGGCGGTCAAGGCAGCGGGAGTTGACCTGCCCAGGAATGACTGCATAAGGGAACTGAGGCTGTAGACTGGATCCTGCGGGGCTAATACAGAGAAGGGAACCCCCTGGTGGGCAGAGACTCTGTCCTGGCAAGCTCCAGTCCTTGCAGCTGTTTCTGGGGCTTTCTGAGTAGTTCGGGGGCTGCTTGTCTGGTCACCCCTTACTCCAGTCCTTGAGTCAGGAACGCAGGGATGAAGTGAACTGGGAGTTTGGGAGGGGAGGGGATTGTAAAGATGAAAGATAAACGCTGGAAAATTAGGCACTGACCCACGGGCTCGCCAGGGAGACGGGGAAATCCGAGCCATGCTCATGGAAAATCTATAACCAGAGCAGGCTGCGCAGCACCGCCCGGAAAAGCAGATGAGGGCAGCTGTAAAATGTGACCCTTTGCGCTAGCCAGCCCTGGCCGCACACTATTTTTAAATGCCAGTATTATTCTAAGGCATTCCTCCCCCTCTAAACACTGCCCTCTGGCCCCGTGAGCAATGTGATCAGGGACAAGTCGCTTGACGTCCTGGGCTTCTACCTCCCGAATCCAGGGGTTTGGTCATCTCCCTTCCTGTCACCCAGTTTGGGTCCACTGGGCTAAGGAGAGAGGGCTTTTGCTGGAACAATCTGGAACTCTCACCTTCACTTTTTATCTTGCAGGGAAAGAGAGCGAGCACAAGCGTTAGAGCTAGCCCCAAAGTTCTGACTTCCAGGGCTGTCTAACCTTGGACACTGTCATGTGTAAGGGAGACATCTTCAGTGTCATCTGAAACACCTGTGCCCCCTGTCTGCAGGGGGAAGCCCTGCCAGGTACACTCTTACTCTTTCCTCCTGTGGGCACCTACTTGCTGCCAAGCTTTGTCCAGGGGATGGCACAGGCTGGAAGGCGGGGAGGGACAGCGATGTACAAACAGCAACCACAGTCTATGAAGTGAAAGTGGGGCTTCTGGGATCAGGTTGGGGACAGCAGGGCTTCCTCCAGGAAGTAGTGTCTGAGATTCTGCAAAGGGAACATGGGCTCCCAGGAGAGGAAGCTAAAAGAGGCCTGCTTTGCAAGCTAAGCTCTTAGAAGCTTTGGGTGCAGCAGGTGCCACCTGCTGGGGTGGGGTACTTCTGGGCTCAGTGGATGCTGTGGGGCATTTTCCCTGCAGGGAAGTGCCGGTTGATTTGTTGTTTTCCCTCCCGAGAGGTCCCAGTTTGTCCCAGGGCAGCTGTTTCAGGGACAACACAGTCCTCAGCATGGGCCTCTATTCATTTCCAACCTCACACTGCCTCCGGGGCCTTGAGCCTGGTTATGTCAAAGGCAGCAATGGGGGCATCCAGGGGACCTCCACTTAGGTGATTTCCCTCTCAACTGTATGCTTTTAACTAACTAACTAACTAACTAACTAATCTGCTCCTGATCATGAAAATACAAGGAAGGGTGTGACTTGATCACGCAACCAACACCAGGTTCTCATGATTTGCTGAAAATTAGCTTGGGGGCTGCTTTGTAGAGCACATAGACCATCACAGGAGCCAGACACGGGCATCAGGAACTACGGTCATTGTCATCGCCTCACTTAATGCTGTGCATGAGGGCTACTGAGTGGCTACCATATGCCAGGTTTTTGTTATTTTTTTAAGCTTTATTTATTTACTTGAATTACAGAGAGAGAAACACACACACACACACACACACACACACACACATCCCCCAACACATAGGAAGATCTTCCATCTACTTGTTCACTCCCCAACTGGCTACAACAGACAGTGTTGGGCCAGGCCCAAGCCAGGAGCCCAGAGCTGGGAGCCAGGAGTCAGGAACCAGGATCTTCTGGGTCTTCCACGTAAGGCAGCAGAGCCCAAACCCTTAGGCTACCCCACTGCTTTCCCAGATGCATTACCAGAAGCTGGATGGGAAGTGGAGCAACCAGAACTTGAAGCAGAGCCTATAGAGACGTCAGCTGTGAGCTGGCCTTTACTCTTCACCCCAATCCCACGGGACAGGTAATGCTGCCAACCCTGTATTCAGGCAGTGTCCAGTGTGGGGAATCATGGTGGAGAGCCACTTCTTGCTGAGAGTTGGGGAATGCACTGTGAGGCACTTGAGGGTGAAGGTGAGGAGGACAGCCCACGTAGAGAGAACAGCATTTATGGGGCCCATGTGTGGCTCAACAGGCTAACCCTTTACCTACAAGTGCCATCATCCCATATAGGTTCCAATTCATGTCCCGGCTGCTCCACTTCTTCTTCTTTTTTTTTTTTTTTTACATTTTATTATTATTATTATCATTTTATGATACAATTCCATAGGCTCCTGGCATTTGCCTTATCCCCTCCCCAATATTCCCTCCCCCCCCCCACTTAGTTCCTCTATATCATTACTAAAATATAGTTCTCCATACACAGTCATATGTCCATCCCTGCAGGCATGGACAATGGCAGAGAGTCCAGAATCCTATTGTCAAGATAGTGTGCAGTTTCATTGTAAGTCCATCTTTGTCTGGAAGCAGAAATGCATACTACATTGTATCCTCACATCTGGATATTAGTCTCCATTTCACAGCTACTATACATCCCCTTAAATGAAAAGTCATAATACAAAATCAACAATAGGAAGAAAAATAGAAATTTACAATGCCATGAAGTAAAATGACATGTTACTAGATATGACAGTCTCCATTACACAGCTACTATACATCCCACTTCTGATTCAGCTTCCTGATGATGGCCTGGGAAAACAGTGCAAGCTATCTCAAGTGTTCGTGGGTCTCTGTGTTCACGTGGGAAACTTGGAAGAAACTCCTGGCTCCTGGCTTTGGATCCGCTCAACTCCAGCCATTGCAGCCATTTAGAGAGTAAATTGGCAGCTGGAAGATCTTTCTCTCTGCCTCTCCTTCTCTCTGTAGTTCTATCTTTCAAATAAAAATAAAACGAATCTTAAAAAAACAAAAACAAAAACCGGCATTTAGGAAGGCTTGGGAGGGGGACAGGGTTGGATTTGGGAGGGACACAGGGTAGTCAACAGTACCAGGGGCCTGGGCTGGGGGTGTCTGTGATCTTGGGGAATCTTGCAGCAGTGGCTTTGCAGGGTCCTCTCACAAGCAATGTGCTTGCCACTATCCTGTCCTAGAATGGGTCTTCTTGGCTGTGGTGTGAGACGAGGAAAAGCAGGCTTCTTGGCATGACAGCACTGAGGGTCATGCAAATACTGCAGGAATGTGTGTGTGCAGGCGGGGGTGTGTGACTGTGGTGGCATGGCGTTCGTGTCTAAACTGTGGGGTTCATGTGTCCGTCAATTCCCAGGGGCTCTGTGAGCTCCTGGAGTGTGCTTGCGTGAGGGCTATTCCCACCCAGCTGGTGTGAGATATGCCTTGGGTAGCTCTCTAGGTAAACATTCAATAATGTAATTTGGAAGCCAGGTCCCCAAGGCCCTGCTGTGTGGCCGGGCAGCTGGCAGCGGGTGGCCGGATTAAGATATTAACGCATTAATGCCATATCAAAGCTCAGTGCCCTGGGCCAGTGACAGCTCCCTGACTGCTCCAGCACTCTTGGCCTCACAGTCCGCAGCCCCCGCGTGTGCCCCACAGAGTCACAAGGAGGCCTTGTGTTCAGAGCCTTCAGCTCTGCAGACATGAGCTCATGCCTGCTGGGCCCTGCGGGAGGAGGTGGGTGGCCTACCCGGACGCCGGGCTGCCCTTGTCCCCTCGCAGGGCCTAGGTGGTGGGTGAATGGAAGGTGGGCATTGGGTCTGAGCTAGTCTTTTGATGTGGTACAAGCAAGCAGGCACTCACATGTGTTGAATAAAAATATGACTGAATCTCTTTCCAGAATTTTCTTGAAATGCCTCAACAGCATGGGCCAGGGTCCTCTCTTATCTTGATATTCCCAGTGCCTAATGGTACTTGGCATACAGCTGTTGCTCAATTATTATGTATTGACTGAATAGACTGATAACAGAGAGAAGAGGACTGGCCTGGAGGCTGGAAGACTCAAACTTGAGGCCCGATTCTTGCCTTTAATCTCTTTGGTGGCCCTCAAGGAGGCCTGTACCTCCCTGAGGCCACAGCTCACCTTCAGATCCCTAGAGTCAGACTGTGGTTATGTGAGGTGGGGTTGGGGGCTAGGGAGGGCTGAATCTGACTGCTGAAAGCAGTTTGGGATCTTGATGAAAATCCCTGTGGGGGATAAAGGGAGACCCACAGGACCAGAAGAGCCAGGAGCCAGCACTGAGATTCCTGTACAGGGGACAAGTGCTGTGGCACAGCATGTTAAGTAGCTGCTCAGGATGTCAGCTGCCGGTATTGGAGCACTGATGTCAATCTTGGCTGCTCCAATTCCTATCCCTGCTAATGTGTCCAGGAAAGCACAACAATGGCACAAATACCTGGGCACCTGCCAGCCACCTGAGAGACCAGATGGAATTCCAGGTTCCTGGCTTTGGCATGGCCCAGACATGGCTGTTGTGGGCATTTTTGGAGGGAACCAGCCGAGGGGAGCTCACCCTCTGTCTCTCTCTTCCTTTCTATCTTTCAAATTTGAAAAAAAAAAAATGATTTCTATCCAGTAGATGGGTTAAGAGGGGTTGGAGCACAGGGCTTGGACTGGGTTTTATCTGAGGCTGGTCCATCTCCAAGACCAGTTAGCCTGACTTTTCATTTCACAGCTGTGCTGCCTGAAGCCCAGAGATAAGGAATATGGTCAAGACTGGCCAGAAAGGCGGCATTCACATGATGCGTGGAATAGTCCCTGAGCCAAGGCTCGCTCCTGTCCTCACATCTGGATGCCATGGAGAAGGGACCCTTTTTTTTCAATGCTATTTCATGAATTTCAAAGGAAGGCAAGTTCCACCATGCATTCTGGTTCCAGAAAGGTTGGAGTCCACCTGAGGTTTTCTCATGCTATCCATTTTCCATGAGTTTTCTGAGCATCCTTGCCTACAAGAAAGAGGATGGAGAGAGAACAAGGCTGGCCCACATCCCAGAAGAGGGATTAACTTGACCTTTTTGCTCAGGGCCAGCAAGTGCAGCAACATTTTGTGACAGCCAGGCTGGGAAACGATGGCCAGTCTTGTCTATGGTCACGGTGCCTTGGGGAATATTAGGACTGGTGACAGCAATCAAATTGGTCTCAGCTGAAGCTCTCACTGTACACCTATGCTATAGGACATGCTCTCATAAACCTCACTTATTTCCCAGGGTTGCCATGTAAGGTAGCCAGTGAGGGCTCCCCGTGCAGGCTCCCAAGTTCAGGTGGGGAGCAGGGAGTGGGCTTGCTGACCACTTGATGAGCTGTGATCACATGAGCCCGACAGGTGGCCCCTTGGGGGGGATACAGTCCTGTTAGTCTACTGCATCATTCCCAGAAGGGCCTCTGCTAGCCCTGCATCTAAGTTTAATCTTGGTTAAGGTGCTTGAGGACTGATGCTGACTTCGGCTGCACAGCATGCTTGACTCCTCTGGCCTCCAAGGGTGCTGTTGGGACATAGCCAGGAATCTGTCACTCACATCTACTGCCCAGCCCAAGGGGGAGTTGCATCCAACCAGCAAGGGAGTAACTCAAGAAGGCCCCTCTCTGCCTCTTGATTTTCAAGGTTGAGAGTTCCTTGCTGGTTATAGCTTGAGGTTGCCCGCAGTTACAGAAGCAGACCACAGAGTTACCTCTTCGGCTTGGATTTTTTTTCCACTCAGCTCAACTTCAAGTCCATTCAGCTTGACTCAAAGCAATGGAAACTGACTCATCTCCTTTTCATGTAAGACAAATCTCCAACCAGCCCAACCCACACTAAACAGTACACATGCAACAGAATGTAACTCCAGCCAGTTGACTGGATTCTAATGACCCATCTCAGCTCATTGCTATACAACTCTCATTCTGTACAGGAAAGCTAGTGAGAGCAAGAACATGAAGAAGGGACACTTGCCTGGGTCCAAGGGCTCCCTGGGCCTGGAACTCTGTGAGACAGATGATAGCAGTGATGGGTGTCATTGCCACGCTGTCTTGTGGGGCTAGGAAGGCCACCATGTCCATCTCTAGCTGCCTGCACCTGTACCAGCTGAGGCTCCTGCTACCTAGAAGAACACCAATTCCAGGACAAGAATCCTGGAAGAAAACTGCTGAGTTCCACCAAGAGCCCCAAGCATCAGCTCCCTGCTGGGGCCCTTGCATGTCTCTCAGGAGGGCTTCATGGGAGCCAGGTTCCGGCCCCCATCCCAAAGCCTCTTATGGAGCAACCTTGAGTTTCCCCGTGGTGCAGGGGATGGGGGTGGAGGGAAAGATGAGGTTACCTTCCCTTTGCTGGGGCTTCAAACAAGCAGGCAAGAAGTGCCCTAGAGCAGATAGGGACCGGAACACCATGCAAGGCTTTGTCCTGCGTCCAGGCCCTGCTGCTGCCTGCGAGGTCTGTGTAGCCTGGGGTAGGCTACACAGGTGCCCCAAATGCTGCACAGACCTCAGTCTCCACACCTGCCAAATGCACCTATCCCATGTCATTGTGCATATCTGGTTTGGTACCTGAATTCTACTCCAAGCACAGCGGCAGATGCGCTTGGCACCAGCAGCGGATGACGGTGGACTGGAGAACCTACCTGCCTAACCAACAGCTGAAGGGAGGCCAAGAATGGGCTAAGGAGCTGGCGGCCCTGGCGGCATCTCAACTTTTCTGCCTCTAGCTGCACGTTGTTCTCCTAGTCTCTAGGCCATAGCACTGGTGGAGTTGTTACAGTCTGAGCATAGCAAACATTCAATAGGTGCCTTTACCACAGCCTGTGCTCCCAGCCTAGGTGGCCCCTAAAGCCCTCCTCTTCTCTGAGCTTTGTGATCCACCTGCAGAGCAGGGGTGTGGCACCCGCAAGCCCACTATCCCAGTACTCTAGGATTTTCACAGCCCTGAGCCTTAGGATTTGGGCTTGGGGGTAGTTTTTGGATATACTGGAGCAAGGCCCAGTACATCCCTAAAGTCCTCGCCTGCCCCTCCACCCTCGCCTGGGGCTGCCATGGGAACCAGGCGAGGAGGGCAGCAGCTTGTGATAAATATGCATGAATGGGCTGTGGTCATGGCCCCTCCTCAGGTCCATTTGGGGCACCTCAGTGAGCTAATTGAGGGCAGCCATTGTCCCTGGACTCCCACCGCCTGGGCCCCGTTTTCACATTCAAGTGCCTAGCCCAGGTTTAAAGTGGCCGAGTGGCGGGTGCTATTTTATCCAACAAAAGCCCCTGGAGAGGCTGGATGGAGAACTCCGGGGGCCAGCCCATTGCTGTCCTGGGCCAGGGGAGGGGGCCATACCAGGCCACCTGATTGCAATTGAGGCAGAGGCGGCCGGCTGGGCACAATGGGTGCTCAAGAGGCCTGTTCAGACTCGGGGATGAATAGCATGGACGCTTTCCCTCCAAGCCCCCATTCGAACCCGGTATAATTTGCTCCTGAATGAAGGTGGCTTGGGGCAGACCCTCCAGGATGAGAAGGGGATAGAGAGAAAGCCACATACCCTTTGAAACCCACCCCTAAGACCCTGCCCCATACCTCCTCCATGGCCAGGAAGATGTGCATTGAGCTCCCTGGGTGGGGGAGGTCATAGAAGGAGAGGCAGAGTGTGATGGGGACTTGGGGTACCTCATCCCACCACAGCTCCCATCACAAGAGGTGCTCAGCTAATGCACAAAAAGGGAGAGAACACACATGGTGCTGATGGCTGGGACCTGTGGCCTGGCTGCAGAGTGGCAAGAGCAGGGAGGAGAGGGCTTGCCCACTCTCGCTCCATCCCCCATTGGAACACAGCCCTCGTCCCAATGCCAGGCACCCGCAGGGGAGGGCGCAGGTCATGTGGTTCAGCGACAAAGATGCTGTGCCCAGAAGCTGGGATGACTTGATTAGGAGCAGGAACCAGGGCTCGAAGTGGTGTTAGGCTGCTGCCTGTGATTTTAGTAGCCCATGATCAGAGTAACAGGTTCAAATCCCAGCTGCTTGCTTCTGATCTAGCTCTCTGCTAGTGCATTTGGGAAAGTGACAGAAGATGACCAGAGTATTTGGGCTTGTGGCACTCACATGGGATACTAAGATGGAGCTCCAGGCTCCTGGCTTTGGCCTGGTCCATCCCTGGCTGTTTAGGGCTTATAGGGAATGAACTGGAGGATGGGAGATATTGCGTGCACTCTCTTTCTCTCTCCCTGTTTTCCTTTCCCTTTCTCTTTCCCTCTCCCATGTCTCCCTCTCTCTCACTATCCCTCTGCCTTTCAAGGCAGCTGGCCACAGCAGCAAAGCTTCGGACTTTGGAGGCATTAGCTGTGGCTGTGAACTCCACTGGGCAGACAGAGTCAAGGGCAGTTCCCGCGGAACTGTCTGCACCTAGAGATGAGATGGAAAAGTTTATGCAGAGAGCAGACAGAGGCCTGGAGCAAGCAACAGGCTGAATCCAGGGTGCCCACTGTTCCCCAATCTTCCTTCACAAGCACCATGTGACACGGTATCATTTTACAGATGAAGACACTAGGCCTAGCCAGTCACATGACTTGCCCAAAGCAACAGAATGACATCTGGCACAGACGGTCAGAAGCCAGGGGTGTCTTTACTGTTTTAGGCTTGGAGGAGAGACACAGCCTGAGAACTCCGCATGCCCCGTCTTTCATGGACACAAGGCCAGGCCAGGCCAGAGCAGAGCTGTAGGGATAGGCAACAGAGAGAGCTGGGCAGACCTCCAAGAGGAGGTGGCCCCTGGGGCTATAGGCACAGCTGGGAATAGTACACCCACCTTGGGGTAGGATGAAGAAGAGAAGGAACTGGCAGGAATGACCGACAGCTAATGGGACAGGTGGGCAAGAACCACTGTCATGGTCACCACTCAGCCCAACAAGCCCTGCCAGGCAATCCCAACTCCGTGCAGTCTGGGCACTCCTTCCTCTGGCATCTTGCCATCTTCTCCCTCCCTTTCTTCCTCCCCGCCCCTCCCTTCCATCCAGCATTTGTGCCAAGTCCTGGATGGGCACTCGGGATAGCTAAGATGTGAATGTCTCTGCTTTTAAGGATAGCATAGTCTGAGCAGGCAGGTGTGGAACAGACAAAGGAGAGCACTGGGACATCCTCAAGTGGAAGGTGTGGTCGTCTCTAGGGCCAGAACCTCGCTCCACATGTGTTTACCTTACTTCCTGCTTCTTTCTTTGGAAGTTGTATCCTGGGCCCGGGGAGGGCATGGCTTTGTAGGAACATGCTTCTGCCATAATCAGCCACTTCTTATGCTCCTTGCAACCTGGACACAGTACCACAATGAGGGAGGCTGCCATGTTGCATTATGGACCTGCCCAGGGCCATCCATCCAGTCAGGTGAGGCACCTGCTGTGTCACTGGGCCTGTCCTCCCAGGGTCCTCACCAACCATGTGCATCCAGAGGTGGGGCCACACTTCCAGCTGCCAGGCGCTTCCTGAAATTGCACATTTGTTGGCCTCTGGCAACTGCTGGGGGCTAGGAGTGAGTAGGGCACAGAGGTCATGGGTTCTTTCACATGAGGGATGCTGTGTGTATGGTGGGAAAGTGGTTAGGAGCACAGATAGTAATATCTTGTTGCCAGGATTCAAAGCAAGCTCCATCCTTCCCCAGGTGTCAACTTCCCCATCTATGAACTGGGAGAGCAGTGGCCCATCTCCTGGGGCTACAGTGGGTGGGACTAGCTTGAAGCCTGTAAGGTGCAGCCAGGCACTGTTCAGCTCCCAGGCCTCAGGATATTTGGGGAACAGAAGCAAATAGAATGGCCTTCTCTCCTGATCTCTTTTGCTCTTGGCACTGCCTACACCTAGGGCCAGCCTGAGCTCCTCCGCCTCCCTCCCCTGACCATTGAGGGCTCTTGCCTTTGGAGCTCATCACTGCTGCATCTGACTCATCCTGGGGGTCGGCACATTTCCCCCCTAGCCTGGGTCCTTGTCCTTCTTCTACCACTGTGTCACCTGCCCCTTGGCACCCTAGTTTCCTCCCAGGTCTAATCAGAGCCCTAGGCTCTCTGACTCCCCCATCCATCTTCTCTGCATATTTTGAGGCCAAAAAACCGATGGACTGGACCAGTGATAAATGTGGATTTTAAAAATGCCATACATGGGTGGTTTGGGACATGGCCTCATAAAAGTCATAGATAAGGAAGTAAAAACAATGAACTCCAGAGAAAGGAAGCAGTTTAAAAGAAGAGTGCAAAGGATGGGATTGTGGTTTCTCCACCTTGGAGCATTCCCTAGGGCCTGAGATAGTGGCCATGGCCTGAGGTTTGTGTGGTCTCTGTCCTCATGGGGCTGGGTTAAGGTGGGCTCCAGGCAGGCTGCCTTGCTCCCAGTTAAGGAAGAGCTCAGTATTCAGACTGCCTGCACATCAGAGTTAATACCCTTCAGGTAGTTAGTGAGCTTCCTGTCTAAAGAGGTGTGCAAGCAAGACCTAGTATCTCCCAGAATGGCAGAAGGAGATGGCACAGAAGTGTCTCTGTATTCCTTTGCTGGGAATCTGGGCGTCTTTCAGCCACTGAGAGCATTTGTGGGTTAGCTGCATGGGAGGGAGCCACCTGGACGGCTGCCCCTGTGCCACGCCCAGAGGAATGTCCGTGGAGGAGTCAGGCTGACCGCAGCCTTGGCAAGACCCGGTTATTCCATCACAGCCGATGGGCGTTGCTGGGATGCCAGGACTCCCAGCTGTGCGGCAGCAACTAGGCTGCTGGGATTGATGGGAGGGCAGATTGCGGGCCTGGGCCCCAGCTGAGGCCCCTGTTACAATGGGTAGGCAGGTGCAGCAGGGCCCTGCCTTGCCCATCAGCCAGGCAGCATCTTACTGAGCACATTTTGGGCAGGCGTGGGGCCGTGGGGAGGTGCAGCCAGAGGCTGGCACTGCCTCTGTGTGTACAGAGCCATGTCCTGTGTCCGTCCTGCAGGCTGACGTCTGAGCTCTGCAGTGCAGTTGCTTGTGTGGAGCCTGTTCTCTGCCCGGTCCATGATACTGCGTCTCTTGGTCAGGAGAAGGCCAGGTTTTTTCTGAAACAAATATACTCCCAACCCCCATGCTACAGAAGTGCATGTCTGGGACATGCTGGACCAGATAGGGCAGCAAGAGCGCCTGGCACATCCCACTCAGCCAGGAATGCAGGCTGAGGGAGAGACGAGGTAAGGGACCGTGACATGGCATGTTGTCCCTTGTGTTTTCTCCTGGAGGCAGATGGCACAGGCAGCTGGGCTTTTGTTTTAAAGCAGGCAGAGCAAGTCACAGGCAGGGCCTCATGGCCTTCAGAGGCAATGGAGATGGACAACCCTACCACGGGCCCAGCGCAGTCCGAACAGTCCCAGTGACAACCTTGGGGTCTCAAGCCCATTTTGAATCTCAACTCCATCCCAAGGAGAGGAGGCAATGCTATTATTTCCATTTTACCTGTGAGGAAGCTGAGGTACAGAGAGGCTGAGGGGCCTCTCAGGACACAGAGCAGGTGTGTGGCAGAGCTGGGGCCTGAATCTGCCTGCCTGACTCTAGTCCCTGGGCTGGGAGCTGCAGCATCTCATGGCCACGTTCAGGGACATGGGATGGCAGTGGCCAAGCAGGTTGTGGAGAGTTAGGGGAGCTCACCCCAGGGACTGTCAAGGAAGGTCTCTTTGTCCTGAGCCAGTATTGACCAGTCTGGGATGCCTGAATGCGGGATGGCCAAGGAGTGATTTAAAGGTGCTAGAGGCACAAAGTGGACCCTAACTCCATAGGCCTCAGGGAGGGCTTTTAGGAAGAAGTGATCTCTAAACTTGATGAAGAGATCAAGGAGATAAGCCTGAAGCAGAGCCAGGAGGGCCAGGGGCACGCAGGCTCACAGGAGCGTGGCTGCAGTGGGAAGCTGGAGAAGCAGGGAGACCCTTGCAGAAGAGCAGGCTTTGGTGTGTGCTGTGGGAACAGAAGCTAAGGGCTGGGCATTGGCCCAGGACAGGGGTGTCCTTCTCCCAAGCTGGAGGCTGGGGAGTCTGTGAGCCACGTCCAGCATCCCCTTCATGCTCACGTGGAAGAAGGCTGAGAGAAGCTGAGAACAAGCCTCCATCTTAGGGTGCCTGATACCGGTCCCCAGAGAGCAGGCCCTGGCAGGTGGGCTATCACCAGGGCTCTCACATGGAATCTACTGCAGTCCCTTCCCTGGCCTTGGCTGTCACAGCACAGCCAGGACCACTCTAGGGTCACATGAACACCAACAACCTCGTTAGAAACCCTCTGGCTTCAGATTTTCAGTCCTTCCTCACCGGCCTTAGCATCAAGCCCACCTGGGCAGCTTGGTGCCTTGGGCTCTGAATCAAATCCCAGATCACCCCTTCCTCCTACCTGAGACTGGCCCAGCCCTGGTCTCCACGTACCTGGATCACTCTTGCCCTTCCAGACCCAGTTCTAGCCAGTTGTCCTCTGGGCACTGAAGACTCTGCTGCTGCAGAATGGGAAGAGGGCTAAGGTGCACCCAGGTGAGAGGATGGCGCCCTGGGACACCTGCAAGTCCTGGGGACTCAGTGGGGAGTGGCAGCACAGGGAGTAGGGCAGAGAGGAGATCACGATGGGGTGCCCCTACTGCTAGGGCTCTGAACACAGTCTGCCATGGATCCCAGCGAGTGCCTGAGTTTGTCCCCGGGGCCCTCATGTTCCTCACACTGAACAGAGCCCAGACCTTGTCTGGCCTTTGAGGCCACAGGGGATGTCCTGACAGCTGGCCCAGTGGCCTTACATACTGGAAGAGCCCAGCTAAGAGAAATGGGGCTGCCAGGGCTCATATCCCTCCTGTTCCTGGAGACCTTGGACAGGGACTAGGTGTGCTGGGGAGGCACAGAGGCCATCTTGTTGGCAGCCACCACCACTGCCTCCTCGGGTGTATTGTAGCAGAAAGTTGGAATCAGAAGTGGAGCCAAGACTTGAACTCAGTCACTGATATGGGATGTGTGCATCCCAAGCAGTGACTTAACAGGTAGGTATGCCACATGTTTGCCCCAAACTATCAGTATTTCTCCCCCACACTATGTAGCCATGGGTAGGGGGTAGGGCTCTGCTCATTGCAGTTGTTCAGGGTCCTGGGCCGCTGGAGCACCTGTCATCACCATCAGAAGATGCTCTCCCAAGAGGCTTCACAATACAATTAGACATCAGGGCCTGAGCTGCCTCCTCCTTTCACAGTTTATTGGCCAGAATGTGAGGAGGCATGAGCACTGGCTGAGCCAAGACTCCAGGAGGGCACCCTGACCATGCATCCTGCTGCCCAGGGTCAGAAATCATGGCTGACTTCCACCCACATGACCTCCCCCAGGCCCTGAAAGACCACTCTCTCTGACTCAGTGCCTCTCCATGGCTATGTCCTGGTCTGAAACCCTGTCCTCAGGCTGCATATATGAACTGTCTACTTTTCTTGGGCTCAGACTCCGCAGCCCCAAAAACTGGACTCTGAACTCTGCACTTGGGTAGGAGGCTTCCTCTGGGCTCCCTTGACGATGTCCATCCTCTAATAGATCATTCTAGACATCATCTACTCTTGTCAGTAGATCTACCTCAGTGCTTATGCAGGTGCATATAGGAGAACAAAACCAGATTTGTTGAACAAATGAATATGAGTGAATGAATGAATGAGAGAAACAGCCCTAAGACCCAGATACAGAGATACCGGGGACACCAGGAATCCTAGAGGCTTCCCAGTGGAAACTCCCAGTCCATGCTCCACCAGGTAGATGTCTTGGGCTGGTAGAGAGGACGCTCTCTGATAGGACCAGCATGGGTAAAGACCTGCCCCACAGAGAAACACAACTTATGCTGGCCCTCCCTGCTGGCAGTCAGTCACACAGCCCTCTCCCCCACCACCATCACTGTGCAGTTCAGGGTAAGGAGCAGGGGTTTACAGGTAGCAGCCGAGAAGCTGTGCCAAGCAGGGCCCTCTCCTGTCCTCCAAAACATAGTTTAGATTTCAGAGCTGAATGCCCTCCACAGGTATGGACTGGTGTGTGGCTGGCTGTCCCTGTGGCTGGCACACAGCCTGACACACAACGATAGCTTGATGAACACCAGTGATCCCACTCTGGACCGTGCCTGTCCTTCCAGTCCCACCAGACAGAAGATCTCCCTCTCTGTCTTTCCTCCTCTCTGTATATCTCACTTTCCAAAAAAAAAAAAAAAATTGATTTTAGGAGTCCACATTGTGGCATAGCAAACTGAGCCTCCTTCTGTGGGGTCAGCCTCCCAAGCAGTTGTCCATTCGAGTCCTGGTTGGTCTTTCTATCCAGCTCCCTGCTGATGGTCTAGGATGAGCAGGGGAAGATGGCTCATGTCCTTGGACCTCTATGTCTGCCTGGGAGACCTAGAGGAGGCCCCTGGCTCTGGCCTCCTCATCGTGGAATGAATCAGCAGATGGAAAATCTCTAACTCCTTCTCTTTCTGTAACTTTGCCTCTCAGAGAAAGACATATAGAGAGAGGTCTTCCATCTGCTGGTTCACTCTATACATTGCTACAAGAGCCAGAGCTGAGCCAGGCCTAAGCCGAAAGCTTCTTCCAAGCTCCCACATAGAAAGGGCTCAAGCACTTGGGTCATCCTGTACTGCTTTCCCAGGTGCATGTACAGGGAGCTGGACTGGAAGTGGAGCGGCAGGAACTTGAAACAGTGCATATATGAAATGCCAGCTTTGCAGGTGGAGGCTTAACCCACAGCACCACAATGCTGGCCCTGAAGCATAGGGATTTAACCAGAGACAGACCTACATTTCAGAAGGTCAGCTTGGCTGCTGGGTGGAAGATAAATGGCTGAATAGGTAGAGTAAGGTATGGATCAGGGCATGGTCGAAGGGCAGACAGATGTGAAAGGATCTGGGAAATGCATGGAAGAAAGGATGGCCAGGCTTCAGCTTGGCATGTGGACGTAACAGGTGAGGACAGCAGGATTGGCAAGGGTCAGTTGCTGGCTTTAGGATGGGGCAATTGGTGGGAGGTGGTGCCTTCTTGAGGCAGGGGGCACTGTAAGGAAGAAGAGTCCTGGTTGGGCTGGGTTGGGCTGGGTTGGTCCCAGAGCCAGGGAGAGCCTGGGAAAGGGTATCTGGCAGGCAGTTGGACACATGGCCTCCACTCAGGAGAGAAATGGACTGGGGAAGGCTGTGGGTTCAGAAGCACAGAACAGCTGCTGGCAGAGCTACAGAGGAAATGGGGAGACGTGGAACACCTCTATGGAGAGCACATGGCACCTTGGGATCCCACCTAGCACTTGGGAGGGGGGAGATTCTCACCCAGAAGTGCCCCTGGCCCAGGGCTGGGGACCTCTGCACTGTCCTGGGAGCTCCCAAGGTCAGTTCCTGGAGGTGTAGGGACCTATGTAGGTCTCACTGTCCCTGGGGCCCACAGCATCCCTTTTGGCACATCAAGGCCTGTAGGGCTGGGGGTCAGTCCAACTCTTTGGGTTCTGCAGGAGAGAGGCAGGAAGAGGCAGAGATCTCCAGGGCTGTATGAAGAGCAGGAGCTCAAACTCTAGCCCCCACAGAATCAGACACTCAGATGCTGTGACCCTAAGACCCCAGGACCACAACCCACATGGACCTCACCCATCTGAGGATCCTGGTGACCGAGCCCACTGAGTTACCCAGCTGCACCCTGGCGAGGCTGACATTACTGTGGAGTGCCCGGGACCCTCGGTGGCTGTGAGCTCATCTCCTGGCAGATTTCCTGGGTGGGAAGAGGCTGCCCTTGCCGACTTGCCTCTGGAGGAGCCACAGGAATAGGGTGGCTGGGGTCGGGCCTCACGCAGAGACAGTGCTGCTTTAGGTGCTTCAGAGCTTCTGCAGCTAGAAGGCAGCGAGAGCCAGGCGGACCTTGGCAGAAGGGTTCTGCAGCAGCATTTTCTGCGGGGCAGCCAGAGGCTGGCGAGGGGAAGGGCCTAGGGCTTAATCTGAGCTTGCTTCCTGGACAGAGAAGGCTGTAGCTTCCAAGAGAGAGTGCAGCAGGGTGGGCCATGACCTGGCCCTCCTCAACTATCCTGACTCTGCATCTGGTGCTTGGGCCATATTAATGATTTAGGGAATAATTATTGTAGGGCCGAATTTCTTTTTACGAATGCCAGTGTTCCATCCTGCAATGAATTCCAGATGGTGGGAGCTCTTGGTGAAGGAGCAGGCTCCTCGGAGGATGGCCTGCCCCCTCCAGAGTGACAGCAGGCTTCGGCCACGCCAGCCCTGGCCTCCTGTGTGCTGCAGCCTTTACAAGCCACCCGACCCCTCTCCGCTTTGTTTAAAACCCTCTGCTTTTTTCCGTGCAGATGTTCCTGGGGGTGAGCGATCTTTATAGTTTGGAGAAGATTCTATCAGCTTTCCATGATATTGGGTTACTGTGTTTCTTGGGCTCCCCTCTTGGCTAATAGCCCTGGAAAGACCAAATCCTTCCTCAGACATTGCTAATGGAATGCAGAGAGGGCGGTGGCTGAGCCCCAGGGCCAGGGAGGGAGTCCAGGGCTCAGGCTGCGGCAAGAGGCAAATAAGGCTCCGTGTGTGTGCCGGCTTCCCTGGGGGAGTGGTGGGAGGCTGTGAAAAGTGCTGGGGATGTGCATTTTTCGATGATTATCAAAGGTGTTAAAATAGAGACAGAGGCACATGTTTGGCTTAAGGGTGGCAGAGGCTGCTGCACGGCTCGCAGGCTTCAGCTGTCTTGAATCAAAGCTATCACTTTGATACTGGAAAATTATTATGAAAATGTTAGTTTTGGGCCTGGGAGCACAAAGCAAAGGCAGCTTGGAAGGCCAGGGACTCTTCATTTAGCGTTTGTGCCAGGTCCAAAAATAACCTCCCCTAACCGGCGGATTTCACCTTGATCCAGGCTCCTAGGCGGCCCGGGCTGCGGGCGTGCCAAGCACGCACCATGTGGCAGTGGGGAGGGGTAGGGCTGCCAGGGCTTCCCCGCCGCTGGCGCATCCCAGGGCTCAGCACCTCCAGGCTTGCAACGGAGGTGGTGGCCAGGCAGGAAACGGAAATGATCACTTCCCAAGTTGTATAGGTGAGGACTACAGTGGTGACATCACTCCTGGACACCTGGGGGACAGCTTGCACTTGGCCGAGAGAGAGGGAAGGAAGCAGGGAAAGGGAGACCTGGGAGCATGGGGACCTGCAGGTGGGGAACGAATGACCTGTGGTCATCTGGGTGGCCCTAGGAGAGTGTGTGGGGTGGAGTAGGGAAATATGAGTGTGTGTAAGGGTATGTGTGTGTGTCAGGGGGTTGGAGCTGGGGCAGCTGGCACCCTGAGAGAGGAGGTCAATGAGGAATTCATTATATTAGACATGGAGGATTTGAACAACCCATACCCCTCCATGCCTCTCCAGGGGTGGCAGAAGAAGCCGGGGACTCTGTCCCAGCAAAAACATCAGCAAGAGTTGGGCAGTTAGTTGGGCCACGGCTTGTTCAGACAATGGGAGTAGGGAAGGTACTTGGTCTTTCACTCTGAGCAGAGGTGTAGGTGTGCGTGGGTTGAAGGGAGTGGCCCTGAGGAAGGGCTGGGCCCACCAGGTGGCTGTCATCGTGCCCTGGGGTACACCCACCATGCTCAGCTGTGGGCAGGTCGTGTTCTCAGATAGGCCACTTGGCTTCACTGCACACCACTCACACCCGTGTACTGGACGGACGCATTTGGCTGCCTCTGGCCTGCTGCACTGTGACTTTCAGAATCTCCCTCCTGCCTGCTGTCTCATCGCTGCCATCTCTGAGGCTGTACCCTCTGTGGACGGGGGTGAGCTGGTCTAAGTTTGCTCAGAGGATTCAAGGCCAAGTCCGCTGCTTTGTTGCGTGCTGCGTACTGAGCACACTCATTTCCAGGTCTGGGTTTCTTTCTCTGGTCAGGGTATTAAGGCTTTCTCTTCTCTGTGTCCTCACAGATGGTGCTCCAGTCCTGTCTTCTCTGGAGCTGCAGATGCTGAAACTCTCCCAGGCAAGAGGTGAGAAGCTTCACCATGAGCCAGCTCCTAACCAAGGCCATCTTGGAAAGCTCTGCCTGCAGAAGTCTGAGGAGACCTTGCTGAACACACTGCTCTGCCTGCCAGGGCCCTGCCTGTTCTCTCTGCTCCTCCAACCTTTTTGCATGTCTTTCCTTCCTCTCTTTGCTTGTCCTCTGTATGCAGGAAGCACGTGAGACCAGTGCTGTCCTGCCTCAGGACCTGAGCACCTGCTGCTCTTGTGCAGGGAGCGTGCTTCACTACCCTCCCTCTAGTTCACTCCTCTGCAGCTTTCAGGTCTCAGCTGAGCCATCGTTTCCTAAGAGAGGAGGCAACTTCTTCCCTGCGGCATTGTTCTCCAGCACCTTGGGGTACCCAGCTTGTCCCTTTCAAAGCTAAAGCTCAGTACCTGATCCAGTGCCTGATCAGCCAACAAAGACTCAGTCAACATTCACCCAACTGGCTGAATGAATCATCTGTTAGGCCTAGAGGTCATCGTTCACGTGTCCATGATGCTTGGAGGAAAATGGAGGCTCAGAGAGGGGGGGTGATTGTCCAGCTTCCGACAGGCAGAGTTCGGTTCAGAGGACTTGTACTGGGAAGCGGGAGGAAGAGGAAAACAGGCGACATGGGATCTCTGGCTTCAGCCTGCAAGCCCTCAGTGCTTTCACAAGGGGCACAGCGGAGGGGGCTGGGCTCGGTGGGCAGTCCGAAGCTTGCCCGCACCCCTGCCGCCTACAGGTGCAACCCACATGAGCAGGTGAAAATGCTGAGGTGCTGACAGCTCTCAACCCTGCACGCCCTAGGGCATGTGGTTTGGATTTGGTAGGGGTTTTTACTAGTTGTTTTAGAGACACTTAAGCCCACACATTACACCTTGAGCCCACCACATGGCTCCTCCAGGGCCTCATTGAGCCACCCAGGGGCATGGAGAGGGCATCCCACAGCCCTCCCTCAAGGAGCCGACACTCTCCTCTCCCAGCCACCACCAGGGGCAGTCAGCAATCCCTCCTGGCCTCTGATTATGCCAGAGACTGTACCTTGAGGATATGTAGCAGGGACATGCAGAGTCCCAGCCACATGTATCTTCCTGCCAGGTGTACCTTTGCTGGCTGGAGACAAAGGATTGTGCAACCTCTTCCTTCAGTCTGGGGTTTTGCTGAGGGGGAGAGCAAGGTCAGAAAGCAAGCTTGATTCTAGACCGCTGCATGCAAACTATCATAGCAGCCTCAGCTCTGTCAAGAGCCCAGGAAATCTTCAGAGCAGGGCAGAGGCTCAGCCACCTCTTCCTCTAGCCGCGGTCCTTTCTTGTGCCATCTTTTTAAAAAACATTTTATTATTATTATTAACATTTTATGATACAGTTCCACATTCCCTATCCCCTCCCCAATTCCCTCCCCACCACCTAGTTCCTCTATATCATTACTAACATATAGTTCTCCATATACAGTCATATGTCCATCATTGTGGGCATGGACAATGGCAGAGAGTCCGGAATCCTATTGTCAAGATATAGTGAATAGTTTCATTGTAAGTCCATCTTTGTCTGGAAGCAGAAATGCATACTACACTGCATCCTCACATCTGGATGTTAGTCTCCATTTCATAGCTACTATACAATCCCCTTAAATGAAAAGTCATAATACAAAATCAACAAAAGAAAGAAAAATAGAAATTTACAATGCCATGAAGTTAAATAACATGTTACTAGATATGGCAGTCTCCATTACACAGCTACTATACATCCCCTTAAATGAAGAGCCACAAAACAAAATCAACATCAGAGAGAAAAAAGAAACTAACGCCACCATAAAGTTAAATAACATGCTACTAAATGACTAACGTGTAGCTAAAGAAATTAAAATCAAGAACCTTCCTGAAGAAAATGATGCTACTCTATGATCTATGAGTCATTGAATGATTTAATCAGAAGAAAGTGTTTTGAAGAGATGAAAACAACAGAGAAAAACATAACCCTTGGGATATAGTTTCCGCTGATCTTTGTTGAAGTGTGTCTCTTCTAGACAATAAACTGATGGGTTTTGTTTTTTAATCCAGTCTACTAATCTATGACATTTGATTGAGGTTAAGCTATTTAATATGTATGGGTGATCTTTGGTCCTGTCATTTTAAGGATGGGTTGTTCATTGGTTTAGTCTTCTCTTGTCATTTTAGTGGGATATTTTTCCCATTTGCCTTTGGTTTTGTTTGGTGCTATTCCTCTTCTCTGTCAAGAGAACATCGTGAAGTATCATTTGTAGGGTAGGTTTGGAAGAGGCAAATTCTTTTAATTTTTCTTTACTGTGGAAGAATTTTATTTCATTTTCAAAGACAAAAGAAAGCTTTGCTGGATATGTTATGCTAGGCCGACCATTGTTTTCTTTTAGAATTTGGAATATGTCACTCCATTCACGTCTTGCCTATAGAGTTTCCTGTGAGAGATCTCCTGTGAGCTTAACTGGCATTCCTTTATATGTCAATTCATTTTTTTTCATGTGCACATTTAAGGATTTTTTCCTTATGTTCAATGGAAGAGAGCTTGATGATCATGTGTCTTGGTGAAGATCGTTTTTGATCAAGCCTGTTGGGAGTTCTGTTCCCCTCCTGGATCTTGTTTCCCAGATTAGGGAAAATTTCCTTTATTATTTCATTAAATACATTTGCAAACTCAGCTTCTCTTTCTGCACCTTCTGGGACTCCCATAATGCTTATATTTGGTCTCTTAATAGTGTCTTTTAATTCTTGAATACTTTTTTTGGCCTGATCCAGCTCTGCTTCCAGCTTTTTGTTTGCTTTCCCCTGGTGACAGGAAATATTTTCCAATTCTGAGATTCTTTCTTCTGCTTGCTTCATTCTATTTTGGAGACTCTCCATTGTACTTTTAATTTGCTCTACTGTGTTCTTAATTTCTGATATACCAGCCTTGATTTGCTTTATTGCTTCCTTACATTCTTTGAACTCTTGCATGAGCTTCTCATTTTTGGTCAGAAGCTTTAAAATGAGTCTTATGAATTCTGTGTCCCCCATTTTCTCGATGTCTTCCTCAGTGAACTCTGACGTTGGCATAGGGTTTTGCTCCTTTGCAGGGGAATTTTCAGTAATATTCATTGTGCCTTTGTCTCTTCTTTTGCTCTTGGTCATTGCACCTCTGGTTAGCAGAGTCTTCTCCTTCGCTCAGGTTTCTAAGCTGTGTCAGCCACAGGTCTACAATGCAATTTTACTTATTGCAGTTGGTACACAACTCTGGTTGCAGCCACTTGTGCCACAACCTCCAATGAGTTCCAGGTCTGGGTTCTTATGTTAGATTTCCACCGTGGTCTCCACAGCCCCAGCTCTTGGCTTACCACTCTCCATCTCCTGTGATACCGTGCTGAGGCTGCACTGTTGTCTCTGCAAGCTTCCTCCCACTTTTGGTTGGAGCAGGTCCCAGGATTAGAGAGACACCAGCTGTCCTATATAGTTAGGTTGTTGGTGGCGCTGATCTTGTGGGAACCTGTGGGACATTAGGTCTGGATGCCACACGGACCTATTTTGACCCGTACGATGCCACAGTCAGTATTATTTTCCTGTGGGACCAGTGCAATCCAGTTAACTCAGCGAGTTCTCGCGAGTTCAGCACATGTGCAGTTCACTGTTGTCCCCTGCAGTCCTAAAGCTATTGCCACAGTGTACAAAATGGTGCCTGACGTACCACCACTACAGTTCTTGATCTGCTGGCCAACAGGTCTTAGGGCTACCCAGACCTGTCTTGGGCGGAATCTGTAGAATGCCACGTCGATGCAGTTCGCCAAGTCAGAAATGTGTTCACTCCCAGCTCAGCATATGCTCAGTTCTTTCTCTTGCCTTTGCCTGCTTATGCAAAATGGCGCCCAATTCAGCTCTAGGGGGCTGAGTGGGCTATGAAATCCACCCTGTTCTCGCACTGCCCATCTGAGATCTGCTGCTCTGTCTCTGCTCCTGGTCAAATCAAACGGACCAGCAGGATGGACGGTTCTTTGTCTGGGTTCACCTCCCAAGCTCCCAGTGAAAGTCCCTTCCCACCTGGTTGCTGGTGGAGTTCCAGTTGCTGGTGGAGTTCAGATCGCTGTTAGCTGAATGCTGCTGGAGTATCAGTCATTGCAACATCACACCGTTGTGCCCGCTGCTTTCCTGTGTCTGTCAGTCTCCAGGTACCCCTCTGTTGTTCTGTCCTTTCCTATTTCCTGGAATATGTCCTCTCTGCTTCATCCTGATTAAATGTTTTTCCGTCCGTTTAAACGTGTCCGTACCCTATTCCGCCATCTTGATTCTCTCCTTCCTTGTGCCGTCTACCACCCCTTGGCCATGGGTGCTTCCTTTGTGCCCACGTGTGATCTTGCCATTTGCTCCTCATGTTTCCCGCCCACCACTGATCTTGTGTGGTAACCTCTTTACATTTGAAGTCTGTCTGCCATGCAGAGGGGCTGACCTGGCTGAATCAGAGTATGAGTTATGGAGATTTCCAGCAACCCTACTGGTTTTGTGTATCCTGGAGGTCCTGAGAGTCTAGGCTTTCATTAGCCTGGTAGCCTGTGATTGCGCTATTTGATCCTGCTACAAATTGCAAGGCCTTCTGACTCTCGATGGTTGCCCTGCACTGGGAAGTCTCCAGGCCCAACAGAGGCCCTGACACCTGGAGGGTTCCACAGATATTCAGAGCTGTCTGATTCTCTGATTTGACAGCTCTGAAATTCTGCACATTTGCAGATTTCCAGGATGCCTCGACATGTGCGTTTGGCCTTTATTTTCTGAGGCAACTTAAAACGGGGAGCAGGAATCAGGGTTGGGGCGGGAGAGGGGTGGCATGCCACATAGGTGGGCTGCTGCTTTCCTGCTCATTTCTGCCATTTGGATGTGGGGGGCTGGATGAGTGTTGGCAGTCAGTGTTCATTGGGGGCAGGCTGGTATATGTGATACGGTGTGGAAAGAGTTAGCAAAGATGACCAGCCTCCCATAGGTGCCATCCCAGACACCCTGTGTCTCTGGTGGGGATGCTGCAGCAGTCTTGAGAGTGCCTCTGGGTACCCCTTGCATCTGCTTAGGGATCCTGAGGAAGCAGCTGGGATGCACAGGATGTTTGAGTATGGGAAGATGTTCAGCGCTTTCCCTGGGCCAAGATGTAAGGGACATTTGAGCTGTCCTTCCACTGTTGACAATACGGATGCACCTGCCCTAGCAAGACAGCTGAGGTTTCCTCTGGAGGTGCAAGGTATGTCTGTTGTGGTTGGAAGCTCAGCCTCTGAGTGTGGGGGCAGACGCCAGGAGACCCCATCTCTGCCAATAATACCATAGGAGCAGGGGTCATGCAGGCAAGAGGGTGCCGGCATCCTGAGGACAGAGCTTTTGTGAAGATTTTAGTCTGAAGATCAGAGCTATGCACCTTTATAAATATACTAGCATACACAAGCAGCTGCAGCCAGAGTCAGTGTGGTGGTACAGCGGGCTGTTATTTTTTGTGATCCAAGCATCCTGAATAAATGCAGGTTCGAGTTCTGAACACTCTGATATTGATTCAGCTCCCCCTTAGTGCTCCGGGGAAGGTCCAAGTGCTTGGGACCCTGACATCCACATGGGAGACCCCAATAGAGTTCCCAGCTTCAGCCTTGACCATGACAGCTGTTTGGGGAATGAATCAGTGGGTGGCAGATTCTCTCTCTCTGTAACTGCTCCCTTTCAAATAAATAAAACAGTTTTTTAAAAAATTCAATCTTTTGCTGAACATTAATATTGTTGTGCAATATTGTTAGTTTTATCATAGCAATGCCAGCAACTATAAACATTTCTAATCACTTTCTTTGAATTTCTGCAAACTCACAAACTTGTAGCAGCACAGTCAGGGGCTGCCTGGCCCCGTGCCTGGAGCACACATGGAGGGGCTGATTTAGGCTGCGTGTCAAGTGTTTCCTGAATAAGTTCAAGGCGGAAGAATGAGTCAGCGTGCATGGCCACCTTCCCCCATTGAAGGCACCTGCTTGGTGCCTGGTGGGCTGCACACTTTATTGCACTGCCTGTGCGGTACTGGGCTCACTCTGCAGGCTTCCCTCTGCTGCCGCATCCCTCTCCCAGAAACAAATGCCTGAGAAGAATATCTCATTTTATTCTCCATTCTGCTCTGGAACTGACCCTGCAAGGGTCGTTCAGGTTGACAAAATGAACATTTCCTGTTGCTGTTTGCGGGAGCTGAGTGGGAAGCTCTGGTCCCCATCCCAGGCAGCTGACACCAGCCAGGAACCATCCCTCCCCCCAACTCCTCCAGGAGTGAGACCCAGCCTGCGAAACAGTTCTCAGACCTTTGACCCTGGGCGGATGATGGGGCACAAACTCAGCCTTGTGCCTGCCCCGCATTGCCGAGATCACCCTGGCAGGGAGATTTACAGTGGCAATCTGGAGGAAGGGATAGTTTGTCTTCCCCGGGAAAACTTGGGGAAGCCTCTGTTTGGGCCGCAGACCTCACGAGGATCTCATTAAAGGCCGATTAGTCAAACTAATTCCTGACATGACATCAGTTTGCATTAGACAAACAGCCCTGACTTTTCCAACACTCTCTTGGGAGTCAGGACTCGATTGTGTGACATCTATTGATACTAAATTGGGGAAATAGCTGACAAGACATTGGGCCGTCTGATGCCAGAGTGGTTGAGTGCTGGAAAATCATGGGGGTTGGTTTTATGTGGTTGTCAGGTGTTCAGCTCAGAAACCCCATGGGACAGCCTTTCTCAGCAAACTGATTGCTCTCGCTGTTATGTTGATTAAAGAAAAAAACTGAAGATCACATAGGGCCTTCTCTGTTGTTTGTGTCGATGCCAGCAGCCAGATCCAGCACAGAGTGGGCATTTGGAAGTATGGTGGAAAGGAAGGGGCTGGGGTAGCAGCCTGGCTTGCAAGCAAATGAACTGACTCCTCCAGGAGAGCGGAGGCCACAGGGCACATGTGACGCAGCGCCTGGGGCTGTGACAGGGAACAGAGCGAGCCTCAGTGTTTTCATGAGGGCAAATGGTGAGATTCACAGTGTGGGGTGATGATTAGAACACTGTAGAAAATTTGTAAGAAAGCAGAATTGAAAGGTTGGTTGATTTTGCAGTCAGGAGTTTTGAAATCCCTGGCTAGCTTCTTTATCACACACATTTGTCATGAAATTTTCGAAGTGCCCATCTTTTTTGAAAAACTTATTTTTATTTGAAAGGCAGATTTATGGAGCGAGGAGAGAAAGAGAGAGAGAGAGATCTTCCATTTGCTGATTGACCCTTCAAATGGCTGGGACTGGGCCAGTGCAGAGCCAGGAGCCTGGAGCTTCTTCCAGGTCTCCTACGCGAGTACAGGGGCCCAAGGTCTAGGACCAACTTTTGCTGCTTTTCCGTGCACAATATCAGAAAGCTGAATCAGAAGTGGAACAGCCAGGACTTGAACTGGAATCCACATGGGATGCCAGCACCACAGGCAGAGCAATATTTTACTACACCGTGGTGCCAGCCCTGTGTGCCTCAGCATCAAGGACAGGGACCCCACTGCAGGTGTGGGGGATGAGCCCCATGGAACTATTTGCATTCTCACTGCCATGTCTTCATCCCTTAACAACTGTCACCTTTTGTGAGTTAGGACTCTGAGGAGTAGGATCAGGACTCTGCCCATTAAAGGGTTAAGATGCAGCCTGCTACTGGAGACCTAGGATGAGGTTCAGGGCTCAGTGTGCCATCCAGGGTCAAGGTTGAGTCCATTAGAGAATCAGATCTCTGATTGTGATCAGGGTTGGGGCTTAGCCAACAGCCACCTCAGGACACCACCTGCTTTCCCATCAAGCTGGGGGCAGAGACCCGTCCTCAACCAGCGCTCTTTTCCTCATGTTGTTGCACAGTGCATTGTCAGACAGAATGGAACTCTGCTGATTGGCATCAGGAAAGAGCAACCTCTTTGCAGGATTCTCTGGGAGCAAAAGAACTAGGCCAAGGGTGGCTTTCTGAGAACAGCTCCACGGGCTTTGTAAGTTGTGAGCTTCCTTGCACTGGGGGTATGCAAGCACAATGTTCACAACCTTCACATCCCACAGAGGAAATGAAGAGTGTGCCCCTACAGGGGTGAGCTACAAAGGAAAGCTTCAGAGGCAGTCAGAGTCAGCCTAGATGGCAGCTGCCAGAGGCTCGCCAGGGGCTAGTCTCCAGCTTCCTGTTCCCTGGGTCTTCAGCTCTCCCGGGCCAGGCCCATCCGTCAGCAGCACTGCCTGTCATTGGTGCTCCAATGGCCTCTGGGCACCAGGGTCTGCTGCTTGGTGAAAGCCCATATTAAAATTAATCTCATTTTTACGATGGCCCCATCTATCTTGTGTCCGATGGGAACTCAGGGGTCACTGTATTTTTGTTTACTGTCAGGCTACTTCCTTCGGCCATAAATTGTTTTGCTTCCCTGCTGAGTCGCAACCCTGGAGAACAACCCAGTTGAGCTTTTTGTTTTTGTTTTGGTCTTTTTTTTTTTTAAGGCAGCTCTGGCAGGTTGCCTCATTTCTCCAACCCCTGGGGCTTGATTTTCCCCATCTCTAGCTGGCAATCCCTTGTGTCCCTCTTTACCTCTCTTCTTGCTTAGAGAGCTCACGTTGTCAGCAAATTGGAGAGATTTGTGCTGAGCATGGGCAGAGCTTGGGCCACTGGGCAGCAGAGCCCTGTCCAGTATGAGAGATGAGTGGGACGTGCAGGTGGTGCTGCTGTTCCTTTGGCCCATCTTTCTCCAGGCACCCTGTTCCCAGGAACTCCTACCACCCTACAAAACCCAGTTTCAACCAGGCATGCCCCAGGAAACCTCTCCCGACCTTCTTTCGAGCTGAGTTAGTTGTTACGCCATCTGGGTCAGCACAGAGCACATCCTTAGTGAGGTCTCGCCACACTGTTTTTGATGGTCTGTGCATGAGCTGTTCCCTGAGAGTGGGAAACATATCTGTGCTGGGGCCCTAGGGATGCCCTAACACAGTGCTCCAGGTTGAAGTCCATGAATTGGTGAGGTCACACTCCTGCCCAAGCTTCTAGGGGAGGGACCTTGCCTGCAGCCTCAAGTGGCCACAGGCCTTGCCTGTAGAAGCAGGACTCTTCTCTCTGCCTCAGTGGCTGTGTGTCTTCTTGCAGGGATGCCACTGGGTTAAAGGCCCACCATCTTCCTCTGTGATGTCGGATGCAACCTGTTACAGCAGCCACAGCTGCTTCTAAAGAGACACAGTCTAGGTATTGTGCCAGATTTTGAAATCCCCAGATAACCATCAAGTCTGAAGTCAAAGCTCAGGCATAAAGGTGGTTTATTTAGATTAACCTAGGTTTCCCAGCCACCTCCCCTAGCCCAGCAGGGCTGGGCGGAGGAGGGGCAGCCGCTGCAGGATCTGCAGGGAAGGCAAAAAAGGAGCCAGAGAGAGAGCCCCCTAGTTCTTACACATTTCAGGCTATTAATTATATAGTCATGATTTAGCAGGCTTCTATTGGTGGGTCTGAAGCAAGCAACTTTCAAAAAGTACAAATCGATGAGCTATAGGACGGTGAATCTTATCAAACACCAGGTACCTCCTTCCTGAGGAGTGTTCTGCTACGTGACTTGCCAGGTGTCCTGCCGGGTGTCATGTAGACTATCAGGCCTGGAGTTCACACAGCCCCCAGCCAAGCCATTAGGGCAGGAGTTACAAAAGGCAGAAAACACCTAGGCTCTTCAAAGGTACTGGTAGTCGGGACTTCAACCTGACTTTTGCAGGGGGGAATATAGCTTGGCCCATGAGATCTCTTCATCACTAACTTCTTGGCACCCTGTGCTACCCTTAGCACCGTAGGTGCTCAAGAGATGGTGTCAAATGAGTTAACATTTTGAAAAAAATACATATTTATTTTTATTTGAAAGACAGAATTACAGACAGAAAGTGCTTCCGTATGCTGGTTCCCTCCCCAGATGGCCACAATGGTTGGAGCTGGGTCAGTCCAAAGCCAAGAGCCAGGAGTTTCCTCCAGGTATCATACATGGGTACAGGGGACCAAGAACTTGAGCTACCCTCCATTGCCTTAATAGGTCATGACAAGTAAGTTGGAATTGGAAACGGAGCAGCCGGGACATGAGCTGGTGCTCATATGGAATGTTGGTGCCATGGGCAGAGGCTTAGCTTAGTATGTCACAGTGCTGGCCCCAAGCGAACACTTTTGCAAAATGATTAGATAAGCAAATAACACATTAGGTAGTGAAGAATTAAAGAGAGATAAGTTAGTGAAGGAGGGACTAACTGCATCTGGGGCCCTCTGTGGGGGTTTGAGGGATGAGTAGAAGTTCAACTGAGAGAAGGAAAAAAAGGAACAAGTGGTGTACACGAAGGATTTTTCACAAGGATCTGATAGAATGGCTGAGTCTGGGGGTTCATTTTATCCATGGCCACAGGGCCAGTAAGCAGCAGAACCAACAACCCAGCTCCAGCAAGCGTGACTCCATTATTGTGTTTCTCTTGTGTATTAAAAATCAAGTTCCTCTGTCACCTCTGGGAGACTGTGCCTCCTTTCTTTTTAAAGATTAATTGAAACTAAGAGTTACAGAGAGAAGAGTTGAGGGGGAGAGAGAGAAAAAGAGAGATAGAGATCTTCTTTTTGCTTGTTCACTCCACAAGTAGCTGCAAAGGGCAGGGCTGGCCCAGGCTGAAGCCAGGAACTTCCTCTGGGTCTCCCATGTAAGAGGCGGAGCACATGTACTTGAGTCATTTTTCAGTACTTTCCCCGGGCCACGAGCAGGGAGCTGGATGGGAACCAGAGCAGCTGGAGCTCACATGTATACCCTATGCGATTCCACAAAGCAAGCCCTGTGCCTCTTTCCTTGGGACTGTGCCTTGAACTGAGAGTCATGGACACTTCTCTCTCCTGTTGTGGGTCAGTGCTGTGAAGTTGTTTCTACTCTGTACCATTTCTCATTGGCTTGTGGAGGCAGGGGGCACATCAGTGGGCTAGCCCTTCTACTCATGATGGAGTACGGGACTCTTCCCTTATCTCCCACCAGTGGGTTTGGGTGGCTGACCGAAACCTGTTTTGTCTTTGTATGCCTATGTATGTTAAAGCAGAATTTATAAATTTGGCACAGGAAGAGATGAACAGTAAGTAATAAAACAGCACAAACCCAACAGCTGTAGAAAGCATGGGTGGCTCTGGTTTTTCTCTCTCTGAAGATGTCTTAGGTTTCTAAGTTTCAGACGACAATGAATCATGGGTAAGCGTAGCCACAACAAGCACAACGTCAGTAAGAGGGGCTGCCACAGAGGGAAGGGGCCGGGCCCAGCCGCTACTTGCCCGTCCCCCACCAAGTGCTCCACATTCAACAACTCCTCCAGAATTCTTACAAAGCATGCATGCATGGACCAGGATTGTGGCACAGTGGATTAAACTGCCACCCCCATGAGGTGGCAAGAGAGGATCCCCACATGAGCACTGGTTTGAGGCTGGGCTGCTCCACTACCAATCCATTTCTTTACAAATGCACCTGGAAAGCAGCCAATGATTTCTCAAGTAGTCAGTCCTTGCCATCCATGTCAGAGACCCGGATGAAGTTCCAGGCTTCTGGCCCATCTTGATGGTTGAGATCATTTGGACTCTTCAGCGGCCTCCGCTGAGGGTACTTGGGTCTTCACCTCCATCCCTGCCCTCCACCCACATTCTCTTGGCCTCCGTAGCCTTGGCATTGCACTCCTGGGATCTTCAGCAGCTCCTGAGCAAGTGGGGCCAGCCCCCACATCTCATCCTTCAAGCTTTCCTCCGAGGCTCAGCTCCGCAGTTCCAGGGCTGGGCCAGTGGAGGCTGGCATTGGAGACCCCCAGGATTTGGCCCCAACCTGTTTCCAGACCTCTCTCCCACCTCTGTTCACACATAGGCTGTGCTCTGGCCCAACTGGACGACACATGTGAAAGAAGAAAGGAAAAGCCATTAGGCCCTTGGATGCAAAACCAGTGTTGGAAGCCGAGTGTGTGGCTCCGTATAGTGGGTGATGCTTTTTCCACCATGTTTCCTGAGTGTCTTCCCAGGCCTCCCGTTGCCCATTGCTGCCGTCCAGCAGCCGCCCCTTAGCCTCCTCATTTTGCCCCAGAGCCTGGGGCCACGCAGAGTCCCAGCTGTCCTTTATTCTATGCTTCCTTTTTTGGCTTTTATCAATGTTTCCCTATTTTATTTCTTTCAAAGAAGATTTATTCATTTTATTTGAAAGGCAGAGCTACAGAGAGGGAGAGGCAGAGGCAGAAAGAGAGATCTTCCATCTGCTTGTTCAATTTCCAAATGGCTGCAATGGCCAGAGCCAGGTAAGGTTGAGCCAGGAACTTCTGGGTCTCTCATGTAGGTGCAGGGTTCCAAGCACAGGAGCTATCCTCTGCTGCTTTCCCAGGTGCATTAGCAGAGAGCTGGATCAGAAGTGGAGCAGCCGGAATATGAATTGTTGCCCATATGGGATGCAGTACCCCATAGTGCCAGCCTCCTTGTTTATATTTCTTTGTCTATAGCTCCTATGCGAGGCACTGACGTCCTTGAAGGAGTAAGCTGTTGGTTGTTCTTTCATCCATTCCATTGAGTGGCTCAAATAGCAGGTCTTTCCCTGTGATGTGCTGATACACACACTAGTAAGATGAAAGCTTGCCTGCATGGAGTTCAACTCTCAATGAAGACACTGAATTAGAAGTCCAGTAGTAGGGCTGGTGCTGTGGTGTAGTGGGTAAAGCCACCATCTGTGATGCCAGCATCCCATGTGGCCACTGCTTCATGTCTCAGCTGTTCCACTTCTGATCCAGTTTCCTGCTAACGTGCCTGGGAAAGCAACGGAGAATGGCCCAAGTGCTTGGGTCTCTGCAACTTACTTGGGAGACCTAGAGGAAGCTCTTGCCTCAGTGTTGTAGGGTTTTTGACCCTGAATACGGCAGCAACCTCAATTCTTGTCTCGCAGGAAAGAAGAATTTTCGTGTGGACACAGTTTAGTTTTAAAGCAAGATTTATTAGAAAAGTTGAAAAAGGAGACTCCCGTCCTAGTGACAGGAGGGGGTTCTGAGATAGAAAGGACCCTTACCCCCTGTCATAGTGGCAGGTGGAGAAGTGGAGAAAAAGAAACCTGTATTAATGATGGGGAAAACACCTTTTAAAGATTTACTTCAAAGGGGCTCTCCAAGGACAAAAGGAATTTCCTGGTCCCCCTGGTATTTGGCTTTGGGGCAGAAGACCAGACAGGTGTCAGACATTGGACATTCCTGGCCTTGGGCATATGAGTACTACTTCCTCCAGTCCTTCAATGATAAGGAGACCAGCCTGAGGCCCTCCCACACAATGGCCAGAGATAATGGCTGATACTTCAGGTGGGGAATTGATATGCTAATGTCACCCTTGTCCCTTGGAAGAGACGTACTCTGGTGAATCCAAGACATGGTGGAGAAAATACCCTTTTATATTTGAGAGAAAATGATGACTTAGAATACCCTAACTGCCTACTACCCAGTCTAACTCCTCTCTCATCAGCTGGTATGGTCACCTGGGAAGTGAAGCAGCAGATGCAATATTTTTCTCTCTCACTCTCTCTGTAGCTTTGACCTTCAAATAAATACAGAAATCTTTGTTTTAATCATCATCATCATCCTTTAATTGTGGTGCCTGGGGCCGAGCCCCCACTGTGATGGTGGTATCCCATATAGATGCAGGCTTGAGGCCCAGCTACTCTATTTCTGCTCAAGCTCCCTTCCGACCGGCCTGAGAATGCAGCAGAGGATGGCCTAAGTGTTCATGTGGGAAATCCGGATGAAATTCCAGGTTCCTATCTTCAGTTTGGCCCAGCTCCGGGCATGTGGCCCTTAGAGCAGTGATGGAAGATTCTGTCTCACTGTTTGTAACTCTGCCATTCAGGTAAATAAACAAACCTTTGAAAAGAAATCCTTAGTGGTGGTCCCTGGGGCTCACTGACACCTGGGGGATTGACTGCTTTCACCATGAAGGGAAAAACAGGAAAAATATCCTATACCTGCTCTCAGGGCCTCCACTCCAGAGCCAGGAAGCCTGAAAGTGGGAAGGAGTTAAGCACCTATTCTGTGTCTGCGGAAAGGCCTCTCAACTCCTGTGCCACCAGCGCCCCCAGCTAACCATGAGTGGCACAGCGGAGTGGAGCCACAGAGCAGACCAGCTGTGGAGTGCTCTGTGCTCCCACAGTCCTTGGCCATGGCTAGGGTCATGGGGCCTCCTCTCCCCGACCCTGCTGAGGAAGGCTGGGGTGGAGGCTGCCAGGAAATGGCCCCACTGAGTAGAAGGCAGTATCTCCTGCTCAGCTACTCTAACACACAGTTTCCTATTTTAGACTTGTCACTGGAGCAGGATGGCGTCTGGCCAGCCAGCCTCACGGTGGGAAGGCCGCTGTATTTTGGAGTGAAAACGACCCAGGCCTATCACACAGGAGCCTCCCACTGGGCCTCCTACGTGCCCACTGCTATGGCTGCCCTGGCTCCTCACAACCCTGGAGCACTGAGAAGTCACCCAGGCTCTGCCCCCGGGAGGGAGGTGGAGAGCTATCATGGGGATGTATGTACTAGAGCCCTCGTTCTCAGGTGCAGCCATTCTGGATCATGTTTTCACAGAAGAGCAATTTGGAAGTCTCTTCTTCGTCTGTTTTTCTTTCTTCTGCCTGCAGCAGCAGATTTGTGGTACTGGGGACAGAAGGAAAAGAAAGGAAAAACTATTAGATCTTGAATGTAAAACCACAGGACTTTTCAAAAAAATGTTTATTTTTCTGCAAAGTTTGTTTTTCTTCCAATGAGAGCCAGGATGCTCTCTAACGTAGGTCTCTGCCGGCAGCTGGGAGCAGTGGAAAAGATTGCGCCGCATGGGAGGAGTCTGCTGCTGGGAGCACACGTCTTCTTGTGGGGGCTCTGGGAGGTGACAGCACAAGGAGGTCAACATATGGCCCTTCTTCCACACTTCAGAGCGAAAATGATGACAACCACTTCTTGACTGCACACCAAGTGCTACACACCGAGCAGGTGCTTCTCACAGGTTACATTGGCTCCTGGCCAGGAATCTGCGAGGTTGATGTTGTGAATGCCATTTCACAGAAGGGAGAGAGAGAAACTCCCATTCGTTGGTTGACTCCTCAAATGCTTGTGAGAGCTGAGGCTGGGCTGGGGTTGGAGCCAGAAGCCACAAACTTAATCCAGGTCTCCCATATGGGTGACAGGGATCCCATTACTCAAGTCATCACTGCTGCCACCCAGGGCTTGTCAAGTGGATGTAGTAGAGTTGGAAAGCCTGAACATCTGCTGTGCTCCTTGGAGCTGGACAAACAGGTAGAGGTTGGTTCCTGAGTCTCTCATGATGACTTAGGAGCCCCTGATGACTTCTTCAACCTCACTTTCCACATCTGATGTATGGATGACAGTAGTATCCACCACACAGGTCTGCAGGAGCTTAGATGGGATACTGAGCATGAAGCATTCAGCCTGTTGTGTCCAGCATACAGTCAGAGTCCAATCAGTGTCCATTGTTGACCTTGTCATTACCATGGCAACAAGTCCATGGTCAACCAGTGCTGGCTGAGCTGAGCCATGGCAGCCATGAGCAAGTTTATCTCTGGGAAGCCAAGGTTCTTGAGAAGCGCCAGGGGAGCCACTGGGCCTGCCCCTCCTTTTGGTAAGAGAGGGAAATCTTACCATGCAGTGTTTTGAATGTCACAGTTCCTGCAAGGGGCTGCTCCTAAAAGAAATTTTCCGTGCTTGCGCCAGGTCAACTGTGCCCTCTCCTCTTTGAGCTCCCGCAGCACGTAGCGCCTGAGCGGCCATGGAGCACTTGATGACAGACTGTCTGGCCTGCCCTCTGATTGCTGTCTCTGAGGATGGGCTGGCCCGCCCTGCTGTATCACAAGATCTGTGAGAGGAATGATTACCTCTCATCTAGCTCTCTCCAAACACCTCACGCAGTACCATCTACACAGCAGGAACTGCTAAGTGATATGTTGATCTGACCTGACTTGACACGCGGGGAGCTGCACCTGTTGTGCAGGAAGTGCTAGGATTGCAGGAGAAATGCCACCAAAAGATGGGATTCACTGAAATGGCCTCATGAGTAGTCACGAAGAAGGAAAAATAATGTTTAATTTACCTTATAGAAATCAAAGACATGTAAGCTAAGTTGCATTCTGTTTTTCTTATTCACAGGCAATCATTTAAAATGATAAAAGTGGGGCCCACATAGTGGAACAAGCTCTTTGCTCCTGGCTTCGGATTGGCCCAACTTCTGCCATTGTGGTCATTTGGGGGACTGAACCAAGGAATGGAAGATTTCTCTTTCTCCCTCTTCCTCTCTGTCCCACACTGTAACTCAAATAAAACAAGAAACTCTCTAAATTTTTTTTTCTCAAAAACATAGTAATAAAAGTGCAGGTAGAGAGAGTAGAGGGCTGTCTCAGCTATTCCTGGAGATTTGTTCCATGATCATTTGCAGGGCACAGAACCAGGTGAAGAAATCTACACTTTTGGCTCAATAATTATACTTCAGAAATCTTTCTCAGGAAATAGCAAGAGACACAGCATGTCTATGCAAAGATGGCTGTCACACTGCGACTTTTTCTTTTTAAAGATACATTTTTGTTGCGTTAAAAGGCACAGATACAGAGAGATAGAGGTCTTTTATCTGCTGATTAATTCCGCCAGAGCAGGCAAAGCAGCAGGGTCATCCTGCTGAGGAGTCCTGCCCTGCCCCTGGTCCTGGGTTCTGGCCCCTGGCCTACAGTTGAGGCCACAGCCACCCCCAAGGCTGGGCTAGGCAGACTGGGGGTGATGACAGGGTGGCTCCAGGCTGGTGATACAGGATGACTTGGTTTCCTACTCACAAGGCAGCCAGTTCCTGAGTGCTGGGCCAGGAACCTGGAGGGAGGCCCTGTCTCCATCCAGCCCTGACCTCAGCCTCCTGCAGCACCATGGGAGGGTGGGCCTGGAACAAGATGTTCTCCAAGTACCCTCCCAATGCTGGCTAGGAAGAATGTGTAAAGCTCTCTCCCTGTTCCAGACTTGTCAGGCTCCTGGGCACCCTTGGGCCTTCACTCTTCTTTCAGGCTTTTCCACCCACTCCCCTGGCCTCTGCTTCTTCCCTCCTTGGAGTTCCAGTCCCAGGCCATTTCTGAGACCCCAGAACCACAGCTATGTATCTAACTGGCTGTTGGGTTTGCTCACGGGCTAAATTACCATCCTGTTCGGTCCTTATTGCGTCCGTTTAAGTGGTGGACATCATTCCCATTTTACAGAGGAGGAAACTCAGGCCCAGTGAGAAACAGGGGGTTGTCTATGGTCCTGTAGCTTCTTTGTTGGGCTCGCCTCTGCTTTCTCGGGGTCAGCAGGGAGACCTGGCTGTACCACTGTTCTTCCCGCAGGTTGGGATGGACAAGTGCTTAGTGGAAAGGGTCCCAGCCAGAGCAGACCATGGAGGGCTGGCTTCAGGATATTATCCAGGGTCAAGGCTGTCTCTGGGTCTGTTTGTCATCACTCCCTCCCTCTCCTGTGCATGGCACTTCCTATTCCTACAGAGAACTGCCAGATTCTGTCTCCCGTATTCCTAGGGCTTTTCCAGAGTCCCTCTCTTTGAGCATGCTAATGAGCTCAAGGTTGGGCACAGAACCAAAGCTAGACTGCGTATGTAATCCTTACCCAGATGGGAGAATGAAAGTGGGGCCATCTGAGGTCATCCTTCCTTATCCTAAGTTGTGGGAGGAAGCTGTGTGGCTGCAAGGAACCCACCAGAACCAGAGCACACAAAAGAACAGTAGTGAAAACAGGTGAGTGTACATGATGTTCTGGTATCAGGGCCGCTATTGGACTTTCTAATACAGTGTGTCGATACAGTCTCTTCTTTGCTCAGCCACCTCATGTTGAGTTAGTGTCAAATACAACTGAGAGGGCCCTGTGGAATACCCAAGGCTAGATTGGAAGGAAATCAATCATGGAAAGTCAACCCAATGGGACCCAAATGGATGGACCACACCAGTGTGATTCAACCCAATAGATTCTAATCCAAATAAAACCACCAATGAAACCTAGTGGACAGGGTTGCTTGGCTCCCAGGCCTGCTGCCTCTGAGTCGGGGCAGCCTTGAAGGAGTTCTAAATAGTATTCAGGGACTCAGGCTCCACCTCTCCTTGACCTACTCATGGGTCTGGGAAGAACTGCACTCGTCTGTGGAGCCTCACTCCCCATCTGACACGGGAAGTGAGATGCATCTTCCCTGACAGTACAGTGAGAGAATGGATGGGCAAGAAGTAGTCATGTGGGTTGCCAGCACCTGTGGGAATAATCTGAAGTCCTGCTCCCCTTCTGATGTTCCCTGCTGCCCCTCCGTGGGGATTCCTGATCATCACATTGGTGGGGGCGGGGAGGGGGCAGTTGGGAAGTGGGGAGAGGCTGAGAACCCCTTAGATTGAGTTTTATATGCACTGTGGTGGAGGCAGTGCACCACAGATCTGTTGGACAGATGCCTGTGAGTGAAATGTCTGAGTGATGAAGGTGTATGTATTGTCGAGTTTGATAGATAATGCCAAAGAAGGCTACCCCAATTTGTGTCCCTCCCTCACCCTTGGCCCCAGAAGTACCAAAGCATTCTCATTGCTTCAAATCCTCTCCAAAACACATCATTATTAATTTCATGTGGCTTTATTTTATTCTTTTAGGAAATACTTACTTTCATTTTTATCTAAGAGAGAGAGAGAGAGAGAGAGAGAGAGAGAGCTGTTTCCCCAGCTTCTGGCTTATTCTTTAAATGACTCCAATAGCTAGGGCTAGGACAGACTAAAGCCAGAAGTTTAGAATTCCATCTGGGTCTCCTGTGTTGGTGACAGGAGCCCAATTAGTAGAGCCATGATCTGCTGCCTCCCGGGATGCAATAGCAGACAGCTGCATTGGAAGCAGAGTAACCAGGATGCAAATTGTATTGTGATACAGGATGTAAGCATCCCAAGCGGTGACTTAACTCCTGTAACTTAACTTGTTCTATTTTGCTTGAAATTCTGGTCATTTTGGTGGGTATGTAGTATTCTTTCTTTGTGGTTTTAATTTGGATTTCTCTGAGGGCACATTTTCATAACTTATTAAGCATTTAGGCTTATTCCTTTTATGAAATGCCTTTTGAAATCTCTCCCTTGATTTCTAATGGCTTCTCCTTAGATTTCTTGTGGCTAGTGAAATATTCTGGAACAAATTTTTTGTCAGTCATGTGTATTGCAGTTATCTTTTTTCCATTATGTAGCTTTTCTTCACACTTTCAGTAAAGTCTTAGGAGGAACAGAAATTCTTGGTTTTGGTACAGGATTTGCATTCCTGAAAATGCAGGTATCTTAGAACACTTCAAGGACATTATCCCTTCCCAAATGTATTAAATTAGTTTTGTATCTTTTTAAAATTTATTTTTATTGGAAATTCAGATCAGATTTACAGAGGGAAGGAGAGACAGAGAGAAAGATCTTCTATCCACTGGTTCACTCTCCAAATGGTCACAGTGGTCAGAACTGAGCTGATGCGAAGCTGGGAGCCAGGAACTTCTTCAAGGTCTTCCACGCGGGTACAGGGTCCTAAGGCTTTGGCCCATCCTCTGCAGTTTTCCCAGGCCACAAGCAGGAAGCTGGATGGGAAGAAGAGCAGCCAGGACATGAACTTGTGCCTGTATAGGATCCCAGAGCTTGTAAGGTGAGGATTTAGCCACAGAGCCATCATGTCAGGGCCAGTTTCATATCTTTTAATTATTTGTATTTCCAATCCCATAAGACATTACTATTATTGTTTCATACCACAAATAACTCTCTAAATTTACCCAGATAATCACCCTTACATTTTTTAACTTCTCTAAAGCTTCTGTGGGATAATTTTCCTTTAAACATTGCTTAATATTTCTTAAAGTTCAAGATTGCAAGTGGCAAATTCTCTTGTTTTTAAAAAAACATCTAGCTTCTCATCTGGCCTCAGCCTTGAACCTTGCAGCTGCTACGATGTTGATGCCCAAGAACTGGATTGCCACGTATGAATTCCTCTTCAAGGAGGGTGTGATGGTGACCCTAAGCACCTAGGCCCAACAGACAAGTATGTGCCCAACCTCCATGTCAAGAAGGCTATGTGATCCCTCAAGTCTCGAGGCTACATGAAGGACCAACTCACCTGCAGACATTTTTTACTGGCACTTTACCAACAAGGGTATCCAGTATCTCCGTGGTTACTTCCACCTGTGCTGCAGCTGAGCTTACCCCGGCAGGCATTGGCCCAGTGTCTGCAGAGGCAGCAACCTTCAGAGACACCTACAGAACAGAATGCTGTGCCCCCTGGTGGTGACAAACACATCATTATTAATTTCATGTTGCTTTATTTTACAGGTAGATTTGGTCATGGATGTGGTCAGTCACCTCACTCAAGTTGGAAAAGATTATTTTGTGTCAGATTTTAAAAAGTTTAAAATGTAACTTCAGTTTTTGAATAATATTTCTCCAGAGAATAGAATTGTAGCATAAATCATTTTATTTCAATTGTTTGGAATTATTTATTGTCTTATGTTTTCTATTGTTTCTACTGGGAAGTTAGCCATCAGTTTACTTGCTGATATTTTGAAAGTAATATATCTATTTCTTTAAATTTCTTTTATTAAAAAGATTTTATTTTATTTTAAATGAGGTATTTATTTTTACTAGAAAGTCAGATACAAAGAGGAGGAGAGATAGAGAGGAAGATCTTCCATCTGCTGGTTCACTCCCCCAGTGCCCACAATGGCTAGAGCTGAATCAATCCAAAGCCAGGTGCCCGGACCCTTCTCGAAGTCTCCAACATAGGTACAGCGTCCCAAAGCTTTGGGCTGTCCTCAAATGCTTTTCTGGGTCATAAGCAGGGAGCTGGATGGGAAGTGGAGCAGCCAGGACACAAACCAGTGCCCATGTGGGATCCCAGCACCTCCAAGGTGAGGACTTTGGCCACTAGGCTACCATGCTGGGCCCAATTTATCTTTCATTTTTTTGATGATGTTTACATAGTTGATCAGCGTGGGAAAGATCAAGGATTAGCGGAAAGTGGATGTGACCACTGTTTCCAAATTTTCTTTTTCTTCCTTCTATTTCTGGGGGAAAGGGGAAGATAAGAGAAGCCACACATAGCCTCCCAACTGCCTCAGTATCCAGGGGTGGGCCATAGCCACCCACTGTCATCCCAGGGTCCCTGATGTAGAGCATGCTCCAAGAGTTCTACTCAAGTGGTATTGATAGTTCTGAGATGCTGTTGATCTTGCTAACCCAAAGACGAGGAAGATTTCCAAGGTCCACTGGTTGACATAGTCTACCTTTGAGTCTCCGTTCACCTAGATATTTGCTGTCAACGCTTGGCTAGAGTAGTTGACCAATTCATTTTGTCTTCTTTCCTCTGCTATGGTGTCAGATGTCCTCTGCAGGTTCCAGTGAGCTTGTCATATCCTCCGTGTGCATCTGGGCATGCCATCTACTGCTCCATCTAAGCTACTGAGGAGACCCACAGATCCTGCAATTCTCCCCATGGTTGGAGTTTTGAGTCCAACAGTTCAGTTGGGAAGATCCCCAAAGAAACCTCATCTGCAGTGGTTCCAGACCCGATTTTTGTGTGTGCTTTCCAGTATGGGATCTGGCTCATTTTGTCACCCATATCAGCCTATGCACACACTGGTAGTTGCAATTGCTGGGTCAGTTCTATCTCCAGCCCCATCTCTTACACAAACTGATGGATGCTGCAGCCAAGCCCCACCCTGCCCACTACACACTTGGCCCTCACAAGCACCAGTGGAAGCTATAGCCTAGTTGGAGTGACCTGAAATAATCCCCATCAGGCCTGCCCCTAGAACTGGTTCCTGTGCTTGCCAATATGGGCAGCAGAGGCCCAGTCCACCCTGCATCCCATTTGGCTCTTGTTATATATCAATGGGCATTGGAACCTAGTTTAACCCAACTGATCCATATTCATGCTGGTGGATGCTACCACCTATCTATCCAGGCCCACCCCTAGCCCTGGTTCTCATGCTCACCAGTGGGAGTTGCAGCCCATCAGAGAGGTGTGTACAGTTTCCCTACTGGGCCCACTCCCATTCCTGGACCTTGCACTCTGCAGGTGATTCTGCAATCCAGCTTGACAAGATTTGCCCATAGTCCAATCACTCGTCAGCCAATGCTGCAGCAAAGCCCAACCAGCCTGCACAGTAATATATGTCTTTTTAAAAATCTTTAATTTATTTTAATATTTTATTGGATTTTATGAAGTTTTTATTGATTCTGTGGTTTGCTATCTTTTCGCAGTTCTGGAAAGTTCTCGGCTATTACCTTTGTAAGTTGCATGAGTTCCATACGTGAGTTCTCTCCATCTGGTATTCTTTAGACCTGTCTTAGATTCTGTATTTTACCTTCTGTTTCTGTATGTTATTCTGATTATTTCCTTTTATTCTACTTTCCAACTCACTGATTCTATCCTCAACTACATCTAATTTGCCATGAAATCAATCTGATGATCTGCTAAGCTGTTAACAATAGATATTTTAATTTTCAGTTTTAAAATATTCGGTTAATACTTTGTCATTTTGCTTTCTATGCTGAAATTTCTCATTAAATACAGTAATCATGACTCTTTTAAAAATCCATGTCTGTTCCTCTGTGGGTCTGTTTGGTTGTCTCTTATTTTTTAACCCATATCATATTATATGTCTAGGATATTTTTAATTGAGTTCTAAACAATGTATTAAAATTATAAAGATAATTTGAAGATTGGTCTTATATATTTGTTCAGAGAGGATTTACACTTAGTTAATACAAGCAGTTATAGCTACTGTACATTCTGTGTCACTTTAATCTAACCAGTGATCCAGATAACTTGAAATGAAGTTGCACTTCCTCCCAGGACAGTCTATTCCCTGTCTGTTCTCCCCTCTGTGATGTAGCCCATCAGGGACTGACACAGCCTCGAGTGTTACTAGAATTTTTCCTTCTTGAAGACCCCCACTGTCATATGAGTTGGCTGAAAGCCCTGTTCAGTTTCTTAATGTCTCAACTGTGCTTTTGGAAATCAGTAAAGAGTCCAGGGCAGAAGCAATCACAATGGCTAACACAGCCTCTCTGGTTTCCTCTTCTTTCAGTTTTGTCCCTGCCTGGCTAACTCTCCAGATCCTTCAGATGGAAGTGCTCAGTTGGTGGTGTTCACTTTTCTAGTTGTGCTTAACAGAGGTTTGTCTGAATTAATTAGTTGGCAGTACTAGAAGGGTTCAGTAGATGCGAACTAAGTCCATTTGCTATAGAGTCTGGGCATGTTCTGTTATTTCTTTGCTGAGCTTCTGTCTTTTTGATCTGTCCATTGATACTAATGGGGTATTAAGATCACCCACTATTATTGTATTGGAATCTCCTTCTCCCTTTAAATCCACTAATGTTTGTTTCAAATGCCTTGGCATTTGGTGCATATACATTTATTATGGTGATCTCTTCTTGCTGAATGGATCCTTTGATCACTGTATGGTGTCCTTCTTCATCTCTTTTAATGTTTTTCACATCAAAGTCTATATCATCTAATATAAGAATGGCTACCCTTGTACATTTTTCCTTACCATTCACTTGGAATATCTTTTTCCATCCTTTCACTTTCAGTTTCCTCTGATCTTTGTTGGTGAGATGTGCCTCCTGTATGCAGCAGACAGATGGGTTTTGTTTTTTGATCCAGCCCTCTAATCTGTGTCATTTGATTGATGAATTTAAGTCATTTACACTCAATGTTAATATGGATAGGTGGCAGTTTGGTCCTGTCATTTTAGCAATCGGCTGTTCTTTGACTCTTTTGTTAGCCTTTTAGTGGGATGTCCCAAAAAGACAAAAATCATATGTTCTATCTAATATAAGGGAACCATCATGCAAATTGAAATGTATAGTGCTGGAGTAATGGAGACTACCATATCCAGATGTGAAGACACAATACAACATGCATCCCCACTTCCAAATAAAAGATGGACTCCCAGTGAAACTGTAGGACATAGCCAGACAATGGGATGATGGACTGTCTGGCATTGTCCAGCAATGTCGGGGCACACTTAGATAGCAGGCTGATGGAATTGTAACTCCTGATGAAGGAATGTACTGTTGTGACAATATGGGGAAAATCATTCAAGGGGTGGGAATTTGGGGGAGGGGAGTCCCAGACTATAGAGAATTATACCATAAAATTCAAATTTTAAAATAAAAGTTAAAAAATAAAACAGACAAAAAAACAGTGTGCCGTGGTGACTGTTCACACACTCCTTGATGTAAAACCACCATGCACAAAAGAGGCAAGGGACACAATAAAAAAATAAATTAAATTGATGACCACAATGGTATACTAGGCAACGTTTTGAGACCATTTCCAACATTTGAATGACATAAATAATGTGCAGCACACAATTTATGAACAATTGTACAATCTAAAATATATTTATTTTACTGTTAGTTCCATGTAGCCAATTAGTTCTCACAGAACGCTTTTGCTGTTTTTTGCATTCACAGTCAGATTACAGTACAGTTTAATTCTGACAGAAGTATGGGTTGATAATATTGTTTACAGTAACAAGCAAGCTGAAGTGAAGTCACAGAGATTCTAGGTCATTCCTCAATGATGTGAGCAAATTTTTGCTAAATCATACCGTCGTTCCCAGAAGAACATTTCCTTGAGTGTTTGTGTGGCACACTACTTTTCTCAGTTTATTGTGTGTTATTAGCATTATTTTCCTCACCTTCTTAATTAGACAATCAATGAAATAAGAAGTCCAGCCCTGAGTGACTTAGCCGATGTGGCTGGCCCCAAGCAGGGCCACCCGCAGAGATCACCCGCAGAGCTGAGGGGCCTGCACAGAAGCACAGCATCCTGTGGTATCTTCCCCACACAGACACGTTGCTTGTGAATGGCCTTAACAGTGCAACGTAGGCAGTTAGGAAGTGATGGGTTACATAGCACCCTTGTTTTTAATATATTTAATTATGAGTTTGTGTCTGTTGGGTTTTAGTAAGAGCGGCTTATGCAGTTCCCGACACTTGCAATTAGCTCTCACAATACAGCATTGGCTGCCTTTGTCATACACTTGACCCTCTTCTTTCAGTTTTGTTCCTGCCTGGCTAACTCTCCGGTCCCTTTAGACAGAAGTATTTGGTTGGTGGTGTTCACTGTGTGTGTGTTCCCTAAGAGTTCACTGCCTGAGCTCTTGGCTGGGGTTGTGTTGGGCGGTGAAGCCTGGTAGGAGTTGCTGGGTCACATGGTGGATTCAAGGATGCATTAATGCCGGCTGTCAGGAGGGCTGGCCCTTCTTCTTACACAGGCACACTTGTGCCTTCTGTGCAGAGCTGTGAAGCAAGCAGCACAACTTCTCAGCCTGTTGGACTTTGAGCCTAAATAAATGTCTTCCCTTCTAAAAGGTCCAGACACAGGCATTGTGCTGTAAAAGCAGGAAAGGGACTAATATGCCCAAAGTCAGTCAGCGTGCCTCATTCCACACCTGCCTTCTCCCCTTTGACTCCAGCACTCTTTGTTCGCAGGTGCTCACTCTGAGACAGAGAGGCTGAATTGCCTGTCCAAGGACACACAGTTCGTGTCTTCCTATCTGTCTTTCTCTTAATCACTGGTGACAATTGTATCGACTACTACTCCTATGCCAGGGCTTTATAAAGATCGGCTTTTATGATCCACTTAATGCTTTCCACCAACTTCTCTGCTTTCCTCCACAGCCAGTCATTTTGGAAACAGGATGTTTTCTGGTAGTTGGAAAAGAATGGGGCTGCAAGGAAGCAGTGGGGCAGGTGGCAGGGCCACCCCAGTGTTCCTTGCCAGGCTCCAGCTTCTTGGACCCTTCGGAAGGTTGCTGTGCTGAGGGTTTGTGAGGGCATTCTTGCCTCTGCTCTCCTACCCACAAGTTCACGGAGGTATGTCAGTGGGTCCTATTACCTATCAGGCCTGGCACCACCCAGGGGAAGTGACTTCTCCTATACAGACTGCTCCAGGGAGGAGTGGGCATCTGGGAAAGGTAGAGTGTGCCCCACTCCCAGGGTTAAAGAGGCTGGAGGGGAGCTGGGCCTGTTGACGTTCCTTCTCATCCCACGCTCACTCTAAGCTATCTGCACATTCTGTTTACCCCACCTCCAAAGCAACTAAAATTTGCCCATTTCTCTCCAGCCCCCTAGTCACCTGCATATCCTTGTGTCACTCTGCTTAGCGCCTCCACACACTCCCCTTCCAGCTTGGAGCTGCATCATCACCTGCCCAGCCTCTGGGATGATGCTCTCTTGCCTCTCTTCCTGCTAGCCCCCAGTTCTCCTGCCCAGGGGTCCACCCTGTCCACTCCAGACCCACAGGAGTGCTAGGCACATTTCCTTAAGACAGGTATCCCCTCTGCCTCTCTCAAGGTGTCACTTTGTCTCCTCCAGTGACCCCACTTCTTTTTACCAGCCCCACTCACCCTCCATCCATGATGTGGTCACTCAGCTTGGTTGACAGCGCCAAAGACACCTCTTGCCTTGAGTCTTGTCATTCTCCTCCTACTGGAGAACAGGCGCTTATAGGTGCACTCACGTTTTCTCTGCAAGCTCTGGTTCCTCAGGCATCTTCGGGCTGACTGGCTCTTAGTGGGCGCTCGGGAAACAGTCACCAAGGGAGCAGATTCAGTCCTGGGGGTGGGTGGGTGTTCTGGCTTTCAAGTGCAAGCCGGATTCTCGGGAGAATGCAGGGAGTTTTGGTCCCAGAGAAAGAGGGGCCCCTAGGATGGGGATTGTGGCACGGTAGGTTAAGCCATGGGAGACCAGCATGGGAGAGCTTGGGTTCATGTCCTGACTCTGCTTCTGATCCAACTACCTGCTAATGTGCACCCTGGGGCGCAGCAGGTGATAACTCAAGCAGCTGGATCTCTGGCACCCGTGTGGGAGACTGGGGTGGAGCTTCAGGCTCCGGACTTTGGTGGCCCAGTCCTGGCTTTGTATCGCAGGAGTGAACTGGTAGACGTTTTCTTGTTCTGTTTTTCGTGTAGATTTAAATAAACTTTTTTTTAAAAAAAAGATTTATTCATTTTATTACAGCCAGATATACACAGAGGAGGAGAGACAGAGAGGAAGATCTTCCATCCAATGATTCACTCCCCAAGTGAGCCGCAACGGGCCGGTGCACGCCAATCCGAAGCCGGGAACCTGGAACCTCTTCTGGGTCTCCCACGCGGGTGCAGGGTCCCAATGCATTGGGCCGTCCTCAACTGCTTTCCCAGGCCACAAGCAGGGAGCTGGATGGGAAGTGGAGCTGCCGGGATTAGAACCGGCGCCCATATGGGATCCCGGGGCTTTCAAGGCGAGGACTTTAGCCGCTAGGCCATGCCGCCGGGCCTAATTTAAATAAACTTTAAAAAAAAAGGAATTGGCCATCCTTTTATCTCTATTCTTTCTCCCCCTTGACTCAGCCAGGATTTCTCTCCTTACCTTCCACCAATTGCCCCCCAAGGGCCCTTCTCCTCCTTTCTGGGACTCTCCTCTTTGCAGTCTGTATACCAGACCTTATATATAACTCCAAACCTGAGCTCTCAACTCCTAACCTTGCACCAACCAGGAAGAGGGTAGGCTTAGGTTTGTATAACAGACCCTGCATAGCGCCTTGTTCAGTCCTCTGGAGCCAGCTCATGTCCTCTGTCCAAGGTTTCAAAGGTATGGCTTCCTCAGTGTCCCTGCAGGGACCGGGACTGGTCCCACTGTCTTACCTCTCCTCCTTTCCTTTTCCTCTCTCTCTTCCCAGCCCACTCTCTCTCCTTCACATCCTTCCTGCCCCTCCTAAATCCTCACCTTTCTGCTACTCAAGACCCTGCACTGTGTTGTGGGGGAGATTACCTGGTTATCCACCAGCTGAGCTCGCGGCCCTGTCAGAGTCGGTCCTGACTCTTGCCACACAGCCTCTTCTGGCATGGTGCTGTGCTGAGTGATGAGTCATCCACAGGCACCTTCTCCGCCTTGCAGCTTCGGGACCCTGGATCTTGCTCCCTTGTCTCTGCACGGCCTGGACCTGGGGAGCACTCTGCTCTTTGCTGTGTCTTCCAAGTGGGCCAGGAGCAGGAAATGGGCACTGGAGGAGGGGCGAAGGTCTGGTGGTGGAAGTGGACAGTGTCTGTAGCGGCAGAGAAGAAGAGGAAGCTACTCCTGTTGGGTGCAGGTGAGCAGGGGCAGATTCAAGGGGAGCTCCTGCTACTGCCTTACCTTCCCCCTTCACCACCGCTAAGCCTCAGCCTGTGTTAGCTGAACTGCAGGAAGCTCTTCCTGTGGGCGAGTCTGGCCCTTGAGGAGCCAAGACAGCAGGGTTCTGAGGTGGTCTGGCTCAGGTGGGTGTGTTCTGAGATGATCTGGCTTCCAGAAAACCTCCTTCATGTGTCTGCTCAGGGTCTTCCCTTTGCACCTGTCTGTGTCTAAACACTTCAACCTGTAAAGATAGTGGGCTGATGACCTCATTTGACCTTGCCTGCCTCTGTAAAAACCCCATCTCTGAGTACGGTAACATCTGGGAGTTCTTCGACATATACAGGTAGGGAGTGTAATCCTGTTGGTGTACAGGGACCCAGGAAGTGACAAATGCAGGTGTGAAATAAGCCCTGTGAGGTGGGGCTGCAGGCCAACAGAGGGGTGCTAAAGAAGCACACAGGGAAGCATAAAAGGTACTCTACCAAGCAGAGGGGTTCAGCACACGTCAGGGGTGGGTGGGTGACGGCAAGGAAGGGTCCCTGCTGCTGCAGAGACCCAGTTCTTGGTGAGGTGAGTACTAAAGAAAAGGAGACAAGGCAGCATCCGGTGCCTGAGAGCTTGGGTGATGGTGCAGGATCTGGACAGCCTGGCAGGCTCCCAGGCAACCTTGGGGCAATACAAAAGGCTAGGAGACAGACACCAGCTTTGAGTGCGTTGGGGCTCTTGGGTCACTTCTGTCACTACCTGGAGCCAGTTCCCTTGCCTGTCAAACAAGTGCAGTGCAAGAATGGCCACTTGGAGCTATGTGGGGTGGCAGGGATTCCATGAGAGGAGTATGTGAGCAGTATGGTATGCCCTAAGTGTCCATGAACATGGCCATGCTGCAGCCCTGATAGCACACACTCAACAACCATCAAGTACCATCCACTCTGTGTCCTGGACTGGATTCTGGTCCGGCCATTCCCTCCCCTGCCCTTGATGATGAGGTGCTGCTGTCACTCCTCACCAGGCAGTCCCTGCCGCCTCTGGCTGGTCAGGCCAGCCTCCACACTGGCTTCCAGGCAGCTTTCTAGGTGGCCCTCGGCCTCCGCAGTTCATGTTAGCTGGTAGAGGGGCACTCAAAGCCTTTCCAAATCTGACCTCATCTCCATCCTCATCTCCAGCCAGAGTCAGCTTGCACCGCACATCCCAGACATGTGAGGTTAGGGCTCAGCTTTCTGGGACTGCACCTGCACCGCTGTGGCCCTCCCATCTTCTCAGACCTGTCTCCTCTCACCAACTTGGCCTTCAAGATGGAACTCAAGAGGCTAGGACTTCTCCAACTTCACCATCCAATGACCACAGACACAGTGTGGGTCTCCTGGGGAATGAGCCAGGAACAGACATCCCCTCCTGCCATTGCAGCCATACCAGGCCTAACTCTGCAAGAGCAGGTGCTCACTCCAGCACAGGGCATTCTGATCACAGAACCGTGCCTTGCCCAGCAACACCAGCCCTGAGCAACCCCAGGCATTGGAGAGAGACGCAGGACATTTTGAGGATGGTTCCAAAGTGTGGGGTAGTCTGAGAAAGAGGGTCACAGCTTATTCAAGCAGAAGGGCCATCCTATTCACTGCTGGAATGACTTAGCCAGGACACCACATGCGAGGCCACATCCAGGTGGGGTGGCACAGTGGCTGTAAATGTGGGCAGCTTTCTTAGAGGAACACTTTCCAGTTTGGGCTGGGTAGGTGAGCAGCAGCCACCATCTGCTGACCAAGTGGAGCACTGGCGTCCAGGGCACACAAGGTACTACACTGCAGTTAGCTCGCAGAGGAGTCCTGGGGTACCGAGAGGGACACAGTTATTGTTGTGTCCTTCAGAGGGCAGAGCCAGTGAGGGCATGCAAGGAGGAGATTCCTACTAGACATTAGGAAGTGTGTATTCACAATCTTTTAGCCCCGACATGGACTCGGCTATCTGGGAAGTGGTGCGGTCTCTGTTCCCAGCTGTGTGGAAGTGGTGCGTGGAGTGGTCACCCTCAGGCAAATCAGCTCCCACACCCTTTGCATCATTTTCCAACCATGAACAGGCTGAGGCTGACCCTGGGTTGGGGCTCTAACATGCTCAGGATGCTGTGGGGGACCAGAAGAGACAGTAGACAGAGCCCCCAACTGTGACGCTCCTATTTGGGCAGGCCAGGCTGGCAGGGCACCACTTGGTCATTTATTGGCAGGCATCACCGTAGAGTGGTACCAGGGGCCATGAGAGGCCAGAGGAAGGAGGTGTCCCACACCCTGAGCACAAACACATTTTATGGGCCAAGACCATTTTCCATGAGAGCAGGACTGTCCCCATAGAACTTTCTACAAAGGCAGAAATGTGGGGCCAAAGTTGTGACAAATCAGGTTAAGCCACCACTTACAACACTGGCATCCCAAAGGAGCACTGGATCGGATCAAAGATACTCTGGCTTCTGATCCAGTTCCCTGGAAATGGCCTTGGAAAGTAGCAAATGATGGCCCTAGGACCTACATGGGAGACCTACATAAAGCTCTTAATGTCTGGCTTTGGCCTGATCCAGATCTGGCCCTTGCTGGCATTTGGGGAGTAAACGAATGGATGGAAGTTCTTTCTCTCCCTCTTCTGGTCACTCTGCCTTTCAAATAAATAAAGCAAAATTATCAAAAGCTGGAAATGCATTCTACCCGTGCTATCCAATGTGGTGGCTACGGTGCCTCGTGTTGAACAGAATAGCCCTTCTTTGTTGGGCAGCAGCAGAAACACTGAATGTATTGGTCCCTCCCAGAGGTTCCCTCAGACAGTGCTGCTGGGGGTGGGGTAGGAGTGGGGGTTAGGATGGGTGGTTCCTCTGCCCCTGGGAACCTTACATGTGCTCGCACCATTGCACCAGTGCCCCAGGGAAGGACTGCCCAGACTGAGAGTAGCACACAGGCCAAGTCAGCATGCTGGGCGACTTCGCATGGATGCCTGTACCTCTGGGCACCATTGTCAATAAAACAAGGGCTCAGACTGCAAGGCTTAAGGAAAACTATTCTGAGATAAACACTGCGTGTCTGGGATGCTCGAATCCTTTCCTCTTGTGTAAGGAGAAGAGAAGTCTTCCCTCCCGGTCCCCTCCTCCCCACATCCCTTCCATTGACCCCAACTTCCCACCACCCAGCCCACCGCCCCCAGCGACCCCAGGACCTTTTGTCTTTACCGTTTAGCACTTGCTGTATAGGTCTGCGACCTTCTTTAGAAACTCCTTTTTTACGAGTTTACTTTGGCTTGTGCTGAACATTCATAAAATTCCTAGGGAACTGGAGAGTTAGACGTGGGGCTTGTAAAAGGCGTAGGTGAAGGGGTGGGGACGAGGCGGAGAGGAGCGGGCGGGGGTGGGAGGACTGCAAGCAGCCAGCCCTGGGAAGGTGCAGGGAAAGGTTCAGTTTTCTCCACTCGAGGCCTCGCTGCCTGTGAGTTCTGGGTCTTTGGGGTTATGAAAGCTGAGATGAGGTGGAGGGGAGTCTGACGGAGGCAGGGAAGGCCGGCCTCTTCCCGCTGGGCATCAGGGCTGAGCTGGCTCTGATAAGGGGTCCCTCTGGACCAGCTCAGGTTTTCCTTGTCATTCATCTCTGAGCTGGCCAGGCTGCTCCTCAGCAGGTTGTGGGTGCTGGTGAGCAGCTCGGCGGGCGCCGGGCATATGCAACAAATTATGTCTCCATTACAGCCACCCAGAGGCGGGTGATGGATGGGAGCTGCACTCAAGGCAGAGCTAATTGGCAACACACAGGGACATCCAAGAAAGTCTCTTATTTTGCCAGACTTTGGAGTCATTGATTTTTTTTATTGTAGAACATTATACAGCCAGAGATAAAAAGCACAGTGAAAGTTTTAAATCTAATAAAAGCATTTGACTGCAGAGTAAAAATAACATACACAGAGAAGTTTGATTTGGATTCAGGTTTTATTAATGTTCTTTCATTGCAAAATGTTTCCAATTAAAAAACAATTCCGAGAGCGCCACATTAATAAACTGCTTGTCTTTCAGAGGGCCCGAGATTTTCAAATGCTATGCAGTGAACACACACACACACATTTACACACAGTGCTACCAGGAGGTACTTACAACTACATCTTAAAGAATCCACATTCGCTCGGGTTAATGGCCCAGGCCAGGGTAGAATCTAAAAATGTCTTCAGTTCAGAAGAAAAGCACCTGAAATTTTCTCCGATTGCACCTCCTCCCCACCTTCACCGGATTCTACTGCCAAATAATAGAGAAATCTGGACCACCTCAGGCCCCCTTTTCTCCATGTGGCCAAAGAACCTGCTGCATGATCCCTGAGGACACCAGGATTCCTTCCAGACTTTCCTACTCTTTGCCCCAGGAAAAGCTAAGCTGATCTGAAATTAGTCAGCAGGAGGAAGAGGGAGTGACAATTCTTGGAAGTTGTCCACCGGGCCCGGTGTTAGGGCCCCTTTATTCTTGAGGAGGGGTTTTCTGTATGAAGTCTGCAGGATAAGCAGCAGCCCTCAGCATCTGGGGATAGGGTTGCTTGGCTCTTAGTAACCAGCGGCTTTCAAAGGGACTTGGTGTTTGCAACGGGACTGGTAAATTAATCAGTTCCTTGACCAATTCCCGACAAGTTGTTTTTAGAATAACGGGTCATTTTCAATTCAAGAACTTGCTTAACTACATCCAACTGTTTAGTCTTTTGTCCCCACACAACTGGAGTTGAACTCTGGGGAGGAAATGGGAGTCTCACTTGGTGCTTTTTTAGGTGGCTTGAGCTGTTTGGGTGGCAAGGGCTGGCTACTTAACCAATTCAAGGGAAGTAACATCTCCAGTAGAGGCTCCCTCCCTGCCACCCCCAGCCCCACTCCCTGTAGCACCCCAGGCCAGTGAGGCCAACCTCACCAGCTCAGCCCCTCCCACAGGCAAGCAGCAGGCAGAGCCTTTGCTCTGCGGTCAGCCAGCTGGGGTCGGGTTTCTGCTGTTTGCAGATCTGGAAGCTGAGCCTGGTCCTTCTGGGGATCCCCGAGCCCACAGCAGCCAGCTTTGCTCCCCCTGCCCCCGGCCCCAAATCCCCAGTTCCAGCCCTTATCGCTGGCTCACAGGAAAAGGGCAAAGATAGCCTTGAAACGACACGGTCATAACACACCCATGGAGCCAGGTTTCCAGAAGTTTCTCTCACAGGGGTTAAGCCAAAACCTGCTGAGTCCCAGCTTGAACCACTTGGTGAGGGATCAGCTTCTCAAAAGAAGGGCAAGGAAATCAAGTGGTGGGTTCTTGGTGGTGGCTTGGGATCCTGCTCCACGTGCAGTGCTCCCTCGTACTTCTGGGTCCAGAGGAAGGTACAACCATGGCTGGGTCTGGGCCCTTCTTTCCCAGTGCTCCACCCACCTTGTGGCACGTGAGAGACGGGCACTGCCCAGGCCTCCGCCCCACATCCACAAGCCTGGGCCCCCGGAGTGATGGCAGCCCAAAGCGATCTCCTCCATCTTCCCAGGGCCTGCATGGCCTTTGAGTAAACAGATAGCCCAGCGAGGTATGTGATCAATTAGCTTTGCTGCGAATACAATCATTTTGTTATTCCAAGATGATGAGAAGGCCTCTTCGGCCTGCTCTCCCAGCCTCCACATGCCAATCAGCCCGTGTCACCGATATAATTTTCCACATAAACACAACCTTTGTGCAACATCTACTCTTGTAAATAGATGTAATTCCCAAACCAAATAATGCACTTGGAGGGGAAATGGATATTATGCATGCTAGGAGAAAAGCCGGCGATTTTTACACTTTCCAGGCAACAAAAGATTACCCCTAATTGCGGCCGGGGGAGGGGGCCCCGGCGGGCGGCCCGGGAGGCCAGCTTCCCGCGGGCAGAGTGGGGCCGGGGAGCCTCTTCCCTCCTCACACGTGTGAGCCAGTGCGGACCACCAGGAACCGCTTAAGCGGGGATTTGTCCTGTTTAGGCAACGGGAGAACATGGTTGTTGTTGTTGATATCCTAAAGGAAACGGGAGAGTTACTTAATTATAAGGTTCGGTCGTCCTTACCAGGAGAGACCCCCCTCTGCACCCTGAACTGTGCACATCCTGTCGCGGGGCAGCGTGTGAGTCCCGCCGAGACCCATTGCTGTGTCTTTCGCAATATTCTGCTCCTTGACTCGGCTCCTTAAATTAGACCTTGAAAGCAGTGGAAGTTCCCGGGTAGCCGGGAGCGGAATGCCACAGGAGCCGCCGTGTAATCCCGGTCAGGTTCTGGGCCCCGGCAGCCTCCTGGGCCCTACCAGTGCCAGGAAGGCGAGCACGTCCCCTCCCCACTCCCCATGTCCCCTGTGCATGAGAAAGCCCCATGGGGTCACAGGAATCTATATCCTCCTCCACTCCCCGCACCACCTCCCACTATCCCAGACTGAAGGGAGTTCCGCACTGGGAGAGGCAGAAAGAGGAAGCAGCCGAGGTGCTGAGTTGCCCTATTGACATACTAGTGTATCCCCGGAGAACGGAGGCTCTGGGGTACCCCCTCCTCCGAGCCAGCTCCACTTCAGATTAGGCAGCATAGGGAAGAGGACAGTCCCTCAGATCAAGGCCTGTTCTCCACATGCACTGCATCTGATTTACAGAGGAGGCGTCTGTGAGCAGGTGAGTAACAGGCGGCAATGCTCTCCTAGAACACGTCTGGCTCTTTATTTCATTCAAGCTCAGAGCTGTGCTTAGAAACTGGGGAGGGCGTGTTTGTAGGCCGTGGGTGTGCAGAAAGGAGACAGCAGAGGGTTCCCGGCTCCTGAGCTCCCTCCAAGCTGTGTCCCCAGGCCTGTGGCTCCTGAGCTCCCCCCAAATTCTATCCCAAGGCCTGTGGCTCCCGAACTCCCTCCAAGCTCTGCTCCCAGGCCTATGCGTGAGTGTGTGGCCGGATGGGAGATAGGGATGGCTTCAGCTACAAAAGATTCCACTTTCTGACCCCTACCATGCCCACAAAACTCGGTCTGCAGACCTTCCTCCTTGAGCGCCGGTCCCCAGCTTCTGCGGTCCATCTGAAACTCATTAGCTGCTTGGAATGATTGTCATGGGAGCCCTTGATGGGGAACAAGAAAGGGAGAGGGGTACTTTAAAGGACAGCAATTGGGACCCAAACACTGGCAGATGTTTGGAAACCTGGCTGTAGAGGAGGGGCTCTGGGAGGTGTAGGGGCTGGCTCCCATCTCGCTGCGCCTTTGTCTCCCCCAGCAGCTCCTGGCTGCCCTGCAATGGGCCTTAACCAGTGCAGAGCACGGCTGTAGTGTTGAGTTCTTTGTCTCTTGGCAGCCTGATTCCTGTACTTGGTGGCTGATGGGACTGTATATTTGTGTTAACAAAATTAGAACACCTGAAAAAATTTAAAAATCAGTAATATTAAAATTGCTAAAAATCTTAGGATGAGTCTTTAAAAATATTGAACATGGAATTTAAAGAAACACACATACAAAAACCTCTCTCCATTATGAATCTTAGAGACCCAGAATGTTAGAGACATACTTACGATTCTGATATATAGAATTACACAAGTACTTAGCATTTTTAGCAGCGTTAAGCATTCAAGTTACAGGATTTGTCACATTTCTGGAATACTAGACTTGTGGAGCATTGGAAATATAGAAGAATACATTCATAGGAACACAGAACCACAGGACTCAAGAATGGTGGGATGTTAGAAATACTGAATTAAGATAGCGCTGGATGGTAGAATCTTAGAATCACATCATATCATGGAATAATCGCATGGAATGGGAGACTTGGAGAACCACAGCAGTTCCCAGTTACAGGCTCATTGGATTATGGAATCCTGGAGTCACTGAAAGTGAGACTCAGACAATGTTTTGTTAAAGAAGTATAGGATCTGAACCAGTTGCAGGATTTCAGATTTGCAGCATTTTGGATAGAGCCGGGAGGAATCATGAAGGCAACACGGGATGAACAGGACTTATGGCGTGCTCCTGGTGGGTTCTCTTGCATGTATATGTGCACACTGCCACACACACATGTGCAATGTTGCCATGCCTGCCTGCCCTGGGCTACCCGGCACCTGTCTAGATGACAAAGTCTGATTTGATTGCTCCTTGCAACTCCCCAAGACCTGCCCACTCTTTCTCTGCCTTCAATCTTTGCCCTGTTGTTCATTATCACAAATTCCGACTCCGTTACCTGAGGGGTGGCTTGCTTTCCTTGTCGCAAACCATCCAGCATCTTCACTCACCATGTCTGTGCAGGATGTGACGGCTGCAGTGATGACGTGTCAGTGAAATGACGCTCTGGACGCTATGGGGCTTGAGGGGATGGTGGGACAGGTGGGAAAGGAGGGCAGGGCCATGTATTTGTCCCCATGGGAAACCAAACTACCTCTAGTCCTGCTTGGAAGTAGGTGGGAGTGGCAGCAGGGGCTGTGGGCAGCAGGTAGCCAGGCCAGTTAGGTGAGAGCAGACTGCAAACCGTGAGCTATTTCATGCTTATTTATTTTATGATACTTCTGGGCAGTGGTTTACACAAATTGGACAACATGTGGATGAGATAATTTGCTGAGAATTAACAACATCCGATGGTTATCAGCCCTGGGATGATTACAGTGGGTTGGTGAGGGTGGCTCAGGGATGAGTTGATGGCATACTCAGCGGGGGTTCAGAGAAGTGTGGCTTCTCCTTTCTTGATGAATCGCCACGGGGCACAACACAGGTATCCACTGGATCCAGCTACAATCAATAAATCAGAAGTGAAACAGCCAGCTGCTTAGTCACCTGGTGTTTTGGAATATGCTAGCTTTGTTTGGCAGTCACCTCCAGATAAGTTCATCCAAGGCACCCACCGTAAAGACAGGCTCTGGGCAGTGGCATCTTGCATCTCAGGCTGTCTTTATCCTGGAGCCATCTGGACCCTCCCAGCCCTGTGTTCACCCCAAAGAGGGAGCAGCTGGAGTTAGCTGCACCACAAGATGCCTGTAGTTTTCCTGGAAGTAAAACTGGCAAAGCATTCCCTTTAGTCAGTTCCATGTCTTAAAAAGAAAGCTGCAGAGTCCTATGGCAAACCAGACAGCAGTGCCCACTGTGCAAGGAACGCTGTTTTGGTGGATCCAAGACTTTTTTTTTTTACCACTGAACTGCCTGCATAAGAGTGGAGTATACAGTTGCTTTCTATGCCAGGTCCAACCTACCTGAGTGCTGTGTGCCTCTGGACAAGTCAGAGCTCCTCTCTGGTCCCAGCAGGCCCACCCACAGATAGGAAGTTGGATTAAATAATCTAAATGTGGGAGCAGAAATATTAGACACAGGAAAGGAATAATTTGGCTTTGTTTCCTTTGTGTGAGTTGAATTTCAAATTAGACCAGTGTTTCTATTTATTTTAGAGGCAGCTCAACCCCAAACTGCCGTTTTCATGGCTCTGGCTTTTGATTTCAGATGTTAAACAACAAAACCACGACCCCATCCTTGCTAGACTACTGGCTGCAGCTATGGTGCGCACGCCTGGATGTCAGCGACACACACCACCGTCGTTGCCCCGGAACTGAGGGATAGAGTGGCACCAAGCTAACACAAAGGCACATGTCAGGAGACTCCTGTGTGGCCCTCAGTTTCCCCTTTTGTACAATGGAGAAATGCTGGGACTGGCCTGGGAGAGCTGAAGCCAGAGTCCCAGTTCTAAACAGGGTGTTGGGATAACTGTGCCTGGACATCCACAGACCCTGGGGATGTGTATGTTGGGGGGACACCCCTGCCAATTCTGGGGCTCAGCAAAATGGAGAGGTTTCACAAAGGAACAATCGCAAATTCCTGGTTTGTGGACAAGTCCTTTTCACGTGAGTCTGAAAGGCCAAGGTCTGAGAGGAATGGGAAGGAGGTGAGGACCCTCTTACCATGGCCGCATCAAAAGATGGTAAACCTGGCAACAATGAAAGGAAGTGAGTTAAAGAGGCAAAGAAAGGGCTGTCCCAACAAGGGCCAAACCTGGCAGCCTCAGCCCAGCCCACAGGACTACCAGGAAGGTGGGGGTCAGCTCTGGCGGACCTTGCTTCCATGGTGCTTGGGGTGGGCTGTGATCCTGAGATGCTTGGCCCTGGCTTTCCCTGCAAGCCAGGCCAGCATGGGGTTTGTGTTGCTACAAGGGCCCCAGAGCAGTTCGTTCACCTGGGATACCCCGCAGGCCAACCCAGTTCCTTCACCACTGCACTCTTAAGTCCATTCAGTTCTAAACACAGGCACAATGAGGCAGGTGGGTTTTAAGAAGCCAGTGTGCTGTATCCTGCATCCTGGGAGACAGCCCATCAGCTCCTGACACCACATCTCATCCTACCAATCTAGCACTTGACAGGTATGGAGGTGCCAGCCCTGGAAAGCAGCCCTTCCATGGGGGGTGCCACAGCCTCATGTGTCCCTGCTAAGCCTGGGGGAGAACCACAAAGGTCCACCTAGCCCTTATGTGGGGGCAAGGAGAGTCTGGGGGTTCTTACCTGCATGTCCCAGTCCTCCAAATATACTCAGGGCTGAGTGTTTCTGCTCTGTATCTCCACAGCCTCTCTTCCTGTAGGACCAGGCTGGATGCTCCTCTTCATGGCTAGTCTCCAGAGGCAGGTGTGCCAGGTACGTTGGGTCTGGGAGAGGGTCGGGACCCCCCAATGCAGCAGAAGACCTGGAAGGCCAGGAGGAGCCTAGAGGGCCTTGTGGGTGTTTGGTGAATAAACATCGGAGTCAAGTTTCTGACCTGTCACTCTGCAGCCTTTCAGAGCAGGAGAAGCCAGGTGGGATGGTGCAGTTCCTGTAGGTGGCAGGGGCTGGGGCCCAGGCAGGGCCCGCTCTCGGCAGCCAGGAGAGCCAGCTCTGTGCAGGCCCTGGAACTTCACACCTTTGAAAGGCCCCAGAGCGGTCCACAGGAAAAATAAACTGTTCTAACCATCCGTGGCAGAGTGGCCATCCTTGGGGGCTCCCAGCCATGCATGTGGAGTGGAAACCCTGTAGAAGGCCCAGTGTTCCCTCCCCCAATCGCTGCAAGGTTGTATGCTGTGCCTGGCTTGCACTGCTGGGGCTGGGCGTGTTCTAGCCATGACTCTGGGGGCCTGGAGCCAGCCCTATTCCACCTGGATATCCACCTGGACTCTTTAAGCTTAGTTCAAGCACTTGGTAAGTAAGAACAAAAATACCTGCTTGGGGCCAGTGTTGTAGGTGCAGCAAATAAAGCCACTACTATGATGCCGGCATCCTATATGGGCATCAGTTCAAATCCTGGCTGATCTACTTTTGATCCAGCTCCCTGCTAATGAGCTTGGGAAAACAGCAGAAGATGGTTCAAGAGCCTGGGCCCCTGACATCTATGCAAGAGACCAGGAAGAAGCTCCTGGCTCCTAGCTGCAGCCTGGCCAAGTCATTTGGAGATTTGCAGAGTAAACCAGCTTATAGAAGACCTCCATTCTCTGCTCCCTCTCTCTCTCTCTCCCCCCCTCCTCTCTCTCTCACTGTGTGTGTCTCAAACAAATAAAAATTTTTTAGAGGAAATGCCTCCTTTGGGGGATTTGTGTTTGATGCTGGGTTAAGCTCTCCAAGTGTATAAAAGTGCTTAGCATACATTGGATGCTGCTTTGACCACATGAGTGGCCGGGACAGAATCCCTTCCGCAGCTGCATTCTTTTCCTCTGTGGAGTTGGGTGAATATTCACCTGTCAGGATGAGATGGCAGAAACAGGTGTTTAGGCCAGGGCCTGGTCCACAGCACCTTCTCCTGCAGGAGTGTCTTGGCTCTTCCTCTTCCTTTCTGGTTCTGAGGTCCTCTGTCCTGCAACTGGGAACACTCACAGTCCCTTGACACTCTGGCTCAAACATGTTACAGGAGGAGGTGAAATGGCACAGTGCCCAATGGGTTTCATTCCATCTCAGCCCTGGGAAAGTGCGCAGATCTCCAAAATCCAAGAAAGTCAGTAGGCAGGAGGGCAAGGCTGAGGAATCCTCCAGTGGCTCTAACAAGCCTTGAACCCAAGTATCTATGTAACTGTGTCACATAATACAATGTAATTACTGAAGTTAAATAATAAATAAAAAAAAAAAGGAAATAAAAAAAAAAAATTTCAAATCAAAAAAAAAAAAAAAAAACAAGCCTTGAACCAGCAAGGGTGGGAAACTTGTTTCTGCTAAGGGTCATTTGGGTATTTATAACACCAGTTGTGATCCATACCAAATTATCAACTTGAAAATTAGCCTGCTAGAAATTTATTGAATTCTGAATCCTGCCTGTGGTTGCCTTGGCAGGGCCAGACACAGAAGATCTTGCGGGTCTTACATAGCTCAGCCTGTGGGCCGAACACTGCCCATCCCTGGCAGGGCGTGGCTTTTGTCTCATTCAGTGATGATTCAGGCAGGAGCAGTGGGAGGCTTGAAGAGAAAGGATCATAGTGAGGGCTTTTTGGATGAGAACTCTGCCCAAGCCATGGAGCTCAGTCCTTTTCTCAGGTCTAGTGTGCTGCAGATGCTTGAAGCCCACCTGGTGCTGGCTCCCAGCAACTCCAAAGGTGACCCCGAAGTGTCCCTGTTCTCTTACATGGGTTCTTTAGAGCTGAGGAGAGCTGAGGAATAAGAAGAGGATCCCACTGTGCACTCCCCAGCCAGAGCAGGTGGTAGACACTGCGACAGGGAGATAAAAGGGAGGTGGAAACATCAGGAAGATGGGCTTTGGGATCTGGGGCTTTGGGCTCCAGTTCTGGCTTTACATGTCACCCAGTGTAACCTTGGATTAGCTCCATAACCTGTATAAAGTCCCTGTTTCCTCTTATACACATGGCCAGTAATGCTCATAGCCCAGAGTTGTTTTGGAGAGGAAGTGTGACAATGTTTGCAAGGCACCTTGCCCTGTGCCTGGAACCTGGACATCCCTGTTATGGCTGAGATTCTGTGAGCTGGCATGGCATAATGTGCAGGGGTTTAATGCTCCTGCACTTAGAGGCTTTGGAAATCGTAGCACATTGAATGCAGCCAGCAGGCAGACACTTCGTGCCTAGCATGTGCTGGACACTGTCCGGGAGCTCTGTACGATTGCTCTAAGATGGGTACCATTCTTACCTGCTTTGTGTGAATGAGGAAATGAGGCCAAGAGGAAGTGCACACCATCACGTGGCTGAGAAAGCAGTGGGGCTAAGTCCAGACTCCTTTCAAGTCTGCGCATATCTGATTCTAAGACTGCACACTTTCCAAACCACTGGGCTTTTGTTACTAATCATGAACGCCTGGGATGAGCCCAGGGTTGAGTAGGGGGTCTCTAAGCATTTTCTGTGAAGGACCAGGCAAGTGCGATATTAAGTTTGCAGGCTGAAGGCGCGGCTCAGAGTGACCTTACTCTGCGGCTTACAGCTGATGTCTAAACACAAACAGAGATGTGTGCCAATAAAATTTTACTTGCAAAAGTAGGTGGCAGGTGGATTTGACTCTTGTCCCATGGCTTGACAACCCTTTTCTTGCATCTTTTGTACTGCTGAGTATGCTGGGACTGTGGGGGGCTCCTCTGAGGACTAGGGCTCCGGGGAGCCCAGTTCTGTCCCCTCCATCCCTGTTTGGAGATGCCTGGGTTGCTCCCCTGAGCCTGAAGCCTGCGAGTGTGGCTCCCCCTTTCTGTTCTAGAGAGGTTGCCGTGGAGTCTCCCTACTCATGGTTGGAAAACAATGTTAATTTTCCCCGGGCGGGAAGCAGCTGCACTTGTGAGCCTGGGCTCATTTTGCTGCATGAATATTTATGGTGTGTCTACTAATTAAGCTCAGAAATAAAAGTGTATCCTGCTTGCAGGGGCCATAGAAGACGGCAAGGCCATGTCAGGAGCCAGCCTCTTGTGCCCATGAAGTAGAACTGTCAACCAAATGCTTGTGTCCAGAGCCACTTGGTCTGGGTCGGTGTCCACAGGCATGGCCATGAAGGTCAAGTACCCTCTGTGGGCCACATGCTGGTGCTCCAGGGTGGCACAACGGTGGGTGGCTATTGTCCTGGTGAGGTGGCCTGGAGGGGATTCCAGGCCACAGTCCCAGTACAGCCATCTTTTTCTCAGGGTAACTCAGGTAATTTCCTGATTGGGCCTCGAGTTCCTCCTTTAATGCTGATTCTGAGTAACCACACAGACCTCCCTCCAGCCTCAGTTTCCCGTATCACACTGTGGGGTTTTGTTACAGCCTCCTGGCAGAAGTAATGGGAGGGAAAAGGCCTGGAACAAGACTGTGGGCAGACTTAAAGATTTCCTAACCCCCAGGCCTTGCCTCACTGAAATCTCCGAGCCCAGGAGGGCTGACTTGGCCCAGCCCAATAACCTTGAGAGTTTCCGGAAACCATAAATTGTGGCTGTTCCTTGATGGGTCCTGTGTGCAGGGAGCTGCTCGCGCCCTTGCGTCCTCTTCCTCAGAGCCAATAAACCAAGCAAACATCATAAAGCCGCTCACTCCGCCGGGGCCTGCCCTGCTGCCGCTCAGAATGGGGCCTGATCAAGGAGCATGGGCACAGAACCGCACTGGGCCCTGGGTGCGTGTGGTTCTGCCGCCGCCCTCCTCAGGCAGACCTGGCTTTGGAGCTCTCCTCTGTCTTCCTTGGCAGGAGTTTCCTTTAGTTTTTTCGCTAGGAGCCCAGAGACCCTGGAGTGCAAACCTGCCCCCTCCTCTCTCCTCCTTGCCACTGGGGCCTGGGGGAGGAGGATGCTTTCCCAAGGCGGGGCTTGGGGTATAATGGCCCTGGGGCCTTGGCAGCCTACACACCTTGTAAACTCCAAAGTCAACAAGATGTGGAAGTGATGGTAGCCCCAGAGGCAAATTGGAGGTGAGCAGCAAGGGTGGGCTGTGCCTGGAGGAGCTGTAGTGCCCCCTGCCTCCTTTGGCATGGCCCGGAGTATCACTCACCTTGTCCTGGGGCTGGAATCTGCCCACTGTGCCAGCCTGTACCCTTGGGGGAGCCTCTGGAGCTTTCTCTCCTCATTTGCTGGCAAAAGCAACCAGGGTAGAAACACCACTGGGTGCCCTGTGGGAGCCAGGCCAGGGTTTGTTCTGGCCAAGGCAGGCCCCAGCGGCAGGGCATAGCCACACCTTCTGAAACCCACAGGTGACCCAGGGTCTGGGGCAGGAACACAGCTCTCTTGTGCTCCCGGACAGTGACAAGAGACCCCCCTGCTTGCTGTCTGTGGTCGGGGAATACCATCTTCACTGGAGGAGGTTGTCAAGCTCCCTTACCCACTAGGTGGAGTGTCACTTCCTCCTTTGGTGTCCTTGTCTGTAAAATGGGTATTGTAATGCACCCAATAGACACCCAGAGGTGACACAGCAACTCCCCAGGGCCCCTCAAGGATAGGGGCTGCAGCGTGAGGGGCTGAGACCCCCTGCTTGCTGGGGGGCATGACTATTGGCTGTGACTGTGGCACTGCACTTTTTGCCCTCCACAAGGAGGTCATTTGGTGCTGAGAAGGCTCCCCTGGGCGCTCTGGGAGCCAGGAGCCAGGCTTGTACTCTGTGTCCCCATGGTCCCACAGAAACCCTCAGATGCTGCCTGACAGGAGCAAGGAAATGCTGGGGAGTGCCCATAGGCCCGTACTCCTACCTCACCTCACAGCACTCTTTCGCGCCTCTACCAGCCCCTGTGTTTGGAAGAGGAAAATGTTTTAAGACTGACTTTTTGTTTCTTTGAAAGGCATTATTACAGAGAGAGGGGAGACGTAAAGAGAATCGTGCACCCAATGGGTTCACTACCCACATGGTTGCAATTGCTGGGGCTGGGCCAACTTGAATCCAGGAGCCAGGAACTCCATCTGCCCAGATGGTGGCAGGATCTCAAGAACTTGGGCCATCTTCTGCCATTTTCCCAGGCAGTTGGATTGAAATGGAATAGCCAAGACTCAAACCTATGTCTATATAGGATGCTGATGCCTGTGCTGCAAGCTCTGGGGTGGGGTTGGGGAAGGACATTTGATGCGCTACTTGTAATTTATTTGCCTGAAAGCTGCAACTCCTGGGGAAAGCCTGACCACACTTTGAAGGCCTTTCTTCCTCCAAGGAAAACAGGACATCATACTGGCCCCAACTGGACATCTTCCCATTGCCTGGAAGTGAAAGGCCCACACTAGGGCTCCCTGGAAGCACAGCAAAGCCCTTGTGCGGCAAGTCCTGATCTATCCTGAAAGCAGGTGTTCCCCTAGACACCCAGGCAGCTGGTCCTCCACCTCCTGTCACATGACACTTGTAGAAACTTCTGCTTGGTCCACGCCCTCTGCCCTGTCCCTCCCCATTTCTTCCTTGCCATCCCTCAATCTTAGCTGTCATTGTGAGGCTCAGCCTTGGCCTTGCCTTCCCTGTACTGAGTGTGGCCATTGCTACACAGAATCTGGTCCTGAGTGACATTTGTAAACATTTGTTGAAGAGTGAATGGGTGAATTGATGGGTAGATGGATGGATGGATGGATGGACGGATGGAAGGAAGGAAGCAGGGATGAATGACAGAGCTGGGATAGTGTAACCTGTTCCCTAACCCTTTTCTCAGATGTGTCAGGTCTAAGTTTTTTTGACATGTGCAGCAATGTGACAAATGTCTAAAGAATGAATGTGTACGTAGTGACTGGACTGTCATTGAATCCACTCACAGAGCATTGACGGGGTGCCAGGCCCAGTGCTGGTTACTGGTGTTATACTTACTTCCTGCCCTCGCAGCCTCACAGTGTTGCTGAAAAGTCAGGCCTGTACAGGGAGGTGCACATCCGGTATGCGTTTAGCTTCTCTTACAGCAAATGAATGAGTGATAAATGAGTGATAAAAGGAAAGGCTTGGCCCAGTGTTTTAGTATTGTGGGTAAACCCACCACTCGAGACTCCGACATCCCATATGGGTGCCAGTTTGAGTCTCAGCTGCTCCGTCTCTGATCCAACTCCTTGCTAATGTGCCTGGGAAAAGCAGCGGCAGATGACATTAGTGCTTGGGCTCCTGCACCCACATGGGAGCCCTTGGATGAAACTCCTGGAAACTAGCTGCACAGTCACAGCTGTGGCCTCATGAACCCTCATTGTCAAGAACTCCAGTTGAGGAAGGGCCGGAGCCCCTGAGGGTCCTGCCACCAGGGTCCTGCTTTCAAGGCATCTGGAGAACTTTACTGTGATCTAAGGCCCTTTGAGACCTCTTCTTCTAGTCCTCTCTCCTTCCTACACTGCTGCCCTCCTGATCTCATGGCATGCATGCCAGCCATGGTCCTGCCTCCAGCCTTGGAACACCTGCTTCTCTTTGTATGAGATGTTCTTGCCAGGCACCTGCTGAGCTCACCCCTCAGCTACTTCATGGAGATGGGTATCAGGTGTATTGGTTAAGACCCCTGGAAGTGCTTGCAGCACCCATTTCAGAGTGCCTGGGTTCAAGTTCCATCATCATTTGCCTCCCATCCAGCTTTCTACTTGTGTGTACCCTGGGAGGAAGCAGATGATGGCTCATGAAGCTGGGTTTCTGTCACTCAGCATAGGACCCCCAGACAGAGCTCCAGCTCCTGAAAAATGCTGTGATTAAAAAAGAAGTTACCATCTGATCCAGGACTTCTGTGACCATCCTAGCTACATGACTCCTTTCTCTTATTTATTTGGAAGGCAGAAGAGAGAGAGAAAGAGAGAGAGAGAGAGAGAGAGAGCACTAGGCAGAGAAAAAGATCTTCCATCTGCTGGTTTGTTCCCCAAATGGCCTCAGTGGTTGGAAGTGGACCTGTCCAAAGCCAGGAGCCAGTAATTTCTTCTAGGTCTCCCATGTGGGTGCAGGGGCTCAAGGATTTGGGTGCTCCTCTGCTGTTTTCCCAAGTACGTTAACAGGGAGCTGGGTTGAAAATGGAGTAGCTGGAACTTGAACCAATGCTCATGTGGAATGTCAGTCCCACAGGTGGTGGCTTATGCCTTGGCTAATACACCAAGATGCTGGCCTCAGCACCTCTCTTTGCTGTCTCCTTTCCTGGCTTTGGGTTTTCTCTGCACTCTTTTCCTTACGGAACATCCTCTGAATTTTTCTTCTTTAGTTCATCGTCTGGTTTTCCCACTAGGATGTGAACTCCAGCAGGGCAGGGACTTGGTATGGCTGTGTTCACTGCTGTGTGTCCCCATAGCAGGACAAGCTCTTGCCATGCAGCAGAGCACCCTGAGTGTTCCTTAGGGACTACATGAGGCAGTGTCTCAGTCAGCTGTCCCTGTCTTGGAAAGGTCCCTGTCACCGTATTTTCTCTCTTGGATGCAGGTCCTCCCTGGCCCTTCTCTAGTCCTCAGACCCCTGCGTGGCCCAGCGAGACCTTTTCTTTATGGTGAAGATGACCACACCTACCCCTCCATATAGGAAACTTCACTATTCCTGTCCTGTCTTTCTCCTGATTCTACTTTTCCCAACCCTGGACAGTTAGCTATAAACACCAGAGATGCACATGCTCAGTGAGCAATCCTTGAAGGCAGCAGGTGCCCAGCCAGAAGGCGCAGCGAAGAGGTTGATGGATGCAGCGAGGGCATCGCCATGCATATGGAGCTGACCACAGCATGCCTGCCTTGGGGGAGCTCCAGTTTGCTGGCACACTGCTAGCAGTAAGAGCATCCTGAGACCCTGGCTGAGATGACTGGCTGAGAGCAGACCCTAGAAAGTACTGATTGCAGACCTGAGAAATTCTGTGCCCTTCTGGAAACTTTTGTGCATGAGATCCTGTCATACAAATTCAGCACATTTCCAGGCCCCAGGCACTTTCCCATGTAGACTGCAGCCTGGATCCATCTAGGACAGCCCTCATTCTACCTGCAGGGAGACTGGCACAGAAAAGCTATCTATCTCCTGAGTCAAGGATTCGAACCCAGGCCTTGGTGACCCTTAGTCATTTGGGCGCTCTACACCCCTGGAATCTGCTGGCAAGCTGAATCCTGTACCCCAGGAGGTGATGGTGCCGGAGGTCTCCCCCAGAGCAGGCTCGGAGGCCTCCAAGCAGCCCTGGAAAACATGTGCTGTGTCAGAGAAGGGTTTTTGTTTTCTTTTTAAACAGCCGGGGCTGGTGACGAGTGGTGAGCAGAGGGGTCCTGGTCTCCATCCTGACACCCTTTTCCAGGTGGGGGCGGGGAGGACTCCAACCTGTAATGTTATTTCAAACCCTTCCAGGGGCCTCATGGTTCCCTTTCCAGGCCGCAGGCCGCAGAGCACAGCACAGTTTCCCATTACGTCATGTTGCCCTTTCTGGTCTGAGCACCTTTCAAAGCAGAAAGACTCCGCCCGCTCCAACACCCTGCTTCCTGTCCCCATAAAGGCTTACTGGCCCACATGGAGCTTAGATAAACAGCCTCACTGGGTGTCCAGGGCCACACACTCCTGATGGCCCCGCTAGCCGGGGCGACGGGATCAGCTCCTGGCTGTAGCCCTCCGGAGAGAAAAGACAAGACTGGTGTTTTGCAAAGGTTGCCCTTGCCTTCTGCCAACTGAGACACATTCCAGAAAGGAGCAGGCAGCAAAGTCTGGCCTGTGACCAGGCACAGGCAGAGGTGAGAGAGCTGCCCCCAGCCAGAGGAGGCCCCATTCAGCCCTTTCCCACCTCTCTGAAACAGCCAGTGCCACCGTGTTGACAGCAGAACACGCTCCCCAGGAAACAGACTGGCGAAGACAGCATTTCTGCGCACCTCCACTTTTCTGCTTGGGGCGGGGGGTGGGGGCAGGCCCAGGGGGCCAGTGGTCCAGGGCCGAGGAGTGTCCATGTCTGTGTCTGTGGGGCTGTTCCTGGCCCTTCTGCAGCCTAGAGGCGCGGGGAGCACTCGGACAGGGTCCCTTGACAGCTCTGAGTTGTCTGTAAGCCTCAGGCTAGCCAGACAGGGAGAGATTGGGCAGGCAGGGCCTGGAGAAGCAGACACTGTGGCACCTGTTAGACCCCAAAGAGAGGTTTTGGGTGTGTGGGCGGGTTTCAGCTAGAGGTCAGTGCACGATTAAGAAGCTGCTCTGTCCTGTGAATAAAAACATTCCAGATCATCAGAAAATACATTGGCGCTTTTTTTGTTGTTGTTTTTTTTTAGGAGCTGAGTACGCATTAAACTTGGTGGCTATTATTACCTCTATCATGGTCATTATTTTGAACAAAAGCCGAGAGCCAGTTCTTTAATGGTTTCGGGATTCCGAAGTGTGTGCCCAGCTCTGAGAGGCAGGTAACATGACGACAGCAACTGAGTTAGAAGGCTCTGGGCTCAACAAGTCAGGCAGGCCTGATGAACGGCAGCTTCAGCGTAGCTGGGGTGGCAGGATTGCTCTCTCAGGTTCCTAGTTGAGAACCTCTCCTTCCCCAACTCCAAATGCCAGATCACTCAGCATCCTTCCAGATCATGCAGATCAGAGCTGGGAAACTGGGTTCAAATCCCGATTCTACCACTCAGCACAGCCCAGGCCTAGCACCTTCTTCTGGTTTCAGTCTTGTCTGGGGCAAAGTGGAGCTGCTGCCTTGAGAATGAAGTGAGGGGAGGGAGTGCAGACTTACCACAGTTCTGGACGCATTGGATCAGCACTAAGCAGCAGTATGGGAAAGAAGGCCTGCGGAATGTTGTGACTTTGTATCAGCTCTCAGCAGTGAGAACTGAAAGTATTTTTGATACTCGAGTCTTGCACTGGAGGTGGGGCCTCTAGTATGGATTTGAGAAAAGAGCATTCAGCCTATCCTGGTGTCTATGTGTGACACCTGTGTAGCTCCCATCTAGGGTGGCTGGGGAGCTTACGTGCTGTGTAGGTGCCAATGTCTACTATGGGCTCCTTTTACATTCTTGTAGGCAGAGCAGTAATGGTGGATGCTGGGCTTCTAGGCATCATGCGGTCCATGTGTGGGTGCCTGCAGCTGGATGAAGGTAGCACAGACGTTGAAGTCATAGGCTATACGTGCAAACATGAGTGACTCCATGTGAAGTGTGGATACATGTGTCCGTAGCATACAAAGGCAGCCGGTCCACTGGCTACCCTGACACAGCCAGGCTCCTGCCCCCACCAGCTCACAGCACTTATTGGAAGGACCCAAACAGAAGGTTTTCGAAGCTCTGGGGTATGGGAGGCTATGCGATTTGCCGCATGCTGGAGAGCAGTTCCCACCCCTGAGCACAGAATTTGCCCCTTCCCTGGTGTTAGTGGGGCATTGCTGGCTCAGCCCAGTCAGCATGGGGCCCATTTCCATCCATTCGGATGGACATTTGTCTCCCCTGGAGCCTCCCTGAGCTCTAGCTGAAATGACATTTGCTTAGCAATTGGCCTATTTGAAAAAAACTGATGCATTAGATGGCGGTGTGCAGACGTTACACTGTGTTTCCAAGCTGGATGGTCCAGGGGGACAGGCCCACAGGAGGGGGCAGGAGGGAGGTGGGGGCATTCAGTTGGTCAAGGATCTCCCACAGAAACAGGCAAACACATTATCCACTCCAGCGCAGGCAATTTTTTTTCCCCAGGGCGGCTAATTAGCAAGCGACTGCCAGGGCTCGCTACTTGACTTGCAGAATTAGAATGCCCAGCACAGAGATCCGTGTTTGTACTCAAGTCTGTTGTCTGTCTCCCTTCTCCACACAGCACAGGTGCTCAGGGATCCCGGGGCCCTGGAGGCTGCTCACCTGCCATGCCAGGGGGCCTGGACAAACCTTAAGCATCTTCCCTGCTGGAAGCTCCTGAAAATGACAAGCAGCAGGTACCCCTGAAACACACACAGATATGCCTCTCTCCTCACTCACAGAGATGCCACACAAAGGCACAGTCACACTGAAATGCCCAAGTGCATGCACAGGGACCCAGGCCCCCCACAGCATACCCACTGCACATCCACGTGCACATGCATGCACCTGGGGTTACAGACCAATAGCATGTGCTCCTGCACAGGCTCCCTGGGCACACATGTGCAGACAGAAGCTGCTTAGACACATCTACTGAAACAGAGTGTCAGAAGTGACTTAGCACCTCCTGACTCTGTCCAGTGAGGCCAATGCATGCCGTGAGAGAGCAAACATAGCAATAAACCGATAATTGCCGTTCTTATCGCAGAATCGGGGAGCTGTGTGCAAACCCTCCCACTGGCCTCCTCCACAAAGTGCAGTCCTTGCAATTTCTTTATTTATATATTTCAAAAGCAGAATGACAGAGACAGATCTTCCATCCCCTAGTTCACTCTCCAATAGCCACAATGGCCAGAAGTCAGGAGCCTGGAACTCCATCAGAGGAACTGCTGGGTGGATGTCAGGAGCCCTGTCACTTGGGCCACAAGCAGGAAGGCTGGGTCAGCTGGCACTCTAGCAGGTGCTCATTTATACAGAATGCTAGTGTCGCAAGCAGTGGCTTTACCTGCTGTGCCACAATGCTGGGGCCCCCACAGAATATTATTATTATTAAAAATGAAACACAAATATTTGGGCCCAGTCTGGTAGCCCAGCGACTAAAGCCCTCACCTTGTATGTGCCAGGATCCCCATATGGGCACCGGTTCTAATCCCAGTGACCCTGCTTCCCAGTCACCTCCCTGCTTGTGGCCTGGGAAAGCAATCAACAATGGCCCAAAGCCTTGGGGTCCTGTACCCATGTGGGAGACTGGGAAGAGGCTCCTGGCTCCTAGCTTCGGATCAGCGCAGCTCTGGCCATTGCAGCCACTTGGGGAGTGAATCATTAGACAGAAGATCTTTCTGTCTCTCCTGCTCTCTGTACATCTGACTTTGCAAAAATAAAATAAAATAAAATAAAATAAAATAAAATAAAATAAAATAAAATAAAATAAATCTTTTTAGAAAATATCTGGTTCATCCCCAACTGTTAAAACCAACTTGATTCAATGAGAGATGTTTCAGTTTCTATTATATTTTTGTGTTTATTGCCATCTGTGTTTTGTTTCAAGAACAGAATTCAGTGGGGACTAAAATGTTTCTGGTTGACTTCTGTGTGTGTGTGTTTTCTTTTTAAAGATTTATTTGCTTATTTGAAAGGCAGAGTTAGAGAGAGCGAGATCTTCCATCCATTGGTTTACTCCCCAAATGGCACAATGGCCAGAGCATGGCTGGTCTGAACCCAGGAGTGAGAAGCTGCTTTTGGATCTTCCACCTTGCTGTAGGGTCCCAAAGACTTGGACCATTCTCTGCTGCTTTCCCAGGCCATTAGCAGGGGACTGGATCGGCAGTGAAGCAGCCAGGACTCGAACTGGCGTCCATCACAAGCAAAGGTTCAGCCTGTTACACTACGGGGCCATCCTTCTGTTTTTTGTTTTGTTTGTTCTCAACAGATGGAACCGGGGGTAGCAAACAGGACTTGTTTCCAATTTCCAATTGGAAATAGGACTTGTTTGAGCCAATTTCCAGTTGAGTGCAGATGGGTCAGACTCTGAACCGGCGAGCCCTCTGGTGCCACCCTCCTTCTACAGATCGGGCAGTAGCAGCCTAGGGGGAGAAAGGGCTGCTCTGTCTGGCAGCCTTTGGGGCCGACCAGACGCTGGTGCAGACCCGGCGTGCGCCGAGTGTACAGTAAGTGTAAGCTGCTCTCATCACTGTCATTACAGCTAGCAGTCACATTTGTCAGCTGGGCGTAGCTGGGAGTTCCCAAGGGCTTCCTTCCATCCCTTTCAGCTGAAAAGACCCTTCCCTGCGCTGGAGGCGTAGTTGAAATCTGCCTCCCCACTCCGGTATCATCTTCTCTTCCTGACCCCAAGGGTGGCCCCAATCCTCCTACCTCCCAGGGAAAGGCAGCGCAGGTGGTGGGGCAGGGTGAGGCGGCTGCCTGCTAAATCGGGGCTGGAGATGTCCTCTCTCTCGGGGAGGTGGCTGCTGTGACCTTGGTGAGACCCGCGGCTGGAGCTCCAACTGCCCACTGGCAGAGCAAAAGGCACAGCAGGGCAGGTAGCGGTGCTACAGCACCCTCGGCAGAACAGCTCCCTGGGGAGTCTGCAGGCAGGAAGCAAGCCTGGGTTCCAATCGTTCCTTTCAGAGCCAGGCTGCTGGGTGGTCTCAGGACAGGAGGGCAGAACTAAGGTGGAGCAGGGCAGCCCCCGAGGAGTGTGGGTGGAGGAAGGTACAGTCGCGGGGAGGAGGGGGTTGTCAGCGAAGGTTTGGAGGCACTGGGCTAGGGTAGGGTAGGAGGGACTCCATGCCAGACTTGGGCGTGGGGGACACCTAACAGTGCAAGCAGAGACGACACCCCCTTCCCCAGACCCCAAGTCCCAGGTGGCCAGCAGGAGAGGCCCACCACAAGGACACAGCCCCTCCCTTTGTGTCTGGGGCTCTAGAACATGTGGCCCACACGCCCCCCTCCCCAAAGGGTGGCCATTTGGAACACATTTACAGACACATGGATTGTTTTTAAGTTAATGCTTTTTAATTCACTGTTTCCCAGTTGTCGTTTTTTATTGCACAGGCTGATTCTGCCGGTGTGTGTTCCTTTCCAGGCGCCGGGGGTAGGAGGGTGTGGGGCGGGGGGTGGGGGTGGTTCGGGCAGAGATCCACAGCGAGAGACAAGCGAGAGGCCGACAAAGACGCTGCCGGGGAAACCGGCAAACAGGCCTGGCCACGGACAGGGAGGGCCAGACTGCGGGGAACCGCGGGCTGCCAGACCGCTGGGCTGGAGCTTGCTGTCCCCTGGCCTCAGGCTCCCGTAGTGTCGTAGTGTCGCAGGGGCCAGGACTGACAAAGGCTGGGGACGGGAGGTCAGACGGGCAGGAGAGGCCCCAGGGTCGCGGGTCGGGGCTGTCCTCCCCATCCGCCCTCGCCCGCAGACTGCTGGGAAACTCTGGCCAGGGGGGTGGAGGTGGGGGTGGGGGTGAGGGCCGGGCCGGAGTACCTGGCCTGGTGGCTGCAATGAGAATCACGGGCACTGTGAGTCCGGCAGCCTTGGAGGCTCTGTTGGAGCGGGTCGCCGGCTCGCTCCTTCCTCCCCGCACATGCACGCCCCAGGTGTTGTGGCGTGTAGCAGGGGATCCTGCGTCTTGGGGGAAGCCGGGCCCGGGTCCTCGCCTGATCGCATGGGCTTGCGCGGCGCTGGGGCTGGAGGCAGCGGCTCAGAGGTCGGGGTAATGCGAACTAATTGCCTGTTTGCAAACCTCCCGCAGCAGGTCCCCGCCTGACCTCGACCACCCTACCCGGCGCAGCTTGGGCTCAGGGCTGGGCGCAGGGAGCGTAGGGAGCCCCGGGGACCAGTGCGGCGTCCTCCTCCCGGGTGCCCACGGACCACACGCGGTGCGCACTGGCCTGGGCGTCCCAGCGTGGGGGTAGGCAGAGGTGGGTCCGAGCTGGTGTCTGCGCACACCTGCCCTTCGCACCGAACACCTCGGCCCTTGAGCTCCTCTGATCGTTTGACCCTCTGAGCGCCTCGCCGTTTGCGAAAGATCGGGCCCGCGGGACCAGCACCAGACGGAGACTGGAGGTGGCGCAGGACGAAGCTACGCGAAACCCAACAAGTCCGATGTCTCTGAGCTTTAGTGTGCGCGTGTGAAAAAATGGGGATGTTTAGCCACTGGTGCTGGGTCAGGTGCCGAGAGCAAGACGGAGGGAGGATTGTAGGCCAGCCCCGCACGTGAGAGTGGAGCCTCACTGTCGCCTGGGCCAGCGGTCTCGCGTTCTGGGTTTGGGAGCCCTTGGCAGGCTGGATTGGAGTCGCAGCGGGAAAGGAATCGGCTTAATTATGAATGAAGCTCAGAGAGGTTAAACATCTCAACAAAGATCACACAGCAGGGAGGGGCAGTTGGCTTTTCGAATTTCAAAACGTAGGTTCGGACTGCAGCCCTAGCGGACGCCCCTTGGCGCTCGTGACCGCGGGCAGAGCAGGCGGTGTGGACCGCCGGTGGGCCCAGGGCGCCCTCTTGCGCTCGTGACCGGAGGCGCGCCCGGCCGGAGTCTGGGCTTGCAAAGAGGTGATGGGAACGTGCACTTTATTCGCGGCAGAGCGCGGTGAGCTCTTGGGCCCCAGCATGGGACACCACCGTTTCCCACGCACTCCCACCTCCGTCCGTCCTCGATTTTTCTATGGGAGTCCACGAGGCTGGCAGGGCAGGGTTGAGCATACCAAGTATGAGAGTGGGGGCAAAAGAGGCAGGAGCAAGTCCTCACCAACAGCCTTTGGCACGGGAGCGGGATAGGTTTCCCTTCTCCGGTGCTGGAGTTGCTGCTGGCAATCAGGTTAAAGAGGGCTTGGGAGCCAGGTGAACTTGGGCTCACCCTGCAGTGAGAGCTCAGGCACACCACAGACCTGTCTGGGTCATGGAGCCAGAGCATCACAGCCTTGCTGGGGCTAACTCTAGACCTGGGGCCTTAGGGATGGGGTGTCTGCGGGGACCTGAGCTGCCCTCTTGCAGCCTTGCAATTCCAGACACCTGGTTGCCCCTGGTCACCTCCTCCATGCAGGAGGGAACATACAAGCCTCATCACGGAAACCGCTTTCTGGGAGCCACGTTAGGAAAGGTGTGGACCTTGCCTTGGACATCTGGAAGGCAGGGGCATCTTGGGAGTGGGCACTAGTGCCTGGTCAGAAGGGGAGCAACAGAGGAGGGTGCAAGCAAAGTCCTCATTCTACAAAAACAAGGCCCAGGAGACCTGCAGGGTGCAGGGGATCTCAAGGGCACCAGCAGAGATGCCATGGGAGGGCTGAAGACAGAAGTTGTATCAGGGCCCAGTGATCAGAACTGGAGGGGCTGTAGAGCTACATGACTCATGTGGAGGAGAGGCTGCAGGTGCAGGTGAGCCCAGCTTGAATGTGCCAAGTCAGCTGGAGGTGCTGGCATGTGATGTTCCCGTGTGATGCTGATGCTATGGGAAGCCCTCCATGGCTTCTCCGGCACAGCGTGGATGCAGTACATCTAGTTGACTCTTGGTCTGAGCTGTGATGCTGATGCTGTGGGAAGCCCTCCACAGCTTCTCCGGCACAGCGTGGATGCAGTACATCTAGTTGACTCTTGGTCTGAGCTGTCTCAGAGAACATTTCCCGGCGTTGACACCAGCATCAGATGCCATGTGGCTGGGCCTGCAGGCCCTTGCACTCTGATGCTTCCAGGAGAAAGCATCTCTGTCTACCAGCTATCTGCCAGGCAAGTCAGGTCAACTTCTTGAAGGAGGGACCTAGGGCTCCATCCTGGCTTGAGGTATCATGATAAATGGAGACCAAGAGCCTCTGAGAGTTGTATGTGTTCATGGCAGGGGCTTGGGGTCCGGCTGTAATTCTTCTGAAAAGCACACAGCCCATGTCTGGGAGCAGGGTGCAAGGGCCGTGCAGTAAGCAGTCAGATGCATGAAGTATTGTCAACCTGCAGAAGGCTGGGTCTGCCCAGACCAGTCCCAGGTGCCTGTGAGTCCTTCAGAGGGTGGCCGGGACTGGCGCAGGGCAGGCAGCATGGCCCCAGGAGCTGCCCTTTCCTGCCTTGGTTTCTCCACATGAGGAATTCGCAGCATGTGTTTGCCAGCTCCCTGACCTTCCCAGGCTGCCAGCAGGATAATATATGGAAATTGCTTTGACCTCCGGAGAAAAGAGGGTCTCTAGGAATAGAAAGTTCAGCCGCTAATCCTGTCCCCCCAGACTTCCCACTAATTCCTGTTTCCGATGTCAGCCTGGCAGGTTGAGTTTAGCAAAAGAAAGAACAACTTAGAGGGCTGATGGTTTTTCTAATGGCCCTGCTTCTCCAAACACCTCCACACACAATACACACACACACACATAGCCTGGTCACACACCCACCTGGTGCACAGCCCATCCCCGACCCTCACTCATGCGCGTGCCTCCCGCAGAGTGTTCATAATCATGGAGAATAATTAGAGCTAACATTTGCACAGTGCCTGCTGCCAGGAGCGTGTCCACCCCGCCCTGCGTTGCATCCTAGCACTGGCCTGAGAGGCAGGGATGGCTGCGATGATTAACAGGCTCAGCAAGGTCAGGTGACTTGCCTAAGGTCACTCAGCTTTTGGGTGACAGGCGTGGCTTCATCTGGGGGCTTCTGATGGCAAATGCTATCTTCCCACTAGGGGTCTGTTTCTTCCCTTCCTCACTCCCTGCTCTCCTTTTTCTCCCCTCCTTCCTCTCTGTCTCTTCTCCCTCCTTCCTTCCCTTACTCTCTAAACAGTGATGTATTGAGTGGCACTGCTGGGCTGGGCTATGTGCTGAACATTTGCTACTTTCCTGCACCTTGTAAGCTATCCTCCTAGTGAGCTGGGCATGCCATTGTTCCCACTTCACAGCAGAAGTGTGGCAGAGAGAGTAAATAACAGAGTTGGGTCTAAGACCATAGAGAAATCCAGGCCCCCTCCACCAGATGCTACACTGTCCTGCTCCTACCTTGCTCCCCCTGGCTCACACACACATCTCTGCTAGCGCCTGTTCATAGGAGTCTTTCAACATTCACCCTCCAAGGGTGGGGCAGGGTGTGTGTGCTGGAGCAGCAGGTGGCCTGCCCAGCAGGGAGGGAGGGTAGGATGAGGGGGTGGTGGGGAACCCCCTCCCAAGCAGAGGCCCCAGTCTGCCACTGTCACCCACCCAGGCATTTCAGTGGAATAAGCCCAGAAAAGCAAGTGGAGGATTTTTGCCAAAATGCCATTGGCATCTCTGGGGACACAGTCACATTTTCCTAGTGATTACACAACACGGTAGCATTTACAATAGTCACTCCATCCATCAATATCAGTCAGAAGCAGAGGGAAACGGCCTCCTTCCCCCCACCCTGTGCTGAGCCATGCTGACAGCAGGGGCAGGACGAAGCAGAGCAGGATGGAGGGAATGGGGACATGGCCCCGGCCTTCCCCAGCGCCCTGGACACATTGGACTTGCTCCTTGGGGGACACTGATCGGGTTTGTGACTTTGGACAACTCTCTTCTTGGGCCTCTTGTGCAAACTGCTGGGTCTGACAGTCTTGGAGGGCTCTCCTGACCTCTCTTGGGAGAGGAAGCCTGACTTCCACAGGGAATTCCCTGAAGTCCCCTCCTTTCTACTTTCCAAAGAGTGTGGGAGAGAAGGCAAGTGGCAAAGGGGGAGCCATTTTTTGTGTACCTGTCATTGCCGGTCTGGAGGTCTCTTCCCTAAGCCTGGGTTGGGCCAGAGGCTTGGGAAGAAAAAATTTGTGAACAGGTGCAGGCAAGTTCAGGCTGCAGAAATGGGGTCGGACGTCCAGGACGTGGGACGAGGGACCTGTAGGACAGAAGCCGTGTCCGTGTGTCCGTGTGTGTGTGTGTGTGTGTGTGTGTGTGCATGTGAGACCACATAGGACAGAGCCCGTGTCCCTGTGTGCAAGTGTGTGCGTACAGGATACCATGGGGCAGCTTGGGTTTCTGGGGCTTAGATGTCTTTCCTCATCTAGTAAGTATACCCATGTATTGAAGGACATCCGTTGGGCACTGTATCTGTCTGTTTTCTGCTGCTGTAACAAATACCTGAGGTTTCTTTATAAGGAGAGGTTTGTTTAGTTCAAAAAATTGGAAACTCCAAGTTCAGGATTGGGTGGTCCCTTGCATCCAGCCTTGGTGAGGAGTCCATGGCAGATGGTGTACCAGTGGTGTGAGTGAACGCTGGAGAGGGCACGTGGTGAACTAGCAGGCCAGAGAGATTCGGGGGTCAGGCTTACTGTTTTTGGAACAACCCAGGCTCACAAGGGCTAACATGAAAGAATTTCATTAATCCCTTCAGAAGACTGTTCCCTAGGGACCTTCTCCCACTAGACCCTGCCTCTTAAAGGTTTCTCATTCTAGTATTGTCACACTGGGGACCAAGTCTCATCCCATAACCAAACCATAGCAAGAACTTACATGCCAGGCTTGTTTTAGATGCTTGACCTACAACCATGAATGGTGAGAAAAATTATAAACATTGTGGAAGCTGGATTCCAAGCAAAGGGATAATGTTTGTGTAAACAATTGTTCTGGCTCTGCTGGGTGTCCCTTGGCAAGCTGCTTGGCCTCTCTGATCATGCAAGCCAGCCCTGGGGTATTCCCTGCAGTGCTACTCTGAGAGCATGGATGTAAGCTGAGTATGTTGCCAAGTGGAAAGCCCCAGGCCCCTGTGCCTCCCTTTGGCTCCCTGCACACAAGTGTGCTTGCCAGCACCCATCTTTGCTGGCTCAGTGCACACAGCACCTGTGGCACTGTGTGGGACTCCAGAGCTGGCCCCAAATTCCAGAAAATCCACAACTCCTCCCACTAAAAATGTAGGGAGGAAACCATATGGCTCTGATATCCGGACTTGGGTTTGGTTTTGCCCCAAGACAACACATCCTGGAAGTTTCTATGCTTGGAACTTATTTCCTAAACCCCTTGCTCTAATAGATTTCAATTATTTTTCCAAAATGTATTTATTTATTGGAAAGGGTGAGAGAGACAGACAAAACTTTCATATGCTGGTCCCTAAAGGCCTACAATGGCCATCTGGGAGCCGGGGATCATAATCAAGTTCTCTCATGCAGGTAGCAGGAACCTAGTCACTTGAGATGTCACGGCTGTCGCCCAGGGTCTGTGCTGTCATCACGTTGGGAGCTGGAGCCACAGAATGGACCCATGTGCTCTGAGTTGTGATGTAGGTGCGTCAACTGCTAGGCTAAGTGGCCACTGCCAATAAATTGCACTTTAAGGCAACACTGGAAGTTGAAGTGAATACTGGAAGTGCCCTGTGCCAAGACACAGGTCTGGCTTGAATCAAAGGGACTTGGCCCTGGCCCCAGGTCTGGAGAAGAAGCCGGATGAAGGAAGATTGATAGGGGGTTCCTATCAATATTGGCCACCATGTCCTGCCTTCCCAGCTCTGAGTAAAACACATCCCATGCCAGACTCAAAGAACTTGACATGGTTGTGCAGGCTTTGGCAGCAACCAGCACAGATCACTCATTAGGCTCCATCTCCTTCCCACAGTGCCCAGCCTGGCTCTGTCTGGTGGAGCCCAGCTCAACCACACTCATTCCAAACCTTCTGACCAATCTAGTCCAACTCATCCCACCGCCTCCTCACCAAGTCTAGTCCAAACCAGGTCAACCACACCCTTCCAAGCTCAGCCTGCTTCATGCCCAGCTAGTTCAATGGTGGCAGAGGCTGCAATCTAGCCCATTCAGCATCGATTGCCCCTCCTCTTGTGTGCCTTGTTATCCTACAGAGGCTGAAGATCTTAAAGCCCAGCCCATATTTTCTGCCCTAGAGTTAGAGCTAAGGATGTGATGAAGTTTCACTAAGCACCAGATGTTCATGTAGAGTTTGCATTCAGAGTCAAGTGGGCAGAGAGGCAAGAAACAAGCATATGCCGAAAGAGAGATGGCCGCATTACCCAGCATCAACAGTCAGGAGCGTGTCCCTAGCTTTCTGTTCTTTCCCCCAATGCTTTCCTTGCTCCGTGTTTTGGAGACAAAACCTGGCAATGCCTGTGGGCTGAGGTGCGCCTGCAGCTGCTGTGGCCACGCAGACCAGCATGCTTCGGGAGCCAGAAGCCGGGCTGGCGGCTTCCTCTGTGGCAGCTGGCTTCCTGATGGCTGCAATAGGAGCAGCTGCCTTGGTGGTCCTGTTCTATGGCCCAGCCTGGGGAGTTGGTGCTGAAGATGCAGCCCTGACTCTGTTTTTTCAGCTTTCCAAATATTCTGTAAGCCATTAAATACCATCAGTACATTTATTTCTGCTTAAGCTGCCCTGAGTGCATTCTGTCTCTGCACCAGCCCAGCCTAGCTTCCCCACAGTCTAACCCGACCCCAAACTGATCCATCCTAAAACCAGCCCGACCTGTCATGACACTTCACTCCAGCCTGATGCAAATAGACAATGTCCAGCTCAACCCAATCCTAAGCAGTCCACCTGACTTACCTCTTTCCCCCTGTGTCCATGTGAGCTTGTTGCAGCCTGACTCATGCTGACTCCCCACACTACTCATTTGTTTCCAATCTGCCACTGTCAACTGATTCAGTGAAACTCAACTGCACCCGTTCCACCAGCACTGAGCAACCCATGGCACGGGATTCCATACGTGTCTGCTGTGTCCCTCTGGGAGTCCCCAAGGGAGCAGGGGAAGCTGAACTGCCCTGCATCCCTTTGTCAACATTTTCTTCTTCCCTGTCTGCTTTCTTCTTGCACATTTCTCCCCTGATCCTCAGCTCGCTCCTGTGCCTCTGTCCACCTGGTGGCTTTCCAGTGTGTCCTCTATGTTCAAGATTCCTAGGGGAAGCCACTCTCCACCCCAGCCCTGCCTGTCTGGAGCGTACCTGTCATAGACTCCTAGGATGCTGATGAGCACATGAGCCATCCCTTCTGCTTATGCCTATGGTAAGGCCGACTTGGAGCAGGGACACTCTCCTGGGTGATTGGTTGAGTTGGCCTCAGTACCATCATGTAAGCCCACCCCTGCTAACTCTCTTCAGCCAGCAGCAAGAGAGAAACTGGAGTTATCAGACAGGAACCCAGAGACACCTGTGGAGACAGAGGACTTGATGCTCTGCTGCTGGCTTTCAATAGGAGGGGCCCACATATGCAGGGATATGTGCGATCTGAAGGAGCTGCAAGTCCACAAGAAGCAAGGGGCCCTGCCTACCACTACAAGGAACTGGATTTTGCCAGCCACCTGGACAAGCAGGGTTGTGCAGTCTTATCAGAGCCCTCCGTAAGACCCCAGCCAGCTGAGCCCAGCATTGCAGCCTGTGGAGACTCTGGGCAGGGGGCCTGGAGGTGCCCACCCAGATCACTCAGCTATAAAATGCGCTCTAACAGAAGGGTGTTCTCTAAGCTGCTCCAGTTGTGGCAGCTTGCTAATTGGTGGTAACAAGTATGAGTGTCCATGCTAGGCCCAGGCTCTGGATGAGAATAAATCTGACTTCCCATGCTGGCTGCATCGCCTGCTGGCTGTGTGAATCCAGGCACGTGATGTAACCTTTCTAAGCAGGGCTTCAGTGAAATACAGAGATAAAAACCTTTCCTGGTCCATTTGGTTGCACGATTAGATATAATACACATTACATGTCTGACTTAAGCTAACAGCAAATACTTCTTGTCTGCTTGCAAATAGAATTAGTTAATACTAAGCAGGAACTTAAATGATACTAGTAAGGAGAGGTATTAATTCTCACTCATCACTAACAGTATGTCAGTTTATTCTCACTTATTTGAAAGGCAGAGGGACAGAGGTGGGGAGGTAGAAATAAGATGCACAGAGAGAGATAGAGCTTTTGTCTGCTGGGTCAGTCTGAAAAAAAAAAAAAAAGCCCCCAACAGCTGAGGCTGGGCCAAGCTGAAACCAGGAACCCAGAACTTAATCTGGGTCTCCCATGTGGGTTGACAGGGACCCAAGTACCTGAGATGTGCCCTGTTGTCTCCCAGGGATGCATCTGTAGGGAGCTGGAGTCAGGAGCAGAATCGGGGCTTGAAACCAGGCCCTCTGAGAGGAGCAGCTGGGATTTAAACTGGCATCTGTATGAGATGCTGGTGTCGCAGGTGGCTGCTTAATTTGATATGCCACCACACCAGACCCATGCATTATCTTTGAATTCCTTATCCAAGCCATGGGACAGTGAATACAGCCAGCAGTATTTGCTCCAGAGAAAGGTAGGCAGGCTGATGCAAGTGTTTTGTCACAATTGAAAAGGACAATGATAGCACTGGGCAGGTGGGAAAAAACCCTGCCCAGTCTTCCTATACCACATCCTCTACCGCCTACCTGCAAACCCCTTTCCCAGGGCTGCTGGGCGCAGCGGTTCCAAGGGGGTTGTGTCCGTGGCCTGGGCTTCAGCCCATGCAGTGTGGTACCGGTCTACAGTCCTGGCTGGATCAGTGGATTGTGTTTCTGGTTCACTGTGCTACTCACTGACCCCGCCTTGGTGGCTTAAAGCCTACCAGCCGGAGATGACACCAAAGAGACCAGTGAAGGCTGAAGTCAGGGTATCTCAGTCCTGCCAAGCTGATGCTGGACATTCCCCATCACACTGCTGCCTCCTGCCTGGGTGGCTGGCTCTGTGTGTGGGTTTCTGCCTCTGTGCCTCAGTGTCCTCCTCAGTCAGGGCCTCTGCTTCCCTCTCAAAGCACTCTCCCCACTTTTCAAAGCTCTTACCAAGTGAAAGAGATGAAGTGGTGGTAACAAAACCGCTGCCTTCACAGCAACACTGTAACAATCAAAGCACAGCTCAAAATAGCCCCATTCAGAAAGCCCTCTCTGTGCTAAGCACCTTAGAATCTGAGATGCATTTCAGCTTAGCCCCCTGCCTTATTAAACCACACACACCTTATTCAGTCCGCCAGCGAGCCACTCAGGGCTGAACGTATTCCTTCCCCTGCCGCCAGGGCTCTGAAGTTGAGGCTCTGCATTGTGTAAACCTGGTCTCCTTCAACTAGCTCCGTGCCTTTGATGATGTTCCCTGGTTGGTTCCTGGGCTGTAAAATGGGGGTAATACTAGCAATCTCCACTTTTTAAAATTGTTATGAGTATTAAGTGAGGAAGCTCATGGAACATGCCTAGGTTAATGCCTGTCACACTGGAAGTTAAATAAATGTGAAATATTGTTATCCTTGTATTTGTAGAGCCCTACAGGCTAGCTCCATGGTATGTGCCTAGTATGTCAAAGGAAAAGCAGAGAGGGCCTTGGGAAGGTCGGCCAGGAAAAACACTTTATATACATGCACACACATGATTTATTTACTTACTTGAAAGGCAAAATAACCCAGAATGAGGGACAGAGATATTCCATCCCTTGGTTCACGCCTGAAATGCTTGCAACAACTGGGGAACCTGGAGCCTAGAGCCCCATCTGGGTCTCCCATGTGAGTGGCAGGTGCCTGAGCATGGGGGCTGTCCTCCACTGCCTTCCCAGGTGCCTGAACAGCGAACTGCATTGGATGTGGAACAGCACGAGACAGGAACTGGTGCTCACAGGCAATGCAAGGGCTGAAAACAACAGCTTAACCTATTGTGCTGCAGGGCTTGTTGAAGTGCCTGTGCCTTACACTCTGTATGAGTAACTAAATGAGTGGATTCTATTTCCAACCTCGGTGTTCCCCATCCACCTTCACGTTGTTTGCTTACTGTGGCCCTCGGAACATTCTGGAACATCATTCAGGGTGTCCCCCCAGCACATGTTCTGGTTCGACCCGCTGCCAGGTCACCTTACTGTGGGGCAGGAGTGCAGAGCTCAGCCATGTCAGTCACAGAAGAGCTCTGGGGTTTATTGGGGGTGGAAGGTGGGGGCGTTGGTGCCCAGTTGAGATGTCAAGAAGTCCAAATGTTGGGTCTGGGGTCTGTACTCGCCGCCACCTGCTACCCTGAACCTGGGGTCAGATGGTCCTGCCTTTGAACCCTGGCTCTGCTACTTGTAAGCAAGGCCCCTTGTTCCTGGACAGATGCCTTTGTTTTTCTGAGTCTTGACCCTGTCAGTAAAATAGGGGAAGAAACACCTGCCTCATTTGCTGGTTTGCTTGGAGGGGTGATGCTGGCCTGGGCACCTGGGGCCCGCCGCAGAGCTGAGGCAGGAGGAGACCTCTAGCACGTGTTCAGCTTTGTACTTGACGCAGAGGAGAAGCTGAGTCCTATTCTTCATAGGAACTGACACAGAGGGGCAATGCTTCCCATGTGGCCCGCCTCGCTGAGGATGTGGTGAAGGGGCAGGGTCCAGCCCAGCTATGGGGTCTGACTTTGCCCTGTGCAGGCAGCCCTGTCCAGGCAACAGAGAGTGCCACAGGGGACATGAGGCTTTAGGAGGCTCAGGCCAGTGGTGTGTGGGGCAGGGGTACCGCCAGGACTGGGATAGCCAGCTAGCCCCACACAGATAAATGCGGATGCAGGGGCTGGGGGCACCCAGGGGGCTGCTCCAGGGCAGAAGTGCAGTTTCACTTTTCACCCAGCTTAGATGGGGAGTGACAGGGCTCAGGCTGCCTGACAGTTCAAAGAGGGACATGTGGCTCCTGGGTCGCAGTTCAGGGTAAAGTCATGCCCCAGCCCCTGGGCCTGGAAAAATCTTTTCAAGCTGTTCCCTCCTGGATGGCTCTCCCCTCACGCCCTCCTCCCTCCTTGTGCTGCTGGGTGTGTGGGGCAGGGGGGTGGGGCATGATTCTTGAGACTCCAAACACAGCCTTGCCAAGTTCTCTCTTTGCTTTATACTCATCTCATGGAACAGTTTCTCCTGGCAGGCTCGCAGGCTCGCAGGCTGGATGCTGGGCGCCATTGGTGCTGGGATGCGTAGAGCTGTGCTGCCTGAGAGCAATGGACAGAAACTATGTCCTGCTCCTGCTGGCCAAGTGCTTGTTAGGAGCCACAGGCTGGACAGGCCATCCAACTTTGATGAGTGTGTCCCCTAAGAAAGCCACAGTTGCTGGAGGGCACATCTGGCTCACGTAGCTCCCAACCAAGTTCCCTGGGAGGGGGCCTCTGGCGGGGGCTCTGTAGACGTGGAGAGCCTTGCTCACTTTGGGGACATTGCTGACAGACACTGCCCCTGGGCTGTTCAAGGAGCAGAAGCAGGTGTGGGATGCTGGCTTGAAGGAGAAGGATATCCTAACAGTGGAGTTTGTGCAAAGACCCTGGGGTGGCACGCCAGTCTGAGCTTCAGGGGCCACTTCACTTTCTCTGAAACCCTCTGTCAGCCATCCTCGCCCTGCAGGCCTTGCCCTGCTCCGTGTCCTCAACTCCATGTTTACAAGGTACCAAACTTTCCTCCTGTAAGCCGAGAACAGCCTGTCCCTACTGTCTGCTTGACCTCTTCAGTTCAACGCTGAGAGACTCCCCTCAGAGGACTGGAGCCAGGGTTCCTGCCTTGGCCCGTACTTGCACCCAGCCAGCAATCTACCCTCAGCTGAGCCAGTACCACAGCCTGTCCACACTCACCGCATCCACCTCACCTATGACCATCCTGCCCATCGCGCGGCATCAGCCTGCAGTGCAGCAGCAGCCGCCACTGAGCCAGGCTCCCCTGTCTCCACTGCTGCTCACAGTCTGATTCAGTCCTCGTCATTGTCACTGACAAGGTCTCTGCCATTGACCTCCATGGCTTGCTGTTCCTTTTAGGATAAGATTCCAGTGCCTGGGCCCGGCGCGATAGCGTAGTGGTTAAGGTCCTCACCTTGCACATCCGAGATCCCATATGGGCGCCGGTTCTAATCCTGGCAGCCCTACTTCCCCTCCAGCTCCCTGCTTGTGGCCTGGGAAAGCAGTCAAGGATGGCTCAAGGTTTTGGGACCCTACACCTGCGTGGGAAACCCGGAGGAGGCTCCTGGCTCCTGGCTTCGGATTGGCTCAGCTCCAGCCGTTGGGGCCACTTGGGGAGTGAACCATCGGACGAAAGATCTTCCTATGTCTCTCCTCCTCTTTGTATATCTGACTTTCCAATAAAAATAAATAAATCTTTAAACAAGAACAATAACACAAAACCACAAAGATTCCAGGGCCTTCTTGTGGCTCCTGCAGACCCTGTGTTCTCAGCCAGCTGCCTTTGGCAGGCTGATCTTCCACAAGGGTCCCCACTGAGACGCGACACAAGGTAAGGGATGCTCCCTGCTGCTCCCACCCCAGTGCCTTGGTATGCACAGAGCCGACTGCTTGGAAGGCCACTGCTGACCGGGCAGCCGGACAGCGGACATCTTGCTCCATGCAGCGTCTGTCCTGGTGCCAGCACAGTGTTTCTCCCAGCAAGTCTCCTTTCCTTTGTGACTATGCTGTCCGCTCCAGGAAGCTGTGAGCTCCTCCAGGAGGCTGTGAAGCCCTCCAGGGCGGAGCCCAGGACCTCGGGCAGCAGCTGCAAGGGCAGATTCCGAGCCTTGGGAGCATTCAGGGCAGGCTGTGGTGGGCTGGGGAAGTGCTGCAGGGCATCTGAGATCAGCACTGCATTACCTCTTCCACTCCCCATCCCAGCAAGAGAGGCGCTCAGGCCCTGTCACTGGCTGCCTGAGGGACCTGGGCCTGGATCTGGGCGCTAAATGACCAGTGGACTCAGACTCGTGTGTTTGTGTCTCTGTCTAAGATTGCAAACTGGTAAACGCATTGAACTCAGAAAGCAAGCTGAGGTTCTGGGAACCCAGACATCTCTCAGGTCAGTATCAGGTGAGTGGCAGCAATAGGGAGACCTTGGCCTCTCCACTGATACCTTCACTCCCTATCCCAGGAATGGGGTGATTGGTGTTATTTTGTCCTGGGGTAAACTGTGGCGCATGAAGGTGGGAGTGGAAAACTGATGGGGGCTGACACCAGAGCCACCCATCTGAGGTCTTTGCTCTAGAAGACGCTGATTGATCAACCAGATCAGCTGTGCCCACAGGGACACGTGCACAGGGTAGTGCACCAGGCTCTAGATCCGCTGAGTCAGTGTGGCAACTTGGGCAAGTCACTCTGCTTTTCCGGCTCCAAGATTCTCTGCTGAAGGAGGAGCAGAGGATCAGGGCAGCAGTGCTGCAAGTGGAGAGCATTGATGGTGGTCTCAGCTCCCAGGGCTCTAGAAGGGTGCACCAGGCCCTCTGGGCTGTGTAGCTGTACTGAACATCACCTGCCCAGCTCAGGCCAGGCCAGGCCTCTTCCATGCCCTGGTCACTTATTTATACCAGGACATGAAGGCCTTTGCTTACAGGAAGTGGTAGCTGGAACCTGCAGGGGAGGTCAGAGCAAGGGCCTTGGTCCCAGCCCTGGACCATGTGCTTCTTCAGCTTTTCAGAGCCTCAGCTAGGTGCCTCTGGGCACAGCTGGCATTGGGCAGAGATCATTCCTTTTTGTGGTGTGTCATCATCCCTGGTCTGCCTTGGGTGACAGTGTCCCCTCAGCACCTAATGCCAGCCCCTCTGCCCACCTCAGCATCCCTGCTGCTCAGAGCTTAGGAGTGCCCCTGTTCCTGCCGACTGATTGGAGAGGCAGCCAGACCTTGTGCAAGGGGAGAGCAAGACACCCATTTCCCAGTGGGGACTGTACCTCTTCCCCACTGACCCTGTCATGCTCAGACCGGTGATACCTGGGCACCTGCTTTGGCCAGCAGCCAGGACCCAGCCTCTCAGCGGCTTCCTCCCTGCTCTGATGTCAACCAGCCTGGGGAATGCAGAGCAGAACAGGAGCAGAATGCTCCTGGGATCCTTGGCTAAACTGGGCCTTTGGGAGCTCTGGGCCCAGCGCAGTGTTCCAGTGGCTAAAGTCCTTGCCTTGCATGCACCAGGATCCCATATGGGCACCGGTTCTAATCCAGCAGCCCTGCCATTCAGCTCCCAGCTTGTGGCCTGGAAAAGCAGTCAAAGACAACCCAAAGCTGAGAGGCCTGGAGGAAGTTCCTGGCTTTGGATGGGCACAGCACCAATCGTTGTGGCCACTTGGGGGAGTGAATCATCGGACGGAAGATCTTCTCTGTCTCTCCTCTCTGTATATCTGATTTTGCGTTCAAGGCGAGGATTTTAGCCGCTAGGCCACCACATTGGGCCCAAAATAAATAAATCTTAAAAAATAAATAAGCACACAGCCTGGCCACCATTTTCCTGCTTCAGGCGGATCCACAATGGAAGCAGCCAGGAGGTGCTAGGCTGCCTGGGAACCCAAGCAGACCGACTCAGACGGGCTGTGGCAGCACTGGTGGACCTATCACCCCACACACCGTGTCTACGCCCACGGCACACGTGCACTCACAACCCGGCTACCCACACACACGGGTGTGGGTGGACACAGGTCTGCCCTCCCAAGCCAAGCTCCCGCCCCCCTCAGTCCACCTGTGTCAAAGGACCAGCCAGGACAGTACCCGGGTGTCTGCTGCCCGCACTGTCTCTAGGAGGCTGCATTCTAAACCGTGCCCCAGTCTCAGCCGGAGCCCAGCAGGGCTGCCCGAAATGAGGAACCAGGGCACGGCCCCAGCGGCCGTCCACCGTGCTCTGCCTACCAGGCGACACTCCTCCCCGCCCCACCCCGCACGCCAGCGCGGCCCCTCGGCCTTCCTTAACCCGGACGCGGGCCGGCTGGGCCGGGGCCATTATGCGGGCGCATGGCCGGCCGCGCCGGGGCGCAGAGCAAACTTAACCTTCATTTGGGAGCGCCCAGCGGCCGGAGCGCGCGGCACAGCCATCGATCGTCGCTAATGGCCTCGTCTAAATGCGGAGCCGCTGCCTCCGCCCCCCGGGTCAGGGCTCCCCCCGCCCTCGCCCCGCGCTCCCTGCAAAATGGTGTTTACCAAAGTCAATATTGGCCCCGGCGCCCGCCCGGGGCAACCCGCAGCCCCGCTGGCCTCACCCAGCCCAGGACCGGATCCTAGTGTCCCAACTGGCCCTGACCAGGAGTCAGAGGGGCGGGAAAGGTCGCTGGGGCCCCGGAGTCCCAGACCTCCTTTGGGCCCTGGCCCTGGAACCGCCCAGGGCAACGCCTGCCTGCCAGGGAGGAAGCCTTGGGAAGTCTGGCCAGGGACAGCCTTGGGCTTCCTTCCTGGCCCCATCTGTAGTTGCCTCTGGGCAGGCGCTTTCCCCTGCTGAGCCCTCAGGCCTACCCTGGCACTCCAGACGGCGCCTAGCATGGCAGTGCCCCATAGAGACATCTTGGGCGGAAGTTGCTCTCCGCAGACCAGTGCCACCCGCCTGTATCCTTTTCAGGCACCTCTTGGCCATGGTCCCTTTTCTCTCTTGTACTTACACTGGGATCTTAGGGTTGATAAGGAAAAAACAGCAATTCAGACTTCCTGTCCACTCCTCTTTCCCTTTCTGCTCCCATTAGAGAAAGGAACTTAATGAAGGAGCACAAGAGGCCCTGGTGGGCAGCTTCCAGAGACCCAGCTCTCTGTCGACCCTGCCGGCCAGGGACCAGCGACCTGAGCCTGCCATCTGGTGGCGGTGGCTGTGCTGACAGCCCAGCTTCTAGGAATGAGGTTCAGGCTCAGAGCACCTGAGAGCTGACAACCCTTCTAATCCCAGGGGAGCACTTTCTTAGAACTTGGGAATTTCAGAGTCTCGGTGTCTTATGTCCACAGCACTGCAACACCATGACACTAGCATGTGGCCAAGTTCCTCCATCTTCATCACTTAGGTCCTGGAAGAGCTTGCCCCAAACTACCCCCAGGGTATGTACTGTCGGGAATGGTGGGCCTCATTTCCTGCCCCCGACTCACACTGCACATTGTACCCTTGCTTTTAAATGTCAAGATAATACAAGCTGAAACATCCAAATGACAGGATCTTAGAACTGCAGGGCACCAGAATCATGTTACAATCGGAGAAAACTGGAACCATGGAATACTGGGAAGAGGGTAGCTTAGCTTGCGGACTCCTGAGCCGGGGTGCATAGCATGGGGAGGGTCATTAGGGACCTCTGCTTCTGCACCTGCTGTCAGCCAGTGCAGGCACCTGACTGGAGGGTGCAGTGCAGGGTGGGAAATGTAGCTTCCTGTCTCCTGACCTAGGGTTCTTTCCCCTGTGGGTTTCTCAATCAAGGCTTTTCCAATCATGCTCTTTTATAGCCACTGCCATAAAGCTGTGGACTTTTGCTCCAGAAAGCACATAAAATATCCCATTATTTGCCTCTTAACCTGAGCTTCTGTTTTACATCGTAAGTCTAAAGTGTAAGCCTCATAAAAGGTAATCATCTAAGGCTGGTTCAAAGAGAAGCCATAAATTGGTCATTTAGCCCAATCAGTCTTTATTGTGCTCCTGTGGGATTCCCAACCAGTCCAAGCCTGTGCAGTGTGGAGAGGAAGGGGGCGCCGAGGCCTCCGCCTGGCCGGGGGAGCTGCTGAAGTCAGCTCTGGGGAGGAGTGAAGGATGCAGAGTCAGCTTCAGGGATGCAAGAGTCGCGGGAGGGGTCGGCTTGAGGGCAGAGAGCATGGGCCAGGGTGGGCCAAGGGAGCACACGAGATGCTGTTGGCCCTGTACATGGCTGCTGCTAATTGGGAAGCATGGCCTCTCGGTCCATCCTCACGCGGAGGCCCCTGTGTGTGGCAGGATGCCCCACCTGCGTTTTCTGCACAGCAGTGTGGCTGGCAGTTGTGGAGCCCTGATCTGGACTTCGGCTGGGCCCTCTGAGCGTATGAATGGGTGGAATTCATGCAAGTGTGTGTGGCCAGAAGACAGGGAGAGGGCAAACTTGCTGGAGAATCATACCTCCTCCATGCTGAGCCCATGCTGGGGCTCCCTGAGGGTCTGATAATCCCCTGGCAGATGCAGAGAGCAGCTAGGGGCCTGAGTTTGGAGCCCTAGACCTCGGAATGGATCTAGAGCCAGCTGCCTGAGGCAGGCCCAGATCCCTGGAACCATCCAGCTCTCCTGGGAATGGTCCCACCATCATTCCAAATCTGCTTGCTACAGGATTCTCCCTGTTGTTTCTCTCTTTCCTCCTAATTCCCAAATCCCCTTCAGTAACCACTCCCCTACACACCCAAAGATTATGAGAGTCCAAGGGGAGGACCCCGTTGCCCCTCCTATAGATACTGTGTCCAGGTTTGTCACTAAGGCTGCTGAAGGTGTCTGTGCAGGCTCTGAGGGTGGCTGTAGGTTGCTTGCCCCTGGGCCAGGACCAGGCTCATTCTCATATCCTCATATGTCATCCTCATGTCCCAGCCTTCCGTTCATGACTCCTGATCCCTCCCTCTCACACTGTGGGTCTCAGGATGTACATCCACACCTGGGTAACAGCAGGAGTGTCCTCCCTGGTCCCCCCTCAGAGTATCCCCTGTACCAACATGGGCGCTGCTAAGCAGCAGCCTCCACTGCATTCAGTGCATCAACAAGACCCCATCCTCTGCACCTGCTGACTCTTCGGCTTTCTCTCTTCCCGGTTCTTTCACACCCAGGCCGGAGTCTTGGATTTGAGTTCTCACCTCCCTACTGCAGGCAGTGTGATCTTGGTCAGGTTACTCAATCTGTTAATCTATAAACTGACTGTGATAAGCAAACCCTCACAGACTTGCTGCAGATTGAATAACAAAACATTAACACACTCACAACCTTGGCACCTAGTAAGCACCCAGGGTTAACAATTGTCATCAACAAGCAGCAGTCCTCCGTGTGAAACCACGTGCAATCCCAATTTGCCCAGCTGTTTTACAGCCTCCTGGCCAAGGCTGTTCAGCCAGCGTCCAAGGGGGTACAGCCTCCTCCAGAGATGAGGTCTGCCCTCCATTCCCTGATGTGTCTTCTGGCTTGCTTTGCCTGGTAGTATATAGCAGAAGGGACCTTGGGCCAGCCATGGGCCTGCCTCTGGGAGGACAGGTGGACCCCACTTTGCTCTGCAGGTGAATGGTCTGCTGTGTAAGGAGTCTGACATCTGGGCAAGAGGCCCTGACACACAAGCCTAGGGCCGCAGACTGCAGTCTTGCCCACCAGGATCTGAGGCTGGCTGATTCCTCGTCCCTTTGCTAGCTGAGAGCTACTGAGTGACCCTGGCTGACTTGTGTGGAGCAAAGACCCACCCAACTCAGCCCTGCCTACATTCTTGACCTATGGAATCAAGAGGTCGTAATAAAATGATTGTTGCTGTAGGCTACTGAGTTTTGGGGCAGCTTGTGAGTGAGTGCCTGGGCTGATAGGAAAACCACTGCCACTGATATTTAATGTAAATAATGTAATTATTTACAGTGATTAAATATATAATAGAGGTTGAAGTTTTAAAAATGTCTTCACATGTTACAAATTTAAATGAGAACATTGGTTCGCATAGCTGTAATTACAAATGTTGCATTTTAGATGCTTCTGCTTTTATAGTACAAGTAGATGAAACATAATTACTCGATTAATATGTGACATTGCATTTCCACTTAAAGCACTCCTAAAGCAAAACTTCCATGGATATTTCTATTCTTTTTTTTTTAAGATTTTATTATTATTATTGGAAAGCCGGATATACAGAGAGGAGGAGAGACAGAGAGGAAGATCTTCCCTCCGATGTTTCACTCCCCAAGTGAGCCGCAACGGCCGGTCCACGCCGATCCGATGCCGGGAACCAGGTACCTCTTCCAGGTCTCCCACACGGGTGCAGGGTCCCAAAGCTTTGGGCTGTCCTCTCCTGCTTTCCCAGGCCACAAGCAGGGAGCTGGATGGGAAGTAGAGCTGCCGGGATTAGAACCGGCGCCCATATGGGATCCCGGGGCTTTCAAGGCGAGGACTTTAGCCGCTAGGCCACACCGCCGGGCCCGATATTTCTATTCTTAATGTTCTACTATGTCACTAGGTTTTTAGGTATTTATTTAGACAGGTTTATATATATATATATATATATTTATATATATATATATATATATACATATATATATATATATATATATATATATATATTTTTTTTTTTTTTTTTTTTTTTAATAGAGAGGAATCTTCTATCTTGGTTCACTCCCCAAATGGCTCCAACAGCCAGAGCTGAGTTGTTCCGAAGCTTGGAGTCAGGAGTTTCTTCCCGGTCTTCTACATGGGTGCAGGGGCCTCAGACTGTTCTCTGCTGCTTTCCCAGGCCACAAGCAGGGAGCAGGATGGGAAGTGAAGTAGCAAAGGTATGAACCAACATCCATCTGGGGTTCCAATGCTATAGGTGGAGGATCAGAATGCTATGCCATTGTGCTGGCCCTAGATAGTGATTTTGATACCAGACTAGAGCATGATAATTTTTCATATCGAGAGAAAACAGAATAGCCACTCAGGCAAAGATTTGGGTCCCCAACCATTTGATTTTTTTTTTTTTTTTGATTATTTATTTGAAAGAAAGAGTGACAGCAAAACAGAGGGAGAGACAGATGTTTGCTATCTTCTGGTTCACTCTTCCAAATGACTGCAACAGCCAGGGCTGGGGTAAGCTGAAGCCAAGAGCCAGGAATTCCTTCCTGGTGTCCTACGTGGGTGGCAGGGGCCCATGTACTAACAGCATCTTCCACTGCCTTCTCAGACACACTAACCAGAAGCTGGGTTTGAAGTGGAGCAGCTGCGACATGGGAGCAGTGGAGCAGTGGAGCAGCTCCATTATGGGATGCTGGCTTTGCAAGTGCCTGCTTAAGCTGCTGTACCACAATGCTGGCCTTCTACTAGTTGCTCTTGCCAAGAGTTTCAATGCAGAGCCTGCGGCCAACAGGCTGGCCTGCCTTTTGTGCGTTTGCTTCTCCAATGTGTCAGTCTGGGTCTTTGACACAAGTCCAGCTTTTACTGCAGCCTGCTGTCTCTCTGCAAGGGTCCCTTGGCTGGGGCTTCGTAACCCCCTAGCCTGTCACTGTGACACACGAATAGGGTCTGCGAGCAGTGTTTGAGACTGGTTTTCTTATCCCTGGGGAGGTTATCTGGAGGTTTTGTAGGAATTGGGGGATGCCTGCTTTTCCTCCTCCTCAGAGCAGTCAGGAGTCCCTGGAGGACCGTGGAGGACTGTGCACACTGCTGGGTCACTGGGCCCTAGGGCCGGCTCCCCAGGAATTCATCTTCCACCTGACTGCCCATGGCCCCACCCAGTTCTTTGGGTTCCTGGCTTAATTCTTACTATTTCCATGACGTTGCAGCTTGCTCATGGTCCCCTGTGGTTTTGCTCTCCCGTTTCCATAGCTAGAAACAGATACATGGTAATGCTTTACGAAGCTTGACATTTACTAGAAAAAATAAAATAGCTTTGCGTAAACATTCCCCAGCTCATTGAAATAATAAAAGTGAATAGATCTTATTATGTTTACCTTTTCATTACAGCCACCTTTTTTGTACACCTCTTGCTCACTTGCTGCGGGACTGTCATGCATTCACAGCTTTACATGAACGTGTCTTGTCCTTATGAACTGTGCAGTTCAGTTTCTCCTGCTTCTTAGTTTCTTCAGGCCATCATAGCTTTGCCTATGGAAGGCTCTATCAGCTGGCTCCTTCTTAAACACAGCACACTGACAGCCGTTAAAGAGCCTTGCTTTGTGGCAGCAGCACAGTGTTCCCTAGCTGTCCTCCCTTGCTGTTTTTTCCCCCCCTCTGGGGTAGGAACCCGCCTCTCTCCTACCAGATCTCTGCTCTTCTCTGCAGAGAACAGCACAGCAGCAGCCCATGCCCTGGGTACTGGGTGAGATCATCTGGCCCTGCACCATGGGCCCAGCTTCTTTCTGTGCTGGTTTCATGTTGAGTCAACACATGGGCCGAGAGATGCTCTACTGGGATGCACTGTTTTTATCTGTGTTGGGGAAGCCATGGGTGCCACCTTCCCTCCACCACATGGGCCTCGCACTCCCTGAAGATAAAAGGGTATAGAAGAACTGCTTTATTTATTTTAGGAAGCGGGTTGAGGGCAATGGAAGGGTCATAAGCAGTTAGTACAGAATAATGCATCTGTATGCTTTGTGACTTCCCTGATAGCCCGAGTCCATTCCAGGCCGCTTCCAAAGCACTCCCTGTCTACCACCCAGTCCATCCCTAAAGTCACTGGGTCACATCTGCTCATCCACTTTCCTGCCAGGAATCCTGTTCAACAGTGAGTTTGTTCTCATTCCCACTCTGGTGGCCACTGGTCCACTGTCCCCATTGTCAAGACCAATGGCTGGCTTGGGTGATTGACACTAGGAATACCCATTGAAGACAGTCACATTGGAGATCCATGGTTGAACTCGGTGAACATGTCTCCCAAGCCAGGGGAAGTGTTACCAGCATGCTTCAGCTCAAGCTCAGTTGTGCCCCACCCAGCCCTGCTAAGGGCTCCCACTGGTCCTTTAGGTCTCAAAACTGGAAAGCTTTCTAACTTCACAACTTAGGTGAGCTACCGTTAACTAACAGCACACACACACATAATCTTGGAGCAAAGGATTGCACTCTATCATTTTTGCATTAATTAATTAATTAATTTAAAAAAGACTTATTTACTTTTTATTAGAAAGGCAGGTTTACCAGAAAAAAAAGGATATGTACAGAAAAAGATCTGTGTACTGGTTCACTCCCCAAATGGCTGCAACAGGAGGAGCTGAGCTGATCCAAAGCCAGGAGTCAGGAGCTTTTTCTGGGACTCGAACACAGGTGCAAAGTCCCAAGGCTTTGGGCCGTCCTTGACTGCTTTCCCAGGCCACAAGCAGGGAGCAGGGTGGGAAGTAGAGTAGCCAGAACATGAACCGGTGCCCATATTGGACCCTGGCATGTGCAAGGTGAGGATTTAGACCCTGAGACATCGTGCTGGACCCCTGATATAGAAGTTCTAAATGGAGGCACAGAATATTGCGAAATCCCCATCCCACTCCTATCGCCAGCCACCCAGCCATCACCCCTGGAGAATCCCATGCCACCAGTCTCCTGTGTGCCTTTCCAGACCTATGTTGTGTATTTTGACTCTGTCAAAAACCATGCAGATGCTCTGCCTCTCACTTTTGCACCTCATGTTGCAATGAGGGGAGCATCCCCCAACACCTCACAAACAGGCTTTTATTCATTTCCATTGTTGCAGGAGAGGTGCAGCAAATGGACCCCCACGTACTTACCTATCCCTGGTGACTGACACTGTCTCTAATTCTCTATTGTTGCCAGCGATGCAGCCCATAGCAATTGTCATCTGCCCATCGATATGCACATGTACAGTTGTTCCTCACGCTGGGGCTGCTGGGACACAGTATGTGCACATGTGTTTGTTGTTGCAGGATTGCCATTCCAGGGAGCAGAGCCAGTGGACACTTGTGCTTCGAGGGGAAGCAGGTGGCCTCCAAACGGCCTTGTCAACAGGGCACAGAACCAACGTTTTTCATCATGGCCAGCCCAGTGAGCATAAAGTAGATCTTACTGAGGTCTTCACCTGCCTTGCTCTTACAATCAGGAGCATCTTTCAAAATATTTAAGAGTCACTTGTATTTCTCTTTCTCCAAATGGTGTGTTTTCAATCCTTTGTCTATTAAGGGAGGTGGGGTAAAGCGTAGATCATTTTAATTGATTTTCCAAGTTTACATTTTGAAAGGAAATTTGTTTTGCCTATGTTATGAGTTAGAAGTATTTTTCACAGTTCATAATCTGCTCTTCAACTTCCTTATAAATAGTGTTTATTTTTCCATATGATCTTTAGAGTTTATGAAGTTCCAAAAAAATCTGCTGAAACTTTTATTGAGCGTCTTTCCCAATGAAGAAATGTATGTTCTTTTATAGTCAAAGTTATCCGTTTTTTTTTTTCACTGTGCCTTCTCAATTTTGTTCTATTTAGAAGGCCCATCTTTGCCCTGAAATAATGAAATCATTCTCCTGCTTCTTCTGAACTTCTTTTGCACTCAGATTTTTGATCCTTCTGGAATTCTTCCTGTGGTAAGGCATGATATTGAACTCAGTTTTAATTTACCCCAGAAGACCACCTATCTGTCTCCACACTATTTATTGAATGGCTCATCTTTTCCTTCCTCGTTTGAAATGCCACCTTCACATCTCACCAGCTCTAGTTTGTAGTCTGGCCTTTTGCTGGATTTTTTTTTCACTCTGTTCTGTGGATCTGTCTGTTTGTGTGCCAGTGCCATATTGTTTCAATAAATGTGGCTTTATAAATGTTGTTTCAACTGTTGGTTAGTCATCCCTTGTTACTCTTCCTTTTTAGATTTTTCTGGAATATTATTGCAAGCTTACGTTGCTATATAAACTTTAGGATTGACTTATTTGGTTTAAAAAAATACTATTGCTCTTTCCATTGGGATGACATTAAGTTTTATATTAACCCAGAGGGAATTGACATCTTTATGACACTATGTCTTCCCATTCAGGAATAACCTCTGCCTATCCCTTGGTTGGAGTGTGTTTTTATGTCTCTCAGGAGTATTTTAAAGTTTTCTTCACATAGATCTTGCACATTTCTGGTTATGATTCCTTAATATTTTGTCTTTATAGTTGGTATTGTAAGCTTATTCCTGTTACACTACATCTCCTAGGTGAAAGATACGTGCTTCTATTGGAGCTGCTTGTTTTGTATCCAACTGAATTGCTGAACTCTGTCTCTTTGTTGATTCTCACCTCCTCAATCTTTTTTTTTTTTTTTTTTTTTTTTGGTGCCTTTGTATTTTTGCAGTCTTACTGGGCTACCTTGTTGCGTTGGCTAGGCCTGATGGAGTCCCTGGGAGTCCAGTGAGATCGCCTCTGTTCCCTACCCAAATGCTCATGGAGACAAAGCAATAAGGTAGATGGAGTCAAATGGCTACCCCTGCTCCTAGTGAGAACCTGTTTGCCAAGTGCATCTACTCAGTGGTGAGCACGCTGGGAAGGTATGGGCGCCATGTTGCACCTCCAGTCCATAGGATGACAGCTACTCTTGGAAGGTTAAGCAAGTGGGTCCCGACGGCAAAGCATGCTCTCTGGAGGAAGATCCCTTTCAAGAGGAAGGCTTCCATATCACCCATCAAAGACTGGCATGCTGCTCTCACTTCAGTGCTAAGAGCTCTGCCACGTGGTGTGCTGGCTTGCCCACACTGAGAGAATGACTCCGGTAGTCACATCCATCTGTTTCCACTCTACTTTACCTTTTCTTTTTCATCTGGGATGGTGCTTGAATTTTATCTCCTGTTTGGCATTGCCCATGGAGATCAGGGCCTGATTTCTTTCCTGATGAACTCTGGTGTGTCCCTGCTGTGGATCCATCCTCACATCCTAGAATCTTTTTACCTGGAGACACAGGGTTTCTTTCTTTCAATGTCCTGCATCCAGTTTGTGGATCCTTTTTACTGACTGCCTATAAATTTCTAAGAGAGATTACCTGTAGTTTTCCTCTTTGTGTAATGTTTCCCTAATGTTATGGTTTCTTCTTTTCTGTTATGTTTCTTACTTTTTTCTATGTTCTTGAACACTTCAAACAATACTAGAGTGACCCCCTTCTGAGGCTCTGTGTGTGTGTGTGTGTCTGTGTGTACATGTGTGCTCACTGAAGGAGGGAGTCACGTGTCTGTCTTTGACACTTTACGGAGCAGGGTGATACTATCTGCTAGATCCTTGCAAGTCTTATCAGCTCAGCCTTCCGAGGCACTGTGATACTCACTTCCCTCCTGGCTTTTTTGTGGGGATCCGGAGGTAAACTGGATACTGTATTTGTTCATATGGAATCTGAGTCTAGTTGGGAAATAATTGGAGAAATAGGTCATGTGAATGTGCTGCACCAAGAGGTAAGACGTGAGATCAGAGTGAGGGTGTCCTGGCTCTGGGGCTCTCAGGTTTTCGTTGGAGGTTCTGGCTATGGTCTCCTGCCAGCAAATCCGCTGGATGCCTGCCCTTCCCTCCTGTGACGGTGCTGAGGGGGGCAGCCTCCCTGGGCCGCCCCTGCCTTCTGCTCCCGGTCTGTTCCTCCCCTGACTGCCTGGAGCCACCTTCATCCTTAGTTTTCCTCTTGCATCCTCACCTGCGCCACCGGCTCCTTCACAACAATTTCTGAAAATACACTCCATTTTCACAAACTCACAAACACCAGCTAGAACGTGCGCCTTCCTTAGAACCTCTCTTTCTCTTGCTCAGAAATGTCTCCCCATGACAAATGGGTTTTCTTCTTTTCAACCCAAAGATCAACAGCAATCTTCGGAGGTCACTCTTGGCGATTAACTTCTTTTTTTTTTTTAATTTATTTTATTTTTATTACAAAGTCAGATATACAGAGGAGGAGAGACAGAGAGGAAGATCTTCCGTCCACTGATTTACTTCCCAAGTGACTGCAATGACCGGTGTTGCGTCGATCCGAAGCCGGGAATGAGGTACCTCTTCCAGGTCTCCCACGCAGGTGCAGAGTCCCAAAGCATTGGGCCATCCTTGACTGCTTTCCCAGGCCACAAGCAGGGAGCTGGATGGGAAGTGGAGGTGCCGGGATTAGAACCGGTGCCCATATGGGATCCCGGCGCGTTCAAGGTGAGGACTTTAGCTGCTAGGCCACCCCACTGGGCCCGGTGATTAACTTCTTGACTTCACTGCCTGGTGGCCGCCTGTTGGTGTCTCATGGCCCAGCTTGCAGGTCACTCCCTTGGTGAAGCCCTGTTGGAAGCTCCGGACCTGTGAGCCCCTTCTGCTCTGGGTCCCCTCTGGCTATCTGATGTGGGGAATAATGTATCTACGGTGTCTTCCCAGCAGAGAGAAGACCTCCAGGGTCTTCACCTTGATCTCTCCAGCTCCAGAGCATGAGTCTGACAAGTGGGGTGTGATTCTCTGATTCTTACCCACACTAGCTCCACACAGCAGGTGTGGTCACTGTCTTCATTGAAGGCTCAGGGTTTCTCTCACCCACAGTCATACAGTGAGTTAGTGTAGGACACCCTAGTCAAGTCCACCTCAAAGTCATGCCTCGTTTATTTTCATCAGCACGTGGTTACTGTCAAGATAGAGGATGCTGAGCTGGGAGCAGACAGAGGTAGCGATGGCTTCCCAGCCATGAGCTTTCCAGAACTGTGCCCTTGAGCTTTGCTGCCTCATGAGTTTCTTCCTTCTTCTGTAAAATGGGCACAGCCATGCCCTCTTCACACTGGAGTCCCTGAGTGTGTCAGGGAGCACCTGACATAGAAGGACTGGGATTCAGTCAAGGTGTCATGAGCATCTGCTTTGTGCCTGGTGTTACCCACAGGGTCTCTGTGTAGTTACCTAGTCACAACCCATGGCGATCGCTAGAGTGTGTCTCAAAGAGATGGAGAGGATGAGGGCAGTCTGATCACTCCTCTCAGCAGCCCACAGTGCTCAATGGCAGGCATAGTGGCCGAGATATGTTCCTTACCCCAGGAACCCATTAAACCGCTAGGAACCCAGCAGACACTGGCAGAACCCCCAGCAATGGGCAGACACTGTGCCTCCCACCCTTCAATCTCAGGGGCTTCTGCTGGCCTTGGCACTCTCTGCAGACAGGAAACATCCAGGGATATCCCGGACTGAGCCTCTGATGAAGAGTTTTGTCCAGCGTTCCAAGCACGATTTTATCTCAGCTTTATCCTCAAGATTTCTCGGATTTCTTTCAGAGGATTGTAGAAATGTTCAAGGTTCTTCTAATATTTAAATAGAAATGGAAAACCAACACATTACAATGATTTCTACAAACTAGAAAAGGGAAAGTAAATCACTAAGGATAAATAAGAATATTTATTCATAATCTTCCCATGTGTATATTTTCATTTTGCATAGTGGAGACAACACTTGGGCACATAAATCGTAAAGCACTTTTCTGCTCTGAATTAGCCGCAAGTCCTCACTTTATGATAAAGGTGTGTATGCATTATGTTTTGCAGTTGCACAGTATTTGACCAAATGCATTGGTTGTCTTTTCCTTAACCAGGCCTTTACATTTGGACACAATGTGTCCACATGTTCGCTGTTGCATAGAATGCTGTATTGAGTGTCCTTTCACATGAATCTGACCAGCGGCAGAATGAGGAGGGAAAGTGTTAAGATGCTTAGTCCAAACTTCCAGAACAAAACTGATGACTTCAGAAAAGGAGAAATCATGGTTGACTGGTTTCCTTTTATAAGACTCTTCTAGCAACTGGAAGTTCCTTTGGACACCTGTTGGGGGTGGGGCAGAGGTGGTGCTTGACTGTTGTTATATTGTTGCATTTGCTTTGTGCTAACCTCAGTTGAAATCCTTAGCCTTGGGCCCGGCGGCGTGGCCTAGCAGCTAAAGTCCTCGCCTTGAAAGCCCCGGGATCCCATATGGGCGCCGGTTCTAATCCCGGCACCTCCACTTCCCATCCAGCTCCCTGCTTGTGGCCTGGGAAAGCAGTCGAGGACGGCCCAATGCACACTGCACCCGCGTGGGAGACCCGGAAGAGGTTCCTGGTTCCCGGCTTCGGATTGGCGCGCACCAGCCTGTTGCGGCTCACTTGGGGAGTGAAACATCGGATGGAAGATCTTCCTCTCTGTCTCTCCTCCTCTCTGTATATCCGGCTTTCCAATAATAATAAAATCTTTAAAAAAAAAAAGAAAGAAATCCTTAGCCTTGGCTGAACACAGAACAGCTGGAGAAGCAAACCAAATGTCAGGAGAAGACAGCATTGAACCTCACCCATGCTTTTCCCTGTTCCACTTCTGCTTCCATCTCCACTAGTGACTTAAGGGACTCTAGAAAGGGTGATGCTTCAAGACCAGGAAAATGAAGCATGAAGACCGAGAGATGTGCCCAGAACATAGGGTGGAATAGGCAGACTCAAGCTGGATGGGTCTGGATAGCTGCTGCCTGCTCTAGGGCTGGTTCATCTCACAGACAGGCTCTAGGTGGCACTGTGGCTGCAGAAGTTTTGAGTTGAGGAATTTTGGCAAAGTTGTTAGGAATCCAGCATGGTGAAAGGAAGGAGAGCACAGAGGTAGAGTTAAGGAGACAGGGCGAGAGAGGATGCTTCAGGCTGTGCTTGATCCTGAAGAGAGAAAGCAGCTGACAGTTCACTCATTCACTCAACAGACGTTACCATCTGCTGGCCTGTGCATGGTGTAGCAGCTGGAGATAAAATGCTAGGCTGGGCTGGGCAGCCCATCCTGAAGGTCATGTGGCTTATGAAAGGCAAGAATGGCCAATATCAATGAGCTCCTAAGTGAGCAAACAGTGGCATCTACTTGGGATAGGCCCTGAACGCTTATGCTGGAGGAAAGGACCTGGTTTGCCGAGCAGCAGGTGCCTTGGGGAGAGAGCTGAAGGTAGCAGGAGTGAACAGAGGGAGAGAGAAGAGCAGGTACAGAGGCCATGATGAAAGCAGACAAGCACATCAAAGAAACTGGAAGACCTCCCGGCCATGCTGGGCGGGGGACAAGAGCAGTCCCTGAAGCTCTGGATATCAGCAGAGTCCAGAAGGAGCTGGGCAGCATTTGTGTCAGCTAGGTGTGGGACACACTCAAGGTCATTTCTGGAGAGGACTGGGTCAAGGGAAGGATGAAGATGGCCTGGGGCATGAAAGCTCACAAGTGGCTGTTGAAGCCGCATGGTCAGCTGAGTGTGGATGGGGGCTAGGGACCACATATGTGCTCCTTCCTGAGTTGGACTCCTGGCAGAGGGATGTGGGTATTGTCGTGGAGGTGGCCTTGGATGAGGAGGCAGCTCATGGATTTGATTTTGGACACCTCTGAGGGGACAGCCATTTCCCTCCATTGCTCCGTGCTTGGCTTACAGAATAACGAAACGTGTGCCAGAGAGTGGCCTCTTCCCTGATCCACTGGTGGCATCACAGTGGGCAGATGTGGCCTGGCCCCCTTCTTCTCAGCTGCAGGGTGGTCAGGTTCCCCTCGGCTCCTTCCTCCATGTGCAGAGGACACGGGGGTCGGGACTCTACTTTCCTTGTAGAGCTCACACAGAGTTCAAATGTTCTTTGTTCCCATTCTTGTAGCCTGCTAGCCCAGTGAGGGAAGTTGCAGGCTTTGCTGTGTCGACCTCACGCTCACCCACGGGCTCACCCTGGGGTCGGTTGCAGGAGACAGGGTGGTGGCCACTGAGCCACACATACACCACCAAGACTCCATGTCCATTTCCTCTTGCACAATTCCTGTCTTCCTCTTTGCTGTCTCAGAATGGAGGTGAGGAGTTGGCTTATTGTCCTAGAGACAGTTAATGCTGGTGGCAGGTGTGCCTGAAGCCTGGTCAGAGGAGTCACCAGGAGGAACCGGGACTGAGAGAGAGAAGAGGCCCTTAGGCTGAGTTAAGAGGACCTCTAGCGCTTAAAGTCGGATACAGCAAGAGGATCTCACAAACCAGAAGGATAGATGGGAATTCCCAAAGGGCAGGTGTTGCTGACACCTGCAGAAGAGGGAGTGGTTAGCCGGGGAGAGGGTGGCCTCAGCAAGCTTGGGACAGTGGCACATGGAGAGTGGCAACGGTGGCTCAGCCAGCCTAGCCTGGGGAAAGGGAGTCAGGGGTGGGACTCAATCAGCCAGTGCGGCAGTTTCTGTGGGGTGTGGGGACCTGCCATGCCTGGGGATCTTTCTGAGAAACAGAGCCTGACAGCCACTACACACCAAAAAAGGGTCTGATACCTATCTTCCTGGCTAGCCTTATGCTGGAGCCATGAGCACAGGGCAAGGCCTGTCAGGCAGAAGCCCCACCCCAGGCTTGGGATCAGGAGTGAGGGAGTGTGGAAGAAGGCCCAGAGGAATGCTGTCTGTGGTAATGGTGGCTGTGAGAGGGAGAGCTCCCGGCCAGCAGGGCTGCAGAGCTGGTGGTGTGCCTGGGGCTTGCAGTGGCCTGGGAGACAGGGGAGTGGCAGTGGTGGTGGATAGGCAGCCTGAGCCACTCTCCTGTGCTTCTGGCAATCCTGTGAACCAAAGAAATCCCACCCACCTGCCAACCAGTCATGCCTTTTGTATCTGCAGATTCTAAAATAGATCTTACCGAGGGTGGTTCAGTGAATTTTGGAAAATGTGAATCCCTCACGATACCACTCGAATCAAGGGACAGAACACACCTGTCACCCCCAGAGGTACCTGTGCCCTTCCCGGGGAGATTCCTCTTCCACCTCTGATCGCACAGCACCCCTTGTCTCTGTGCCCATACATGAGTCTGGCCTATTCCAGGGGGCTTTTGTTTTGGTTTCTTAATGTTAATTTTATGGTTTTGTTATTCAGAAGCAGAAAGAGAGGGAAAAAGGGAAAGAGAGAATTCCCATGCATTCATTCACTATTCAGAGCTGCACCAGGAAGAGGCCATGAGGCTGGAACTCAATGAGGGCAGCAGGAACTCAGACACTGGAGCATGAGCTGTTCTCTCCCAGGGCACAGATTTGTAGGAAACTAGAAATGACAGCAAATCTGGGACTAACTAGGGTCCCAAGTGCTAGGCTCACCTTGGGAGAGAGGAGTGTGATTTACTGTCCTCAAGACACTTATGTACAGGTGGCAGATGTGTCCAAAGCTTGGATTCTAATCTGTCTTTATACCTGGCTTCTTTCCCTCTGCTCGCTGTTTGTACAGGTGTGAGCTCCCGAGCAGTAGACATGTTTGGGCAGATTTCCTTCTTGCCACTGAGTAGAGCATCGCCCCACTGGACAGACTGCGATGTGCCCAGTCCCACCTCTGTTGGTGGACTCACTCCTGTGAGTGAGGCTGCTGTAGACATTGGCCTATGATATTTTTGTGGACCTACATCCTTTATATCGGGCCCGTTTTTGTTGAAATCAGTCAGGACTGGCTGCCATTTCTCGTAGCTCAGCAACCTGGCTGCAACAGAAAGGTAGAAGGGCGAGTTCCTGCCAGCTTGGAAGAGGGTGACAGGTCAAGGGGAGAGCTGTGTTTGTAGGATGTAGATGATTGAAAGATACCCAGTGAGGCTCAGGAGTTGTTCAGAGGAGGCTGTGGAGAGAAGTCCATGGCCTGACCCTGCAGGGATGGGTGGGGAGGCAGTCTGGAGCCCAGGCGGGCGTGTGGGGAGGGCAGCAGGAAGTTGAGGGAGCACTGTGGGCTGAATGGAGAGAGATCTGGACAGATTAAATTCTGCCCTGGTGGCTCACCATGCGATGCTGGGCAAGTCACTGAAGTTCTGGAAAACGTTACTCCCCCACTTTAAACATGGGAACTGAGTCCCAGAGACATGCCACAGGAAACCTATTGGCTGGGAACAGGGGTTTTGCACTCTCCCCCATTTAACCAGTATTTGTTCATTGCCAGGATAGGTGTTGTTCCTAATCCTTCACTCCACTGTGATAGAGTTGTACGTTACCTACTCTTCGCCTTGATTTTTCGCGGTGAGGGAGGGATAGACATGGTTGGGTTGATGGGTGAGTGGGTGAATAGATAGGTAGAGAATTCTTCCCAGCTTGTTGGACTTGGCCACCGGCTTAGTTTGGCCATGGAAAGTCAGCAGAAGTGACTAAGTGGAGGACTTAGAGGAGCTGTGTGTGGGTGATTGCTTCAAGAAGCTCATGCTGCAGAAAAGCACCACCTGCTTGAGCCTGTTACCAGGGGAACACGCCTGGACCAGACTTGACCCCATGGCAGCCTGGGGCTGTGGAGAGCAGCTCTGCAGTATGGACACCAGCATGAGAACAGCCGCGTTGAAGTTGACCTGCAGGCAACTCCTGAGCAGCACAGTGCCCATTGCTGGACGGTAGGTCACACAGCACGATGGTGGCTGTCACTGACGGGTGTGGGAGAGGTCCTGTCTGACCGTAGGCTGGCAGTGCAGGGATGCAGCAGGCACTGCCACTCTTCTCAGACATAGAGTTCAGTGAAGGTAGGGATGGCATTACGTAAGATTTTGTTACATCAAATCCTAACTTCGGAAGCCCATATCCAAATCTAAGCGACAAATGCAAACTTTCTCAATGCTTCTTTTGAAGGGATAAAGCTGACACATGAGAAAAGCCCCTGCTGAGCGCATGGAGTGAGCTCCTGGTGGAGTCTGATCTGTGGTACCAAGAGGCAGCCTGGCTGGGCAGGGCCCTTTCCGGAATGTGGCCGAAAAACAAACAGTGAGTGACAATGTACTGTGTTCTTTATTCTAGAGTTGGATAAAAACACAGATGTTAATGATTTCATCGTTTTATTATTTTTTTCCCAACATATAAGGCTGTCTCTGAAAATACCATAGTTTGAAGAGTTTTTGTTAAAGTTAATTAATTATTTTTGACAGGTTAATGGAGAAAGAAAGTGAGAACAAGAGTGTGAGACAGAGGGACATTGCCTGCTGTACCCTCTCCACAGGCCCCAGCAGCTGGGGAGAGGGAATGAGATGTGAAGGCCTAACACAGGGACAGTCAGGGAGTGGTAGGTATAACAGGGTGATGCGCACGGTGTGAGCACGGACCAGGGCAGGTGGGTGTCATCAGAGGGACGACTGGGACAGAGGAAGATACTGGTAATTTCATTCCAAGTGTAGTGTTCCTGAGCAGGAACAGCACAGGCACTAACTTCCATCTTGAAGAAGCACCTGGCCTTGTGGAGTATAGGCAAGGAAGGCTGGTGACACAGCCATGGGGAGGCTGGTGAGAGAAGGTGGCTGGCTTAGGGTGGAAGCTTAGGGATGAGTGGTCCACCTGTGAGGATGCTGTGACTGCAGAATTGTTGGGATGGATACAGCACAGGGGACGAGTCTTCAAGGCTCAGGCCAGCGGAAGGACCCTGTGCGTGGCAGCCCATATTGCAGAAGTGCTGCTGGGTGCATGGGGAGAGACACCCCAAGCTGGTTTTTGAATATGCTAAGTTGGAGATATTTTCTGATATCCAAATGCAGGGGTTGTGCTGTGACTGAAAGTCAGGGCAGAGTGGGCCGGATGGGTTGGCATGGAACTGATTGAGGTCACTTAAAGGATCCCCTATGATGTCCATAGAAGGCAGAAGAGTTGATCTTGGCAGAGTGAGCTGGTGAGGGAAGGGGTCCTGGTGAGGGAAGGGGTCCTGGGCAGAGGCAAGCTCTTTGAGAGACAGGTGTTTGGCCACCTGCAAGGGTCGCTGCCTGCATCAAACAGACATGTGTGCGGAGAACAGGCAGGATGTACAGTGATGGAGTTTTGCTGAAAGAGACGATTTCTTTGGAGGGTAGAGTCAGGCTGAGTGCTCCACTACCTGCCTGTGAAGTCTGGGGAAAAACCCTGCAAAACCTCAGGGTCCATGTGTGTAAAGCAGAGTCAGCAGCCCTGGCTTCACAGTGTCACTAGCGGCATGCATGAGAGATGTAATGCAGGTTAGTGTGGTGGTGTTGCAAGCTAATCCTTTGCTTACAGTGCCGGCATCCCATATGGGTGCTGATTTGTGTCCCGGCTGCTCCACTTACAATTCAGCTCCTTACCGATGGACCTGGGAAGGTAGTGGAGGATGGGCAAAGTCTTTGGGCCCCTGCACCCATGTGGGAGGCCCAGAGAAAGCTCCTAGCTCTCAACTTTGAATCAGCTCAGTTCTAATCACTGCAGCCATCTGGGGAGTGAACCAACAGATGAAGAATCTCTGTCTCTTCTCTCTCTCTGTAAAAACCTGCCTTTTAAAAAAAGTAAAAGGGGGTCCGGTGCAGTGGCCTAGCAGCTAAAGTCCTCACCTTGTATGTGCCAGGATCCCAGATGAGCGCCAGTTCTAACCCCAGCAGCCCTGCTTCCCCTCCAGTTCCCTGCTTATGTCCTGGGAAAACAGCCAAGGATGGTCCAAAGCCTTGGGACCCTGCACCCATGTGGGAGACCCAGAAGAGCTCCTGGCTCTTGGCTTCGGCTCGGCTCAGCTCTGGCCATTGTGGTCACTGGGGGAGTGAATCATCAGATAGAAGATCTTCTCTGTCTCTCCTCCTCTCTCTATATATATATACATCTGACTTTTAATAAAAAAAGTAAATAAATCTTTGAAAAGCAAAGCTAAATGAATCTTAAAGGAGAGAGGGAACAAGCGAGCAAGTCCAGCACAGTGGCCTAGTGGCTAAAGCCTTGCCTTGCACGCACCAGGATTTAATACGGGTGCTAGTTTGTGACCTGGCTGCTCCACTTCCCATCTGGTTCCCTGCTTGTGGCCTGGGATAGCAGGGAGGACTCTTGGACCCTGCACACATGTGGGAGACCTGGAAGAAGCTCCTGGCTCCTGGCTTCGGATCAACTCAGCTCTGGCTGTTTAAGCCACTTGGGGAGCGAACCAGCTGATGGAAGATCTTTCTCTCTGTATCTCTTTCTCTCTATAAATCTACCTTTCTAACAAAAATAAATTTATATATATATGTATGTATATATATGTGTATATCTATATCTATCTATCTATCTATCTATCTATCTATCTATCTATCTATATACGCACACAAAAGAAACTACTTTAAAAGAGAGAGAGTTGTCGCAGGATCTCTCAAGGTAATGGGTGTTAACAGATGCTTGATGCTGGCTGAGTGAGATGTGAGTTTACGCCCTACATTTGTGAATGAAGAGCTGATTTAAGTCAATGAGAAGCTAGGAACTGATAAAACTGATATAAAGGGAACAACTCTGTGTATTTTATACATACAATGTTAAGACTCCCACACTGCCCTGCACTCCCTTCCTCCCCCTCCTTCTTCTTATAGTTTTTACAGTGGTGAGATTCGTGGAGAAGCCATTCTTCAGGTCTCCTACAGAGTCTGTGGCTGAAGGGGGTCATCCCGTGGGGTGGGGGTGGAGGCCTTCTGGGAGCTCTGAGTCTCCTGGGCAGGGCAGGGCCTGTGCTGTTCATCCAGAGGTGTCTGCTGGCACACTCCTCTGTGCACTGCAGAGGGGGCCTCCCTTCCTCCCACCCTGGCTGATCCGGGCACCTGGCCTGCAGGGCTTTCAGACCAAGGTGCACAGCAGGATGGGAGTTATGCCCTGAGGCACAACTAGCGCCCTCATGCCCATTCACCACATGGACTCCGGGAGGTGGAGCCACAGGTCCAAGGTCAGATAGTCCATCAACAGCTGAACTGGGGCTTGACCCTAGGCCTGTCTGATTCCAGTGTTCCACTATGCATCCACCTCCCTCACCAGCCCACTCTGCCAAGATCAACTCTTCTGCCTTCTATGGACATCACAGGGGATCCTTTAAATGACATCACTTCCTGCTTGGAGTACACCTGCCTGGGAGAATGATGCTTCCTGTGTCACATTATAACCAGTCCCCACTGCAGCTTCTTAGAGGTGTCATTTACTCCCTCCACTTCCTGTTTACTGCGACTTAAGCCTTATCAAGTTGCATTTTGTACAGAAAACATCAACTTAGCTTCGTTGATTCAGCATCTATTTCATGTCCAGCACTGGATTACTCAAAAAAGGAAAGGTCTTTGCTGACCTTCTGCCTGGAGTGTCTTTGGAAAGATGAGACAACAGTTCCAAGATGCATGTGGTCACTACCCATGCTCAAAGTCCAGTGGTTGGGTGGGTGGGAAAAGGCAGACTCCAGAAGGGAAAGTTGCAAAACGTTTCCTGGAACATATGGGGTCAGAGCTGAGCCTGGCAGGCCTGCTGGAGCAATGAAGGTGAGAAAGACATGTTCAGTGTGTTTGCCCCAGGAGTGAGCAGGGACCCAGCCAGGTAGGGACCCAGCATGGGTGCTGGAGTTATCCTTCCAAAGGAGCCTCTCTTTTATCACCTTGAACCTCTGCTCCCTGCTCAGGGCAGGCGGGGGTGGGAGGGTGGGGCCTGGGGGGTAGGTTTATGACCCCATCCATCTGTTTGCAGTCAGCCTCCGGTTTGCTTTGAAATTCAAAAGCTGAAAGGCAAGCGGTCTGCGGGAGCCAGTGCAGCAGCAGGCTGGGCGGCTCTGGGAAGTGAGGCACCTTGGCTGCTGGCCTGCATCCTGGAGGACTGCGCCCTGTGCATGCAGGGCTGCTGGACAGTCAGCCTGGGCACTCCCATCAGGCTCCATGCCACCAGCAGCAAATCCACTGGAGTGTGTGCAGCCCAGCACCCAGATGTGAGGGTCCTCCGGCGGGGGCTTGGTGCCGGAGCTGGAGCCGGCCAGCCAGGGTTTGTTTCTCTTTCCTGCTCTGGCAGACGGGCCTGGGCCCGCTGGGAGAGTTGGCTCAGCCTCCGTGCCTCCTGATTTCCCTGGCCTAACCACCACCCCCTGCATTCCTTAGGAGCCTCAGGATCCCGGAGAGACAAGATTGTTTTCCATCTTCTCAAATAAAATGGCAGCCATTGATTAAATCCAAAATCCACAGTTGGGCCTGCCAGTCCAGTGGTGATCCCTGCTCCCTCTGCACTGCAGGCCAGCAAGGCTCCTTCCCACCTCCTCCTCTAGTCGGGGGCACAGCCATCCCCCTGAGTCCTCTCTCAGAGCCTCCTGCTCTATCACTCACAGGGCCAAACCCAGAGGCTTCCCAGCCCCATCCTCCCCCCGCCCCCCAGCTCCCTCTGTTCCATCTTGTCCACACCGCAGACTGCAGGGTTACTGTCCCTGCCTCCTGTTGTGAATGCCCCTAAGTCTGCTCTGTGGGACACATCCACTTGCACCCTGGATGTGCCTTCTGGGCCCTGTGCCCATGGGCTTGGCACAGTGCTTCCATCACAGGAGTGCCTCTCCATGTCCTGCGGAGAAGCTTTCAACAGTTTAGTTTTGTTGTATTAGAATGAGGGGGAGGGAGAAGGAAAGGCGGGTAGGAGGGAGGGAGGAAAGCAGAAAGGAAGGAAGGGGACAAGGCAGGGGAGAGAGGACGGGAGGGAAGGAGGGAGGGAGGAAGCATATGGAGAGATACCTTTATCTGCTTGTTCCTTCCCTAAATGCCCACGACAGCTGCAGTAAGACCAGCCATCACCTGCTGTCTTCCAGGATAAGCATTAGCAGGAAAACGAAACCAAAAGCAGAGGCAAGATTCAAACCCAGGAGTTTTGACGTGGGGTTGGAATATCCCGAGCAGTAACCTGACCACTGTGCCAAGTGCTTGCCGCACATGGTCCCTTTAAAAGACAATCAAGGGATGGTAGTTGAGGTGCAGTGGTTTGAGGTGCAGTGGGTTAAGGTGCAGCTTACAACGCTGGCATCCTCTGTTAGAGTGCTTGTTGAGTCTTGGCTACTCTGATTCCAACCCAACTCCTTGCTAATGTTCCCGGGAAAGCAGCAGAAGACGGTCCAAGTGCGTGGGCTCCTACCATCCAGGGAGGAGACCAGCACAGAGTTCCTGGTTCTTGGCTTTAGTCTGGCTGTTTCACACACTGGGGGAGTGAATCAATGTGTGGAACCTATTTTTCTCTTCGCTCTCCCTCTCCCTGTCACTCCCCTTTCAAATAAATAAGTACCTTCTCTCTCTCTCTTTTTTAAGAACGAAACCACTTGGTGGCAACTAGTTGATCAGCTTCCGCTGTTGATGCAAAAATGGTTTTTATTTAAGAGGTGATTTCAAAGCCTGGGGTTAAGCAGAGATCCTGAAATTCCCGCAGACAAGGTTGAAGGCCCGTCAGAGGTCATTTAGCGCAGTTCCTGCATTTGTCACACGGCTACCTGCCTAACGTTGCTCTTGAGGTTGGCAGGCTTAGAACCTGGTGTGGGGCCTGAGTTAGCTACTCCTTTCCACTTCCACCACATGGGGCCGTTGGGTCAAGGTTAGAGGATTGGAAGCTTCAGGGGACATGCTTCTGCTCTCCTTCAGGGGCTGTGTGAGTAGCTGGAGCAGGTTGGGCCTAGCCTGGGGCCCTCTGCAGTTAACCACACCGCTTCCCCAGCCTGCACAGGGCTGCTCTCTTTAGGGACACCGTAGAGGTCTCAGGGAGCAAACAGGGCAGCTCAGGATGTTCCCTTCTACACGGTAGGAAAAAATGGCAGCTCTCAACCCTGTCTGAGGCAATGTGTCGTTGTATCACGAGTGTCATGATGGCTCTCTCTGCCGAGCGGATATGCGAACCACATAACACAACTACAATGGGGTCTTTTAAAGCTAGTGTAAAACCCTGAACAGAAAGCTAGTGTAAAACCCTGACTACCAGAAAGAAGAAATAAAAGGAAAGGTATTTATAACAACATCCTGAGTCATTTGGTACATCGATGGTAAATGGGCACAATACCACTTGCAAACCTCACACCGCAGTCAGAGTTTGTGCCCAGGAGTCACACATGTGTGGCAGCTGAAGCACACGGGTGCAGGTGCTCAGGTGTGTGCTGCCCTACTGGCAGTGAGGTGGCATTCAGAATGGCCAGCAGCTCCTGGTCGGCGCTGGGACAGAGCGAAGCCCATGCATCTCTCAGTGTGCATGTTCCTCTAAGGTTCTGTGCATGTTAAAACTTTGCAAGCCAACACTTTGTGTTGTGTGAAATGGGCTTAAATTCCAGGCTCAGATCATCCCGAATGCATTTTTCCTCTACTAATGAATGTTTGGCAAAACATGGAATAATTGTGCAGGATCAGGGAATAATTCTTGGGCAGGGCCAAGCAGGCATGACCTGTGACCATAATCTCATCCCCAAACTGTGTGAAGGCCCCAGATCCTCCCCCTCGAGTTCCCCATGCCCCTTGCACCCAAGCAGTGACAGCTCCCACACTGCAGAATGCAGATTTGGACATTTTCTCTTAGAATCCAAGGAAAGGAGAGACTCAGCCCTGTGTTGGGCCTAGAAGCAGGCGCTTCTTCCAGTTTTTCTCTTGGCAAACACAATTTAATGCTAGTTTTGGATGGTACTTGGTCTCCAGGCTTAAAATGAAAGGAATCAGTATTAAGGACATGCCCTGTATTTGTAGGACTCTGTTCACTCAGGGTATGAGTAGGACTTGGCTAGGCACACAAGGCTTTGTTTTAAAAAGATTTTGGAGGGCGTAAGATATACAAAATCCAGAACTTAAACTTGGATGCATAGAAAGCCGGGGACTTAAGAAGCAGCATAAGGTGTGAGGCTGGAGGGACCAGGGCTGCCTTCTACAAGGAGGGAGACATTCAGCTCGGCTTTGAAGGATATTTTCAGAAGACAGGACAAATGACTATGGAAAGGACCACGGAAATGAGAAATGGACGGGGGTGACTGGAAGGAAGTCCCAGGAGCTCTGACTGGCTGGATCCTGGTGTCTAGGGCAGGAGAGGGGACACATGGCTGGGTGGAGGACTTGGGCAGTAGGATTCCTGGGGAAGCAAGGAAGGAAGGAGGGACTGGCAAATGCCCACTGCTATGTTCCTCCCAGCTCTGCGAGGAGGTGCCCTGCCTCGGTGGTGGCCGCTTGTGCTTTATCATTGCTGCTCAGGGTCAGCTTCTCCTGCTGAGCTCAGGTTATGGGAGCGCGTGGTGCAGGCTCCTGCTGATTCCTTGCAGGATGAATGCATCTTGCGAATGCACCTGCATGAGCTCAGTTCTGAGCACCACTTTGGGGAGCAGCGGGCTTTCAGCACCCTGGTGGACTAGATTGCTGTGACCCAGCGCTCTCAATGTAGGTGGTCACAGCGTGCTGGGGCCTGGAGAGGGGGCTCTGCCTCCACCTGACATGAATCCCCTTGTTTGTTCTGGGAGTCCCCAAGTAGAATCCCATCCTGCTCAGTTTCCACATTTTGAACCTTGCTCCTACAGGTCACCTGTTGACTGCCCTAGAGCACAGGCCAGCCAGCACTGCCCCCTGGTGGCAAGTTCTAGAAGGCAGGTGAATCACTGAACCAGTGTCTTCAAGTTCAAATTCCTGCAAGTCACAAGGAGGTGTCTGAAGTCTGTGCCTTTGAATGTGGCTGAGGTGAGCTGCTCTGGAGCGACCTTGCAAGGACATCTGAGCAAGGCCTGCCCGACTTCACAGGTTATATACAGGGGCAGGACCTACCTTTCTTCCCCATCATCTTCATCTTCACCACCCCTACCACAAGCAAAGACCTCCAAACAGACCGGTTCTGCAAAGCACAGAGGCATTCACTTCAGCCTGAGTTCTCACCATAATGCTCAGCCCAAGTGTTCACGTCCGAAGCTGAAGCCGTAACACACACACACACACACACACACACACACACACACACACACACACACACTGCCTCTCTTGGTGACTGATCGGGGAAGAAGAGATGGGAAAATAAGAAAATAGAAAACACAAGAACTGTTTGGCAAGCCCAGAACTGACCAACATCAAACATGATTTCAGGACTCTTTTCTGAAAATAATTTCATTTTACGACACCACAACAGTGGCAGCCCAGCTTGCCTGGCTGGCGGCTGGCGGCTGGGAGCACAGCTGGAGCCCCCCACCCTGTACTCCACCCATGGCCCGGCCCTGCCCCAATTCTCAATTCCAGAATTCCATTCTGCAGGCCAGGCCACCACAGGGCTCCCGCTGCAGAGGCAGGGCCTGGAAGGGAAGGTGGAGGGGAGGGCTTCCAGGCTAGTCCAAGCAGCCCTGACACCCCCATTGCCCTCAGTCCCTCTGAGCTTAGGCGAGTAGTCCCAGCTTACTGTTCCCATCTGCCTATAGCCTAGACATGCTCCAAAGTGCCCGGCCAAGGTTGCCATGGACACCCGGCTCTAATGTCTGTGACTTCCCTGGGGCCCACCGCCTGTGATCCAGACCCCCAGCTCCTGATGATGACTGGGACACCCGGCTCTAGTGTCTGTGACTTCCCTGGGGCCCACTGCCTGTGATCCGGATCCCCAGCTCCTGATGTTGAGTCCCTGCTTCTGCGTGATTCCCTACGCCTGCTTGCATGGGTAATCAGCCCCTTGCATGGCCTTTGTCCTGACGGCTCACAAGCAATGGAGAGTGCAGCAGAGCAGATGATGGGCTGAGGGTCTGCCCTGCACACATGAATGTGAGCACTCTGCAGGTCTCCTCTCTGCCAGCAGGACTCTCTGTGTGTCCCTGGCACCTTCTCTCCTTTGCGGGCTTCTTGCTGTTACTCCACATCGCAGGAGCCAAATGATGCAACATCTGCTCCAGAGCGCCAAGAGCAGCATCGCCCTGCATCCTGGGACACAGATTCAGGTGTCTCCCTGTCACCTCCAGCCCAGCTGGAGAGGCGGCCTTCCCAAGATGGATGCTGCTGCTACTCAAAGGAAGCTCCGCAAATACAGTTTGCTCAACACTCTCTGCAGAGTGAGCCGGGGAACCCTGGATTGAAGCTGGGAGGGGAGACCCCAGAGGAGAGAGGAAGATGGAAAGGACATGAGGACCCGAGGAGCAAAAGGCTAGCACGTGGAGAGAGAGGCCAGTAGAGCCGGTGAAGACCGACAGTCTGGGGTGGAGACGCTTTCTCCAGGGAGAGTCCCAGTCCTTGTCCACACCGCTGGAACGGGAAGCTCACCACCTCTGTTGGGGGTGATAGCAGCGTCTGGGTAGCTCTGTCCCTCAGTTAGCTGAAGCCCCGCCCTGGGCTCCAGGCCAGGGCAAGGATCCTGGCTTGCTGGTTGTGCAGAGGAACCTCCTAACTGGCAAAGTTCACAAGCTAGGGTCCTCTGACTCAGTGAAGGCAACATTTCTTGGGGTCTCCATGCAGGGGCTCCACCCACCAGTGTAGCAGGGCTGGGACAGGGCTCCCGGGTCAGCAAGTGCCACTGGACCCTCTTTCTGTCCTGCTTCCACAGAGGGCATGGGATCCAGGGAGCCCCTGTCCCTTAGCCACCTGTCCTGTTGTGTTGAGGCCCTGCTCCTGGACTCCAGCTTCTGCTCCAGAGACGGCCACAGCTGGGCAGTACTGGGGGGAGCCTGGCCCTCTGGGAAGACTGAGGGGTCAGTCACTGATGGAGCGTCAGGGCAGGTGTAAGGGAGGAACTTTTTTCAGAGCAGAACACAGAAGGCATTCCTGGTATGGGAGGGTTGGATGTAGGGCACAGCTTCCTCCTCAGGCTGTGTGGCTCTGGGGTGTGAGAAAGGCTCCTTGCCCCGGGCCCCAGTTGGGTCTGTGAGAAGCAAACACCTTGCTGCCTGCAGCCCACAACCCGTGGAGGAATGCGCAGAGGAGCTGGGCAAAGGGGAAGGGAACAGGCTCAAAGCAAGGCTGCTGGACTTTCAATGCTGCCTGTAGCCATGTGCATGCTGTGATCATGGTCAGGGCATACGGCCTGTGTCTCCGTGATGGGAGGAGGAAGTGGGCCAAGCAAAGAGTGTGTCATACACCTGTGCCATGTGCCTGGGAGCGGGGGTGAGCTTCGGGCACAAGGAGGCTGGACATCACACCAGAAATCTTACGGCAGAATCCTAAGAAGAAACAGCCCCATGTCGCTCTTGTCACTGATGGATTTGCAAAGCTGAAACCTGGTACCCCTGCTTTTGTGGTCTGTGGAGCATCCATTGGTGGCAAAGGGGATGGTGGACTATAGAGGGCATGGATGGAGATGACAATGGCTCCCATGACAACCTCGAGGGACCAAGGCGGATAGAGAAGTGGGAAGAATTGATGAGGGATGGCCTGCAGGTCTTGGTGAGGGAGGGAGAGCCCATGGGTGAGGAATAGGCTTGGGTCCTGTTACAGTACCTGGGCAGCTCCCTGCCCCACCTGTGGGAGGATGCCTGGGAGGGACACCCCACTTCCCCAGCCGTGAGGCCTCCACAGCCACTGGGTCACCTCTGAACCACAATGGCAGATCCGGGCCTCCTGCCTGCTCCCTCTTGCCCCCCAACCTTCAGCACAGACACACACACACACACACACACACACACACACACACACACACACAGATGTACACACGCCTGGCCATGGGATCCATCATGTCTTTTATTAATATATTATGCTACAAAAATATTTTTGGCAAAATAACATTAATAGCATCTTTCTTTGTCTTTTATTATACTCTTAAAGAACTCTTGGTGAGCATTCACAGAGATGAGACAACAGCATCACAAATACCTTCCACACAGAGTAAGACCTGAAGCTTGGGAGGCACAGTGGGTCGGGGTGGGGACCTGCCACAGTGCCAGCAAGGCTCCAGGAAGGGCCCCTGGCAGCTCCTCTTCCAACCTGGAGCCTCCTTCAGCCAGGGTCAGTCCTGGCCCCCACTCCGGCATCACGGACCAGCTGGTTCCTGACTGCTCCCTGGGAACATCTGAGACCTGGCTCCTGCACACAGCACACATTCCCTGTTGCAGGCCTGGGGACAGGACGCACCTCAGGGCACGCTGATCTGTCACGATGGCAGCCTGGGGGACCCCCAAGGTGGAAAGCCTAGGAGGTGAGCCTGGGGAGGGGTCACACCTCACACTCACACAGCCCCAAGCCTATGCCTGGCACCTGGACAGCTTAGGCGGGAATCATGGTCTCTGATGGTCCGGAGAGGGGCAGGGACTTGTCCAAGGTCACTGAACAATGTGGAGCAGTGTCCAGAAAGGGCGGGGTTAAGGCCAGGTACAGGACCAATTGATTCTCAGGTATCTTCCCTCTTCTCCATCTGCGGTCTGAGCTGGGATGGGAGACTTGGCTGCCAGTCCAGCCCTTCTCTCCCCTCCGCTCCCCAAAGCTCCCCAGCTCACGAGGAGCAGGTAAGCCCTGCTGGCTTGTGGGAGAGCAGGAAGGGGGAGGCTAGACTAACTCCTGAGCTGTGCCCGTTTAGACGGCCAGCCAGGGTGATGGTTTTGGCTGCTGAGACCAATTTTTGGAAAAACAACAATGTTCACAGAATCTGAACAGGACAGAGCCAGCAGGGCTCCGCTAGGTCCCCGCCAAGACGTCAGCTCTCCTCCCACGTCTGCGGCCTGGGCCTGGGGGCCCTGCTTGCACCCCTCTACTGACAGGCACCTCACCACCCACCTCCTGCAGCTTTAGCTACGTGGAAATCCCACCTCTGGCAAAACTGCTTGCTTCTTTCCTTTTCTTCCTTTAGGCTCTTTCTCCCCCCTCTGCTTCCTTCCCTCCCTCATGCCTCTCTACATTGCTGCTGAGGACAGCTGTGCCAGGCATGTCCACAGAGGTGAATTCACACGACCTTTGCCATTGAGCTGCTCACAGTGCCAGGAGGAGCAGGTACACAACCTGAGAGTCACTACTCTGGGGAGTGGGTATTGCCACAAGTGCTGAGAAAACAGAAAGAAATCAGAGGGGCTTCCTGGAGGAGGTGCTACTGCAATTGATCCTCAAAGGGTGAGCACTTAAGAGGAATGAGAAGGGAGTTTGCAGGAGTAGAGGGCAGCAACATCCTGTCTGTTCTTTAATTGTGATACTCCTTCTGGCCAGACGCAAGGTGGGAGAGATGAGAGGCATGGCCAGGAAGATCTGCTGGGATGGACCAGGGAGTGTCTATGTCTGGGAATCTGGGAGGTCGGGCCAAGGAATTCAGTTCTCATCTCACAGTTACCGAAAAACCAGACCCTGCCACATCTGCAGCTAGCGATGGAACCTGACCACTCCCACCTGCTGAGCAGAGGTCAGACCGGCCACAGAGGGAGGATCACCAGACAAGGCTGTTCTCACCTCCTGACCACATAGTCAGGTCTCCCAGGAGAGGGAGCTGGGGCCACAGCTGCCATGCCAGGCCTTCTGCTGCTCAGCTCCAGGCCTCGTGTCTTTCCTGTCATCCTCGAGGCCTGACGGGAGCGACCTAGGGAAGGTACACAGAGCTCTCTGAGGAGCAGGGGAAGAGTGCGAGGCCAGGTACACAGAACATTCTGGAGGCCATGTCAGCAGTGCTGTAGGAGGGAGTGGCTGCCACAGCAGCCTGAATTGAGCAGGGCACTTCCAGCCCTGATTGGCTGCTGGTCCCTGAGCGGCAGCCTCACTGGGTTCCAGGTGCCCGACCTTCCCCTGCTCCGCCTTCCTGTGTTCCTAATCAGCTGGCCTTCTCTCATCCTCTCAACTCCCAGGTGCCTGGTTGAGGGAGACGTTGGAGTGCCCAGGTCATCCTAGCACTGGGCTGCTTGTCCCATCTCGACAGGGAACCTTTGCAGGCCAAGAAAAGGACCTCAACTCGGCCCCAAGACAGGGCCTGGCGTGGCTGTGTGCCGTGATTACCTTCTCTGCTCACTGGTGTTTTTGGCCCCAGGCCTGGCACACAGCTCTGGGCACACAGTCAGGTGCCTGGACTGTTTACCCAAGTGCTTCACTTTAATTAACCTCAAACTCCACCAAACACATCTCACGCCATCCTCTGGCCCTGGCAGAGGGGGCCCTGGACCGTGTGCCTCTAATTCCTTCACACTTAGCTCATCCCCCTCAGCCCTCGGCAGCACCGTTTGATGTGCAATTCCTGGGTCTGCTTTCTAAGTCAGCTAAGCTCCTTCTTGCTCGAAAATAGGAAGTCACATTTTTGCCAAGGAGAAAAATGTCCCAGCTCTGGCTGAGGTCAAGCTCAGTTTATAGTGTGATGCCCACGGGGCTGGCTGGCTGGCTTGTTAAAAGCATAGCTTCCAGCTCCTACCAAGTCTCAGGTTCAAACATGTCTATCTGCGCTGAGCCAAAAAAGAATTCAGCTGATGGCCAAGATGCCCCAGGGGCCTCTGGCCAGCTAATGACTTCCACCGCCTCCAATGGGAGACAGCTACCATGCTGGGCACGATGGCAGTGTGGCTCATCTGCTGCCACCAAACCTTGCAGCTAATGAGACTGAGAACACCGCCCGGCTGTGCTGCCTTGGAGACACAGCTTGCCTCCCTGGGCCTTACACCTGCTCCGTTATTCTGACCTGTCCAGGAACCTGTGTACATTCTGGTTCCAGGGAACTATCAACCCAGCTGCCACTTTGGGGACACAGGGCTGGGTGAATCTCTTTGAGCATGTGTTGCCTGTCTGCCCTCACCTAAACACACCGTCTCTTTAGGCACACAGAGCTGTGCCCTACCTTGGCCTGATTTGTAAGTGCACCTCTCAGGGGCTCCCAGATCAGAGAAGTCAGGCACAGCACACGCTGTTGCGGAGTCTTCCGACAGAGACAGCAACAGAAGCAACTGGTCTCTCTGGCTAGATGGAGAAGCCTGTGCCAGCCCTTGTTTGGGCAAGCTCTGTCTCCCCTGCAGCTGCTTGGGCATAGAATATGGCAGAAAAGTACCCAAAGAGACAAGGCTGACTGCACTGCTCTGGGGCTGGGTGGCCTTGAGCAAGTCCCTGCCCCTAGATGGGGGACTCAGTTTCCTTCTCTGTGCAACGGGGATGATCATAGCTCACGGATCTGGGGTGAGGATGAGTGACGATGTGAGTATGTAGAGTGCCTGCCTTGCCACAGGCTTGGCACAAATAGTGACTGTCATCGCCATTATGACCACGGGACTCCTAGAGCTCCACACCCTATGGCTGTCCTCTGTGCCCACACCCGCGCTGTGGCTGAGCTCGCCCCACCTAGCTGTGACTTAGGACACCAGAACACTCATGCCCTTGCTCTCTGCTGGCTGCGGGTTCTGGGGGACAGCCCCTAAGTGGGCAGTGTCTTTGGTCTCAGCTGACTGATCTGTCCGTGACTGGGACTAGCTCTCTTAGCGCCAGCATCCTGCCCTCCCTCATCCCAGGGTGTAGGTGGAACCGTCTGCTGAGAGTGCTGGAGGGCCAGTTCACAGACACTTAGGGTTCCCTAAATAGCAGCATTCTCCTCCCTAAAGTCTCTCCCCAGGCCCAGGGCCATGTCCAGAGCAGGGGAGCAGGTGGCCATTTGCACCTGACCTCTGGGTCTCAAATCCAGTTTCATAAAAACGAAGCTTGTCTGCCCACCTCTCCCTGGGAGGACCCCAAGGCAGGAGGCAGAGGCCAAACTGGATCCAGGAGCCTTTGGTGATCTGGGAGCAAGCCAAGTTCAAAGCCACAGTCAGCATGGGGCCCCAGATATCCCAAGCTGATGCTGGGCTGACTCAGGGGTTACAACATAGGCCATATAGGAATAGTTTTATCGGTAGAATAAATACATTTTTCTCTTTTAATATGGACACATATTTTACAAGAGAGCCCCATAGCACTATGGGAAATTAAGATCCTTCTACAAAAAAGAAGACATAACTCGGGTATCATAAAGCGTAGTGTCCTAACCGATCCCGTCAGCCACCTGCACACGCGGGGCCAGGCACCCAGGAGGTGGGGGTGGCCGCAAAGCCACCAACGACTTCTCTGGCTTCTCTGTAGCGGTGGCTGAGGTCAGCAGGGCCCATGGCCATGCAGCAGGAAGGGAACTGCCATGGCGACCGCAACACTGGGGAGGAGGTCCAGGGTGGGCTGAGGGCAGCTGGACGTTGAACTGCTGGCGGGCCGTGGCAGGTCATGTTGGTGGAGCTGTTCAGACAGCTGGCAGGGTGATTTGGCAGTCCCGGAGCCGTGGGTAGGCTGGAGGGGCAGCAGGGGTGGCGAGGCAGTGGTGCTGGGAGAGAAGAGACATAGGGTAGAGTGACCATCAGTCCTGGCACCTGGCACAGTCCTGGGGGCTCACACCTGGCTCTACTGCTGTTTATTTTCCATAGAACTGGGGAGGGACCAAGTGCTGGAGCAGGGAAGGTGAGCAGCCTGCGGCTACCAAGGCTGGCAGGCTGAGCTCTGGATGTGCACCTGCCCTCGTGGGTCAGGCTCGGGGCCAGGACAGGCCGTAAAGGTCAGGTTTCCAGTGTGGTTCCCCCCAGGAATGGGGTCTCGAGCATAAGGGATGCAGTGTTTGGGAGAAGGTAACTCAGTGACCATGTTCTCAGCCTAAATACTTTCATCCTACTTGGCCACTCTCCCCTCTGTGGCTGCTGAGATGTATGTAACAAAAATGAAACATTTTCAAGTGATGCCATCCATCCTCTTGGGAACCATCGTGTCTTGGGGGTGCATAGCAAGCACAGGACTCCCTGAATGGCATTTCTGAACTCGCTCCTTCTCAACAGATGAGCTTAAACGGGTTCAGAGAGGTGGCCTGGTGGCCGGGATGCAGAGGACAGTGGGGCAGGTATGTCCACCAGGATCCTGGGGGCTCAACCTGGAAGGCTCCACCTCAGGGAATGTTAGCTCCTGGAAGTGACGAAAGCAGAATCCAAGGACCAGCATTGTGCAGCCAGTGAGGCTGCCACCTGTGCCTCTGGCATCCCATAGCAGAGCACCAGGTTGAGACCCAGCTGCTTTCCCTTCCACTCAGCTCCCTGCTAATGCACCAGGAAAAGCAGCTGAGGATGGCCAAGTGCTTGGGCCCCTGCCACCTGTGTGGGAGACATGGATGGAGCTCTTGGCTCTTGACTTCATCTTGGCCCAGCCCTGGGTATCGTGGCCATCTGGGAAGTAAACTGTGCGTTTGAAAAATAAATACATCTTTTTAATGTATTGGGTGGGAAAGTTTATTTGAGAGATGCCTCACGCAGGAGCTCAGCTCCTGGGGCCTCAGGAGGGGCAGACTGGAAAGGGATGATCAGAGAGACACAGGACAAGGCAGAGGCTAAAAAAGGAGAGAAGGTGACAGAGGTGTGGCTCCTATCGGGACAAGACTGACACCTGGACACCTGGGGGCAAGATGCATGGCTCTAGGATGAAGGAGCCTGGGGCTCCAGGAGCCAAGGCCTGCAGGGAGCCCTGGGTAGGCGGGCAGCAGTGGTGGTCCTGACAGAGGAGTCCACACATCCATCACAACCAGGAGGGAAGTGCAGGAGGCAGCAGGCACTCAGAGAAGCCTTCCATCCATTGTGGGGCCAGGGATGACTCTGGGAGGGGTCTCTGCAGCCACAGGAAGGCCCAAGGGAGGAGTCTGGACCTGGGGTAACAGAAGTCTTCTCTGAGCCTGCACCTTCCATCCTAGGACATTGTCAGTAGGCAGAGGTGACTGTTGTTGTGCTCCTCAAAGCGCAGAGGCACAGAGGATAAGTGACTTGCTCCAGGACACATAGTAGGGTCAGGCTCTGATCTGGGTACACAGTAGAGGGTGCTCCTGGCAGATGGGTGGGCATGAGGCAGCTGAACAGACAGGCTGCAGTGTGGCTTGCCTTCTCTGGGTGGCGCACTGCCTGGCTCACTGCTGGTCATCTGGGAGCACCCTGGCTTGCATTTTCTCTGAGCCATCAGCCGTTTTATCCTAACGGCTGGCTGTAGTCATCCTGGAGAGCTCCTTGCAACCAGCTCACCCGAGTCCAGTCCATAGTGCCATCCTGGCCAGGCGCCTCTCATGTGAGTCTGGCTCAGGCTCCGCCTGGGTAGGTGGGCAGGGGCACCCAGGAGTCACCAAGCACCTGTTGCTTCCAATTGGCCTAAGCTGGGCCCCCTGTCCTGGTCTGATGGGACATAGCATAGGAAGAATGTTCACCTGCTATGCCCTCCCTCTACAGGGTGCTGTGGTGATGCCTGAGCACAAGGACCCACTGTGCCCTGCACAAAGTTATTTCCTACCAGGAGTCTACAGGTGGGCTGTGCCACTATCTTGTCTTTAAAAAGTTCCAGAGGAGCTATCAAGACAGGAGGGACAACCACGTCCCACAATGAGGGCTTAGAAATAGAGCTTCTAAATAGAAGCGGTGTGTGGCTTCCAAGGTCCCTTGACACCTCCCATCCATGCCACCCTCAAACCACACAGGCCCTGTTGGGATCCACCCCATAGGTCCGACTCTATTCCACCCTCTTGGCTGCCATTGTCCTGCTCAGCCATGAGGACTGGGGACTCCCTGCCCCTGCCCTGGAGGCCTCTGATCAGCCCTAAAACCCCGAGTGCCCCGCCCTGGGTATTTCTGACTCCCACAGAATCCTGGGTCTCACTCAGGGCCCCCACTGTGCCAGTGGTGTCCGTGCCTAGGGGTTTCTCCATGCAGTACCATAGTGCTAGGCACCCAGGAAGTGCTAGGAGACGTTGGCTCTTTTTAGCCTTGTAGCTCAGGATTTTGCGTCTGCACCTGTCCATGGAGGACACACTGTTTTTGGAGCATTTGCTACCAGATAAGCCAGCCAAGGAGGAAATGCCTCCCACAGAGCCTTTCACGGTCCGGGGTGGAGGCTAGCTTGAGGTGCAGACCAAGACCTTCCTCTGCCTGCATCCATGGAGGTCATGACCTCAGCATCTACTTCCACCAATAGGTGCATGGACAGACAGAGCTCAGCTCACCAGCTGACTCGCTCTCCAATGCCTACAGGAGCCGAGACTGAGACTGGGAGCTGGGAATCCAGTGCAGGTCCCTAACGTGGGTGAGTGGCCGGGGCCTACCTGCCTGAGCCATCATGGACTCCAGCCCAGGCGCTCTGATGCAGGATTCAGGTGTCTTACAGGAGGCCAGATGCCTGACCTCCTCTTTTCTGAAGAAAAAAGAGAAAAAGCAAAAGCAAAAAGTAACCTCCCCCAACTCTAGGAAAAATTCCAAACAATCCGACAGCTCACATACAAACACGACCAAGTTCCTAGAATTCCCCTTTCCATAGCTCCAGCTTGGGGTGCTTGGTTCCGGGGTGCAGGCTGGCATGGCACTGAGTGCCTCAAGTTGGGGTTCCTGGGCCCTTGGAAAGGCCAGTCCAGGAAAGAGCTTCACTATGGCCTCTCGCCAAGTCCTCAAGGCTTTCTTTCACATACTGAACACCCAATACGCAACCCCCGCCTCCCGTCCCCCTGGAGCCTGAGTGGGTTTCAGTGTTTGGAAGGAGTCCCAGGACCATGGCTGGGGCTGGGGGTGGTAGAGGACAAGCTCTCCTCACAAATGTCTTCCTGCTCAGCACACGAGGGCGCCGTCTCCCAGCCCAGGCCCCCACTCCTCAGCTCACCCTGGCCAAGCCAAACACTGAGTGTCCCCCGGCCCCACCGATGGCTGGCACCACGTGCTGGAGTTGGCTTGGGCTGACAAGGGCCCCAGCTGTGGGGGAAGGCAGAGCCGGTTGCAGTCTGTGTTGGCTTGCTGGCTTGCTGTGTGCTGTAAGGCCAGTCTTGCTCTTTGGGCCTCAGATTCTCCATTCACACAAGAGGGATGGGGAACCACCCACAGACTTTAAGCTGCTTTCCAGCAGCAGCAGCCACAGCGAGGACCTGGGCAGAGAAGCCCAGGGAAGACAGCTGAGCAGAGCAAGACCAGTACCTGCAACAGGGTTTGCTGTCCAATCCTGCCTGCCAGGGAAGGCCTCCCTGGAGCAGGGCTCCATCGCAACCCAATCAGAGCTCCAAGAGCCATCGGGGACCAATCTCAGGCCTTAGCTTTCTTGCCAAGGCAGGGGCCTATGGGCTGTGCTCTAGCAGGCCCTGTAGAAAACTTTAAGGAGCTATAGAGACCAGGTTTGGGGCACACAATGCTTGGGTGACTGGGGCTGTGCTTCCTGGGGTCAGAGACTGCCTGTAACCAGGCTCTGGGCTCATGGTCTGATGGTAGCAGACTACCCCGGTGACTGATTTGCAGCAGTTTAGCTTCCCTGTACTCAAGGCCCTGCTGTTCTGCCCTCCTTGTCTGCGTCTGCCTCCTCCTGGCCGGGGAGGCCTTCCTTGCTGCAGCATGGACTTGTATCTCATGGCTTCCCAGCAGACAAGAGCTAGCAGGGCCTGTCCATCCCAGAGGCAGGGTGCATGGGCCCAGCCCAGGCTTCCTGAGGCCGAGTCAGGGTCTCTGCCCTGGGGCTCCACACTGAAAAGCTGTCTCTTCTGTTGTGACCTGAGACTCTTCCTGCTCCTGTCCTGCCTAGGCACTAGCCACAGGGCTAGACAAGTGGTCTATGCCCAGCATGGTCTTGCTAAGCTAAGGGAGGTCACAGGTCCCTGTTTCTCAATGTCTCCTGTCCAGTGCCTTAAGCCCAAGGTATGCTAGTGGCCCCTGAAAGCTTCCTGCTGGGCACAGGGGGAGGAGAAGATCTCAGACCAGCTCTGAGTGTCAAAGGCATCAACATCAGTGACAGCTGACAGTGTCTTTGGATGCCTTAGTCTGTCCAAGCCTCATCTCCATCGCAAAGTCTCAAAGCGAGTCCAAGGAGAGGCTGGGGTTTGAACCCTGTTCTGCCTAAACCTGCACTTTTATTCACTGCACGATTCTCCTTCCCATTTCTCATAAGGGAATTTTCTACCTCTAATGAAATGGGGTCCTGGCCTCCCATAGGAAACCTAAGGAGAAGGCTGGGTGGTGCTCAGAGGAATCGGGGCTGGCCAATCCAGGGCAGGAAGGACTGGCTGGCAGAAGGCGGGTAGAACTGTTCCTTCTAGGGACATGGTGGTTTTTCCCTTCCCTGGGGCTGGGCCGGCTGCTCACACCTCAGGGGAGATGAGCCTGTGGAATGTGTGTCCTGGCTTCCTACCCCTGCTGCCGGCACCCACGAAGGTTTTGCGTTCATCACACACTGACGTCACCTCTGTCCCTTGGCATGTCCAGCACATAGGGGATCCTCTCTTCCCTACCTACACCCATCATCCTGTCCCTTCAACACACCTGGCCCAGCCCCTGCTCCCTTCTAATAATCCTCCACTCCACCCCCACCCCAACATGCTCACACACCTGTGAGTACCAGCTGTGGACTGGGAGAACTAGAACCGGACTGAGCCCCAGTGACAACTCAAGGCTCTCACAGCAGAAGACACTGTGCCGGAGTGGCCTCTGCCCTTGGTAGCTCCTGGCCCTCTCCCTGCCCTGATTCTCAGATGTGGGAGTTTCCTGAGGATGCGCTGCTTCTGAGCAGCCATCTGTGAATTCATGGGGCTCCATAAATTCTCCCGCCACGGACTGCTGCTTCTCTAAACTTCCTTGGCGGTGTTTACATCATGGGTAATGAGGGGTGAGCAGAGGCCGACCTGCTCCAGGTGGGGCCTGGCCAGCCGCTGGCAGCCTGTACTGGTTTATTCCCCCAGTCCCAATCCTCAGCAAGGCCTAGGGCATCCAGGCAATGCAGTCCAGGCCTGGTCCTCGGGGCCTCTCACTCTAGACACCCAGAGAGCCACTGCCATCTGGGTCACTGTGCAGGGACAGGGGTGCCCAGGTGGATGGCAGGGAGGAGAGATAATGGATGTGGTCTTAGTGGTGGGCAGGCCTGGAGGTGGTTCTGGCTCCATTAGTCTGGGTGGCCTCAGGGAAGCCACCAGCCTGCAAAGACTGACTCCTTTGATTCTGGAAAGCACTGGGAATACCATGGAGTAAAAGACCTGGCATACAATTAGATGTCAACTTGCATCCCATCCTGAGCAGAGGGAGACAGGTGTGGAGGAGGGCAGGGCATGCCCGCTGCTGATGACAGCCAGCAAGGACAAGATTGACAGTACCCGAGAAAGAAGGTGAGGTCCCTGAGTGGGGCTGGGCAGTCTTTCCTGCTGGAGGTGGACAACACTGCAGGATCTCCAGCTGAGGAAGGGCAAGGGCCAAGGGCAAGACTGGAGCCAGGACACCTGCTAGAGTCCTGCTTACAGGTTCATGGGCAGAAGATGTGCTGGGAGGGGGAGACATGGAGACAGAGTCCCTGTGTGCTGATTCACTCTCCATGAGCCTGCAGCGTGGAGCGGTGTTACTGAGGGGCGGGCAGTGCTAAGGAATTAAACCCCCAGGGAAACTGGCCTGGTTAGGAGGGTGCTGACTCTTCCAGGAAAGTGGCAATGTGGGACTCTAGCAGGAGAGGTGGTACCCTGCCCCTCAGGCCTCTAGGGGAGATCAGGGTCTGCTTCCCTGTGCAACAGACGAGGATTTTCAACCAATGGCTGCCTGTTGGCAGAAACTGCCTTCTCCAGCCCCAGCAGATGTGAGAAAGACAGCCAAGAGCAATTTACCTGCCAGGACGGTGAAGGTGCCCCCCTCTCGCCAAAGAAAAGCTCTTCTCGTCTCCTGAAGCAGGCTCTGCGCTTCAGAGCTTTGTGTTGCACAGAGGAAACTGTTTGGAGTCATTTGCAGAGCTCTAACTCTCATACTTGGTTAGGGGCCAGGACCCTGTTGCTGGAGCTGACAGCCCAGCCCCTGGGTGCTGTGGGCAGAACTCACCACTGGCTGGGCTCCTCACATGCCCTGGCAATCAGGGCTCTGATTGGCCAGCCTATTGCTTGGGCCTGCAAGGGCTGCCAGCCTGTTCCTTCACCCAGTGCCTCCCTGGCAGCTCCAGTGCCTCTCACCCCTGGCTAAATGGGAAGGCCTGTGCTCGGTGTAATTATGTCTCCTTGGGCAGGCAGGGTCAGTCAGGGCTCTGTAGAAGTTCATATCCAGGTAACCCAAGTTGGGCTCTTAGGGCTCACCCCCACAGGTTCCTGGTACTGGCCTCTTATCTGCTCCAAGTCTTTCTGATAGTGTACACCTCCACACGAATTTGAAATTATGAACAGGAGCCCTGGCTGGCTCGAGTGGTTCTGGACAAGCTGCCCTTACCTGCTCTGGGCCTTGGCTTACCACCTAGAGTCACAGAAATAAGTCAGCATTTCCCACAACTGCTCGGGAACTCAGCAGGTGCACCTTCAGCAGCAGTTGCTCTGGTCCATGAGGTCTGCCATAGGCTCCGCAGGTAGCCACAGCATTTCTCCAAGGCTGCTGAGGGCAACACTGATGGATTTGAAGGATCCCAGATGGAGACTCTGAGACTCCTGGACCCATAGCCGGGGAAAGCCATGGCCAGGGCTGGGTTACACAGTGGGAAGGACCCTATTTATTCCTCCATGACAATCTCTCCTTGGGACATTGCTAGTGTCCTAGTGACGCTGTTCACCATACAGCGTAGTTCCTGCTGCCCAGTGGTCTCCACTTTGTATGGAGAGCACAGGTAGAGGTAGCAGAAAGTAACCTGGTGAGAAACAGGCTGAGGTGGTAGTGCAGGTGGCGGGATGAACAAACAGGAAGAGGGTTAAGGGGTCTTGGCACACCAGGATGTCTTCTGCACCCACCCATTTTCAACAAGGTTCATCACAAATTGCACACTTTCTCCTGAGACAAAGCACACAGCACCCAGGGTATCAATCCTTGCCTATTGCAGGTTGGGGTCTCTGTGCCACCTCCCTGCTACCTCCTTGCTAGATTGTTGACCACGCAGACAATGGGAGCTCACAGTGTCTGGCACAGCCAGCTTATGCCATTCTCTCTTGGTCTCACCTCCACTCCACGGGCACATGGATCCTACCCTGTATACCAGGCATGCCCTTAGGGATCTGAGTGCAAAGTGCAAAGCCAACTCTTGCCAGGAAAATATCTACTGCACCTGAGGGAAGCTGCTGGCTCCTTCATTGATAAAATGATTTTTAAAAAAGTTTAAAAGGAAGGGGGAGAGAGATATAGATAGATAGATACATAGATAGATAGATAGATGGACAGACCGACAGATAGATAGATAGAGAACTAGCTCATCTGTTTGTTTCTAGTCCCAAATGTCTGCAACAGCCAGGGACAAACCAGGTTTCACGAGACTGGAACCAAATCTGGTCCCTGCTTGAATGGCAGGGACTCACACACTGAAGTTGTCCCCTGTTGCCTTCCAAGGTTCGTGTCAGCAGGAAGCTGGGATCGGAGTAGGGCTAGGACTTGAAGCACATGGTGTGATAGGGTTGCAACCAACCTGAGGGGTGGCTTATTGGCTAGCCCAAGTCCTGCGCCAGAATTCTCATCTCTGCAAGGCAGACAATTGTGCTTGCTCTTGCTCTTTCTCATCTTGTGAGGATAAAAGGATGTGAACATGCTTTATGAGCCCTACAGAAGAGCAGAGGCCTCTTGCGGATGGGCGAGAACAGCTATTGTTTCTGCTCAGAACCCATTGGCTGCAATTTGTTCCCAGCAGGCTTGCCTGACAATAGCGTGCCCAGCCATGGGCAGTTCCAGTGGGTTCCCTGGGTGCAGACCCAGTGACAGGATGGCCTCTTGCCCAGCTCACCTGTCCTCGATGCGGACCCAGAGGTCATTGAACTGCCGTGGCCGCTGGTGTCTGTTGTGCCTTTTGTGCCACTTCTTCTGCCGCCCAAACTCTTCCAGCTGGCTGAGGCTATCCGGCAGCAGCAGGTGTGGGGACAGGGCTGGGTCCTCCTCCTCAGTAGGGGCAGTTGGGGTCACTGAGGCTGACGAGGGGATGGCCACGGCGGGCGTCACTGGCACTGGGCTTGCCGAGGTCCCTTCTGGCAGGGGTGCTGGGCTCCCGGCAGCAGGGCTGGGAAGAGGAGACAGCATGTGAGGCACACGTGTGGCAGTAGGCTGCCTTGCGTGACAAGGAATGTGACTCGGTGGGGAGGTTACCATGGCCAGGGATCAGGCCAGAGTGTCCCTCTGGGCCAGCCGGAGCAATACAGGCCTGGTGGGCGTGTGGTGGCTTCTTTTATTGTTGAGTCAGTAAGTTCTTGCAGACAGTGCCCTGCTGCAGGAACCAGACATCAGCAGGGACCACAACTCCTCTGTCCCCCAATTCTACAGGGCATAAATTCCAGGGAGGAAGTTGGAAGAGACACAGAGAATGTTGGAGGGCAAGAGCCACAAAGGAAACAAGCAAGGCTAGCCGGAGGAGGGGGTGTGCTGCTCCAGGGGAGTGCTAGCCCAGCTTATGGGGTGTTTCCATAGCTTAACGGCCTTTTCTTTATACCTAGCAGGTATACCAGCAAGTGGAAGAGCTGTTCATTTCATTACAATTAAAAATAGAAAAACACCTGCCAAAGGCTGTTCTGGTCACCGGCAGGGAGAGAGCTGAGGCCAGGCAAGGAGGAAGTGAGAGTGCAAGCAGGGGCTCGACCTCTGGAGGCCCTGAAGAGTTTAGTCAGAGTTCATTTATTCAACCACCCTGGGAAAGGGGTTACCTAACTTTACCATGCCTCAGTCTCTCGTTCTATGAAATGGAGTGGGTAGCATGAGGACTGTGCCGGTGGATGCAGGCAAAGCAGCTGGAAGGGGGCCTGGCAGTGGGAAGCAGCTGAAGTCGCTGCGCGCTGCCAGACATGTTTCCATCACAGTACCCACACTGTGCCCAGCACCCGTCTGCTGTGCCCCTGTCAGTGGAGGCAGGCCTGAATGAGGGTCAGTGCTGTGGCAGGAGGCAGGTGGCTGAGGACCCTGCCACTCACAGGCAGTGTGACGATGGGTAAGTTATCGGCCATCTAAGCTGTACCACAGGAATAACACTGCCCCCTGCTTCACAGGGGCATCGCAAGGACCTCACACAGCATCTAGCTCACAGCAAACCTCTCTGTGTTGGTCACCGGCACAGGCAGATGAGTCCTGGGAGCAGGCTGGGAGAGGAAATTGTGTCTCAGTGGAGAGCCTGCCTGCCTAGGACAGCAAGCAGGCTGTTTCTTGCTGCACTCTCGAACTTCATAGTGAGTGAAGGGCTTCTCTCTCAAAGGCAAGAAGGACGTCAGGTTGGCCCACCTACCCCCAACCCCTGTGGCAACCTCAGGATCCTGGAACCCTGGCTGCTGGGTGGCACTGCAGCTGTTGGGGAATTAACTCAAGGCAGGTTGATAAAAAGAGAGCTATGAAGATTCAGGAAGTTTTGAGCTCACCAGGTTGGTTGGGCAAACTCACTCTACGGCTGTGGGTTGTTGGGAAAATCTCCACATAAAGGCTGGAATGGACACTGAACCTGAGTCTGGGGATTTGGACCTTGACCTTCACGGCTGCCCAGGCTGGCACCTACTGACACCTGTGTATGCCTAGCCTGGAACTGGTGTTGTGGGTCCAAAGAGGGGTGGGCACTACCCACCTTCGGGCAACACCTTCTCATGGGAAGGAAGAGTGGCTGGTAGTGAGCAGAGGGGTGTGTCCTGCCTGAAAGCCAAGGATAAGGGCACAGCTAGAGGTGACAATGGAGAGGTATGTAGGGAGGGAGGTGTGTGAGGGTCAGCAGGGCTGCTGTGGGATACAGGAAAGAGGCCAGGTACCCTCTCTAGTCAGGACCAGGTCAACCACCTTGAGGAACTGACCCCTGAGGCCTTCTACCCCCACCCAATCTCCAGTGTCTAAATGTGAAGGTTGCTGGCCTTTCTACAGTCGCATCCTGGCCCACTCTGACCTCTTGTCAGTGGTACACCCAGCCTCCCTCCCACTGCTCCCACTGCATTATGGCCTGCCTGGTCAGGGCCCATCCCCATGAGGCCCATCTCACCAGAGGCTTTTTCCAGCTCTCTCTTGTGGGCCTGGCCAGAATGGCAGGGGTGCAGCCAGTCACACAGCAGGTATGAGGCATGACCCAGTGACAGGAAGCAGCAGGCCAGCTGGTCCCGAGGTGACTGCTTACCTGTGGATGGCCTGCCCTGCAGGTGTGTGGTCGACCTCCAGCCCGGCCTGCCTCAGAACATCGATGACAGTGTTGTTCCCCAGAAAGTGACCTGAAATACAGTCACAAGCCATCAGCCACTGGGGACTGCTCTGGGTCTGTGTCTGGGCCCAGCAGCTTATATCAAAGTTGAGACCCTGGACTGCCATGAGTGGGTGTGATGTGGTTCTTGAGTTACCCTGTATAGGTCCAAATTCTGGTTCTGTGCTAACAGATTAGCACAGATTCTATCTTTTTGTGCCTCAGTTTCCTCATCTGTGCAGGAATTGCAGTAGCAACAGTGAGGGTTGTTGTGAAGATTACAGGCAGCAGGGCCTGCTGATATGTAGTAAGGGCTCCCAAGTGCTCCTGGGTCCATAGCTGCTTCAGACCATAAGCCAATCACAGCCCCCGACTTTCCAGTAGAGTAGCTGCTGGCAGGCATGCAAGGACCAGCCTCAAGACCAGAAGGTCTATGGTGCATCATGGCAAGATTCCTTCCTCCCCTAGCTTGGGTGTTCATGGCACACACCATCCACCTAACCTTTATGGAGCACACATAGTGTGTCAGGTCCAGGGATGGCCACAGAGGACTCACGAGGCACATGATCAGAGTGGGGGAGACCAACCAGATCCCATGGACCGCAGGGCCCAGCAGACACCGACAGTGGCCTTGGGGAGGTGCAAACATGGACAGAGACCTCCCGAGGCAGGTCACTTACCAAACACTCAGCACACACTTGCTCTGCAGCCCCAGGCACACTCTAGACACAGATCTGGCACTGCAGTTCAAAGCTGGGGTGAGGGGCATGGCCAAGGGAGGCTCTTCCCAGGTTCTGGTGAGGAAGGATTCCTAGGGGGCCAAGGGAATGTGGATGCTGCTGCTGCTAGGATTCAGTGTCCTGGGATACCCCCAACCCTCCTGCTGCCCAGGTCTCAGCCACCAGTGTCGGTGTCTCCTGTGGGCAGTCCTCTCCCCTCCAGCTCACCACTCATCCCAGAGTCTGGGGGGAAGCCCCTGCACTATCACTGATTGCCTGTGGCAGTTGAAACAGGTAGGAGCCAGAAGATCAGTCAGCTGACAGTGTAGTGAGGGTTAGGGTCAGTGGGTGAATTGTCAGAAGGCAGAGGGTCCTGGCACATCAGGGGGCCAGGCTGGGATTGCTGTGGCTGGACCAAGGGGGTACCCCGCAGTCCACACTCTATACCTCAGGAAGTCCCCCAGCCCCGAGATCCTGCAGCTCCACCTAGGGGTCACTGGGAAATATCATCAGAATGGGAATGCCACAGGGATCTGGTCCAGCACACACTGTGAGACCCTGGGCACACCCACAGCCCTCTAATGCCACTGGTTGCTGCCCAAGTAAAAGGGAGAAGGCTGCTCAAGCTCTTGGAACTCATGGGGGGCTTTGGTCTCCTCCAGAGGGCCTGATAAGGAAGGGATCCCCTTTCTTCCCCCTCCGTTCCACTCCTCTACAGGTTCATTCCGTCACTGAGCAAGTACAGGGTGCTCATTGCACTGGACAGTGCTGAAGCAGGAGGGTCCTGTCCGGGCACAGTCACAGTCTCAAGAATTGGGCTCTGGTGACCCAGCAATAGGAAGGACAAGGAGCAAGCACGGGAGGCTATAAGACCTGAGAGGTTCTAGCCAGCCCAGGAGCAGGCAGACTTTCTGGAGGAGGCATTGCTGGCTGAAGAGTGGGACAACTGAGCCAGGTGAGGATGGGAGCAGGGTGGCACTGAAGGGATGAGTACCCCAGGCTTGGAAACAGCACATGGGGCCTGAGTGGGAGTCCCCCCAAAGAAGAAACATGGACAAGGCAGCAGGTTCAGGCCCTTCCTGAGCTCTGGATCTTGATTTTAGCCAGGGAGTCCTGCCTGGGAAACCAGCTGTGTTTCCCCAGGTGCCAGTGGGGCCCACAGCCCTCTGACCAACTCCTGCAGGCAGTTGCGCAGGTGAAGGAGGCAGGAGGAGCAAGTGTTGGGAAGACCCAGAATGTAGTCCTAAGAGACACCTGTAGACAGTACCCCCCTTGCTTGCTCCCATAGCGTGGTGGAACCCATGGGGACAGCCCCAGTGCCTGGGTAGCAGAGCTCGGGGCTTCAACCCCACAGCATGGGCACCTCCTCTCTGATCTGTGGACACTGCTGAACGCCCATGGCTGCCTGGCCTCAGGTTAGAGAAGCAGCAGCAAACAGCTGCTGATCTGGACCACTCTCCTTGCAGTCTGATGGAAAACATCAGGTATTCTGAGGCCATGAAAATACCCAGGGCCCCCTTTCTCAGATCCTGGCTGTGCCTTCCTGAGGTCACATCCGCTTCCTCCCCACACACCTCGAGGAGGCACTGATCCCATGTGGTGCCTGAGCCCCTGTCCCCACTCTGCCTGTCATCCACTCCTGTGTGGGCTCTCTCGGTGGTCCCCTCATTTCACACTGCTGGGGCTGTTGGTGAAGGAATGTCCTCTAACTCCTGGGCCTCCCCTCGCTCTGCTCTTTCTGCATGGATAGACATTCCGCACAAATGTCACCCTGGCCCCAATCACGTGCCTAGTAGCTCACAGGACGTCTTCACCTACACAGACTCAGAAGCCACACATAGTTCCCTTTCATTCCAGGGCTGCCCTGGGTCTCAAGCTCTGTTACCCACTCTCCTCCCTGCAGCTTGCATGATCTCCTTCCGCCCAGACCAGGCTGTCACAGGGAGCTGCCAACAGGCCATCCAAGGGGGCTGTGAACTTTTCAAGGGCAAGGGTGTGCCTAGTTCATCCTGGTCCCTAGTGCACTTGACAGCATAGGCTCCATAAATGCTTGTTGAATGAATGGTAATGCCTCCTCCTGCACATCCTTTCCATGAGCTCATGCTGTCCCAGCGAGACCTGAGCTCTCGCATCTCTGCTGGTGTAGCCCAGTCCTGGCCCTCGGTGATGCTCTTCCAAACTCCACCCCTCCCAGGAGCTTGGCCCCTCTCCCCTGGCAGACCAGCCCCTGAGTCAGGGCCCAGTGCATGCTGACCCAGGGGACTGGAAGGAGGCTCTGGGTTTGGCTCTGAAGTCAGAAAACCTGGGATCTGCACAGAAGGTCCTGGAAGGTCTCCAAGGGGCCCCGATGTTAGGGCTCAGCCTGTATCATTTGCCCAGGCTTCCCAGGTCTCCTGGCCACAGCTCAGTTGCTCTTTCCAGCACTGACAGCTGTTCGCTGGCCAGCGCTCCACAGGAAGACACATTCACTTTCATCTGCTGAGTCCGCATGGGTAGGGGAGGAGGCAGGGATGGAGGACCGCGGGGGTAGGGCCCGAATGGGGTGGGGAGGAGAAGGGCAGAGAGACACCGAAGGAGGAGAGAGAGCACCCAGACTTGGGGAGACAGAGGGCAGTCTTCCCAGAGGAGAGCAGGGCTGTGGGTGCAGAGGTCAGAGAGAGACCAGGACAGGGCCAAGACATGCAAAGACACATTGACAGCGAGCACCCGAGAGGCAAAAGGAAGGGAGTGAGGAGAGATGGACATCAGGGAAGGTTTCTTAGAGGAGGGTTTGTATAGTGAGCACTCCTGAGATGCTTGGGGTCCAGGGGGAGGGGCAGGGAAGAGGAAGAGCAAGGATCTGGTGAGGGGTGGGGATTATAGGTCGTGGAAATGGTGAGGCTGCAAAGGTGCTGGTGTCTCCAGTGCCCCAGATCATGTCTCACTTAAGGCACACTTCTGTACATGCAGGAGAAGGCTCCCTAAAGAGTAACAGTGTGAGAGCAGGGAGAGCTGCGTCGGGGCCACGAGGCTCAGGGGGCAGAACCAGGTCCACAGGCCTAAAGGTCTAGCCAGCCCTCTGGCCCTTGGGGAGGCTGAAAGAGTCCTCCTGCCTGGGGGCTGGGACTGAGAAACTCCATCCTCATCGGGCTCTCCTTTCCCTCCTTTGGTCTCAGTTTCCACGTGGTCTCAGGTCCTCCTACCACTACGATCCCATCAAGCCCTCACTCAGGGAGCCTCCCAGGGACTTGGTGCTACTCCAATATGATTTGGAGCAGCCTTTTAAGATGGGGAAACTGAGCTGCGGTGAGAAGCCTGGACTTGCCCAGGGTCATCTGGCTGGGTCTCTGCTCACTGCACACCCCAGTGCACGTCTTGTGAAGGAGGATGCTGGGGCAGGGACACATACACCTTCCAGGGTCCAGCAGACCGGAGAGGCATGCGATTGCTCAGCCAGAACAATGCAGCAATTAGCAGGGCAATTTCAAGGCCGTGTTGTGGGGCTGGGCGGGAAGCAGGGAGAGCCAGATGTTCCCACAGAGGCTCCGAAGCCCCCGGCTCCCCTTGGCCAGCACACGTGTTTTCTCTCCAGCGAGGACACTGGGTTCCAGCCTTCTCCTCCTGGAAGAGGCACCACAGCCCGTATTTATGTTCCGTCTGAAATTAATGCAAGGGAAACTTTCAAGTACGGTGTAGCTGCCAGGACTGGGCGGCCGGATGTCAGGCCGTGGTAAAGTTTTGTTTTCCCCGGGAAGTGGGACCAGAGGGTTGGACGATAGCCCCGTGAATGGATGGACCCCTGGGGCACCCAGGCTCTCTCCCTCTCCTGGAGCAGGATGCCTCTTTGGTATCCAGCCTTGTGCCAGGAGCTCCACCTGAGGAGGTCAGTGTGGAGGGCAGATGTGTCCGCAGATGGGGCTGGGGCCCCTGGGAGGTGTGTGACCACACTGCTGGAAGTTCTGAGTATTAGGTATAAGGAGTGAAAGGGGGTGTTGGCAGAGCTGGATGAGTGCCTGTGAGACCTGGTAGAGCCTGAGGTGCTCTGCAGGCTGCAGGGGACGGCTGCAGCTGACCAGCTCCTGCCTGCCTTCAGCCCTGTACAGGGGACACAAGTTCCGGGATGGGCAGCTTGGCCAACCATCCCTCCCGCATATAGGAGGGACTAGGCTGCATGTAGATTCATCTCTTGCAGCAATCCTGCTGACTGTACCAGAGTCATGTGGGCAGAGATGGTCAGAGGTGCCCAAGCCTGGGCATGACGAGGGTGCTTGTCTGTACCAAGGGCATTCCAGGGGGCAGCTGTTGAGGTGGAGGCTCCCGCAGCGCGCAGGATCCCCTCTGGGGCTTTGGTACTGTCCAGGCTGAAGTTTTTCCCTGGGTAACTCTTTGGGTCCTTCTCAAGCCCGAGGGATCTGGGATCTGAGTCTTTCATTTCCTTTGGACCAGGTTGTGGTTTAATTAACATTTTATTTAGCAGCCAGGAAGGCCCTCATGTGAGCCTCCCCTGTTCTAGGGAGCAGGTGAACGCCTTTAGACTTGGTCTACAATCTTTCCTGGGACCTGCTGCTGGTCTCGTTGGTGCCAAGCTCTGGAACACTGAGATGTCCCAGTCGTCCTCCTTCCCTCCTGGACGAGACCACTGTAGACCTAGGCAGTAATAATGCGATGGGCCCTGTGAAGCCAGGTGGGCTGCATGAGGCCGTGCTCAGCCTGGGGGGCACCATGGTCATGGTGGTCACCCTCTGCTACCTCCAGGGTCTCCTTTCCTAGAACCACAGCACTCCAGGCCCCAGGGAACCTTACGAGAGGAGCTGACCTGTGTCCTCTTGCCCAGCTACAGGGACAGGGGCTCCTCTCCTGAGCCTCACCAACCCTTGGAGCTGAACCTGGCTCCTGGGACTTCTCTGTAGCATCCCAGCTTGGTCCCCTCAGTTCTGGGGGCCCAATGATGTCTTCATTTGGCAGGCCTGTCCTTGAGGGAGCATAGGCTCTCAGGGTCTCTGCAATAATGGTGGCAACAGCAGAGCTCACATCCCAGGGTGCTGGGTCCTACAGGTGCAGGCTGACGGACTGACCACCCCTGGCTACTCCCTGGGGAGAAGGGCTGGGTTCCCAACTCACGCAGCCTGGCTCCCTCGCTCCTGTTCTTTTCAACACATCCTCCAGCCAGAATGCTCAGCCTGCAGCTGAGATTCCTGGGTCCTCGTACATGGAGACAGCCGCCCTAGAGATGAGCTGGGTCCCTGGCACTCTGTCCTCTCTCTTCCCTGGAGACACACAGTGGGAGACAAGCCAGGTTGGGCTGTGCCTCTGGCTGGCAGTTCTGGACTGGGAACAGAAATCCTGGACAGGGATCGCAGCCCATGGTAGGAAGGCCGGCTGCCAGATGTCCACGTGGAGGGGTTGGCAGGGGCCTGTGAAGTGCCATGGGCAATTCTGCAATATTTCTGGGTGCTGTGGCCTCTTGCTGCACTTGGAGATGTGGCAGGCCATGGGTGCTGGCTCGGAGGAGGAGAGAGCGGCTGGGCGTGTATCCCTCTTGCTGCTGAGGCTACAATCGCCCCATGTGCAGCTCAGGGGAAAGCCATTCCTGAGGCTGCCATGTGGAGGAGCAGGGCTGCAGGGAGCAGGTGGGTGGGTCTGGTTCTGAAGACCCTGGGATGATGAGAGGCAGCGAAACACAGCTGGAGGTAGCTCAGGTCCAGCAGAAGCTTAACTGCTTCTGACCTCCTCCAGGAAGCCCACTCTGACTGCCCCTGCTTCCCTTCAGTGCCGATCACTCCAAGGGCTATTCGGCCAGCTGAAATGTGAGGGTTAGACATTTTCCAGAACACGTGGACGATCTCAGGATGCAAGAGGTTTTCAGGACATCAGGCTGTTCCATTACTGTCCTTGTGTCCTCGACTCCACCTGTGCTCACTGGTTCTGCTAATGATTCCACTGTCTCCCATCCTTCAAGTCCCACTGCTTAGCATGAAACTTCTTCCTCTGGCCTCTGCCTTTAAGGTTTACTCAACAGGGCCTGGGATTTATTTTCTAGAAGGTTCTCAGACCTTCTCATTCTTTGGTCAACCCAGCCTCACCTTCTAGAGGGAGTTTTGAGACAGCTAGACCCCCTATGGCTCTTCATCAGGGCGTTAGCAACTCTGCTCCCCAGAGGGCGGAGAACACCCGTGTGTAACGGGATCCAGGTAGTGCTTGGCAACCAGCACAGCTGGCCCATGAGGTGAAATCTAATGGGCTTTCTGTTCTGTAGACCTGGGGCTTCCCTGACGTTTGTGTCAACTGTTCTCCCCTCTCAAATTAATGATTCCATCCTGCTCTGCCTCTGAAGGTGAGTGGAGGGCTGATTAGAAGCCATCAACCATGTGCAGCCATGAAGGGCAGGTGTTTCCACTCAGCATAGACTTCTGCCCACACAGCTGCCAGCTCTCCCAAATGGTCGGTCTCCAGGTAAAACCACGTGTGGGAAACAGGAAGGCTGCTGACTTTATTTCTCCAGGTGGGATTCTGAAATCTATCTTTTGTTTTAAACAGAGGGAGTTTTCACTTCAAATGCAATAGAAAGGAGATGTTTTCAGAATGTAACATGAATCCATAACTTGGATAAACTTGGCTAAAAAACATTGCCAGTAGCAGTTACTTTTCTGTTACCTATAGATCAGAGGAAATCTGGCACCTGCAACTTCCCCAGACTACAAGACTTTGGGGGGAAAGGGCTATTGAGGCTTAACTTGTCCAAATGCATGATCTCCCAGGCTGACACAGCCCTCCAGGGCAGAAGCCTGGTGCATTCTAGAAGAACCGGACTTGTACATGGACCGTGACCACTTCCTAAGGAGGCAGATCTTATTCTGGGTCCCCAGATGTCATCCAGGCACTCCGTCTGCCCTCTACCTGCTGAGGAGCTTCTGGGAGGAGTGGAAGAGATGTGTTGCCGAGTACAGGCACAAAGCACAGGTGTTTCCACTAAACATAGACTTCTGCCACCTCTCCCAAATGTCTAACAGAGGGCCACAGGGGTGGCGGTGGGGAGCACTGGCCAGGACACAGACCCATTGCTAGCATTGGCGTGAATGGTCTGCCTGCAAGGTCTCAAGGAAGCCATCTGTCCCCTATTCATTTTGCTGTTAACCTCCAACATGACTCTAACAAAACCCACTGGGTAGTATGACCACAAATGTTACAGATGAGGTAGGGTCTGGAGTGCTGGCTGCCACTGAGTGGGTCCTTCATCATCAGTGTCCTTTTACATGGTAGACAGTCTCGTGTGGGGAGCGGGGTGCTGAAGCTGCTCCCAGGAATAGGAAAGGCCGTCGCAGGATGGCGGCTGGCCCAGGGCCAGGAGGTGGGGTTGGTCTTGCCAGCAGGTAAACAGGAAGTCACAGGGATAGGCTGATGCCCTTGCTGCGATTATGTCATTGCTTATGGCCTATCAGGTAGCACTAAGTGGACCCATGGGGAGAAGTGATTGGTGGCCAGTGGTATAAAAGCAGTTGCTAAAAGCATGTAAGACGGATGGGGCGACGAGAGGGATATAAAAGCAGTAAGACCTACAGGGAGAAAAGCTAAGACCAGCGGGGAAAAAGGCAACGGAGGGAAGGGTATAAACGCAGCCACTTTGGGCAATAAGGGGTCCGGTTGCGGTTCCTGTTTTTCCTGACCCTCAAGAGTGTTCCTCGTCATTAGTGTCACTGCTGGTCGGTGACAGTCTAGTCCTGGGATCTAAAACCAACATATCCAGCACACTCCAGTGAGGCAGGTACATATCCCCATTTTACGGGTGAGTGACTGAGGTCCTAGGAGAGCTTCCCTGCCGTCTCTTAGCATTCAACAGTAGAATTGCCCATTAGACCCAGGGAGCCAGGCTCCACAGCTCTTGCCCTCCACACTGTGGCTCCTTTGGAACAGAACAGGGGAGTGACAAGACTGCTGGCAAGACTGAAAATCCTGGCCTAACTTCTGGGTCCTTGGGATAGCACTCTGGAGCCAGGGTGGATTGGCTGAGGTCTGAATGAGCACTGGAGGGATAATGCTGGCCCTAGGGCCTCCTGCTGGACTTTGAATGGAGCCTGCGCTAGAATGACAGATCAGCAGAGCTGAGCTCAGACCCCTGGCAAGGCTGGGCATCTTTCTAGGTACTTAGGCCTGGCTTGGACACACCTTGGTGCAGGTGGACCAGCACCCTAGGGAAGGAAAGGGTGAGGCCAGACAGCTTCCTGGAGGCGTGGAGCCTCTCCCCCACCCACCTTGGGTCCTTCGTGTTTTCTGAGGACCCAGCAGGGGATGCACAGCAGGTGTCCAGCTGAGAGCCAAAGTCTGCATTGCCTGGTAGTCTGGGGAGGCCCAGGAACAACCTGCAGGAAGAACCCTGACTTAGTGGGAGGAGGAAGGAGGGTTTCCCTGCACAGAAGTCCTGCGGGCTTCTGGGACTTGGGAGTTGCCTGGCCATCAGAATGTGGGGAGCTGGGAGGGGACTCATCTCCCCCAGATTTCATGGGACCTTGTTCCGTGCCAATATACTGACTCTGTACCAGGCCCTGTGCATGGACAGAGCCCTCGGTTCCCAGCACTCAGGCCTCGGGTTCGGCCCTGGCTGTCCCTACTATTATTCAGTTTTGTCTATACTGTTGCCATCCTTGGGGTCTCCAGTTCACTCACAGCTATGACAAGGTAGGCAGGCTTGAGCTTGGAGGCTCCGGCCAGCTGTGACATTCTTGGTTCGGGAGAATAGTTGCCATGCAGGGTGGGCCACTGGTTGCAGGCGTGGCTGAGCCAGGAGACGGAGCTGCCCATGGCACTGGGTCCACAGGTTTGGCAGAGTGGACCCACAGTGTCAAGGTGGAGACTGTTGCACCCTGATTTTACAGCTCTCCTATCTGAATCTATTCGCAGGCCTGGGCAGGGACCAGGACAGGTGTCTCTCCAGTCCTTTATTCACCTACTCATTCTTTCATTCATTCACTGCTACCATATGCATGCAGCTTGGGTGCCTCCCCCAAAAGTTCAGGTACTAGAAGTTGGGTGGTGGTGGGACTTTGAGAGGTGGGGTCCAATAGGGTGAGGTCCTTGGGTTACTGGGGCATTGCAGTTGTTACAGCCTCTTGGCCCATCTCACCCTATACATGCACATCTACCACAATGCCACCTGTCATGAGCTGACACAGCTGGGGGAGGACTTTTGGCCTCCACGATCTATGAGCCAAATAAGACTCTTTCTTTAGGAAACACCTGATCTCAGAGGCTTTGTTACAGGCCTGGGTAATTGTAGTTATACTCTTTCAATTCACTAAATGCTCCCAAGACCATAACAATGAGTAAGGGCTGCCTGCTGCTCTACAGCCAGGGGCAAGGCACGAACAGGACTCAAGAAGGAGGCTGGGGGGAGGCAGCTGGACAGTGAGAGAGTAAGGGAATTGGGGTATACCTTCTTGTAGGACCCACCCAGGCTGTCCTGACTCTTGCCAGGCCTCTAACTGGGAGCAGTGCTGGAGAGTGACCTGGTCCTCTCTGTGCAGCTCAGCCAAGCTCAGCTCCCCCAGGAAGCTCTTCTAGGCTGGCCTGCAAGAATCCCACCCTTGTCAGAAGCTTGTAAGCAGCTGTCAAGCCAGGGCTGGATCTTCTTATTCCAATGAGGAAACCATGGGTGCAAGACAGGAAAGGGCTTGCCAGAGGCCACCCCAGGCCAGAACAGGCTTGAACAGGAACACATAACACTTTGCATGCAGCAGCTGTGACCTGTGTCCGCTCCTGGGCCCCTCCCATTGCCCTTCACTGCACTGAGGGCTACACAAGAGGAAGACAGACCCCTGACTCTCACTCTTGAAGGATTTGGAATTGAATTGGAATGTAGGGAAGGCGAGAGCTTCAACAGTGGGCATGCCCCACTGTGAATCAGAATGTTCTCAAGGGAAGGACCTGGAGGACAGTGTGCAGGTGACAGGCCCTGGGAGAGAAAGACAAAAGCTGCAGGACTGGGTGCCACAGCAGGTACTGTGAGCAGTTCAAAAATTTTCACAAAGCAGGTGATGACATGAATAACCCAAACAGCAGGTGACAGAAGACATTAGTGTTGATTGACATCAGTTACTGAACAAAAGCTATCCTCTAAAAGAGAAAAATAGAACATTTAGTCCTGATGTAGATCCGGCTGTCGACGACAAAGACAGTTACAGAGAAGGAAAGGGGGAAGAAGAGGGAAAAGAAGCAAATGAGCAGGGAGAGAGAGACTGAGTGGCTCTGGCCCCTGACTTTATTCTAGTGGATGGGCCCTCTGCTTACAAAGTGTCAAGTGCAAGGTTCCACATCGCAATGCAGATACCTATTCTTCATTATCATAATAATTTCCCATAACAGTTCTGCCTTTTGAGTTCCTTCCACATAGTCCATTATTTAAACCACCTTTACAATGTTGTACAAGGTGGGTATTTTCCATTCATCAAATAGTTATTGTAATCACTGCCCATTTATAAAGAGGGAACAAGCCTTGGCCAAGGGCCCAGCTCAGGTGCAGGACCTGGGCCAGGCTCTGAAGCTGTGAGTGGCGGCTGCTGCTACTAGGCCATGCTGCCCTCCTGGCTTTGGCCCTGGCTCTTGTGGGTGAACATGAGGTTATGCTGACCCAGGTGAGCTGGTGTCACCTCTGGGGTCCCAGCATGACTATATGATCTTGATAAGGGACTGAAACCCAACCTCTCTGTGGCTGCTTGGATGAGAGGTGGAGACCATCAGTTTTTGGTTTTCCATTGGGCTTGAAGTCTCTTCATCCTGGCTTTTATAATTGCAGATCAACCTCTTATAGAATTAGTGCACTCCATTGAGGGAGAAGAGGAGGCAGCCTTACAGGGTCCCTGAACATAAGATTCATGAGGTCATTCATCTCCCAACTGGCCCTAAGGAGGTTCTGTCTTGTCTGGAGGGGGCCTTTTTGCAGGCGTTGTAGTCCCTAAGCAAAGAGGAACTCCGATCTGAATTGAGTCTGGGAGTTCCACAGCAGTTTGGGCATCTAGTTGTGGGGGTATTATAACCAGGTCCCTTCCCTTGTCCATGGAGAGCCTTGGCCAGGAGCAGGTAGGTGATCTGCTTTGGGTCTCTTCTCTGCTGCCGAGAGCCGGGTAGTTTTTCCTCCCACCCTGTAGGACCTTGACTGTTCCTTTGGTGAGAAAGAGGCTAGGCTTTGGGCCTAGCAAACCTCCCCAGGTCCCTTGCCCATGCTTTTCCCCGCACTGGCCCAAACCTGCTCCGAAGGCAAAGAAGCAGATCTTGTCTTCATTCTCCCGCAGAAGTGCCATGACCCGCTTCCCCATGCGCTCGTTCCTCTTGTGGATGAGCTCCTGGCGGAAGTAGCTGTCAATCTCCTGGGCGGTCACCTGCTCATGTGGCGGAAGTGTGGTGTTGATGAAATTGGGCAGCTGCAAAGGTAAGACAGAGGCTGCCTTCAGTGCTGGGTGGGGCATAGTCAGAGCCGGGTGGGTGGGTGGGTACATGCTAGCCCCGACAGCAGGTGGTGGGTCTCTCATGATTTCCAAGAATCTCTGAGGCAAGAGCACTGCCAGACCAGGCTGACAGCAGAAGGATCTCCAGGGCTGTGTGAAAGGGAGCCAGAGTGGGAAGAGCAGCTCGTGAGCCTCCCAGGGCACTGTGCAGCCTGCCCCACGGCCCGTCTTGCCCACTCAGCTCCGAGGTGCTGAGGTTCTGGAACAGTACTTGGCTCCTGAACTGCCCTCCCTTGGCCTCAGGATGAGGAGGGGCACCCATAGGGTCTGCTGTGGCAAAACAGGAGTGCACTGCAGGGTCAAGATGACCTGCGTTTCTGTCTCCGTTCCAGTGCGAGGTGGTGCTGGGAAGGTTGCTCAGCTTTTCTGAGCCCTGGCTTTCTCATCAATTAGCAGGGGCTGCCAGTGCTGTGGGGATTAAATGAGATGGTGGGTGCCACCACAGCTGCCTCTGACCATTCCCACCCCACAGAGATGAGAGAGGAAGTCACCACCTTTGTTTTTGCCAATGCCCGAGTCACCATCTGCAGCCACTCTTGTCTCTCCCCATCCCTGGTTCCACCACTGCCCAGGACATAAGCACAGTTTTACCTGCTCCCTCCCCGAACCAGCCCCCGCCCCACTCCACCCTGACCAGGATGGCTTGTTCAGCAACCTGTCTGGGAAGTGTCTGACTTTTCAGCTCTGGGCCCCTTGTCATCACTCCGCTTTCTGCATGCAGCAGCTTCACCTGCACACCCTGAACTAGGCAGAGAGCACCCCAGATTCAAGTTCAGAACCTTTGCAACTCTCTGATAGTATCTTGAACTTGAACATGATGTTGTACTGTTCCTGACTGGAACTTCCCCTCCTGGGCTCTGTGTTCTGCCCAAAGGCATGTCAGATGTTGCACCCCCATCCTGCCAGCATATGTGGACTACAGAGGGAACAGAGGTTGGGAGTCAGAACATATTTCTGCTTTCCCCACAAGCCATCAGAGTCATGCTGGCCCCCAAGCTGTCATCATCCACTTGGCATGCCCTTTTCTATTTCTCCAACTTCACCTGCTTGGGTGCAAAGTCCAAGACCCCAGCCTCATGTAGGATGAGAACGATCGCATGAAGAGATTGACTTCCCACAGACCTTAGGCCCCCAAAGAGCCATGCATCCCATTAGAGGCACTGCTGAGCTATCACCTCTCCTCCTGAAGACAAGGGTGGGGGCCGATGGAGGCTGAATCCTGAGGGACTTTGAGGAGTCTGAGACATCAGCCTCTGTACTCTGTTATCCCAGAACCAGTGGGAACTCCAGAGTGACCAGAGGTACAGGTGCGTGTCGTATGGCACTTTTATTTCAGAAAGACCTGGTTTGCTGTTTTGGGATAAACAAGACAATGACACAATCGGTGTCCCTAAGGCTGTAGAGTGTACAACCTGTGTAGTTGTATGCAGCAGCCCTGATCATGCTCAGTTAAGACCTGCACAGACAGCTGAAGTCAGACAGCTGGTAACTTAGGTTGAAACCCCCCATTTGCTGTGTACTAGAAAGCCACTTGGCCTCTTGGAGACATAGTTTCCAAACTGGTAATTTGGAGGCACTATATGTTGTGGTAGGGATCTAATGTGTTTTGGAAAGTACTTAGCACAGTTCATGGCACAAAGGAGGCCTTGACACCAGCTCTACACACCCAGCCTGGGGAATGGAGCTGGCTTCACCGCCTTCTCTACTGTCAGCAAATGGAGGCCTCAGGTAAGGGGCAGAGACCAGACACGAAAGAAAGGCAGCATCCTGCTCCTCTCCCTCGGCCAAGGCTCTCTGGGGGCTATGGACCCCCCCCCCCAAATATCCTTCCCTTGCTTGCTGGTCACAGATGTGTACTTGTGCAAAGATGAATTCCCATTCATTCCTCATGGAGCTGAAGAACATGAACAAGGACAAGCACCACAAAGTTCAGTTTCAAGCCAGGTGGGTGCTGGGCCAGATGTACAGGTTCCATGGGTTGCCCAGTCTCTCCACATACCTTATGCTGATAGGCTTTAGCTCCTGGCCAAGGATAGAGGCCTGGGTTTGGGCCAGGGCTGGGTGGACGCAAATTAATGATGTCATTAGGAACGTCGGGGGCCCTTAAATCTCCAATGACATGTTTAAGTGCAGGATGCACAATCACATTTTCAAGAAGAGTTACAAGGCCTCCAGGGCCCTGGGTGAGCGGCATGAGGGTGGGGTTGAGAGGAGGACTTGGGTGTAGGTTCCTTGACTTGCTTAACCCACCAGGCCACAATGCCGGCCCTGTAGCCATTTCTGGAGGTAGGACCAGGGAAGTGGCGACACAGCCTATGCCCCCAGTATGTTCAGCCTGAGCTGTGACCTGTCCCCAAGTCTCCAGGAGCACCTCATCATCTCCCATGCCACTCCTGTTGTGGTACCTAGATCTGTCAGTCCTCATCAGGCATCCTTGTTCCTGTGTGAACTGTCCTCTGCCTGCAGTTTGCTCCTCCAGGAGCTCCTACCTCCCGTCCCCTCACCCTACTCATACAGCCTGCTGTACTGTCTGCCCCATCTTTCCTCCCCACCTGAGGGACTCTGAAACCTGTCCCCTTGTCCCTGACTGTAGCTCTGTAGCTTCTGTGAGATTTGAGGCCTTGAGCTGGGTACAGCCCCATCTTGGCTGGGTCCTAGTGGGCTCAGCTTAGCTATCTTCACTCCAAGTCTTCTCTGCATTTGAGAATTGTCTAGCCTGTCTTCTAGGGCTTTGTGTGCAGCCTGGGGTTCCATCTGGGCAGACCAATCCTTCTACCCTCTGTCCCACTTCCAGTGTGGGCTCTGACTGATGACCCGCCCACCCACTTGCCTGACACAGCCCCTGTGTGCCACAGACAAGCCATTGCCTCTGGACAGGGCTCAGAGAGGCTGAGTCTGCCATCCTGAGGTCACCTACCCCTTCCTTTCCTGGCTGAGGGGCAGCCGCAGCCCAGCCAGGGACCTCTCCTGTATAACTCAGCCTCTCAGGTGACCACACAGGGTGAAGCCTTACTACAAAGTGGGTGACCCAGGCAACTCCTACCAGCTCACAGTGTAAGGGAGCCTTCCTTCTCCTCCCCTGAGTCAGAGCTCCTAACACGCCTGCATCTTCTGGGGCATGTTCTGTTTCTTTTTTCAAAAAAGACTTATTTGTTTAAAAGACAGACACAGGGAGAGAGAGAGAGAGAGAGAGATTTTGCATCTACTAATTCATTCCCCACATGGCCACAACAGCCAGACCCAAGCCCCAAGTCAGCAGTTTGGAGTTCTATCCAGGTTTCCACGTGGGTGGCAGAAACTCAAGTACTTAAGTCATCACCTGCTGATTCCCAGGTACATTAACAGGGAATGGGGTCAGAAGCGAAGTAGCTGGAACTGAAATACACACGTTTACATTGGATGTGGGTGTTCCAACCAGCAGCCTAACTCCCACGCCACAATACCAGCCTTGCTGTTTTCTCTTTTGACCTCGCAACCCACCAAATGCACAGCACACCTGTACTTGACAGTAGCTCATTGCACACACTGTGTGTTGGCCAGAGCTGGGGAGCAGGAGCCGAGCGGCACACCCTCGCCTATGAGGACCATGGTCTGGTGTGTGTCTCCAGCCCTACCCCGTCTTCCTGCTCTCTCCTGACCTTGGCTCACTGTATAAGAACTTCTTCTCTGGGACATTCTTCCTGTTCTTTTTTTTTTTTAATTTTTTTTCTTTAATATTCATTTATTCATTAATTACATTGCATTACATGACACAATTTCATAGGTACTGGGATTCCCCCCCTTCACCCCAAACCCTTCCCCCATCATGAATTCCTTCACCTTGATGCATAACCACAGCTCAAGTTCCGTTGAGATTCCCTAATTAAAAGTTTACACCATACAGAGTCCAGCATCCCACTTGTCCAGTTCAAGTTCAACGGCCTCTTAGGGAGGCCCTTTCAGGTTTGTAGGCAGAGCCAGCAGAGCGTCACCTCGATCAATTAGAAGCTCCAACATATCATCAGCAACAGTCCAGGTATGATGAGGCTGGTGCAGAGTCCACTGATTGACATAGTCCGTCTTAGGGTTTCCCCTTGTCCAGTTTTCCGCTGCAAGCATAAAGCTGAGGTGGTTGATTCATCTACTCCATTTTCCATCTTTTTTTGATTAATGCTTTGATTCCTCCATTTTGTTCAGGGGAATCCCCCTAAAAAAAACTTTGAGGCATTCCCAGTCCAGGCTCCTACATGTACTACTAGTAAGCACAGTGCCCGCCACCGTCCATCACTCCGATCAGCTGATGGTTTTAACCCCTGGGTTGGTTCTATTCTGAGCCCCGACCTCTATTGGAACCAATGAGTATCGCATCTCTCCCCGGCTCTGCCCATCACACTCTCGTCCCTCACCTAAACCAGTGGGAGGAGTGCTGGTCGGGTGTTGCATTCCCTGCTAGCACAGGCCATTTCACCTTGGCATTTTGTGTTTTGTACTGTTTGTTTTTTTTTTTTTTATCGCGACCAAACCCGGCCAGGCCCCCACACAGTTTCAGCACTTGGGCTTGCCAGTGGATGACGTGAACCGACTCAGCCTGGTCTGCCCCAACATTCTTCCTGTTCTTATCTGTGGCCAACTCAGGTTCTTGCAGGCATCATTCCTTCTATTTCCTGGTACCAGCCCCTACTCCAAGCCCCCCCACACAAGGTATTCCTGTATGGGCTCCTCCGCTTCATTCTCTCCTCCCAGCCTACCCACAGCCAGAGCTACACTTGGCTGCAGTTTCCTGTGGAATCTTCTGTCTTTCCTGTGGAGGCTGTGGAGCTCTCCAATAGGGCAGATCTCCCTGGAGATGTCCCATTTCATGGCTCCATGTCTGACCTTTGTAAACTACTTCATTCATTCAAGCTAATACTCTAGGCTGGGGTCTGCTCCAGCCTGTCAATACATTGGTGAATAAAGCCGAACATATTCTTGCCTCGGGGGGGTGGGGGTCACATTCCAATGAGGAAAGGCAGAACAGAGTCAGTAACACCTGCAGCAGGTGCATGGTGTTAGGAGATGATGATGGGACCACGGCGAGCGGAACCGAGAGTGCAGGGATGGGGTGTTTAGGCTGCAATCCTCCACAGGGCAGCTGGGCCCGCCATGGGCAGAGGATATTTGAGTGTTGTAGGCAGAGGAAAGGAAGCCATGGTGATGCCTGGGGAATGATGTTTCTGGCAGGGCCAACAGACTGGGAACCTGCAGCTAAATATGTAAGGGAGGCAAGCAGAGATGGGCTGGGCAATGGGGTGGAGCATAGGGTAGGCAGGCTTTTACCCTGAGAAAGATGGGGAGCCCTGGAGTTTTCTGAGCTGGGAAGTGGCCTACGCTGCTGCATTATACAAATGCATGGCTAACCACCATGTCAGTAGAGGTGACATGGAGGCCTTGGGAAGCCTGGAGGAACATCTCAATCTGGTGTACCAGCAAAGTTTTTTGGAGAAGGCAGGACTGGCCTAACCATGGCCAACGGGGAGGGTTCTGGGGGTGGAGAGCGTGGACAAAGGCAATGTTATCTAAAAGGACTGCAATAGTATCAGGGGTCCTGGAATCAGGTCTGTGCTTTGGGGCAATGAAGCCAACCTGGAGGGCCTTGAAGGCTAGACCAAGTGTCTTAGAGTCTGCCCTGGAGAGGCATGGTGGACTCTGAGCAGTGCTGAGCCATCCTGCTCACGGTCAAGCCAGCATGGTCATCTTTCCTCCAGGTCTCGAGTCCAAGCAGAACACCAGGGTTGAATTTGAATCCATGCTGTAAGCTCTGGGCTTTCTGGGCATTACACACTTCAGATGTGGAACTGGAACCTCGCAGAGCCTGCCCTGGTTCCACAGTCTACACTTCCGGAGTCCCAGGCACCAGGGCCACACAGACCTGGCTCCCACTGTTGCTCTTGATAAGCTGATGACAACAGCCTAGAAGATGAGTGGCCCTGGGCAAGGCTCTCAGCCTCTTCTGCAGAGGCAGATAAGGACAGGCCCTGCTCACCTTTGCTGAAGAGGCAGCTTAGGCCTGGCCCATGTAGGCATTTGCTAACCATGCCAGGGGTGTCCTGGGGGCCAGAGGTGGGGCCTCACCTGGGACGTGTCATGGTTGAAGATGACAGCATTGAGGTCTCCACAGTTGTAATGCTTGATGAGGTCCTCGGTGGTGTAAGGCGCCTGCAGGCTCCCGGCCCGCACACTCTCGTGCTGCAGCAGGGTCTGGTTCAGAGCAAACAGCACCTGCATGGAGGAGACAGACAGCGGTGAGGGTGGTATACAGAGATCCTGGCTGGCCTCTGGGCCTGACCCTCCACTCTGCAACCCTCAGGACAACAGATCCAAACGACAGAAGGAGCATGGGGCCCGGGTGGGGTGCTCCCATATTCCCATGCCAGATGCCCGGCCAGCATGCTGCCACCACAGCCCTCTGCCTCTGCAGGTTCCCATTCCTCTGAGTCTCACTGCCTTACTAGTGACATGCCAGCATGACAGTGGGGTTGGGAGTGGTGGGGAGAGGCAGGGGTTGTTTAATTATAGTGCTTACAAGTATCCTAGAGGGGTTGGTGTTGTGATATAGTTAAGCAACTGCCAGGGACACTGACACTCCATGTGGATACTGCTTTGAGTTCCAGCTGTTCCACTTCCACAAGGCTTCCTACTACTGTGTCTGGGGAAACAGCAGACAACAACCCAAGCACTTGGGTCCCAGGACTTAGGTGGGAGATCCAAACGGAATTCCAGACCCCTGGCCTTAGCCTGGTGCAGTCTCGGCTGTGTTGACCACTTGGCGGGGAGTGAATCAATGGATGGAAGATTGATCTCTCTCTCATTCTCTCTGTAACTCTGTCTTTCAAATAAATGCATCTTAGAAAAGAAACAGCCTAATATGAACATGGATTCACTTTGTACTCAGGAGTACTCCTCCAAACAGAGCAACCCAGATAGAAACAAACACAAGGCCTAATGGGATGTCAGGGCCTAGCCCCAAGGCAGCATCTGGAAGCCTCCTCTTCCAGGACAAGGCCTGGAAGGGCTAGATATCCATGCTGCCACTGGCTGCCTTGCCTGGTTCTGGAGACACAGCCATGCCCTGCCAGTCCTGCAGTTGGCAGGATTTGGCACCTGCCCAAGGTATGAGGGCCCTGGGAGAGCATCCAGCCCAGTGCTAGCTGCAGAAATTAAGCCCCAAGGAGGGAAGGGCCTGGCTTAACACTCAACTGCAAGCAGACTCAGCTTTACCTGACAAGTGTTACAGATTCCTCTTACCTACAAGGAAGGGGGAGATGCTCAGAATTGGCATTATTTAGCCCAAAAGAAAGACCTGTCACCATGGTGTGAAATGTCAGGAGGTGGCTTAAGGCCATCTGTGCCTGCTGTGTCCCTAGCCACAGCCCAGGCCTTAGTTCTCAGACCCTGTTCATCTGTTTTGCATAGTACCTTGCACAACAAGTGCTAGCCCCTTGGCTCACATCCATTCATCCCTCACTGGGACCACTAACAATAGTCCCTCCCATCTCCCTGCAGCCCACCCTTTTTAGCTAGCCCATTTGCTTTTGCCACGGCTGAAGTTTATATATATATAATTTATTTGAAATACAGAAGAGATTTTCCATCTGCTGCTTCATGCTTCAAATAGCTGCAACGGCCAGGACTGGACCAGGTTGACGTCAGCAAGTTCATCTGGGTCTCCCACGTGAGTCCTGGAACCCAAGCACTTGGGCTGTTTGCTGCTTTTCTGGGCACATTAGCAGGGGAGCTGGATCAGAAGTGGAACAGCCATGACTAGAACCGGTGCATATGGAATAGGGGTGTCATGCCCACAGGTTGAAAGGTGAGTTCATCAGTAGAACCTGACTATGCTCTCGACCCCGTTGTGGTAAGCAAGCTCTTTTCTCACGAGGTCCTGACACCTCCAAATACTCCAGCTCAACCAGCACAGCGTCTTCTGCTCCCAGCACATCCTCCCCTCCACATGCTGTTCTTCCCACAAGGAAAACCCTTTGCCTTCTCATCTTCCTCTTGCAAACTCAAATCAGGCCAGCCAGACCCTTCATGGACGTCTCCTGTGAAACTTCCTAGACTCTCA